>NC_044262.1:5008000-6260000 GCF_003957555.1 Calypte anna | reverse complement strand
AACATAATTTTCTTCCATGTCACTGGTTTTCTTAACATTTTGAAAAATCCTCTTTATGGTTTGGGTTTTTGTGGGGTTTTTGATTGCTTTTTTTTTTTTTTTTTTTTTTGCTTTTTTTTTTAAACTTACCACTGGGGATAGAACCTGCCTGGAAAAAAATGGGAGTGCAACCACTGTTAAGCCATGAAAAGCAGTGACTGGACCGTTATCTAACACTGTTGTAAGGTTACTATTTATCTAGAGCAACTGAAGTTGGCACTCACATCTGGCGCCTGGTACTTAGTGCAATTATTTATGATTTCCACCAAGATTTAAAAGCTCATCGCCGGCCTTGTAATGCAGTAACTGATTGCACTGCTAATGTAATTAAGAAAAGATTATGATGTCCACGTGGCACACCAGATGGTGGCATTCATAGCAATCGGCACACACAACTGGCAGACAACTGCACAAGGGCAGGAAGGCACAGGCAGCTGGAGCTCTGCGGTTTGTACCCTCCGCTGGCAAGATAAGGAAGTTTTCACACTGCTTCTTGCACAGGTCTTGGTTGTTTAAAGCACTCATGAACACATCTGCATGTGGGCTGCCCCGTTCACGGGGAATGAATGGGGCATGCCACAAGCAAGGAGGTTCCTCTTGATGGGTGCACACATCCTCTGCTACAGGTCTGGGTTTGATCCACCCTCCCAGTTACAGCAGGAAGGGAAGCTACAAACTTTCTGAACAAGAAAGTTTGAAATCTGCTGGAGAGTTTTATCATTTTATCATATGATTTAGGGAAAATTGTTCCATCTTCATGGGAGGTTTCTGGCTCACAATCACACCACTGAGGGAGGGGCACCTCTACATGCTTTGGGGGTGGGGTTTTCCAGGGAAAGCACTGCAGGGCTGGGTGCTGCTCTCCCAGCTTGTGGAGCTGAGGTGACTGCAGAATGCAAGTGGAGGGCCAGCCCTTCACTAGAGCTTCCCCTACATCCATCCTCCTGGGACAGATGCTCTTCCCCCACGGAGATGAATTTAGCTCCTGCAAAAGGACAGTCCTGCTGCGCTGCTCCAAAAGCTTGCCTTGTCCAGGGTTCCTGCCAAGCTGGGCCAGGAGTCTTCTCCAGGATTTTGCATTCCCCATGAGTGGGAGAAGCTCGTCCCTGACATCGCTGGATCCATTATTCAGGATTAATGCCCATTTGCCTGTTGCACCTTCTGTTGTGAAAATAATGATGCAGCTTTGACTTGCTTCCAGCAGGGCAATGGAGAAAGCAGAGTTAATATTTTGTCAGAGTGGAGAGAAAAGAGAAGCAGTTTTTCTTGGAAACAGTAATGTATGCAAGGAGCTTGTGTCACCTAAAGCCCATTCAACATCATGCGTCGCCTTCCTTGCTATTGCGTGTGAATTTAATAAAGTGTCTGTGACTCATTCGCTCTCGGTGGTGGAGCTGACATAAGTAAATACACAGGCTGTAACCTCGCTGGAAATTTTATACCATCTGTATTTACAACATGAATATTTCAGCAAATTTGACATTTTGGAGACTTCTGTCTTCCAGGTTTAGCGACAGCGAGTATCTGGGTCAGGAGTGCTGCAGGTTCACAAGCAGCATCCTGTCAATAATTTAATGCTCCGAGTGCTAAGCAGCGCAGGCAGGACGCACACCGGCACTGCAGGGTTTGTTGGCTCATTGAGCCGACACAGCTCTGAAGCGACATAAAAACAGTTTTTGATCTCTTGCTGCTGGCCTCTGCCTGGAAAGCATAAAGCAGGAGGCAGCCCTGTGGCAGCTATTCTGCTAATGTCACCATGATATGGATGCTGTTTTACTGTCACTTTCAAGATGAAAACAGCCATGCGTGGGGCAGGATTGGACGTGACATTTCTCAGCCCTTTTTCCTGCTGCCCCAGGAGGGTAGGGGGGTCATCTGTCCAGCGCTGGGAGATGCTACACAGTTGTGGCCTCTTTAAAATCCCCAGGGGGCTGGTGCTCAGAGCCCCATCCTGTCACCCTGCAGCCACCCCTGCTTTCTCCTCCAGTAGTTGCCTGGACCCAACCTGGCACACTCCTGCCCAAGAGACTTTTCAAAGGGTTTATGTCTGATTAGCTTAGGTGGCATTTACACAGGGTAAGTCTACAGTCACTGTGTCACCAGAAAGGGCAGGTAGGGTCCTCAGGGACCTACCTAAGGTGCCTGAGCATGGTTGTAATTGGGGTCCTTTTGTGGGCTGTCACAGCAAGACTAACAGCCTGTGTCCTGCTGAGAACTGGAACATGTCCTGACACCTGTGGCAGATGGCAGCATTTCTGGAGGAGCTCCACACTTGGGGGATACTAATTGACCTAATGGCCCTGACCAGCCCCCACCTGGCCCCCTCACACCTCTGCCCATGGGCCCAGGAGTCCATTTAAGCTCAGCCAGGGGACATCAGGCCCTGCCTCGGTTCTGTTGCAGGAGGCTCAGGCCATGCATCAGAGGCCTTGTGGATCGAGCCCCTCGTTCCCGACACTGCCTTGTCCCGATGGACCTGCCCAGCAACTGCTAGACCTGACCTGTGTGTTGGCTGTGGACCTGCTGCATCCCATGGACTGATCTGGATGGCTCCAACAGGGTGAGGGGCTCCCAGTGGTGGGGTCCTGCCCTGCTGCCTCAGCAGAGACCCCGCAACCCTGCCCGTGTCCACACAGCTTGCACTCGCGGCGCGGTTGCTCAGGAGGATGGTGAAGCCCGTGGTGGGCATAGGACTAGAGCAGTCACGTCCAGAAAAGACAAATGGCCAAGACAAGTCCCTGCAACAAATTCCACCTTTCACTGATGACAGTGTCCTGCAGTGGGATTTTTGATAGTGGTGGTGATTTTTGATTGCTGGTGGTCTCAGGTGAGGCCAATCAGCTGATAACGGGCGGCACCCAGCACTGCCGAGAGGGCTATAAAGGGCTACAAAGAGCTGCCCCACCCTCTGCTGGTGGTCTCAGTTGAGGCCAATCAATAAGGTGATAAGGGGTGGCACCCAGCACTGCCAAGAGGGATATAAAGGGCTGCGAGGAGCACTAGTGACCTAGAGCTCTGTGAACAGGAGCAGGCAAACAGGAATGGGGCATTCAGTTAGCAAGAAAGTAACAGGAACAGGACATGGCAGTCAGCGAGGCAGTTCACGCAGGCAGGGCAAGCAGGAGCTACACAGCCATCTCCCAGATCTCTTGAAGGAGCAATGATCTCCAAAAAAGCAAAGACTTGTGCTGTTAAGATACAGAGTGTGTCCATACAGACGGAACCCCTGAAGAGGGACAGCAAGAGGGACGTAGCTGTTCAGGCCTCTGGCTGTGTAGAGTGTCTGAGCCTCGTGTTAGCACCAGAGGACAGTGTGAGTGGGGTCTGTGTGCGATGCAAGCAGGTGAATGACTTGCTGTGCCTGGTGGCAGAGCTCAAGGAGGAGATAGAGAGACTAAGCATTAGGGACAGTGAAAGGGAAATTGACTGGTGGAGTCACACCCTTTCTAACCTGCCAGACATCTACTGGGAACTCCACACAGCAAAGAGGAGGCAGTCCAGGAAATTCAGAGTGTATAGAGGATAATTTCCTGCTCCAGCTGGTAAATGGGCCTACCAGGGATGGATCTGCGCTAGACCTCCTGTTCACAAACAGAGAGGGGCTGGTGGGAAATGTGGTGGTCAGTGGATGTCTGGGACACAGTGATCACGAAATAATAGTTTTCCATGCTCAGGGATGCAAGGAGGGCTGTCAATAAAACCTCTACGTTGGACTTCTGGAGGGCAGATTTTGGCCTATTCAGAAGACTGATTCAGAGTGTACCCTGGGAAACAGCCCTTGAAAACAAAGGGGTCCAGGAGGGATGGACGTACTTCAAGAAGCAAGTTTTGAAAGCACAGGAGCAGGCTGTCCTGGTGTGTCAAAAGATGAGCTGGCAGGGAAGACGACCGGTCTGGCTGAACAGGGAGATTTTGAAAGAAATTACGGCAAAGAAGAGAGCCTACTGATTATGGAAAAAAGGGCTAACTACTCAAGAATAATTTAGGAATATAGTTAGGTTGTGTAGAAAGAAAGAGAGACAAAGGCAGAACTTGAACTGAATCTCACCACCTCTGCAAAGAATAACAAAAAGTCCTTCTACAGATACATCAGTAGCAAAAGGAGGGGCTGGGAAAACCTCCATTCTCTACTGGACATGGGCGGGAATATAGTTATCAAAGATGAAGAAAAAGCTGAGGTATTTAACACCTTCTTTGCCTTCGATCAACTGGAAGGCTTTGATCAACTGGAAGGCAGGAGAGCTCTGCAGAGGGACCTGGACAGGTTGGAGAGTTAGGCTGATTCCAACGGGATGAGGTTCAACAAGGCCAAGTGCCAGGTCCTGCACTTTGTCCACAACAACCCCATGCAGCGCTACAGGCTGGGGACAGAGTGGCTGGAGAGCAGCCAGACAGAAAGGGACCTGGGAGTCTGGATTGACAGGAAGCTTAACATGAGCCAGCAGTGTGCCCAGGTGGCCAAGAAGGCCAATGGCATCCTGGCCTGTATCAGGAACAGCATGGCCAGCAGGTCCAAGGGAAGTGATTCTTCCCCTGTACTCGGTGCTGGTGAGGCCACACCTCGAGTCCTGTGTCCAGTTCTGGGCCCCTCAGTTCAGGAAGGAGATTGAGGTCCTGGAGTGGGTCCAAAGGAGGGCAACTAGGCTGGTGAAGGGACTCCAGCACAAGTCTTATGAGGTGAGGCTGAGGGAACTGGGGCTGTTCAGCCTGGAAAAGAGGAGGCTCAGGGGAGACCTCATGACTCTCTACAACTCCCTGAAAGGAGGTTGGAGCCAGGTGGGGGTTGGTCTCTTTTCCCAGGCAACTCTCAGCAAGACAAGAGGGCAGGGTCTCAAGTTGTGCCAGGGGAGGTTTAGGTTGGAAATGAGAAAGAATTTCTTTACGGAGAGGGTGATCAGGCATTGGAATGGGCTGCCCAGGGAAGTAGTGGATTCTTCATCCCTGGAGATATTTAAAAAGAGCCTGGATGTGGCACTCAGTGCCATAGTCTAGTAACCATGGCGGTAGTGGATCAAGGGTTGGACTTGATGATCTCAGAGGTCCCTTCCAACCCAGCTGATTCTATGATAGAAAAAGAAGAAACTCTGTGGATGGTTTTTCCTGCTAAACTCAGGTGAAGTGTTGTTTTGGTTTTTTTTCCTTGCTTATAAAACCCTGTTCTTAAAATATTTACATGGGGAAAATGCCCCACTTTCCATATGAAAGCACCGCTTGGCGCAATCATCCTCTCAGCTTGAAAGGAGCTGGAAGGGCTGTTTTCTTTCTAATGTCAGCTTGTTATCCTGTTGTTGAGGCATATTATATACCTGAAAAGAAAGCCCTTCTCTCCTCCTTTTAGTTAGCAAGAACTAACCAAGAAATGGGTGATTTTGGAAGCAGGGGAGCGATCCCGCCTCAGGAGTGTCTGTGCTCTCAGGATGTGCTTTGAGGGAACTACAGGCTTGTAATTGTGGAACAAAAAGCTTACGTAGGAGTAGACTCAGAGCTGGAAAGACAATAACATGGTATGTCAAGTTACGTATTCAAAGAATGGTTTCTAATTAGCAATGCAGAGTGATTAGTCGGTCCTCCCATCACACCATGCCCATCCTCTTGTACTTCCCAGCCGTGCAGGAAACTTTCTGAGGAACTGGCTGGTGCGCTTTGTCTTGGTTTTATCTCCATCCTTGTAAGGATTAAGTGTGTTTTCCTGAAGAGATCCTACAGATGTGATGTTTCAAGTAAATCTGAGAGGACATTACAGCAGATGCTGAGCAAGCAGCATTCTCCCTGCCGGTGTGGGGGAGTGATGGTGGCTCTGCCGGCATCAGGGGCTCAGAACTGCTCGGCAGAGTAGGGGCTTCAACTCCTGGCTGTAGTGGGTTTAGGTTTTTCCATAAAGACCCAATTTCTGAGTTTGTTCTTCCGTTTCTGGTCCTGAGCCTCAGTTACATCATTCATCTGTCGTGATCCTGCCCTTACCCAAGGTGCTGCCATGCCCTTGGGGCAGTGACTTTGTGTTTGGGGGCAGTCGAGCTAGGCTGGGGAGGTTCTCTTTGCTCCTGCTGGCTTGTCATTAAGGATATTTGGATTGCAATTTTTCTGGTCTCCCAGTGATACTGTAATTGTCCAGTTACGGCCGACTTTGGCATCGTTATCCACACTGAGTCCTGTCAGACGGATGGGAAACTCGCTGGGGTGCTAATATGCACAAGCTGCAGTAGCCAAGGAGCCAGGCAGCAGCACTGAATGCTGCCAGCTGGCCTGGGAATTGACACAGAGGGAGCTGACGGGGCTTTTGCAGGAAGGGATGGGGCCCTCAGTGGTGCCATGGCTGGAAGGAGAGTGGGAAGGATGGCTTGGGGCTGTAACATGGGCATTAATTCTCTGGTTGCAGCAGTTTAATCTGTATGTTAATTATTTTTTTCAGTTTAAGAGGAATGAAGGGTGCCAGCTGTGGCCCTGCCTTAGAGTGTGAAGACCACAGCTGTGTTTTTGGGGTCCTGCATGGCTAAATGGAGAAAGAAGAGTTTTGCAAAGGCAGCTGGACCATGACAGACATCCCAGGGCCACTTGCCAAATGGTCACCCATTAACTGACCCGCCGGCATTCCGTTGTGCAAACACAGGGCATCTGAATGCCGTTTGCTGCCGTAGTGTTCCTGGGACAGCAGCTTTGCCACCCTGATAGCCACCATCACTGGATTTTTCCTGCAGGGAAGGCTTTGGCAAAGCAGGCAGCAGTGTACTGCCCAGCCCAGCTCCCTTCACTCTACTGACAGCAGCAGATGGCACCAGGCTGGGGCATCACTGTGGGACAGTGCCCGCTCTGAGCGGGAGAGCACAGCAAGCAGTGTCACTTCATCAGAGGAGGTCTGCAAAGAAAACATTATTTCCCCAAATGTGTTCATCATTCAAAATTATTCAAGCAAAGGTTTCCATCTCGCTGTGGCTATTATTCATAATCTGAGAACCTGGATGTGTGGCTCTCCTTGGTAATTAAGGCACATGGAGTTTTTTCTGCCCTCCGTCTGGGCAGAACAGCAGTGGCACCTCAGCCCTGGTGTGTCTCTCTGCAGAGCAAACGGGACTTTTCCTCCCTGCAGTGGCCTGCCAAAGCACAGGTGGATTCCCTGCTCGTGTTGGGGCTGTTGGACTGCAACACACAGGCTTGCTCCTTTGGGGCTGATATCATCGAGTCACTGACCCTGTAGCTGTTCCTCTAATTCTGGAGCTGGTTAAGCATGGACTTGAGACTGAACACTTGGGTTTAGTGCTTTTCTGACCTGGGGCTAAGTGAGGAGCTGATAACACTAAGTACAGTATTTTCCTTTTTACACAGGCTTCTACGTGAGCTGCAGCATCTCCTCGGGCTGCGATAGCTGCAGATGCCGATGCCACAGGAGCTGCAGCAGAAGCATTTGGGACCAGCTGCCCGCTCCTCCTGTTCTACTGGAGGTCCACCCACCCTCCAGGTCCAAGGTGTCCCGAAGCTCCTTGTCCTACAGGTATGGCAAAAGTCAGAACAGCAACACAGATGATGGCCCATCACTATTCATTGTCTGTGCTGATGTCCCAACTGGATGAGTCCTCCACAGGGGTCTGCCCCCCAACCTTCCCCTGTCAGAGTCTGCCCTGGGGTTCTCAGTAACTGGCAGAAGAGGCTCTGACACCCACCAGCCTGGGCTCCTCACCTGGAGGCCAGCCAAGGCCAGCTTCTCCTTGATGACAGGGGAAGGTTGGGTGGTGGCTCCTCGAGTACTGAGGGGGTCCCAGTGTGGGGTTTGCCACTGTTAGAAAATTTATGAACGATTCATAAATGTATTTTACAGACAGCTGTTAGTATGTGCTGAGCAATACTCATTCTGTCAAGGAAAACTAGTTACATGGTTATAGCCAGGCCACTTAAATATTATGATCCATAATATATAAATATTGGGCTGAGCACTTTGTGCCTTTTTGTGCTGTAAAGAGCACTGTGCGTGCTGCAACCCTGTACTGGCTGAAGGGCCCTGTGGGCTATCTACTCAAACAGACACCTGGCATTTCTAAAATCTGGGGAAAAAAAAATAATCCACTCCATCCTGGGGTCCCACAGCACTCTCACGAATGGAGTGGTGGCCCTCATGTGCCCTGGCTTGTTAGCAGAGGAGCTCTGCCTGGCTACAGCCCAGCCTGCCATCAAGGTGCATCAAACACCACTGAAAAGAAGGAATGCACTAAGGAAATAGTGAGCTGATTTCTCTGCAGGAAATATACAACACAGCCTTGCTGAACAAGAACAAAAGATTAAACTAAAATGAAATGCAAAAATGCTGTGAAACCTGGTGGGTGGTCTGGGGGTTTCTGACTAAAGCGAGCTCTTGAAATATCCCTGATCTCTTCTCAGGATCATGTCACTACCTGAAGTGCTTCAGGATCTCTTTATTTAAAAGCAACCCCCACACATTCCAGTAGAAAGCAGGTGTCTACTGCAAAATGACCAAGTTTTTAAAAACCTTCAGTGTGGCTTGTTTGCTTTCATTAAGAACTTTCCAGTATTGTAAAAGTGGGGGGTTAGCTCTACTTCTGTTGACCAACGAGGGCAGGGCTGCGGCGTTGCTGAGAGCAGAAGGACAGAGGTTCAATAATTTGCAGGGTTTCTGGTAGCCCTTATCTGGGTGTTGTTAGAGAGAAAGCCTCCCAAGCCTTCTCAGGGCAGGTGTGGTTTGCAGCTGTGCACTTTCCTCCCTCTCCCAATGTGTTGTCCTTCAGACTGTGTTGGTGACTGGGGCTGAATGTATGTGGATGGCTGTATCCTTCTGTGTGCAGGGGGCCCTGAATTACAATGTGCTCAGGAGGGATGAGGACCTTCTCATTCCTTTTAGAATAATTAAGATTTAAAATAGAAATATAGCAGGGAAGTTGTAGCTGCAAAGAGACATTCTGGTACACTAAGTTAGACCCAACAGGTTAGCATGCACATTTATTTGGAATGTTGTTCTGGAGGATGCAAATTCTGGCATCTGTGCACACAAGGATGAGCAAGCCAGCTACAAGTATTGTAGCCAACACTGACTAAAATTCCTCCTATTCAGCGTCCTGAAAACAAGACACTTACTAGCTGGATGGAGAGTACGTGACTGAACTCATGAGAAAACACATGCTCTGAATAAGCAGAAGTAAATAAATGAATTTGGAAAAAAAGATTTATGTAAAATACTCAGAGGGGAACATTATGCTTGCAAATACTTACGCTTTTGAGTAACTTCACACCAGTAGATTAACCAACTCCAGTATAATTATTCAATTTTCTAATAGTAAGTGTGCAAGTATTTGCTGATTCAGAGCCTGTGCTTATGTTCTGTGAAAGAGTACAATGGTGCCTTTCCCCAGCCCCCAAACTCTGCCAAGGTTTTAAAGCCTGCTCAGGCAGAAGAGCTGAGAGCTGGTCCTGAGATGTGCACCCACCAGGCTGCAGCAGCAGCACTGATTCCCTTGGGCAGCTTCTCCCAGGGCACCACTGCAGCAGCAACTGAACTGTGCTGGAAAGTGATTGTGTCTTTTGAAACAACATTATTGTGGATCATGCCACAGACACATTGGAATATATGTTTGCAGTGTATGTTAGAATATTTTGTGGATACTAAGCAGCAATTAGAGTCTTCCTTTGAAATCAATTCATTTCCTACCACTGTGGTAGCAGGGAGGATCTTATTGAAACTAGGATTTTTAATATTATTACACTAAAGACTCTCTCAGTATCAGCATCTCCATGGGGGAGCATTAGCACACTGCAGTGTGTAACAATTTCTCCAGTTCAGGAAATCTTGTTGTATTTGCAATGGGGCATTTGGGGCATATATTATATATGGGACATATATTTCTCATTTCCACTAGGCATCATCTTTCCATCTCTCTAAATTACTCCCCCCTCCAAAAAAAAAAAAAAAAAAAAAAAGCCAACAAAAACAATGTTGGGTTTTTTTGTTTTTTCTTTAATTATCACATAAAAATACATATTTTTTTAATCTTTGGACCCAGAAGCCACTATCAGCCTTTAGGGCTGTGTGTGAAAGAAGGCAGAGAGCCTTGAACAGTGAAGGAATAGAGCTGTAGTTCAGAATACCCAGTTATTAACATGGTTCAGCAAGCACCACTCTAAAATACTTCACTGGAGAGACTCACTAGCCAGGACAGGAGGAAGGTTTGTTCCCAGTCCAGGGCTGTAGCCAGAAGAAAGTGGGATGCCAGGATTCTGCAGAACATTTTGCTTTAAGGACAAGCTACAGTAATGGCAATGTTACTTTTCAGACAAGCTTCTTGAACACTAATTAAACAAAGCTCAGAGTGTTTCTCTTGGTAAAAAGTCACACTAGGGTATTAAGTTTTGCCTCAAAGCACAGTTACGTCCACCCCTATACTAACTAATTCTCCGGAGCATTGGTAATGATCTTCCTTGAGGTAAGGTGCTCAAAACCAAAGGCAGGACAGTTGCAGGTTTAGTTCATGTGGTTATGGCTACACAGGTCCCACCAGTGTTCAAAGGTATGCTATGATCTGCATCATCTGCTTATGTATAAATATGTTCTCAATTTCATCACTAGCATGTGATAATATTGAGCAGAACCAGCCTGCAGAATCCTAGGTCAGGATGTCTTTTGTGCTTCAAGTGGACCTCTAATAGCTTCTGGTTATCCAAGCAGCCCAGCAAACCCTGACCTCTCTGGACTGTATTTGCTTAGCTTGCTCTTCAGGTCATGATGAGAGAGAGCAACAATTCTTCCTAAAGTGGAGGTAGTATTCAAAGCTGCTTATCCCCTAAATTGCTGGGGCTGTTTTCTCAAGAAGAAAACTATCTTGTTTTGACAATTTGCCTTTCATCTGTCCACATCAGCTGCTGCTTATCTCCTAGATGTAGTTTCTTTCAGAGGGAAGCTTGAGGTTACAGTGACAGAATTAGAATTATTCATCTCTTTTTTTTTCCACCTGGTCTCAGCCATTTTCCGAAGGCTGAAGGACGAGAGATCACTGCTGGGCAGGCCACCAGCCAGGGAAACCTCTGGAGAAGTTTCCACCCAAGCAGGCGAACCGTTTTCTTTATTTCGTGTAATTCCTTGTGGCGCGGGAGCTGGGCTTCCCAGGCTAAACCTGGGGCTCAACCCAGGGTGGGACTCAGGGGACAGGACAGAGCCCTGGGGAGCGGGGGATGCCAGAGCCCACTCCTCCTCCCGCGGGCCCCTGGGGTGGACTAGGGCGGCCGAGCATCGTGTCGGGGCCGTTTCCGCTTTGCTGCGCGGTGCGTGTCCCTAGGGACCAGACGGGGGGCTTGGGGGGTCGGCGCGGTGTCGTGCGGCGGTGCCGGCGGTGCGGGGCGGGTCTGGGCCCTGCGCGCCGCGGTCCGGCTGCGGTGGGCGCGGAGCGGCAGGGGCCTGCGCGGCGGCGGAGGGGTCCGAGCTGCGCTGCTACGGCCACGGCCCCGCTTCCCGGGCCCGGCGCCTCCCGTTCTGCTCCGCCGGGGGAGGCTCCGGGCCGCGGCCTGCCCGCCGCTCCCCGCCCCGCGCCGCTCCGCCCGGGCCCGCAGGCCGCTCCCCCGCCGCCGCTCCTCCCGCCGGGCCGCACCGCGACGGCCCCGCCGGGCGATGAGGAGCTGCTTCTGCCTGCGACGGGGGAGCCGCGATCCGCCGCCCGCCGCCCGGGCAACAGTTAAGTGTCCCCGCAGCCGCCGCGGCCCCGCGCTGTCGCCGCGCTCCCCGGCGGGGGCCGGGCCCGGCGGGCGCTGGGGGCTCCGGCACGGCGGGGGCGGTGCGTCCGAGTGCGGGGCCCGGCCCGGCCGCCCCCCGGCCCCTCCGCGGGCGGGGAGTACTCGCACGGCCGGGGCGCCGCGGCCCCGGGGAGGCGGCCAGGCTGGGACAGACCCCTTCCCCCGCGGCTGGCGGCCCCGGGCCCGGTCCGCGGGCACGGACAGAGCCCTCCTGGGTTCCCCGGCTGCTTGCGGCGGAGGGGCCGGCGGGAGCGCCCCGGGGCTGGGCCTGACGGCGTAGGGGTGGCGGGGGGACCGCGCCTTGGCAGCGCGGCTGCGAACGGCCGAGCCCCGTCTTGGAGCCCGTGCTCTCCCGGTGCGGCCGCAGCGCTCTGCTGGGCGGGCAGGCGGGCAGCGGAGGGAACAGGTTCGGGGATCAGCGGTGGGGCAAAGCCCTGGTGACCTTGACCTGCTCAAGACTTCACCGCCAATTTTGTTACTGACTGCTTAGAGAATACAACAACAAAAAGGATTTTGCGTGGTCTTTTTGCTGCTTGACTTCGCAGCCTGACTGCCTGTTTGTCTCAATTGGTCTCAGGTTTTGGCGTACCTGAAGGTGATCATGTTGGCTCTCTTTTTACAGCATTGGCTGGAGCAGTGATACTGTGCTGCCCATGTTTTATGCTTGCCTCTTGCATGACCGAGGCTTGTGAGTTTTCTCTGAGGTTGCTGGAGAGGTTCTCAAAGATTCCCCAAGCTCCAATTCTTCCTTGGCTTTCTCTTAGCTGGGGTGTTCATAGCCTGGCCATGCTAACACAAGCAGAGTCCTTCAGCTCAAACAAGACAGGCTGGGCTTGTGCAGGTGTTCAGCTGGTTTGGCTGAAACCTGAGTTTCTCCATCTTGTGTTTTATTTAAACTGAGTGAGAATGTGCCAGTCTATACCTTAGTGGATCTTGTGTGTCATGTGGCAGGTTGCGAGTGTTACCCTAGTGTTATCCTTGTAATTTTTATTTGAGATTGGCTTACCTACTGGATTTTATCAGCATATTGGGACACAAGCTTAGTGTGAGCTTTTGGAGGTGTGAAATAAAACACCCATTTCAGTCATGTACTGCGTGCTGCTCTTAGCAAAGTGAATCCCAGGCTTGAGGGTCCCTGTAGCCCCCAGGGACTTGTTCATACATATGCCAGTGTAGCAGCAGCTGAACTGGGTGTCATTTAAATTTTTCTGCCCTGTTGTAAGATTGTATGTGGAAACCTATTTTGTTTTGAAATAGGACATTTCTCAAGTGAGCGTCTTTAAAACTGCTGTGAAACATTACAAGGTCTCGATTTTGCTCATTCTGTGACTTAAGTTCCTGTTTCCATCCAGTTCAGTCACAAACTGCACAGATTTTGCAGCTGGTATGGGGCAGCTGTCTGGAGGATGAGAGCTGGGATGCAGAGGTGATTCCAGACATATCTTCGTTTGGGGTGAAACGTGAAACTGGAATTGCCTGCTTGTGATGGAAGTCTCCAGCGCCCTGACCCTGTGTCCTGCCATGGTCTCCTGTTTTTCTGATTGAAACTATGTGCTATTCCATGAACAAAAATAGAAAATTGGCTGGGGCTGTATCCTGTTGCTGAATGCAGTGGGAGGACCAGGAGTGTGAAGGGGTACATCAGCATAAGTTTTGAGTGACCTGTGCTGTGCCAGCAGTACCTACTGCCTTTTCAGAACAATGAAGCAATAGCCCAAGCATGTGAACAAAGTTTTTAGCAGTGTGCCTGATTTGTTTTGATGGGATTATTTCCCGCAGGGTGCAGGAACTCAGTGGGGTAGTTGATAATTTTTTTCCAGTTTTGCCTTCACTCGTACTTTTCTGCCTGTGGGAAGAGTGAGTCAGTGTCAAAGTGCAGGGCTTAGAGTTGAAGGAGGAAACAATAAGACCATTCTCTCTCCAAGTCTCTTGCTATGTAACTTCAGAATTTGACCCGCTTTAATGGCAGCGTGATGCTTCTGTAGCAAATACATCATCAGGTCTGATCTGATCATGTAGCCACCAGCTTTTGAACTTGCCTAACTTGTTAAAAAGGAACGCCAAGAGGGGAAAAATGCTGTACATACAATAATACATTGATTTCTGAAAATGTGTGGCTTTGCTATATGTGTGCCCCAGCCAAAGCCCAGCAGTGTGTGTGTTATCAGTCACCACAGTGGAATTCTTTAGCTGACCATGAAGCCAGCAGAAAAGTACACCTAGAATAAACTAGTAAAAGCAGAGAGGAGATAGCAAGACAATGGGTGAGATTGACCAAAAAGGATATTAACAGTCTGTCTTGGGTGCTGGGAGAAGGGGAGGTGTGTGTGAGTGTGGTCATGGACTGCAAAACAGCCTGTTCTGGGGTAGTGAAGTGCCCTCACTGTGCCATCTCCGCTGTGTGACAGCATCTTCTCCTGCAGCCGTTCCACACTGTTCTGCTGAGTGCTGCTCAGGACTGGTGCTGGCAGGATGCACAGTACGTTTCTGGTGGAGGCACATCCTTTCCCTGCTGGCTTTGTCTCAGTGGCCCCTTGGTGGTTTGAAGCTTCTTCCTGCCCAAGGGCTTGCATCCGGCTTCCCATGGCTGCCTGGACATGCTGGGGACTGGATGTGGCCCTGCAGTTGACAATGACCTCCAGGGAGCATGCTTCCAACTAATGGGAGAAATATCCTTCTAATTGTTTTTGGCTGTTTCCAGAATAATGCTGCAGCAGGCAGAGGGCACGGGCACTTGGGCAGAGCTCAGCAAGCACAGCTTAGTGCAGAATGGGGAGAGTCCGTCTCCAGGTCATCTGGTTTGAATCCTCTGCCACCATGATGTTAGGCGGGCATATAGGTCAAACTTGTGTTGTTTAAAGAGAACTCCATTAAAATAACAAGCTGTCTAATAGGAGTATTTATGAAATCCTGCTCCTTAATTTAATCTGTTCTTTCATTGTTTGTTTTTTAAGTTCAAAGGCATGATAGAAAAGAAACCAAACTTTGCAGACACCCTGGGGGGAAAAGTGTGATGTAACTAATTGTCTGTAGGATTGCCCAGCCAGAGATTGCCCTCTGACCTGTGCAGAGTTCACAAAAACATTTACCCGAGTGTGCAAACCAATTGCTGCTTCTCCGTATCTGTTCCAGATGCATCCTTGATGCCACCCATGCAGTGGGACTGGGCCTGCTGCAGCACAGCCTGGGCAGCACCCATCACTGCACCCCTGGCTGTACTGTGCTGGCTGCCCTGAGCCTAGAGGTTGGTGTTCTGGGCAGATGTCCCCTGCCTGCGCGCTTGGCAGGGGCATGGCAGTCCAAGCAGGGAAGGTGGCGGGTGCTGCACAGGGAGCTCAGCTGATGCAGGTGCTGTTCTGAGCCCTGCACTGGTGCTGCATTGTGCCTCACCCTGTGGTTCTGCCTCCTGGCCTCAACAGGCAGAAGGCCCTGCTCTCCCTGCTTAGCAACTATAGAGAGGCTTTGTGTGAGCCGGCACAAAGTGAGGATTGATGCTGTTTCCCTTCCCCCAGCCATGCTGAGCAGGACTCAAACAGCTGGACAAAGGTGCCCTTCTCCCACTGGCCAAGGATGGGATGCTGTTAGGCTGAGGTTGTGAGACTCCCCCAGGATCTGAGACAGGTCACCACCCCTCTGCATCCCCCTGAGCTGAGGTTCTTGTGCCGTACTGGCTCCCCCTGCTCCCCTTGTCTGCAGAGCGATCCAGCACTTTGTCAGGGCAGGTTTGGTGGAGTCACCAAGGGAGCAGATTTGCTTCCCTTGGCACAGCTGCAGCTGTGCTGGAGCCTGCTGTGTGGAGTTCTTGGCGTGTTGGGGAGTATCATCACTTACCTGGATTTCAGTTCAAAATGACCTAAGAGAAGCTCCTATCAGCATGTATTATCTGCATTATCTGCCAGCTCCTCCCTATGTGTAATAACAAGTAATTACATTATTGAGAGTGACTTGGAAAAGTTTTGGAAAACGTGCATCTGTATGAAGAGCAGACTCTTAAGTTCTTTGTTAATTCCACACTGGATTTGCTTGGTACCGTGTGTTTTAGGCAATGGATTCTGGATTATTTGTGAGACATCTGGAGTTGGTGGATCGGCACATGGGCAGCCTGTGGATTTGTCTGGGCTGTGCCAGGTGCCACCAGTGTTCCTGTGGGACACTCCCTTCCTCACCCTGAGGACAGGGACGCCATCAGGGGAGGATGTGCCCCTGTGGCTTTGGATAAGCTTATAGTTGTCCTTTGAAGGCTTAAACTGAATAGGGAGCAGAGTGGGTCCGCTTTGTTCTGTGTGTGTTGGATGCTTGTCTATGTGCATGTGTCTAGAGCTCACTCCTGGGTTTGTTTCATCAGCAATAGTTCTTTCACTGTTACTGGTCTCTAGCTTCTGTTGTTTTGGACTTCTCAGGTAGTCTGGCTGTTCGTGTGACATTATTATTATTTACATAGGGCCCAGACCTGCTCTTTTTTACTGCCTGCAGCACGATGTTTGTTCAGACTGGGCACTGTGAAGTGTAAACCCAGGTCCTACTGGCACCAGCACTCACCTCTGCCTTTCTAGAAGCAGTAAGTAACCAGCCATCTACATGGCCTAGAAATGCTGGGGTTTAATTGCTCTGAGGAGGGAATTGAATTAGGTAGCTCTGGTTCACAGCTTGTCTGGCTGCGCAGCAGTGACGCTTGTTTACACAAAGCACTACCCTTTTATCTCGGGGTGCGTGGGGGGTGGTTTCCTGGGGCATTCCTGCCTGAAAGCCAGAGAAGACCTGCCCTAACTGGCTGCCTCTGCAGGAGACCACATGCTGAGGCAGTGGCACCTTTCCCCATCCTCCTCCTCAGCCAGTTTCAGCAACTTGTCCTCTCCTTCTGCTTCCTGCAATAGCATCTCTCCAAAATTGGTTGGTTTTACCCACTGCTGTCCCTCTTCACGTATCTCCCTCCCCTGAAGTACTTGGTGTCTCATTTCTCCTGGAAGATGCTCAGGCCTCTTCAGGGCCTCTGTCTGCTTTGCATCAGATCCTCCTGTGCTGCTTCATCTGTGTTCTGCTGGTGTTGAGGCTCTCTGCAGAAAGCGCGGGTTTGTATACAGCGCCAGATACATCTGTGCTGCTACATGAAAATGTTCTCGTTCAGAAGGGTGCAATGGGACTGGAGACTCATAGGGGAATCCTTAGGGTGTCTAACACCCACTGTGGATGAAGCCATTAGGAGCAGATTTCTTGCTGCTCGGAATGGCAGAGCCGCTTCGGCCCTCCTGTCTCAGGGATGAAATTTGGTCTCTGTTTGGGAAGGAAGGAAATGAGACTGGGTTTTCCCATCATTGCTAGGTGGAGACCAGCCCATGCTAAGTATCCTGGAAGCAACAAAATCAATTGCAGAAGGGACTGCTAGCCCAAATTCCAAACCTATTGAGCATTGCACATATGTACCCTCTTATCAAAAGCAAACGAAAGTGCAGAAGGTGTGTCTGGCCTAATCCTGTGTTTAATTTGGCAGTCTGCAGTGTGTCAGCACAGGCACTGTTGCATGCATGCAGGCTCTTGGTGCTCTGTCTTCTGTTGGGGTGTTCTGCCAAGCAGCCCTTTAATTCTGCTCCTTTCTTTTAGGATCAGTCCATAATGCCTGAAGTGCGAGACCTCTCAGATGCCTTGCCTGACTTACCGATGGATCCCATCACGGGGGTCGGTGTGGTTGCATCCCGGAACCGAGCACCGACAGGTTATGATGTAGTAAGTAGAGATATTTCAGCTGCTGTTGCTAATGCTTTAGTTCTGCACTAATGAGGCTTTACTTTACTGGGAATAGAGTCTTTTCCAGAGAGGGTTTACCTTCAGGTCTGTGCTTTAAGAAGCAATTTGATATCCAGCTGCCCACCTCACAGCCCACAGCACTTAGAGCTTTCTCTCAGTGGAGGTTTGTGGGTTCTTCATCTGTGCCACTCCAGAGGAGCATAATTACCTGGAGGAGGGGTTTTCAGAAACAGCTGGCCACTGTGGCATGCAAATTTAATAATCCTAGTAACATTCATCCTGAAGGAGTCCTAAGTATTGCACAAATTATATCTCTGAATAAATGGATCCCGCATCAGCTGTTTAATCCCACATATCAGCGCTGCACAATGATGATGAGAAGCTCTAGAATGAGAAGCAAGAGTTTTGCATCTAGCTGAAATTGCAAGGATGATTTTGATGGACAGAATGAAAACCCCTAAACTAAGCTTTGGCAGGAGACTGGGCAGCAGGAAAAGGCAGCTGGATATAGCAGAGATGAATATGTGAATGAGTAAAGGGAGATAACTGTTTAACAGCTGCTTGTGCCTTGATTTGGTTGTTGTGTAACCAACAGCATGATTTTTCTCCCCATAAATTAAGTGTCCCAAACAGAGAACTGTCATAAAATATTGACCTTGCAGAATTCTCTATGGAAAGATTTGACCCATAATCCATCTGCTCACCCATCCTGCTCCAACTGTGCTACATCACACTTGGGGTTTCTGGAGTTACACAATTTGAGTGAGGTTGGGAGTGGAAACCAGTTGATGTGAGGCTTTGCTCACACCTTTTCAGCTGTGGAGCTCTGCATACTGTGTTCAGTATGACAAGGAAGAAAACTGATTAGGCTGAAGTAAAGACAGGAGGGGTGGAATGGTGAAAAGGCTCCTTAAAGACCTGGAAGGTTTTTGTACTTACTGTGTTTTCCTGAGTGCTGATTACCTGTGTGAGCCAGTCTGTGTAATTAGCTGCTTGCCCTGATAAAGGAGCATGGGACAATGTGAGAGTTGTGATAACAGAATTGCATTCTGCCTAAATGACTGGGCAGAGAGAGCGCTCACCCCAGATAGCCTGTCTGCACTAACTAAGTTTAAACTAAACAAGATAAAAGAGTCTTCCTGTGGCTTAATCCAATTATGGTGGTGTTGTAATAATGCATGTGAATGTGGGTCGCTCTCTCCTAGGGGGCACAGAGAGGAGGCTGCCTCTCCTCTGGTTCTTCTGCCTTCCTCTGTTGCAAGTAACTCTTTGTCTCTGCAGTCCTCACTTCAGGCTCTGGGGATGTGCCTGTTGTCTGCAGTTGTCTTACCCCTAGCACACACTTACTCCTTCAGCCTCTCACATGGCAGATCAGACATCCGACTCAGTGCCTGGTGCCATGAGCCATGGTCGGTGTCCTTCCTACCATACAACACCTGCTGTGATGGGGCTGCTCCTGGTACCACCCTGATGTGCCAGGGTGTCATAGTGCCCAAACTCTTGGGACTGTGGCACACGATGTGGTGCTTTTCTTACCTGGATGTCTGGGAAGGTGGGTCCTCTGCACAAGTCAGGGCTCTGGAGCAATGTGTGGGATTGTCACTTCCCTGTGACCTCTCAGATACCTGGTCTGTCCAAAGTGGAGGCATGGAGCTGAGGGTGCAGAAGATCATGGAACTGAGGGTGCAGAAAGTGTTCTGAGACATTGGCAACATGTGGATTTGGGTGGTCTCAGGCTTTTTTTCTCAGGATATGTTATTTCCCTAATGAGACACCAACAGCTGCTTGTTGCTTTGGGTAGTAAAGCCTTGATGGAGGCAGCTGTGGCAGAACCATCCTAGGGGTGAGCTCCCTAAAGCCCTAGTTGTTAGAGGTTTGCCTCTCATCTTTTGGGAAGCATTAACACCAGTTTATCTGGGGATGCTGTTGTAGTCCCCTTAGGAATCTGATCGTGCACTGCCTTTTGCTATGGCATCCTGCAGCATTCAGTTCTACAGAGTCAGAGTTGCATGGGAAAGTAACAGACAAACTGTATTTCACTGATGGATTTGAGTTTTGTGCTGATGGAACACTCAGTTCTCTCTGAGACAGCAATTTACTTATATTATTTATATAATTTATAAATTTATATTATTTATAGGCTTTACCCAGTTTCCCTTTCATATAGGTTCTTTCTTGAATAAACAACCATTATATTATTCTTTTCCTTCCTTTTCCCTTTGCTTCCCTTTGAAACAAACAAGCCAAGGCATGAGTACTTTCATCCCAGTAAGTGTTAAATGCCCAGGGGGTGTCCTGGTCTGTTTGCCAGGTTCACATGGAGCCCTGGGGATCGGCACACTGCCCAGCTGGAGCTGGTGGTGTGGCAGAACCCAGGGTGTCAGACCTGGAGGAAGCATGGTGAATGGGTCAGATCTTTTCCCCCTCAGTACTTAATTAGTCAGAAATTTCCACTGCTTTTTTTGTCTGCTTAGAAAACAACTACTGACATTTGTGGTAACTGGCCAGGTCTTTAACAGCTGAAGAACTGAAGACTTGATTTTGTGGAAGTGTATAAAGTGTGCTTAGATCTGGGAATCTGAGCTTAGATTCCTGAAAATCTGCCCAAACTGGCAAGACTGAGTGTATGGGTGGGGAGGAAGGAGAGGAAAAGCTGGAGGTGAGGAGCTTGGGTAGGAGAGGTGTGGTTCCTGTGCAGCCGCGTTCCTTGCTGTGGGTGAACGTCAGCTCCACACTGGGGTTTGCTGTGGGGCAGGAGCCGAGCATGCTGCTTGCCCAGGGCTGTGCTGGAGCACCAGCCGTGGGGCAGACAGATTTAGTGGGGCTGTTTGCCAAAGGCTTGTCTTGTGGTAGTAGTGACCCCATCCTGGGTGCTGGACAGCAGGTACATCACCCCACACTTGGAGAGGTGGGCTGGAGGACACCTTCCTTACTGGGTGTCATTCCATCAAGTCCATTTGTTTGTATGACATGCTTAAGAAGAGTCTTCGCCAGCTCCATGATGAAAAGGATCACTCCTTGTGCCTGCCATACTGGGTGCTGTGTCCTCTGTCTCACTTGTTTGTCACTTCTTATCTGAGCAGAGGGCCACAGTGCCCATCCTGCTGGTGGGTCTGCCTTGGCTCCCTTCCTGTGCTGTGGGCACGCTGCCCTGGTGGAGCAGCACTGCTCAAGCACAGCTTTGTTTTGAGAGGTAGTGGGGATCCTCCTTGCCTGCAGGAGCCCAGTAGATGATGCAAGAAGTTTCCTGTTTATATTGCACAGTTTTCTTTCCCCTTGAGTTTTCTGACAGGTTAATGCATGCTTACGTTCTCCAGGCTTAGAAAAAGTCTTCAGCAGAATTATGTTGGGGCAGAGCACTGGGGACGTCACCTGCAACTGCTGCATTTCAGCAGAAGCAGGAGTGGTCCTTATAATGTCTCCCTAAATGACAACATTTTTTCTTATCAATCTTCTCATCAGGCCTCTCCCTATTGGGGAGAAAGCTGCACATGGATTTTATACATTTCTAACCTAGTATTTTAGGAAAGAGCTGAATTCAAGGAAAAGTAAAGCAATAAAAATTCCTGACAAAATCCTGTTTTAAAATGTTACTGTTGGTAATGGTGCATGTTGCATTGCAGAAGTCTGACTGCAAAAGCTGTGTGTGATGTACAAGGGCTTGAGCTGAGCAGAGGGTTGTGGACAGCAGTTGCCAAAATGCAAAGAGCATCCAAAGCACTTTGGTGATCTGACAATAAACACAACTTTTCTCTCCCACACTTGGAATAACTGGAGGGTCTTGTCAGCACATATCTCTTGCTTCCTGCACCCTGCATGGAGTCTCATCCTGGCAAAACATGGGTGCAAACAGCAACTACAAATGTCAGCTCTTTGTTATCAGGCTGTTCTGGGGCCAAGGTCTTAATTCAATAAGATTAGAGTTGGAAGAGCTGCAGTGGAGTGGTTTGCCCCCATCAGAGAGGCATTAGGCAGAAGTTCAGCTGTGCTTCTGTGTAGGTTCTGACCATGCTAGAGTCTCCTGTTGGGAGCCATCAGTGGGGCAGTAGTCTGGTGGACTGATTTTATTTCTGCTACCCTTTTCCTTGGGGGTTTTTACCAGCTTTCACTGTGCACGGTCAGCGCAGAGCCTTTCTACTGGACATGGTGATGCCTCTTGCAACTCCTTGAGTCAGCATGAAGGTGAAATCTTCTCCTGCCTTTGCTCTCCATGCTGTGTCCACCACTGATTCAACTGGATGCAGGTGTGTGTTGGAGTGGGATGTTTGCAGGATGTGTCCTCACGTGCAGCACTGCTGCTGAAGTCTGCGAGAGACCAGGACTTTCCCTAACTGCTGCAAGCAGCTTTTTGGCCTGGGAGTCAGATTTCCTCGAGGGCTTTTCTGTGAAAATAATGCTGAGATTGGGCAGTTTCTGTGCTTTGTATGCAGCATCCTCACAGTGTGCCCCAGTGCGTCCTTGCATGCAGGGTGGTAATGAGAGCCTCGATGTGCTGACTTTTCCAAACTATTGTTTGGAGACTGTAACTAAAGGTGCTGCTTCCTCATTAGAATAGCCTTTGTCAGAGCATCTTTAATCAACAGACCCCTGAGAGACAGTGTTTCTAGAACTTCTTTTTCTACCTCCTCTTGGAAGTTCTTTGCACTGTACATTGTGAAGAAACTAATGAGATGCTGTGAGAGTCCAGGCAACTGTTAATTAGAAGAGGTCTGAGAAGTACGGCACATATATTAACTTTATCTTGGCTCACATGTCTCCTCTCTCCCTCTGTCTCTTTATCCAGGTTGCACAAACAGCAGATGGCTTGGATGCTGACCTCTGGAAAGATGGCTTATTTAAAACCAAGGTCACACGATACCTGTGCTTCACAAGATCATTTTCAAAAGAAAATGTAAGTCCATTTGCTGAGTGTCTGCATGATTTGCATTTGTGCCTGGTGTGCTCTTACCCATGATTCATTTTATGGACCCAGTTATAATTCAAGCAGGCATTTCACTGAGTTTGGGTGACTCAGGAAGCAAAATACCATGGCCAGATATTTTCATGTTGTCTTTGTTCTTCATGAAAAGAAATTGCTGGGAAAATCTGCAATAAAAGCAGCAGAGACAGAAATGCTGCATTTCAGCAGCTGCTTCATGCTGGCATTTCCAGCTGTAGCAATGGGCACTGTGTGCTCATGATCCTGACAAATTTCTAGCTGTAATTACCCAGAGAGAAGCAAATGCTGCAGGTGGTGTTGATGATGTGAACTGAAGGTATCAGTTTCTGCATCCAGGGGCATTGTAGGTATTTTCTTGCAGGGTTAGCTTTTCTTTCTTTGTGCTGGTTCTTGAAAATCTGCCCACATTGTGTGCGTGCTACCATATTCTTGTGATCCTCTAGCATGGCTATTAAGCAGAAGTTAATTTCTGATTAGTGGCAATTGTCTGCCTGCATCTTCCCCAGAGGAGTGAGACCATGTGCAGTGAGAGCCTGATGCTTTCCACTGTCTTTCTGGTTGAGGCTAGTGTGGAAACTTCCTCTTTTCTGGAGGAACTGTTAAATTCTACAATGAATGCACTCCATCTAGTGGGTAATCCTGCTTTTAGTCATAGTCGTCAGGGTATGGAGATACCATTTTGTACTCATTCTTTCGGTAGTGACAGGAACAGACAGGCAATGGCAAGTTCAGAGGTTGATCATGGGTCCTGACAGGAAAGCTGGGTGCTCCCAGTTTCCAGCATTTGACCTTTATTCCATCCACTTCCCTCCCCACCTCTAGATTGAAATAAAGCTCCAGAACTATGGAAAATATCACTTCCTGGGGTGGATGGACAGTAATTGTGCTTTTCATCCTGGAATACCTGCAGTAGCAGGAATAATAGCCCCAGAATAGGGGAGGGTATAAAGATGTGTGATTATTTGAATATTAAGTTTATCTGTGGCTACCTTAAATTCGAGGTTGTCAGAAATAATTACAGGATAGTAGCAACTGCTGGCTACCAGGGACAGTGCAAATACGCTCAGCCAGTGCCTGTTGTGTGTTTGGCATGGAGCTCTGCTCGGCAGGGTTTGGGAATACGCTCCTGATGCTGATGAGATCGAGTGAATTAAAGGAGCGTGGAGGAGACTTGGGGGTCCCAGCTGCGCAGCAGCTGATCTGCAGTCACGGTCCTCTGGCTGCTCAGGGCATTTTTTTGTTTTTAGCAAAACACTGGTAACTGTCCTGAAGAAGATGTTGCAGTTATCAACTTCAGATGCCTGGTTTATAGTGGAGACAGCCTGCACTGTCTCTTTATCAGAATCATCATCATTCTCTACAGGTTACAATACCTGACAGAGAGTGTGGGCATTGCTGGTGTTTGAGTGTCATGGTGAGGAGACCCTGAGTGGTGCATCTGGCAGATGTTGGCCCTCTGTGCCTTTTCTCCTGTGGATATAGCAGAGCAGTGATTCAGCAGCTAACAAACGTAGCAGAAGCATCTCTTTATTTAGATAAATAAATCATGAAAGATGAATCAGCAGTGACCATTTCATCTAACATTTGCTGTGCCAGAACAACAATAACTGATATGTTCAGGCTTGGCAACACCCAGCACTGCTTGCTCTGTGTTTCCTTAGCCACAGCAGGGACGGAGCTGCCCCTTTGTGCGAGCAGAGGACATGTGCTGTGCTTGTGTTTATGTGGTGGGCTACAGATGTGGGCATATTTGGACTTGATCTCCCCTAATTTCAGAGGCTGCAAAATTAAGTAGGTTTTAAAATAGTAAGATGTTTCCTTGAAATATTCTGCCAGATAAAAACTCCAGGAGATATTTAGCAACCAGTAACAGTAAAGTACACTGACATGGTTCAATGGCTTAGGATGAAATTTTAATTGTTCTGTATTGCATTTCTGTTTATAAAGGTTGTGTAGTAGCTAAAGTGTGTGTGCGCTATTCCTCCATACATGAATCCAGATTATTGGCAGCAATGCTGGCTTTAACAAGAACTGCAAAGAAAATGTGGTCTCTAAACAATTGTGGTGGCTGTCATTCTAAATTGTGTTTTGAGCTGTTCAGGAATTGATTAATAGGACAAGGCATCAGTTCAGAATTCATATGGACTCCAAATGAAGTTCTTCGTTCCAAATGGCCTGTTCTTCTGGAGTGTGTCTGCATTTGGAGCTAGAACCATGTCTATTCAACCCTAATTAGCTAATGCATGTAATAACTTTGGCTCTGTATATATGAACCATCTTCCTGTAATGCTTTCTGCTGTTATTGTCATGGAAATGTTATGTTGCTGTTTTATATATTGAGTGTGAGAGAACTAAGGTGACCTGCTTTGTGGATAAGGTGGTGGAGGCAATACTTCAAACTGCTGTTTTTCCAAAGGGAAGAGTTTGGTTTTGCCTCTAAGGATCCAGAAGTATGGCAGTGGATGAGGTGTAGGAATCTGTGAGTGCTGGAGGTTGTCTCGTATCTCCTAGTCAGTCATCATGTAGTTCCTGCAGGGGGAACAGTTGCAAATGTTGGTTTCGTGTACCTCCTTACCATTAAAGTTAGTGGTCAGATACAGCGCAAGGTGTCTTGGGGCTCAGCAGGTGAGAACAAATGGGTTTGAATTTGGTGACATTGTCATAGTCAACTGTTTCTTTTCTCTCTCCAAAGAGTCATTTAGGAAATGTCTTGGTTGATATGAAGCTCATTGATATCAAGGACACTTTACCTGTGGGCTTTATCCCCATCCAGGAGACCATCGATACACGTAAGTTGGTGTATGTTCTTCAGTCCTGATGCACCAATACCTGTGTGGTTGGGTGGTGGAGGGCTGTATCCTGGGCAGATGGATGCTGTTGTCACTGCTTCTCTCTGGGGTTACATGTGCATGTTTGAGGGCAGCTCTGGACTGCAGTGAAACAGCCTTTGTTTTACCTATACTCTTCAGCAGGCACACTCAGGCTGCAGCATGCCTGTCACCAGCCTGCTGGAGCAGCGCAGTTCTGAGGCAGGAAAATAAAGTTTATTCTTTTATTTTGCAAGAACAGACTAGGCCTAGCAGGAGCAGGTCTGCTGTTCTGTTGGATGTTTGCTGATGGATACTGAAAGGAAGGGCATACGCTCATAGTTCTGGGTTTGTGTACCCTGGCTTTACACCTCCCTCTGTGAAAAAGCAAAGGCCCGTGTCCTGGCAGGTAGTGCTGAGGGTGGTGGGCTATGTTTGTGCTTGCTGAGAGAAGACACAAGTTCAGTGTCCAAGGAAAATACCATCCTGATTTCTGCGAGGCAGAAATGACTTTGCTGCTGCAAATTTAAGCCAGTCATTCCCAAACATTGTATTTAGATCCCCCGAGACCAGTGGCAGCAGCAGGACTTGGCTGTGCAGTGGGGGGCTGGGGAGAAGCCCTGTGGCAGCAGAGTGCTGAGGGGCCACAGGACACTGTGCCAGTGCACAGCTGCTGCTGCTGCTGGAGCAGGGCTGCTACCAGTGCTAGTCAGTAATGAAATGCAGCCTGGATATGGTTAGAAAGGAGTTATATGAGCCTGCTTCACAGGGAATAATTCTTCTGAGTCTACAGCAGATGAGGAAAGTTTTCCAGTCGCTATCGACTTGGTTCTGATTTGAGCCTGTGCCCTAAAATCAAAAGGCTTAGCAGCCCACTTTGCGTGGAGAATTCCTGGGCATGTATAGCACAAGGGAGTGTCATGGGCTTGTCGTGCTTGCCCTTGGGAGTGTGGGACACTTAAGAGTGTGCTGCTGGCATTTTTTGAAAGTTACAGTGGAAAGGTGGAAGAGGGATTTGTAATTAGTGTAAAATGCAGAGATTGCCACCCGTGCGATTCTTAAAGCAGAGGCACTGTCTGTATTAATGAAGCATTGCATACCCCTGCCTCCATTACCATGAATGAACACATTTCAATGGACTATTCATAATATGTTTACTTAAAATTAATGAATCCAGTTCCTAAACCAAGTTTGCTACAGACTGCTGGCTCTAGTCAAGTATGAAAGAGATCAGAGACAAAAGCAAATAGGCAGCTTTGTACCTACTATGAAAGTCAAATAAGAGACACTGACTTTGTTCAGAGTTAAATTTGTGGTATATGTGTCTTTGTGGTCTTCTTTAAGTGACTTTGTAGTAAAGACATATAAATATAGTATTCCTTCCTACATTCTAAGAAAATGTGCACATTTGGAAACTTTAAACTCTAGGCTTCTAAAAAATCAGTTTTAGGCACTTCAGATAAACCCCTAGTATTCCAAAGCAGGAGCGGGTCAGACTTCAGAGATACAGGTGTTTAGCATCTCTAAAAAGTAGCACTGTAACTGCAAAGCTGCCTGCACAGATGCTGTATTGTGACACACCTCACACTGTCTGTGCATTTATTGGTGCTGGAGCGACAGCAAATTTCAGAGCCCAGGATGGATTGCTTTCTCCAGGGTGCAGATTACAAAACAGGAGGAGCCTATAGAGACAGGGCTGCTTGCCATCTGTTGAAGTGAGAGCATATTTTTAAGCTGGAGGATATTTATTTACATTAAACTGAAGAGGTTTTATTTTGCAGGCACTTGTTTGTAGTTGTTGGTTGTTTCCAGATTTTCGTTCAGTGTCTGCACTTTAAATTCGCATTTTTTGGACTTCTGTCATGCCTTTCAAGTGCCTGCATTTACAGATAGAAACCTCACCTTGCTCACATGGAGACTCTAAGGGACTCTGTAGAGTGAGACAGAGCAATGGTTTCCAAGGACTACAAACCTGCACCACTCACCATCACACACTGACCCATAGCTGGATGTGGACTGGGCTGCATGCTCCTGGGCAGCGTGCGTTTACATGAATTCATTATATAGATAATCCTTAACTCTGATGGGCTTGAGTTTTTCTTGATGGATAACAAAGAAACAAGTGAAATTGCTCTGTGTGGCACAGCAGGGAAGGGCCATGCAGCAGATTGATTCATCCTTTGAACCCAAGTCAGCGCAGCCCAGTTTCCCTCTAGGAGTCATGGCAATTACTACTTTGTAAACCTGGTTTGGCCCTACAAAGATACCAGTGAGAGTATTGTTTTAGCACTTTCTGACTGAGGCAGGAGAGGCCATTATCACTCAGGATGTGCGAGATTTGGGCAGACAGCTTTTATTGTTAGCCACTCTGCCTGACAGTCTGTGTTTCTGCCTGCTCCTCCTCCCGGTGTAGCTGGCTGTTTGCAAGCACTTGGAAGAATAAGCTGACTGGTTTTGTCAGCAGCTTCCAGGTATGTTCCCAGAGGCAATGCCTGTGGGAGGGATATTTAGATACGACTCTCCAGGCTGGTAAGGCAAACTTTACCTTGGAAAGAGAAGGAAAATGTGAGAAGTATATGGAGTGGGAAAAATCACCTGCCATTTCTGTTCCATGGTGCAGTTCTCTGTGGCATACATGATATCTTCTCTGCAGGGGGGAGAAGGGAGTATTGGTTTATCACGGTGCTTAATAGCAAATCTCACAGTGTACAGCGAGCTCCTGATAGAAAATTTCCCCAGTCACCGAATGGCACTGCACTGTCTGGTTTGCTGACATATATCTGTTCTTTGGCTCCAGTTCCTGCCATAATTATCTTCCTAATATCAGGAGAGACAATAAATAACTTTTATACCCTAATCTTGCATAAAACCCACCATGTGTCCTGGGTTGTTTTTGCAGAAGAAGTAGCTTTCAGAAAGAAGAGGCTGTGCATTAAATTCATCCCTCGAGATTCTACAGAGGCAGCGATCTGTGACATCAGAATTCTGGGTAGATCTAAACAAGCCCCTCCTCAGTACACGTTCATAGGGTAAGTACCCCTCACTCCAGAAGCTGTTGTCATAAATTTAATTGTACCAAGACCATGTACCCTGTTTTTCTAGAATTATTAAATAGTAGCTTTTGTTCCAGAAGTTTGTCATTAAAAAGCCTACATAAAAATAAGTGTTACTGAGTTTGTAGGAATTGGTTATTTTTTTTCCTAATTAGACTGTTCTCACTAACCAAAGCATGAAACACATCAGTGCTCAATACATGTGCAGCATGTGCTTGTAGCATTAATGTCTTGTGTGTTGATTACACAGGGAGTTGAACAACATGGGTATTTGGTATCGGATGGGCAGAGTTCCACGCAACCATGAATCTCCACAGCCTGCCACCCCTCCATCCCAGGCACCATCTTCAACACCAGCTCCTAACCTGCCAAGGTAAGTTTTCTGCTTTCCAGCCTCTTCTGCTTGATGCTGCTCACTTACTGTTACTGACCTTGTCACCTTCCACCTTGTCTGGTGGAATCAAGGCCAGGGTGACACATCAGTGTGAATGATTTCATGGCATGAGCTGATAATGAGGGAATGGGTCATTCTTTCAAATATTTGCCTACTGGAAGTTCCTTTGGCTGTTGTATCAAGACATGCAAATAAAGAAGGAAGAAGGAAGAAGAAGCCTGGAGTGGAAGGGAAAATACAAGCTACACTTTTTCTTTAAACTGTGTGGGATGTCGCAGTTTCCAACAAGTACATGCAGGTCATCCCTGGAGGGTGGGATGCAGTGAGGCAGATTTATTTCCTTAACCAAAGGGAGGGAGAAGCATTCATAAAGGTTTTAATGCATGGGGAGACAAAGTCATTCAGTCTCCAGAATCAATTCATTCATGATTTGAAGTATTGGCCCTGTTGCTTGTTTTCTTTTGGACCCAACAACTGTGGTCCAGTCTTGGAGCTGACACTGAGTATGCAGAACTGACTGCTTATCCTGCAGTGATTGACAGGAGCAGCACTTCTGAGCAGAAGCTTTCACGATGTCTGTGCAGGCTGTTTTCCCTGTATTACAGACAGTATTTGTGTGCATGTCTAAATGTATGCACTTGTGTGTATACTTGCGTATAACATTAGTCCCATATTGACACCTTACTTGTTGGATTTCACTGGACAAAGCAGTGTTGTTCAACAACAAACCAATCCAGACAAAGGTTACACCGAGTAGTTTATACTCCTACCATTTGCTGTGAAAACACAGCATCCAGTGTGAGATTGACTCCCACTGATGGGGCTCATCAGCTGAGCTCTGGACCAAGCTATTGCACGTCCTCTTCGGGTCCCTGTGGGCTTCTGTCTAATTAAGTGAACATGTATTTGTGCACTAGGCATTTGATATCCTGCAGATACATTTACAGAATTACAATAACTATTCAGAGCTAGAATTCTGAAGTTGATAGCGGAGTTGGGTTCCAAGGGGATCAGTTTATATATGAAGAACATTGTTTCATATGGGTGGAAAACACTCATGTCCTACAGGGTCTTCTTCACAGGTCATCTCAGAGAGTGACACTTTTAAACTACTGTAAACTGTTCCCAGAAAAGCTATCAGGTCTCTTTTTAAGGAAAGTGTGTACATTTAAGCCTTCAGCCGTGACCCAGACTTAAATCTGCTGTCTTGCAGTGGCTCTTCAAGCTCTTCAAAGCATTTGGGCATAACTTTCAGGGAGAGTTTTGCTCAGTCACCTGTCATGCCATGGCATGCTGCTTGCTGTCCTATACTAGCAGGTGTGCTGCAGGCAGAAATGCTGTCTTGTTCCTCAAACAGAGATGGAGACAAAAGAGATGAAAAGCCATCAGTCTTCTGACGGTTTCAGCCTGTCCCACCAGGAGCTGACACGTTGTTTTGAAGCTCTGCTGGACATAAGCTACGTGCTAGCACAGGCCATGTGAGATCAGAGAAAAAGATGTCTTGATTTTACAGAACAGATCTTAATTTTCTGTCTGCAAGAAATTCCTGCCTGGGCAGATTTCCACAATAAAGAAAAAAAATTATCATAGCAAGAGAATGTCAATGGCAGTCCTTAATCACTAAGTGTGGAAGGGTCACTTTATGGCCAAGCAGGGAAAGCTGCAGAGCAGCATCAAAGCTATTGGGAACAGGGCCAAAATTAGAGCTCAGAGCATCAGCGACATTCTGAAAAGAAGTGTTTACAAGGCTTATATATTTTATAACCTCTTGTTGTACAGTTTATGGTTTACAATGGCTGCAAGGAAATTGGATCAGTTTTGTTTTACTTGCCAAATAAAGCAAATGTCAAAATAGTCAATATAAAATGTATTCTAATTTGGCTGAGTTAAAACAGCCAGTATGCAGTGGAATAATTGAATGTTACATTAATGCCTCCTAGTAAAAACCACCTGTCTGTAGCCAGCTCCACTCTCATGCCCTGTGCATGATTTACAGGTAACTTTTACACCACCAGCCTGATCATTCAAAGCATCTTTCATTTCTGTTTTTTTACTCTTATTATTTATTATCCAATATATTTTTTAAGAAATAGAAATGTATATAAAGGTGCATCCTGCAAATACTTTATTATTATGGGGAACTCATACTACTTGAAATACTTGTAATACTTTATCAGCAATGTGGTAAGTTACTCAACACTTAATGTTTGTGGAATCTGTAGTCACAAGTAACCTCTCATTTTTATGTCACCATAGAGAGATGAGGTTAAACTAGCCGCCAGTTTGCTGGTTTATTCCATGTGGGTATATCCTGACAGGAACGTCAGTGAGTTATCTGATGCTCTGTTGAGTGCCAAGAGCAAACTGGTGAGCAGTGCAGGATCAAAAGCACTCTGGAGGTTCTGCCATTACACTGGTCAGACACTTAAACTATTCTCTTCAGTTGCTAGATAGCATTATAAAATAATTTTAATTCAATTGGGAAAGCTTGAGTGCTTCAGAACAATTGCTAACACTGAATATAAACTAAATCAGTAAAACGTACTAGTGAGCTTCTACACAGCAAAACCTTTGTAAATGGAAGGATTTGTACTGTGGGAGGTGTTTATTTCTGCACAAGCCATGTTTCCTCCATTGGTCCCTGATGTAAGTCACTGATAGTAGTGGATGGCAGCACATCAAAGTTTTGTCATGTGTCAGAGGTTTGACCTCCATAGCTTGCTGCACATCAACAGTGCTGCTGCATGTGTCGTGGAGTTATACCTTGCAGTCAGAACTACACAAGGGGAGGCTTTGTTTGGTATTTGTGTTGGACTGCATATGTTGTTTTTCAGCCATTTCTTCTCCTTGGTGTTTCCTACTGGAGGCATCTGGCTTAATGGCCTCTGTTGGCAGCCACGGCATCCCAGTGAGGATGCCATGCTGTGCTGTGGAGCACAACTGTGCCATTGTGTAGGGCATCAAGCTGCTTTACTGTCTTTTGTCTCTGAATTCTGCAGCAGCTTCTTGGAACTAATGGCAGCCTGGAGAAGTGCACTTGCAGTTTGCCATCCTAGAAGGCTTCAACTTAAGAACTGCTTTTGTTGACTTGAGTCACTAGTGGGAGTTTAATGTAACTCTCCTCAGTACCTCTGCTCTCTGTTCAGGCTTGTACTCTCCCATGCTGCACAGTGGCACCGCTTTTGGGAACAAGGAAGTAACCCCCCAAAAAAGATGTTAATAATGTAATTTGGCCCTTCATGTACTTTTGCTTCACCCAGCCTATGTACTGGCAATTGCCAGCGCATGGGCTGGGGACCTTGAGAAACATACACGACATGAGCATTGAAGCAGTGACTTGGGGCTCAGCTCGCTCCATGCCTGAAGCGAGCTGTTGTCTGCTAGAGCAGGATCTATTTGTCACGTTCTCTTCTTGAGTCCAGTTCCAGGCTTTTGGGAGAAAGTCCCTGTGGATGCACACAGAGCCAACCTCAAACCTTTTAGCCATGCTTCTGTGTGTGCAATGGGTCCCATCATGGCTGTGGTACTTTGAGCCCTTCTAGAGGTGCTGCAGGAGTCTCTACCACCATCATTCAAACAGCCCTCTCACAATTTGTCATCTGCAAGGAAGATGTCAGTCAGTGCTGCTGAAGTGTGTTTTACAGTGACAGACATAATTGCACTTAACTTTTTGTGTGGATGTTATCAATCTGTGACAGATACTTTGGGAAATGGAGCACCCTGATTGCAGATGATGTGTCACAGGCGTTTAATCTTCCTCTTGGAGAGACCAGGATTCAGTCACAACTTTTACTTGTTGATGTCAGGTTTTGAAAATGTAGATTCATGCTGACCCTGGGAATCATTCAGTCATGTAGTTTGCTGTGCTGTCATCTGAAAGGTTAATGGTTTACCAGAGAGAAGGAAGATCTTGCTGTAAGCCGCTTGTATTTCTACCATGCATTAGCATGGCTGGGCACTCAGCATTTCAGTTCAGGGGGCAGAACTTCTCTGGTAGCCTTCCTGGGGTTCTTGTGTCACATCTCCACTGGGGTTCTTGTGTCACATCGCCACGGCTGCTGTAATTGAGAACTGCAGAGGCAGGGTAGGCAGGGACTGTGCTGCTGGTGCTGGGCCCAGTGGCAATGGCAGCTGGGTGCTCCTCGCCACCCTGGCAGGTGCCATCCCCTACAGCAGGACCAGAGGCCATGGACCCCATGCTGGCTGTCCTGAGGGTGGTGGTGGTCCCTCTGAGCTCTGCCCCAGCCCAGGAACCATTTCCAGGGACAGAGCACATCTGGCCTCTCCCTGCTGCTGGCGTCCTTCCGGGGGTCTGGACTTGTGCAGGAAGAGGGCTCTGCGCCATGCCTAGCCTAGCATACCTCTACTGTGTCTGGGCTCCTGCCTGATCCACATGGCTAATGAGCTACAGAAGTAGCTTGTTTGTGCCACAGCTCACAGCTCTCACAGCTGTGGGTCTGCAGCCTGACTGGCAGCTGTCCCTCCCCATCTCCTTCCCCTGCTCTGAGCACAGTCATTCTGAGCTACTGAGTTCCTGGGTCTTGAAATACTGATCTGGCAGGAGTATTGCACCAGGGAAGTGCTGCTCTGGTTTTGGGAAGAAGCTGCCCTACCTACACCCATGAAATAAGAATTTTCCTCCTGTGTTCCCAGTTACTTTTTAAGTAGTGAAGGTACCCCTTCTTAGGAAAGGGAAATAATTTGCTCCTGTTCCCTGCTCCCAGTGGAGTTTCATGTTAAGGCATGTAAGAATTTCCTTTCTAGGCAGAGAAGTCTGATTTTTCAAATTGATTTATTAATGGTGTTTGAACTTTGTCATGTAAGCTTGCAAAGTGATCAGTGTGTGGCTTTCTGTTGGAGGTTGATGATGTGCAATAGGTGGCAGCTAATAAAGCAGCACCACCGAGCCTGCGTGGTGGGGACCTGGGATCTGCCTAGTGATAAGCCAGTCTTTGTGCAATGGGTTAATTGAAGGGAAGTGGGAAGCCTTTTGCCTTCCCAATTTTTTAAGCAACTATATTATTTATAAATAACTAGCTTAATTTTTTTCTTTAAGACACTTAAAATAGATTTTATGGGGCATCTGTAGAGGAAAAGGTTCCAGGGTTTTGATGCTTTTTTGCTCTGCTGGGGAACAAAGCCAAGACTTCAGAAAGCTGCTGTGGACTGGAGGCAGACATCACTAGTAGTCTGATGGGTGCTTTTGCAGAATGGTGGGGGTCCACCTTAAAGTCCTTTATCTGAACCAGGCAATACCGAACATGGAACACTTTGGGAGAGATGTTTCTAGTTTGACTGGATACTGCTGAGAAATGTTATCTGTGGATTCTGACAATCTGATCCTGTGTACAAAATGCTTCCTTCTTGGTGGAGTTATGTTTACTAATCTGTTCCATCAAAAGACCTCCAAAGTAAAACTACCTGCTGATTTACAATTAATAAAACATTCTTTGGCTTTAATGCTCAAATCGCGTTTATTATTAAATACAGAACAATTTTCCTAATTTTAAAATTATCTACCTTTCAAGAGGCCAGAGATAGTACAGGGGCTGGGTTCCCACCACAGTGGCTTTGGATTAAAATAAAACCAAACAATGAGGTTGAAACAATATGTTAAAGCTTGGATGAAATATTTCCATAGGCCCATCCAATAGGTATGGTAATAAGCAAAATGTCAGGATGAAATACGTATGATGCATGTACACTGTGCAAATCTGAACATGCTGGTTTGTTGACTGGGTAAGGGGTGCTGGCATACATTTGTCCAGAGCCTGTTTCCCATAAGGAATTTATGAAACTGCACTGACTGTATGGCTCGCATCCAACTCAGATGGATGAAGACGTGCAAAAATTGGTCCCAGTCCAGTATGTCTTAGTGGCAGAAAATGATGATTAGGAAAAAAATGCTTAAACAATATGAGTGGTTTCCAGGCCCAAGAATCCCTTGCAGCAGCCGAAAAAGAGACATAAACTGTAGCTAGAAGAAGATTGCTTGATTTAGCTGATTTGGAGAATGGATTGAAAAATTTGGGGAGTGCTCTGAGTGAAGAGGCTTCCACACCCTTAGTTATTTTTCTTTATAGAGCCCTGTTCCTGGTATAGTAATATTCCTGGAGGCATGTTTTCTTTAGGGTGTAGCGTAAGGTCATTAAATACAAACCGAAGGTATTCAAAGAAGCTATACACTCAGTTGTTAAATAAGCCCTGTGGGGGAATTGAGCATTTTTTCCTAAAACTTGTGTGTTGTCTGCTATTTAATATGATCTCTGCCACTGTTGATTTGTAATATGTGCTTTTCACCCTGAAGTGCATGTGGTTGTGTTCAGATATTTCCTTCTTTAAATCAATCACTTTCACCATTTTATAAAACACTTCTCAAGTTTATTGCTTTTAGTAAAGTGTTTGGACTGTCATTATTTATTACTGGCAAAGTGCTGACAATGTGCTCTTCCCAAATGAGTCTTTATGCAGAATATTTGTTTAGCAGGTTTTTCAGGGGAGGCATTGGTGCTGCCTGGCCAGGGTCTGGGGCAGCCCCCCGGTATGCCCGGCCCCGGCGAGGGGCTGCCCGGGGTGGAGGTGTGCATCTCCTCAGACCTGTGTGCCAGCCTCTCGTGCTGATTAATTTGGCAGAATTTAAAATCCTAACCGAGGAAGAGTTTGCATTGCCTGTAATTTATCTTTTTGGAGTATTTCTGCTGTTGGGCAATTTTTCCCTACTGCTTCATTATCTGAAAACTCCTGACTCCGGAGAGAAAAGCTGGTGAAGGATGTGGAAAGCCGGGCTCCTCCCACTGCAGCCTCCGGAGACACCGCGCTCTCCTCCCAGACAACCACTTCATAAGCACCTCGTGCTTACAGTATGAGCTCTTAGTTCTTTGATGGAGTCCTCTGCCTATAACTATTTAATGGGCTCAGCTCAGACTTGCAAGCAGTGTAAATTAAACTTGTTGGCTTTTTTCTATTGTTTGGCAGCTGTTCTATCCCGGTTACTTAAGTCCTCTGATCTAAATTAATCCCTGTATAGAGGAAGCTGGAAGAGCTTCGTTCTGCATTAAGGCTTACATTTTTTGGTTGCTCGTCTGCAGTAGATCATGCTCCCTTGTTCGCATCCTCGGGGTGTGTCTGTTCAGCTGCTGGCTGCTTTGGTTTTGACAGAAGAGTGCAACATGGTTTTCCTCTGTGGTCTTGGCGTGGTTGTTGTGGGGGGGCACACAGAAGCTTGCTGTGTGCGGTGCATGCAGTTTCTGTGCTGCAGGATGGCCTTTCTCTCTTTCTACAGCTGGGAAAACCGAACGGGTAAATCTAAAAGTAGAAAGAGTCACTCAGTCTCTTTTTTTTATTCTCTCATGCATTCGGGCTTTTATAAAATCTGAATCAGGCACCACCAGCTCTCATTGATTTTTGGGAAACAGGATATTTTAGTAGCTTGGAATGAGATGAAATGCTTGCAAAGACCATATGTTGCTTGTTTTAGAGGAAGGGTCAGGAAGGTTTTAGAAAGTATTTAAATATTTGGTTTACACGATTAGACTAGATTGTCTGGAATGAAGTCCATTACCCGAGGTGATTCTTGCCTCACAGTTTTGGTTTTCATTGCAGTTCTTTGGAATATGAGGTAGGTGTTCTGGCATCACAATGCCTGAGCACAGTAAAAGTTGAGGACTGTGAATAAATTCTGTAGATGGGATTCTGGACACTGCTGGAGCCATAGATATCTTGTCTGTAAGCTGCCGTTTGGAAAATGCATTCTGGTAGACTGAGCAGTTACAGAGGTTTTCTGATTGTCAGTGAAACTCCAGCAGCTCGTTTCTTAGAAATGGGCTTTTTCCTCCCTTCATAGGCAAAGCTTTCAAGTTAGATTGCATTTCTTGAGAGCTACAGCCTGATATTAACTTCCTGTAGGTATGTTTTCAGGTTTCTACAGCTTGGAATTTAATTCTTATGTCCTTAGTTTTTCATGATGTGATTTTTGCATAATCTGTTGATTGTGGAAGATTCTTTCTATTTGAAGTTATTCCTATGAGACTGCTGTTTTTGTGGCACTGTTCTTAAGTTTGTCTAAAATAAATTGCAGTCATGACAGTGGTACATCAAAGAGCAGAACCATTCCAGTCTGTAGCATGCAGTATGGTTTCTTATATATTTGATGTGGGGCAGTTCTTAAAAGTTTTGCCTGATTTCTCTAACATGCTTATCCAATCCACTTGGAAAGCAAGAACTTACCATTGTTCTTTTACAGTGCATTGTTTATATTTTAATATGAATTATGAAGCATCCTTTGATACCTGGTGTCTCCCGTTATGATCCTCTGTTACTCTTTATGAGTACTTGACCCCTGACTTCAAAAGCAGTTCATCACCTTCCTGCAGACAGTTATTAATAACTGGTTTGGAACTGCTGGGCATTCCTGCGCCTGTTTTATGCAAATTTCTCTCAAAAAAAACACATTCAAAAAGTGGCCATAATGTGCACAGATCTCAAACTTCTTTTGCTAGCACGTGGAAGATCTCTTTCATCACGTGCTTCTACTGAGACTGTTGTATGTAGATTTGTTCCATAGATTTGATGACTGTAAAAAAACACTGAAGTTAAGAAAGAAATTAAATCTGCCCTGAACTGTGCTGTTGCATTTGTTTCAGTCTGAATTGCCTGGAAACTATTCTGTGCCAGGTAAAAGTATTTTTTGTGTTTAATCCATGTTGGAACTGTGGTGATTTTGATTTCAGCATTGGAGAGCATGGCCAGAGCCCTGACAGCTGTCCTCACTGGGGCAGAGCAGGCATCCCTCCCTCCTTCCCAGCAGCACCAAATCCTTGTTGCTTTCATCCAGCAGGGAGGAAGAAAGTTGCATTTTGTGACAGTTCCAAAGGAAAATAATTGGCATGGGGATAGTTAATATGAGTTGCCATTCCTTAACATTAGAGATTCCACTAAAGTACTAATAATTACTGTTAATATCTTTCAGTGGAAACTTTCAGAGTAAACGAGCAGTGGTTGAGGCAGTATTTAACGGCGTGCTGCTGGCATGATAAGAATGCAAATAAGTGTTATTAGCCTAATGATTTTGCTGTCGCCATGGCTGTGCAGCAGTAGTGTTGTGAATATGTCATGCAGTACCCATGAATTTCAAAAGTGTGTCAAAACACAACTTCAATTAGTTTGCTCTAATTATGGCTCTAGAGAGTTCATAACTATATCACTCCTCATTAAAAGAGATTTTCTTATATGGATTAATACACCACATAAAGCGATGTTATCAGAGAGATCCAAGGCAGAGCTGTGTGCAGGGAGGATGCTCACGGTCTGCCGGGAGGTGCAGTGGGTTTGGAGCAGCACCAGGGTCTGGCCCTGTCTGTGTGCTCTCCAGCAGGAGCTGGAGGACCCCCCGGGTGGGCAGGAGCAGGCAGCTGCACCAGGTTAAACCATGCTTGATGCTAAAATAGAGATCTGGCCTGACAGCTTTGCTCTGACGAAGGTCGAAGAGCACAGGTAGTCTGAAGCCTGTGTCAGTCTGGCATCTCCGAGGGAGCCCTGCAGGGTGCCATGTGTCTGTGTGCCTCTCCCAGGGCACTTGTAGTGTCTGCTAAATGTCCTTTCCTATTGCCTGAACATGTTCTTGCTTTGCAGAATGCACGGAAGATCTTGTGCTCACAGGTGAGCAGTTGGGGAAGGGTTAAAGTAGTAATTGTTTAAATCTTTTAGGCTTTCCTCCCACTTCTGTGATAATTTGATGAAGAACTTCACCCTAATTAAATATTCAAATTAGGAATAAGTGTCAATATGGCTTCCCATTGCCTGGAATGATGATTAATTGTATTCAAAACTCTAGTGGCCGCTGTAATCTAAACCAAACCGTTGTTCTTGATTATTTCTGCAACACATTCACCATGTTTTTGTTTTAAAATTTAAACTAGTAATTGATTTGCCATATGCCGCAGAGCTGCACATACTTTCACGATATGTGTTTAGGAACTTGGGGACTTTGTAATTGGGATTTTCTTGGTTCTTGGTGGCAGCCTTCTTTTTTTTTTCTTTTTTTTTGTCTTCTACAATGCAAAATGATTTGGCTTTCACAACACATAAGGAAAATGCATTATGCAGTCAACTTAGCAAGTATAAGTTATATTGATCCTGGCCAAAGTTTGCATTAATTTAAAATAAATCAGACTTAGTTTCCCACTTTTTCCCTACAATGCTGTGCTTTTTAAAAAAGGGGAGAGCTGATCTCCTTCTAGCAGTTACTGCCCTCTGTCTTCTGGTCTTGCAGCTAAATATTCTCCTAGGAGAGCCTTCTATCTCCTTGGTGCAATGATGTTCCTGTGAGTGCCTGTTCCTCCTGCCTGGAAGCTGGACAGTGGCCATTGAGGGGGGTCTGGGTGTGTCATTGGTGTGTGTGTGTGTGGCCGCAGCCGCACGGCAAGTGATTCGTTTTCATTACAGTCACAGAACATGTGCAGGGCTGCAGCATATGGCGCTCGCGAAGCCTGGTGCTGTCCTGAGCTGCCAGGCATGCTTGTGGTGACTGGGGAATTGGTTCAGAAAGTCTTTTGCAGATTAGGGACTTGAAGCTGTGCTGGAGGGCTGCTGTGTGACGGCTCCTCGGTGGTGCTGCCTGTGGGACTGTCCCCTGGGTCCCCTGGCCAGGGGGTCCTCGTCACCTCCCTTGCAGCCTGCGGGGGTCCAGCCAGCTTGGCAGTGGGTTGTGGAGAAGGGCTGTCCAGGCTGAGGAGGGTCAGCCTCTCCTGCAGCAGAAGGTGGTAGAAACTTTTAAAACACTCTGCTCAGAAATGAGCTTTTAAAGCTTAGCTTTACTTCCAAAATAATTCCTGCTGTTCCGTTTGGGATGAAGAAAGCAGTCATCTGTACAAACAAGAAAAATTCAGAAGTCTTTCTATTAGCTGGTTTGGGGCCTAGGAAAGTATTTTTGTGTATTGCTGTTAAAAAAACAAATGAAAAGTGTGTAATGCCTACAGGCAGTGGTCTTCAGTTATAAAGTGTGTTCATGAAAAACTTGTCTCTGCTTGAAGAGTCTCATATGGATTTTGTTTTAAACAGCAAACTGCCAGCCAAATTTGAAAATATTTTCACACCATCTTTTTCTGGTTAGAAACAGCTTTGAGAAGCACAAGAAAACTCAAACTGGTGTTTGTTTTTTCTTGTTTTATCTGTGCTGTTCACCATCAGCTGCATCAAGGTCTAAAAATACATAGTTCCTTACAAAATATGTCCTGTTTTTAAGGGCAGATAGTATCCAGATGATTTGCTTGACAGATAAAACCTGCTAGCTAAGAATGTGGATTTGATGCTCTGCTGGAGAATGCAAGGGGCCCTTTCTTGCAGATTGGGTGTTTGTGGGAGGAGACAAGGGCCTCTGAGTGCTTCTGGCAGGAGGGCGATGCTGAGGGTCTCACCGTGTCCTGCAACTCTCACTCCTGTCACATCGTAGCTGCTGCCCCTGATCTCATGCTACACTAAGTCTCTCTATGAAGAGGGAGCATCTTCATTATGTATGGCAATGGGGTCCAGAAGATTAATGATAACATTTTGCAAAAATTCACATGGACCTTGGATCAGCATTAGAAAAATACAGATTGGAATTAAAAGGGAAAAGCCCAAATCTCTCATCAAAGCATGGAAATCTGTGGGCTATCAATAACAGTTACCAGCAACAATTCTTTTTTCTCAGCAGGTTCTTCTGTGGAGCCCCATGGCTGGCTAGTGGCAGCAGAGCCAGAGCTGTGTCCTCTGGGGCAGGGCAGCAAGCTGTCACCAGCTCAGTGCTCTGTCTGGGGGGCTGTCAGGTTCATGCTAATGCAGAGCAACTCTGGGCTGCAGCAGCTCCATCTGTGTCCTGAGAGAGCAGGGCTGGCTGGTGCTTCTCACCCTCCTGCATCCCACAGTCCTGGGGAGGTTGCCTGCATCACCTTTAGACTCTGTCCAGGCTTGCCGTGTGCTGGGTTTTCCTTTTTACAAGCTCTGAGCCACGGAAAATAGTTTCAGCTTCACTTCTACAAGCTCTGTATTTTCCTATTTATGGGAAGGTTTTAATGGAAGACGTAAAAATACCTCTGTGCTGCAGGAATGGTGGGCAGAGCATTGTTGGGAGGGCGGGTGGAAGTTTGGCTTCCCTTTCCTTGGGGATTGGTGTGGGGGAGCTCATGTGTGCATCACCCCAGCTTCAGGGAGTGTGGGACATGCAGCAGGTTCTGGGTGGGTTTTAAGCAGGCCATCAAGATAGTTTCAGAGATCTTGTCTATGAATGTACTTGGGATTTTTTGTCAGGGATGAATCCAAAGCACTTCTGTTAGCACTTTCTGCCTTGTAGGAGCTGCAGCTGAGTCCCACAGTGTGTTCTCAGTGCTGTATCGCAGGGGGGTCGCCCTCAGCAGTCCCCCACAGGCTGTGCCAGGGTTCCCACTGTGTCTGGCCAGAAGGGCTCCTGCCCCTGTAGGGCTTCAGTTGTTGACTGAGCCCAGGGTTCAGCAGGGATGGGGATCTTGTGCCAGGTTGTGGACACCTTGCTCACAGCTGGACTGGGGAGTAGGACAAGCACCTCAGTCCCCTCCTGATATTTGGGGCCCACTCCAGCTTTTACAAGCAATGTTAAAATTGATGTTTGCTGTGTAACCTGACTGGAATCATTGGGCAGGAGCGAGTGGATGGCAGCTGTACTTCTGCTCTGCAGTAATGTTATCTCCACTTCCCACCTCTCTTCCTTAGGCACATCTCGCTGACGCTCCCTGCCAGCTTTCGAGGGAAAGGTCACAGCAGTCGCCTGGACTTGGAGCATCAGCACTCAAATTTGTATGCCATATCAGGTAAGCTGATGTGCACAGTAGTTTCTCTGCTGTTCTGCGTAATCAGAAGTGTAACCAAGCAAAGCAGCTCTGCTCACACAAGCAGCCAAGTGTGTGGTACTCACAAAACACTTGTCCAGCTTTTCCTCGGTGCCATTTGAGTGTCAAGAGCTGGAGGGGTGCAGAGAGACTCTGTAAAATGCCCAGGCACATGTGTTACTGGCAGCAAATGTTACTGATTGCTGGGGAGATGGCAGCCTTTGGGGAGTGATGCTGCTGACCACAGGGGTGCTAGGTGGGAGCTCTGCTGGAAAGCAGCAGTGACACAAACATTGCTTCTTGTCTTTTTTGTGATCTTCACAGGTGAGTCAAAAGGGACATCTCTTTCCATTTCAGGGGAAGATGTGTCCTGCCTAGCAAGGATGAGTTTTGTACACAGTTCTTTGCCACAATGAACATACATGTGAAGAACACATGAGATCTTTACTTTTTCCCGTTTCTATATTCTGAATACTGGCACAGAATAGATTTGTTTCCCCAGTATTAGGGCAAATTTGAAATAAAATTTTAGGGTATAGGAGGTTCTGCAATATTTTTAAGAAGTATGTGCTTGCACATGCACGCTTAGTCTCTAGCTGCAGCTTTCTCTCTCTTCACCATTCCAGGCTAGTATACAAGTGCTAGAGCTAGTGATAGTTTCCAGATGTCGGTGTGGAAAAAACCTTACAATGAACCAATTTAGTTGGTTTTCATTTTTAACTAGTACTAGTCTGCAGGCAGAATGTGTATTTAAATAGAGTGATGGGGATCAAGCCCATTCCTTCTCCCATGCAGGTATGAGTACTTAGGCTTCAGGACCTTACTGTGGCTTCAGTTCAAAGCTGGGATCCCTGCTTCTGTGGAGGAGGTCCTGCCTTTGGGTGCTTGCTTTCTTGAAGGAAGAGTGAGATAAAAAGGGATGTAGCTGGTTCTGGGAGCACAGGAAGAAATGCCGCTGGGAGAGAGAGGCAGGGATGATTTACAGAGTTGTACCTCATAGGGTCTGCCACTTCTGGATGTGCTGAGAGCTGTGTGGTCTGGAAGTTATTGACCAGCCATAGCAACATGGCTAAGAGTTTGGGTCTGCAAACTAAGAAAAATATTAGACACAGCTGTGGCATGATAGTGCACTTCATCTGTCTCTCACAGGGCCATCTCTATGCTATGCTTCTGCTGAGGAGCACTGTGGTGCAAGAGAGATTTTCTTAGAATTGTTTTGGTTTGTTTTTTTTCTAGTAATATTGCACCTGAATAAATATTGTGATAGGCCGGTAAAATCACACTTAGCTAGTTTTCTTTGTTATGCCATTTTTGCAAGAGGAAAAAAATATCGACTTTAAACCTAACTCTGTCAACACCTAATGAAAGTACAGTCCCTTCATCTGACCAAAGGAGATTTTCAGTACAGTTTGGAAATCCAGAAAAAACAGCAATGGATTCATTGGGCTGTACAATAAGTAGTTCTTGTGCATAATCAGGGAAGAGAAAATGGCAAAAATGTGCCATTTACAGGTTCTTGCTGTTAATAGTGAGTGACACTTCTAACATGAGAACATGGCATTAATTCATGTACCATAATCAAAGGGTTATTTAAAAGGTAATCTCTGACTGAAACTGCAGCTTCAGGTTCCTAAATAGATGGAATATAACAATTGCATAATTCTTGTCAGTACTCGTTTTTCTTGTTCCTCTCCTGCTCTAATAGATTTAGAAATGTAAGGGAAGGCGTGTTCCTGTGTCCACATGAGACAGTGCGTGGACAATGGAAAGATGTGCTTTCCCTCCTGAGAAAGCATCAAATGTGCAAACAGTGAGGCAGCACCTCTGCATGGATGCTACTGAGGGTGATGCTGTTCTAGAAGTTCTGAGGGTCGCCTCTGCCCGCAGTGCAGCCTGGAAAGATGAACTATTTTGCAAAGAACCTGAATACTTTACCAGATGATTATAAGCAAAGCACAAAACAGGTCTGCAAAACTGGGCATGGCATTAGTCATCCATGGCTGCATGAGCACAATTCAGTCAAAGTATGTAACTTTTTCCCCCCCAACTGCACGTTCTTCTCCAGACACGTTGTTATACAAGTTGTTGTGCATAGTTGTGCTGTAATGGCTATTGCAGCTGTGAGTCGTTTCTGAAGAAAGGGCCTTGTCATATGAAACATCCTGTGCATTGGCAGGGATCTTCATGCATAACTCCTGACCACGGCTGCCTTTTCAGCAGCTGTGATGAGGTGCTGTGACAATTCCCTTTGTGCGCTTAAACATTGCCAAGGTAGATTAGCCCCCAGACAGACTGTGGAAACCATTCCAAAGTTTCCTGTTACGTTGCTGTAGTTTGCAGCCACTCTGTTTTATCTGTGCTGCAGCGCAAGTGCCTCGCCGCAGTGCCATGGCAACGGGAAATTTATTAATGTGCTTCCACTGCTGTCCCTGATTGCTCTGCTGGGATGTGGTTTGCTGCTGTGGGGTCCTGGCTGCAGTGTGCCAGGGGAGCTGTAGGCAAGGGGAAGGTGTGTGGGCCATGGCAGTGGAGTGACCAGGGCTCTGGTGGGTGCAGGACTCCTCTCCAGTGGACAAGCCTGTGGTCTCCCTCGCTTGGCACCCAGCAAAATGGAAGGTTTCCTACTGCTGGGAAACAAAGGCCATCATGAACAGTGCCTTATCTTCTAATTTTGGTATAACCTCGGTCTGAATTCTTGTTGTGCAGACAGCATAGGCTATTTAGAAAGGGAGAGCTGTAAAAGAGGGAGGAATTTAGAGTTGCAGCATGGAATTGTGTCTCTGTAGACAACCCAGATTATCACAGTAGTCAGTGAAAATGACACTTCCATCAGGGATTCAGCCTATTTATGGAAGGTGAAATGAATTTTAGCTGTTGAGCCTATTCTGTATCTCACAATACACTTTGGCAGAAATTGCCAGATCCCCAATGGAACCATCCTGTTATTCCCTGGAGTATGTAATGTAATTATTGTCACAGAGTTGGAGTCAAGGAAAAAATGGTCCCGAAAGTAGTAATTACAGTTTTTAACCAGCCTTTTGTCATTTCCAGTCTTGCCAATGAAACACTAGGTGACCAGAAAGTTAGGGAGACTCCTCTGCACAGTTAACTAATTGATCAGTCTGTGGCAGGGCACATATAGGAAGCAGTTGCCCAGACCTCTCTGGGAGCTCGCCACATGCCCCACAGCACTGCCATCAGCACCGACCCTGGCTCTGCTGGCATCCTCCTCTGCACCTGGTAGACCCCCTGCTCCCCCCTGTGCCATGCGCCTGGGACCAAAGGGCAGAATTACTTCCAAGCTATCTGCAGAAAGTCCCTGGGTGCTGCTGGGAGCCTGGTGCTGTGGAGCTGACAGGTTTAATATGCATGTTCAAACGGGCAGCTGCTGGAAGAAGAATGCCTTGCCCCAGACAGACCTGTCGACAGACACTGCTCAGTATTTCACAGTGTAGTCTTTCTTCATGGCCTTCAGCTTAATTAAGATGTTGTTGTGACTACATACTGCCTTCATTTCAGGCTTCAGCATCTTCTAGCTGCATATTGCTTTGGCTTATCAGAGCCACAAGGACAGTGAGGGAGAGAGGGAGCCCTCTCAGGCAGCCACAGATAATAACGTACAGGGAAAATTCCTGAATGAAGTGAAAAATTATTTATAATAATGGTACTCAAATAGAAGGGAAATAAGTCACTCTAAGGGTATATAAATTTTTATGATAGTGTATAAACAGCCATAGCTTGCCTTGTCTCCCATCTATCCCTGCAGAGAATGAGGGCAACATCTAGCATAAAGAAAAATATAATAAGAAAATGAAGAAATGAATGGGAAGAGCTGGAGGATTGATCACTTGGTATATTTGTATATCCTGATGTAAAAGGTGCTGCTGACAGGTGGCCAGGTTTCTTCTGTATAAAACCATGTGTGTGCTGTCAGGGCGGTGTGAGCAGCCTTGTTTCGATTGATGAATTGCCTGCTTTCTTGATTAAACCTTCCGTCACTTAAGAAACAAAAAGCCTGTGTTTGGATGGCAGAGTGGGACATGTCAAAAAAATCTGTCTGCTTTACCTTTGTGCAGATGTTGGGCACAGACTGTAACATGTATTATTAAAATGAATGTGGCATTTACTATGCATTATTTCTTTCCTGGGAGAAAGGACCTGTAAATTATATGCTAATAATAAGCTTTAACCCTTTCAGAAACCAGGAGATTTAAGAGTACAAATATTCCTGCAGGCCTTACTAATTGGATGGGCTCTAATACCACTGTGGCACTCTGAAGTTAATAAACAGCGTGTTTCAGACCAGTATGCTGGTGCCTCTTGGGGATCTTGCCTCCAATAAGTTTTCTGCTGTGCAAGTGCCACTGAAACTTAAGCCTTTCGAATTACAAAATCTTCTGTTGAAAGCCCTCTTCAAATGCTGATTCTAGGCAAGAGCAGAGCTGTCTCCTGCCCTGGGAGGAGGCCACGCTCCACTTCCTCCTCTGCAGGGGGGACCACAGCTGCCTGCCCAACCTGCACCACCTCCAGCCTTGGATTTCACTTACAGAATGGCTTCAACCTGCCAGTTTGAGATGTACTCAACCAACTCATCTCGCAAACAGGATGGAAGGGGTGGAAAGAAGTTGTAACACCTTGCAGAACACATGGCAGGATGTTGTGTTGGAAACTAGTGCCTGAGTTTGCAAAATGAGGTTTTTCCAGTTTCCTTGCTGGTTCCTGGGAAATCTTTAGCTGGTCCAAGTTGTGAATTTCTCCGTAGCATGGGCTTTCTCTGCTGAAATCAGGTGAGCAAAGGCATTGCTGCCTTTGCTGTGTGACCCTGTGCACTGCTGGGGGAAGTTGTTTTTTGGTTTGTTTTTTTTTTTACTGTGGCTATGTCCTCTGGGACGGAGCTTAGATGTCACATCCCAAAACACATCACACGCCTTATCTACTGATAAAGCAACACTGGTGATTGTGAACAAGGCTGCAATATTTGCCATTCATTTGCCTCAGAGCAGCATGTTTTCAAAGCAGTTATTTGATGCAGCAGTGCCTTTGTGTATACTTCTTGTTTTGAAAGTCCTGTTTGTGATTGTTTTTAGCCAGATTATCTACACAGTCATTTGTGTGCAGTATTTTTCCCAGAGAAACTGGACTGAGCATCAAGGCAGTGAAACTCAGCCAGTTGCCAGCTTGATGTTGGCTGGTGTGTGTTTGCCAGCTCAGTGAAAAAGGATGTTTTTGTGGGCAGCTCTCACAGGCATCACTCTCTAATTTGTTTGTTTTGGAATCGTGCACCCATGTTTATTACCTTAATATTTGTCTTAAAGAGGTAAATATTTATTTGAACGATTTTATCATTATATTTCACATATAAATATTTTCTTATCATATCCAAATATTTATTTTTCTCTTTATGACTCCTCATAGGAAGGTCACAACAAATGCTGTGACCTGATCAGGCAGCTGGATGGTTTTGTGAGGTTTCTGGAGGGCTGTAAGTAGGGACTTGGGGCAGGCAAGTGCTCAAAGCAGCTGCTGTGGTGAGGTGGGACGGTTGGGCTGTAGTTGGAGAGGGAAACGTTTGGAAAGGTAAATTCCAGCAGATCGATTTCCTGGGTCACCCTGGCAAGGCTCCCCGGTATGAGGTCATCTTGAAGTAGTGGGAGCCTTTAGCTCCTGTAGGAAAAAACAGAGGGAGATTTGGTGTTCATTGCAAGCAAGTTTATGATCCAGATCTCTGGAGGCAGCAGAGAGAGTGGAAACTGATGTTAATGATCTGGAAAAACATCAAAGGCAGTTGGATTCCTGAAAAGGAAACAGAGTTGCTTTTCTGTATTGGATAATACATATCTTGGCAGGGGGGAGTTGTAATTTGTCTGGGTAGGTTTGTTAGAAGCATTTGTTTCACACGCTGCTCTTAGGCAGCAGTTTGCGTCCAGATTCCTCCGACCTTTCTGGAGCTCAGTTGATTTATTCAGCGTGGCTGTGAGTTTTGCTCTGAAATGCCAGTGTGTGGCTGGCTGGAGCCCTGCGGGAGCCAAGGTACTCAGGAATGCCTTATTGCATGTACCCCCTTTTAAAATTTTTATTTATTTATATATTTATTTTATTATTATTTATTATTATTATTATTACAAAAGAAATCTCAGAGGTCTCTCTAGATTAAGAAATGAAAGAAAAATTAAAGATTTTGTTATGTTTCATTACCCATAAGTCAGCTTCATTCTTGTTGCAAAATGTCAGGTTATCTATGCCACAGCTGCCACTTACCTCTCTTCAATGTACATTTTCTTTTAAAAGATACTGTATCTTTTATCTGTATGTAATGAGGACAGACGTTTTAATCAGAGGTTAGTCATTTATTTTTGCAAACTATTGTTTTGCTTCATCATTTTTGCAGATAATTAAATGGTTCACTTGGCACAGTGTGTCTGCTTTATTAAAACAGGTAATTTTGAAAAAAAGGAAGATGCTATTTTTTGGATCACTGCACAAGAATTGCTTTTATCTTCATCTTCCAGCCTAGTTTCTCATGGTTGTGCAATACCTCCTATGTTCAAGTATTTTAGTTCACCTTGCTCTCTAAAGGAGGAGGCCCTGTGCTACATTTTACTGTTGATCCCAGTTCCCACGTGTACATTCTTGGCACTTCCTGAGAATAGAAGCAGAACTAAATTTATTTTTTGTGACACTGAATTTTAATCAGGTTGGTTCAAAAACCAGACAAGTTGTGACACAAGCTTTATTCTGCCATGAAACCTCTTTACTGAGGCTGAGATTAAAGTCAGCCTGTTCTTTGCCCTGTTGCGATTTCCAGTCTTTGGACTAAGAGACCTGGATAATCTTCAGATTATAAAAGGTTCTATTAATATCCAGCAGTTCAGAGAGGCTGAAGCCTCATGTAAAATGCTGCAGCTGCGTATTTCAGAAAGGGACATGTGTTACTTAATGAGATTCAAAAAAGTATATTTCTTACTGAATTAGCTGACTGGTGGTGTACATATTCTTTGAGTGCCTGCAGCTGCAGTCTGCCCCTCTGTTACCAGTGCTGGACTCAGGCAGGCTGGGCCCACACGGTGAAAGATGAAGCCACGAGTTCTCTTGCCTGTGTAATCTTTCAGATGTGTGATTTACTGATTAATCTGCTGTCATGCAAAGCAGCATTCCTTGACTTCATCATCTCATTTTTGTGTACCAGTGCAGGAGCACGGCAGCTCGGGCTGTGCTGCTGCTCTTTCTTGGCTGTCCCATGGAGCTGCAGGCTGGCATGAGGGGCTTGGCCCTACTCCTGCTGCACCCCACGGACCTGGCCCTGGTCCCTCGGGTCAGCCCTTACCTTCCAAGGAAGCTGCTGCCTCATCTCTGCATTGAGGATTATCCGGCTACTCCCCCGGAGCCTTGAATTATGTAGGAGCAGGGGTAGGGCAGGGATGTTGGGGTACTGGGGGCCTGCTGGGCACTGGGGCTGTGTCCAGCAGGAGGGTGACAGAGGGGACCCTGGCCAGGCAGGGGCTGTCCTGGCCAGGTGGGGTCTGTCCTGCTGTCACAGCGTGTCTGCTGGCAGAGGGTGAGTTGCTGGGGCCTGCACGGCTCACTGGTGGAGCACAACCTTTGAGGCGGGCTGTGCTGTATTTGTTTTGCTTTTCGAGAGCCATAGTTTAATTTTTTAAAATAAGAAGCTGCTCTGTGGTTTGGATATTTAAACAGTTATTAACTGAATGACAATTAACAGATTGCATAGACAGATTTTCTTTTGAAAACCTCTGAAATTGAGTACAGTTTGCAAAACTATCACAGCATAGTAATGACAATGAATTTTGATTTCCCGGAACTGATATTAGACTCCTTATTAAACTATGTGCATCTGCTTTTAATTTACTCCAAATAATTGGAAAATGCAATGAAGCTTTCCAATTAAAGCACGGCTTTATGCTGTTTAATAATACCCCCATAATATTATAGCTTATGAAGTGACAGGTGAGTTGGTGTATGAATAAAACATAAAGGCAGCAATAAGGGACAGAAAACCGGAGACAGTTGTTGGGGATTTTAAATGCTGGATGTAATTTGCATATATTAATCTCTTCTTTTCAGCCTTATCAGGCGTTCTTCAGTATTTGAAGTTAAAATAGCGTTGACAGGCGGGAGTACGCTTAGTTTTTTCAAGGATTTATTACTTGTATAATTTCTGATCTTTAATAAGCAGATATGACTGATCCTCATAGTTCTATAGAAATCAGTTAATTGTTCCAGATGGCGTGTACTGATTATGCAAAATTACTTTTCACACCATTTTTTTTTTCTGATGGAGTTTGGAGTAAAATTAAATTTTTTATAGCCTTCTTATCATGCTGTTTTACAGTGGTTTTTGCACAGAAGTTGAATTTAATCTACTATATTACATTGACCAGCAGAGTTATTCTAATGTAGCATTCTGTGATTTGACAAAGAATAATAGAACACATTGCTCATTGTTCGTTACTGTGCTGCTAATAAAAAGGAGTTCTAGTGCAGAAAAACCAGGCTGTTATTTATGAAGAATGCTTAATTTGCACAGTTAAAAATGCAAAATTGTTACAATGAGATGTTCTCTCTTTTGGATAGAAGACTTGGGCAGAACAAATGAAAATAGTCTTGTTGCTACAGATTTCATCTAATAAAGCAGGAATTTTTTTTTTTAAATTACTGGTGTGGCTAAGGCAGTGTGTTATTGGGAGGAGCAGTCATCCAGGCAGCACGCTCTGACTCCTTTCAAGAGGTGTCACTGGTGTTTTCCCTGATTATCGTCATCCAGATATCTCAATGGCATAATTTCATAATTGAAAACATTTATAAAGGTTGTTGGGCTTCATTTATCTAATGAAAAGCTGCTTATACAAAATAAACCACATAAGTCCCTCTTGCTAATAAGGTTATTGCGATTCATCGTAGCACTGACTCCGTTGTTGTTGGGGATGTCCCACTGCCCAGCTGTGCCATGCCCCATCCTGCAGGCATGCCCTGAGCCTTGCTGGAGCAGGCAGGATGCATTGAGCCCTCTCCTGATGGAGCTTTTTGATTTTGTTGGGTTTTCCTCCCTTGGGTGGGTCCTGAGGCTGCGGTGCCTTCACCAGTGAGCAGGGGGAGGTTGTGCAGTGCAAGGGTCCTGCTCATCCTTCAAGCCAGGCTTCATAGTGGGGTTCATACCTCAGACCTGCGTGGAGGGGCTGAAGGGACAGTCAGAGGTTGAGTCCAAGACATCTTAATAATCTTTGCAAAGTGAAACTGCAAATGTTTAAAAAATGACCTTGTGGTTAATGGAATTAAAATCACCAATTAAATTAGAAAAGTGGGGATACAGTAAATGGACTTTTATAAAGAGTGCTTATTTTTAACTCAGTAGAAAAAAGACAAGTAATTAACTCGGCCATTAGAAAGATCCAAATTTCTCCTTTCTCCTGTGAAACTAGAAAGTTGTTCAGTGTATTGTCTTTATATGTATATATATTTTGCATACATATATATATATGGAGATGACTAATAGCATAAATCAGAAATGATTAGAAAATATTTGTTCTAATGAAGTAATAATTTGGTAGTAATGCTTTTCATCAGTGTAGCTTAGGCTACATTAAGTGGACAGACTTTATATGGATTCTCTAATTTTAATCTTCAAAATGCTATCTAATGTCTCATTAAGACTTGCATATAATGTATCTTAAGTACAGTCATTAAATATAGTTTAGGGAGATTTATGTTCAGATATTGCTTAAAGATGTTTTAATAGGCCCATTTACTCTGATGATATTAATGAGCTCTTAACACATATTAAGCTTCTAAAACTAGTGGTATTCCTTTCACAGAGAGCAAAACAACTTAGGAACTGTAAATTAACTGGATGCTCCAACAAAGCTGGATTTCAGCTGGGTCTTCAGCCACCCTCTCCAATCTATTTGGTGCCATAAGCACTGGGCTGTGTCCCAGATAACTGTGTGTGTGGTGAAAGCTGCAGGTATAAATGTCTGTCACAGGGTCAGGCAAATTTGGTTGCTCATCTACTAAAATAAATAAATCTTGTACTGTTAGGGAAGAGCCAAATACTGTTGTGCTTGTAGATAAATTCTGCTTTTTGATCATCTAAAGTTAAGATGGAAGAATTGTAATTATATGGTAATAAAAACTGTTCATTCCCCTATTGTCACTTTATTTCCAACTCAGAAAGTTATTGCAAACAAAATTCTCTGGTTTCATCACTCAGCTCTTCTTAAAAAATCCTTCTGAGTTCAGAGACTTTTATAATTACTAAATTGGTTTGTTAGGAGGAGATAATAGCAAATTTCTTCTTTTCATAATTGGACATTTCTTCCCTGTAGGCTAATGTATGCGAGGCACTTGCATACACAATAAGCTGTGCTTTAGAAAAGCCATAACTAGCTAATAAGTGCTGTGGTGTCATCAGAGAGTAATGGTTTTCTGATTAGCATAATTAATGACAAATGGTGGTGCAGAGCGGGTGGATTGGTTTAGCAGATGATGAATGCGCGGCAGCCCAGGCTGTGTCCTGCCAAGGCTCTGGGCTGGCTGTCAGCACTGCTCTGCTGCAGGTAGGGCCTCGTTAGTCACCGCCAGCCTCGTTAGTCACCACTGGCCTCGTTAGTCACTGCCGACCCGCCCTGGTGCCATTGCTGCTCCCTGGCGCTTGGCAGAAGGTCCCACACACGGTGGTGGCTCCACACATGGCTCTTGGGGCCAGGAGCTATTCCTGTGGGGTGCCAGTGGTTGTGGTCCTCCCAGGGCCAGAGGGAAGCTCCAGCCCATGCAAGGAGATGGGTGCAATTTTCTGTGACTTGATTAATCAGGGATAATTTGCATTCACAAATGAGATGGATAAAAATGGAGTTACCTTTTCACCCTTAAGGGGGAGGAGGGATTATTTCCAGGTTGTGTCTTCTTTAAGTGATAAGCAACTCTTTTACCAATAAGGATGAAAATACTTAATTTGCATTAGCAAAAGAAGCTAATTATTATATAGTTAATTAGCATCTGGAAATGAGGATTATCTTAATTACAAAGCACAATTTCCTTAATAACTACAAAACTGTAAGTTTGATCTGTGTGGAGATTGGTGACTATTATTATGTAATTAGTGATCATATTAATGGTGTGGTGTGTTTAGATATAATTTGCATATGCAAATGAAATTTACCTGATAGAAATATGTGGCTCCACTAATGACTCTGAGCACGTAAAAATTAAATTACATTAAGAGATCTGGATCCAGAGTTGCTGTGCAGGGGCATGGTGGATCTCCTGCTGTAGAAGAGCTTTTGGATCCATGGGGCCATGGCTCCACATTCCAGCTGTCAGAAGGATGAGGAAATGTCCCCCCATCTTTTCACGCTCCCCAGACCTGGGTGTTGGGCACAGCCTCCAGCAGCCACACTGCCATCCTCTCTTGTGCTGCTGGCCTTAGACTTGTGTCCTCAGCAAGGCTTTTCTGGCTAGGTGAGTGTTCCATCACTGGTAATGGGCACACATTCTCTGCATTGGTGAGGTCCTGGGTGGAAGATGGGAATCTCACCTCCTTTGTAGTTGTGCTTGTGATGAGGTTCTGCTTTCCTGTCATGTGTAGGGGTGCCTGTGGTATGGCGAGCACAGTGCTTCAGGACAGCTGGTCCTTCTCTTTCCCCAGCTTTTATTGGAATCAAAATACTGTCAGTGTGTTTAAAAGAACTAAAGTCCTTTAAAACAAAACCACGTTAAGAGAGGGTGCTGTGCACCCTTTGCTTTTCACAGAACCCTTTGGGACAGATGGTGCATCAAGGCACAGCTGAAGGCCGAGCAGTGCTGGTGCTGAGCAGGATCCCAGACACTGTTGCAAGCAGGAGCTGCTGCTGCCACACGGTGACCTGAGCCCCATATGGGGAGGGTTTTGAGTTGGGGAGCTCACTGCCTTCCCAGTGACAGCCTCTCTGCCCCTGTTGTACAAACTCACACTTCTGGAAGTGGCTCAGCAATGGAAATCTAAGCTTCCAGGGGCAGATATAGTAATAAAACACTGTGTTTCTTTAATATACTCTGCTCCTAACCTGTAGTACTGAAATGACTGAAGTGCAAAAAATACCAATGCTTGGAGGAAGCAGCTGTTCCCCAGCAGGATGTTTCTCTCATCAAGAGGGATAAATTTACAGCCGCCAGCCAAGAACACTGCAGCTATTGTGGGTGCTTCCCGAGATGCTTTTTGCAACTTCTTCCTCCAGCCTGAGTCCTGCCTGCCTGCACCTCTCTGCAGCAGACAGACATTACATCTTTAATGACTTCCAAGGAGTCTGTCTATCATTACAGTGAGAGCTGAAAGCAATTGAACAGTGCCTGTGTTTCTCTTCGGGGCTGACCGTGCATGGGGTGGAGGAGTGCGAGGGCCTCAACTTCGCCTCCTGTCCGCCAGCGGGACCTGCCCCGGCCACAGCCCCGTGCGAGGGCCCTGTTTTGTATCTGCTCTGGTCTAATTAATTAAGGGTTGTTGCTTGGAAGTAGCACATGCTTAGGTGTGATCTTTGAAGTTTACTGTGGTGCGGAGACTTCAAAGGGGAGATTTTATTAAAAAATAATAAAATCAAGAGCTCCTAAACACTTGCAATTTGAAGAACTTGTTTGAAGTCTCTCCATGTTCTCTGGTGCTGATAGAGCCACAGCACTGAGGTACCACTTAGCCGTCACCATGCAGTACTTAACCTTCACTTTGTTTAAAAAAGAAAATAATCAGAACCAGGAGTACTTTCTCAAGTGTTTTCATGGCTTGATCTAGCAGTAAAGAACTAATTGTGCTGTGTCATGAGCAATGCAGGAAACAGAGAAAATCAAGGCTGACAATCAAATTAGCAAAAATGAAAATTTAGTCCAGGTCTGTTTTTTTAATCAAAGTCATTTCAAGACTAACAGGAAAGCTGTAAACCTTTCCCATCTAAGAGGTTTCCTTCCCCAGCCAAGGGGCCCCTGCTCTCCCGCTCACCTCACCAAGGGCTGTGTGGCTCAGTGCTGCTGCCATACCACAGCACAGCCCAGCCCTGGACCATGGGGACAGGGATGGGGCCATCCCTCCCAGAATGTGCTCCTGCTGCCCCATGTGCCAACCCCACAGCTCTGCCCTGCACCCCACAGCCCTGCCTGATGGCCATTGACCTCATCCAAGGAATCCCTCATTGCTCTGGGCAGGGTGAGAAGGGACTGGAGAAAGCAGGCAGAGGAAATGGGGTCCATGTCTTAATTTTTTGGGTACTTTATGAAGTAGATGTGTGCATTTTGGGGCTGTGTCTGCCACCAGGGAGTGCAGCCTGAGGTGGTCGCAGCATTCCTGATTGCAGCTGGCTTGGCAGGAGCTTGCAGGAGAGTTTGCTGTTGTTTTCCCTGTGAGGTTGTGCTATTGTTAGAGATTTGTAAATTGAGAGTGATGCTGTTCCATCTGGGATGCGGTGCACAGTAGCACAGAGAACACACATACATGTTTACTATTCAGACTGCTATTTAAATTGCTGTGTACAGAAATACAGAAGTAGGAGGCTTAGCTTAACATTATGGAGAAGGTGGTTTATTTTGAAAAGCTTGCATCCTTCTCTTGATGCATGGCAGACTGTTTCTTCCACCCTTCTGAATGACCTCCCTGTGTACTGAGATCACACAAGGTGTGTGTCCCTCCCCTCTAGCCCTGCCTGCCCTCAGTAGGTCCCTGTAGCCACCTGGGCTGAGTCTGGACATGCCTGTGCTCCCTACCAGCACCCTGGTTCTCACCCAGTTTCAAGTTCCTCTGCTGTCATCTAGCTGACAATTAATCTTTCTCTATAAATAGGTGAGCTTTGCTGGGTTTATGCTGTTGCTGTAGGCTGGTTTATGAGATAATTCATATATTCATATGAGATAATTCATATATGAGAAAACACAAATGTTCCCTTAGTGTCTCAGGTCTGGGGGAAATCCGAAGACTTTTGTAATATTACAGAAATCTCTTTCTAAAATCTAAGATAATTTCAATTTTAAAGGTGGCAATAGTACGTTCAGTCTTGTTTTTTTTTAGTGTTTTGCATTAGCAGTGCTTAGTTTTCAAAGTCATGCAGGAAAATGTTTTGCAAGGGATTGATTTATTTAAATATTTTTTTAAATCAGCAGTTGAAAATTCAAGTGTAAAAGGCCGTGCAAAAAATAGCAATAAAGAAATGCAAAGCTATAAAAGCTTATGGTGAGAATTTAAATGCAGAAACAGCTGTTATTTCCTTGGGAGTTGAGGTATATAAACTCTTCCATGGCTGTGTATCCCCACAATAGTGGTGTGAAGAATTAGCACTCACTGCAGTGTGCAAACTGAACCCGCCAAGCACTGAGGCAGCTATTCATCTATACCCAGGAGCTAAATATGACAATGTTAGCATTTTTCATTTCCCTGACGTTACCATTAATAAAGCAATGATCCAAAAGAAGCTTTGCTGAGTCTGTTCTTTATGCTTCCATCACTCACAACTAGATAATTTCACACAGGATCGTTTTTAAATTAAATGACGATAAAAGCGCTCTGCTGTCCTGTGTTCACTAGTTCATAGAAGTCTATCAAGTCATTAATGTGTCATGACAAACTGCTAGTTGGATACAAGAGTAATTAATTATTTGCATAAATAACAGGTTGAACTTTGTGCTTTGAACCACAATGACATATGAATCACATCAGGGATATCTTGGAACCTCTTGCAGGGGGTTCATGGGAGGGGTGGGAGCTGAGCTGGGCGTGCGTGCAGAAGTGTCCTCGTGCTTCAGACAGTCAGGAGTTTGGCTTGAGTTTTGATGCTTTTTTTGTTCCTAAGTTCTTCATTAATGGCTGTTTCAAGAAAGCATCTGATCATTGGAGATTTCCGTGAACAGTTATACAGATTTTCATAATCACCATTAATCACCACATATTTTTCAAGATAATTACAGCAATTATTATTTAGATTCTTCTTTCATGTGTGTATTGTAGAAAAGAACAAGTGCTTATTACACTGGGTAGTGTAGAGAACTGTGGTCTGAAGTTCTTTGTCATCTAGAAACTCATTATGTTAGTTGATGCTGCCTGTGAAAGTTTGTCAGTGTGTTTAAATTAGGGTAGCATTGGCAGGTCTGATTATTTAAATGTGGTAGCTTTGCTAAAAATATAGTTATTTAAGAAAGATGAATTACTAATTTGACATTTGAGATTTAGTTGGAGTCTACAGCACAGAAGGCAGCATCTATCGTGTGCTTAGAGGAGGGTGACGGCACTTTTTCAGATTAAAGAGAGAATTTCTAAGCAAGCAAGTCTTTGAGTCTTAGCAAATTATAACGAAGAAGGTGCCACTGGTTAAAAGGTGGTTGTGGTTTTCAGTGGACCTGAACCAACTAATGGGATGGCTCCACTGCCCTTTTGGGAGCTCCATTCATCAGGGGTTATGGTGTCCTCCCAGCCACCACTGGGGATTCACAGGCATGCCATTTTGAGGCCATTTTGAAGTGAAATGTGCAAGGTGCAAATGTTTTATATGTCTTTAAAATATTTTATAAGTTGCGGCCTTTTGAAGATGCTAATATCTGTGTGGGTCAGTGCATGAGCCTACTCATTTGGGGGTATGAGTAACTCTACTGGTGGTAATGTAGTAAAAATGGGACCTTGCCCCCCTTTCTTCTGGATCAGTACATGTTGCCTCTGGAAAGAGCTGTACTTTATTGTTCACCAGCACCAATTCCTTTTATCCTTTTGTATTTCCATCTGCTGGTCTCCAGCGTGGCACAAATGGATACTGAGAAACAGTGAATAGCTCTTGGCCAGACTAAAATGAACTGCAGCTCCAGGCCAGAGCCTGGCCAACACTGCTGTGGACATGGTAACAACGTAGTTAACTCAACACAGCTCATCAGAGACTGCCAGGAGTGCTTCAAAAGCAACAGGGAAAAAAAAAAAGAAAAAGGGAGGAATCAGAGGCTGCTGCTGATGTTTATTTACAGCAGAGCATCAGAACAAGGGACACGGAATTAAAAGCCTCCTACAGTTCTGGTTTCATTTAATTTTATTATGAAATTAACTGGCTGCTGTAAGCGGCAGTGTCGTACCGTCGCGGTGCACAGCGGGAGCCATGGTGCCCACACCCAGCCCCCGGTGCTGGACACCCCAGCAGATGTGGCACACTCCCTGGAGCTCCTCCTGCCTGTTGTTGGAGATGCCTGTCCCTGGAGATTACTTCCAGCAGTTACCTACTTCCCTCTTCTGTGAGTCTGGGTGAGCTGCTGTGCAGTGGGGAGTGCTTTTAAGGGCTCAACCCATGCAAGGTCTGAGCTTGGGCAGAGCTGTGTGGAGCTGAGCCTCCCTAGAAAACCACTAAGAGCTAATGTTAATATGAGATGGTGTTGGGCTGGAACAAATTGTTGCTGCATTTGTTAATCTTCTGGGATTTGGATATATGCTCCATAAAGGAAGCTAGGTGCCTCATGAGTGTGAAAAAGCTCTTTTTGGGCAGCAGGAGCCCTGAATCTTTCTCTCACTGTATCCATGGCTGCAGGATCGTGGGCAACACTGTGTAGGGAATGGGGGGTGTCCTTCATCTAAAGCGTTTGTTGCATCCAGGGCCAGCTGGGAAGTAGAGGTGAGGGATGAGCAGCTGCTCCCCCTGTGTCACAGGGGTCCCACCACCTGCCGTGAGTGACCGAGTCGGGTAGAAGGGTGGAGCTGAGCCCTCAAAGCCCTGGGGCAGCTTTCTGCTTTATTTCCATAAAGCTTCCTGAGCTGGTGGGTATTTAAATCCTCACAACTCCCAACGCCTGGCTGGGAAAAGAGCCGCTGGATGAGTGTGTTGTTTTCCACTGTCTGCCTGTAATGTGTTTTAGCAGCAGCCGAGTGACAGGCCTGACACACCGGCTCCCGTGCATGCTCCTGCGCTTCGGGAGTGCAGCATTAATAACACACTTCCATGCATCACGCCATTTTTAAGCATGATCGTTATGATAAAGGGCATATACTTAATTACAGGCCTGCTTAATTACAGCTCTGTTGAAGCTCGTTTGTTTAGGAGAGTGCTAATTGCGCTGCTGAGCCTTTGGCACACCCTGCTTTCATCTGCTGCTTTGGTCTGCAGTTTTGAGCTTCGGGGGGGCTGGAGTGAGAAAGGACCAGAGGAGGGATAGAGGCAGGTCCGGCAGGGGCTGCCGGGGAGCCTGCACACTCATCACAGCTTATTCTTTAAATTACTTTACAAAAGCTGGTGTGTGACTGATCAAAGCAGGTTTCTGTCGGGATAACAAATGCAGATGGTCTTTCAGGTTCAAAACTTCCTGGATTTGGTGATGCTGCTTTTCATCTGTTTCCTTTTGTTTCATGTAGCGCTGCGGCTGCCGCGTAACACCTTTGATAATGAAATGGCTCCGATGGAGGGGTTTTTTTAAGTAAAAAATACGCAAAGCAAACGTAAAATGCTAAGTATTCTTAAATAACCCTTGTTAAGTCATCACTAATGTGGTAACACACTGGTGCTGATGGAAGTTAAAACAGCAAGCAGAGATACACCATATTCATAGATGCAGATGCTTTGTGAAAGCACCTGATTCAGGATTACTTGAGGGCACTCAAAGATTTAAGTTTGTTCTAATTTTAAGTGTTTATTTAATTCAGAGATGAAATTCAAAGGTATAACTGAAATAAAGTGTATGCATTTGGAGATGCACTCCACCATAGTAATGTGCCTCTTTTCAGCCTTGTGTGGAAATTGCTGAGTTACATGTTTTAAAAATAAGTGTTTCCCTTGTACTGATAAGTCTTGGGGGTCAGGCAGGGGCTTTCTGTGGAGTTCCTGGGTGATGATAGGGCAGAAACACTGAATATCATGCCACTAAGAAGAATACACAAGACAATATAAAGGCAAACAATCCTCTTAGTATCATTAAGTTTGTGCTACAGAAAGTGTTTGGCCCAGTATCACGAGGTGATGCCATGAGCTGTTGTGTCCTTGTGTATGTCCTCAGTCCCCACCATTTTCCATCTTCCAGATGTGGTTTGCAGGTGTTTGAGTGCCATTGCTCACTGCTGAGTTTGCACAGAGTTTCCCAGGCCAGGGAAGCTGCTTGGCTCTGGAGTTGGTTTTGTTCTTCTCAGGTGCGCTGGGGAGGTACGAGACACCCGAACCATGTGTGTTCCTTATCCTCGTGCATGGACTCTGCGTTCACTCAGGTGGTTCTGTGTGGTGGTGCTGAATGCATGTCTGCCCTCGTAAACTGCTTGTATTTTGTTTCAGTTGCAAGTACTGTCTTTTTTTGGCAGCTGAGCCAAATTGGAAGACTCAAAATTCAGACCATGAAATTGTATATGGGTAGAGTGGGAAGACTTCATTGAATTCCTGATTTAGTAGGGGCTAACCCAGCTGTGTCTCCAGGAGAAAGAAAACAGTGGCTAGAGGGAGAAACACCTCTACAGGGAGGAACAGGACGGCAATAATGTCTATAAAGCTATCAGTCATGTGTCCGTGCCACATACACTTGATAATTACTGGCAATGTGTGAATCTGCATGTCAGAAGTCAGCTGGCAATGTGACCTGTCACTTGTTTTGTTCCTTCCAGCCATGGATGGAGTGCCTTTCATGATTTCAGAGAAGTTTGCCTGTGCTCCTGAAGGGGTGAGTCACCTTTGGTTTTTTCCTAGTGTCTAAAGTTCATCTTTTCATGGAGAGCAATCACAAAGCAGTTCCCTGTTCCAGCCTGGAAAGTTTGAGGAGGCAGCTGAGTCCTAATGATGCTTCAACCAGACCTCAGCTAGGTTCCAGGGAGCAGAAGCTGGGATAGAAAAATTATTTTGGGACTTGTGTTGCCCTCTGAAGTGGGAGATAATCTAAGCTAAAGCATGTCAAGTGCATCAGCAAAGCAGGCTGGGTGATGTTCACATGCAACATGTTTCTGTTGAGTTCACTCCTTGAGTGGAGTGTGTCTGTGCTGCTGGCAGCACAGCTCCTGCAGGCAGCAGGGTGAGCACAGCAGGCACAGTGCTGGGTATGAGGGCAGCAGTGCTGGCATGGGGTGCTGCTGATTGCTGGGGCAGGGCAGGTTTACTGGGCCGACATGGAAACCCCAGTACAGATTCAGGATTTAAGTTGGTGATCCAGAGCTCAAAGGATCTTCATCTCATTACCAGTTCCCTGATTCACCCAGTCTTCACACAGTATCTCTTTAAAAGTCATTTTACAAGAATCTGTTACAGCAAACACTGAGCCATCAGTTGTGTCTGAGTTTTCACTTGGTGCTCTTGCTTTGTGCTTTCTTCTTCCTGCTGCCACAACCTGCCTATGCAGCCCATGCAGGTTTTCACAACCATTGCTTTCTGAAAGGGTTGTTTATCAGCCCTTATTCCCAGAAAGCTGGAGTCCCTGCTGCGAGGACAAATGCAGAGAGATTAGGTCGTGCTAATCCTCCCCTCGGATCCTTTAGACACCATTGCCACCATATGGTCAGTTTGGTCTGGGCTTCCCGCAGCCTGTGCTGCTAACACCTATGTGCTGCAGCCATCTGAAATCCATAGGGTGTCCCAGGAACAACAGTCCTGTGTCAGTGAGATGGGTAAGGATATACATGCACAAAATGACACCTAGATGAGTGTGAGCTGTCCCTGCTTAGGGAGAAAGGCGTTAGAGCTGTGTTCCACAACCCGCCTTCTGCTGCATCACTCCTGTGGTGAGCTGAGGAGCAGGATCATGCACATGTTTACAGATGGTGCCTCTAAATCTCTGGTGACAGAGTATTTGCTGACTTTAAACAAAACAAGATCAAACAAAAAAACCCCAAAAACCTGAGTATATATTCTTTTTTTTTTTTTCCTTGCCAGATGCAGCCAGTTGATCTCTTAGGCATCACAATCAAAACCCTTGCAGAAATTGAAAAGGAGGTAGGTACTGAGCAAAACCATCATGAGTGCTGTATTCACCTTGTTGTAAAATCCCTTCACTTACAGAAAAGGCCTCTCTTGTTTTTTCCAAGGCACTGCTAGTGGATATAGTCAATGCAGAGTCAAACAGTAAGCCTAGAATTAGGGATGTTCTCTGTGATCTGTGCTGGGTGAAGATGCTGGTGTTGAGTCTGATGGCAAAGTCTGCTGCCCTCTGTTCAATTCCAGATATCTGTCTTCAATCTTTCTTTCACATTGTATTAACCAAACATGTTACAATCAGGGAGCAGTTTATATTAGGTTGCCTCTTGCATCTTAGGGAGTCAAGTGAACTTGACTAAGCAGTGTCAGGTAAACTCCATCATTTGTTAGTTTGATAGTGCTGGTATCTCGTTACGAGGAAAAATGGGCTGCACTTTCAATGGGCTTGAGTCTTTTGGGAGCTCAGGGAGGAGACAGCCATCAAACTGAGAGTGGTCTGATAGTCCCCAGGTGGCGTTTTGGCACATGCATGACTGGCTGCCAGGGTGCTTAGGCCTAGTGCCCCCTGTATGTGCATCCATCCTCCCCTGATACTGCCAGGAGCTGGCCACAGGGCAGCCAGTCCCATCTGCTGGAGGGGAAGTAAAGTGGCACTGGATTTGCTACTGCAGCCCTTCACCCTCTGGAGCAGGAAAGGTCCCAGAGGCTGAGGGCACTGCATGTAGGGGTGAGCTGTGCAGCCCTGCCTCATGCCCCTTGCAGTCCTGTGGGGACATTGGCACCAGGGTTCTTTGTGTGGCCATGGTAGGAGAGTGTGATACCTGCTGGCTCTCCCCACACCCTCCTGTTCCATTATGGGCTGTGTGTGATTCAGAGTAATGAAAAGTATAATTATGCAGCCCATATTCTTTGATGAAGCATCTTGTCTGCACATAGATAGCTATGCATATAAATATTGTGAATTTCTGCATGGCTTTATTTCCCTTGCAAGCAATAGCACCATTACAGCAAATCTTCTGGATTTCCAAAGCAGCAAGAACATTTTCCCTGGAGCTAGATGCCTTGCAAAAATACTCCTAAATAATTCCAAGAGTTATTGTTCTCTGTCGCCACATTTGCAGATATATGCACCCATCCTTCAGGCCACAAGGACCCCACCCTTCCAGGAAAAATGATAAAAATAGTCACAAATTCTGTCATAGTCAAGCTGCCCATGAGGTTGGCAGCTCATTGCAGGCAGCCTGTGCAGCCATGCCTGAGGAGCATGAAGAAGGAAGGGGTGCATGCAGAGAGGCAGTGAGGCCCTGTGGCTGGTGATGGGTTGAAACTGTGGGTCTGGCCTGTCCTGGGTCGTGGACACGGAGCGGCAGTGGGCAGGCAAGGTGGGCGCTGTGCGGTGCAGTGGGGGCACTGCAGCTCCTGCAGCGCCTCATGGCAGCAGCAGTGTGGGAGGCACCGACCTGCTGAGTGCTCTGGCACTGTCGGGCTGTGCCCGTCTTGGCTTTAGTTTGGCATAGAGCGAGAAGTCTGGCTAGAGGCTAATTAGTAAAGTGAGCATCTAATATTAATCATTCCTTTTAAACTGACAGGGAAGGCAGTTCATTTAACCACTTAATTGCTACAAGTTTTCATGGGCTGCTCTTTGTAAATATGTTTAATGGAGAAGTTGTAAATCTAAAAGAGCTTAAAATTTTAATCTTATACAGAAATATTTTTCCTTGTTCTCATGTTTGTAGTCAATTCTCCAGAGCGTAGTCACATGAAATGTTCTTTAAATGAACATATTTGCTAACTGGCATGATTTCAGTTTTTAAAACATTGGTTCCAGCAATTAGGCATTTTTTTTCAGTTCCCAAATGACTAGAGAAATTCGTCTTGATTATAATTGCTCTTAGCCACGCATATCTAATTTGTGTCTTTTTAAGTGTTAATTAGTAAACAGTTTGAGCTGACATCTTTATGTGTTTGTGTGTTGAAAAATGAGGCTTATTGCTTGTTTAGCTCGGGGCTGGTACCGCTGGCTGTGACACCGCGACACGGAGGTAAAACTAACGAAGCCGCCTTTGCCAGGGATGAGCGGGGCGGTGGGTGCCCCCCGGGTCCCGATTCCGGTCCCGGTCCTGGTCCCGGTACTCCTCCCCGCGGTGGTTCCGGGCGCGGCCCCGCCGGGCACACCCCGGGCACGCGCCGCGGTCCCTGCGCGCCCCCTGCCGGCCGCGCGCAGCCGTGGCTCAAGGATCGGGTCCCGGCAGTGTCCCTGCGGTGTCCCCGCTTGTACCTCCTCTAGTGACTCTGCTCTGTGGGACGGAGTGCTGGGACCTGCTCAGCAGGCAGCGGATTCTACCGCAGTGGGACACCTGGATGGGGACAGCACTGGTGGCCTTGCACAGGCACTGGGCACACTGAACTGGGACGGAGAGGTTTCGGTGTTGAAGCAGAGGCACTGACTGACAGTCAGCTGGAGGAACAGATCCAGCTTGTCCCTGTGCAGCCCTGGTGCAGCTCCCATGGGTCCTGGCGCTCTGGAGGAGCTGGTGGCAGCCCTGGCACAGCTGGTCCACCCAGCACTAGAGCTCCGTCCCCACTCAGGTGGTGAGGATCAGGCACTAGCAAAGTCACCAAGTTCTCAGGGCTCTTGAGGAGCAATGACAAACAGGCCTGGCCTAAGGGAACATGTGAGTGTCATGGTGACATCCCAGGAGCCACAAATGGGACACTGGGAAGCACAGTCCATATCCAGAGCCATTACAGTGGCTGTTCTGGGGCTGTGTGCTGCTCCTGCCCTGCAGCCCCATCTCATCACTCCGTTTTGGTCACACCACCCTCCACGTCAAAGCCACTGTGGTCCCGGCCTCTCCTGGGGGTGTCACGGCAGGACAAGTGGCCTCAGCAGCAGGCAGGGGGCTTGGGGCTGCTGGAGTGCGGCCCACAGTGTGCCACGAGATGGCACTGCTACGGCATATGCCATGGTGGCAGGGATATCCCTCGGGCTGCATCAGTGTCCAGCCAGTTGCAGTGATGTCTGTGGAGTGCAGGGATGTATATAGGAATTTTCACCCACACTGCCAAACCAAAAAATGTTAATTATGATAGTACCAGCATGCTTAAATTCCCCTCCAAATGGAAATCTTTCTGCCTAGCTGATTTGTACACAGGATGAGTATGGTCATGTTTGTGTTAGAGCTGGGTTTTAGGGGAGGGGGAGAATCCAACCCAGGATGGTCACCAAGGTGGGGTTGGGTGGTGCTGGCAGGGTCACCCCATGTGGCATCTACAGCTCAGAATGCTGCTGGGCCAAATTCTCAACAACTGCTTCTGCTGTTGTTGTATTGTGGGAGAGTGGCTGTATGGCTGCCTGCCCCACAGTCCCTCCTATCTGTCTCTGCCCACAGTATGACTACAGCTTCCGGACGGAGCAGAGCGCTGCAGCCCGCCTGCCACCCAGCCCCACGCGCTGCCCACCGGTCCCGCCATCCTGAGAGGGCTGCCGGCACTGGAGCAGGCCTGTGCGTGCATACTACTGAGTGGGATGCGGCGTCAGGGCCGCCCCGCAGACCCCTGCTCTTCCGGCCACCACCACCCTGTGCTGCACCACCTCCTCCTGCACACGCCGCTCCATGCCTGGGGACTGCGCATTCTTCTGGCAGCTGCTCCCCGTCCCCCCTGACTGCTGCGGACACCTCTCCATGTGAGTACATGGCTGAGAGCTTGACCGCAGTCCCCTCTTGTCCCCACTTCATGATCCCTGCTACAGGACAGTCACAAGAACCAGAGCTGTCACAAACTGCTGCAAACAGTGAGCTGTGAGCTTGCCGACCATCCAGAAATGCTCAGCAGCAAGCCTTAACAGTCAAGAATAGTAGAAGATACATCTGGCCGTAGTGGTGCCCTGTCTGCCTCCACCGAGGTCCAGGCACCCCACAGCTCCACCACAGCCAGATCAACCCCAGACTGGGATCACATTTTTGCTGTAGGCTGGCACAAGTGGAGTCAGTCACCCAGAACTGTCTTGAGCTCTGCCCCCAGGCCTTGGTGGGGGTGAGGGGTGCAGAGAGCACAAGTTGCGCTGTAGTTTCCAAGGTGAAGCACCTCTGCTCTGCACAGGGGTCCCTCTGTCCATCAGGACCTCGAGCAACAAATATCCTGTATTTCTTTCTGGGATGGATGCTGGCAGACCCCAGCAGTACCCCGCAGATCCCTGCCTGAGCAACCTGCCGAGCTGGAGCCCTTCTGACAGTACAGATGCTGTCATCTGCCCTAGGCTTTAGGCAGTTTTCTAGTATCTGCCCCACTAGCTGCTAAAATGAGAGATGTGCCTGTTGCTCATGCAGTGGCGGGAAACACTGAACTCTGGCATGGTGCAGGGTGAGAGTGGGATGCATTAAACCCTGACCTCGGCCTCCATGTGATTGCTGACCTTAGCTCGCTCCCCAGTCACATGCATGTCTTGGAGAAGTCTGTTGCTGTAATAAGTTATTTAGAAGTGCCCGTCTGACTCCATGCTGCTTTTTCAAGTCTCTGCTGTAGAACAAAGCTACATCATGGCAGCAAAATAGCAATTTTTAAGTAAGTGTTAAAACGTACAACTTTTTATATTGTAAAATACTGATTACCTAACCCTATTGAAATGCAATTGCCATAGCAACAAGTAACAAACAGTGTTGTCGCTCTCAGTCTGGGTCATATGTATGCCCTGACCTGCTTTGCACTGCTTTTGATTGATCTTGCGTTTTCTAGTTGGACTGAATGGTGACTAACAGTAAGTTTTGTACTGTCAGCTTGTATTTTTTGTTTGTACATATGTAAAATATTTCTTGTCCAAAGATGCATTTCTGGTTTTAAGGCACCATACTGTACTACCGAGATAATGAGCACAAAATACCATAACATTCGGGACAGACCGATTCAAAGTCTTTGCTTCAGCTTCTTTCAATCAGGTAAATCATTTTCTGTAGCTGCCTCTGTAAAGCAAGGCTGTGCAGTTGGAAAGCAGAGGCCGATTTGGTTGCAGGTGTGTCATGTTTGGGCACAAGAATTAAAACTGTGCCCTTTGCACCAGCTTTGGAGATGTGGGTGAACCCCTGGAAGTGCTCATTTAGTTGGAGGTTGCAGCACCATGTTTAGTTCTTATTTATCCTGCAGGAAAGCAAAGCCAGACCTCACTGCCAAGCTTCACAAAGGCTAGATTGATGATGCCGACATCAACAAATGAACATACCATGGCAGCCTGGTCATTTGGCTCAGGTTCACTTGAAGTTCAAATCCACTCCATGCTGTAGTACTGTGCCCATCTCATCCATCTTCTGTGTTTCTGTGTTTCTGTTTTTCTGCTTGTAGTTTGTTCTGTACTTTTCTGTGGCATCCATTTATAGCTTCTCCTGCGGCTTAGTGGACACCACAGGTAGGTGGAAGCTGCCGGCAGAGATGTGTTCCTCATAGCTATGGGATGAAGGTGCTGCAGAGAGCTGCCTTGCCCTCCCCTGTTGCTGGTGGAGGAGGAGTGAGGGCTGCAGACTGGTGCAGGGCAGCCAGGGAGGAAGCTGCAGAGCTCCAGGGGCAGTTCCTGATGCTGGGAGATGAGATGAGACTGCCCCTTCTCAAGCCACATCTCCCCATGCTGAGGGCTGGGCTGACTGCACCACAGCTGGAGCGCTCAGGGAGGAATGGGTTTGGATGCTGCTGAGCCCCGTGTTTAGTGAGGCACTCCCTGGGTATGCTGGAAAAATGGGCATATTGCATTGAGTCCTTTCCTGTGAGATTTGGCTTAGAGAGCATCAGTAAATATTATTGGTGCTTTAATATTTATAGCAATAGTTACATTTGCTCAGCCTTCTCAGAGGTAGTGAGCTTTCTGTTCAGTGACCTACAAGAAACACTGTATGTCTTGAAATGCTGACAGGACAAACAGCTGGGACAGGCAGCAGTGAAACCTTCTGGATGTGTTTATATAGTTGGGTCTTACTCTTTCCTCTCTCACACTGGGATAGCAAAGCTGCTTCCAGGGTGCATCTGCAAAGAAACTTGAGTTTGGTTTGATCTTCCCAGTGTGTTTCTGCACTGTGGCATGGCAGGGATGCCATGTGCTGAAGGCGTAAGTAGTACAGATGCAGTTCTTGTGGTACAAGCACAATAGAGGTGTTGTGAGCAAAGAGCTGCAGCTGCTGAGCACCAGCTGAGCTCAGACATGCTACCCAGCAGCTGGAAAACTGAGCATTTCTGAAAGGAGAGGGCTCAGGGCCAGTGCTTGGAAGTACAGCCAGACACATGGTGCAGGGTGCTGGACTCTATGTGTCGCCTTCTCAGTCCACCAATCATAGGAAACTTTTTAATGGCATCTCTGGATTTCCAGGATCTTGGGCATCAGGTCAGCATTTCCACAGGCAGGTTTTATTTGCTGTTCTGTAACTTTTGTACTTAGAGCAACTCATTGCAAGGCTGGTCCTTGTGTCCTTACAGCAAAGTCCTCCCCATTGACATGTACCATAGCCAGTACCAGCATCTCTTCTGCATCTTCCTCCCTCCCTGCCCAAAAAACAACTGTGGTAGCATTGGCCCAGGCCATAAATATTGAGGGAACCTGATGCTGACAGCTGGCAATGGAGAAGCCTTCTGGAGCATAAGGGGAGGTGATGAGTCAGTGGAAAGCAACAAAAGTGAATTTGCAGAGCTTTACCAGATGTGCTTGGCTACCTTGCCTCTATTTCTAGAACAAAACTAGTCTCTAGGTAGCTTAATCTTGTGGCTGCTGGAGAAATTAGTTTGCCAAATTATCAAGTGTCTGCAGCAGAGACAGAAAAGCAGCAGTGCAGGGTTTGCTTACTGTAAAATACACCTTCTGATGTGAATTAGTAGTGACATGCTGTCTCCCAGATTTTTCATGGCAAAGAGTGGGTAGCGTGCTGGGACAACTTGTGGGCCATCCAGGCCAGGCTGTGCTGTCTACTGTGTTAACAATGAAAGGCAAGAAACTAGTCCAGAAAGTAATGTAGAGTGTGAACTTTGTGACAAAATTCAAATGTGGACAGTCGTAGCAGGTGTCTTCCTCTTGGGAGCATCTTGTAGCTGTAGTTTTGTAGGAATAAACTTTGTCAAACTTTTTCCCTTTGGATGTGGCCGAGTTTGGCCACGGCATTTATAGGAGAGGATCCCCCGTCGGCCCCCTGTGTCGTACCAAGTATTGGTAGTCTGTAGCTCTGGGCTTGTTTGGTTTCACACCCTCCCCTACCCCACCACTTTCCTGAGAGGGGAGAGCAGCCCCTGCAGAGCCCTTCCTTCTCCTCCCCAAGGGCTCTCTGCATGCAGATAATTACCTCAGCCTTCCAGCCTTGGCAAACAGCCGGGGACCTGCCGGCAGTCAGTGTGTTATCCTGAGCCATCAAACTCCAACAGCACTGGGCAGGGAGGGTGCTCCTCTGCTCACAAAAAAAGCTCAGTAAGGTGCTGCTCAATTCATTCAGTACAGGGAAACCAAACAGTTTGGATATTCTGGTTGTTTATTGTGAAATTGTTTCTTAACAGCAACGGTCATAAATGTCATCATGCAAATGGAAAAGAGAAACCTTTTATGCAGTTGCAAAGTGTTTTTCTAAGATGCTATGCATTTTGTTGGGTTATTGAAAGTGAATTTACTGTGCATTAATCTTATGAATGTTACTACATTTTATATTTATTTTAGATGACCCTCCTGTATTTTACAAAGGGAAGTTTCATTGTGTGATAACTTAGTCTGTATTCTTAATATAATTTGTTAAATAAAACTTGTTTTAATCGGTTTATTCTCTGTGCTTTGGGTTTTAAATTTGGAGTTTAAGAAGCTTTAAAAGCTCTGTTTGCAGGAGTGGAAAGGGGTGTCCCTCCAACTCTTTTCCCTCTGTGCCATTGTTGCACTGATTTCCTCAGATCCCAGACCTGGATGTTTTAAAAGTAGCATGGAGCTGTGTACCCAGGAGGTGCAGGGTCATCCTTGTGCACTCCAGGGGCACAGAGCCAGGGTTGTCTCCAAGGGGATGTTTCCAGTGCCCTCCAGAGGTGAGTGCTCCTCCCTTCCCATCTCCTTTCCACTTTTAGAGGAAAATATCTGGTCATCGTGCCTGTCTCTGGACTGAAGAGCAAAGAGCAGCAGTGGTTGGATTGGAGGCTCTAAGGTGAGAGACTCACTCACAAGGGGCTTTTTCCTGAGCAGATTGGCTTCTGCTTCTGCTGGGGGGCTGGTGGGGACTTTTTGAGCAGTTTTGATGGGATGTGAGGTCTGAGACCAGAGACACCTTTTCTTCTCCTCTCAGGCTATCTGTGAAGTCAAAGGACCATGCAAAAGCTGGGACCGCATTTCAGACACAGGAGGAATAAAGAAATGGGAGCAGAGGCATCACTGGAGTAAGACCAGGGGCTGTATAGCCTCCAAGGAGGAGCTGGTGAGCAGCAGTGGCCATTCCTCATCTGACTGAAGCACTATAGACTGTTCGTGGCTCTGTAGGGTCAACTTCAGAGGTCAGAGCATGATCCCTTTGTAGGTAATTTGCTTGTGTTTATATTTTTCTGTCCTTGGAAATTAGATATAAAAAGCCTTGGACAATTTGTCCAAAATGTCTCTCTCAAAAGGAACAGCTGTGAAGTCAAAACACAAAAGTCAAAACAGCTCAACTTCAGTGTTTCTGGAGGATAAGGGACCACACAAGGCATCTACACTGCCACGCAGGCCATGTCCTAGATGTATGTGACAATAAGCATGTCACTGTAGTGAATGATTATACAAATTGTAAAGATTAGCAGCTTCAGTCACTCAAAATTATCAGCTCCAAAAATTACACTGTGTGTCATCCAGAGGAGGTCAAGGTAAAGCCATGGAGTCTGCCTTAAAGCCTGGAAACACCAGTGTGGGCTGGGCTCATCATCATCAGCCCTTGGAGCTGCTGCGAGGGCTGTGGGGAGCTTGGGTCAGAGCCCTCCCCGTCTGGCTCAGGTGGCCACGGCGCTCCCAGCTGTAGTGGCCACTGGGCCAGTGTCAGTGTGAGCTGGGGCCTGCATGGCTGGCGGCAATGAGCCCCTGCAAAGAGACAGGATCACAGCTAGGGAGAGGGTAATGCTGCACCACTGAAACTGAAAATTGTTGTTCTTTGTGCAAAATTATTCTTCTGAACTTGACCCAATCCAGTGGTGCACAATACGACCTCTGGCATCTTCTCTCACCCCAGCCAATATTTCTGTCTTGCTTATTTTGAGTGGTCTTTGAATTAAGGGAGATTAATACTCAAGTTCCTGACATTCTCTTCAGGCACATGTTTTTATAACCTCCTTTTGAAAGCGAGTACCACTGGTTCACCAAAAACTAAGAAACTGCACCTCAGAGCTGCCGTGGGAGCCGTCACCAGCACCTGATTGAATATCCTGGCCGGGGTGGAGGTGGCGTGGGGGGGACATAAACCAGAGTGGGTCTGTCCTGCACCAGCTCCCATCTTCCCATGCCAGTGAGCAGCAGGCAGCACCTGAACTGCCACAGAGCCGTGGCCGAGCAAGTCAGGTGATGGCTACAAATGTTGAACCACCTCCTGCCTAATGAGCTATTGTCCCTGGACATGGGCTCTGCTCTGTGCCACGGGAGCCACGTGGGGCTGCACATCCACCTGGAAACCTAGCAGAGCTTCCAGGCACACCTGCTGGGGGTACCCTCATCCCCTAGCCCTCCATCTCATGGTTGCACCCTGAACCACTCTCATCCAGCACAAGCTGCCCTTCTTCCTGCTGCTGGGGAGCAGCACTCCTCCCCCCCAGGCCTCTGGGATTGCTCTGCTGCTGAAATACTCCAGACCATACTGAAATTGCAGTGTTCCTGCTCAGTCTCTGATCTTTCCACTTCCTAATTCAGAATTTTGGGGTAATTCTTGAATGTTAAAGACAAAATTAATTCAGCAATTTTCTGCCATTTCTTCAGTTTTTCTTCTGAAACAACTGTAATCAGGAGTTTCTGTCAGGGGTGGTGATGAGCTGGAAGGGCCCCCGAATCATTAGAGCAACAGCAATGCTCAGAGCCTGGGGCAGTGAAGGCATCCTTTTCCCTCTTCCTTGCCTGCTCCAAGGAGACATCCCCCTCTGGACATCTTGTGATTCTTTGCTGGAAGTGTTTTGCTCAGAGGCCAAAGATGGAGAATGGACACAGTGTTCAAAAGCACAAATTGGCAGAGATGGTAAAAGACAGAAAACCCAGAGCCTCACCTGCCACCTCCCTCAGTGCTGTCAGAAGCCCAGCCAGCACCTGAACAGCATTTCCCTTTGTTAAGAAAACAGGAATCTCCATCCATTGAATTACTCTCTGATATTTCAGTTCCTTTTGCTGTGTTTGTCTCTTATTGGACAAACTAAATTTAAATTTGTTTGCAAAAGTTTTTTTACTGCCAAGCAGAGCTCAGCTGGTGCCAAGGAGCCATCACCATGAGCCACATGAAGGGTCCCAGTGGGGTGGTTGATGGCACTGACCAGCTGACCATCAGCTTGTCCAGGCTCATGGCCCTGCAGCCCCTCTGCATTGCACCCAAGGTGCTAAGTGTCCACAGGGACTGACCCAGGAGCACCCCTGGGTGGGGGGCAAGCCTGGAGCTGACTCACATTGTCCATTACTCACAGAATCGATTTTCTAACAGAAGTTTCTAATTTCTTGTGCTTTGCTGAGTGCTCCGTGGCTCCAGGAGCAGCCGCTTGTCTCCAGTGAGGTGACTCCTGGCCATTCCTGCCCCAAGGAAATCCCTTGTCAAAGGGGAAGCAGCAGGCTCAGGGGCTGGAAGGAGCCAGCCGTATCCCTGCAGTGTCAGGCAGTTGTGTTGGGCTTTGTGTGCCTGTGGCTTTGGTGGTGATGTTTGTTTTCTTTTCTCCTCTCCCTCCTACAGCTTTAAAAATTAACTTGCCCGGGGACTTTCTCAAAATCTTTTCCTTTCTCTGAAATGATGGATAAGCCATGTAACTGATTGTCATGGCCCTGGAGAGGATAAACATCCTCTGCAGTTTAAAATAAAACCTCCTCGCTGCCTGGTTAATAAGTGTTGAAAGAAGCATAAATAGAAATAACACAGGATTTCCATGACTAACAAGATGACCACATCAGTGAATGTTGTTTGGGGTTAAAAATGACTCAGCTTTTGCTTCCCTAGGGTAAGATGTTTTATCCCAGCACAGGAGAGGCTGCCAACAGCACTTTGAAGGTCTGGCAAGCTCAGTGCAGCCTGGATTGTGAACTGGGAAGTGCCTGAATGCAGAGTTTAAAAAAAAAAAGTCCTACACTCTGCTCCATGTGTGCAGATTTCTCAAAGATAAAGGAGCCCACAGCTTTATCCAGCTTGTGCTGACTCTTTTCTTTTCAAAAGCCTTTTCAGATGTTTTCACTTTTCTGCTTGCTTTGTTGAAAGATGTAAAAATTTAAGACAACCACAAAGTAAACATCTCAAAACTTTCTATTCTGAAAATTAGTGACATTTTCAAAATCCCTTGAATTCCATTTCTGCATTATCAGAAACAAAGATGTTTGTGGGTTTTTTGATTGACAAATTTTCCAGACAGGTTTTAGTTTATTGATAACCTGGCTTTTATTTTTCAAAGAAAATAGATTTATTATTCAGTAGAAACACTAGATAAGTAGATGTCTTGTCAAAATAAAGCAGGTTTTCTTTATTAGAGTGAAATAGTAATGAACTCATCTGCTTCCAATATTTATAAAGAGTAGGGAGGGCCATTAATTCTACTGCTTGTGAATAAAACCATCTGTGATTTCTTTCCATTTGATGTGTTTTGGTTTTAATATACATTTTTCACAAATAAGTGCAGGGATTTTTTGTGAAAATGTCACATTCAGAATCTCATAAAGAAAGAACGCAAAGAGGGGGAAACGAAATGTTTTGTTAGCTAAGTAATTTCTCACCTTGCACAGAGAATAAAATTCATGCCAACTTTAACACATTAGGCGACAGAATTACATGTTCAGCTCTAATGCAATCCATGACATGTAACAAGGCAAATAGAGTATGTTTGGAAGTTTGTTTTCCTTTGGGAATCACACAGTACGTTTAACCTAATCTGTCCTGACACTTGAATTATAACATTATGAGCTTCTTCAGGGAAGCAAAATGGTAGATGCCTCTTTTTAAAGCAAAGCAGAAGTTAATAAAATGGGCAACGTGTCAGGGAGAAGCAGCCCCATCAAACTGTGGTGCAATTCTCCAGAGGAAATGGGTTCTAGGCTGGGTTTTTTCCACCAGAAACGCTGGAAATCTCATGACATACTTCTGCTGAGGGTGAAATCTGACCGCTAGAATTTTGCTCGATTAAACTGAAAACTGCAAGAATGCCTCAAGTGGGACCACTTTGTAGTTTGACTTGTGAGTGTTAGATCTTAAATTAAACTGAGTATTCAGCCAGCTGCTCTGCCAGATTTTGTTTTACAGTCTTCCCACCAGCCCATAGGATGGAGACGGAACCGTGGTGCAGCTCTCCAACACCAGGCGTGTTCATGTTGCCAAGTGCTCTGATGCTCACTTGCCAATATTGGCTGATGATAAAAAAAGTCCAACCCAAACACCAGGTAATCCTCTTTGAGGGGCTTTGACGGGAAAAGCCTTTAAATTTGATATGCTCAGCTGAGTGTCTCTCAGAAAAGTTCCCTGTAGCTACCTATTTAAGGCCCCAGCTTAACATCCATTGTTCCACAGGACACAAAGCAAATCCTCAGGGGATAAAGGAGTGAAGGAACCTGAAGTTCAACACAGCACATCCTGACGCCATGGCCAGGACTCCTGGTGCTCTGGGGCAGGGTGGGCATTGTCCTGGGAGGGGTCACCCATGCCAGACAGTTTGTCCTGGAGGTAGGTTGGGACCTTCCAGCTGTGCAGCTGCCCCTGCTGCCACCACCACCACCACTGCTGTGTGCTGTCAGTGCCACCAGTGCCACCACCATTGTGTGCTGTCATTGCCACCATTGTCACCACTGCTCATGGCTCTCTTCTTCAAGTGCATGAGAAACAATTTTTAGTTCAGAGAATATTAAAAAAAAAATTAAATAATTATTTAAACAGAGATCTACTGTTGATTACCATTGAAAAGATCAGCAAACTGGTTGTTTCTTCAGCCATTTAGAAAATGGAGCCTGGAAGGGCAAGGTGGGGAGGCCACTGCCCCAGGTCCTGGCAGGTCCCCTGGCTGGCAACAGAGCTCGGGCTGGGGGTCAGCTCTCCCCTGAGCTGCCCACAGCCACCAGCTCAGTGCTGCAACAAAGACTGGACACAGGCAGGAAGAAGCTGTGCTGCTCTCCAGGAAGGTTTCCCCCATATATCAAACTGTCGAGGCTGCCCTCTGGTCTGCTTGGAGTTTGTAATTTTATAATTTAAACTCATCTGGTGTGAAACAGTAAAGATACCCCATTGGGTTGTTTCCTACAGTCATGACAAAGGTTTGGGGTTTGGGGTTTGAGGTTTTTTTGGGTTTGCTGGAAACAAGGGGAGGGTGCTTAAAAAGTCACTGAAGCGTCAAGAAAAGAGAGCCCAAGAAGCCAATATACCATCAGGTCATTTCAGGTCACTTCCCTGACAGGGAATGCTCCCAGCAGGAGTGGATGACCAGGGCTGTGCTGCAGAAACTGGGCAGGAGCCAGTCCCTGCTGTTCCTGCCATGTGTCCCAGGGAGCACCTGGTCGGATGCATTAGGTAAAAAGCAGAGGGCACAAGATGAGCAAGGAGAAGGAGAGGGGACATTGACTGCAACCAGGCCAGCCTGTCTGCTGAGCTGCTGCTGGCAGTGGTGGTGGTCATGGTGGTCATTGGGCCCTGCACAAGGACCCAACAGCAGCACAAGAGACTTTATGCTACATTGTGCTTATTTCTGGAAGAACATTTTTCTTACCTGTACAGAAAGGCTCATGTACAAGCCACCACCACCACCCCCAAGTTCCAGATCACAAACAGCCTCAGTTACACAGAACCCACAGCAAGGTAACCCAGGGCAGGGTGACTTCTGCCTCCCTCCAGCAGTGTCTGGGCAGGACACACAGGTAGGGAGCAGGGGCAGCCCTAGGCTGGCTGTGGGCACAGGGCAGTGACACAGTGTGGAGGAACAAGGGAAGCAGTGTAGAGGCTCCAAAATGTGCACTTTTTTACTTTTCAGTGACTAAAAAGTTTGCCACTGCCAGGGGAAAGACATTTCCTCCATGGGGTGGGCCACACTGCTGGTAAAAAAATGAAAGTGTGGACTTCAGGGGTCTGTGAGAATTGGTTTGTTTGTTGGGCACTGGAGGTGATGGAGGTAGTTTCCTGCAACTGACTTTTATCTGAATTATACAAAGATTTTCTGCAGCACCTAAAACTTTTCCCACAGCCTCCTGGCAGTGACCTGTTGCAGTCAGCAGAAGCCTCTCAATGGACCTAAAGCCCTTAATGCAAGCTTTTTGCCTGTTATAACTCTAAATTCCTTTTTTTGCCCAAGTGCCTACTTATATGAAACTTTTAGGAACTTAATTATCCTTTGGACTTCTACATCTCTGTGAAATCTGGTTTAAATCAGTAAAGAAAAGAGTTCAAAGTTATTGGGCAGGACAGGCAGACAGACAAGCATACAGGGATCACAGGAACCTTGTTTTCATAGGAAACTAGATTAAAAAAATCCCACAGTAGTTACCAGCCCCTTCAGTGGCACCCCAGCCCCTGGGTCCTGCACGGGGCAATGCTGGGGGTGGGAGGCGGGGTAGCAGGCATGGGAGGCAGAGGGGAACAATCCTGGCCAGGCAGGGTCTGTTGGAGCTGTGGCTATGTGGCCACAGTGATTCTGCAGCCTGTCTGCTTTTCGCAGCTGGATGCAGATTCATGACATCCCTGCCTTCTTTGGCATGCAGACCTGTACCTAATTTCTTTTGAAAAGGGCCCTGAGGAAGTCAGCAGATGTTATTATTAAAGCACTGAGTATCAGCAGCTCCCAAGATATTGTCAGTCCGTTAATGAGCTGATCAAACTGGGGAAAGCAAGGGGTTTCCCAACTTCTTATTAAGGAAAATAAGACCTCCAAGGTTAAAAGACTTTTTTGAAACTGCACCAGGTTTATAGGTTGCAAAATGTTCTTTAATCAGTTTATTCTTAGAAGGGCCTAACTGTCCAGTCACAGGAGTGGGCATTATCTTAAATGATCCCTGTAAGGAAACACAGCAGCTCTATCTTAGCAGTGTTTGCTAAGTAATCTTCTCACCAAGCCAGCTGTGTGCAGTTTCTGTAGTTCTTTTGTGAATACTTTGAACATCACTGCCAGCATCTCTGTTCCAAGACTTCTGCTGACTTGTGAATTACTGTGTTTTGCTGTACGAGAATTAAACCAGTTTTCCTATCAATATATTTGTATTCTTAATTTGGCAATCCTTGAATCTCAGATATTTCCCAAGGCTGCAGGAAAAATTAGATATACAAGTGAGCAAAAAATGACCCTGAACTGAGAGTCTCTTTGCACCCGTCCTGTGCACTTTTCCCCCAGTCCTCTTTCTGTATCTGGGGATGTATTAATACTGTTTTCCTAAAAGCAGTGGCTAGCGGGGAACTCACTTTGTTATTTCTACTTAATCCCATGCTATCTGGAAGTTTCCTTAGGGTTTTTTAGCTGGAGGAAAGTTTAGAATTGGGACAACAGTGCTAATGAGATTAGAGTAAATTGGTAACAGGTAAAACTTTAGGAAAACCATTTATTTATTTATTCTGTAGTTCAGCAGAAGAGCATGACATGCCCTAGCAGTGCTAATATCACAAGAGGCATGTCCAAGACTGGGCTGGGTTAAGATGAGAGAAATCCTGGTGTTGGGGAATGTCGTTATATCCAAAATGCAATTAGGTAAACAGCTATAGAGGAATGATCAGGAAAAGATAATACAGAGAAGGCTCCTAATAATCCTTTCCATCTGCTCCTTGGTGCAAGTGTGAAAGAAAGCAAGAAGGCAGATCCCCACTGAGGTGCCCTCTGCTCAGCAGTCTCAGGAGGGGGGTGGGCAGCCTGCCCCATGCCCACAGGAAAGGCTCTGGGGTCCAGGTGCTCATTGACACTTCCTCCTTGCTATGGGTCACTGCACTTCACATCCAGGTCTTGATTTATTTTAGCACAGGCATATTTATACCATCTGATAAGCAGTGACTGCTATAAATACATCTGTGTTCTCCCTTTTGCTATGCACCAGTGAGGAAGGGGCATGTTGTGGTAAATTGACCCTGAAATATAGTGTAAGTACATGATTTCAAAGACGGGAAGGATCTGGTCAGTTTGGTGTCTCTGTTGTGATTCAATTTGTTATTTTTAATGGCATCTGCTGGACTGTGGCTTCCTGGGAACATTTCTGACATTACCTATAGTTTTAAACCTAACGTGTGTCACTTTGCAAAACTTTGCAGACACTTTGCAGACACTAATAAACAAGCAGGCCCTGAGTTATGTCCCAGCATCAAAGCATCACTATTCTTTTCCTGCTTTCCCAGCCCTCTGCACCATCCTAGTGCCACCAGCAAAGTCAGGGATTTGTGGGCAGGTGGTGCATGAGGGCACAGACTGGGCCACCCCTGGGCAGCAATGGCAGCTGTGCCACAGGCAGCACTGCTCCTGGCCCTTCAGACACAGACTGCCTTGGGACAGGGGCTTGGCCAAGAGGTGCAGGCAAGGGGCCCTGGAGCCCCCTCCCCAGCATTGGGACAGGCAGGACCCCAGCACTGCAGCAAAACCTCCTTGCCCTAGCATAGGAGAAGTCAGGTCCATTTTGGGGCCATGGTGGAGAGAGCAGTAGCCTGTGGGCAGCAGGGACCCAAGGCCATCTACATGTGCCATCACCTACTCTGAGACCTTGGAGTAGCCCACAGAGAGCTGGTCCAGCCAGGAGCACTGCACATGTGTTCATGGTCAGCAAGTGCCCCTTCTCTACCCTGGGTCATTTCTTATGGCTTCAAATGATAACATGTAACAGAGAAATAATCAACCTGAAAACAATCCTGGAAGCCTAGAGCTCGGTCTGCTTGTGGGGATGATGACAAGCACTGACCACCATACCTGAAGCCCTGCTGCAGCTGGTGTGACCACAAGCAGAGACCATGAGCAGGTGGGAGCCCAGGAGACAGGCTCTGCCATGGGCCATAAAGGGAGGGACTGGGCACAGCTGGGCTGAGTTGGGGTCTTGTTCATCATCTCTTCCAGGTGAGGAGTCCTTTAGCAGCCATTTGCAGGATGGCAGTCTCATGGTTGCTGCTGTTGGCTGCATCTCCCTCCAAACTGTAAGTATTAGCTCTATTTTTATATCTTTCAGAGGAAGTTCATAATTAGAATGGAATTTTTCAGGAGGAGGCAAAGGCTGCATTGGCTGAGCTTATATTGTTTTGTTAAATCTCAAGAAAAACTGTTCTTTAAAGAATCTGTGTTGAATTTTGCAGAAATGGCTAAAGACCTTTCTCTTTTCTGGTATTCCCAGTTTTGTGCATTTCTAAACTTGAATTTCTTTTAAATTTTAATATTTAGAGCTTGCCTTTCCTTTTGGTTTAAAAAGCTTGAAGAGAGCTGGAGCTGGAGAAACATGCTCAGCCCTGGTTGCACAGCCCTTGACCATACAGCCATTTACAGTGTTCAAGGCTAGTAACTGAGTAGCCCAGGAAGGTTTGTCCAAAGAGTGTTAGGAAAACGTAGTTTCCCAAATAATTTTGCATTGTTGTTCTCTACACAGGGAAGAGCAAGAAACCTTGGTAGGTGAAATAGGTAGGGTAAAGTGAATTGTACTGCTTTATGTGCCTGAGAAGTTAGCTGCTTGTTTCTTGCTGTGCAGTTGTGTGCTTGGTTCCTGCTTGAATTTCATGTGGGTAGCAATGCTCCTGGGTGTCCATGGCCACATAGTGTAATTCTTCAGATGTGTATTAGATTATCTTTTTTTTAAGTGTCTTTCAACTTCAGCAGGATTTCTATGCCTCACCTGGGTGAGAAAGCCACACCTGGCTCATTAAATAATGAGAAGCCAAATGAGCAGTGTGTATATGTATTTATGTGTGTGTGTATTTATGTGCTGTGCAAAAGGAAGGTAGTTCTTCACACAGCACATCATAACACCATGAAATGTGTTACCACATGTTGTGATGAGAGCTGGGGAAGGGAGAACTTCATGGGAAGTTGCTACACAGAGAAACAACCTGTGTCTTCAGAAACTCCTGACTGTGGAATGTCAGAGGAGCGTCCACAGGATGCACAGGTCTGCTTTAGGCATTTGCTCTCTACCATTGTCAGAAAGTCTTGGCCAGACCGCTCTTGCTTTGACCTCTTGTGGTTGCTTTCATGGTTTCCATTAGCAGGTCACAGATTTTAGGTGGAAAGTTTTTGTGTAAACTTTGCATCATTACAGATGGAGAGAGAGAAGTGGGAATGTTGTTATTGCTGTGAGTTTAGACATGTCCTCCCTGCGTCTGGCTGGAAGACCTGGAAGCACGGTGAGGCCATCTTCTCACCGTGGTGTTGCCCACACCCTGGATGTGGGATTAGAGCTGCACATGCAGCAGCAGGTCTGGAGGTGGGAGGGGAGAACAGGCGATGCTGCTGGAGCTGCACACAGCAGGGCAGGTGCTGCCCCAGCAACCCCAGTTTGACTGCCCCTTAAAGTGGCTGGGTGGGAAAGGCTCAGACATGAATTCGTTGCTAGGTTTTTTTCCTCAAAATAAATCTGGAAGGACTAAAGTGGCAATTCTGCTCTGGGAAATAACAACCCCATGTGTTGGTGGTGGTTGGGTGTATGTTGGTTAGGTCACTAAAAACTTAAAAAACACGAAGGCACTTCACGTAGCCAGGACACTAGTTACAGGCTTATTTCTTCTCTATTTGCTGTTTTGAAAGATGAAATTTTATAATTAAAAAAAAAATTTAAAAATCAAGATAAAGATTTCTTTTTATTTCTTATTGTAACACCAAAAGGAAACTAGTCCAACTTTTGGCAAATTAGGAACAGGCTTGAGTATTAGACTTTACATCGATGGTACTCTAGTATTAATCCATTAAAGTAATCAAAAGAGCTTAAATAAGAATCTGAGGGCTGCAATATATATGTCAATGAACAAGCTGTAAAACTTCCTGAAAAGGTGATTTCAAAGCCATATTGCCCAAGCTTGGCAAATTGCATATTTAATTATTTTGTCAGTCCCTCTTTCTACTCTAATCTTTTGGTGAAATACCTTTAGACATATGAAATCAGTTAAGATAATTAGGGTATGATGGAATTAGGTGTTACTTGATTTTTAAGAAAGATACCATCCTCTGCCTTGGTATAAAATGTGTGCAGACCCCAAAAGCTTGACTGTATTGTAATGTTTTCTTTTCTATAAAGATCAAAGGTCTCCAGCCCCTTTCAAGATGTTTGCAGAATTTGTTTCCTAATTATCCCACATTTACTTATTTGTGTGCTGGAACATCAGAGTTAACTCTTTGATTGTAAAGATGAGATGGGACCTTTACCCAGATGACTGCAGGCCAGTAAAAGCCTTGCATCTCTAAATTGTTTTTTAGATTACCTGGCTTTTCTAATTCCAGTGTTCTGGTGCAGTTTAAGGCATGGCAGATGAGGTGTTGTGTTTGCTTTATTTTAATACCCCAGCCCTCTACAGCAAAGATTTGTTTTTCCTCAGTAAGGGTTTACACCTTCATTAATATCCTTTACAAGTTTACATACTCTTCATAAGCAATAGTAAACTATTTAGTCTTTGATTTTTCTGGGAGTTGGAACTGTTTTCACCAAACCTTTATGATCTTTCCATGATGTGGTGCCTGAGTTTCTTCAGGAGAAATTTCTATTAAAGTTTTGAAATTAGAATTTTTTGGCTCACTTCATTGGCTTTATTTTCCCCCCATCTAGAGAGATATAAAAGACTGACAGGACACACCAGAAATGTGAAAACAGGCTGTAAGGTTTGCAGTTTCAGTTGTGAAGTTACAAAAATAAAATTGATTAGAATAGCATGAAATCTATAAAATAAAAAGTAATATGTTTATAGGGGAAATCTAATATGAAACATTTTTAAACAATGTGTTTTATTTACTTTTTATACATTTCCTTTCTCATATTCTTTTGAACCTTTTTGAATCTTCTCATATGTTTCCTAATTGCATTTGCCTCTATGACTCCTGTCTATTTTTTCCTTAGTGCTGTGGGAGCTGACTGTTTTTCTGGGTTTGTTTTTGTTCTTGTTTGGTTGTGTGTCGTGGTTTTTTTGGTTCAGTTTGGTTTCTTTCATTTGTAAAGTCGAGATGCTGTGTCAAGCCTTCCTGAGGGGATGCTGTGAGGGGCAGCCCCAGGATGCATCAATCCCGCTTCGGAGTAGCCCCGGGCGGTGCGGGATGCGTTGAGGAGCAGATCCTGGGGGCGGGCAGCGCTATGAACCCCTCTGTTTGAAGAGGCTCGTTCCTAATATCTGACCGCGTTAAGCAGCAGCTCGGGCAGAGCCACAGGGTGGGTGCGTTGCCTGTCCGAGCCCCTGTGGGGCATGGGTGGGTTTGAGCCAGGCAGGCAGCAGGAGGGGGGGGTTTACATCCCACAATCACGCAGAATTTCTCGAGGGGGCAGCTCTCCGGTCCCACCCGCACACCCAGCGCCTTGGCCGGGGCTTTCCCGAGTCCCAGCGGGTCACACGGCCATCCCCGTGGGCCAGGGTCACCCCACGCCGGGACATGGCTCTGGCTGAGCGGGGGACTTGAAGCCTGCGAGGAAGCGGAGGGCAGGGAGCTCAAAACGCTGTCCCCAGCTCCGGCCCGAGGGAACCCTGTCCGAGCCTCTGTGTCCGGACCAAGCAAACACTGGTCACAGCCATGGTCCGGGGAGTCGATCTCTCCTCTCACAACCTCGCTGGGGACAGTAGGGTCCCCCCACGCCCTACCAGGCAGCCCACCCCCCGGCTGGCATCGGGATGTTCGCCGCGGCTGCGGGATGGGGCAGAACCACGGCATCCCCGGCTGAAGGAGACCCCCAAAGCACCGGCACCCCCACATCACCCCGGCATGGCAGGACCTCCTCTCGCAGCCCTCTAAAATATCTTTAATGAGCCCGGTGGATCCCGCGGGTGATCCATCAGCCTCCCGGGCATGCGGCGTTCGCGGGGTCAGAGCCGAGGGCCTGGCCCGGGCTGTGGACGGGTGACTTACGTGTTTAAACGCTTTCCTGATTTTTTTTTAGTGCTATTTATTTCTTCATCTTATCTCAGGTGTGAGGTTATTTACTGTTTCTTTTTTTTCCCTGTTCCTTTTAAAATGCAGGGAGATTTTCCTCAGAATTTGATATTTTAGTCTGCTCTTAAATTTTTTTGTTGTTAAATTAATTTTTCTTTCCCTACTATTTATTATTTATTTACATGGGATTTCAAATTTGTATTTCACTCACTTTGCTCAGAATAATTTTATCATTCAGCTATGAGTAAATTTACCTTCTTCCTCCCCACGTACCCCCGCAAAGAAGTCAGAATTCATTTTATTATATTCATTTGTTGTTATTCTTGACTTCAATAACATCGCAGCTGAGTTTTCACATTATGTACCCAGTTCAGGAAGGTGTTGGTGAAAAGTAAATATTTTTTTTTAATTAAACACACACCTAAAATACTTCTCAGATTCTTATAGATTTTTGCTGGGCTTAAATGCTTCAGACATTAGTAAATATTTCAGGTGATGCTTTGGACTGTGCATGTCCATGATGCATGTCCATCTGTCTCGACTAGTCAAAACATTTAAATTCTTAATCTTGCATATGGTTGCAGTTTTTAAAAATGTCCAAATTTTAAATGGAAAAGCATCATAGGTGTTTTAGTGATAGTCCTCTAAATTACCTAAAGGTCAAACGCTCTCCTGTGCATTCAGGTAAAAAAATTAACTAAACTTGGAATTTTGAGCATCACAGAAGATTTTTGAAATAGTTTGTCCTGTTTCCCCAAGGAATGTGTGGAGGAACTTGAGTTGCCACTGGCACCCTGCAGCGAGTGGAGCCCGGGCAGCGTCAGACCCAAGAATTGACCCTGTCTCATCCTGGGGATTTCTAATCTGGGCTGCTTGAGATCTCCAGACCTCTTTATTTGTTTTGTTTTGTGTTGATAATTCTGCCTTCGAATCACTTCACTGGGAAATTGTACTTAAGAAAGGAAAAGGAAAAAAAAAAGGGGGGGGGTTGAGAGAGGAAGGAAATACGTGGAGGTTTTACTGAAGAACTTTTGTGAGTTCTGGACTCTGCAGCTAAACTTAACAATTCCTCAAAGATGCAGACTCTGTAATATTGCCTCAAGTGGGGATGCAGAACATTATTTTCCCTGTTTTTCTGGATCGTTGTCCTTTAGATATCCCTCCCTTGTTCCCAAAGGATAAGAGCAGGGGCAAGGGTCTGCACAGAGGTACTGCAAGTGTTCTGGCAGAACATGGGGAATGGGCACAACAATAGCTGGAACATCCAAGAGCTTCAACATACCCACATGGTGCTGCTGCTAGATGGGGATTCTCTGGAAATGCAGTTTGAATTCCCGTTAATTACTATGGTGACCAAAACAGCCTCTTCAGTAAATGTCCATGAAATCCATGAACATATCTTTGTTCACATGGCTTTAAAAAACCCAATATCTCAAAATTAAACACTTCAGGTAAAGCTATCCTCATTGAAATATCTAAGGTATGTTATTACTGGGAAGAATTATATTAAATTTTCATTATACTTATTTCTAAACAGGCTAATAAAACATTAATTCCACTAAGAGTTGTACATAGATAACTCCCTACACATGAAAATCTACCATGCATTATAATTTTTGCTATCCTTTAAAGTGTGCTTATGGTGTAATTTTAGCGAAAAAAGCACTAAATTATATACATATATATATTATATATTTATACATATATATTAACCTAGCATTTATTTGTTAAGTTAGTTAAACAGAACTGTAAAAATTCAAGATTTTACCTTGCTGTGATTAGAGGCTGCAGACGCCCTAGAAGGGGAGGCTCGGAGATGTGCCTATGTGCAGTCAAGAAGAAGCCCATGGAGGATTAGGGTGTGTTAAGTCTCTCTTCAGACAGGTGCACAAACACTTCCCCCTTTTAGGTGCTACCTGCTCTTTACTGGACGTTTATTACAAGGCAATGCAATTTCACAAAGCACCTGCATGCAATAAAAACCTATTACATGTGTGAGGCCTTAAGGAAATTAACGGTTCCTCCCTAGGGATGCATATTTTGTTAAGATGTTTATTACAGATGAAGTGGTCCTGGGGTAAAACATTAACAAGTTGTAGAGTGATAAAAGGAATTTTATCATTTCTCAGTGACATAAATAGGAAGAAACCTTTAACTAAATCTATAAAATTCCTGTTTCCTAATGAATTTGCTTTAACTATTTATTAACTGGATGAACTTGTTCAGGACATGATTTGGTTTTCTTCTTCCTCATCCCCTTGTCCCCCCAAAAAAGATAAGCAGAAGCAGTTCAGGGTGTTGTCTATTAACTGATGTGAGCTCCAGTACATAGAAAGAAACTATCTCAGTATCATTAAAAAAAAAAAAAATCACTAATATTCCCTTGCAAGTTTAAGACAGATCCCTAAACTTGACTCAGTCTTGTAATACTGATTTTAGAATTAAACTCGACCTTAAAATTCTCTATTATTACAACAATGCTAACACAGACTACTTAAATTACATGTTATATTTTAAGGTTCAGTCCAGTAATTTAGTTTTGGTTAGCATTACAAATGCAAATTCTTCTTTTGACACCATATTAACCAAGTTTGCTTTGCACCATTATTAGAGATGAAAGCATAGAATGCAGGCTTTGGACTCAGAATGCTCAATCTAATTGAATTATATGAATGTAGTTAAATGTCTACTTCAGAAAGGCTATATTCACTTTCAAGATTAGTTACTCCAAGAGTTAATGGGCTATTTAAGCAACATAGTCTAAGAGCCAAACACAGGTGGGCTGTGTTAATAACTTTATTTAAACCGTTTTTTCCCCTTTTGAGAGGCACAAGCCATCCATTAATGCATTCATTAGAGTTTATGGCATAGTTCTGCTTTTCTCCTAATGACACTATCCAGACTCAAACTTGCTCAGCTAATTTAGCCCAGCTGCCCTTTGCCTTTCAGCAACAGGTCTCTTGTTTTTTGGTCATACATGCTGAAGTGTCATGATGATTACTTTTTGGTCATTGCTGCTCTTTGCAATGTTGTTCCACGTATTCTCTGCATCAGAATTTACTTTTCTTTCAGGTGTTTTGCTGAAAAGTTTGCACCCAGCAGCCCTTGCAAAGGGCACGGCAGCACAGAGGCATCGCCACGCTTGCTGCAGCCCTTGCATTCCAATGTGATTGAACATAGTGGTTTATTACTTTACTCTGACCAAACAAGCTCACAGGTTTTAATATCCAGCCCTGCTGAAGGTATTTGTGGCAGTTCCTTGCAACTGTGGCATCTGAGCTTTGCCTGGACTTTCCAGTTTTAAATACAATCCAAAAATGCCTTTTACTGATGTCATTACCGTTGTAAAATATATAACTGAGGACAGAAATGCCTATTCCTTCCAGTAGCTACAATGGAGGTAACCTGTATGTGTTTAGTAATGAATTCCCCAGGTACTAATGAACATCACAATGAATAAGAATGACTAATGCATCACTGGGATATTAACAGCCAGGCTGGGCTGGACTGCACTGTCAGCTGCTGGCACTTGCAGGGTTTATTTTGGAATGTTTTTATCAGTTTGGGTTTGCATGTCTAGGGATCCTGGGAGTTCTGTGTTAGTTGCTGGCTTCCAGTCTGAAACACCACCCCTCCTGAGGGTGCTAAGGCAGAGAAGTGACCCAGCACAACACACTTCAGCCAATCCAATTGTGTGCAGAGCAGGGCAGCCCCACTCTCCCCTGGGAAGTTTCTGCTCTGTGCTGCTGGCAGGGGAGCTCCAACACGGAGTGTCCATCCCTGCTGATCCCCACACTGCTGGGTGCATGGATGGACCTCTTGCATCCAGCCAGTGATCTGGCACTGACCGTGGCTGGGCCATTGTGGAGCCTGTGGGAGCCTAAAGTCCTGTATGCTGATTCCTGGCATGATACCTGGTGATGCTATGTGTGGTAACATCCTACTGCTCATTAGAGGGCTTCAAAGAGCAGTAAAGGGAGAGGAGAGAGGCAGGGTCTGAACATGCCACGATCTCCCTCTGTGCTGCTCGTATATAACCATCTGTAAACCTGCTAGGGAAGGAAACTTCATCAGAAACACAAACGAATGGGACATATTCCATACATCTTTATTTTGGGTGGTGTAAGTTTTCTTTGATTTAACATTATTTTAATATTTTATTTTGGAGAATTACTTTGTGCTGTCCATACATCACTCACATTCCCTCTGCCTGGCAGCAGGTGTTGAGGGGAAGAAGCTGGACAAAGAGCAGCTTCACTGCATCTCCATGTGAGGCTGGACTTTGGGCCCCGTCACAGACCTGATTTGGGGGTGCTGGGCTGTGTGGGGATGTGGTCTGGCTCTGACATGACATGAGTCTTGCGTGGCCAAGCACACCTAGGGACATCCCCCACCCCACCTGGGAGCACCTGCCAGGATCAGCATCCCCTGAAACCATGGCAGGCCCAGGAGGGCTGTAGAGGTGTTCCTGTCACAGGGCACAGCTGCAGCTGTCACAAGAACACCCTGTAACCACTGCAGCGCACCCTCAACGCTATGAGAGCAGATCCCCTGGTGATCTGGCATCTAGGAGTTCTTCCATAATGTGCTCTCCCTAACTGCTGCTTGGCAGAAGTCTGGAGATGTTTTAGCCTTCCAGAACTCTGGTGTGAACTGTTCTATTACTCCAAGAAGCTTGTCTGGTGTGGGGAGCAGAGAGGCACATTGCTGATGCTGCTGGGATGCAAGCCATCTGAAAGCAATTGCAGCACAAGTCAGATTTGTCACCCTGCCCAGTTAATGAGTTTATTCATGTGCTGGGATCCCTATTTCTAGCAACAAGAGAGAGGGAGTGCATAATTTTGTTTCCTTTCAAAACTGTGGTGAGTTGTGCCAGGACAGATGATGCTGTCAGTGGGATGCAGGTGAGAGGTGTGAAGTTACCAAGCTGTAGTGGTCAAGCACTTAATGACAGCCCAAGCAGTTGCTTCTAAAGCAGTGCAAGTACTTTTCTAAATCAGAAATTGTTTTATAATTAGCACTAGGGACAAACATTCAGCTTGAATCATTGCTTCATTGTACAGCTCTCCCTGCAGATGGAGAGGGCAAACCAGTGCCCTGTGACCCATCAGCCTTTCCAAGTGGGCCGGCTTCCATTGTACTGGGCTCTCAGCATCCCTCCCTGCTAGACATGTCTGTTCTGCAACCTTTAGCTGCAGTCTGCTGTGACACTAGCAGAATGAACTCTAGTTAATGTCAGAGACATAAAAAATAAAAGCTCTGACAGCACTGCTTATTTTGGCTGCAAAGCAGTGTGTTCCCGAGCAGAGAGGCAGATGGCACTGGAGGGCCTATTCCTCACCTAATTCTGTTTTAAATGTTTGTTATCACTAGATCAAAGAGAGTCTTAGGTAAAAACATTATTTACTTTTCCCATGATGCTATTTTAATATTTAGTGTTATTTACTGGCACAGCTGAATGCAGGTGCTGGGAGATGGCCTCACTGCAGTGCTGGGTGGTGGGGGGGAGGTGACTGCCAGCAGATCACCTCTCCTACCCTGTTCCTGCCCAACACTCAGGAGTGCTGCTGGGTGAAGGGGTGGGAATGAGCACAGTACCAGGCTTGTAGGCTCACAGTTGGATTTGTTTTTTGGTTTTTTTAATGTTTATGAATGAAGTTTAGTGCTGCCCTTTGCTAGACATTTTGCAGACAGTCATGTCCTCATATTAATCGATCTTGCTGAGGTCAGATGTGCTGTCTGGTGTGCTGGCCTGGCAGCAACTTGCCTGCTCCCCTTGCTTACAGGGCTGCTCTACTGCCTGTTGGCTTCCAGGAGGGAATCGGCAAGATCTCCAGTGCAGGATACCAGCACTTGGTCACTTGAAGTCTGATGAGGTTTCCAGCAGTGAGAAATTAACAGCCAGGCAGGGTGACCTTGGAAAGCACTAATCTGCTGTCTGGCTGCTGGAAGTTACCTGTTTCTTGAGCCTCTTGCTTACTTTCAGCTGGGGACTGCTGTCTCCACTCAAGAAGGGGGCTTTGGGGTGCTCTGACTGCAGGGGTGTCAGAGCTCACCCCAGCAGGGCAAAGGCTGGGGAGGGGTGGACAGGACTGGGATTCTCTTGCTTGTTGGAATTTATCTGAGCAGTAGATGTAAAGATAACTCGAGTGAACTGCAGGATCCCAAGGAGTTCTGTGGCAGCATTGTTTGAGGAAAAAGCATTGAATTACAGTTACACATTTTGTATTTTTTTTTTGCCTCTGTGCAAGAATTGCATGTTGTAGGATGATGAGTATCGTTACAAGGGATTACCAGAAATCCCATTTGCATGGCTTCCTTATTTGATTACTTTTGGCAGACATTTTATTACAGGCATGTGAGTTCCTTATATTTTCTGAAATTTTCTACTGATTAATTAACACACTCAGTGGCTTTGAATGTGAAATCTTGCTCTTCAGAAAGAGGAGTTTTGTCCAGCTTACAATATATCTGGATGAATTGGAGCAGGATGTTGAAATTGTAACATCTTGTGACCCTAACGCTTTCATCTGCAGTAGCAGTGAAAGAGTTAATGCATTAGTTAAAAGATTTTTAGCATGAGTATGAACTGAGACTGACAATCCATTATTCATAAGTCCTCAGAAACCTGTAGCCTAATTCTTTTCTCTTTCTTTCATGATTTACAGAATACAACTGTAAGCACTTTGTAGTTGGATTTTTATTGCATACTCCAAAGTGAAGAATTATGATTTGGGATTCACAATGAGCAAATGTGTTCTGGTAGTTGTATATCCTTTTCATCTGTTCTGCCCTCATCTATCGTTTGCCCTTGCTAAGAGCAGGGAACTTCTGTCTGCAGGAGCAAGGGCTGACAGAGCAGCTCTGCCACCACACTTGTGCCAGGTGAGGTGATGCCCTGTGGGTGAGGGCTCCGTGCAGACCCTGTCCCACATGCAGGACCCCTCAGCACTGCTGGGTCCAGTGGGAAGCACTGCTGGATCCATCACAGGGTGTTTGCTGTTGTACCCATTCTGCCCTTGCACTGATCCCTGAAAACCAGTGGAGGATGGGAGCCTTGAGTGTGGCCACCACTTGAGGTGCTTGAGGTAAAAATTCTGTTCTCACCAGGCCACTGGGAGGAACAGATTTTGGGAGTGGTTGGAGCCCCAAAAGCTGCCTCTGCTGCAGCCTGCAGTGGGGCATGCTGCCAACATCCTGCCCACACCAGTGCCTGACAGAGGAGCTGCTCACTTCTGATCTGATCAGCTCCTTGAGGAGAACAGTTGGCAAGAAAGTCACTGCAGTTGCAATTCAGAAACCCCTCCCTCCAAGGGGATTTGCAGACACATTTGAGAATGACGATGGCAAATGTTGTTAAGGGGTGGTCTGTCATACAAAAAGCATTTGGGTGCCTCTGCTGCAGCTCTCCTTGGCTCTGGAAGGACAACTGCAACAGGAGATAATTTTTCATTATGGACAAGAGAGTTATGAGGTACAAACGAGTGTGCACAAGAAGATTAATAAATTACTCAGGATTAGCTCCAGTGATGGGTAGATCTGCTGTGCACAGCATTAGCCGGGTGGAATAGACAGGATCCTGTGCAGTGTTTGTCACAGATCAGAAACACTAGCCCTTTGACAGATGCCACGTAGATCTTCATTTCCAGATTCACCCATCTGAGAAACATCTGTGTGCTTAGGCTGGCAAATCTCAAGGAATGCTCTGCCAAGCAGCCCGCTTCCGCTTTTATAGCTCTGTAATCCTCGCCTGGGACTCCTCCTCTGGAAAGAACAGGAGTGTGTGCAGTGCTTCAGGAAAGCTGCATATAGGTCTGGGAAAAGTCTGCGAGCAAAAGATTCATGGCATGATCAAAAAGCACCCAGGCCTTCTACAGAGAGGGCTCGATAGGTGCTTTAAACAGTTATAAATAACAGCAGGGAGGAGGGGAAGAGATTAAAGAGGGCTGAAAGGCACAGCCACAAGGTTTGCTCATTGCTCTTGCACAGCAAGATGGCTCCAGCATCCAGGCAGGGCTGCGTACCCACTGGAGCATCACTCAGCACTGCAGGACAATATGGACTCTGCAGCTGTCCCTGGTAGTCCCAGCAAAGCACAGAGAGCTCCAGGGCTCCCTCAGCTTTGGCACTTGATGTTCAGAGGCTGTGGGATTATTCCCTGGAAATCCACCACAAAGTGAGCCTCCTTGCAGAATTTCTAGTGGCTTGCTGGTCCTGGTTATATCCCATGATATAACTGCTTTGTAAACAGAGCTGTTAGTAAGGGTCTGGCCTGGGATTTTTAGCCTGGCCAGAAAGAGCAAACACCTGCCTGCAGTACTGAAACCATGGGAGTTCCATCTTCATAGAATCATAGAATTGGCTGGGTTGGAAGGGACCTCAGAGATCATCGAGTCCAACCCTTGAACCACCGTTGCGGTTGCTAGACCATGGCACTGAGTGCCACATCCAGTCTCTTTTTAAATATCTCCAGGGATGGAGAATCCACTACTTCCCTGGACAGCCCATTCCAATGCCTGATCACCCTCTCCGTAAAGAAATTCTTTCTAATGTCCAATCTAAACCTCCCCCAGCACAACTTAAGACTGTCTCCTCTTGTCTTGCTGAGGGTTGCCTGGGAAAAAAGGCCCATCTGGCTCCAACCTCCTTTCAGGGAGCTGTAGAGAGTGATGAGGTCTCCCCTGAGCATCCTCTTCTCCAGGCTGAACAGCCCCAGCTCCCTCAGCCTCTCCTCATAGGTCTGTGCATATGTTCATTCTGGTTCCAGCTAGCTTTGTGTCCTCAGATCTTTCTATTTTGTTTCCTCCGTGTGCTCTCCCCTTGCCATTAAACTGTACCAAGGAGCACACTTCATCTGTCCACAGCCCCCCTGCCCTGCAGATCCTACTGAGCTCTTGTTTTCCCTGCACCTGGAATTGGTGCAGCCCTGAGGCTCCTGTGATGGTTATAGAATAAGACCTGTTTCCCCAAGGGATTTTAAATTTGGACCAATTCTGGGAAGTTTCTGGATTTTCTATACATAATCTGCAGCAGTCACTGGGTTGTTTCGGGGGTTTTGTGGGTTTTTTTGGTTGGTTGGTTTTTTTGCTTGTTTGTTTTGGGTTGTGTTGGGGTTTTTTTGTTTTTTTTTATTTTGAGAGAAACCTTAGGAGGAATATTAATAGCCTAAGGGCTGCCCCAATTTTTTCCATTTGTGCAAGCAAAAGAATATTGATAGGGAGGGGCAGAGACACCCACAGCACCCTGAGGGCTAAAGATCTTTCAAAGGAAATTGTTGTTTTCAGACAGATAAAAGCAGATTCTTTTCTTTTTTCTTTTTTTTTTTTTTTTTTTTTTTTTTTTGGTAAGTGCATGAAAGTAGATAAAGAAGAGAGAAAAAGCAAAAAACAAACAAACAAAAACAAGCAAAAAGCACTGTTCAGGTGTGCTAATATTATCCCCTCAGATTCAAGCTCTGTCTTGGTGGACCTTGCTCTCAACTAGCTTAAAAATAAGATGTTAAAATAGCAGAAACACTTTGTTTTCAAAAAGAGTGTCCCAGCAGGGTGAGGGCACAGCAGTGCTCCTGGCTGCCCCTGTAGGGAGAGGTGTGGTGGGTCCAGCACCTCTCCAACTGGGGTTCTGCCTTTGGCCTGGGCTGCTTTGCTGTGGCACCAGGGGAACCTCATCTAATCCTCTGTGCTCCTACCATATATGCTTTCTATTCCCTTCTGCCAACAAGGAAGGCAGTGTGTTTTCTTAACATTTGAAGGCATGATTTATAAACAACCATTAATGCGCCTTTAAACCTCTTTTTTTCATTGTTTATGTTTCAAATTTTTTGATGCAAACTCCTTAAATCAGTTCAATATGCTCTGAAGGGCTTTGCTAGAATTTGAGTTGAATTGTTTCCAAGTGGAAACACGAAGCAAAAAGAAACCAAGTAGGTGATTTTTTTTTTAATTGACTGTCTATTGTGTATGTACTCTTAAATAACTTAAATGTTTTCAATACCTGTAGATGTCTCAGTTTGGCACCGATTTGTGTATAGCCATAAAAAAAGGCAGAATATACAAGTATTCTGCCTTGGGCTTCACAAGGGATCATCTCTGGATTTCATTTGGATTGCTGCAAAGCAATGCAACACTTTGGCAATGAAACTGGAAACCAGGTGAGCTCTTGGTGAACCTGTATGAATTTTGGTATGACCTACGTGGCTTCAAGAGTTTGGATGGAAACCAGGCAAAATTCACTGGTTTCACCTGAGCTCCTCAACGTTTGGGTTTATTTTTAGCTTGATGCACATAACTAAATCTGAGTGTTCTGGATTTCCCTGCTTGGGAAGGCTTGGGAGCCTTTTTGAATGAAGCAAGTTGAAAAGTGGTCATTTGAGGATTGGGCTATTCCTCCCTGGAGGACCTGTGATATTCTCTGATGGCTTGAGCTGCCCTGGGGTTTGTTTCTGCACAAAGTCACAACAGGATGGCGATGTGCATCTTCACTGGAATGTGCTGGCTTGATGCAAGCTTGAGCTCTTGTTGCAAACAAGAAAAAAGTCATCAAAAGAACAGAAGTGATACTGAACGTGTGAAAATGCAAAATGAGAAATGGCTGTGGCATTTTAAGCAATACTCCCAGTTCATTTCACTTACGCTAAGGTGTTTTGGTTTGGTTTTTTTTTAAATCAGGATGTTTAATGCAATGAAACAATTTTTCAACAAAGGGGAAAACAGACAAATAGTAAAACCAAGTTTCAACTTCTACCTGACACAAAGAGTCAGGAGACCAAATACACCAAAGGCAGCGCACTAAGGTAAAACTGGAAGACAGCATCCATCATTAGCAATAAGAATAATTAAGCTTTTCTACAGATAGCCAGGGCAAACGCTGCCTTCTGGGGAGGCTGTAAATCTGGGTGAGGCACAGGTTCACCTTGACACAAGATAACAATGAAAGCTCAAGCTCAGTTGTCCAAACCAAGTTTTCTGAGGATAAAATATGAAAATGTAGAGGCTGAGGGTTTTTCTGTGTACTAAAAAAATCCCTGTGTCAGGTTGTAACATACATCACTTCATTGTCCATATTTGAGCCTCAGCTGAAATGGCTTCAGAAAACCAACTCCCTTAGCAGACAGGATGGTTGCTCAGGATGAATTGAGCCTCACTTTTTTCTGCTTGTGTTTATAGGATACTCCGCTGACCTTTCTTATTTTCCCCAAAGAAGGAAGCTGTGGTTTAGTAGTACAAACACTGAGAGCATGCTAAAGAAATGCCAAAACATTCAAAACACATGCATGGTCCTGTGTTGGCTTAGGCTCAGTTTGAAACATGTCAAGATGTTGCTTAGGGCAGTATCTGGGCCTACATGTAATCTTCTCCAGTTTTACCCCTGCACATGAAGTTTAACACAGACCTCTTGAGGTCACTAAGGCCACATGTCAGTTTTTCCTTCAATAAGAATGGAAACCCAAATCAGTATTAGAAGGAACTCGATAGAAAAATCTGTGTGTTATTCTTTATTTTTAAAATACTACTTTTATTTTATTGTATCTGTTCCTTTGATTTTAAAAACTTCAGATGTGAAGTCCAGATTCCAAGTTAAATTCTGCCTGTCTCAACTATTTAATATCTTTTTTTTCTTTTTTTTTTTTTTCTTTTCTTTTTTTTTAATATAGCTTCCCAGTATGGATAAAATAAGCAAAGTTTGGCTAATAATGCATGATTACTACACAAAACCATACAATGCTCAGTGGTAATAGAGATTTCTATCCTATCTTAGTTAAACCTATCTCACAGTCTGGGTTTAGCATCCTACAACTGGACTGTATGTTCAGGGTCACCAGTGCCATCAGAGCCTGAATGAGCAGGGAGCAGAGGGCCTCCTTAGCCACAAGGTCAGATCCTTTTGAGGTCTGGGGTGGCTGAAGGGCATGGTTCAGTCAGGTTGGGACAGCATCAGCTAAACAAGTTAAAGATGCTGTCTGGCCAGACAAACTCTACACAAATAAAGGAAAATCTTTCAGGCCTCAGAAGAAAATCCCATTTCAAGCCTGAGAGCATCCTGCAGGCACATGCGTGGCAGGAGGCTGTGAGAGGGACCCTTGTTGTCTCCAGCTGTCCCAGGGAAGCAGCACAGGGGCAGCCCAAAGCTTTTGCTGTCCCAGCTGCCAGCCATGCCCTCAGCAATTTGCTTGTTCCCTGTTACTGCCACCGTACCAAGTAGCTTTTTCCTACAACTTAATTGCCTTTATCCTTCCTCCTGTGCCCTGAGCTTCAAGAATAGAGGAACAGTTTGAATTTGGCAGGAGTTAATAGATACTCCAGAATCTCTGCTCTAGCTGTTGACATGTTTCCAACCTGGAATAATTAGGAAGCATCAAGCATTTTGGAAAGCAGTTGACTCCCATTAGATTTCCAGCCTGATCTCTGAGCCAAGGAATCAGATAAGACGTGGTGATGTTGGGGAATGCTTATACAAACCAGACTTGCCCTTCCTGCATGTTGTATACATGAATGCATTACAAGCACCGGTCTTCCAGTAGACATCTTAATAAGTAGCCTCCAATGTATAAAATAATTAAATCCTCTTTATCTCCCTGTTAAGCCCTTCCTGTGTTTCTCTCCTTTGTGCTACTACCTCTCTTCCTAGCTGTTTGGCTGGCACTGATAGGGTTTTGGAGCCACGTCTGTCCCTTGTGCACGTGCAGTGGGACTGGCTGCTCACATGTGACCACATCCCCATGTTGTGGCCAGCCTTAGTGGAGCTGCTGGATGACTCTGAGCAGGCACAAAGTGCTGGTGGTGTGAGCTGTGACACAAGGACTGTGCTCTGAGTCAGGCTGTGTTGGTGGTAGGAGGCTGCTAAGCTGTCACTGAGGTCCTGTTCCTCCCCACACCTCTGCAGCCCCAAACACGGAGGTGCAGAGACTGTTCAGTCTCTCCAGCTGCAGTGTACCTGGAGTCAGCCTATCATGGTGCTCACACCCTTCAGGTCGTGACAAGAAATACAAGTGTTTTGTGGTTTCTTTCTGTGTCACACATACAGGACTTTGGCGTCATGTAAGTAATCGTCCCCATGGTGCAAATATCCAAGAGGAAATAAATAGTTTTAAAGGTGCATAATGTCTGGGAAGCATGCGCTGCGCTCTGATCTCTGGAGAGCAGCTTGATTTCCTGAATGCATTTTGAACCTACCACTTCTGACAGATCTCGGTGTTTCTCCAGCCATTTGCCCATCAGTTACAGAACCCACTTCAAGCCTGAAATAAGGTTACCAATGTTTTCTAGTATTTTTTTATTAACCACCTCCACCATCTTGTAATTTAAAGCACCTGTCCATTTAAATTTTCCTTCTGACCTACTAAATAACCCTGCATGATACATACAATGAAACTAATGGCTTTTGGATGATGTTGTTGAAAACTAGGTTATGAAAAGTGAGTTGAACGAACCACACTGCAGGAAATCCTTTTCATACCCCTGGAAAACTGAGCTGGAACACCTTTCTGCTTCAGCATACGGGGCTGAATTCTGAAACAGTTATCACTCACTTTGCACTTGAAAAATGAGGACCGTCGTGTGATTTCCCAGTGTTGTTGGTGTCGGTGTGCAGCCCTTCCTGTGGCATTTTGTGAGAAATGCCAGAGGCTTTGCACGCCCAGGTGCGTGGCAAGACCAAGAGCACTTGCCCACCAAAGGCAGAGCTGTGCAGAGACCCTATCCACTACTTTCTGCTTCACTTGCTCTTATTCTTAAAGTAATAGAAACCTTTGGGATTTTTTTCAAGCATCAGTGAGCAGATTTTCTTCCACTCCCTGCTTTAGTGTCTGTGAAACCATAAAGCACAAGCTTGGCAAGTTCATGAGAAGGGTGCTGGCTGCATAGGGTGCAGGGTGAAGCAGGATGATGTTGTGGTGTCTAGGGTCTCCTGAAGCAGGAAATGCCAGACCATGCAGGAGGTGTGAGCACAGAGCGTGCTGGAGCCTCCTGGGCTGGGCTGCCGAAAGCACTGAAAACAGGAGGCAGTAACAAGTGCAAGCACGAAAAGGGACTTGTTTGCAGAGGGCTCTCTCCTCATTTTCTATCACTGAACATCACTCTTGTGACAGAGCTTTTAGAAATAAGTAATGTCAGAAGTGTTTTGTTTTGGATTTTTTTGCAAAAGGTTTTAAAAACGAATTTCAATAATGAAAAGTGCCAGTTCCAGTTAGATTTTAATAATTTCCTTTAGAAAAAAAGCCCAAAATTTCTTTATGTACTGCAGTTGGGCTTAAAATGCTTTTTTAATTCATGATTTATTGTGAGGAAAAAATAATGGGCTTATGTTGAAATTATCTTAAGGAAGATTTTCTTTTTTAATTGAAAAAGATGTTTTGACGGAGTCCTTGATGATCCTAAGTGTGAGCCAGGACTATAAAAAAAAAAACCCAGAATGGATTGAGATTTTACAGGAGAGTTGCATAGCTCGGGTGTCATCAGGTGTCACACACCTTTAGAGAAACTTTGACGATTTGTTTGGTTGGGGTTTTTTTCATTTATTCATGTCTTTCTTAGGGAAAATTTGACCCAGGAAGAAGTAGAGATTTGATTTCTTCTGATGCAAAGGAACATCACTTGGGCAGGGAACCACTCTGTCTGCATCTCACTGAACTGGTCATATCACATTTTATCTCCTTGTCTTATTGGGCCACTGCTCTGTGCACAGCCTTTCCCCATCAAGGGGCAGCTAGTGGGGAGTTGCTTTGGGAGTCAGGGGGTGCCAGGGTCAGATTCCTCTGCAAGGCTGTGCCATGGACCTGCACTGGCTGGGTAATGTGTCCACTGCCTGCCAATAAGCCCTGTAATCATTTTGTCTGTGCAGATACCAGACAGGACCCATTACTGCTGGGTTAGCCCCCCGCAGGCTCAGGGACCATCCCTGGCACAGCAGCAGAGCCTGATGGCACTGGAGGAGTTTTGTGATGGGTTACCAGTCATCTGAGATGAGGAAGGTGCTGCAGTCTGGGGTTTGGAGCTATTCTATTCTTAGTAACAGTGTAAGATAACACTGGCTGTAGTTAGTTACAGACTGAGGTTATGTGAGGCTCTGTGGTGTTGTCTGTGGATCATTAGTGACATCTACTTCTGCATTAAATGCATCATGAAATACAGGTAAACAAGCTAAGCCATGTGTTAAGATGAGCATACATAGTGCAGGAAAACAGCTAGAAAGAGAAGAGACTGAAAGGAAAACAATAACCATGAGAGCAGAATTAGGCCAGAGCAGAGACCTCAAACAAACCCTCATGTTTAAAAAGTACTCATGGGGCCATAGGAAGAACTGTAAGGAGTGCTATGGTCCCAGCAGGAACCTGCTCAAGTTTGGCAAAATGTCTCATGCTCAGATGCCCAATGTGAGGTGCCTGGTAGACACCCACACCCAAAACTTAAGTGAGGAGAGCAGGCAGTTTCTGGTTTTTTTGCAGAAATCTTGACTGCTGGTCAGGCTGCATCCTGGCAAGGGCTGGCTACAGCCCTTTGAGATTTGTCATAGTGAGTAAGGATAAGATAGTTCAAGAGTTAGGTAATGATGTGCACTGAGAATTGGAGACTGCAGAGATAAAAGGCAACTAGTAGCAAAGCAAAAAGACTGACACCACTTAAAAGGGCAGGAGAAGTAAAATGGCTAGACACATCATAGGCTTAATAAGAAACACATGAGAGATGTTGATCAGAGAATGCTGGCAAACAGATGAGGTCTCTGGGAAAAAAAAAAAAAAAAAAGAAAAAAAAAAGGAGGAAACAGAAAACAAGATGGAAAGATAAAATTTCAAAGCAAGCCCTAAATGGGTAGCAGTTCCAGCTAATAGGAAGACCTGTAGTGATTTTGCCAAGTAGTACACAGAGAAGCTGATGATCATTAACGTCTTGATAAATTTATTATCAGACAATTGGGCCTTGTCAATTTCAATTCCTTCCGAGAGACTAGAGGGGGTTTGGAATGTGAGAAAAAGTAAGTTAATCCCTAAAACAACCAATCCTCATTGTATATATCTTCATATAGGAAATATTCAGGCATTAACAATACAAAAATAATGAGGCCAGTCAGGGACAGGGTCAGGCCCACATCCCCCCAGCATCTCCTGCGTCTCACAGCAGCAGTGCCCACCTGGCACAGATGGGGAGTACCAGAGCAAGTCCTTGCTCTGCCCCACAGCTTGCTGCATGGTTTCTAGAAAAAGCTCTTTTTAACTTCTGCCCTGTGACAACAGAGAAAGAGGCAGAGGCTCAAGCAGTGGGTTCAGCAGCACAAAGCTGGAGGAGCATCCATGGACCCCTGTGCCAGTGCAAGGAGGTGCCACAGAGCCCAGAGAGACATTCCTGCTGGGGAGACACTGGATCTCTGTGTGCTGCTGCTGGCAGGGATTTGTGCAGGGCAAAAGCTATATCTTGGCAAGCGCATCTTGGCAGGGAGGGGAGCCTCTCCCCACACATGGAGCTCTGTGAAGAAAAACTGAATTTCAACAGTCCTGTCTTCTCCTGCCACCACCTGGAGAGCTGTTCTTGCTTTTCTCCCTTTGCTTTTGGAAGGATTTGCAGGCTCTGAAACCATGCTGAAGTTGTTCATGGGGTGGGGAGTCACTAACTCACAACTGGCTGCCAGTGAGACAGAGGAAAAGCACAGCAATGCCAGTGGGAGCTTCAGGGTTGGCACACAGGGTGCACCCCTGTGTGCACCAGGGGTGAATTGCTCATTTGCTTTATGGAGGGTGATATACCTTGACTTTTTAAAAGTGAATTATTCATGCCTTACACCACATTCTGCAGCAAAGCTCTGCCACATTCTCAAACTAAAAATAATCTTGTTACATTTTTAATCAGGCTTCATTATGAATGGCAGATGCTTGAAACTGAAGTGAAAATCATCATCAGTTGTATTTATTGGCTAAATTCCTGCTTCACTCAAAGCTTGAGAAAAATCAAACACATTTGACAGCTGGTAGAATGAAAGGAAAGGATAAATCTTGCCCTTACAACATACACCATATTTACCAAGACTTGTTAAACTCAGGGAAGCATCAGCCTTTACCTGGAATTCCATTACAGGGCTGGTAGTGACTGTGCCATTCCCAAGGGCAGCAGAGATTTGCTCTGCTGGTGTTGGGTGTGCCCCTGGTCCTTGTTTGCCCCATCTGGGTTCTACACTGGGACACAAAGTGTGTCTGACAGGATGGGCAGGGGTCTGTGCCTCCCTGCAGAGTTTCCACTGGGCATGGGAGACCCACACTCCAGTGTCACTCACCCATTGCTGAGCAGGGCTGGTGACCCTGTGCCGGTGGTGTGAAGGTGTTTGAGATGTGGAGAGCCCTTTGTTAACTTCTCATTTTGCAACAAACTTCACTTGTTGTCTGTAAATGCCTAACAGACATGACCACTTGGAAGTCTTCAGGAGAACATGCATGCTGTCACCAGCTCCTGCTGGTGTGGGACAAGCCTCAGGATGCTCCTCCCTGTGGAGCAGGGGCTGTAACATCAGGGCTGTGCTGGGAAGGGGCGAAGAGCAGCCAGGGCTGTGCCATTGCCTGGGACAGGCAGTGCTGGGATCTGGGGGGGACAGCATCTGACCCCTGCAGCCCTTCTGTAAACGCAGAATGGTTGATATCTCTTCAATCAGGGCACTGAGATGATTTCCCAGTAATTTAAGTACAGAAAGATAAAGTTTCAGCTAACTTGTTAACCTGATTGGTGAGCACTAACTGCAGTGTCACGTTTCACCCCCAAATAATTGGGGAATTATGATTTGCATTCATTCCCTCTTCACCTGTGGGTCAGAGGGCCACTGCATGTCCTACAGCATTTGAACAGCTGTTTTGAGGTAATGGGAACATGTTGGGTACTTCGGAGTTACTTGGGTTGGTTACATCATCATGAGCAAACACGGCAGGGCACCCCCTCCCTGCCGTGGGAGGGAGCTCAGGGTAGCCTCTGTGTTTGTTTCTTATCACAACTAGTTCTGTGACACTATAAAACATTTGCTAACTTTCTGTTGATACATATTTTATGGGCTTGTATGGCTTGAGGACTATCTGTCTGTGAAATACATTCCTAAAGAGAACACTGAATAAAAAAAATATGTCTGAAAAAGCAATGCATGAGTTACAAGAAAATCCCATTTTACTGCCAGAGGTTTGTGGATTATTATTTGGGTCTGTTTTCACTTGATTTCACACTACACAGATTTATTAGGTTACAATTAAATATTGGGGTAAAATAATTCTGCAAATGAGTGATGTACTGTGTTTATAACAGTATGCTCTGTATCTATAGCAATTACTATGTTACAATTTCAGTATTATATTTAGCTTTCTACTGAATGTAATCAAACCCAAATTCCAGCATCTTTCACAAAATTTCTGTCTACAGAGGGCAAGAGACCTGGCTAACCTTATCTAATTCAAAAACGGGCAGTGTGTAAAGCCACCCTGGTTGCTCTTAAATGCTTCAACTGGAAGCTTCATCAGCACTGTGGGTGCACAAACAGCCTGTGCTTTTGCCAGGTGGAGGAAGGCTAGACTGGCAGAGAGCAAAAATATATTTTCAAATTTCAAAGCTCATTTTTTCACTTATGAAATGTCTTGAAGTTGGTGAGTAGAAGTGCTGTGGGCACTCTGGCTGTGCAGGGGGCAGGGACGTGGAGCAGTGCCAGGTGCCATCTCCACCTGGGCTGGTTGGGCCTGGGCAGTCACCTCTCCCTGCCAGGCTCCTTTTGTTTGCAGTGGTGCTTTGCACAGAGCCATAGTGTAGACAATGTGTAAACTGTTGAGAAAGAAGAAAATGATTTTGGGTTGAGCGCTTTCTCTGAACTTTGTCCTTTTCTCAAGCAAAAGAAAATATTATTTCACCCTTTAAAGAGCCACACATAATAAGAGGCAAAATGTCAAGACCAATGTTGATATAAACCCCCAAGGAAAACAAACATCTATGTGGCTTCTCCAAAAGGTCTCACTTCCTCACCCCTCTCCCCTAGTTTAAACAGATTTAGTAACCAAGGAAGGAGGGAGGGAAGCAGGCAGGGAGGGCTTCTCTGGTCGCTGCTAAAGGTCTTCTGCACAAACCCAGTTCTGCAGCATCCTGGGAGCCCAGGGTCCAGTCTGCAGTACCTGGCAAGGTGGTCTCATCTTTCCCCTTGAGTCCTGCACTCCTCAGTGCCCTGGTGCTGCCAAGGACCTAGTTTTAAATGACATTTGTTCCATTGCTGGGGACAGGTTCAAGCTGTTCCAAAGCCATTCAGCAGTTAGCCTGAAGTGTGAAATTCCCAATGATAGTATTGCTACTAGAAAGCACAGACACAGAAATTCTCACCCACAGCAGCAATAACTGTCACATGGTGCCACACAAAGTACAGAAATTAATAATTAAAAGCCTTGAACAGGCTTTGGAAGATCTGTGTTATTATGTGCATCAGAAACAGGATAAATCACAAGCAATTCAGAAGTATATTCCCAGGTTCACTCATAACCATCGTGGTATTTGGAGTCCCTTTGGGAGCAATAAACGACAGAGAGTCCATATTATAAAAATAAACATGAACTTAAGTGGAAAAGATTCATTTAAACCAAAAGGGAAAAGACTTCACTACTTACACTATCAGTTTAACATAAGTAGAGCAAGTTTTACCTTGGAGTATATGCTCAGTGCTCAGAGGAGGGGACCACAGTGGGTGGAAATGTTTGGCAATGTCTGCATCTCCTTGAAGCTATTTGCCTTAGGAGCAACTATGGTCTTTCTAACCAAATTCTGCAAATTATGAGCCCTCAATACACTCTTCCAAAGTGAAAGTAAAAGGCAAAATGCAACTGTGCATGATCCCGTGAGTTTCTACTCAGACTTGTCTTAAATGAAGGATAACAACCACCCCCCCTATAAACAATACTGCTGTGGAATTCAATGTTGCTTTTAAAGCAGAAGCTCTTGGGCTTGTGTAGGACTCCCAGTGCTTAGTTTAAAAATGTGAGATTTCAGTCCTTGTGTTCACAGATAAGAGCTGATAGTGTGGATCCTGGTACTCTGAGAGCAGGAGGCAAACTCAACCATTATTTCTTGATGTTAATGGTTTTAAGCCACCTGAGTGGATTTTTAAGAGACTGATATTGAAGCATTTCTCTGAATAAGGATTTCTAAATTTTACCCCCAAAAACTTTAAATGACAGCAGGCTTTTCCACCCTGTCATGCTTTTTTTGTTCCTTTGGTAAAACCAAGTTTAGGACATCCTGCAGCACAGACCAATAAAACAACGCTGATCAAACCATCCCATGGGGCTGAGAGGGAAACACTGTCACCTGTCTGTGCTGGGAGCTTGGCTTCCTGGGTAGAATCTTAGCAAAATGGAGAGGGAACCTGGGACCCAAGAAGTAGCAGTTGTGAATGCAGAGCTGTCTCTCAGCCTGGGAAAAGGACCCAGAGGCTTGAGCTGACAAGCCTTTCCCCAGCAAAGCACCTTGTGACTGCAACCCACCCCATCCAGCGGGAGCTCTGTCTGGGTGAGGGCTCATACTGGATTTGGCCTCCAAATCCAGGCTACTGGGCCTGGCCTCATACACCCTTAGCTGCTTCTGCCCACAAGCACTGCCTTTCTTCAGATCTTAACTGCATCTTGCCTCTGATGTTAGCTCCTCCTTACAGGCTCCATTTCAATTAGCTCCCTAAATAAATACAGTTCTGATGTGTGGTCTCCTGGCGGGTTATTGAACTGGCTCCAAAATACTTTTCACCAAGAAGCAGAAACTTTCCTCTGGGTTATCATAGCCTGTAATTCACTTCACACTCCTGATGTAAAAACCCCGCGGGGTAAACATACACAAGCACTTGTCTTTTGCTTGATAGCAGGTTTTTGGTTTGGTTTTTGGGTTTTTTTGGTTGGTTGGTTTGGTTTTTTGGGGTGTTTTCTTTTTGTTTGTGTTTTTTGGTGGTGGTGGTTGGTTGGTTTATTGTTTGTTTGTTTTGTTTTGTTTGTTTGTTTCTTTTTTTCTGATCTCTTGAAGAGTTAACCTTAAGATTATTATTGAAGGAAGACAGAGCATGCCTGGTATGTGCTGCACGGCTCTGCAGCTCTGTGCAATCTGCTGTAGTATCGGTAGATGGAGCTAAGGGAGAAAAGAAAAATTTGACCGGTTAGGTTTCTCTGGAGGTGCAGGTTTAGCTCTTGATTTTACCCGGCTAGGAAAAAACTCTCTTTTAGTTCCTGATGCTTTGAAAGCAATACAGGAACTAGTTGTGTTTAGGTCTGCAGTGGAAAGCTGTGACTTTTGGAAAAGTAAAGACTTGAAGGCAAGTTAACCTAAGGGACAAATCATACTAGGGAAGGGGAAAAGAAAACGTAAGTGTGTTGTTTTTCTGGGAAGAGAGAGATGAGGAGAGTAACCTGAGAGGGTGGCAGTAGGGTTTGAGCACTGAAATGTTAATTCCTCTTCAGTGTGCCCTGGAAAGTTACTCAGCTGGGCACAAATTGTCCTCAGCATCTCGGAGGATGCTCTCAAATGACAGGCCCGGGGAGCAGCGTCAGGGAGCCGTGGGGCAGCACTGCCCGGCCCCCCGCTGCTGGCTGTGCCTGCTCTGGGCTCAGCTGAGACCTCAGCAAAGCCAACGGGAGTGTTTGCCCCCCCTTCATGGTGACTTTGTGCCAGGGTACTTGTCTCAGCACCAGGAGCAGGAGGGTGGTGGAACAGGGTGAGGGCAGAGCAGAGATCAGAGGCACTCATGTGCCACAAAGCAACTCACAGAACTTTGAGGTACTGGTACCGGGGCTGCAATGCTGAAGGACAAGGGAGACCGTATTAAACCCTCCCCACAAAGAAACCCTCTGTTTCAGAAAATATTTCTTTGTTAAGTGTCTTTAATTGTTTTTAGCTCTTGCTGAATGTAGCTCTATGCAGATGCTATTTATTTTGGAAGCTGCTGCATTCTAGTGGTCAGCAAACATATCTCAGTGTGGTTGTGAGTTCTCTTGAATGTCAAGTGGTGAAAGATGATAAAGACAGACAAGGTGCGAGCTAGGATGATGCTTTCGGTTTCTGCATTTGTTTTAGTTTCAGCATTCAAAGGTTAGAAATTTAACAGGAAAATGTGCATGTAAAGAAAAAAGAAAAACAGCTTCACGTTACTCCAAGCTCCCTCTGCTGTTACCTATCTTCCTTTCTTCCTGAGTCTGTACTGGGTATGACAAGGTCAGCATCACTCCACGGGGTGGAGGCCTGCAGGCACTTCTACACCTTTAGTACCAGCAGTACTAAAAGACACAAGTCCGATGTTTTGAGGAGGCACAGAGAGTGCACAATCTACACAGCTTAATTAGTTAATTAAGCTGCATTTGGGTGGATATACTGGTCTCTTTAGTTGCAGGAATTCAGGGTGAGTATGTGCTCTCTCTTCACCGATTCCCTGGGGAGGGCTAAGGCCTCCAGGCAGGTGGGTGTGAAGGATTGGCCATGCCCCACTCCTTCTGGTGCGCTGAGGATCATTGCAGAGTCAGAAATTAATAACTTAGACCTTTCATGTAAACACCTAAAAATTCTGAAAGTTTTCAGAAGGTGAATAGAAGGAGTGAAAGGGTGGTTTTAAAAAGCCCTCTAAAACTCCAGCCTTTTTTACAATCCATTACTGCAAACAAATTATGCCTTTAGTGCTCAAATATGCCAGTCAATGCAATTGGCAAACAAACTGATGCTTTATAGTTGTAATTATCCTAATGTTCTGCACTTAGCATATAAATATTAAATCCTCATAAATAATGTTGTCAGGTCTATTTGATTTCAACTGTATTGTATTGTTGTTAAATGAAACAAACACTACATTTGAATTTATTCCCCTTGCAGTTACATTGTTCAGCTTTATTTTTATTTCTTTTAAAAGACAAAGAGAAAAGCACATCCATCCTATACAGCAAGCTACAGCCAAAATAAATGCACATCAAATAAGTTTATTTAAACAGGCATGCTCATAAAATGTTAACAAGACACCAAATAATTACAGGAAAGGCTGAAGTCCAACTCTATGCAGTCCGAAGGCCTGACTTGTATTTAAGACAGAGATCAAATAAAATATGCATTGACAGGATAGCACTGAGTCTTCTATCATCAGTGATGCATCCATTTTTTCAAGGCCCATAAACTTCAATGTGCTAGTGGAGTTGTATCCAAATCACACAAAGTGCCCTGCCACAGAACATTTCGAACAGACTAAAAAGGGGTTTACTGCTCAAAATATTATCCTATTACTCTTTTTCCTTCTCACTTCCATTTTGACACTAGAGTGAAGTTGCTTACTATGATATGGTGATTCACATCTAAGTGTTTCTACTATGGAGAAAAATAGTCCTTGTTATTTGCATAATTATTCACTTACCTTAACCTGCCCACTGTTATGATGATCACTTCAGGGCTCACACAGGATTTGTCAGCAGGAAGCTGATGGGTCCTTTGCTCTCTCAGTGTCCCCTGGGAGTGTCTCAGTTATATGGGATGCCATCTCCCCCAGCACAAGCAGGGAAAGAGTTGGGGTCTTGAGGAGTGGGTTACTGCAGGATTTAGGCTGCGTATGGTGCCTTTAATCCCTGCACGTTACTCTTGTAGTTCTGCTCCTCTCTTGTGTAGGGTACCCTAATGTTAGCATTGTGGAAGCTTAAAGGCCAAAGAGCTTCTTTGCATTTAAGGTCTCTAGGCTCTAAAGAAATCACTTATTCTCTCTTTTTTTGACTTCTCCTGCTTATAGAAAGGGCTAAAACACACTGAGTCTCCTACAGCTGTCCTCTCAGCTCTGCCCGGTGCTTGCCCCTGCTTGTGGGTGACTGAGGACATGCAGTGCCCGAGGCTGAAGGGGACAGGGTGTCCCTGTGAAAGCCAGGAGTGCTCTGGCTGAGCAGGCAGGGGCTGCCCCGGGAGTGCGGGTGTCCCCGGCTCCCTGCAGGCTGCCCGTCTCCTCCTTAGGTCTGTGCTGAATCCCTTTGGATGCTCAGTGGAGAGAAGTTCGGCTTTTGCCTGGGTTCAGGCACACCCCAAGCAACGCTTTACCTCTGAGGTTAAGAAAGTTCGTTCTTCTACTGGCTGCAACTAAAAATCTTACACATGTTATCAGAAGGCAGCCTCTGCTTTGGCCACAAGGAATAAAGGCTGATTGAAGATCCCATGCTTTTGAACTGCTTTTCTGTTATTTTTAATGCTTAATGGTGGATTTTTAACACCTTGGCTTCGTAATACTGTAATCGGCCACCCTTGGCTGGGTTTTTTTAAGCATTTTTTATTTTAAAAATTATTTAAATAAAGGACGCAGTCGTCTTGTCTCCACCTGCTGGAGACCTGCAGGTCTGAGATATCTCATCCTAGAGAAACCCGGTTACCATTTTAATTTTCATTCCAAATTACGGATCTGACAGATACTATTTGCATCGAATAGTGCCTGTAATATTCTGTATGCCTGTAAATATTCTAGATGTACTGGTGTTGTGGGATGGTGACCAGGATGCATATGTTGGCAGATGCTCCTTTTTAAGTATGTCACTATAGTGAAAACCAAGGCTGAAATTCAGTGCTGCTTTTTTTTTTTTTTTTTTTTTTTTTTTTAATTGCCTATATGATTCTATATTTTTTTAGAATATATAAACAAGCTTTAAATGGTTTTCCCTGCGCACTGACAGGATTAGAACAGCAGTTTCAGAGGTGAAAGGCCAGTAATTAATACAGCATGCCAATCAAATCCCATCAGTTAAACACATTTCATTAATATTTGTTTTTTTACTGTTAAGCCACGTTATAAACATTTTAGCAGTTCACATCTGTCTCTCATAGAACAATTGTAATTTAAATTAAAATGCTCCCCCCCCCCAAGATAATTATATTTTAGAAGCATACATTCTTGTTGGTGGATGCATGATGTTTTCAGTTGTGTATCTCAGAAAACTCAGTTTAGCCACCAATAACAACTGCTTTCTGTGTCTTTCACCTTCCAAAAGGAAACAAAATGTTATCCTGAAAATTCCTCTTCATCTTTACCATCCTGCCATCTGCTTATGTCAGGAGTTTTCTACGTTTAAGTCCGGGCAGTTTCAACCCTTCTGTGTCCTCCCCAGTCCTTGACCTGGACTGGTCCATCAGTGCCTGTGGAAGACAGGGACATTTTCCCTTCCAGGAGCAGTGGGGTCCCAGTGTCATATCTGTTCTCAGGTGATGGATCTAGAGATATTTGGAACTATCAACAGTTTCTTAGTGAGCTGCTCTGGCAACAGAGATGCTTTAGGATTTCACAACAAAATGTTATCACCGTGCATCATTTCTCCATCCCTTTTGGCTAACTGAGATTGAAAATTGAGTCTTACAGACTTCATAGCTCTCTCTTCCCATTTTTACAGCAGCAGTTTAATATCTTACCAATATCTTATACTAATATACCTTATTCCAATACAATTATTTACTAATTAACTACAGTTTTTCTTAGCATCCATAATTGCAGCTACTTCTTCCCCCACAAAGCCAAGGAAAAGAATCTCTAGAATAAAATAAATATCAGAAACAACATTTTAAGCATCCTGCACGCTGCCCACTGTTTGATGATAGCTTGACATCAGCTAGCTGAGGCTTCATGCCCTCCTTGTGCTCTGCTGTGAAATTCCTCCTTCTGATAGAGGGACTCTAAACGTGTGTGACCCCGACTCCTATCACTTCACCAACTTTCACAGCTGAGGAGAGCAGGACGTGAGAGCCCCTTTAACGTGGTCTATTGGCCTCCTGAGTAATCTTATAACCTGTCATATAAAAACTGGTATAACAACACATCAACATGCTCAGTCTTCCCCCGCTTTTATGAGCAATGGGTTTATTCCTTGACACCAGTAAAAATTAAGACCCAGGCGCTCGTGTGCTGTCGGTATTTCAGAATTTGAGCCGAGGTGTCCGTTCCCGAAGATCCCGGCTCGGCGAGCAGGGGCTGGCCGGGGGTCCCGCACCACCGGCAAATGGCACAGAGCCCGCAGAGGGAGCGGGGGGAGTCCGGTCCCTTCTGTTTTTTGTTTTTGTTTTTGTTTTATTAATTATTTCCCCTCCGAGCCTTGCTGAAGCGGGACCCGGGGTCCTGAGCGGGAGGTGCTGGGGGTGCTGCGCTCAGCTGAGCCTAGTTCAGTCTTCCCCATTGTAGACAAAACCAGAACTGGCAATGCGGTTATCAATTAATTTACATGACGGGCTACTTGGGGTTGTGTGTGGGTGCTTTTGTTTTGTTTCTTAAATCGGGCTTAAAAAAATGTTACGGCTTGAACGGGGTTTAACTCTCGCGCCGTGTAGAAGTGACTGAACAAATCAGAATTTGCGCTGTGTGACTCGCTGCTTCAAAAGTGTAAGACCATCAATTGGGGGAGGACGAAAACGAGGGAGATGGTAGGCTACCCCCAAGTTTTCAGGTGACTGAGACTGTAGAATGCGTTCACACCTGCAGGGATCCCATCGAAAATCAGACTGTGAAGTTCTCCATCCACCGCTCCAGCTATCTGCGTTACCTTCCCTTCCCACCCCGGTTCAAAGGGGGCTGTTTCGGTACACGTTTATCGGATAACCCCGTCTGCTCTCGGGAAACACCTTTCCCCGTGTACTATTCAAATACTGAACTTCAGAAATATCCAGGGAATCTCTGCAGGAAGAGCACACCCGAGGCTGGGGCTAGAAGCGGGCGAACCACCCCCATTCCTCCCCTTGCCTGTTCTCCCCCGTTTTCCACACGCAGAGGGACAGAATACCAAAAGGTGTAACAGAAGCAGCTCCAGCAAAAATGGTGCAGATCCCTCATTCTGACCCAAAATAAAAATGCTAAAATAATTAGAGGAGCAAATCTGTAGTGCAGGGAGGAGTGTCAAATGGGCTCATCTGTCATTGTCTAAATGAGGCTGAGGGTGAAAGTGTTTATTGTTCGTGATAACCTTGAGCCCCGGGATCAGAGGATTTCTTTAGGACCGTTAGAAGGGATTCCTTTTCGATCCGATGCCACAGCTGAGTTTATATAAACTTGCGTTCCGAGATGACTAGAAATAGTAAGGTCCGTGTTTATTGATAAGGGGAGAAAAAAAATTACCGTGTTCCTGCGCGCCTGTCGGTGTCCCGGACGGGACGGGCGGCGAAGCGGGAGGCAAAGCCCCGGTGCTGGCGCTCGGAGCCCTCCCTCCTCCCAGACCTCCGCTGGCTGCTCCAGGTCTCGTCTTGCCAGCACCGGCGTGCCAGGGGGGAACGCAGACATGCCAGAGAAAGAGAGAGGACAAGAAAATGCTGCCAGAAGAGCCTGCAGCTTCGTGCGCATCTTCAGAAAGATCAGTTGGCATCAGGTGAGAACATGTCATACTGGGGAATTACATCACGTTCCCACTCTGCATGACAAGCTGCCAGGCATGTGTGTTGGGGAGCAGGGAAGCAGAAGCCTATGAATAGGATAAATCCGAGAGGAGGGCAGCAGGAGCGGCTCGGGGGGCGGAGGTCTCGACGGAGCAGGGACAGCCGGGTCCCCCCGCCCAGGCTCCCGCTTCCCAATATTCTCAGGGATTCTTTGGCGGTTTTTTGCTTTCTGGGCTGCACGCACGCCTCGGAGATGTTTCCCTCTTGTTGTACCGCGTGTGCTTGGAGTCCCGGAGCAAGTATATCCACCCCTGCATTCCTTAATGACAGTGCAATAATCACTAATACAAACCAGAAAGGAGAGCTCCGCTCTTCCAGGCAGTGCTCAGACCGGCGCGGTTAGCAGCACTGTTTATTTGCGCGGTTTCTGATATTTCTCCATTTTACGTGATCGTTTTCTGTTAAAAAAGGCAGCTTAGGAGGCCCACAGCAGAACCGCCCTATCAGATAATGTAACACAATTACTTATCGGCTGCATTTTCTGCTATTAATGTATTTATGTAAAAACTGATGCCCTCTTGCAGAAAAAAAAACAAACCAACCAACCAACCAAACAAACAAAAAAACCCAAACCCACAAACCTCTGTTCTTTCTCGCCAAATTCTTTGGTTTTCGTTGCTCCCCTCAAGGATCACCGGGCAGAGGAGCAGCGGCGAGGGTTAGAGGGGCTCGGTATCTCTCCGCACGGCGCTGGACGCGCTTCAGCTGCGGAGGTCTGAAGGGTCGCCCTGCCCTAGGAGTGGACTCCGCGCCGGGGTCCTCCGCCCGCCGGACCCCTCGGGATGGGCTCTCGCCTCGCTGCGCCCCGGCCAGGGTCTGGGCTTCCGTGGGAGGGGATACCCGTAGTGTGCGAAGGGACCGGCCTGGTCTGCCAGGGACGGGGCGGGCGGAGCGGTGTCCGAGCGACCCCGAGCAGTGCCGGCTTCTTTCCACGGGGCGGCCCGCGGCCCTGCCCGGCCCACACAGACGCACCGGCCATTGAGGCTCCTGGCGCTCGGGCTGGTCCGTTGTGGAGAAGGATCTCGCACGGGGAGGCTGGGGCGCCAAGCCCTGGAGCCGCGCTGTCCCCCCGCTTCCTAGCCAGAACTGGGAAGCGGCGAGAGGTGCGGCAGGGCCGCGGGCACCGGGAGGGGGGGTGGGGAGGCGCGGCGGGAGTGCCGAATGGCGGAACCGCGGGCGGACGAGGGAGCCGGTTTCGATGGGCCCCGGTGCTGCGAGGGAGTAAAGAAAGTGGCTCCAGTCCGCACTCTCGGCACGGAGGAGGAAAGCGTTTAGTATTAACGAAGAGGTTGTCCAGCCCCAGGAAGAAACTATTTCTCGTTGTTGGCGTTCGTTGTTTTTTTTTTTTTTTCTGAAAAACGATTTTTATTTTGATTTCTCGATTAAGTGTATAGAAATTTTCACGCAGCGCGTAGAAAAAGCAGAGGAGCGGCCACCTCTCTCCCCTGCGAGGACTGGGCCCCCTTGGACGGGAATGAGTTCCTGACCCTGCGAACGTCCCCGACGGGCTCAGTGACGCTCGGCATGGGCAGCCCGTCCACACTGGGAGCCGGGGCTGCTGCTCGGGGGCAGCGGGAACCGTGGGTGTGCGGTGGGTCCGCTCCGCTCCCGCCCGTCCCCCGTGCCCCAATGCCGAGGGCCCGCACCTGCCAGTCCGCGGGAGAAAAAGCGGAGGCTTCGGGGTCGCCTCGTGCCTTCCCATCTGTCCGACACACCGCTCCGCTCACGCCTGTGCGGGAGAGGAGGCTCTCGGAGCAGTTCTCTGCGGGACCGTGTGCCGCAGGCGGAGAACAGCCCCGGGACCGGCAGCGATGGGGTTCCGGCCGCCGCCTGCCCCCCGGGGCACCTGCCGTGTCGCGGAGCGAGGGAGGCCACCGAGGCTGGCAGGGCCTCACCGCGCGGGCCCAGGCTGCTCCCTGGGAACGCTGAAGCCTCACCAGCAACCCCGGGGGCGCTTGGGGGCTGAGGAACCTCGGGACTGGGATGGGGGGGGGGCCCGAGGGACCAGGTGGGAGCACGAGGGGGAAAGCAGTGCGGAGGCCCCGCAGATGAAAGGTTGCGCTCGGAGGCGCTCCCCACGCCGGCAGTTCACCCCTCGTCCCCCCCGCGGGTGCACATGTCAGAGTTCACAGACCTGGCTGCTGCCTTTACAACACTGAGCTGTAAAAGAGCGGATATTAAACCCGTATAATGGATCCAACTCCAAGGAGAGGTTAAATTTCCCAGTGAAACGAAGGTATTTGCCCTGAACTGGGATAAGACACCCCCCCCTCAGCCTCCCGGGCTGGGAAACCCGCGGAGCCGTCAGAGCCTGGCAGTAAACTCTGCCCCCAGCCCTGCACCTGGCACCGGCCGCCGCAGGGACACATATGCACGCCACACCACTACTAGTGGAGCTCGGCCTGCCCTGGCTGCCCCGTCAGGTCCCGGCCGCGCTGGTCCCATCTGTACCCGGAGCCCGAGAACCGACCCCGGTGGCCGCCACTGCCGCTCCGGGCCGGGCGCGATGACCGCTCTGCGGTGTGGCTGCTGCCGGGCCGGGCAGAAGGCGGGGGCCGGGGCGACCTCGCCTGCTCTGGTCTCGGGGTTGCGCTGGCAGCACGAGCTGGGCCCGGGGGGGTGCTCAGGCTGCCCGGCGATCAGGCAGCTGCAGACGGGGCGTCCGGTGCCGCCGCCAGCTCTGCCCTCTCTGCGGGTGTGGCTCTTGCGCGTCGTGCCCGGCGCCGGGCGATCCACTGGCCCGCGGCGAGAGGGAGGGCAGCGCGGAGCTGCGCCTGTCTCAGCAAGAGGGACCGGGCAGCGGAGAGGCCCCGATGGGGCTCTGGTGTAGAGGCCCGTCCCGAGAGTCCCTCGTGGGGCCGCGTGGCCCGAGACCCCCAGTCGCCAGGGCCGGACGGGCAGGCTCTCCGCCAGCCGGAGTGGGACGGGGAGCCCAAGACTGTCTACCGCGCTGCCCTCAAAAAATTCACTTAAGAAAGATGAAGGCGCATGCAAATGTGTGGCGCCTCCTTGCTTGTGCCTTTAATCATGGTAAATTGACTCTAATTCCTCCAGGCCCCCCGAAAATGCACACAGTGCGCACCGCACCACAGCAGAGCTGGAACTCCCAGCTTGCCGCGCACTCGCACACGCACCCGCCGCCTTCCCCGGGGCTTTCTGGCTGCTCGGAGCGGCTCCGGCGCTCCGTGTGATCCAGCTTTCTCAGCAATTTTCCTACCCAAAAGCTGCCGTGAAGAGAACAGGGCGCAGAGATAGCATCAGGCAGTCTATATCAAAGAGACCCTGCTTAATTAAAATACCGGGTCGGTGTTCGCTGCCTTCTACGCGGCGCGGCCTCCAACCGCATTGTGCCGGCCCGCACCCCCCAGTACGGCGCGGGGGTTACCCGGCTCCCCGGGCGGGGGTCAGGCCCTTTGAAGGGCCGGGCTGGCACCGAACGTGGCGATACCGGGTCGCAGATCCCGCCAGCTCCTGCCCACCCAGCACCGGCAGCGGCCCTTGGCCCTGGCCCGGACCCAGGCGGCCCGGTCACCTGCTCCGGTGAAGTGTCAGGCGAGTAGGCACCCTGCCCGTCCGGGACGCAGCCAGTCCGGCGGACAGGCCGCTCCCCGGGGGGACGATGTGAAGCGCGGGGAGTCTCCGCGTTGTTCACGGCAAGCATTTATTTGTGCTACAGAGCAAGAGCACGATAATTTATTGTTATTGTTATTAGTAACTACACTTTACAGCTCGCTTACATTTATCCTTCCGACGGAGGGAAAGTGGGCTGAATCAGTCAACCCCAAGCGCACCCAGCGCCAGCTCTTCCCTGGCAGGGACCGCTCGGCCGAGGTTGCCGGTCGGCGGGGCCGGACGGTGTGGCTGCCCGCGGCATCGGCCGTCGGCGGGGAGGCACCGCGGGTGGGGGGCTGGGTGGGAGCGGCGGTCTGCAGAGCTGTTCTGCGGAGCGCCAGAGAAGCCGGGGGAGCTACGCGGGTCGCTATCAGTGAGACGGCCCGAGGGGCGCCGGTGGCGGCCCCCGTCACAAACTCGGCCCCGGTATGCCGTGCAGCCGGGCCAGTGCCCCCTCGCTCCCGGGGCACCGATGCTTCGGCGTCGGCCGCTGTCGAGTGGAGAAGGCTGAAGCACCACGGGGCAGCGAGGAGCAGAGTCCAGCTGTGGGGGCAGAAAAACAGGACATGGTGAGCCGGTAGCCCTGGGGCCGCCCCGCCGCTGTTGATGGAGCCGGGGACGGACGGTCACGCACGGCGAGGAGAGAGGCCGGTCTAGTAGCGCGCAGCGTTGCCGGCACCCGTGGGGCACTATCCGGGAGGACCAGTCCCGTCCGCCCCGAGCAGCGACGCCGGCCCCGGTCCTCCCGGCCCCGCGGGCGCTGTTCGCCCCGGCTGACCCCGGCCCACTCTGGTCCCGGCCCCGCCGCAGACCCCGCCGTGCCACCGCGCGCCAGCAGGGGGCAGGCTGCGTCCGGGGCCCCACCGCACCGGGCCGGGGTCGGGGCTGCCGAAGGGACCCGGCGGGGCTGGACCCGGCGGGGTTGGACCCGGCTGAACCAGGCCGGGACGTACGCGTTGCGTTCTCCGCCTCCCACGTCTAGGGTGCACCCCTCAATTTGGCAGTGCACCCGTGGGGGCTGCACGTCTGGGCCGCCCTACCCGAACCAGCGCAGCCAATCCCGCTCCCTGCGGAGACCCCGCGGGCAGCAACCCCGCACCCCGCGGGCCCGCAGCCGGGTGAGCGGGCGATTCGCGTCGGTACGGCGGAGAGCCCGCCCGCGAGCAGCCAGGACGCAGAGCCCGGCTCAGGCGGAGAGAGAGGGGGTTCCCTGTCTTCGGGACCGAGCAGCTCGGCCCTTCCCGCGCCAGCACCGAGAGTGGTGGTTCTGCCACGCATACATCTGCAGCCCCGCGGGCTGGTCTCGCAGCTGAGACCCTGCAGCGCCTGGCAGACACGCGCTGTGCACCGGGCAGTACCGACGGACGAGGAGAAGGGACCGGGCGCCTCGTCCCGACGGAGCCAGCCCACCCCGGGAGGGTTTGGGTGAGCCCGACTGCGGCGGCCGCGGAGGCTCCGCCGGCGGGCTCAGCCTCTGTTATTTATTCCGGTGGCTCATTCTTTTCTGACTTGTTTAGGAAATGCAGAGCTGGGACTGGCTGCATTTCTTGTTCGACTCTCGAAATTAAAACAAAACACCTGAAAACAAAAAAATTTGCCTTGCAAATAAATAGATAATTAGAAGCAAGCCACGGGGAGGTGGGGTTGAGTTAGTCTTGGTTTGGTTTTATTTCTGTGATGGTTTTGCGCGTGGGTGTTTTAATTGTATTTTGTATTTCGTTAAAAGCACTATATAAACCGAATATAACACCTCATCGAATTGTTCTCGGAGTAAGAGGCAGGGATAACTATTATCCGGTGCAGTGTTCGTACACACACACGGCAAGAAGCAACAAATCTTTGGTGTGATATTTGTGAGTAAAAGACCACGAACAAAGATTGAATTATTGCTGTGGGTGCGAGGTTGGGAGGATTCCCTCTCCGCTCTCGACTGTCCCACCGCACAGCCTTTTTTTTTTTTTTTTTTTTTAATGAGAAGCAAAGGGGGCTTTAATTTTCCACGCAGTTGTAGAAGTTAATTTGAGAGAAGCTCCCTGTGATGGAGAACCCCAAGTCTTTACGTGAAAACAGGAAGGGGACGTAAAAAATTAATGTAAGCGAGAAGCTTTTTCTCCACTGATTGAACTCTGAAATCCAAGCAGCTTTTATCTTGATCTCAGAATTAAATAATCATATATTATTTTTTCAGCATTAGCTACAAAGGTTTTCAGATTTGTACTGTCCAGAACAAAAACAAAATAAGCTCTATTACTGGAAGCCCTTCCCAAAATATTTAACTAAAACACAATCACAAATTTCTTTCAGAGATGTTTCTATACGAAAATAGCATAGAAAAAGACGGCTTTATCTTAAGACCCAGAAAAAGAAGCATTAAGTAATTCAAGTTAACACTTGTCCGACTTATTAAATATCAATATTTTGGGAGCATTACAAAATAAACTCCCTTCGGCAGGGTCACAGCATATCACGAGTGACATTAAGAAACTCCGCATCGAATCCTTTCCGGATTTTTATTTCCTCAGAGTTAGATTTTTAACGGTATCGTCAGAAAAACAAAATCGAAAGGAAAGCCCGAGACGCAGAGTTTCAGGGGCTCTCCTTCTAGTACGGGGAGAGCGGTGGGTATCGCTTTTCTCATTTGTTTTGTTTCCGAAGACAGAATAAAAGAGCGCAGCGGACTCAAATGCGGCTGTTTCTGCACACGCACGTTGTGTGCAAACAGCCGCACCGCACACACGCGCGGAGCCTCTCCACCTTCAAACGTTTTGCCCGCCACCCGCGCTATAGCGCAGCACGCCCGAGCTCCCAGGAGCTGCAGAGGGAGAGGGCGCGGGGCTGCCGCCGATAGCCCCCGAGCCGCCGAGAGAGGGTCTCATAACCCTGAGCCGCCTCTAAGCCCCAGGGCGATCCACCGGGCCCTCGGCGGGCAGCCCCGCCGCGACGGTGAGGAGTCACCCGCACGAAAGGCGGGCGCGGCGAGAACACCGGGCCCCGTCCCGAGTCCCCGCCGGCCAACCAAAGGGTCGGTACCGCCGCCACCTGCCCGCGGAGAGCCCGGGGGCTGTGCGCTGCTACCTACCCCGGGCAGGGCCGGAGCCGGGAGCCGCCGTCGGGCCGGGCGCGGGGCGGCCGCGGCCCCGCTCCTCCGCCATCCACGGCGGCCGCACTCGCCGTCCCCCGACCCGCGGTGCCGTTCGGCCGCCCCGGGGTTGCGCGGAGCCTGCTCGCCCCGGGCGTCGCCGCGCTTCGGGGGCCGCGGGGGCCCGGCGGGGCCGGGGCACTATTTGACGTCGAGGAGACGGATCACCGCGGCGCAGCGATACGGCGCGCACCAATGGAGTTCAAATGTCAGCAAGTTTGAGGAGGGGTGAGGCGCCGGGGGGTGTGTTCCTCCGCCGCGGCCCCTGCTCTAAACGGCGCGGCTGCTCGGGCCGCCGCATGGCACATGGGCTGCGGAGCGCCGGGGAAGCCCCGCCGCCCCGCCCGGCCCCGCTCCGCCCGGCCCGGCCCCGGGAGGGCCCTCTGCGGAGGGCGTGGGGCTTCGGCGATACCGGCGAGCAGGTGACACCGCGGGCTGCCCTGCACGGCATGTGCGCGCCCGCGTAGCGCGGGCTGCCCCCATGGGCAGCAGCGCCGGCTCCTTCCTCTGTCCCCCGTCTCTGGAAGCGCCGGCAGGAAACGCTCCTCATGTCTCACAGATAAAAATAAAAGCGTCTCCCTACTCCCGGCTGCGGAGCGTCCCCGCACTCGGACAGACGCGGGGCTGAGCCGGCCCCGCCGCCCGCCCCATGGATATCGCAACAGGTCCCGAGTCCTTGGAAAGGTGCTTTACGCGGGGCCAGTCGGACTGCTCAAAGATGTTGGACGGTATTAAAATGGAAGACCACCCTCTGCGCTCGGGTCCGGCCACCTTAGGAGTGCTGCTGGGTGAGTTGCCACTCTTTTCTCGGCTGCTCCTAGAGCCGGCCCCGCGCTCCGCTCCGTGCCCGGGCTGCGCTCAGAGCTCAGGGGCCGGTGCCCGGTGCCCGGGCCAGGCTGCGGCCGCCTCGCCCCGCGCAGCAGGCTTGAGCGGAACTTTCCCACCGACGTCTGCGGGGCGCAGGGGCGAGAGCTTGGCGGGGCCGTCGAACTCGATGTCGCCGAGCTGCGGGCCCGGGGGCGGCTGCGCTGCCCGCCGGCTTCCGCGGGGCCGGGGAACGGGACTGGGGTCGGGTCAGGTCGGGCAGAGGGAACCGGGCCCGGAGCGGGGCCCCGTCAGGCGCCTCACGACGCTGTTTGCTGTTCGCAGGGTCGGACTGCCAGCACCAGGCCGTCTGCGAGGGCTGCCAGCGGCCCATCTCGGACCGGTTTCTGATGCGGGTGAACGAGTCCTCCTGGCACGAGGAGTGCCTGCAGTGTGCGGCGTGTCAGCAAGCCCTCACCACCAGCTGCTACTTCCGGGACCGAAAGCTCTACTGCAAGCAGGACTACCAACAGTAAGAGCCCAGAGCCCGGCGGAGCGGGGAGGCAACTCGCCGGGGCCCGCGGCTGCGTGGGGGGGCGGACCGGACAGCGGGGACTCTGCGGCGGGCTGGGGACGGGCGGGACCGGAGAAGCTCTGAGCCGCGGCGCCGGTCCCGAGTAGGGACATGCCCCCGACCGGGGCTTCGCAGCGCTCGGACCCGCCGCGGCCCGCAACCCTGCAGCGCCGTCGGAGGGTGTTGCGCGGCGGCCCGTTCTACCCGTCCCGTTACGGCCCCGCTCTGCTCTGCTCTGCTCTGACCGGCCCGCCGGGGCTGTCGCGGCCCGGGCAGCGCCGCGGTCGGAGCCGCCCCACGGGCCCGTTCTGCCCACGGCGAGCCCCGTCCCGCCGTCGCCCGCAGCCCCGCAGCCGCGCCGGGAACCCCGGGGAGCGAGCCGGCCGGTGCCGCTCCCCGGAGGCGGGTCTGGGTCGTCGGAGCGCTCCCGCGGGCTGGGCCGGCGGGCGCGGAAGGTGAGCGGGCGGCCGCGGCGATGCCCACGGGGCCGAGCCGCAGGGACTGGCGCCGGCCCAGCCTCCGCGGCCGGAGAAACCCGGCGCTGGCTCCGTCCCGGCAGGCCCGGGCGCTGCCCGCACTTGATATTTCGGCTTTATCCCCACTGTCAGGCTTTGTCGGGAGCGGCCCCCCCGCCGCGCCGCGTCCCTGCGCGGAGACAGAGCCCCTACCCCGCGCCGGGTTTGTCCTCCCCTGCAGAAGCCTACTTCATGCTTGTCACCGAAATTGAGGATCCTTTTTGTGCCGGGAGGGGGGCGAACATGGGCACTTCAATCACTAGGACATAATATGGCTCTGCTAGAAGTCTGGCAACAAACAAAGAACAACAACTATTGGTTTGCATCAACTTTTGTCAGGCATTCAGCAGGCTTCCAGAAAGGCCTGAAGTGGCTTAGTGGCAACAATGTGCATTTCATAGCTACAGCATGAAAATCCATCTCCATGGAAACTGGTAGTAAATGCTTACATGACATGCTGAGTATAAATATTGTTAGGGTTATAACTCTTGTATAAATGGCCCAGATAAATGTCCCCCTCTTTAGGAATTACAACAAAACGTGTTATTTCATACTTCAGCCCTCACTAGCACGTTATCAAGAGTCAGCCACAGGCCCGAGTGCTTCCCATGAAAATAACCCGGAGCTTGCCTCTGCAGGGCTGTCGGGATCCTGCCCGTGCCAGGCTGGGGCTCCGGCATGAGCTCTATTTTCTCTTCCCCCGTTTAGGGAGCACATCCATGGACTTGTCTTCTATATAAAACAAATAACCCCATATAAGCTATAGTTTTAGATCAATTAAACTTCTGCCTCTGTTGGTAGTACTACCTAGTGTATTTTTGTTAACTAGAAAAGAATTTAGAATAGTCTTCGCTACTTGAAAAAGCATTATTTGGCAATGTAAATATTTATATTAATTGCAAGCAAATGTACCCTATAAGTCCCAACTTTAGTTTCTGTGAAATAAAGGATAACTCTTCGTGACTTAAAAAGTGAGATCATAGATTATTACTTTGTTAAAACAAAAATACTTTCCTAACTGAAAAATAGAAACATCACTGCCATATTAGCAAAGTTGTCCAATTATATAGGGGGGAAATGGGGTAACCAGGCTGACGAGCAATAAAAAGATATCAACATGTTATCCTTTGTTGAATCCCAGCACCTAGTGTGACATTACATGGTACCCTGCTGTGTGTGCCCCTAAGGACTGACAGCAGCGACAGCCCTTGGGAAGGGGGGGGGAGACACAGTAATTCAAAATTTGTTTTCTCTGAAATTTTATTAGCCCTGAAGAGCAAATATGCGAAGCTACACTGAGTTATTTTTGTGCTCTCCCTGTCTTGCTGTCTTTTAGACTGGAGAAATACTCTTATGATAAGAAATAGTCTTTTATGATAAGAAATATTCTTTTATGGTAGCTAAAGGATTAAAATAGTTACTTGTACATGCAAGCAGTTCTCCTGGGCTGTGGATGCAGATGATCAGTTTTATCAGTATGAGTGTGGAGGGAGGAGAGAAGCCATGAGCAAGTTGTACAAGTCACCTCCAGCTTGCTGGTATAGCCACCTTCTTGTGCTGCACCATCCCAGGATATGGAATGGCTCCGTGCAAACTGAGCTTTGAAGCAATAAGATGAAACACGATCAGTACAGAGAAAGACCAGTATCAGTTAAATCAGGTGCTTTTTGTTATCTTGAGTCTCATTTACAGATTTCTGAGGGGGAAAAAAAAAAAAGGAGGGACAATAAAGATCACTTAAATATCTTAGTTACTGAAATTTACTTTAAATAGATTTTTCCGTACATAGTAACGTAATTTAAAGGTCAGATTTCTCCAGAACTCCCAGGACCATTATCAAGTGCTGTGTGTAAATCTTTGGAAAACCGGTGTCTCGTCTTTCTAATGAAAGCAAGCTTCTAATGGGTCAGATATCAGAGCTTAAACCTTTCACTGGGTCAGGAATGATTACTGCCCATCCTTGGATGAGAGCATTTCACATTAGGGGAAGGATGAAAACGTATTTCTATTTTAATTTTTTTTTTTTTTTTTTTATGAAAATGCTGGCTGTTTGAAACTACCCCTCTACTTGGAGTGCTGGAATAAATCCTGGGGGAGATGGATTAGTAGCCCAAGCACAGTTTGAAGTAGTCAAAGGTGTCTGATAAGTGTAATTTATAAAAAAAAAAAAAAAATCGTCAGTATGTTAGTGGGACCAGCATCTAATCTGTGCCTGTATTTTAGACTCTTTTTATACAAGCATTTAAACAAATTTTTGCACAACTGCATCCTGATCATTTGATTTAAAGCAAAGTACTTACTTTGCTAAAATTTAAGATTTTGAGGGTCATGGGTACATTTTATTGTGAGTTTTTTAAGAAGAAAAAAATTGAGTATTAGAGGGAGGCTGGCTCTCACAAGCCCAGGTCAAACTGAATCTTTTTGATTTTAATGGAAGCTTTGCCAAATTGCAGGACTGTTGCACATTTGGAACCTTAGACTTAATGCTTCTTTTTCTTTATAACAGGTTTTCTTTTTGGCTAATTGAAACCTTCAGAATCAATGCTTACTAAAACCAGGGTATTTGTGGTAGCTATATTCCAGTAGTTTCCTTAAATTAATTTATCTGTGTACCACTCATAACAGTGCTTCCTAGTATAAAAACATTAATAATTATAAATATTACGTTTCATCCCCATTTACATATTTTCTTCTTTTTTGGTGACTGTGCTTTTCTGGTTTGTTTTTATCTCACTACTCACTGTTACATAATGATTTGTCCTGGTATGCTGATATTAAAAAAGATACGCTATGTTTCAGGTTATGTATTTAATATATAAGAAATACATATAATTTCTAGAAAGATCCCTGTTCCTATTATAGCTTTGAAAGCAAAAACTGTAAATGAGGTCATTTATTCAAGGGATAGGATACCAAACAATCACAGTTGCCATCTCATAATTTTTCATTCATGTATTTTAAGTTTTGGTGAGGTTGGGAAAGAAAAACCTTTATATTTTTATTAGATTCTTCAGGATATGTCAGTCATTGTTTTAGCATCATTATTGGATGCTATTGAAAAAGACTTGCCATATATTTCTGGTAAGTCTTTATATGGTTGGTTGTCCCTGAGTACTTTCTTGTCAGTCTCTGGGCTTATTTTTTATGCTCAATCCGCACAGAGCAGCGTGTACCTCACGGGAAGGAAGGCAGATGCTGGGAAGCCTTGTTGGTGCAGGGAAATGTTGCCCTTCCAGATCTGGGAAATTCTTTTACAGAAATGTAGTACCAAAGCTGACGTTTCCGAGTTCAGTTACATTTTATATTTGAAATAAGACAAAGGCTTCCTATTAGCGTCTCTTGTTTTGGTGGCTGTTGCTGTTCTTGCAGAGTGAGCATGTCTGCAGCCTGTGAGCTGGGGGTGCAGGCAGCACCCGGGCCAGGAGGGGATGGAGCTCCAGGGTTCTGCTGCCTGCAGAACGGGCAATAGCTGTTTCCCAAGAGGAAGATTTTACATGTTTTAAATTTGACTTATTTTTCTTTTTTATTTTTTTTTTTTAATATAACTGAGGAGCACCAGGCATGTGATTGCACTCATCAGTGCAGTTGTTCATCATCTGAACTCTAAATAGTGTGGGGCAGTAGTGTCCTCTCCATGGCACAGGCATGGGCCCCCTCCTCAGGCTGGCACTCACTGATCCTCGTGCCCTTGTCAGTAGGAAACTGCAGAGAAACTGATTCAAGCTTAGAGGTGAGGAGTAGCCTGAGCACATGCCCAGGCCGTGGAGTCATGATTAAAGTTATGTCATCCCCTAAAAATGCTTTTAAAAGTCGCTGAAATACTCTGGCATTTTGCTGGAAATCCAGCGGGCCCTGTGCTACCAGCCACGCCGGCCCCACTGAAAAAATTCTCTACAGGGTCAGGAGCTCCCAGCACCTCAAAACAATCCCAAAAGTGGGAGCACTTCAGAAATGTTCCTGCTATTTCTGCTGATGACGTCAGCAGAGACGCTGGGATGGGGCAGAGCCCCTGGGGTCCCCCCATCCCAACAGGAACCATCTGGGGAGCCCCAGGAGTGGCTGTGGGGCAGAGCACAGCTGGGCCCAGGGGCAGTGGCTGGGGCTGCCCAGGAGCTGGGCTGGAGGAATGGTAGTGGGGATCTGGAGTGGAAAGGGCTGCAAGAACTTGGGGAGACATTTTGGTTTCCTGCTACAATCATGGTAACCTGACTGGACAGAGTAATTGGAATTGTAGTATGCAATTTGCACTAATCCATGGCAGAAAATGATAGGGAGGAATCTTTTTTGCAATGTAGGCAATATGGAATTAGATCAGTAAGAGGATAATTTATAATATTTAACCTGATAAAAAATATGCAGTAAATACAAAATACTCTGCAAATATTTCGTCACTGAAATATGTAACAAACAGGAACATATTGTATTCTGTTTAGAAATCACATCCATATTTTTTTGGTCTAAACTTTTGAGCTACTTCAAAGGCTTTTATCATACCCTTTCAACTATCAGCTATCTATTGTGATAAAATAACCTGGATTATAGTAGCTCCTCTGAGACTATGTTATTAGTGTATTTCATTGTAAATATATATTCCTTTTGCTTGCCTCCACCGTAGAGCAACCTATAAAGCATGCTGTGTCTTAAAATGCTGACTGTCTGATGCACTTGAAAGGTGGGTGCATATTAAGTAACAAGTAGAGGCTGATTAATTTAGCCATATAGTTGTGAAGGAAAAGGAATATACTTCTCATAGTGCAGCTATGATTTTTATTTTTCATTTCAGACAAAGTTTGAATTTATACTAAATCTGTTACTTCTTGTTGTAACAGGAACTGATTTAGTTTTATTTAATGTCTCTGCTGGAATGAAGAGTAGAACGTATACAGTAAATTATCAGCCAAGAGCTTGGGTTCCCGGCACGGCAAGTACATTCTCTGTTTGCACAATTTTCCTTGTGCTGTTTGGTTCCTGTGGCAGTTTGGAAGAACGTGGTCTGTAAATACAACAGTAATATTTCATTGCAATTTTAGAAAGGGACTTTCTACTTCTAGGGCTGGCCTGAACTATGCCACAAGTTACATAAAATGCAGATTCACAAAAAGGCTGTGGATTTAAAACCCCAGCAGTATGGAAAAGATTGTTACAGTATCCTCTGTAAAGGGTGTTCTAGGTCAAACAACATATTGCAGGAAAAACAGGGATAAATGCTTCTCTTTGCCTCCATTTTTTTTGCTCACATGGTGTATCATGTTATTGCTCAAGTGAGGTAAGAAAGCAAGCAGGTAAATAAATAGAACTGTGAAGTGAATTGTAAAGTAATCCCCAGTAAAGGTAAACAAACCGGGTATTGCTCTTGGATGGTTTAGTTTGGTAGAAAGGTTTTTTTGGCATGATTTGAAGATGATTGCATTTCTCAAGAGGCAAAGATTGAGCCATAATGAAATGATAGTTTCTCATTCGTTACAAAATATAAAAACTCAACATTTGTTCTGAAAGAAAAGGTTAGTTATAAGTAATAGAGTAACGTTAACCTCCGCAGCTGAGTCTCTAACAGCCAAAAAATGAAATTAGAGGAGTTACTTTGGATTTAGATGCAATTAAGAACAGAAATTTGGCTTTCTTTAAGTCAATTGGAATAAATATATCAAGTGGGCAGGGAATGATTATTGAATATGCACCCTGCAGACTGTGCAATTGTGGTATGCTGTATCTAAAGCTATGAATTAAAACTTATTTTTGTTTGATGAAAGAAGTGTTTCAGAGTTCAGGTATTTTTTAAAAATGTAACAGGGAGATAAGATTATTTTGCAGCAGTGGGAAATATAGTAGTACCAGTAACATTTAGGGACGGAAGCACCACTTTTCTCCATTAGTAACTAAGTAAAAAAATATGTGAAAAACTTAATTTCTAATTTTAAATTAATGTTGAAAGTAAAACTAAACTTTGCAGTTTGAGAATAGAGACCATAAGAGGGAAGAAAAATACAATCTTTGTAAGGTACAATGAGCTGAGTTTTGGTTTTAAATGTAACACTCTTTGGTGCTGGTAACTGCATGGTATATAGATATAAATCTTGCATGCCTAGTTCAGGCAAGTTATTCATTGTTTCTGCATGATTCTTTAAATTTAACATAAAATAGAAGTAGATCTTTGACTTTTTTTTTTTTTTTTTTTAAATACTAACTTTACATTTACTTTATGTTCCTGGACTTGCTTTGATTAGGCTGATATTCCTCAGATGAAGGATTGTCTTACTTTTATTTTACTTTTTAGTATGTCTGCTGTTTCTCTGAACATATCTTGACAAACTTGTCCACCGGCTGTGCCTAAGGCAGCCCCGAGGTTGTGCTGTGAGCGGGGTGGGTGGAGGGGACGGGGTCTTCTGTCCCCTGCACCTGAACAGGCTGCTCTCAAAACAGCCATTTTGAGAAACAGGCTCTGGTTGTTCCCAAAGAAATTTCTGACAAATATTTTCTCCTTTTATGTGATAAACACATACACAGAATGCACGTGTTGCCGTTGCCCTTTGGATGCTGAATGTATCTTATAAGTAGAAGGCACCATGTGTGGCAAATTATTTAGTTTTAATGCAGATTATGTAAAAGCAAAACCCTTAAAATGAAGTATCTTGTGTGCAATATTGTGCCCACTGTCTGGAGAAAGGAAACCACTCAGGTCAATATCACCAGGGGAACCCAGGATCTGTTAACACCAAGTGTTCTGGCCCAAGATAGAAATCTGGCAGCCCATCTCACCCCACCTGTATGCTTCTCAACACGATGCTCCAACAGGACTGGTGTATTTTACTCACCTTTCAAAAATATTTGCTCCTGGGCAACTGAACAAGCAGACATTTTGCGATTGTATTACAGTGAAGGAATCATTAATATGATTAATTCTGCTTTCTTATTTTGTTGGTTTTGAAAATTCTGCAATGACCTTTTTTGTAGATACAGCAGAGCTGCTGCAGCACAAATTTATTGAATGCCCTTAATATCAACATAAACAACAAATAACATATTTCGTGGGAGCTTTATAGGAGTTTCAACTCTAATGGTCCTGTAGCAGCCAGTGTGTTTAAAGGGAATACTTGTCATGGAGGTCATTTGCTTTGCTTCCAAAACTCTTCTTTTTTTTTTTAATATGCACAAAATCTTCCTTTGCAAATGCTGACTTGAACTTATGAACATGTAATTCCTTTGCCTTCAATGAGAGTCATCCTTGCTCATCAAAGGATAGAATTTGGCTCTTGATTTTACTGCAATCAGTGTATTATTTATAATGTATACGAGTGCACGTGCACTCTCCCAGTAAGAGCTAGTGGAATTTATGTGCACATGCTGAGGACCAAATCCTCCTGGTAGGTTTTAGGAAGTTTACTTTCATGTGTTTGCTCCTTTGTGTAACCTGAATCACCAGTGACTGATTAGGAAAACAACAAAAAAACCCAAACCAAACAAATCATCTAAATCAATCATAGTTTTTTCGGTTATCACTTGTATTGTAGGTTATTGTTATGATAGGAAGCAAACAAACCTGAATTTGCAGAAGAAATTATCAATACTGTTTTAAAGTATTTCTAGCTTTCTAGCTAGGCAGGGGTTATCTGTGGTTCTGCTAGACTGACAGAAACATCCTTGCTTCCTAGGGTAGTTTCTCCTCACAGAGGGAGCCCTGGTGCATTCCTGGGGTGTCAGTGGGAGGGTACACTATCACAGAGCATGGGGGGGAAGGTGTGACAGGGACAGTGTTGGCTCTGTGGAGGGGTACCAGGAGCTGGGAGGTCAGTGGGACAGGACCCTGGGCTGCAGCATGGTACCTGCCAGAACTCATTAGTGAGGAAGGTTACAGATCCCATTAACACCCACTCCACAAAACTGTTGATGACAACCTGTGGGATCCTACCCTGTGACACAATCAGCTTGCCTACAGCGAGCATTTTTCTGTCACCTGATAGAGCTGGTCCTGAAGCTTCCCCATGGAAGCAGCTTCTCCGGTTTCTCATTTTTTATCTTATGTCACAATTTCAATCCAGTCATATGGGGGGGAATGGGGTGTGCTTGCTGTTCTTTTGATAATGCATGTGGAATGAGCCAAGTATTTAATTCTGTATCTTACGAAGAGGTTTATTAGCAAATCTCAATGAAGCACTGTAGGAAATCGTAAAACTAAGAAAAAAATGCAAACCAAAACACTGAAATGACTGCTGAGGAGGTGAGCTCCTTTCAGCTGGGGGAAGGTACAATAGTGTCCAACTGTAAATAACATTGTGGTAGCCCCGGCATTATTCATAAATATTCAGGACCTTCTGCAGATAATTTTTTGAAGTTGATGATTGGGGCTAAGCCATCTCTAGTGCAGCAGTTCTTCAGCTGTTTACTGCACTGGTGCTGTGCCCTCAACCTGTGGTGGCCCTTGACTGGGGGCAGGCCATCCTGCCCAGCTCCTGACCCTCTGTGGGTTGCAGGAGAGGTGCTGGGTGCTGCAGGAGCTGTGGGACAGTGGGTAGCAGGGCAGCGAGGGATGGTGCAGCTCCCAGGGTCCCACCGCCGCCACTGCTGGTTTTCAGACTGAATATCTGCTCCATGAAGATGTGTATGTACGAGCAGGCTTAAGTCAGTACCTATCTGTTATAATTTTAGAGAGCAGTCCTGGTGTTACAGGTGCACAGGTGGGCAGTGCATTCCTCCTGCAGCCGTCACCAGTGCCGGGAACACTCCCAGCACAGAGAGGCTGACGCTGCCGGTTCACGGGCCCGGCGGGGACCTGAGCTGGCAAATCCCTGCTCCCAGGGCTCCCATGAGTAATGCCGTTGAAGCCAATTTCCCTGACGTGCAGTGGCTTGCAGTGCCATGCAAGGTCAGTCTTTTACCTGACAGCAAGTGTCTAGAGAGAGCTCGGTGGATCTGCTAGCTGAAGGTGTTGGGGATGGGGCTGTTCACAGCTGAACCCCGCCTTAACAGAAGTTGCAGTTGAATGTTGTGAGTTGTCTGTGCAGTTGGATTTGGTACAGGCTTCATCTGATGACAAGCAAAGTTTCACATGTGGCGTGTGACCCTATGGGTCAGCTCCCACTCACAGCAAGAACTGATGAGGACAGTGTGGTGGGGCCCTGCATGAACACTGATGTCAGTAACCAGGCTTCAGACATCCTTTCCTTCATCAGTGACCTGACAAAGCCAAGCTTGTGCTCCTCACTAGGCTGGTGGCCCTTTGGTCCTCTGCAAGCCACTGGGCTTCTCTGTGCTTGTGACTACACTGGAGAAATGCAAGCACTGTATTTTGAGTACTTCCCAGGCACCTTCTGGTCCTCAATGATTAGAGTCCAGAGTCAGAAAGGAAGAGGGAAGAAAGAGAAAGAAGGGACAGAGAGCAAGACCTACCTCTCTGCAGAGCTGAAGCCTGTCTTACTCATGTGCCACTGGACATGTTTTGCATATTGTGGGCTGCTCACTTGAAAAGCATTCCCTTTCTTGTAAGTCAAACATGCTGCAGCTTTGCCGTATCTGGATACTTTCTTACTTTTAGTTATTTACTTACACAGAAGAAAAGTTATTTATTTCATTACTTCGTTTTCCTTAGCTGCAAGGAAGCTGTCCACACACTATGCTGTGAAAATCACCAAGGGGTGACAGTAGCAGTGTTTTAGCCACGTGCTGCTTGCATTAGCTGTGGCATTTGCACAAGTGCTGATGCTCCCAGCAGATACTCCAGTGTCCTGCAACCGCCTTCTGGGCTGCATGTGTGTAAAATGAAAAGCAATACTTAGATGTTTTACAGGTGAGACACGGAAATGGGACTACTGGTAGTACTACAAAAGGCAGGTTATTGTTAAGAGCAATTTATGAAATGTTGCAAAAGCACAAATGGAGTAAAACTATTTGAGGGAATAAATGTCATGTGAAATGCTGCAGTGATACTATCTCTACTTGGTATTGTTGGTTCGAACCTGCCAGGTTTGGTGGTTGGAGCTGCAGCAAACAAGTGATTCATCTGATGGGAGCAGAAAGTGCTACAGCCAGCAGCGACTTTGTTAATGGAGGAACAGGAAGAATCCCACTGCTGGGGAGGGTATCTCCACTGCTCCCCACTTGCTCCTGGCTGTCACAGCCCTTGCACAAGCTGCCGTGGGAGAACATCTCATGAAGGAGACAGAGTTTGTGTTTCAGCAGCAGCTTTCCATCTGTCCTTCACTGGGGGCTGCGGGAATACTCATGGCTTTGCAGGGTCCTGGGGCTCCTGGGTGGGTGTCCCAAGGCAGAGGGAGCAGACAGTGCTCTGAGCATGTAGGTAGCCCTCCTAGCTTGGTCTTCAGACATGTGCTGCCTCAGCCTCGCTACCCATGCCCAGGCCAGTTCCCCAGCTTGGTTTTGTGGGTGTGGAATAAATTAGTCTTGATGGCGCCTGCATTAATTTTATGTGGGAGAATCCCCAGAGATTCCAGGGCAATTACAGGGAGAGCAGCCTTGCCCAGCGCCGCGTCTGCCCCATCCAGGCGCTGCTCCTCACCGAGGAGGTGGGCGGCCTTACCAGAGCAGTGCTGCACTCTGTCTGTGCCCACTCCCTGCTGACAGCCCCTGAGCATCCCCCAGGTATCCCCACAGCATCCCCCCTGCAGGGGCCAGTGCAGGGTGCCTCATGGTCATGGTGATGGGACTGAGCACTGGGCGGCTGTGGGGCTCACTCTGCTGATCTGCCTCATACAGAAAGGTTGGAAAACAAGCCCAAGGCAAGCGAACTGTCTTAATTTCATACATGGCCTATGAATATTGGTTGAATATTCATAATTGAAGCCTGTTCTATTTGTGGCTTTTTTCTTGCTTAAAAATTCAGCTCACATTTTGGCAGGGGTTTGAGTGCATAGCGGATACATTCAATGACAAGAGCTATAACATTCAATTTGTTGGATGCCACAATTAAACCTCAGCTTTTTCACCCAGCCATCTGAAAGCCAATTGCGAGTTGTCACTCAAGCAAGAATACACATAAACAAGGGCAGCACATAGGCTTGGATCCTAACAATGTGATTTTCATCGCCTTACCAGTCTTTGGGGAGTCTTCAGCTTCCATCTGGAAGTACCTTCAGCCCTTTCCAGCTATGGATCTTGAAATAGCTAGAACAGAGAGAAAACCAAAACTACATGGAGTTTATTGCCATTTCAGAAGGGAAAAAGTGTTTGAAAAAGTTTATTCAGGAAGCCAGGGGAAGTTAAGTGGGAGACATTTGCCATTTCATCAGTCTGTTGGTGATAGCCATTCATGTCATAAATGGCTTGTGTCATTTGATGCCAAAAATAACACCATTTCCCTCCCCAAAGGCCTATAGGGTTTTTTTGCAATAAATGTTTATTTGTTAATAATATACTTTAAACAGCCCAGTCTTGACCTCAAGTCTCCAGAAGAATCCATCTTCTCTCTGAAAAATCCTACAAAGTTTGTGTAATTTTTTCTGGGAAGGTGTAATTGATGGCGCAGTGAAGGGTAGTGTGTTTGCTTTAACTACTGCAGCTGCGTGGATTAACTGTTTATAAGGGCCTACTGTGCTTTGAATGGCTACTTTCTTAGATTTCAAGCTTTAGTTGACAGCACTTCCTAATGGTTTCTTAGATTTGCTTAAGTTTGATCAGTAAAAATAAATTTCTGCACTTAGCTTACCCATTGTTCTTTCCTTGTTGCTGCACTGAAAGCTGTTAAACACTCCTTTGTAGGACTTTGGGTCCATTGATGAACCTGTGCTATGTGACCTTGCTGAAGGGGATGGCCAGGACAGCTTTGCTATGAAGCTGAGCAGGGGCCTGGTCTTATTCCACACCTTGTGTTGACTTGAGAAAAAAATGCAAAAGACATTTGGGTGCATAATGAATAACTTGTATGCAAATATTTTTAACAGGCTTTGTCAGTTTAGTAACTGGAGTCTCTTAGATTCTGACACAGAACTGGCAGATTTTAAAAAATGCATGGTTAAATATTTGAAAACATAATCAAGAATTTTGTAAATATGCATGATATAGAAACTGTTGTTTTGAGATAAAATAACAAGTCAGGTAATTAATTTATAGTATGTTGCACTGTTTTGAAATTGCCTTCCCAAAAGCTGGAGTTAGATTTCCATTGGCAAAGAGGAATGCCTATGGCACGTGATCAGCAGCCCAGTAATATAACAATTCTCTTTTCAGGAATCACCAACTGCCACTGATCCAACCAATGTTAAATCACATTTTTCAGCTGCTTTTGTTCTTCTGTCAACCCCTCTAATCCTGGTCGTCTCTTATGATTTTTCATGCATACTTTTACTAAAAAAGCAAAGTATTAAGACATTTGTCAAATATTTGTGTTAGTCCTAAAATTAAAATGTGGTTTTCTGGAAGAACTCTAGAGGACTTATTTTCTTTAAGATCATCTGAGTTATGGGAGAGAATTAAACATTTAATTTCTCAAAGCATTTCAGCTTAAAGTGCTAGTTTGTTCTCAGTCAGACAGATGCTTAGATAAAGTAAGGAACACTGTAAAATGAATGGAATTAATTTTTTTCTTTAAACATTTTACATTTGTGGAGCTAAATTATTTGGATAATATGCACACTCTGGCATTTTGTGTAAAACCTGTTTTAGTGGGACTCCGTGGCACTAAATGGCACTAATAATTTATTGAGAATATGTTTGTAGCTTATGATTGTGACAATTATACAATGCTTTAAAAATACATTTTTTGAGAAGCATAGCTTCTATCTTGGGCTAGGGGTTAATTTTACTCAGTCTCCTTAGTAGCTATTTACAGGGTAAAGTTCCATGCACAGATAGTTGAAGAACTGGCAGCCTTAGGGCTGCTAAACTGCATGGTGAGTGCTCATTTACCTCCCAGAGGCATTTTCAGGGGCAATCTGAGCCACAGTAACCGGAGCAACTCTCCCTTTATGTTCTGGCAGAGCCTTGGCTAACCCCTGTGCTGCCCTCCCTCCTGTCTCCTGGCTGCCAGCACAGTGACCTGCTGGAGCTCAGGCTGGTGGCCAGTGTCTTGGTAAGGCAGAGGACCAAGGATGGTGATGTCAATCCATGTTTGCAGGGAGCTGTGCTTGGAGGTCAGGGCAGGAGCATCAGGTGGGCTGCTTGCTGCAGGGTTCTGGGGAGCAGAGTCCCCTGTCCTACTCTGTCCCTAGAAGAGAGCCCCATGTGGACCTTGCCTGTACCTCTTGAGCCTTGCTCTGGGCATGGAGAGCTTCCTGCTGCACGGGGACCTCTGGTCGCCCTGGATGGCGTGGCAAGCCCTGACCTGCTCCCTGGGTCCTGGGGACCACGGTGGGCATGCAGGGGATGTTGATGCTCCCAAGTCTACCCTTCAGGCTCTGGTGAAGTTTCTTCTAATTCACTCACAGCTGGGTGCAGTGATTCATGCCATCAGCATCAGCTGCCTGTTTGTGAAACTGAAAAAAACAACCTGAAATTGTCTGAGTCACATTGCTAAGGCTCATATGGATATGCCTCTGTAAGAGGATATTAAAAGTCTTCCTTTGTTTGTTGCACAGGAACTGAGCTTTACCATTTTTCAGTCTTTTTGACCAGCTTACTTTGGTGTTAAAGCAACTGACATAACATTTAACTTTATCCTTGTGGATGAGCACTCCTGCTAATTAATTCAGTAACTCTTTTGACCTTCTGTTTAAAAGATCACAACTGATGCTGTTTCCACACAGATACTGCCCTCCTTCAGGATCCTTAGCTGCTCCTTTATTATGAGCTTGGCTGTAGTGTAGATGGCTTGCATCTGTGTGCTGTTATATTCTTGTAATAGTGAATATTAACAAACCTAAATGGACAAATGAGCAGGAGAAAGAGAAGAAAAGCAGAGGAGCAATTAAATGTAACTTTTCATCATGAAAAGGATTTCACTGGTTTATCTTCTAATAAGATTATGTCACCGACACAAGTACCTAGAAGCCCTTGATTGACAGCCTCCTGTACTTTTATCAGGCAGTGTGACACTAAACCTCAGGGCCTTTTGTCGGATAGAGTGAGCTCACGGAAACTTGCCGTCCTAATCCCCTTATTCATGTCAGGCACAGAAAAGAAGTCCTGATCAGATGGCACCTTACAACAGTGTCACCTCCACCCCCTCGTCGCTGGATGGACATGGGACATCTCCCGATTTGCTGTCTGCCTGCACACTGCTGCCAGAGCAGAGCTGAAGCTTCCCCCTGCCCTGCCCTGGGAATTTGCTGTTCTGCTGCCATCCAGGAGAAGCTGAGCATATGGGGCAGAAAGATCCAGGGAGATGGTAGGAGGATTCACAGGCTGACTTTATTGTGTGGATTTTCTTTTCATTTTTCTAAAGAAAGTAAGGTGTTTTGAGGAAATATTTCCTTTTGGGTCACGTGTAAGCTTTCCATCCAGAAAAAGGAGCAAATGGAACTAAAAAAACTTATCTTTTCAGCAGCAGAGGATCAACATGAAGTGCAAAATGTTGTTGTTGCCCAGCAGCAATTGTTATTCGGTCTAATACTTCCTGAAGCTCAGAACAAAGTTTTTTGCCCTCCTTAAAGAGTGGCTGCCTGTAGAATTCACTCCTAAGTGTTGTGGAAGTCAGCAATTCATCCCAGTTGCTTGTATTATAAGTTTCATAGCTCCAGCCCTTTCTTAGTTGTAGGAATTCCTTTGTGCATATCCCTGCGGTAACCTATTTCAACTAGCGGTTCCCTGCGGTGCTTTATTTACTTGTCCAACTGTTTGGAAGTCTGTTAGTCTAAAGATCAGATGCTCTGAAACAAATCTTATTACTTTAACCAGCTCTGCAAATTCTTCTTTCTCCATTTTTATTGACTTCTCTTCAGCTAGAACTAATACACATGCAGCAGGTGGGCAAGTATGTCTCTCAAAGTTTAGCCTCTCAGATTTAACATGAGAAACTATAAATCTTTTTGTTTTCCTTGGAAAATGTGGGAAACCACAGGTATTTGAAGAGTTGCCTTCTTGGTGGATTTGTGAAGTTTATACTGGTTTCTGTAATTTTTGAAATAGAGGTCTGGGAAATTTTAGAAGTATGCATTCTGGGGGATAGACTAATTAGTTTTTTCTAGTGTTAAGTATTTTTTCAAAAAGCAAGGGAATGGAAGATTTTAAAGAATTTTATTTGATTTTCACCCAGCCTGGCACCTACTGGGAGGGATACTGTGTAAAACTTCCTTTAGCTGATCTGCTACAAGCTGATACAGTCGGCACTACTCACCAGTCCTAGTTCTAGAAGGCGTGTCCAGCTCCTCTATTTTTCATCTCTATGCACATTTTGAACGTAATTTGAGATGTTAAGAGTCAGTCCTAATTAAACGTTTTTTAAAATCTTCCAGGAATTCCCCTTTCTCCTCCCTGTCCCCCCACCCAGTCTCCTGGCGACCTGGTGCTCCCCGGTCTGAGAACACATCTCATCTTTGGGAGATGCTTGTGCCTCTCGTGGCAGTTTCCTCCAGCAGATCTCAAAAGTCCTTTGCAAAGCAGCCTGCCAGGGTTCCTGCAGGCTGGGGCCTGTCCCGGGTGTGCTCACTGCTGGGACACTCCATTTCTTCCCATGTCCTCTGAGGAGCGTTGCTGCACCAGGAGTCAGGATGGGAAAGTTCTGTCTGGGGTGTGCAGAGCAGTTCACTGCTGCAATTTGTTTTTCCACCTTAAGCACCAGTAACTGCAGTCATACAGTGCAAGCAGGGGAACAGGCACACTGCCTTACTTAGAAAAAGAAAACGGAAAAAAAAAAAAATAGCAGCAAGAGAAGGAATCTACCAGGTGGTGGCTTTCCTTTTGCAGAGTGTGTTTGCTTTAAGCACGCAGCTCTGCATGAATCTCGGAATCAGTTGTCAGGGATCAGTTCAGCAGCAGTCTCTGCAGCAAGAACAGCTGGAAGTAGAGAGCTGAGCAGAGCCTTGAACACCCAGCTCCTTGCCCAGGCTGCTGAAGGAGTCTATAAAATGTCTGTAAATTTTTAAGGTCAGTTAGCTAAGAGGTGAATGGTGGCAGCCAGTGTGATGTCAGGTTGTGCTTGGGGATGGGGTTCAGTAAAGCTGTGAAGAACCCTCAAAACATCAGACTTCTCAGCCTTGCTGAAGTAAAGGAACTGGAGCACATGGGAAATGTGCAGACCCAAGCAATGCAGGGTGAGGCTGTGTGTATTTCAGGAGAGGTGACCTGAGGAAGCCACCTGGGATCCCATTCATCTCATGGGTTTAACAATGAGAAACTGGGGTCTTTCCCCCTGCAGCTGGTGGGTTTTGAGGCTGCAGCTCATAAGCAGCAATGCCTGTGCTGGGTCCCAGTAGTGACAGCAATCAGGGCTGTTTTCAGAAGGACACAGGCAATGCAGCATGTTCTGTATCTCCCAGAGTGCCCCCAAGCTGCACACAATAGCTCCTCTTGGCACATCCTGCCCTTCTTTGAGCAAGAGGGTCAGCAAATGGGAAGCAGCCCTTCACCCACTGCCAGTCTGGGGTGCTCTCTCTGCCTTAGTAGTGCTCCATGCTTAAGTGTTCTTATTGAAAGAAAAATAACTTTTGTTTGGACCAAAAAAAAAAAAAAGAAAGAAAAAGGAAAAAGAAAAAAAGAAAAAAAAGAAAAGAAAAAGAAAAAAAAAACCTTTGGGGATTGAATTTCAGAGCCTCCCTGCTTTCCTCTCAGCCCCCTCCGAAGGCTGGAATGATTTGTGTGCAAGGGCCTGTGACCCAGGGAGGCATCGAACAGCAGAGAAGGGAAACATTTGGAGTTCAGAGGGACAGTGGGCTTGATGACCAGTGAAAGACAATGCAGATGTTTCAGATCATGAGGTCTCTGATGATGATGATAAAATGCCCCCAACAGCCTACAGGCTGGGTTCATCTCTGCAGCCTTTTTTTTCTGTTCCTTGGTGTATCAATGCTGTATATCACAGAATTAAGTTTTTAGAACATATTGTGGAAGAATTTCTGAGCTTATTACATTGTGTAGCTCTGAAAAGTAGAGTGGGATTTTCATTTCTCCCTGTGGACTGTGTTCCAAACACTGCCCCATGGGTGTTGGTAGTGACAGGGGACACCAGACCAGCAGTGGGTACAGCCAGCCTCGGGAGGAGGCCCATGGAGGAGGATTGTCTGCAGAGCAGCAGAGTCAGAGGAAAAGTCATTATTAGACAGGAGTCCAACAATAACTGCATGTCCCATTGCCTTCTCTGATATAAACAGAAATTTCCTGGAAAGAGGACAGATTATCGGACAAGAACAAAAAATACTGGAGGAGGAGGAGGCATTGCTTAGCCATAGGTCTGCCAGGTGCTGGTGACACTGACGACCCATCCCCATGGATAGGAGCTGAGACATCGCCCCAGCCTATGGATTTAAATGCACACTGCAGGGAAACAACCCCTGATTGTATCTGGTTCAAAGCTTTAACACAGGAGAAGCAGCAGCCAGCAGTCCTGCAGTGCTCGGGCTCATGCTGGGGTCTGCTGGAGGGAGACCCTCTCTGTGCCCAGGCCCTGAGGGAAGACCCTGTGCCAGCAGTGGGGCTGGGCTTTGTCTCACTGCAGCCACTGCTGCACCAGCAAACTCCCAAATTCCAGGTCAGCAGGAAGGAGAGGAGGGACAGATTTTAAAATATTGTTTGCTTAAAAGAAAAAATGCTGTCTGTTGGCTTGAGGGAGTGCAGGGGCTGTGTAAGGTCTTTCCTGTGTTTTGCTGGGAGGAGGGAAGGTTCCCCACATCTGCTGCAGGAGGGGTGGAAGAAGGGGCTGGTGCAGAGCTGCAGCCCTCTGCCTAAGGCTCCATCTTAGTCCTGGTCTTGGTCCTGGTCCTGGTCCTGTTTCTGCCCCTGCCCAGCCCCTCACCGTGGCACTGGTGGGAGCTCTGGGTTTGCATCTTGGCACCTCGGCAAGGGGGACTCTGGCTGGAGCCATTCCCGTGGATGCTGCCAAGCTGGAGCCTGGCAGAAGAGTGAGAATTTCCTAACTGTGACAAACGCCTGCCTGAAAAAATGTGTCTTTATTTACCAGGGGTGTGTTCAATTAGCTTATGTTTTGGAAAAGCTGTCTTGTCCCACTGACAGTCTGCCCTGAGATTTGAACCATCTCTTCTCAGAAAAAGGCTAGAAAATGTTAAATTATTTGCTTTAAGAAAATGCAGGAACACCATATTTCTGGTGCTCCACTTTGCAGCCCAGCTTTAACTTCTGCTGCTTCCAGCTGACACAGGAACTTCCCTTCTTGGCTGCACAAGCTACTGAGGGAGCTTCACAGGCGAAGATGTTCATTGCCTTTTATGCCCGATGGTAAGTTACTGTTTTCTTTTCAGGTACAGCTAAAAAATTGAAAACTGGAGCACGGTTCCCAGACAACCTCTATTACAAGGGTGATCTTGCCTGATCCGTAGTGATTTTGGAAAAAAGTGACCACCACCTCGACATGATTTCCTGCCAGTCAGAGGCAGCTCTGACTTGATTTTGGCATTCAGAGTTGGGCTTATAATGGAAACTGAGCATGGCCTTTATTATGATTATGCTTGAAAGAGCACTATTAAGGGCAAAACTGGAGTTTTGTAAGCATATGCTGGAACATACACTTAAAATACTAAAGAAAGGTTTTAAATAACAATTGTGTATAGAAACAAATGCTCTTACTTTTCCATTTCTGGGCTGTGTGAAGCCAAATGGTCACTGCTCCAGGGATGCTTTCTTTCTGCAGTGTTGGGGTTTCAGATAGAAGAGAAACAAACTGCCTACTTTGAAATGGTGCTGAGCTAGCAACAATGCTTCTGAGCCCAAAACAGCTTCACAAAGTACCATCTCTGGTAATCAGCTGATTTTTTTAGGTCATATGTAAATTAAGAACCCATCTGCTTTCCATATGTCCCACATACACAGCTTACATATGTTTTTGGATGTATTATCTTAATCATATTTATTGGCGAAAGCAAAAAAATTGAAGTTTAAAATATTTTTGGCTTCATAATATTATAAAATGAACAACTATAAAGCAAATTACTCATGTACCACACTCCAGTTATAGTGTGCAATTACAATGTGTATTTAAGGGCTATATTTCTTAGCTGGAGTGAAATCTATAGGCAACAATGCTATCTCTCCTGTATTTTTGTCTAACAGAGATCTAAAGAAAAATTAATTACACTTCTTTGACTGATTGTTATTCTGCTGAAATATGGTTCTAATCCTTATTAACATTCTCTAAAGTCATGCATGAAATATGACTTTTGCACCACACTCTGTGGCATATGTTTTCTCTTTCCAATGTATTTTTCAAACTATCTTCAACCCTCACTGCTGTTCATTATTTTAAGATAGGTTTAAAGTTTGCCACAGTCTCAAAACTGATCCAGTACAGAGTGTTGCAAGGGAAAAAAATGACACATCATTCTGCTCATGAACACAAATTGCTTCTGATTATTTAGCTTTGAATGTTCTCCTCATACTGTTTTTATTAAAAGCCCCAGTATATTTACTCTTGATAGTGTCTTCAATTAAGTTAAAAAGAGTCCCTTTTCTATAGCAGTATGTAAAGAAAATAGTTGTTACAACCGCAAAATTACCGAAAAAACCTGGTTCTAGTAAAGTACTACTTCAGTTCAACAACCACAGCACGAAGTTTGCTGTTTTCTTGTAAACTTTCCAACCATTAGATAAACAGTGTCTGTATCTTCACAGAGAAAGAAGCACCCTCTCTTTGTTTAAGGACAGTTATTTTCCTGCAGCTCTCTGCAAAATATGTACTCGATTAATCCATTTATCAGTATGAAAGACTTGCTCATTTGGATCCAGACTGACTCTTTTTGAACAGTGGTGAATAAGTCTTTGCTCCGGGACCAATTTTGGTAACAAATTGCTGAAGGACTTAGGCAGAGGGCTCTGGTTCTGTTCATTTGCCTCCTTGTGAGCACAGTTAATTTAAGCTGTGACAAGGGGAAGGAAAGTTGTTACAAGTGGGATCCAGTGACTTCAGCACACATTGCACACAGCCAGGAATGTTTTCCTTTTATAAAATAGTGATTTAGGGAAATGGTCTAAGTTTAGCAGTTTCTGGAGCTCTGGAGCTTCTGCTCTATTAGCTTCATAATAATTGAGTTTTCTTTTGAAAACATTGTCTTTTAGTGCTGTGATGTCACAGCCCAATATTGTACAAAGGCGTAACTGGACTAAACATGTCAGGAACATGTCAGTAACTTTCCATAAATTATTCAGCCTCTTTGGGAAAACCCCTAATTATGTGTTAACTCATTTTCTACTTCAGAGAAGTTTTGTCTTGAACTTCAGAGTCCAATTGCTGGGGAGCTTTTATTTCTCTCTCTTTTTTTTTTTTGGGGGGGGGGATGCTTCTATATTTCTGCTTAAAATTAGCATGCGAGATCTGACAGAGAACTGGAAGGGTCTGGCAGAAATGGGATGGCAAAAATCAAAGAATGGACCAGAGTGAAGGCATTGGCTTTAAAAACCTTCAGAAAAATCCTGGAAGCGCACGGGATGCGAAGGTCTCTGCAGAGCCCCACGCCTTCCTCAGCCGAGAGCAACTGCCTGAACGAAGCCTTCCCATGCTCCAGGCAATAAAGCTGTTTGTGCTTTGAAGGCGATGGGGTACGGAGGAAAGGAGTGTTTGAAACATGTCACTTTGAACTGTGCTGGAGGGTCCCTGGGAGCTGGCCACCGCCGACCGCCCCGTTCCCTCAGCGGTCTGGTTCCAGTCTGCGGGCCCTGGAGCCAGCCCCATCGTCTGGCCAGGTGGCCCCACTGTGAGATGTCAGGCTGATAAGTGAAAGTAGAGACTTTTGGGTGAAGATCAAGAGTTTACTACTTGAACTGCGTCTCTTGCTATGTGTAACAGTTCAAGATGATAACAAAAGCGTTTTCCTGCCTGTGGAGACAGATGCTGCTGTTTTAGAATGTTACTTTCTGTTTGAAGCCTCAGCATATGCTGTAATAAAGACCATCCTGAAACTTCAATGAATTGCATCATGAAGAAATTCAGAGAGGAAGGAGCTTTAGGTGGATCTGCAGAATCTTTTATGAATTAATACCCCAGAAAAAGAACCAGGACTATCAAGTATGGGTCAGTCAGGGCTCAGGGTAGGTCCTGTCTTGTGTTTTAGCTACACTAGCACTCTTGCCAAGATACCTGGATAGGAAAACAGAGCTAGGATGCTGCTAAAACACCCAAATTGTGTTCTGGAGAAAGAAAAAACCAAAAACAAAAAAACAAAAGAACACCAAAATCTTCAGTCTACATTTCCTGCCTAAAGCACACAGCATTTCTATCAGCTGATATGCAGAAGTTATGTAGGTATGGGACAATGACACATTTGCCCAGTTGCTGTACTAAGAAGGAAATAACTGAATACTGGAGAGAATCTGTGCATGCATCTTCTGTTACAGAATTATGGAGACTTGGCAGGCAGATGTGAGCACACTTCTGTGGCCATTCTTCTGCAGTGCATCACTTTCCCTGCAGATTTCTCTCCTGTCTCCCCTCTTCCAGTCTAGTCAAAGCAGGGCAGCAGAGGCAGGGACATTATCCTGGCTCCCTCTCTGGGGTTGTTAGGGCAGTGCTCACCGTGTCTTCTGAGCAAGGAGGGGTGAGAAACCTTTCCCTTGACTTTTTAGTTTAAAGCTGTTGTTTTCAATATGCTTTTGCATATCCTTTCTGAAACAGCCTGGCAATTAAGCTTTACATGGAGACATGTTTGTGAAAAGCAAACCAAATAACTCTTTCTTATTCTTCAAAATAAACCTTTCAACATGCATTTAGAAATGCCATGATGGCTGGGAACAGAAATTGTCCACATCAAGTGCAGAGTGGACTTCTGGTGGATAATAAACAGAGTGCAAAGTCTGGGGTTAGAATACAGAAAAGGTGAAAAAAAAAAAGATATAGAGAAATTCTGATAAGGACAGGAGATTATAGTGAGGGATGTTTACTCTGATTACCCATAATGAACAAACAGCAAACCTTCTGACCTGCACGAAGGTTTAATCACCAGATGTTCTCCTTGGTTTTAATATTCTGCTCTGTGACAATTTTGAGTGGAGGAAAGGCTGTAAATTTCTGTTTGGTTTAGTACTGACAGTAGGGAGCAGTGCTAAGCTGGCTGCCAGCTAGAGTCACATGGGCTAGAATGAGTTCGTGCTTAAAAATGCAAGAATTTTTAAAACAAAATATTTGGGGCCTTGTATTTCAGTTCAGTTTGTGATGCTGGGATTTTGTAAAGGTTAGAACAGTAACTTCACATTTTTACAGCCAAATTTTTGTTTCCCAGCAGTGTAAATCTGCAAAACTTTCACTGAAGCAGGGCGAAGATGATATGAAATTCATGCAATTTTATCTAGCTCAGACATTCCAGCAAAGGGCTGTCAGGTGTGTGTGAACTCTCAATCCCCCAGTAAAAGTGCTGCTATTAAGTATAAATACAGAGTAACTTCTAACATCTGTAATTAATGTGTGTGGTTGCTTTAAATGAACAGAAACTGGTTTTGTGTTTCCATTTTCCAGGCAGAGGATTTACTTGATTCGTCTGAAGAACATAAAAGCATCCATGTCCTGTGCAGCCTCAGCTCCTGCCAGGACATCTTCACCTTTCACCAGCAGAGTTGCTTTGTGTGTTTTGTTCTGGGCAGCTCAGCTGCCTGCAGCAACTAAGCGGGCAGGAGCAGTCAGTCTGTCCTCACCTGGGCAGGAGCAGCCTGTTCTTACCTGGGCAGGAGCAGCCCATCCCCACCATTCCCTCCCAGGTCTATGGTGAAGCTGTTAGTGCCTGATACAAAGGCAACGTCCTCTTGGCAGAGGCAGCATTGATCTGCTGTCTGTGCTGAGGTGGCACATGCATACAGTGACATCCTTGGGCACAGCAGCAGTGTGAGAGGCTCCTCCCTTCAGGAGGCTGCCAGGAGGGGATAAGGCAGGGCTGGCCTTGTGTGAGTGGGGGGACAGAACTCCCCGTGTGCCCCCAGGATGCTCCCACACACGGGTGCTGGGATCCTGCTGCGGGTGCTTAGGTCCCAGGGGAAACCACTGCTGTGCACGTGTGAGCCTGCCAGGCTGATCTCTGCATGATATTGAGCACAAAGGCATTCCTGAGGCTTCCTCAGGACAGGCTGAGTGTCAACCAGCCTCTGTCAGCATTTCCCAAGCTGTTTTACCCCCTGTCCCACTTCCAGGTGAACTTGACTCTTACGCCTCCACTTTTCTCAGCCTGGGCACAGTGCCGTGCTGACACGGTGGTTCAGCTGCAGGAGTGAATCCAAAGCCCCCAAGCATTCCAGCATCCTGTCAGGAGGGAGTGCCCACAGTTTGAAAGTGTTGGCATGTGTAGAAGATACTGGTGCTGTGGCCTGCAGAGCTCTTGGGAGTGTAGACACTGCAACTAACTCCTGTCACAAGCTGCTTTCTCTGTCATGCCCTTCCCCCCAGCAGAGGTATTGCTGCTCTGTGTCCTCTCTTGATGAGGTTGTTGGTTTAGTGGCCACACATCCAAATGAGGCAAGATTGGGCAAAGGTGTGTAATGGAAAAGAGGGTTCAGCTGGTCCATTTTCTACAGGATATAATGACCTATGCTCACTGGGAAAGCTCAAGCTCTTTCTTCATCTCTCTTTTGTTCATTGACATCCACACTATCTTACTTATGTATGAAATAAGTCTGCTGACCATCTATGAGCTGACAACATTTGAGCACTGCAGTCCTCTGCACACAACCCACACAAAGTTTTTAACTTAACTGGCCTCTTTTTTTCAAGCCATCACTTGCATTCTACATGTAGAGGCAACTAATAGCTGCATAAACCATATGCAGAAGATGTCAGAGAAGGAGCTGATTTTTGCAGGGACTTCAAGCAAGTGATCCGGTATCATTACTGCATCTCAGAATCATCCTGAAGACAAAGACCTAACCCATTGCACTACTTCTACCTGAGCCTCTGCTTCTGAGAGGCCTGTAGCTCCCAGGTGAGGTCCATAGCTCCTCGTTATTGGTTTCACATGCTGCTGCTCATCAGGAGATGGAAAAGGTCATCTTGGCCTCTGGGGTGGTTCCTAGGTGGTGTGCTGGGCTGCAGCAGGAGAGTGGCTGGAGGCACAAGAGCAGAACTGTTCCTCAGGGTGCTCCAGGTTTCTGGGCAAATGGATATGCTCATCCCTAAGGGTGCAGAGAATTTATTTCTTTGAGCCTGCGGGTTAGGAATTGTTTGGCTACTGTGGTAACTAGGTAGATGGCCTGTACAGACAGCAACAGGCATAAAGTGATCCCTTGATGCTGTGTGGACAGAGGTCAGTTTCACAGCATGATCAAGATGCTGCAGGACCAGGAGAGGAGAAGAGCCAGGGGAAGGATCTGAAGCTGCGTGCAGTGAAGCCTCCAGGAGGATGAGTCTGTGGCATTTCACTCCAGTTGCAGAGAAGATACCTGTGAGTTTCTTGGTGAATCCTTTAGTCTCTGGTGGTCTGTAAATAAGCATAAAATGCATGTTAGTTTTGGCTCAGGTTTCTATTCTCAGATGAATGAATTTGAATGAACTTGTCTTATCTGTAAAATCTCTCTTGGAACTGATGTTTGCAGAGAAGATAAATGTGCTGCTGCCTGCCTGCTTGTCCTGACTTAATCTGTGATACACTGAGCAGTGTCCTGGGGGGGGGGTTAGAAGAGCTAGAAGAGAGTTTAGGATGTCAGGTTGCCAGGACCTTGCTATGTGACCTATATCAGCTTCTGCATCAATGATAAGGCTGTTGATTGCATGTTAACAGGAGAGCGTCATGGTTGCAATGTTTTCCAACGTGTTTTTTTGTAGGCAGTTGTTGTACATGGGTGTCCTGTTATCTCAGTGCCCAAATTAAGATATGTGCACTAGCTTGAGGCTGACTTGGACTCTCTTTCCAATTCCCTGCATATATTTCTGTTCCAAAGAACTTGTGAAAATCTCAAGTGAGACCATGCGATCCACTCCCAGTGTCAGCAAGTTGTGTTGGTAAAATGTAAACCACAAAGATCCTATTGAAATTGTCTCATAACTGAGGTTTTAAATGCATGGATTAAAACTTGGTTATCAGTGTCCTTTGAAGGATGCAAAGGGAACATCATCTCAAAATTTCATTGTCCTATTAATGAAGTATTTTACCAGAAAACTCCTTTTAGACTAAGGATTCATTCAAGGTGGAAATAAAATGAACTGAAAATGACGGAGGGGTGAGCAATGAGCAGTCCCCATAGGCCAAATCTCAGTAGGAGAAAACACTTAAAGTTTCTTTAGTGCTGGCAGGTTCAAAAGTCAGGGCTGGTTTCAATTAGCCTGGGAGAGTCTCAGTGATAAACAATTCCTGTGGTCTTGAGCAAAGGGGCTAGCTGCATGCAGCCATTCTAACTACTTGAGCTGGCCCTATTCCCTTTGCTCTGGGAGTAACTGTCTCTTTGAATGAAGTATTTGTCATCGTTTGTGTATGAATTCTTCTGAGTTTTTGAGAGCAAGGAAAATACAAAGTTTTCTGGTTAAGACATTTTTGGTCTGAAAATCCCCTGGGGTATGGGCTTAAAATATGCATGACGTTCATGCGATTTATTTTCTTTAAGGGGCTGGAAAATGTGAGTGTGTGCAGATGTTTGTGTGCATATGTGTGCACGGCTGGGCCATCCCCTGAGCCCTGCCTGCAGGATGAGCCCGTGGGAATGCCCACTCAGCCAGCACAGCCCCACAGGTGGAGAAGGGCAGCTGGCCCCTGGGTCCTACCCTGGCCTGGAAACCTTGTTAGCTTCTGCTTATAGTATTTCAGGAGAGGGGACAGGAATTTCAGGTCATTCCAGCTGTGTGTGTGGCATAGGAGCCTATTCAAGGCTCCTGGAGCATCTCCACGTTCTGTGGTTGCCCTGACAAAGCCCATTGTTCAGCTCAGCTGGCAGACCCGCCCCAGCACTGCTCTGCTGGGATGTGTCACTTCACTGGTGCTTGCAATTCCTAAAGTGTTGAGAAATACTTTTATGTATTGTACATGTTATATAGGGGTAAAGTAAAGTAAGAAGCTGGGATTAGAAATGCTACAGCTCTTATTCAGCAAGGTCACATCCTCAGTGGGTGATGCTGCCCAGGCAGCAGTCAGGGGATAATTCCTCTGACCCTCACTCAGAACTCACACTGGTCACTTCTTCCCGGGTCTGCCAAGTCCATGGTGACTGGATATGCCTTTGTCCTTACAACTTATTTTCAGGTGATCAAAATAGTCTGAGTAAAAAAAAAAACCTAAAATCAGTGAACAATATTTCTGCATTCAAATCTGCATGTTTTGGGGATAGCTGTTGTACTTGCAGGCTTGAAAATCTGAAGTCACATGAAATAATACTTCATGATCATGGATTCCTATCTGCAGGCATTCTTACAGTTCAAGATTTATGGTAACATGCTTAGGGAGAGGCTGAATGGTTATGTATTATAACTATAGGCCACCACAGTAAGAGCACAGCTCCTACTCTGTAAAACTGTTATTTCTAACCAAAATGCCAAGAAGTATAAGCTTGTCTTTTCCATTTGACAGGGAGGTGCTGATGTTTTCCCATAATATGGCCAGTACAGCAGAACCCATTCAAATTAATCTTGGTGAAAGAGAAATTTTTGACAAATATAATTTCTGTGCAACAAAACAAACTGCACAGGATGGTTCAATAAACTCCCTTAAATCATGCACAGTACAAATCCTTTAGAGCAGAGGGTTCTATTTTTATCTTAAGAGTTTCCATAGCAAAAGCTGATTTAACTCCTTAGGGTGAAGTTCACGCCAGTACGTGTCACTGCAAAAGATCAAACTCCCTTTAACACACGGATGTGGGACCTGCAGAAACCTTGCATTTGGAGTGGAGAGCAGATGTCCAGGCACAAACATCCAAACGCACACTGAGAAACTTCTGTCTGAATGACATGGATCCTTTACCAGCAGTTATGAGATTGCAGAAAGCTGTGCTGAGTTAGTGCTGTGGTAGTTCAGCTGTGAACAAAAAAAAAAATAAAATCTTTCCATGGTTCTGTTCACAGGTGACGTGGTGCAGACCTGTCTCCATGGCAATGAAGGTGATGTTACAGGTGCAACATCAGGGTTTTGTGGCTGCAGCAGATGGGTTGAGAGAAAGCCAGCTTGTCAGGGTTAGCTGAAGGGGGTTCTTGCAACAAGAAGCTGTAAAGAAGGGTCTAGGGTAGGACTTGTTTGCCATCTCCAAGGGATGATGGATGTGTTGACCTGGGACTTGTGATACCTGAGTCTTGTTGCCAAATCTCTCTCAGACAGGGGCTGCATTCAAGGGAGTGGCAGGATTATTTGCTGGCAGGTATGATTTACAGGGTGCAAACTGAAGCAATTAGGTTCAGAGGGATGTAAATCAGCCAGGTTTTGTCCTTCTCTGATCCATGCTTGGTTCTTCTTGCTGGATGCAGCTGAAGGCTGCTGCTGGCCCTAAGGCCTGGCACCCCTGTCCTGGGTGGGGGGGATGGCCAGGGGGTCTGGCCAAGCATCCCCTTGCAATGGGGGTGAGTGAGCTGCTGGAGAAGGTATGCCAATCCTTGAGGGATTCTGGAGCAGTTTCTCTCCTAGAAAAGAGTGGTTCTTAGTGGCTGTTCCAGGACTGGGCTGTGCAAGCTATGGTTGTAATCAGTTAGAAAACAATGGTAAAAGAATCAGACCCAGAAAGTCTTGTTTCAGGTGTTGGATTGTCTCCCTCAGTTTTAACATGCATGCTGCCAATTCAAACTAAAAATAGATACTAATTTTTAAAATACTTGAACTCAAAAATAAAGAAAAATCAACAAGAAAGCTGGGTAACTTTGTAAACAAATTCAGATAAAAGGTTGATACTGGATAAATACTATAGCAATATAGAAGTTAAAGGGTACCTTCAGATCTGTTCTTGCATCTTTCACTAACGTAGGATTTGATTCTAATCTTTCTTCATGTTCAACTTCTACTGAAAGTTATCTTTAGCCCTGAAGAAATTATCTGGGGACTTCTGCTTAAAACCCCTAGAATACAAACTGGTTTTAAAAAGAAGTTCCATAATTTGCAATCAAGCGAGATTTCCTCATAATTCTGTGTAACCTATATTCATGATAAAATACACAGAACTCATTACAATGTCTGCTCACTGTGTGTAGATAAGAATTCAAAGCAATATGCAAGCTTTGCTGTAGAAATGGCTCGGGGTGTCAGTGTTGAGTTGTTGAGAGTGTATAAATCATATGTATGTGTGATTCTCGGGCTGGTACCTGGGGATTTGCTTGATATGATTATACACACTGCTCTGCTCACTTAGTTCATTTCATGTCTGCCTCAGGAGCGACCTCAGGAGGCGTTTACATTGATTATTTCCCTCACAACAGCCAACACAGTTCAAATAAAGCAGACTATGCATAATTAAAGGCATCATTGCTTTCTCACTCAAAACAGTAATGGGGTAGTGGATCTAATTTCCTACTTAACACAGAAAGGCTCTGCTTATTATCTATTCCTATGATTATTGTTTACTAAACTAATTTTAATAATGGCCTGTTGTGGGTTTTTTGTTCCCCCCATCCTTCTGGAAGACCCAAGCTGTTCTGCATATCCTGCAGGAGCATGATGGGGCAAACAGCTGCTCTAGAGAGGGGATGTGCATAGCGTCACCAAAGGCTGGACATCCAGCAGAAATTGTGTGGGTTCTTAACTGAACGCTTACACTGCAACCTGAATTGCTGCTGTGCTGCAAGATATGCACTGATAAAAACTCTTGCTTATAGAAGAGTCAAAAAGAAAGCCGGGGAGGAGTAGCTCCTATGTTAGAATCGCCCTGAGAGGCCCTTCTTCACCTCTCCTGTAGGAAGGCAAGCAGGAACACTTGCTCTGGCATAGCTTGGCTGGGGGCTGGTCCATGCTGAGGCCATAGGTGCAGAGTACTGAGCATCTTGAGCTGCTCTGGGCTGCAGGAGCACTCTTGGTGTTGCACTGTCAGCACACCCAGCACCATCCTTCTGAGCTTGCTCATGTGGTGGGCAGCTGTGGTTTTCTGACTATGCAGTGGTTAGTGTAGAAGATGCCCACTTTCAAAGCCAGCCTTGTATCTGTTTTTCCTGTGTGAGAAGTTTTTAGCACTGCCCTGAGACTGCCTTGAATGCTTCAGAGGGCTGTTGTGTTCTTATTTCATTAGCATAATAAAATCTGCACCTCCCAGTTCATTCCCCTGAGACTGATGCAATAAGGGAAAAAAAAGCAGTTCCTACACTGACAACACTTGTGTCATTGAATGAGAAAGTTGGCTAGTGAGAGATTGTTGAAGGATTGTACTGATGGCACAGAGAAGCAGCTGATCCAGCCTGATGTCAGGCAGAAGTGTGTCATCTGGGAGCCTTGATCCAGACACCGTGCCCTCACAGCAGGAAGCGATTACACCAGGCAGGGCTCCTGCTCAGGCAAAACCTGCACATGGTATCAGGCCCTGAATTAGCAGCTCTTCAGAAATAAATTTAGAAAATTGACGTTTTGTAAGCTGGTCTTATCTGGTGGAATTGCTAAACCCAGGGATCCTTTGTTAAGTGGAAAATCCAGGCGAGTTTGGAGCTAAATTCTCTGAATTTAGTTGGAGGTGGCAGGCAACAAGTTGAAGTTGGGGACTTGTAGTGTGGAAATGTCCATTTGGGCATTGTTGTCTTTAGCTCTTACTGTTTGCTTCCAATGCTGCATCCTGCTGCCTGGAGGCTGGGCTGGTTTGTTTTTGCAGCACTTGCCTCGATGGGGATGCCAATAGCAGTGTGTTTACAGTGAGTGGTACATTTTCTCACACATTTAAATTGTTCAGATTTTGTGGGGAGCATAGATGAAGTGGAACACTTTGTGTAAATGGACCACAATAAAAAGCCCTGTATCTGTTAGCCTCACATCTTTCTTAACTGGAGCAAACTGAGTTAAAACAAAAGCTAGAGATTTTAAGAAATAACTGGGCAAACTTTTGTGAAACAAGTCACAAACTCAGTTTGCTCCACAGCCTGTTAAATATCTGACAAACTTCTGGTTAACTTTAGCATAGACCAGTGACAAGTGGGTTATTGCCATTGTAAATTGTATCTAACAGTTTAATAGTTGTAATACCTGGTATGTTGTTTTTAATAAGTGTCTGGAGTGTTGCAGAAAAGAGAGAGCATCTGGATCTATGGCAGCTGAAGTAGAAAGTTGTTTTTCTGTTTACAATATGACCCTTTACTCATAATAGTGTTCTTTAAGTGTGTGGTAAGTACATGTCTTGTGAGTGTGTAGACTATATATTTAGTGTGTGAAAAATGTCTGTTTTGGTGTATGAAAGTTAAGATTGTAGTGGATTTTTTTTAAGGTTGGAAGTGAGAAAGCAAACACAGTAAGCAAACCCCTGTTGTTTCCACTGGAATAGGTTGTCAACTGGCTGAGTGAGGTTGCAGAGGGCTGTGTCACATCCACACCAAATAGACTTGCTGAATCCCAGCTGGAGCAGCCTAAAGTGTTTCAACACCACAAATGCCCTACAGGGAGGGCTCCGGGAACTTAAACTTTCCCAGACACCACACATGCCTGTTCAGGCTCTCTGAATCCAGTGTGTTGTGTATGAATGTCTGTAGGTATTGCCAGCTCCTTCCTGAATTTTGTTCAGAGACTCACATTAAAGACTTATTTTACAGGCAGGAAACATTAGATTTAACTGATGGATAATTGAGAGGTGATAGATGGGACTTTACAGAGCTCTGTGGCATGGTTCTTCTGTTTCTACCTGTGAGATCAGATTTGAAATAGGTGAAAAGAATTCTGCTTGTTGTACTCAGAAAAACAAAAGCCATAGGGTTGAAAGGGGCATGGTGCTTTCAGCACAGCCTGAGCAGGCTGAGGTGGACCTTCAGGACATGTCCAACAAGGTACCAGTCAGATCAGAAAGAGTTTTGACACATTCTTCCTCTTGCTTCAAAGGGGAATGGGCTAGAAGTAATTTTAATCATAAAAAAAGTTTGAGAATTTATGGAGCAGGTGAGAGAAGTCCCTGTGTCATGTCTCTTTCTATGGGCAGGTAAGAAGGTGCCAGTGAGCTCCAGTTCCAGACTAGGATAACTTTTTTTGTGTTATTATGCACAAGCTGCTGGACAATTAGACTCCAGTAAAGAGCCTGGAGAGGCAGTTGCATGAATGCTGACACCTGCACTTCTGAGTTCACAAAATTAATGCAAGCTAAATTCACTGTGATGGTAAGGCAGATGAGCTTTGTGGCTGTCCTTTGGCCCCCTCACAGCAGTGGAGCCATGCCCACTGATTTTGGCAGGATACACAACTTGCACAGGCACTGCCCCACTCTGTTAGGTCAGTATTGTCCACAGCCACTTCAGGCTCTTGGTCTTCTGTGTCCTTTCACCAGGAAAGGCTGATGTAGATTTTGAAGTGGTTCCTGGTAGTTGTGCTTGCTTGCATTGAAGTGGGCTGGTGTTTGAGCTTGTTGGCTGATTGTGGCACACTTTTCTCTTTTGATACAGAGTATTTCCTCCAACCCAGTGGGAAGTGGTACCTTGGTTTACCGATGATCTGATGTGGCCTGGGGTCCTCTCTCAGCATTCACGCAGCTGAGGTGCAGGGATATCTTGGCTGACTTTTAAAAGCACCTTTCTTGGACAAAGTTTAAGATGTGTCTTGTTGCTTAGTCCTTGTGCTGTCTTTCACTATACAGCACTGACCAAAGCAGGTTATTTGCCTAAAGTTTTAGGACAAACGTATCAGCATTATCAATTCTCAGGGAACTGCTCATATAGAGTAAGATGTAGTTATTGAGTCTGTGATCTGCTCAGTTCTGAAATTATTCCTGGGATCAAACAAGTGGAATTGACTCATAATAATAAGGGTCCCAATAGGCCTAAATAGAAATTGGTCTTCTCCAATTCTTGATTTGTGTTGATGTTAAGTACAATCACTGACACATCATTTGTGCTGCAGATGTTGACAGGGTCCTGGGGAAGACCCGCAGTGTGGGTGCTCCTGCTCTGTCTGCAGCCATGCTGCTTTGTGCTATCCTGATTATTCTCCAGCTCACAAAAGAAAAAATAACTGAGATTTGTCTTGTCTTGGGCTGACAGTATAGCCAAGTGATTGCCAGTCCAATTTGGCAGTTTTTAATCATTTTATCTCTGTTCTCTTCTCTCTGGGGAGACAGCCAGTGTTTAGCAGCCTGCTCAGAAAGACCTTGGGGCTAGTTTCAGCGGCAGTGGCTCAGAGCTCCGATTATTAGCTCTGCTCTTAGGAGCACACTGCGATCTTTCCCAAGGGAGTGGTGTGAAAAATTAACACAGGCTTAGAGCAGCAGTGCAGCAGCGAGCTATGTAACTGTAATTACTCCATTGATATTCCTCACACAATAACACTGTCATCAGTCATTTACATAAACTTTTTCTCCATGAAGAGGGAATGGCTGCTTATAACCCTATTGGGTGCTTCCAGAGCATGCATTATACATTTTATTTGTTCTAATTTCAGACTCAAGGCCTGTAGGAACAGAGGGAGGAAACGTGCAGTCTTTCTATTGTTGTTGGGTTTTCTCTTGTGGCAGTAAGTGTGCCGCTTTGCACACACGATTGTGCAAGCAGGCTAAAATTTATCTTTACAGGATACTGGGAACCATTTCCAGGATTTGAGATATTAGTGTAATTTTAAGAAATATTCCAATGTATTTTAAATATTTTAGGCAGTTGTTACCCAGACTTTGTCCCAAGAGCCAGCCTCTCACTCTTTTGGTCAGGCCAGGTCTGGGAGCAACAAGTATTGTCCTGCTTTCAGAGCTGCAGCCAGGATGTCCTGGTTTTTCTTAGATTTCTTTTTCATCTGCAAGAACATGGCATAGCTCTGTGCTCTCTACCTGTACCATGCTCTCCTGTACCTCCATTTATCTCTCCATGACCAGATAAAATGTCTGCAGAAGCCACAGACCTTCTCTTCCTGGCAGAAGGTACTCCAAGAGAGTAACAAGAAATAAGTAGTTACTAAAACTCAAAATTAGCATCATCCTGTCTTCTGCCAGGGACACTCATTCCCTTTGTGTCCCTTTTATAGGGTAAAATCCAGAGCTTCATAAAGCCAAGGGTTTGTTGGTTGAGCACCATGCCAGTCCTGGGCCCATGGGAGCCGTGTGTGCAGCCTTCCCTCCAACACGGGCTGCAGAGCCTGGTCCTCTCCCTTCTCATGGTGTCACAGCATCACTTCACACCGCGGGAGGATGAGGGAGAGGAGGCACTTCAGAGCTCAGCTCCTCAACCCACCCAGTAAGGGACGAGATGTCCCTGTCCTCATCGTAGGAGCCTTAAACTTGTGTAGATATTACACTTCCTCTAATTAAAGTCTTTGGAGCCAAATATTCCTGGGGCCACGGCTAATAATGTATTCAGAAGAATAATAACCCTGTCTGAGCTGCAGCGTGTTTATTGATGTGCCGGTACCTGCCGGCGCTGGCCGCGTCCGGGTGCTGCTCAGCCCTGCAGGGCACCGCGTCCCCTCTCGCTGTCACCGGCAGAGCCCTCAGCGCTGCAGCAGGACACGTCTAGTGGGAAAAAAAAGGCGCATGATAGTCAAATTTCAGTTGCTGAATATTTAATGAAGCTTGCAGTGTTTATTTGGTTAGCCTGTCGATTTTTATCGTTCTGTCAATAGCTTCTCATATGTGGCACGGTGATGATCTTTAGCAGCCTGTCCCCTGGGAGCCGAGGCGCTAAATGCAATTATGGATTTTATACCGCAATGTGTTTGATATTTCCAGTGATCTAATTTGCAGTCTGGTAGTTTATTGTTTGGCATTTTAATGGCACTCAAATGCTATGGAAAATTTGATTTCTCTTTATAATTCACCCTAACATCATTAATGCTGGTAGCTGAATGGCATGGATTTTAGAGGGCTAAATATATAGGAAAATATTTTTTTTTAAATATGAACCAAAACAATCAGAGTTTTAACTAAAAGGAAAAATCACGTTTATTTTTTTCCACATTTCTTTTTTGTCACTTTTCATTAAGCATTAAGATTACTTTGAGGAAATGGTAAAACAAATGCTAGACCTTGTCAAACAGAATACAAATGCAATGTCTTCTGATGGGAGCTTTACTGTAGAACTCAAAGATCCTCAGAAGCCTTTTGAGAGAGAAACAGAATGAGAACCATCTATTAAAAAGTCTTATCAGGCTCTTTTTCTCTCCTGTTCCAGACCATTTTTGCTTGACAATTAATCCTCCTTTTTTTTTTTCTCCCCCTCTGATATAGCTGGCAGAAGTCCTGAGCCAGCTACTTCATCAGATACATCTCTTTCACTAAGAACAAAACCCAATAACAACAAGAAAACCCCATCCCCAAGCCACAGTTTGGTAGAAGTTCTTGAATTTTGGTTTGGGTCTTTTGGCACAAAGAAGGGGCATACAGAACTGTGTGGGGCTAGGTGGCTTGGGGAAGTTAATATTGGTGTTATTTTACACATCTAAACACATTTATTGTGTGGTAACTCATGAGTTATGGGTCCTCTGCAATTGCAAAATAAATCCTTTAATTAAGCACCCAGTCAGAAACAATTTAACCTCCTCGGTGTATCTCATAAACTGCATTAGCCCCAGATTTATTTAGAATAGTGCTATGCAAGCATGATCTATTTACATTAAGCAGTATTTGTCCTTTTTCAAGTTGAGTATGGTGGGACAAGGAGATGCAGATCTATTTTATATGGCTTCATCCATGGCTTTTAATGACCTTGTCGTGTTTCCCAAATAGAAGCAATTGTGTTTTCCCACTGAGCATTATATGAAAACAGACAGGATGATAACGATTTCATGTATTGCTTCTTTTTCAGGACTATTTCACAGAAACAGTGCTAGAGAGGAACCTTATTCTCCTTGTATGTCCTGTGAAGTCAAACTATGCAGTGGCATGTTGACAAGCAATGATTCTCTGTCTCAAATGCTGAAGAATTTGTTTCTGTCTTTCAGCAGAGGTGTGAACACAAGGCCAGTCAGTGTAATAAATCTTACAAGCTGCCAGAAATAGAACATGATTTGTGGTTTATGAGTTTAGGAACATTGAAGAGATTCAAGAGTGTTTCTCTTTTCAGTAGAAAAGCTGACAAAAAATAAGAAGTCCTAAAGGAAGCTGAATGAGGTGCCAAGAGCACTAATGAATGGATACAAAATAATCAGCTTTGTGTTTCACAAAAGGTTTCAGCAGTTATGTTGGGATGATGGATCAGTTTGCTTTTTGGGTGAGATTCATACTGACCCACAGATTCTTAGCACCTCTCCACAGGGTGTTGGTGGGGATGCTCCTGGCTACAGCAGCAAACATAGATTACATTTTTAGTTCATCTCAATTCTTTTTCCCACATAAATTTGCCTTTAAAAAAAAAGAAAAAAAACCCCAAAACTTTCACTTAGCTCATTAGATAGCATGAACAATCATATAAAGGATAACCTGTTAACTACCACATTTCCTTCTATGGGAATTTCCATTCTCAGCATCCTCATTTTGTCACATACTGGTACACAGCCCCATTGTATCACAGCCAATTGGGCTCTTGGCTTGCCAGTGCCACCAGAAGGGTGTTATGGAAGTCACCTGGAGGCAGGGAGCTCTTCTGGAAATCTGCCTTTCAGGAAGACGGGTCAGGGGTGATATGAGATTGTATCACAGGCAGCGATTATTCTCTGTGTCCCTAAGCCGAATTGTGGGTGAGAGTAGAGGCAGGAGCTCAGCAGGGTCTGGGGACAGGGACTGGCTCTGTCCTGGTTAGTTATTCCTCTGTCTGCACCCATCATCCCTTTGGGCCCCAAGGTGGCCCTTCCTACTTCAAGGTCTGCCAGCCTGACCCTCAGGAAGCAGAATCACAGGAGGTGCCAGGGTGGACCAGGATGCAAGCCCCAAAGATGACACAATGGGTGGTCACAGCCCCGTTGATGTGAAAAAACAAAGTATTTGAAGAATAGACGGCAAGACACAGACTGTGCAGTGGCAATAAGAAGATTTCATTCAAAATAGAACAGCACAGAACAGCCAGAACAGCACACAGCTGTTAACTCTAGCAAATATATTTTTAAAAATCCTACCAGATTATTCAAGCTCTGGCCTGTGATGTTTTCAGTGGATGTGTTTTGACTTTTTTTGTAGGGACAAAAGATAGGCTGTCACAAAATTGTTGAGAAACCTAGTTAGCAGGAACTAAAAATAAATAAAATTAAAAAAGAAAAAAGCCACCAAGTTGTAGAGTGTCAGGCTAATGACATAAGGCCTGGCCCTCCAAGTGATCTGTTAGCAGATGATGGATGAATGTGCACCTCACTCGGCAGCGCCACCAGCCTTGCTCCCTTCTTGAATATCTGTCAAGATGTTAAGTGGACGCCTGCAATCAGCAGTGAAATAAGACCTGTGTAATCTGATGTTCCACTTAGAAAAGAAAACAAAATTCCTACCACCTAATATGAGACTACACCAGTCAACACAGAAAGGCCTTTCAAGCAGGCTAGGTACCTGATAAAATCTTTACACCTCATTATCATTTGTAATTTAGAGATATGGGTACAGCTGTATCTACAAACAGTGCACGATGACATTTCCAGGGATTTTATCTGTGACTGTTTCCAGCAAACAGCTCTTCATTTATACATCTACTTCTATATTCCTTTTAATATGTTATTCAAATTTTATCTTGCTGAGAAGGGTAGCTTGCCTGTAAAAAAACTTACTTCAGTATGAATTGATGTAGATTAGCAAAAACAGCTGCCTTCTAGTGCCCTACAATGGAGGGTCAGTTTTGGTTAATTCCATTTCATCAAGTTGTTTTCTAGAAGGTGACAAGAAATGTAGAATTTGCTGTCTTTAGGTGCAGTAAAGTAGTTCCTCTAAGGGAGAAAACTGTGAATGTTAATTGAAGTGCAGTTTTGAGTAAATATCTGTGACAGGACAGCCTAGAAACAACATCAAGCCTTGCTGCTGTTTTATCTGAGCCTTCCTGATTGCTTTCACCCACATAGTTTGGATTACAGAGGATATTAGCAGATGCAATTGAATGCACAGCAGTTTGTTGTGAGAAGGCAATCAGCTCTGTAAGCACCCTGGCTTCCTCAGCAGTATAGTAGGTGTTTGCAGGATGGATGTTGAGGTGGGAGAAGGTGCATCTAGAGGATTAGCTCCACAACTCAGCATAAATGTTCATACAGCTCAGGCCTGACCAGAATGTACCCTTCACAACATGATGGTGCCACTGTGCTTGGTTGCTCCTGTGCAGACTGGGGTACTGTGGAGGGGATACAGATACAGATCCAGACCTCTAGGTCACTCCTGTCTCCATGGCTCCATGTCGGTGTCAGGGATAGCACCAGAATATGTTATCCACAAAATTACAGAGATGCTTTTGTGCTAGGAAGCATCTCAGCATGGGTGTAAGGCAGTGGAAAGTCCTGGAAAGCCCAGTGGTGTCCATATGTTTTGAGGTTTGTGAAGTGGCTCCCACACAGCTGCCACGTTGGCTGTGACCCTAGTGTGCTCAGCAGAGATCCTTTTTTCTCTTGCTGTAAATCCAGAGGGATGTAACCTGGGGTTACTAGTCAGGTTCCTTGAGGGCACTGGACAGATCTACCAGCAGCTTGTATTGAGGACTGTGGTTTGGGGATGTGTTTTTTAAAAACCGCATGCAGTTTGATCTGTGAAGCTTAATGTAATGTTGAGAAATATTCCAGTGAGTTATATAACCATAGTTTTTACTATTAATGAAATTTTAAGTGGGACAGAACTTGTCTGAGATGAGAACTCTCCTTTTTTTTTTCAAGCTGTCTTTACAACATTTTGTTTCTTTATTCTCCCCATGTAAGCTGGCTGTGATTTTAGCTGTAAATAAAAACAAAAGATTGCAGAACGTTTTAGGAAATTTTTCCTTGCCAGAGACATTGATTCCAACCTGACTCAAATACTGGCAATCAAGCAGTAATAAAAATTATGATTATTATTACTATTGTTACTATTAGAAACGCTACATGATTATAAAAGTCAAGATCTTAAGGTACAGTGTTTTCTGTTTCCTTGCATCCTGACATTTTCTGAAAATTAGTGTGACCATCCTGAGACACTTGTACAGCCCCTCTCACTCTGAATGTGCCCATAACTTGATGTTTGTCTTGTATAACTGGAAGATACAGGTAGAGATCTAAATATAACTGGAAACAGTGATTGAAATATATATATTGCTTTTGTTATATAAAAAGAGTTCCAGACCCCATAGTTATTTAAGCTGTTCTGTTTATTTTTATCATCATCTGTGGACAATTTCACTGAAAAAAGAACAAGAAGGAAGATGTTTTAAAAATGGCAGCTAACAAGGAAAAAAGAAGGGAAAGAATGGAGAGTTAGAGCAAGCGGAGGGTACAGGTTAGATAGGTGTAGGCAGTGCTCATCATCGGAGATGTAGACTCAGGCTCTGGTGCAGCAGCTTGCTGAAGGGCTGGAGCAGGAGTCTTGTGGCTGAAGTCCTGGGAAAGAGGATCAGGTTTGTTGCACTGAGGTTATGGTGAGTCGCTGCTGTTCTGTTACAAGTCTCCCTGCCTAGCCTGATGTTTAATGTCTGAAATTCTTCAGCTTTCTGGGCTGAAAGAAGTCTGCACCATTTCAGGCACCACAGTACAATGTACCATGAAACTGCTTAATGCTGCAGAAAATCGCTAATGCAACAAGACGGAGCCCCTTGAAAAATCATCTAACACATCGTTATGCCTTCCTGGGTCCCTCCTGACCCTGTTCACAAGAGCCTCACTTTCCACAGAGCACACGGAGCTCAGAGGTGCTGCTGGGATGTAGGCTGTGGTTGTCCCCCCCCAACTCCCCCCTCCCTTCCGGCCCTTCCTGGCACTGTCTGCCTTTGCAGCAGGAGGGAATGCTAAAAAGCGGCTCTTAGTCACTCAACAAAATGCTGTGCTGGGGGTTGCACCTCGCCAGCCAAACTCATGCTACTGCCCTGGTCAGGGGAACTCTGAGGGACCTTCAGTGTCCTGGTTGCTCCCCCTACCCACTCTTCTTCAATCCGTGGGGCAGTGGTGAAGAGCAAGTCATGTAGTGAAAGGAAAGCCAGTTTCTATCACTCCTATTATTTGTATTATGGCAGTTTCTGATGGCCCTGTCTAGATCATGGTTGGCTGTGTCCTAATGGTAAAAGTTAGGCATGGACTCTTAAACAGGTGATGGCTCTGAGTCTCTAATTTTAGTAAAATACAGGCAAGAAAAATACATATACTGTTTCCCTGATTTAGTAATGAGAAAGAATATGACAGAATGCACATCATATTGCTCATCAGGATGTGAAAGTTGGGTTAATCAAGAGTATTGAGCAAAGGTACCATATATGAAACTGAAACAAAAAAACAAACCGCATACCACAAAAGCATGGTCAGTATGTGTGCAAATAGGTTCCAGGCAAAAAATTACAGGGACTCCTCTAGGAAAAGTCAATTACAGAATTCTGTACTTTTTGGGAGAATAAAAGTTCATTGAGACATATCAGCTATCCTCAGGGGGACAGCAAATCAGAGCAGCAGGAACAACTGCTGTATTTTATCTGTCTGATAAACTATGGGAGCAGGAATACTCAAGTGATTATGAACAACTCAGAGATACAGAGATGATGGAAAGGAGGTGAGATACATGGCTGCAGTTCCATTGATGCTTTGCCTGTGGAAGGAGCATAAAAATACTCAAACCATTGTGTCATTGCATGTGTTTCTAGACAACTGTGAAGGGGCTCCACATCGTTGAAAGTAAGGCAACATAAAAGGTGTTTGGGCCTTTCTGAAAGGAGGGGGAGCCTGTGGTTGTGTTGATAGACTTAAGCCCCTTCTAGCCTCTCTGCAGCTGGGTAAATCTCCCTAGGATTGGGCTGGCTAACAGAAATATTGGCATTCCTCAGTGCTGTGTGAGTGAGTACAACTGATTCATTTCTTTGCTCTACAGAGTAATTCTAAGCAGCTTCTTTTAAACTGAAAGGATCAAAGTCCCCAAATGAGAATGTGGTGAACTTGATACTTCTCCACAAGCCCAATAGGCATGGACAATATACATTCTGTAACCAAAACCTTTGGGGGGTTGTGTAATACAATACCCTTTCTGTAACCCCCACCCTTTTCTCCATCCTCGTGACCCTGCTGCAGCTAAGGGACCGGACAGTAGAAAAACATGTCAAGCATGAAAAGCAGCAACTTGAGGGCAAACATGACCCCTCCACTGCTAGTTACTGAACTTCTGAAAGTACGTCAAGCAAGCAGAATCAGCTAAAAAGGGAAGCCAGGGACACCTCATGTTGCGCGAGATGGGAGGTTAGGTCTTTGCTCTTTAGTTCTAAAGTGTTTTGTTTTAATCATGGGGAGAGCTGCTGGCTTGGCACTGTGTGAAATAGATTTAGAAATCCTGAGGAAGGAGGAATTTCTCAAAACAGTAAGGAAAACAAAAGTCAGCAACGGGGAAGAACTGGCCAGCATTTTTACAACAGGAAATGTGGAGGATACAGAAAAGAGAAAATTAATGACACTGGGAGTATGATCCTGTTAGCTGTTATTGTTGACACCTCATCATTTCTAGACTAAAATGCCAGCTAAGGCCATGTCTCACTTGACACTAACTTAGGTCATCCTTGCCTTGCCCAGAGAAAAAGAAACATCAGGCAAGACATTGAAACTCTCTAATAAAAATGGAGCATATCACGAGAAACTGCTTTGCTCTTGGAATCAGATCAGCAGCCACAACATGGCTGCTGCAGACTCCGTGTTGATTGCTCCAAATATTTTGCTGCATTTTATTTTCTGAGGTGGAATAAATGTTCCATTTTGAGCCGTGGAAAATGCTAGCTATACCTATTTTAAACACAAGTGTAATGTTTTATAGCCCATAGAGGGATAATTACAAAGTACAAAATCACAGATTTTATAGCAGATTTTCCCAAGAGTGCAGTTAGGAAAATGGTATGTGTCATGTAGCCGATTTAGATAATGATTCTGATAAAGATAAACTGAATTGTTTATAATAAGTAATTGGGTCTACAAAGGCCCAAATGACACAGATGACTACACAAGCTTAGAGGCGCAGGAGCTGCAGCCCTGGATCACGTGCGTTTGCTCCCACTTCCCAGTGGTGATGCCTCTGCCCAGACTGTGTTTGGCTTGGATCTGATGCTGGGGCTGCTCTTTGTAATGCAGTTAACTTTCTCAGGAACAGTAAAGATTAAAGCAGTTCAGAAGTTTTCCATTGCTGAGATTCCAAAGTGATGTCTCTCGCTAGGATCTGTGCTGTAAGGAACTGTGCTTGGAGGAGATGAAACAGCAATCCCTGCTTGGCAGCTGAACTAGGAAAGAACCCCCAAACCCTGAAAATTGGAAAGAAAAGCTGCAGCTTCCTTGCTTCTAAAGAAGTCCTAGGGCTCGGTCAGAGATGAATCGTGAAGAATACTGGCCTGGTAAATATACAGCAGCACTTTACCACAGGCAGAAGATTACTTGTTGAGTAGATTATCTCTCTTGTGATAATACAAAATCCTTCAGACTCGAGTGGAGCATCTTGCCTAGCCTATTAGTAGATGACAAGATGCAGTTTGGGCCCAGTAAGCCTCTATCAATCACAAGATGGAGTAAAGCCCTAATTATCATTTAATTGCTGCCTTCAGCTTGAGCTGCCCTTCTTCACAGCTTTCTGCATCCATTTGAGATTAGGTTGGGCTAAAATGAGAACTGTAAAGGGCCTGGCAAAGGTGTGAAATTCCCTGGGTAACTGAATTAATGGCAGTGTGTTCCTGCTGCTGGGGGGGTTCTGCTCTCTGTGAAGACAGAATGAGCGAGGGCAAAGGGACATAATGGGGAATTGGCAGCGATAGCTCTCAGCCATTTGTTCACAAAAAGAATGAGATAGAACATGCTGCTTTGGCCAGACTTGAGGGGAATAAAGTCACACAAATGCTCCCACACATTTGATCTTATGCTAATTTTGTGGAATTACGTTGTGAAGTATTTTGTTGCATAAGAAAAAAGGAGTAATATGTCCATGTAGGCCTGTGCAGTTGAGTACATGCTGCAGAATCTGGGCATGGGTAACTATCCTTTTTCCACATTATTCCTCTTGGACATTTTGAAATTGATTGACACACAGGTTTTTTGAGTATTTGGGATTTGGTTTAGTTTTGAAATAAGGTTTGCTGTTGATCTGTTTTCATATGCTCTGCATGGCAGGTGTGTTTTCTAAGTAAACTGCAAAAACACAACAGCGTTTCTCATGATGAAACCCTAACAGCAGCCCTGACACAGACGTTCATCATTAAGACACTTGTCTACACTATGTAACTTTGCAACATCAAACCCAGTTTCAGAGATAATTACAGGCCATTAGTGCCTCACACATGGAGTTTAATAACAGAGTAAATATTGTGGTGATCTTTGGAAATGCATAAATAAATAGATAAATACACAAAATGGAGTTGTCTGGCTTTAAAAACGAGCTCTTAAAACTGGTATTGCCTGAGAAACAGGCAGAGTTGGAACTGGTCACTTAGCCTCTTTAGATGAAAGACACAGTTCTATGAATCCATCATTTTACTAGTCTGGCTGGCAAGCAAATGTGACTCTTTCTGAACAGGTATTGCACAGTACATGTTTGCAGTGCCCTGTAACAAGGTGAGCTGTACAAACTTAGTACCTAGGAGCACAGGGCCAGCCCTTCTATGGTGGTTGGGTTCCAGCACTTAAATGTTGGGAAGTCTTATGAGTGTTTCCAGAAAATAGCATTACTAGCTTTACAGAGTTTTAAGGCATACCTCTTCATTTAAAATACAAGAAACCCCAACAGTGTAGTTGGAATGCCTTTGTCCTGACACTTCTTAATTTTAATTCCTTAAAACCCCTTCATACTGCCAGTCCTCCAAGCCTTTAACACACTTGCATTTACCCAGTTATCATCAAGAAGTTTGGAATTGTGCTCATTCTTGCCTAGAGACTCCACTCTTCTTACCCATGTGGGTTACAAGCAGGCTTCTGAGCCGGGGATCAGAAAACAGTGGTCAGTAGAATGGATTTGTCACTTTGGTGGATATGCTCAGCAATGAGCAGATTTCTTGTGAGCAGCAGTGTCTGGGTTGAAGGCTGAGAATGTTGGTGGTCAGGCAGTCCAGGGCAGTGCTGTGCCCCTTCAGGTAAAAAAAAATAAATCTTTGGACTATGAGACTTGTTGAGTAACCAACACTCCTTAAAAGAATCATACCATAGATTTTGAAAATAATCATAAAGGGAAAGTGCAAGAGAAGTTGTGAAAGGAGGTCATTCCACATTCTGGTGTTTGAGGACTTAGTGTAGTGGTGAACAAGCCTGCAGCAGTCACGGGGAGATGTTTAACTCTAGCACATGTATTCAGGTTGGAAAGATACATTTGAGACTTTTCAGGTTTAAAATACTGGGTTCGGGTCTGCTGTGAAAGCCACAGAATGACAAACATTACTAGCTAATTGACCGTCTTCTGGGGTAGATTTAGTACTCCTGTACTCACTTTGGCTCTGGTGAGGAAAATTGCACTCATGTATAAGAGCTAAATGTGATTAAAAGGTAGTATTGTTTTGCAGCTACTATGATGTAAAACAGAAAAACAGTTTTTATCTATCCATCCTCCTTCCCTTGTGCTATTTTTTCCACTCCAGCTCCTTCATTTCTTTTAGTAATTGTTTATTTCTCAAGAATTCTCATGGAGATTTTTCTTAACTTGAATTTTTTTTTCATTTCATCAAAACTAATTTATTTCACTTGGATACTGATTTGCTTACAACAATAACAATAACTTCTCATACATTTCCTAAATAATAAAATAAATAGACCACAATGGTGAATAAGAAGTTTACATTCTCACTGGAAAGAATACATCTGTGGAGATGAGTTTCATTAAACTGTTAACTGAAACAGTGACTTAAAATTGATTCCATCTTTAGCCAGTGTAGTCAGTGCTCTCCTGAAGATTGTATTTATGAAGCATTCTTTATTTAAGATAAGCAAAAAACAAAGGGAGGCCTCCTCTTTTGCTGTCTCCAGGTCAACATTTCAACCTCTAGATTAGATTTGGAACCTACTAATTAGATATAATTCATTACCTGCAAAAATGAGATCAGAAATCAAGCTCTGCTTTTCAGAATAAGGCGATCTTTCCCCTCATCCATCATGGCTATAAGTAACCAATTTAAAGCCAGACAAATGCATAACCAGCATTATTACCTTGTCATAACTAGTTAGGGAAAAAGACCTGGAATAAGCTGGCATTATAAATGGTTTTTATCACATTATTTTGCAGTTATTTGTCAGCCACTTTGCTTAAGATAAATGTAGAACAATAATCAGATTCTAAAACTGAACCATGGACAGGACTTCGTTAATTGCAAAACCACTTCTGCCAACAGAGCTCTCTGTACTAGGGCACACTTTATGAATTTCCTCATGGGGAAATTGTACTGAGCATTTCTCCACATTTGGACTTGAAGGTCTAATAGTCAAAAAAATAGGAGAGGGGGGCCCTTCCCACTGAAACACTGTGAAGGCTCACAGCAGTCAGCAGCAATGTTTGTGTCCCCAGTAGGACTGCTGAGCCAGATGACCAGGGAGGAGTTCTTCAGCTCTTGATTTTTCTTAATGTGTGCTGATTGTAGTGCAATATACTCTGCAGTTTATAGAGAGGAAGCTTGCAATAAGGTGGGAGGGATGCTCCTGCTGTGGGAGGCTTCTCAGAAGTGCAGACATGTTCATAAGGTTGGGATTTTGGTAATCACAAATGTCAGTGCTGTGCTTCTCTAACAGAAGGAAGTGTACAACTGAATCCTAATTGTGGTGGGATTTTACTGTGGTAACAGTTTCAGAGAGTGACCAACGTCCATAGCTCTTGCCACAGTATGTTTCAGGAGGAGAATGTTCCCATCCTCCCTGGAGAAAAGGTGGTGGAGGGTGTGCACCAGGAGCTGCAGTGGCACTCTTTCACAAGCAGCTGTGGTTTTTCCTGTGACTTCAGTAAACCAGGATTGAAATTTGTGTTTTAAAGAAGCTGACTGAAGGGAAGAGAAGGGTGAGGTTCCAGGAATATAAATCCCAGAAACTTTCTCGGGTGTACTTGGATGTAGCAAGGAATGACTTAAAATTCAAAATCCTGCTAGAGAGAACAAGATGAGTTAATGAATTATGCAAATGTTTTAATGACCATTGGAAACCACTCTTAGAATGGGGAGACTTCAAATGTGGAGGAAGCTTGCTTTCTTCAGGCATGCTAAGTGAGGCCTGAACACTCAAGGTTATGTGTCTCTGTGGGGTGAGATGTAGTGGGGTGAGATGTAGAGCTTGGGCATGGAGAGCTTGCATTAAGAACTAGTATTCCCCCTTGCTAGGGGACAGACATCTTCACATATCTGTTCTTCTTCTGATAATAATAATACTCTGTTCTGTATTCTATTGAAATGTAAAAGGGTAAAGTTTTAAAAGAAACAGAATTGCTACAGTGTGGTTGTAGTGAAGGAGAACATCCTACTCTGGTGTCTAAGGATGCAGTTATTTAGCTACACTGCAGTTCTAAAGTTCAACAGAAATCACAAAGTCAGCAGATCTGATTAACTGTAAATCCTGTCTTTTATGACACTCCTTCCCTCCCATCCCTGTATGTAGATTAGGACAACAGTTTGATTTTGATCTCAACTGCAGCATAAGTAAGATTTCAGGTGAAGATATTTGCTAAACTATTTATCTTAGTGCTTTCACTGAAAAACAATTGTGTTTTATGTACTATTAGCAGAGTGACATGTAGGTGCATCTTTCTACAGGAAAAAAACCCCCAAAACTTAAGGAATATTTACTGTGTGGGTATCCTTTTGTTTTTTGTAAAGCCATGACTACTTGAAAGTGTTGCTATAAAGAAAAATGTAGGAGGAATAGAGACACTTGCAAATGACACTCAAAGCTTAATCCATCACTGGGCAAGTTAGAGAGGGTTTATTTTCCAGTCTGTAAAATTTCCATGAAAAATTCGTGCCTTCTGCCAGCATTAGCACACCAGTCATGTTCACTGACTCTGCTATAGAGGTGACTGTCAATGTCCAGACTCCCATCCTGCCACAGCCTTTCAGAACACAATAAAAGCAATGGTGATTCTAATCAGATCCCACTCTGTGCAGCGTTGTGTTCCTGCTTCTGCCTGTAGTGCTGCTCAGCATGCATTTATGTTTTGAAAAAAATACATTCTGAAAGGCAAAGAAATAGTTCCACTTGATTTTTCCATTCTGTGTTCACTGTAAAGGGCTGATAAAGTTCTCTTTTTCCTGGTTAATGTAGTTTAGGTGGGAATAGCATGAAAAGATGTGACAAACTGTTAACATTAATGTACTGAACATAATGAACACCAACCATACAGCACATGGTGCTTGTCTGCTTATTGCAGAATTTAACTCATTTTAATTGCAGTGTTACTTATGTGATGGAGATGTAGCCCTCAGAGGGATCATTTGAGGGATGAATAATATATTTGTCTAAAATGTAAAAAAAAAAAAAAAAAAAAAGCAAACACCAAAACCCAAACCAACAACTAGCAGATATTACTGTTAGCTGTAGTAAATTATAGTTTAATTATTATCTAGATAGTACTTGGCTTAAGGTTAAAGAAGAGGCACTTCTGGAACATAGGATCAAAGCTTGCCTGGAGCACAGCCACAGGACTGTCTTTTGCAAGCTACACTGGTGGTGAGACATTTGCTAGAGCACCTGGGAATAAATTGAGTCTGCTGGGAGGAGAAAGTATCTACCCTCAGGGCACGTCAATGGAAATAGAAGGTGACAATGAGCCTGAGGCCTGCTTGGCCATATCACATGGGTCTCCTGATTCTATTGAAGGTATTGCACAGCAACTGAGCAAATCTGACACCTGGGAGGTTTTCTGTGCAAGTGGGAGGTGTAGGACCTTTACCCTCTAGCACAGAGCTGGTGCCGTAGGCGGTGGGACGCTGGTGGTGTTAGAACCTCCTTATGTCTGTCATTTGTACCCTGAACATTGAATATCTTCCTCATTATTCATCCTAGCACACTAGAAACAGCTGGTCTTCAAGGGAAATTACCTAATGAATCAACAATAAGGCTATTGTGTAGGCGTGACATTTCTGATAATAAATTATTGCTTTCAGGAGGCTGACCACACTTGTCAGGGTTTTGTGAGTTACAAATTCAGCTGCCTTGTCTTATGCTGTTTTACATAACTGACAGTGTAAAACCTTGGCATTTGACTGTTAGTTATTCCTCAACTTCAATATCTGTATCAAAAAATTTTTCTCTCATCATTTGCTCAGAATAATCTTCAGGCATTTCTAACTCATAATTTGAAATTATGTTCATTTATTGTGAATTGATTAACTTTATTCTGTCATATCTATCTTGACTATGAATTTAAATATTGTTTTTATTATAAATGTAAACAGACTATAAATGTAAAGACTACATATTTTATTTCACTTAGATAAATGATGTGTTTGCATATTTCCTGTATGCTTACATTTGAAGTAGTTTTTCAGAAACCCATGGCATGGAGAAAGATCTAAATATTCCCTTCCTAGCTTTCCAAAAATATCTAAATGTAACTAATTATTTTGAGTGCTTGGCCCAAATGAAATATGCTTCAAGGATTATTATTTTAAAGCATTTTCACTTGTGAATGTTATTTGCTTTTTACTTTGTGTATACAGGCATGTGACTAGTTAGTGATTAAAACCAAAAGTCTTTGCTGGTTCTTAGCTGAATGCAAATGATACTAAAACTCAGTCAGTATCTGCAACAAATTGTATGCTTTATCTCTGTGGAATTCTGTGGAACCAGTTCTTTAGCTTTTAATACTGTAAGTCTTTTCATAAGTAGCCAACAAGCAGAAAAAGGACAGCACTTTTGGGGTTTGCCAGATTTCTTGGGGGCAAAATGCATAGTTGCAAATATGAATGAAGTAGGCTAAGGTAAGTCAAACTGGAAAGGAAGTCAGTATTCTTATGCAAGTAGTTGTGGAAGTTAAAAATGAGATCTAAGGCAGGGAATACGTGTTCTAGCAAGTATACTGGGTTTCAAGCACTCCTAGCGACTATTGTTATACTCATTTATTTTCACAGATAGTTGATATCTAATGCCTGGACAGTGCTGCTGCTTCCACTTTGTACAGAATATATTCTTAATTTCATGCAGGAGGGCATGTTAGAGTGTTCTATAAGGGTGACTCTTGCTCAAACAACAGTAGATTTTTTTTTTTAAAGTTACAATTCAATTTTTCAGCAGGAAGGAAACTTAAGAAAACCTGGTGTCTAGGAAGTATCTTCTGACACAGTTATCTGGGAGCTAGAAAACCAGCTTTGCCCAGTTTTACCAGAGTGATCTGAACTGGCCTTGTGTCCACACACTGCCAGGACCCCTCTGTCCAGGGTTTCTGAGGAAGGCCAGTTGTAACTGGAGCAGAACAAATAATTATTGCCCTCAGCACACCCCCAGAAGCACTTGAAAACCAGAAAGTTCCTAAAGAGCCAACGAAGCAAAACATCCTCTGGGAAGATTGCACAAAATCTTGGGCACACTTCAGAGAGGTGCCTGGAGGCAGGATCCTGTGCCAGAGTACTGACTTGGTCCCCTGCTGTCCCTGGCCCCTGGGGGTTCTGCAGCCCTGTCAAGTCTTCCATAACTTGGGTTTCCTGGATGTGTTGTGCCCCAGGTGAGGAGCCCCCGGGTGCCCTGGGCATCAGCCAGCATGGCAGTCACAGGCAGCAGCAACAGCATCCATGCCCTCCCTGGGTTGTGAGTCCAAACCAGTGGAGAAGCAGCACCTCTGCCTTTACATTTCTGCTCATTTTCCAGCACAACCCTGGCCTTCCCTAGTGCCCCTTGGGTGGCTCCCCCAGCCAGGCCTGGCCCTGGTGCTTGCCTAGGGTGGCTCTTGGCACGAAGGATGGTGGCAGTGCCGGTCTGTGGCCTCAGAACTGTCCTAGTCTGTCCCCAGCACGAGTGGTTTGTGAGCAGGCTCCCCCAACATGGGACCTGTACGCAGGTACAAATGGGCAGAGAAGGCTGAGGGATGCTGTGACCTTTAAATATAGTATCTTAGCATCAGTTGACTGATTGTGTGTTTCAAGTGAGCTGATTGTGATGACTTAGTGGTGGACTAGCTAGTTAATTGTGGACATGTTCTGTTTATAAAGTAATACCCGGGCAGCTGAAGGCAGACACGGGTAGGCAGGAGAAGCTCTGCAGTCTGAGTACGCTGTCCCTGCCTCCAGATTGACCTTGTGCTGCCCTACCCACCTCTTCCCTCCTGCTCTGGAGGAGGACTCATCTCCTGTCCCTTCTGGGGATGTTTCAGCTGCTCATGGCCCCAGGGGTAGGTGATGCTACCCCCATGGCTGCCGGTGCCTGCAGCCAACAACAGAACCCAGCACCCCTGGAGGGGCTGAGGGCTCTGTCCTGGGCACCCAGGGCCCTGGAAGCTGCTCCAGTATGATCCCCAGGCCCCTCTTTGGTCTGGCTGAAGATCATTGCTGACTAATTAGGGCTCAGTGGTTCACGTCAGTGCTGTTCAGTTAAGATGCAGAGGTAAGGTCACTGAAAAAGGAAGTGGAAAAAAAACACTTCAGAATGCATAGCCAAAGACTGAACCTATACAATTTTTGGGTGGGATCATGGTAGCCCAGAAAATTTAGATAGATGTTAATGATAATCAGGATTCACTGGAACCTTGAAATTTTTCTCCAAATTACAATTACTTCTGGGGGTCTGTTAATTGAAAGCAAGGGGCTTCTGTACTTTGTAGATAATGAAAATTCAGCTGAAAGAAAGGTGTCATAATGAAGTCACGTTGTCATTGAGTTTTCTCCACCAGTCTTCTGATAAAGACACGTTGTATTCAGCAGCACACAGACTAACATCAATTCTGTCTCCAAAATCTGGCTTTGCAGTGTAAGGCCTGTTGAGTTTCCATGGCAATGGCCACAAATTCCTCCTCTGCTCTTCAAAGTGAAAGACATATTTGTTTTGCTTGCACAACTTTGTAGCACAAAAGCTCTCTCTCTTTTTTCACGTAACACCTGCTAATCTGTACTTGGTCCCTTTGAAGCCTCCTGCTGATCAGAAATTCAAATACATTTTTGCATGCTAATCTTAGTGGTAATCTAGAGCTTGTGTCTTTCATGTTCTGTCTGTGAAAACAGTTTTCTTTATAAATCACCAAAAACATTGGCCCTGGTGGCTCTCCATGGAGGATGAGCCAATAGGGAAATCATGCTGCGACAGCCTGCGTGTTGATTCTCTCAAGGTGCAACACAGCTCTTTAACCAAACACTCGTTCTTTGTGAAAAGGAGGAGAAAGGAGAGAGAAGGGGAGAAAAAAGGAGGAAAGGCTTTAATGAGGTGGTGGTGCAGCCAGGCTCAGGAGGGGCAGACTACGGCAGTGACAGCCTGGGCACCTTCACCTTTCACACCCTGTTCCTCTGTGTGTCAGCCCAACAAAGGAGCAAGTCTGGCTGCAAAGCCAAACAAATGTCTTTGCTGCAGTGATTTTTCTGTTCATCTGATCACCAGGCAGTCGCAGCACTGAGTTCACAGCCTGTGCTCCCCCCACAGCCCAGGCTGCTGCACCCACCTCTGCAGCTCTGGTATTGGGGCAACACTGTGCCCAACGTGGGTGCTGATGCTGTGCAGGGTCCCCCTGTCCTGCCTGTGTGTGTGACACATCTGTCTGCCCTGCCCTTCCTCCCCCCCTACCCCCCAAGAGCCCTTTTTCTAGGCTCTGGAGTGTGCACAGGAGGTCCCAAAGCTGCCAAGGCTCCTGCTGCTGGGGTGATCTGCCTGTCGGAGGGGCTGGAAGGTCTGACACACTGGTGGCCTGAAGCTGCAGATGTGGCTGTAGTGCTTCACTGATACTCAGAGGGACTTTTGTTTACATCAGTAGTAAAGGATTTGAATGGTTTACCCTTGAGGTGTTGCTGTGTGTCCATCTGTGTCTGTCAAACCACACCTAAACCTCATGTCTGTTCTGTCCCATGTGTATTCTAGCTCCGAAGCTGCTGGCAATTCCCTGTCAAGTGGTACTGTGTTCAGTGAGAGTGTTTGCTGGCAGTCCAGCATCAGCTGTGTATGTGCTCGCAGTCTGTGCTGTGTCACTGCAGTGCTCCTTTATGCTTCTGAGTTTTAAAGCAGAAGGGTTTGAATTTCACATTAAATTTATGATAACATTTATTAAAATACTAACTTCGGGAAAATCTTTCTTCATGAAAGGTCACAGTGTGTTTCAGGGAAGAGTGAGTACTCGATACAGGATCACTAGCAAAATATTTGAAAGAGGTTTTTTCTGTCTGTTGTCTGCTGCATCTCACTGTTGTTCAGACTCTGTTCTATTCAAATTCTCTTCCTTTCTTCAGGGAGTCTGAGTACACAAGGAGGGCTATGTTTTCTGCAAGCATATAATATAACCATGGAATATAAACATGGCAATAATTTCCTTAGGCCCTGTGATCCATCAGGCATATTGAGAACAGTTGGCAAAGGTCTGGGGAAGTTCCCAGTGCTACACAGCATTCTAGATAAGATGCCTTTCTGTCTTGCTCAGCTGCAGGATCCACACCCCCAGCACTGGAGAGGTCCATCCTGTCGTCTTTCTCGGCAGGGTAAATATCTACCTTTGAAGTCACATGCCTACAGCGTGCAGAGCTAATACATCAACATCAGTAATTTAACCAAGGGGGGGGGAGGCCCACACCAAAGGAAAGCTGCAGCATAAATCTCTATTTAGCTTTATTCTTTTACTTTAGGTTATATGTCTTTAAAAAAAAAAAAGCTGACAACGTGCTTGCTCCCAAAAAGCCTTTTGAGACAATGCCAAGAGTTTGCTCAAAACTGGTAGAAAGTCAGAGCTGGGATTTGAGAACAGCACTGGATTTTCCCCTGCTTCCTTGCTTTGTTTTAATTTTTCAGCAGTTGAGATGTTCAGTGTGCCTGCTGCCTTTTGCTTTGAGGCATGGGTCAGGGTGTGCTTTTGTCTTTTGAAACGGGCGGACACTGGTGTCTGACTAGTGAGGATCTGCTGGAGTTCATGTGTTTGCTTTCTCTGTATCTATTCCCTTTCAGTCTGGCAAGTGTGACTTGAAAACAATATTATTTGGACTAAACTACTGCAGCCAGGCAACAAGGGTCCTTGTGCCTCTGGGAAGGGCTTTTTCCTCCACAGAGAGCAGCTTCATGAATGGTAACATCTGCAGACCGTGCCTGTAGTGCCCCTTGTCCCCCGTGCAGGTTCATGCCATAGTAACCAGTGCAACCAAAGCAACAGCCTCACCTTAAACATCCTACTATGTGGCAGAAATATTCTGGTTTCTCTGCACTCTCCTCTGATGATGGGATGCTGCTGCAGTAATACTGTTGGGCTTGTTTCATGTTTGAGACATGAGGTCCTGGCAGCTAGCTCTGGGTCACCAAGTTTTCAAGCCAAATAAATGACAAGGGCAATTTTTTGATGACCATTGTACCTGGATAAAGGGGAGCTAACCCCATGTTTTTCTCCTTTCTATAGCAATCTTAGTGTCTCCTCTAATACACTGGACAATGACCACCTGTGTTTGCCAACAGCTCTTCATCATTTTGGTAGAGGTCCTCCTAAAAGGAAATGTAGTCCAGTAACTGTGTATTGAAGAGGCTTTCCACCTGAATGCTTGCAAGGAGGAGCACTGCTGGAGGGGTAAATGGAGGGACTGCTCCTGCTCCCTCCGGAGCCCTGGAAAGGACATTGGCATCTCTGCATTTGCATATGCTGACTGATGCACCTGTGTTATTGTATAAGATATGAAGAGTAGCTTATTGGCATTTACAAACCATTCCTAATAGTGATTGCACACCCCTTGAAATGCAGGCAGCTCATAGACTTGAATTATTGAGGAGTTTAGGATGTGAATCCCAGGGAATCTTCAGCCAGAATCTCCTCCCTCCCCAAGCCAGAGGAGGCCCAATAGCAAATGGGTTGTGTTCTCAGAGGTGCTCACGTCCTAATGCATCACTGTAGTCCTTGCTTTCTCCGGTGCTGATTGCACCTCCAGCTTGGACTTCCAGATCCCTTATTTGTATTTAGAAGATGCCGTGTGTTCTCCACTGTAGCTGATGGGTCCAGAGTCTCATGTCCAAATTTCAAAGCTTTAATTTTAAAAGTATGTAGAAGATACTCTATTCCTAACCTTTCTTATTGTTAAAAAGTTGGTGTATATAGAATGATTGGATCCCCACCACTGTAGTAGTGATAACAATGCCATTTATTGCTTCTTGCGCAGTATCATGCACTAGTGTTGTAGCTGTTCTTCCCAAGAGAATGCAGTAAAAGATCATTTAAAACCTCAGGGGCTTTTGTGATGATTTCACTTGCTATTAATCGCTGATTAGGGCTCAATTATGTTATACAATGATAGTTCCTGCCATGCTGTATTGATCCCAGTGGGAACGAAGGGCATTCAGCACCTTGCGTGTTCAAACCCTTCACACCCATGTCTTGCTGCTCATTACAGGGTATGAGCAGTAAGACTTGAGCACTCCAAGATTTTCTTATTCAGACTCATTTTGAGCTCCAGCTCAGACTGGAGATTTGCTGAGTAAATAGTCTCAACAATAATCCCAGCCTGATTCCAACTAATTAAATCCTGTACAAACATCCCTCTCTGGGCCAATATAGTGAAAGACAACGAAAACACAGAAAACCAGACATAGCTTTCCTCCAGATTTTGCTCGGCCCTTTAATCCTGTATCTTTTGAAAGATAGTAACGTCCATAAGATGAGAGGTCAGCCTTCCTGCCCTCAGCATCAAGCAGTGGAATTTTTCAATAATGAACAGCTGGGTCACCAGCAACACAAAAGCTGCTGTAATATCCTGTAGGCTTACGGGGCACAACAGAAATCCCAAAGCAAATCATGATGTACACAGAAAGGGACCGTCCTTTTCTATTAAGGAGGCCACTTCAAACCAGTCTCGACACCACCTTTTCTCCAGCTTTTCAGAGGAAAGATTATCCCCTGCGTATATTTAATCATGCATTGGGGGGTGGCTTTGATTGCCTTTTTAGAGTAAGGGAAGTTAAAGAACATAGTTTGAAGGCTCTTGCTATCAGTGCTCCATCCTCGTGCTCTCAGCCAAGATGTGTTTACAAACAACCCTTGAAATGAAGAACAGTAACACTGCACTGGGCCCAAGGCTGCACCAGTTTGACTAAATTGGTTGTATGAACCCAGGCTCCAAGTAAGCATGGTGAGAGCTTGTGGGAATGGGAGGGAGGGGATTGTTGCATTTGTTTTTAAATTTATGTGAAACCCCATGGAATTCATGGACCTTCCCAGAAAAAGAAAAAAGGTATCTTGTAGAGGTTTTCCTAAGAAAAGCAAAAGTAAACCAGAATAACATGACTAAAATACAAATACTATAAAAACTTTTTAATGTATCACAAAGGTCAGTCTGAGATGTATGCAAGATATGCTTGAGATTCCTGATTAAAAGCAGTTTGTGTCAAGGAAGTTACCACTTGCAACATGTAGAACATCTGACAGTGATTAAATGGAGCTAGCTATTAGATTTTCCTAAAGAAACAATAGTTAAACATATCTCCACAAGTATGAAACACTTTATGTACTGTATCTGGTACACCTCATTTAAATTGACTTAGATGGAACAGACACACTAAGTCTAACTAGTAGGTTATTAAGAATATAAACCTGGTGCCCAAGAATTTACAATCAGTTATATGGGAGGTATCCTGACTTTCCTCCTTTTCCCAGGGCTTTCATTTACTAAGCATATGCTGTAAAGATGTCACATTTACAGCAAGGGACACGTTTAGGATGTTTCTTACAAATAGTTTTAAGTTACATACCTGTAGCAAATGCTTCTTGCTATTCTGTAACATACTGTATAGAAAGCCTGCTATGGGCTTGAGAAAATGTATGTTAAAGGAAGAATGTATGTTTTGGAAAGAACACATTCATCATCTATTTTTTAAAGTTTTGTTTATAAGAATTTGTGAATTTTGGGTAGAAAAAAGTACATAAAATTGTTTTCTGCAGGGTGACAAGCTTTCTAGCTCTGTTAAACCACTTAGAGATTTGAGAAATATGGTTTAAATTAAGCATATCATACTTCTAATTCTGGTGGGTAACAAAAATAAGAGCTTGGAGATTCATCCAGCCTGTAGTGTTTGGTTGTTGCAAATAAACTGTGTGCTATGAGTAATAATTTTGAGAGTTCCCTAAGAAATACCTTCTTGATTCCTTTGCTTGTGAATAGGGAAGGTGCGTTTAGGTGGTTACTGCAGGGCTGTATTTGCACTTCAGTGTTCTAATTTGTATCTGTACCTTGCAGTGGAGGAACAGGCAAATCAGAAGGCTGAGTTCAGTGTTTCAATCTTCCTTTAATAACGAATTTCCCTGTAATTTTGTGAGATGAGTGGGCAGAATTTTTGAAGTAAACAGCTACAGTGCTGTAAGTCTAACTAAAATCACTATTTCAGCTCTGGGGGGGCTGGGACCTAATTTATGACTAAGTCCAAACTTCTGTAATTTGTATAATGCCAAGTCTATTAAAATAGTAATGAATAGCTTATGTTACTTTCACATAATTTAAGACTGACAAAAATTAAATTGTAAATTATTGCTTAAAAATGAGAGAAAAATTCAAGACAATGTCTTGAGAGCAACAGACACTACTACTACCACTACAGACCACTACTGGTACTTTTCATTTCTCTTATTCAGATTTGCAAAACTGCTTGCTTGCTGAGTTACTGCCAGGTAGAAGTCTGCCTTATGCACAAAACTGTCCAGAATTTGGTCTTTTTCATGTGACTCACAAAACCAAAGGAACTCTGATGCGGGTCAGCCAGAGAATGGACTTAAAGGATGTGGCATAAATGCTTCATGGGGTGGCAGTAACACTCACACTCTATGAAATGACAGCTTCAAAGGTAGTTGTTTTCTTGCAGTTGGATTCAGCTGAAAAGATTAGGGCTTGAAGCTTTGCCAGGAGTTTGGTTTTAACCAAGAGATCATTACTGTAATTAGGTGATAGTTTTAACCCATACTTTCTGTGAAATACCTTGAGTTTTATAGATCTGTGCAGTCTGCAAACTCAAACGTATTATGGATGTGTATCTCTGAAGCCTACATAGACAATGTAAGATTTGATATATAATACAAAGGAATGTCTTCTTGTTCCTCAACAGACCAAAATCTCACTTCTCTATTTATTGCCTCTTAATATTTCTAGGCTGCCTCCCTGTCCCTTCCTAGTGTGGGAGCATTAAGTCCCTGCTGTATGGGTGTTCTTTCTTTATCTCCATGCAGTTTGACATTAATGTCAGTTATCATCACCCTTTGCAGGGCACTCTGAAGACTTCTCCTGCAGTATCTCATCTGTGTAGGGGTTTTCTGTCACAGTAAAATAGAACTGATCCTCTCTCTTCCTTCTCCTGTCTGCTTCCCTTCAGCAAAAACCAACAGTAAAGGCATCACTTCTGTACAAGCAGGACAGGAGCATGTCAAGTCTCTGCTGTCTCCCAAAGGGGCAAAACAGAAGGAAACTGCCCCTCCCCCCAAACAAACAAACCCCCCAAAACAACCCACATTTTTTCCTCTCTGCTTTGTGATCTCCCCTTTCCCCGTGCAATGTAAACACAGCATGGCAGAAATGTTCCAGTTTCATGTAGGCAGAGGCTGTGCAGCCCAGCGCTGGGGCCATCTTCCTTCTCCAGAGTGTGTATTTAATGCTGGGAAGAAGAACTCCATCAGCTGTTTGAGATCCACCTTTGTATCCCTGTGTCACGGCAGAAACCACTCCATTTGCTTTACATCTTTTTGTATTTATAGGTTAATCCTAGTCTTTGCTAAAAGATGATTTAACAAAAATAAGGAGCAGAGCCTTATTGGGAAAAGCAAAGGCTGTTGTTGAAAGTTACTGACAAGCTTTTATTAATTTTCATGAATTAACAAGTGATGGAAACTTTAGGTATATTGCTGTCTGGTGTGTACCAGCTTCAGAGTGGAAGTGCACAAGCTTGAGTTGAGCTGCTTGTACCCTCATGATACCTGGATCAGGTATGTGATGAAGTCCAGCTACATTATGAAAGGGTGGTGTGAGCTTTCAACAAGTAATGGGCAGATATTCTTTATTCAAAAGAAACACACTCCCACGAAGGAGACATTAAACAAAAGCAGTCATTTGGGGGGGCAAGGGGGAGGTTGAAGCCTGCAAGCTGTGATCAGGTGACAGATATTTTTGTTAGAAATAATACCCCTCTCTGATTTCCTTAGGGGTTAAATATAAAGCATAAAACAAGGGACAGTGATGAAATCCAGGAGAATTACCTCTGTGTATTCTGTAGGAAGTGGGTAAACAAGTACCTATGTGCTGCCCAGGTACAGCAAGTACTGTTTAGACAGCTGCATTGCCCATTGAAAGGTGCTGTTTGACAGTGCCTTGGTGATAATAAGTATAGTTTCATATAAGATTCATATAAAATTGTACATCTCTATAGAGAGAGCTGTGTTAATAAACCCTGCACAGTAAAGAAGTTGGATTTTTCTGATGCATGCCAACTACTAATGTAAAACACGCTCCAGTGAGAATTCCTTGAAAAACTGCATTTACTGCTGCAATAATAGTAAAAGGTCACCTTGGATCACATTTGCAAAAGGTCAGACGCTGGTGGAGATAACAGCGTGTGCACACAGAGCAGAAGTTGGTAGGTCCATTGTCGTTCCATCTGCAGCCACAGCTGAAAACCAATCAGGGTTAGACATGGAAAAAAGGTTTCTTCCATTTTGAACAATTCTGTGGTGGGAAAGGGATTATTCATGTAAAAAGGAATGTCTCTGAGCCTACTAAAAATTGTCCAGAAAGGCAGCAGTATTTTTCAATGCACTATTGTGCTGAGCTCCTCATGTATTTCTATGTTCTGGAAATGCATTGGGATGAATGTGTGTCTCCAAAATGGTTATGCTTGCACAGTATTCTAGAACAGCTTGTTTAATGTGGCATGGCACAAGGTATCTAATGTGAAATGTATGTATGAATGCTTTTCAGCTTGACAACTACAGTACGAATGTCACAAGTGTAAGTTACGTGCAGTCTTACACTTGGGAAGTTTTGGTGTAAAATGGTTAGAGTTCAGTTGTTTGCTGCAGTGGATTCTGCATTCTCTTAAGTCAAAATGCCTCCTCACAAGCTGCTGTTCTCTACTCCAGCCCCACCAATTGCTGACAAACTTCAAGCACAAGGATAAAGAAGTTTGTAATGAATACTGTCTCTCTAGCTCTTCTCAGCCACATGTACTGAAAATGTTGCAAGTTTATTCTAAAAATTGCATCTTTTTGCTCTTAAAAAGGTGCATTTCTGGAGAGGTCCCAATGATTGATATGGTGCCAGGAGGAATTAGCTCTTGTGTATACATAAGCTGTCTCTGCATCAGGCCCAGAAGACGCAGTGAGAAGAGGGCTTGTGGGACTGAGGATCCCCCGAAGAAGCACCAAGTCACCTTTTCACCATTTTTCAGTCCAGCCTCTTTAGTTCTTGTATAAATTATATGTGATCTACCCCAGGGAAGTTCAGGGGAAGTTAATTCTGTTGTGATGGGTTTGTTCTTTTGAGTTATTCTGTTGGTGGTATGTATCTGTGACAGAGGACAGTCCAGAGGTGCCCACTGACATTTGTAATGCTTGTCCCCATGCAGAGGGTAAATGAAGGTCTTTGCCTAATGAATTTATATTCCATCACAAGTTAAGTCCACCTTGCTTCTACTTATTTGTGATTGTTTATCATGGAAAATAAAACGTTAGAACACACATCACAGGCTCCTAAATGCTTTAGTGAAAGAAGGTGGCATATAGTAATGGCTGGAATCTGCCCTTAAATCTGATCACATTCTCTGTTGGCCCCTAATTTGGTCACTGTTACTGTGATGGTATAAGGTGTAATATAAAGCATCAACATCATGATAGGAGTTACTGCAGCTGTCTAAGACCTGACAGGGTTTGATTGCATGACAGGAGTATTTGGTACCATTTATTGAAAGTCTCTGCAGGATGCAGAGTGATCAGTGTTCTTGGAAATGAATGGTCTTTTCATGTTGCTGATTTCATTTCTGAGGATGGCCACAGCACTCCCAAAAACCAGGGATTAATAGTCCTGGCTGGATGCAAGGGAGTGCAGTCAGCACTTCACATGCTGACACTTGAATCAGACACAGAAAATAAAGTGTGGAACCTGGAAAGTGGTTTCCAAATATTTGACAGAGGACTACCGGTGAAACTTGGTGCTATTCCTATTTCTAGGCTGCCAGCAATATCTAGTAAATTTTCCCAGAGAATCGTGGCTGTCCATGACATGGCTTCGGCATTGCTCTTTCTAAACTCCCTTCTTCTGCTTAAGATTTACCTTTGCCTCTGGGGCGGTTTGATGTTGCTAAGCAAAAAAGAATAGTTGTGCCTCCGGTATGTTAGGGGCACTGGCGCTGCTAGGCAGACACTTCAAACAAGCCTCAGGGACTGAAATGCCGACCAGGGCTACCTCTGGCATCCAGTTAATTTTTTTTTTTTTTTTTTTTTTTTTTTTTTTTTTTTTTTTTTTTGTAAAAAATGCAGCAGAGGCTCTGAGGAGGCATTGCCAAACAGTGAGCGCTGGGGTAAAAGGAGCAAGAGAGGGGCTCTTTGTCTGAGCACCAAGCACAGGAGCGATGCTGGTGCCATCCTGCCCTGGTTTGTAAGGGGCCCATGGGGACCGGCGGGTGGTTCCGAAGCCCACATTATCCCACAGCCCAGGCTCTGGGGGTGGTGCCCACCGTGTCCGGCACAAACCGATGGGCTGGGGTAGTGGCTCCAGGTCTAGCAGTGCCCTCCTGCTCAGTCCTGCTGCCACAAGGAGTTTGTGCCTCCTTCTCCTCTGTTGGAAGTGGAAACGGGTATTGACAGAGATCTCCTTCACCATCTCAACTTTACAAGGTGTCTAGGTGGAATATTGATGGATTTGGGCCTAAGAGTGACTAATTAGCATGCAGGATTCCTCAAAAGGGTTAACATGGGATCTTTTTAATTGTCAAAAGAGTTTCAGGCTATTAGTGTTGGCATATTCTTCAATAATCTGTTTTATTTTTACCTGCTGGGAGCTTAATTAAAAAACAAAGAGGCTCAATTTAAAGCCCATTACTATGCTAATTTTGTAAGAACTGGGCGGTGATTAAGAAGGTTTAAAAAGAGGAGTTTAGTTTGCTCCAGGGAATGGGTTGGAGGCAGGTTTTATTTCGTTTCATTAGCTAGCTACAATTATTTATAAACTAAATGGAAATGATATTAAAGAGTAATGAAAAAAACAGCATCTATGTATTATTGAACAGCAGAACTCTTTTTAATTTAGCATCGAAGTGTGCAGAGCCTTTATTACTGCAACTTGCAGTTAACGCAGCTAAATGCAGTTGTTAAATATAAGAGGCTTCTAAAATATGCCCATAAATATAGAGCTGTCTTGTTTGCTTTTCCTATAGATCACTCGAGTAAGTTTATAAAGATATCAACCTGACAATAAAGATGAACTACTGTCTCTTTTTAAAAAGATTTTATGAGTTTTTATGCAGGAGAATTTCTTAACAGAATAAATAGTAAAGAATTATTTTTTTTGTGCTATGTAGTAATGCATAATCTAAGAGTGCCACAAACTTGCCTGTCATGGAAGCCCAAAATAATTCATGCAATTCTAACAGTGTGAGGTGTACCTGGGAGGAGTGGCTGCCTCCATGGGTGTTCAGAAGCTGAATGCCAGGCAGACTCCAGCACAGCAAGGGCTGGAGATGTTTCTGTGTCCCTGCAGGAGTGGGACAGGCTGGCTGCTGGCCTGGGCAGCAGGAGGATGGTGCTGTGAGTGCAGATATGGCCAGGGACACAGAGAGGCTGGCAAGATCCCAGGAGAGGGTTCCAAGCCCAGGCACCAATTTTGAACTGAATTCCCCAAACAAGGGTAACTGTGGTATCTGTGAGAATGTGGGCAGGGAGATGTGCCCTGTGCCTGCCAGAGGAACTCCTAAAACTGGTGTCTATCTTCCAGCTGTGGGAGAGGAGGAGGTGCTAAGCCCATGGCTGGAGAGCCACGTGTCTGGTGGCACCATGGCCCTCTACAGAAGTAACAGTTACCTATAAAACATGTTATGCCATCTCGTGTGGCATGAATGAGGTCTGGTTTGCCTGGCCCACCCAGTAGCTATGTTAATGTAGTGTTTGAACCCACGCTGAATATTCTCTTTAGTCTTTTAAAGCAACGTAAACTCCATGACTCAGGGACCAGAACTGCTGCTCTGTGCTGAAACCCTTTATCCTGCAGATTGTTTTGGGAAAGGTCTCTGGGAATGGAGAGTGGGAGAAAGCCTGGATTGAGAGCCAGATGTCAGTGGCCACCAGGCAGAGAGTTCTGTGAGGAGGCCAGAGGGCTAGCACCTGCTGCCAGCCACCCTTGTGGGCTGCCCAGAGCAGCTGGTGAGCTTCCCCAGGGTGTCCTTGCTCCCATGATGAAGGAACATCTGCATCCATGCCTCTGTTCTTTGCAAAGCCCCTTGTCTTCAGCATGCTGCAGAACAAGAGCTCTGCTTCCCTTCCACCCGCAAGAGACAGCCAGGGGAGCTGAGGGCTGGCATGGGGCTGCTGGCTCAGGGAGCTGGGCTGTGGTGGTGGGACTGGTCACTGTGTGGGTGGGGTTCCACCACCCTGCAGGCTGTGGAGGTTCCTGAAGCTCCTGGAGGAGCTGCCAGCACTGGGAGGCTGGGGGCATCCAGGCAGGTGCTTTCAGCATTGGAGTAGGGATGGGGTGGCAGAGAACTGTCTCTTTCTACTTAAGCATTACAAAAGGGTCCTTTGGGTGTGGGACTTTTCCATGAAGGGGGCCTTAGGTTCACCTCAGTATTTATTTCTGTATACAGTGGAATTAAGCAGCATGAGGTGGTGTCCTCTGTGTGAACGGAGACACTGTGAACTTCCTTACGGGCATCTGTAAGAAGTGGGGTTTTTTCTCACTTGTGTTGAACCTCGCAGCTCAGAAATCAGGGGCCCATCAACAACTGGTCCATTTCACCTCACAAGCCTTGACCATTCTCACTTATATTTACATTTCTGAAGCCAGGATTTGTGTATTTTATCCGTGTTTAGAAAGGGGTTTGTAGGTACTGCTGTCTAAATAAAAACTTAAAAGTATTAACATTAACAAGCAGGGATGTGTAAGAAGCCCCTATGGTTTGTGCGTATGTTTTCTTGAGACCTAATCTCACTCTGACAGGAGGTAGGTACCCAGAGAAAGCATCAGGACTTTGTAGTTTGTGTCTTCTGTGCAGCACTTGTCATGAGAAGCAGCATCCTGGAGCCATCCAGGCTGTGTCAATTCAGAGCTCACCGTGCTGCTTCCACTGTCACACTGCGAAGAACCGCCCGGTGCTGCAGCTCTGCTGTCTGTCGGTGAGCTACGGGCTGAGAACAGCCACTCAGCTTCCTCTTGAGATAAAGGTCATGAAGCAGACAGAATAGCTTAAAATCCTCTCTTGGTTCTAAAGGCAAACCGGGCTATCCAGGATCCCCGAGGTCTTAAATGTCCCGTGGCCTTCTTTTGACCCTGTATACACCTTACATTCTTCCTTTAATGATTGACACTCAGTGGGTATGTGCCTTCGGGCACACTGAGGTTGTAGCTGCCTCTTCATCAAAGCAACTGTTTACAGCTGGTTTGAGTTGGATGCCAATAAACAGTATTCTTTTTGTCTCAAAATAAAAAGCAGCTTAAGTCCCTAATGATAAGGATTTTGTGCTTTGTAGAGGAAAAATTCAGCTAGGTTGGGACAGCCAGCCTCACTCAGTTTAGCAAGTCAGAGTACTTTATACTTGCAGCTAAATCGCTTTTATCTCCTCAAGCAAGTGGGCTATAGATTCTTATCACTGTGGCAGAAGTGATGAGGGTAACGTCTTTAGTTGGAAATCATTGGCAACATGTGGAGAAAGCTTAAGATGTTGTCACACTTTAACTTAGTCCTAATCTGTTCAAAGGCAGTTCATACTTTCTGACTGCACCAGCAGGTAGTGAGAGAGAGTCAAAGACCATCAGGGTAATATAGCTCATGCTTTTCTTTGGAGAGTTTATGACTTTCATAAAGCGGGTACAAAGAAACTGCAGCGGTAACTGTTATTGTCTAAATGAAGAGCTTATGTTCACCCAACCATATTTCATTAACTTGTACACCCAAGCTTCTACATTTCCTGCCTGCTCGGTGCAGTGCTGGAAGCAAATCTTGAATATTTTAATGCCTATTGTCAGTGAAATGAGAACAAGAGAAATGCAGAGATGAGCCGTGCCCCTGGCATGGCTGTGGGACACGTCCACCCCAGCTGGAGGGTCCTGTGCAGGGAAGTGTTTGGGGCAGCCCCTCAGGTGTTCACAGCACGTCCAGCACCCACTGGTTGTGGGTTGCAACACATCGTGAGGTGAGATCCAAAAAAGGAGTAATTCTCCTTACAGCAGCAAATCGAGACACTGCTAACAATCCTTTCGTGCTGAATCTGAGGATACTATGAGGGAATAAAAGCAAATATATTTAGGAACAAACTCTCAATGGAACTAAGGGTTTTTAAATCATCTTACCGGTGAACAAGGATCCAATCCTGTTCCTGGTGGTGTCAGAGGAGTTCTTTTATTCACTTGAGGCAAAAACTGACACAGCTTCTCCTTTGTTTATCTTTAGCAGATGATCTTACAAACTTCAGAATTTTTGAGCCAGGTATTGAACAAAGCAGCTAGTCTTTGGAAACACTTATGGAACTATCAGGAATACCATGGGATATTCCTGTGCTTTTATAGAACAATTTCAAATCATACAAATTTCTTCACTGAAAGAAAGGAATGCTGTACTAAGATGGTGTGGTGGGGATTTCATACATTCTCTGTCAGGCAGCTCTATTTTTCCTCTCTGTGTGCATGTGTGTGTATAGCGTATATATATGCATGTAACCAGAAGTTTAGTATTTTCCAGCTGTGGCCTACTTACAAGTTTTCATTTAATTAAAAAATTCTGAAAAAGTTAATAAAATGTTTAGACAAACCTTTCAGTCTTGTGAGCTTAAGGGACTAATCCTCTTTGCATGCCTAATAATGTTGTTGGTGTCTAATGGGATTTCATTTTCACACATGTGGAAGTGTCTTGTGTGATAAATGTTTAACTGCTGGAATAACGAAAAAACCTGTGATGATGTTCCAAGCAAAAGGAGGGTCTGGGCATGCTACAGGGCCTTGCTTATTGATGAAACTTTTTGTATGAGTTTAGAGAGTCTAGTTTACTAAAGCCTGAATGCAAACTTGCATTCTGATAGCTAAGTCTTTAGGACAATATCAACCATATTTGGCCTTACCGAAGCTAGATTTTGGTAGTTCCATGTTCATCTGAAAATGCAGTTTAAAGAACAAATAGAGTAATTGCCCATACTAGAATAACTAGGCTAGTCTGGTCATTAACATAAAAAAGGTGAATCAGAATGTTTGGAGTATTCAAAAAAAGCCTGTATTAAGAGAGCTATTTTCTACCCCAATATTAATAACAAATAATTGACATGATGTTAATAAGAGTGACTCCACATTACAAGAATAAATTATGATTTATAGATGTTGCAGGACACACCTTCAGTTGCCTGAATTTTTGGGGTTTGGTTTGGTTTTTTTGATGTTCCTTTTTCAGTGGTTGTTTTTACAGGGTTTCTCCCAAAGCTCTGTGCTTCTTGTAAGACTCTTATCAGAAGAGAAAAGTTTGTGAAGGAAGGACAGTAAAGACAAACTATGTGAGATGATTTGGGAGGTGAGGGGAAATGCACCCATTAAAGGTCAGGCTAATAGAGCATGATTTAGAGCAGAATATAGCAGAGGCTTTTGTAAGACAAACAGCAACTTTTCATGCTCAGATGGGGATTCTTGGGTTAAATTGCTATCTTTGAGTTCTGAACTTGGAAAGGTATTAAAGTGGAATTAAATCTTTACACAATCCGGCTCTTGTGTCATTCAGGATTTTTTTGGGTTCTGTTTAATTGTACATCACAGCAGGGTTCTGAGTGACTGGTGTCTAAAGAAATGAGGGATAGGGTTAAGTCTGCAGCCCACTGCTCTCTGCTAATCCTTCTTGTTCCTTGAAGAAGGATTTACTTTTGCTGCCAGCTTGTGAAAGACTTTCCTCCTCCCGAAGAGATTGTTGTGGCTTTCCTGGGGAGGTGTGGTTGCTATAGCAGGGAGTCACGCCTGGGTATTCTCTCAGACCCTACTGAGAATGGGCAAAAAAAGAGCCGAAGAAGAGTAAAACTGGGGATTAAAAAATGGAACAATGGGAGACAGGAAGATAGGAGTGGGAACAAATGGGAATTACAGCACCAAAAATAATGCAAAGTGACAAAAAGAGGAAATAGAAAAATAATAGCTGACAGTCGGACTGAAAAGAGAAACACTACAAAAGAACAATTTATTTTCAACAGGCAAAGAAAATAAAACGGCATCTGGGAAATAAGACTCAGGCCTGTGTCAAGGGCTTTTTTTTGTCCTTACTGTATTGCAAACAAATATGCAGCAAGTGTACAAAAATTTCTCCATGTCTCCTCAGTTCCACCTTTACCGTGATCTGTTTATTCAAAACAAAATTTTCTTGGCTTTTATAATGTGTGTTTACTTATTTGTTGGCAAATTATATTTCTAATTGAGTCTGTTCCTAGGTACTAAGTGTAGGGCAATTTTTGGCTTTTCATATGAAATACTGACAGATAGATTAATAACAAAAGAAATGCTCCAACTCTGCTCAAATTCTGTTCTTGAATGCCGTCCAAAGAAATCGCTGCTTCTAGGAAAATGCCAGTGGGTACTTGGTTTTGCTGATGCTTACGGGAGACAAATTCTTCAGCTCTTACCATGGCGATGCCCCAACATAAGTACCTGGTCCTGCCCCTGCTAGAGCTGGGCCTGTGCCTCCCTCCTCGCCCCCCCACCGCTTGCTCCTCACCTTCTCTCAGCCAGCATATTGCTTTATCATAAAGAGCTTACCCTTAGGATTTTTAGATGCTGTATTTTGCTCCTAAACCCTTTTGCTTTACTAGTGAAATGCAGCCTAATTTTGCAAAAATCTGAACTTTTCATCTCAGTGAAAGCAGCAGAATTTTTCATTCGGTTTAGAGTTTATCATCTTAGAAATAAAATTTTAAAAGAAGGCAGTCCCACATCTAACAGCAAATCTCTGAATGCCTTTCCTGCACCCTACTGCTTTATATATAGGAGAGGCAGAGAGATGTAACAGATGAAACATTTTGTTTATGAAGTGTCTATGTTTTGTTTTATTTCACATGTTTTTGCAATATAGATAACAGATTACACCACAGAGCTTTCATTGCCTTGTGCTATAAAGATACTATAAAGCCTTTCTGGGTATTAATAATAGATTGTGTTGATGAGTTTGGAGAAGCTGGCAATAGACCCCCCACTGTGAAGACATTAACACCACAGGACTAAGGTATCTTTCCCTTGCAAATCAGTTGCTAAATTGGCTGTGCTGATGGGTTTGGGCACAAGCTTTTGTACAGCATCAGTGCAGCAGGCACAGGAAGTTATTTTGTTTTATACTGGCAAATAACGTTTCTTCCTCTTAATGTTCTTAGTTGAGAGGAAAGTCCCTGTGTAAATTCTTTCCCTAAGTCATTCTTGCCAGCCAAGAAATAACTTAGAAATTACATTTGAATTGCTTTGACACACAATTATTTTCTTCTGTAAAAATGAAGACCAGAGCAGTGAATCACCACCAGTACAATTTCCCTGCTTATAGGGCCTTTAGGGTGAATTTTCGTATAAAAATTATATTAGAAGAATTTCCCTGTGTTGTTGGCAGTGTAAATTCACAGGCAACTGTAAATTCAGAATGCCACTTAGTGAACAAGAAGAATAAGGCATCTCATCAGACTAGTGAATATTCAGCACACTGGAGACAGGCAGTGCTGGTGTGGAGCTGGGCTATGAAATCAGATCCCCTTTCCACGTGGGGCACAAGCCATTCCACCCACTGGGAACCAGTGAAGTTGTACAGGTAGGAAATAGAGGTGGATTTAATTGAATACATTAAATAGCTAAAAAAAAAAATCCCAAGGAAGAAAGACGAAAAAAATGTTAGCTTGGGGTAATGACCTAGCTCAGCAGAGTTGCAGCAGAAGCACAAACTCCCCAGCACATACTTTGCTTTTATAGCACTTCAGTATAATTTGAAGCTATACAAAAAACACCAGAGCAAAAGCCCACTTAGCTTGTTTTAAACTCACAGACAAAAATAACATTATTTCCCAAATTCTTGCACTGCCTAAAAATATATATCTGAAAAAAAAAAATAATCTTTTGTTAATCCATTAGGCTTCTTAATTGCAGCCCTGGCTTTATCAATTCAATTGGTGCCCTTAACTTTTATAACAGGTTCTGTTCTGCAGAACAGATTAGGAGAAAATTGCAGCCATAATCTGTACAGTGCAATTGCTGTGCTATAAAGAGGAATGGGAGTAGCTGAGAAGAGCAATTGGATTCCCAAAGGTGGAGCACAGTAGAGCAATATCAGTGACTTTGTAAATGAAAAATTGTTTTAATTCCCTTCTAACAGCAATAATTCGATTCTTCATAAATTTTTCCATCAAAGTGTTGTAAGGAAAAATGCTATAAAATGGAACTGCTTGGCAGTGATGGAAGACTTTTGAACAAAGTGGTCAATTAGAGGATGAAAATTAAGCAAAGAGAAGAATCCATGCTGTCACATTCTTCTTGAAATAAGACAGTGTACTTTACATTTTATGTATTGCTTTATAGTTTAGGAAGATGTTACTTTTTAGGTCATTCTGGCCCAACCTGAGCAGGGCCAGGCAGGGTGGCAGCTTTGCATTCTGTGTCTTCATGCTTTTCAGCCAGTCTGTTCACTGGGTCTTTTACATTTGTCTCAGCACCATGGTTCTGACCCTGGAGCCCCCAGTGCATGGAGATTTGAAGTAGTCAGAGAGTGCTGTGCCCACCCACAGGAGGGGTGCAGGAGCTGGGGTTGGGTACCAGGTGGCTGGGTAGTCCTGTGCTTGGTGGCTTGAGGACCCCTCAAAAGTGACAAGCAGTCACCAGGTGAGAGGGTGGCAGTTCCAGTCCTTTCCTCTGCCAAACACCTGCCCCATCAGAGCAGGAGGCAACTGAGAGAGCATGAAGGTCCCTCTGGATTGGCCCTCATTGGTGGAGCATTGTTGGGGATCTTGTGCCATCCTTTGCTCTGTGCAAGAGGGGACATCAGGACTTTTTCTTTGATGAAAATATGTAAAGAATGAAAATTAATCCAGGGCAGAAGATGTTTGGTAGTTGTCATTTCTGTTGGGCCTATCTTGGCTGGGCAGAGCAGTGTATGTGAGTGTGTGTCCCTGACAACATCCATGGTCAAATGCTCACCAGCTTCAGGACAAGATTTCACTTAGCATGGGGTAGCATGTGGGCTCTACCATTGTTTTATCCACTAGGTTGCCTTTGCATGGCAGTAGAACATGTATTTTCAGTTCTGGTGAAAATACAGGTAAAATGTTCATGGGAAGGAAAAGCATCTTATTACCAAGATGTGCCATGTTGTAATCTGTGAATCCCATTGAACACTGTGAAGCTCAGTGCTAATGGCAGGCTTTCACCAGTAGTTAATGTTCTTACTGCAGCACCTGTGGAGAGAGGGTTAATAAATATTTTCTTCAGTTCTCCCTGAAGAAGAAAATGGTTTCTTTGTTTCAGTTTCTTTCTAAATATTACATTTTTTTTTCTAGAAACTTTTAATTTTTGCACATTTTATTACTACTCGGTGAAAGGGAATTAACTTTCTTTTACTGAAGTTTCAGATATGAAATTTGCTTTAATAAACTATTTAATTATTTTTTCTGCAGGGAAAATACATGATGGATTGTTTCAGTTTTTAGGGTTTCTTTTTTTTTTTCAAATCATAAAATTGTAATATTTCTCTTATGCTTTAGTCCATTTGAGATGTTTTGACTGTTCGGAATGCAGTGTAACCAAGCAACAGTTTCTTGGTTTTTTTATAAGTACCCATGAGCTCTAAGATGCTACAAAAACGTTCAAGTCCTATGCTAGGAAAAACCCCTGTGCACAATGTTTTCCCCCTTTTATGTCATTTAAAAAAGACAGAAGTATCAAAATTTGTCCCACAGAACAAGGAACAGATGTAATTCATTAGTAATTTAATTTCTTTTCTTAATAAAACTCAGTTGTGTGAAAAGTATAATATATTTTATTTAATCTCTAACATATTTTGTAATATACCAGTGCCAAGCGAACTTCCAGTTGGCTACGTAGGCACAATGGGGCTGTCACACACAGGCTCTAATCAGGAAGAAAACTGTCAGAGCTAGAGATTATACCTACAATATTTACAGAAGCTTGTGACCACCATCTTTGCATATCTATTAAGTAAAGAAGAGCCAGTATCTGCTGTGGCTTTTTGCAACACGTAATGTCTGAACAACACAGAAAGGAAAATGATTTAACATCTCTGATTGGTACAGGGCAGCATCTGTCCTCTTGCATACATCAAACATGGCTTAATAACTTCCTATTTACTGCTTCATGGCAGTGGTCCAGTAAATAAACAACCTGACTGAATTAGTCTATTTTTATACCTCTGTCCTGTGTAACAAACCTCTTGAACCACACTTAATATGAACAGCACATTTTGCACTGCACATGGAGATCTCTCAGCATAGATTAAATTAGTTATAATAAAACAATTAAAATCTATTTGCCCACAGACAGAAGAAAATGAAGGATCTGGGTGAGCAATAGAAAGGTAAAGGGTGAGTTGTCAGGACATCAGAAGAGCAAACAGCAGAACCATGATTCTCAGGAACATAGCAGAGTTAAACTTACTGTGAGATAACTACACGAGAGATAATAAATCAGTGGTCTGTATTAAACACCAGATGGTTGTGTCCATGCAGGAAGGCACAACAGATCATGTAACTGTGGTTGTTTCTAAGGATTACTGATTCAGCCCGACTTCACAGGGATATCCTAACAAATAAAATCTTTATAGCCTCTTCCACTGGTGAACATTTTCATCTACTGTTTAAAGACAGGACCACATGTCTTAGTGCTTTCATTCCCCCTAATATGTATGCAAAATTAATTTGCTAGGTTCACCCAGCTTTAGCCAGTGAAGATTTTTGACTATCTAGTACTGTAAGGTGCCTCACAGCAGTTATTAAAATACTCAGATGGACAAGCAGGCCATTGTTCCAAGCTTTAGCTCAGCTGAATCCCCCAAGTGTCTCAGGCATAGAGGCAAACACACTTAAAAACTCCTAAACCTATTGAGTTGTCTCTCAGAATTGTCCAGGCAACAGAATTTATTTATAAAACTCTTGCAATCATTGATTCAAAACAAGGTTTTCTTGTTCTGCTTTTCTTCTTTGTCCTCTTTGAACAATTTTCTTTGGAATGTTTTCGTTGTGCTTAGGAGTCTGCGATTTCCTGGGGCTTCTAATAAAGTCTTTTGATTTCCACTCTCCACATACTTTAACAAGTCCAAGGATTTTGAGGTTTGACACTAACTTAAGAGATCTGGAGATAATCAGCTATGGGGGTAAAAAGTCAGAGTTATGCAAATTATTTGTGAAATGTATAAAAAGCTAAAGAAATATTTCTTTAAATGTGGTTGGTGTGGGACAGAGTCTTTGTCTCAGCACAGAATATCTGCATGTTCCCCTTCAAATTTATGGCTCCGATTGAGACCTGCAAAGGGGTGATCTGTAAAGTATTCCTGCTATCCTACACTTCTCAACAGGTTTATTACCATGCGTTTATAAAATGAACTGTCTAATGAGCAGTGGTTTAGATCACAGGTATCAAAGTCTGGTCATTTGTCAAGATTAGTTTCCTGTTGTGAGATTGCTGTGTGCAAAAAAAGTGCAAAACCCTGGGTTACTCTCTGGAAGCTGAAAAAGTACCTAAAACACTTTATAAAATAGATTTAATGAAGATTTTATAATTTCAGAATGAAATCCAACACAGTGTGTGTGAGTGTGTGTTATAATGCAGAGAGCACCTAAGCGTGGAATTTTCTTGTCTTGACAACAGACAAATTAAAGATACAAAACCCATGAAGTATTTCCAGGCCAACTTAGTATTAATTTGGATGAGTTAATGCTATACTGATGACACTGTAATTCTTTTTAACTAAAAGACTGCCTTTGGAAACATTGCTGTGAAAGCACCATCTATCTGGCAATAGTTAATCGCCCATAAATAACAAAATATTTTCTATTTATGTGTTAGAAATCTATTCTCTTGAAGAGAAAAAAAAAAAAGCGTCCAACCCGCAAACGTTCGGTATGACAGCGGTGCAGCTCGGTGAACAGCCCTGCCCAGCACAAGGCTCTGGAGAAAGTTGGTGGTTTTTTGGGTTTTGTGCCCCGGTTAGAAATGCCAAGGGGAGGCTGCATGTTCTCTCGGCTGCCTCGGTATCTCTTGGGGGCGGCCCGTTCCGTGGGCCCCACCGGGGGCTGCCCCTCCCCGGACCGGGTCGGGGTCGGGGGGCTGCTCGCAGGTTCGGCGGCCCGGCGGGACCCGTCGCGGGGTCTGCGGGTCCGGTACCTCCGCAGCGGCCCCTTGCCGGCACAAAGCTCCGGGCCAGGGGTACTGCCGGGACCGGGTTGTCCCGGAGCCCTGGCGGGTCTGGGGTGGCGGAGCGAGGCTCCCGGCCGTTCCCGGGGATGTCGGGCGGGTGGCAGTGCCCGCACCACTAGCATCGCCGTCGCTTCCCGGAGTTTATTTTTCAGTATTTCTCATCCCAGTACCACCGATGAAAACACAAACCCGGCGGGAGAAGCTGCAGAAACCGTGACAGCATCCGCGCTCTGGTCTGGCCGCGGTACTGGTGCCACCCGACGGGGCTGTCCCGTCCCTTTCGGTAACGGCGTTTGGCTTAAGGTGCCGCGGTACCGGGGAGCTGGTGCTCGTCCGGGGAGCCGGATGCCTTAGCACCAGATCTGCTGATTGTCGGAGCCGCTAAGTGAGCTCCATCCTACCAGCAATCCTGAGACAAAGGGAGAAACTCAACTAACTGACCCAAACAGGTTTAAGCGGTTATATAGATATAACTTAAAAGTGGTTAAAATCTGTTTGCTTTTTTTTTTTTTTCTTGTTGTGTTTCAATCCTTTCGTGTGTGTTCTTGTATTTTGATAAAATATCCCCTACTTACGAATTTGATAGCTAAAGCATTGTTACATTTTTGTGGTGCTTAGTAGTCAGAACATAAAATCATATTTCTCTTTTTCTGTTGTTTGTATCCAAAAGAAGAAAAACCTTGCAGACAAGCCCATTAGACTGTATGGAATAAGATGTCCTATTTATAGTGTCCATGAGTCCTGTGTAGCATCAGTTCCCCTTTAATATATTTAATTCAGGTGCCCTAAAAGAGCCACCCAGTCCATCTTGTGTGGCTTGTGCTATGTGCAGCTGTGACCTTGTGGCTGTGCAAAGGTACGCCCCAATCCAGTGTAGATCTTGTTCTTGTATTGGATCAAAAGATAGGGGAAAGCCTCAAGATCTTGGGCTCTCAGCCTTTCTTTGGGTGCTGTATGCAAATGTATTTACATTTTCTTTTCCCTCCTGCCCATTCTGTGACTCTACCACTTGCTGAGGAGCTAGTGACTGCCATTTTGCTGTACTTCTCAGCTCAGACAAAATGGAGGATTTGGAAGAATCAGTACCACAGCCTGTGCTTTCTAAAATCAAAGATTATCTGCCTTTATAAAAAAGGGGGTAATTTTCAGGATGCAAAACCAAAAATCAGCGTATCTCATCCTAAAAGGCAGAATCTCTATTTTTCCTGTGAGCACATGAGCGCAGTTGTGTTAATTTCATTGCAGATATGTAAATATTAATGCACCTTGCACTTTGATGTATTACCATAAAGACACTGAATTTCAAATCACCAAGCCCACTGTGTCATACAGGGACGTAACTTAGCTATTCATCTTTATTTGAAGCAGCCCTCTTTCTAAAAGCTCACTTAGGGAGATTCCCAGTTGCCATTAGAAAAGCAAAATAAAATTCATCTAAATCATTCTAACTTTATCTTAGAAAATTAATGATGGATGAAAGAGGGGGTTTATAAAAGTTTAATAAGAACTAGTCTGGAATATGGTGTATATTCTGAAGCCTGTGATTATAGTGGTAATTTAGCAGATTGTATCATTGCCTATCTCTGCCAAAGGACGTTTCACACCATTTAAAATGCACAGTACTCCCTTCAGAGACAGGTTGTTCTGGAATAACTCAACATCCAAAGAAAAGACACATTATTTCACTCCTGTCTTTATCGATTGCATGCGTGTGTTGTCTTCTCTTCAGCAACAGCACTAAGTTTTCATGCTTGTTTCTGGGTTCATTTATCAGCCACCTCAAAGGCAGAAAATACCAAAAATGGCAAGTCATTAAATCTATTCAGAATAGGGTTTAGCTACTGAAATTAGAGAGCCTGTATAAAAGAGAGTGTGAAAAGGCTCTTCCCCTAAGTGAATTAAAATAAATTAGGTTTTGAACAAGTTATCCAAACTCTGAGAGCTCCCTTTTGCTTCTCTTTTTGAAGAACAAAACAGCAAGATAAGGATAAATCTTAGTGTTTTTTATCCAGCAAAGGTGATTTGGGAATCTCTAGACCAAAGGGATTGAGATTTGAATAACTTGCATACCTGTGATGTTTCCAAGACTAAGGATGCAAGTCTCCCTGTGTGCAAAAGCATGAGCCAAGCTGATCTGTAGTTAAATTAAAAAATTTGCTGTATTTAAATTCATGCAGGGTATGATCTGGCATTCCCTTTGACTTTACTGCCTCTCTCTCTTACAGGCTGTTTGCTGCAAAGTGCAGTGGCTGCATGGAAAAGATCGCCCCGACAGAATTTGTGATGAGAGCCCTGGAGTGTGTTTACCACTTAAGCTGCTTCTGCTGCTGTGTTTGCGAGCGACAGCTGAGGAAAGGGGATGAATTTGTTCTTAAAGAAGGGCAATTGCTCTGCAAAAGTGACTATGAAAAAGAGAAAGACTTGTTGAGCTCAGTCAGCCCAGACGACTCAGACTCAGGTGAGCTTTTCCCACACCTGCTCCAACTGGAAAAGCCACAAATGTTTTGAGAGCTTTCTTATAGAAAAAAATATATCCATTTACACCTCCACCTGATCCATATGCACATGCCACCCATGCAAAATTAGTAGGCAGAGCTAAAAAAAAATCTCTACTTGCAGTCAGTTCTCCCTAACCTGACTCCTGTCCTTAACTGGCTGCTTACTAAAGGACAAAACTTTTCTGTTTTCATCAAGGTGTTTTTCTATAAGATCACAAAATATGAATCCATCTGACTTCAGTTACCTCACGCCTCACTCAAAAGGTGCTGTTTTCCATAGGTGTTTTCCATCCACTTAAGGCTTTTTTCAGGGGATCTTATGCTCACTCTCAGCTCTGAGCTAGGAAATGGGCAAAACAGTAATATGATTTTATTCTCTCTCTCAATCACAAATGGTTAAGTTTAAGAAAAACGAGTACAACACAGCAGTACTGAGGAGAATCTGAAAGACACCAAGGAGTGGGTTTGTGCCCCAGCCAAATGGGAAGCCAGGGTAGCTTCCTGCTCAGCAAGGCTCCCTATCCCAACCCAGTCCCAGCCCAGGGGGTCTGGTGATGGTTGCAGCTGACACAGACTCTTGAGCAGTTCCAGGGGAGACGAGGTGCCTCCTTCCCTTGCTGTATGCACTTGAGGAGACTGCAGCCCTCCTGCTGCTGGTGTGACCTGGCTGATCCAGATCTGGAGGCTGCGAACACAACCTGCTGCCAGCCATCATAATGGCTTGCTTGTTTCCCAAGAAAACGTGTAAGAAGATCAACAATTACCATTCCATTAAGCGTACAAATGACATGAATGTTTGCCTCTGGTTTATGGGAAAATGCATTATTCCAATTTAGCTAGGAGCAGTAATTATCCTTAATCTCTAATCTGAGACCTGTGTTCCCCCCCACTGCTGAAATTTTTATTTTTGTGTCAGGAATGCTGCAAGACAAAGGTCACTGCTGACTCAGCAGGATGTGAGGGACTGAGGCCTTGCTTGGAGCAGTGGGTTATTTATTGACATACTGTATCTGCAGGACCTCAAGTGCTTTGCTCTGTCAATCTCAGTCACAGTGTTTGGGCTCCCTGTGAATTCACCTGAGGTGTTTCCCACTTGCCCTTCTGCTCCTTCTTCTCATCACGAGGCTCAGTGTCCTGCCCATCTATGACAAGCTGCATCTTGGGGCTGCTCCCGTGGCAGTGATGGGAACAGGGACCCTCCTCTGGTTTTGGGCACTGCTTCTTGCCAGGCTGTGGGACCCACCAGGGCCTGGATGGAGTGTCCAGGACCAGGGGTTGTATGTGGTGGTCAGCAGGAAGCTGCCACAGCCTTGCAAAACAACCTGGCTTCCAATTTCATTTCCCCTTGGCACAAGCAGTAGTTTCTTACTCCTGGAGATCCTTTTTTTTCCCCTCATTAGTCTCTGTTAGCCAAACCCAAACCTGAAAAACAAGTTGACAAATTAAATGGGATGTTTTGTCTCCCACTGTCTAATACATTGGAAACACAGATCTCCCAAATGCCTGTGTGAGAGCAAATGATTTCACATAGCCCTGGCTGAGAATGTGTCCTTCTCCAATCAAATATTTATCCACTGGACACAAAAGTAACTCTCCAGTGAGCAATATTAATCTTCACAAACCTTTCTTTAGAAATGGCATGCTGGAAAGTTAATAATGTCATGGTTATTAAAATGACTGATCTTCTCTTTAATCATTAGGCAAAAGATGCTTATTAAAGTAAAAGGTGATTAGATTGCTAGGTGCATAATAATCAGACCCTAAAATTAATTAAAGCTTTATTTTTTTCATTCCCCAAATGTCATCTTTGAGCTTATAAAAATCACAGTGTGTTTCTTCATGTTGAAGTCCCCACAAAAAATGTATTAATGTTTTCTGGAAGACAAATCAGTAATCTGATGAAATAAAATATTCTGAGTTGAAAAGTTGCTTTTCACGATAAAATTTGTATTTACTTTTCAACCTTTGCCACTGCATTTTAGAGTTCCCAGTACAATATACTAACACAGATGCTATCACAAGCTTTTATAAATATTTAAAATTTAACTATTGAAAATACAAATAAGCTATGTGGTCTGCACAAGCACACATGTATTTGTATGTGCTTATATACTAAGAAATTTGTGCAAGCACATGTAGACAGGTTGAAATACACAGAGAAAAAATACTGATGTTTTCTGCTGGATGAAGAAAGGAGATGGTGAAGTTTGTGTTTAATGGTATGTCTAGAACTTCAAAATATTCAGAAAAATAACTGGAATATCTACTATACTTAGCTAAACACTCAGATATTGTTGTGTTATTTGCATTTACACTGTTTGCTGCCATGGTGGTGCTTTGGGAGGAGATTCTAGGGGTGTGTCAGTGGGTGCAGTGGCAGCAGGTGAGCATGAAGGAGACCAAATTATGCAGGAAGGGCACAGATTCTGTGCCTCGTTCCTGGAAATACTGAAGCATTTTCTGAATTTCCATCCCCTGACCAGTCCCATGCCCTCAGTGCTGTTGGAGCATCTGATTTAGGCAGTGCACACAAATCTAAGGTAGTCTCTTCCTGTTCACAGTTGCTTTAGGTACTCAAATGAACATGGGGTAGTAGTTGAACCTGTTGGCTCATTTGGCAGCTGAAGGGAAGTTCTCAAACACCCGGTTATTCTGTTGGAACACAGGCAATTTTATGTTGTTTTTATTTCTCACCAGTCAAAAGTGATGATGAAGACGGCGATGTTAAGCCCACCAAAGGTCAAGTAACCCAAGGAAAAGGAAGTGATGATGGGAAGGACCCAAGAAGACCCAAACGACCAAGGACAATACTTACTACACAGCAGAGACGAGCATTCAAAGCATCCTTTGAAGTGTCTTCCAAGCCCTGTAGGAAGGTAAGTGCTTTATCAGGGATCTGAAGTCAGCTCTGAGACTAGGCCACAGGGGTGACAGGGTCAGGCCACAGCTCCAGATATTCTCCTACCCCTTCCCAGGGCAGCAGCAGGTGCTCTGGAGGGAATGCAGAAACCAGGCCACCCCAACACCATCTCAGCCTGGAGCATTAAACAGCTCAGGACCAGCTCACTGGGATTTCTGGATATTCATCCACAGTGTGCAGATTAGCTCTGTGACTGAGTCCTGCTGAATATCAGTATTAAGTTCTTATAATCCATGAAGTAGCTTTTGACTAGCAGAACCCAGAGAAGCATGTGGGATTTGCCCTTCTCCTTCCCACCCTGGAGGGAGTCACTACCCAGTGAGATGAGTGCTCAGCTTTGGTCCCACTGCTTGTCCTTCAGAAAAGGAGCTTTTTTAGGAAACTTAACCCTACTGTTATCTTGTATAGCAGCCAGGGAAAGGCAAAATGTATTGTTTCACTGATAAAGCCAGTCAAGCTCTGTGAAAAGCAATCCAGGAAACTGTTTACTCCTACACTCAACTGGAAAAAAAGATGTAGTTGCATCCTGAAAGTTGTCATTTTTGCAAAACATAACATTCTTCTGCTGGCATACAAAGGCACGTTTGTGACAGTGCAGTGTGCCTTTTTGCTATTTTTAAGTGTGAAATTGTACTTCAACAATGAGAAATGTTAGCTAGTCAAATCTGTGTCTTTTTGCACAGAACTGTCTAATGGGCAAAATAAGATGAGTTGAAGTGATTTTACACATCTCAGTCTATTTCTTCACTACTTGTAAAACTCTTAGTGACATGAAAGACTGAACTTGAACAAACTATGCAAAAATATGAAGAATTTTAAAATTCAATCTGTAGTTGCAGTTTCATTGTAAGTATAGGCATATTCCTCCTCATGTGACTGATTTGTTTTAATTTAAAATGTTTTAAATTGCATCATTAAATATTTTCTCCTCTAGGTTAGAGAAACACTAGCAGCTGAAACAGGACTCAGTGTGCGGGTTGTCCAGGTCTGGTTTCAAAACCAAAGAGCAAAGGTAGGTTGTTTGTCCTGTTCTCAAAAGTAAAACACAGACTGTCATCCAACACAGTTTGCCCCTCCTAGATGTAACATGTACTATAACTGCTCATTTGTTGTGTTCACTGATGTCTACATCCATACAAGAAATGCAGCTTTCAAACACAGACTTTAAATTCACGTGCTTAAAGCAGCGTGAAGTTTGGAGTAAATTTTGGATGCAAATATGAACTGGAAACTTAAGTGTTTCAGCTTAGAAAAGAAACTGAACCCTCAGTGTGCATGAATATAAATGTTCTGTATCAATTGATTCAGTGTTTGCAGATAGTTTTGTAAGGAAACAAAAGTTGTTGCATTCAGAGCTGTGGGATTGTTCTGTTCTTTTATTCAGATGAAAAAACTAGCACGAAGGCATCAGCAGCAGCAGGAGCAGCAGAATTCACAACGACTGGGACAAGGTAGGGGATTTGTGGTGAAGGCTGCATAGGGGGGAGAGAATCAGGGTGGTTCCTTGAAGAGCCATTATCACATAATGTCTGAGTACAGCTGTGCAAGTCATGCACAGGTCTTTAGGTAAAGTTTGCTATCAGTGCAGACACAGAGCGGCTGTTTGCAAGCCCCATCTTATCCCGGAGTTCTCTCACAAGGACAGACCTGAAGAGGCTTACACAGAAGCTGTTACCTCCTTTCTAGAACGGTGCTGTACAGAGGCACCTTCACTGGAAGAAGTGTCCAGGAGGGTCAGTCCTCTGGTTTGATTTCTCCTGAATAAAAGGGGCCATGCTCAGCTGGGCATCCACAGGCTGCCTGCAGGTGACAGCATCGCTTCCTCAGCCAGGGCTCAGGAACCCTCCCAGTGCAGGAGCTGCACCAGGGCTTGCCTTGCTGCTCCATGGGTGTTTTGGAGGTTCTCCAGCTCCCAAGGCCTTGAAGCCTCAAATCTTTATCTTTTTGCAGAGCCAGAAAAACTGGTACCAACAGAAGTTAGAAAGTAAAAGGGCCATGTCACGTACAGCTGAGTACCCAGGAGCTCCATAGTTGGAAATCAGAAGTTTTTGAACATACTGCTGAGGGTTGTACTCTCGGACAAAGTCTGGAAGGCTCCTCTGAATGTCAGGACACACATAGCTATGTTCACTCTGCAGCCGGGTCCAGCATTGCCTGTGATGCTGCTGCCTCTCTGTCCCTAAGCAGTGACTGTGCCCTCCTGTTTGCTTTGCAGAAGTAATGTCCAACCGAATGGAAGGGATGATGACATCTTACACACCACTTGCACCACCACAGCAGCAGATTGTAGCAATGGATCAAAACAGTTATGGCACAGACCCATTTCAGCAGGGTCTTACCCCTCCACAAATGCCAGGAGACCACATGAACCCTTATGGTAAGGCATGCATCATTCTGCCGCATCAGAAATAGCAGGGTTCGTATGCTCATTCACACACCACAGGGTCAGTAAAGTTACTTGTTTTTATAGTCTATTTTTCTGGGATTTGTACCAGGGAATTTGTACCAGTCGATCTTATGTGTATCTCTTCATGTACACATAAAGAGGTAGAAGACAGCTCATCCCAGGCTCTGGACACCCTTCAGAACTGTTTCATAGGATATTTCTGATAAATGATAAAAAAAGCAACATCACCTCTCCAGCTCCACATTTTTAAACCTATATCCAAGACATTTATTAATAAACATTTCCAAATTCTAGTTCCCTCAGAAGTTTTTCCTTTCTCTTAGATGATTTGGGAAAAAAGTACCTTGCTGAGTGGTCTAATAAAAAGAAGTAATTTTTCCTTACAAAATGAATGAGCATCCCTCTAAGATCCCTTAGAACGGATGCACGGATTTGTTAAAGAACAGTTCTTGAGCTACTATGAGATGTGTCACCACAGGACATTTTATTCTCTGTCCAAAATCAAGATAATGGTTTGCTTTCACAATATCCTGACCACACACCAAGTGGATAGATATACCAAACACATCACGAGCATTAAATGCCATAAATAATTGATTCTGGACAATTGCGGTGTGGCATTTAAATAAAATATAAGAGGATTTCTCAGTCTGTGATTATTGGCCTTGCTGTGGCCCACAAGGACTCATTTCTGCTGACCAGGGGCACATCATGGCAGAGGTCATTGTGCAGCACATGGCATGCACAGGCCAGCAAGAAGGCTGCTCTGGGTCTCATTGCTTTCCCACTGAGAGAAGTCCACAGTTTACATGAGGCAATTCGGTAAATCCTGTAAGGAGCTAAGGACATCTGAAGTGCAAATGAGCATTAGATAGCTTGTGATTTTGTTGATAACAATTTACTTGGCTTTTTAAGCAAAACTAAAGAGGCAGGTTCTGTACTCCAAAACCTGTACAGGAGAGAGCACAAAGTCATTTCCAGTGGGTGGATAAGGAAAAGGAGCCATGCTAACACTTTCTTAGTGCTGACAGCACTTGAGCTAAAGCTCTTTTTGGTACCTTGAGAGCTGAGGAAAGCTCAACTCTTACTTGCTAAGGGAAAGAAAAGTTGCAGTTCCAAGCCAGCTCCCAGAGGAGTGGGATTTTCTGAAATGGAAGAATGTTTACAGCTATAGCTCAATTGAAGCCAGGGAAGATGGGCCTCCTCCTGGGTCCTCTCACGTTTGTAGATCTGTCTTTTACTGCGTGTGTAAATGCAGACCCTAACTGGTTATGGCTCTTGAACCATTTTTCCCTGTCACCAGCACTCAGTGGCTGGTCCTACTTTCCTCAGTGGCCGCAGTGCCTCCATGGATGCTGAGTCCCAGTTCATGGGGAGCCAGGGACCTGCTCCTCCCCAGCACTCTTTGCTCCCATTGTCAGCTAAGACTGTTTTGTGATGCTGACTAAAATATAAATTAAACCCTGGCAGATCTGAGTGGAACTGCTGCCAGTTGAATGCTGTGAATTAGTTGCTGGCCTTCTTCTCTGAAGGTCAGACCCTTAGAGCAAAATTTTGCTAACATATGCAGACAGAAACAGGAGTATTCCCTGCTGCTGCAGTGTGCAAGATACGAGCATCCATGTGTACTGTGTCCTCCTCTGGCTGCAGAGAATCCAGCTTAACACATACATTTCATTTGCAGGAAACGACTCCATTTTTCATGATATCGACAGTGATACCTCTTTAACTAGCTTGAGCGACTGTTTTCTTGCCTCTTCTGAAGTTAACTCCATGCAGGCTAGAGTAGGAAACCCCATTGACAGGCTGTACTCTATGCAGAGCTCCTATTTCGCCTCATGAAAATAAAAGAAAACAAACAGCCGGCATATATTTAGCCAGTGACTTTTTCCAGTGCAGACTCTACAGCCATATGTTGCCCAGCTCTTCCTTCACAGTGACTCCTGCTGCCTCTGGACTGCAAAGAGCAATTTAGGAAGACTGTATCTGTGTGCATATATGTGTGTGTATGTATGTATATATGTATTAATACTTACATACATACATACATATTATACAAACAAAACGCACCCATCAGTCCCATACCCTTGATTCCCAGCTTGCACCAGACCACGAGACAAGCACAGAAGGAACCAGAAGACCCTGCTCTTCAGCAGCCTTTGGTTTGAGCTCATCATTGTAAAGGAAATGGATTTTGTGGAAAGCTAGATCTTTTCCTCCTTTCTCTCTTCCTTTCTTTTGGATGTTTAATATTTTTTTTAAGGCCACTGACATCAGTCAACCATATGACAAATAAATCAAAGAAACTGGAGATTCCTCCCTTTTCTTACTGCATGATTCATACTATGTTGTGGATAAATTGCCATTTGAACTGTGAGAAGTTAAATGTAAATGTGACGTTTGACATTTGTTTCCTTTCTACACTTTTTCTACATAACCTAGATCTGCTCATTAGTTTATAGCCCTTATGCATAAGATACTGAGAAAACTGGTTAACAGTAATATTTGTGGAGAAAGCCAGTGATTTCTTAAGAAAGGTTTATGACCCTGGAGAGGAGATGCATGTTAGGGACAGAGGCATTTAGGTTAGTATTGATCTTTAATTAAAACTAAAGGTACTTACAAGATGCAGCTTTATTTAATTTTTTTGAGTGTGAGAATAAAACATTTACATTTATTTGTAAGTATTGTAATGCCAAATTTCAAGTCTAGACCATGATGGGCAAACGTGTTGTTCATTCTGTTCTGTTTATTTATTTTTTGCATGAGGCATAAATGTGCTATGTTCCATTGTTCATCTGGAATAATTAAGCACTCTTTAGTTAATTATCTTGCCTCAGCAGGAATTTATGATATACAGTTATAGCCTTAGCCATCTGAAGCCCTAAAATGTGCACCAAATGGAGAAAAAAAGGTACGAAAGAGATGACAATGGGAGGTTTAGGTATCTTGAGCTGGAGTCTAACCCAAGTCCTGCAGGTTTCACACTGACAGGACTCCTGGATTTACAACAAATGCTCCAATTAACCTACTAGTGCAAATGTAAGAAGAACCTGTGCACAAATTGATGGGAATGTCCCCACTGAAGTCTGAATGGCTCAGATGCTGAAGTTAGAGCTTATGTCATATAGGCTTTTGTAGGGCATAAAATATCAGAAATAATAATAGTATAGTTATAAATATTGCCTGGTGATAATTATAATGTGGAGAGGCAGACAAGTACGGTCATGGCTCTTAGAGGAGAAAACTTCATGAGGAAAATTTGCCAGGGTAATATCAGTAATTATAGGGTGTGTTCAAAATAGAGCTCATGGGGAAAGATTGGCAGGATAGGCACTTTCTTAAATAAATACCTTTAATATATTGACCATAATAGCTGAAAACAAGTCCAAAGTGTTGGTTAATCCGACTCCTCCAGGCTGAGGACTGGTTCCAGGCCAGCACTGCTGTCTCCATGGGGCTCAGCACCTTCTGCAGGAGCCTTTGAGTCCTGGCCCCACAGCTTGAGCATCCCACAGAGCAGAGTGGGGGGTGCCCTGCTGGGGGGCCCCATGGACAGCTGCCCCCTTTGCTGATGGAGAAAGATCTTCCCTGTGTCCCCGAGGGGTGGATGGCAAGGATCCCACGATAGGTCCAGGAGAAAAAAATAAAACCACATTCCTTCCCAGTGTGGAAATACGGAACAAGTATGTTAGAGGTTTCTTAAAGAACCCTTATTCTCTCACTTTCTGACAGGGATGTGGATTTTTCAATTGAAGGTTGTGAACCCCTGCATATGTTTTGAAATTAGAAGAATTTTATTTTATTACCCATCCCCTTCAATTAATTTTTTTTCTTTCTGTATCAAATAACAACTTCCTTTCTCTCTGCATGATAGCAAACATCTATAAAGAACTCAGGTGATCCCCACTGCTTGCAGGGCAGAAGGCAAGCAGATTTCATATGGCACATTGTAAACATTCGTCACCACTGATATCAATGGATTGGTCAACTTTTCCTCCCCACCCTTATGCTGTGCTACTTTAGAGTCATAGAAAAGCATCCTCAGCATCTCAAACATACCAGGTTTATAGCCTCTATGTGTAGGGACAACCTTGTTTCATCCCTCATTACAGGAAGGATCCAAATGGTATTTGTAGTGTTTACAGGGACTTACATGAGAATTATAATGTGACCTACTGTTCAGAGAACTGCCTTGTCCCCACTCTACCTCTGTTTCTGGGCTGGATGTTGGAAAAAAAAGAAAAAAATCCATTTCCATGGAAAGATTCAGATATCCCATTTTATAGCTGAAGTAACCATAATCTTTTGCTGATTTTTTTTTTTGTTTTTTTTGTTTATGACTGACTGCTGACTGTCACCTGTATTTTTTTTTCCTTGCTTGTATGTACTATCTGCTCTTCCCTTGATGTGTTGGATGATGATGCTTTAGCTGTTTGTTCCCCCATACTCTACTATCTCTGGTGCCATGTACACAACCCAGTCAAGTCCTCTGGCATGTGTAATGTTTCCCATGCCACTGTGGGTTGCTGCTGTTCAAGGGAAGGAATGTATAGCCAATGATTTCCAGCAGACCCGTTATATCTGGCAAAGGCCAAAGTTCATTAAAGGAAAATAAATGTCACTTTTTTTTTTTTTTTACTTTTTTTTTTTTTTTTAAATGGAATGAATTATCCTACTGGAGTGTGATCATTGTGGTTTTAACCTGGGACCTGCAGTAAAAGATTATATAGTGACCTCTGACTTTTTTGATTTCTACTTCACTCTTCTATCGTCAAGGGAAATGTCACTGATAAGCTGAAAGTAAAATGTTTAATGGGCCATATCACAGTAATATCTTACACTGAGTCAAATTGATAAACTCTTGCCAAAAATTCTTAGCATCTGGCACTTCCACAGAAACCACAAACAATGATTACACATGTGGGAGCTTAAAGGCCAGAGGTCATGACAGCAGTTTATTACATGCACCTTACAGTGATCATTTTCCCTAGGAAATTAACCCCTCTCTGCTATAAATGCATCAAGTGGGCTCTGCATGGTGTTTCAATCCCATTGTTGTGGCTAAACAAGGACTACATGTTAAGCTAGAGTGGTGACAAGATGCAATTAAGTAAAAGATGATTGATGAGGTTTCAGTGTCTTCTCAATAATGTTTAAAAAAGATTATTGTAAGGTCAGGATGAATATGCCAGGTACTTGCTGCCTCAGAGGCCTGTCGTGCAGGTCCCAACTCTGTCATGATGGCATAGGGAGGGCTCTTGGATGGTGGCTGCACTGTGTGGGCCTGGCTGGGCAGCAGCACGGTCCCCTGGCAGGGCTGGCTGTCGAGGGGACAGTGGCACCACGGATGGATGGTGACAGCCTCTGGGTCCCACATCACTAGGGATTAAATCCTGGATTGTGATCAGTGAGGGTCTGGTGGTCCATGTGGTTTGACAATTCTGGCAGACAATTCTGTCGGTGTAAGGAAAGTGTAGTGGTCACAATCACTCAGACTGACATGCTGTCCTCAGCAGTTTGAGCTCTTTTTCTCTTCTTTTTATCTCTGTCATCAAAGCACCCAGATTGCTTGGCTCAGTTGCTGCTAACCATGCCTGAGATCTGACTCAAGTGAGTCTCTTGATGGCTGCTGAGTGGATTTTTTTCAGATGGACCCCACACAAGTCAGATGAGTGTTACCAGTCCTCTGAGGGGTCACTGCCACTCCGTCAGCAGCAACTCAGCCACCTTGCTGCACCAGCATTGCATGGGAAGGTCCTTCATGCCGGCAACCCTTCCAGGGATGATGTGAACCCACTTACCTCTTCCTACTGTGCTCAGGACTCCCTTCCAGTTTCCTTAAGGATCAGAACTATATCCCAAGCCAGTGCCCCAGGAAACCCCACTCCATGATGCTGCCAGGGATCCTGCAAGCTGGGGTTTGCCAGAGCACATCTTTGAGCCATGTTGTAATCTGGTTGTCCCCAAAAGTCACTAGAAATTCACAGCAGAATTCAGGAGGAAGGGGTGGGTTCCTGCGAGCCTGGCACTTGGTCACAGCTATCAAAGGACAGCAAGGCTGCCAAGTCCATCAAAGGCATGGAAGCCAGTCCCACAGTGCCCAAAGTCTTGAGTGCTCAGGGTAGTGCTTCACACAGCCCCATGCCCAGACACAGCTCCAGCCTCTCCTCACTGGGGCTCCAGCCATTCCCACTCCCTGGGGGCTGGGGCACTCGCAGGTACCTGAAGTCTTTGGGGTTTGGTGGGATTTAATCATGGTCTTGTTTATTTGAGGCTGAGCTGAACAAATAGACCAATTTACCCTCCTCACAGTTGCAGCCTGGGCTCCCTTGGCTCCGCACCCGATTCTGCTCAGCAGTGACTGTGAAGGGGCTGCCACATACTTTGCATTGGGAACTCTTGTTTTTAAGTGAACACCCTATTTTTTAGCTGTGTATGGCTGTATTACTTGTATATTTATATATTCTGTATTTATGTTATCGAAATGTAGTATTTTGTAGCTGTCTGTTGCAATTTGTTTAACTTGTAAAAAAAAAATATGACTATGCTCTCTCATACTTAACCAGCTGCCTCTCACCGTAGATTCTCTGCTCCTTTCTCTCTCTGTTGGTAACAAACCACCGTAATGTATGTAGATCGGATATTTTTTTTTTAATTTAATTACTTGTCATTGTTAAATTATTTATTAGTGTTTTTAAATTTCATTTCACTGCATTTATTTTTTTCTTGCCACCATTGCCTGGCAGCTGAGATACATGACTTTCTCATACAGATGCTCCTTCCCACGTGCACGCACACACACACGCTCTAAACAAAAACAGGAAAAAAAAAGAGAGGTTACACTTGGTATATTTGTAAATAAAAACAACCTGTAAACAAAGCAGGATTTTCTTTCAGCGTGCAGTTCTTTCTTAGCTTTTGCAGACTGAAATCATGTTCTCTGTGTACTGAGGAGGGCACCACTGCTCTTCCAGGCAGGGCAGCAAGGGGATGTCACAGCCAAGCACTGCAATGGTATTTTTGGTGGCACCCTGCTCTGCAGGTGCTCTTCTTCCAAGGGTAGACATAGCAAGGGTGCTGGCAGGGTATCCAGGACCAAGCTGGTGTCACAAGGCCATGTCCCTGCAGTCCCCAGCACCCTGGGCTGCCCCCCCACAGTCAGTGGGTCCACACGAGAGAGGTGGGTAGCAGGAGCAGAGCCAGCAGTCCCTGAGCATCCTCTCCCCTGCCCAGAGGGGCACGGCACCTGTTTGCAGAGCTCAAACTGTCTCCCTGTTACCTGCTGCTCTACAGGCTCCCACTGAGGCTGCTCAGATGATTTCCAGTGGCTGAATGGCAGCTGCTGGGAGTGGGAAGTGGGTCCTGGGGCCAGGATGGCAAGAGGCTGTGATGGGAACTGGCATGGGCAGGGATGTGGGTGTGGGCAGCTGCCAGACCCACAGACAGCCCCAAGAGTTGGCACTGCCCAAGCTAAAGTAACTCCAGAGAGGTCCAAAGGATGTTTTCCTGGGCCCAAATGCGTGCAAAGAGAACCACAGCTTAAAAGAGACAAATGTGTGCAAGCATTACCAATGGGTTATAAAGAAGTCATCTAGTAACAGCAAATCTGAGACCAATATAAAGTGGTAGATACGTGCTGGTGTCTCTGGGGCCATGTAAACATGAACTTCAGCCAAGGTTTGATCTGGTCACATCTGGTTACTCATTGCCATTCCCCAGGTCCAGACACAGAAGATTTCTTTTTTTTTGCCTCAGGCATAAAGCCACAGTTCCTATTTTTTTATTAAAAATCAGAGTGTACAGTTTTACAGCTAACCTGATCTGACCAAAAGGGGCAGCTTCATTTCCACCCCCACTGCCAGGCTCACCACTTCAGCTCACCCTTTCCAGCCCTTGCACAGCAGGGTGAGCTCATCTGGATGGAAAAAAAACCCAGTCTAAGGACCAAAATGACAGCATTTTCATCTAGAACAGCTGCTTAATCTGACTTGTGCTCTGGGCATGGGGCTGCAAGAGTCAGAAACAGAATGAACCAGAAACCAGGGCTGGGTGGAAAGAACCCAAGTGCCCTGTCCCACAGCACAGCTTTACTGGTGGGATGTGGTGCACCCCAAGCACAGAATGTCAGAGAACCCCCTGGGCTTTTCCCTTCCAGTTTGCATGCCTATATCATGCTGGGAACAATGCATGAAGAAGCAGGTGCTTAAAGATATCACAAAAATATGTTACAAGTGTTTAAAACTTTTTTCCAGTATTTAGTTCCTAATGATATGCACATAACTGCTAAGTACGATCCCTCTGTTAAAGTTCCCTCCAAGGTAAGGGAGGATACAGAGCCCTGAGTTAGACCTGGCAACCTGATCAATAAACCATCTTTGTTCCAAATTGGCACCTTCTTTCACACCTTTTTTCTTTCTTGCTCTCCAGCTCCAAATTGCATCATCTTGTCCCCCTCATGCTTGTTATTGGTGGAATGTCACTAAGGAAAAATGAATTGCCATTAGCAATTGGTTTCACCTAAGTCAGAGTTAGCTACTCAAATATTCATGCTCTGCATGCATCTATTATTTATGAAGGAAGAATTACTGGCTTGCCCATAGCCATTCCTGAATTTCCCAAAAAGATAGGTGAAAAAGATCAGGGGGAAAAAAAAAAAAAAAAAAAAAAAAAGATTAATACATTTGGGGCTTGGTGTTCTGCATTGTTTGTGCTGTTTCTCTTTGGTGTCAGTGAGACAGAATGAAGACTGATTTATATGCCACAGCTGTAGCAAACAAAAGAAGAAGCAACCAGGGAAATGGCTAGAGGTAAAAATGCCGGTGCAAAGGGCTAAAGGCCTGCACCTGGGTACTGCTTCCCATGCAGGCTATCCCCGCTCAGAGCACCTTGTAAAATCAGATTATCTGCTGGACACAGGAGTTCAAACAGTCCTTCAAAAGATTTGTCTTAATAATTGCTGCCTTATCTTAACTTCTGTTTTTTTATCAGCCAAACTACTGCTGGAAGGCAGATCCTAAGGATAAGGTGCTGTCACTCTTAATTATTATTACCTCTTATAATGAAAACACATTTGTTCATCCTTCTGTGCACTTGGAAATGTGTAACTAATGAATGTCTAGTGTTTTATCAATATTTTTAATAACATAAAGAAACATTATGAGCATGGCCACACTGTATAAAATGATTTTACATTAAATGATATTTAATAAGTGTGTACTTGTTTCTAATTCTTTTTTTTTTTTTTTTTTTGGTGTGTGTGTGTTCAAATATAAGCCAATTAGTCAGAATGAAACAGATTTTTACATTCTCAGAAAACCATTCTTTCCTGAAAAAACAGACCTCGCAGTTAGGATGCTGTGGGGCTATTTTCTGTTACAGAAGGAACATGGTAATTAACACTAGAATCAGCAGGTAGTTCTGAAATGAGAGCAATGTTAAAGAATGTTATTTGTTTGCTTACAATGGGAAAACAAAACAATTCTCTTTGAAAGCCCACTAATGAATCTAGCTTGTAGTATTTATCAAAGCAACTACCAGCATTTGCATTCTCAAACTTTTTTTCTCATACTCTGAGAACTAAATATGAATTACTCAGATAAAATGAAAGCACACCTCTGGTTGCACCTGTGGAAGATTCAGCTTCAGGAATTATCTCCAGGTCTCTACCTCCACAGCTCCTCCCCTGAGTCTGTCAGTTCCCACCAGTGGTGGCTGGGCTGAACAAACTGCCCCACACTGAGCTCCAGGGCTTTGGCTCTGCTGCTTCTGCAGGTCACAGGCTCTTTGAGCATCACACAGTGAACATGACATGACCAGAGCAGAGGACAGATAGAATACAGAGTGAAGAATCAAAGAATTATGTAAAACACAATATGAATTAGAGCAATCCACATTTTACTGTTTCTTGGGAGACTATTTGCTCTTCTCTACCCTCTGGATTTACATTAAAAGATAATCTTTTGACCTTTAGTTAATAGGAGGCCATTGTGCTCTCTATTCTTTAGCCAAAAAGAGGAAATTGAGTGATATTTTTGTATGCTTTTGGGATGGTGTGTCCACAAGGAGCTATGCTGGGGACCAACATGATACCTGCTTGCTCAGAAACCTTCCAGCCCACATTGTGGGCTTCCCACTTGCCACTGATTAGCTGGTGGTCAATGTGAAATCCCTTCCTAGCCACAGATAATGGGGTTTTGGCTAGACCCTGACATAGTGAGATGATGTCCAAAGGAAAAAGCATTTTTGAAGACAGGCAGATAAAAGTAATCCTTTTAAGACAAGCATTTAACAGCCAACACTAAGAGTGACAGGCTGGAGCTGAGAGCAGAGCCTGGCTCCAGTGTTCAAACTACTCACCTTGTCTGCCAGCAACACACAGACTTTTCTCATTGCCTTGTGCTCATGTGTCATCAAACCTTAAAAAAAAACCCAAACCAAACAAAAACAAAACAGAACCCCAAAATCATCTTTCATTATACTCTGATATTGTATTTCTCCAAAGTAAAGTAAAACAGTTAAAACTAAAGTACTTTACTCCTTGGAAGCAAGTCTGTGGGTGTTGGGTACCACAGCCAGCCAGCTCCCCACCACACCTCTCCTGTTACCAACCCGCAGCAATCAGGCTTGCTTAATTTGGTCCTTTGTTCAACTGGTAACAAGTGAACTGGTGTCTGTCCCAACACAATGAGCTCCTCCTGATCCGATTACCAGGGATCTGTCCCAGCTGGGGCGTTCCCTCACACCTGTGTTGTCAGATTAACGCTGATAAGGAGCTGCTGATAAGAAGTGCAGAGGTGCTCCCTCTGACCAGCCTGCATTCCCTTGATCTTTCTTTACACCTTAGTGCTATGAGGGAATGTTTTGCTTTCGGACTGAGATGGGTAGCCAGCTAATTATACTCCCGATGGCAACAGTCTTTCATGCAGGATCAAGCCATGGAAACCTGCAGCTTACTGAAGCAGGCCTAATACACTGTATAACAGAATGGGTAAGAAGGGACCTTGAAACCCACCCGGTTCCAAACTCCCTGTGTAGGCAGGGACACCTCCCACCAGCCCAGGTTGCTCCAAGCCTCATCCAACCTGGCCTTGGACTCTGTGAGGGATGGGGCAGCCACAGCTTCCCTGGGCAACCCTCATCACCCTCACAGGAAAGAATTTCTTCCTAAAATCTAACCTAAATCTTCCCTTTTCTAGTTTACAGCCATTGGCCCTTATCCCATCACAACACAGCCTTGTGGAATATCCCTCTCCAGCTTTCCTATAGGCACTTCAGGTGCTGGAAGGCTGCTCGAAGCTCTCCCTGGAGCCTTCTCTATTCTCCAGCCAGCCAGCAAGCACAGCCTGTGTTTGCCTCTAGTCCGCTCCAAAATTTTTTAAGTGTTGTTACAATTACTTGTCCCATTCTCAAAAACACTCTTTTTCTCACTGATACATTGTCAGTTTGCAAAATGTTTAGAAAATGAAAATGCTAAGCAAGTGGGAGTTGTGATGAACTGGGGCAGGAGAGGGGCAGCAGTCACCTGCACAGTGCGGCAGGGTTAGGGGACAGGGACAGTGTCCAACAGATGCAGCTTCCAACAGTGCAGATTGGCACAGAGAGGGCCAACTGTCTCAAGTTCCTGGTAGCCCAGTAGTTGAACGTAGCAGAAACTGCCTGATTTTTCACCTTCTTCATCTCTGAAACTTCCACAAGGCCTTTCAAGCATGGAAGGCTCCTGTAGGACAAGTAGAACATACATGAAAAAGAACAGGCTTTTGAAATGTAATCTTCTCTATCTTAAAAAAGAGGTAGTGCTGTTGACAGGAGGTCTCTGAAGACTTTCAATATACTTTTTATTCCATGGCTATGGCACCACATAGGAAATTAATTCAGCAACAATATTTTCATTAGATTACAACCCAAGTGCTCAATCTTAGGCACATTTGTATGCTTGTAATACATTCTAATTACTTGTAAAGAATAAGTCTGTGTGCTGGTTGGTTTATTGAATATATTAAATTAATGAATAAATAAATTCTCCTCCATGCTGAGAATGCCGTTCAACATCAAAGCCTGCTGCAGAAGGAACCAGAAATGCACTTATTTTATAGGATTTGTATTGTATCTGTCTCACAAAAGAGCTCATTGAAAAAAAGCAGTTTTCCTCCTAAATAACAGTAATCAACTGGTGAAGAATCTTTTTTTTTTTTTTTCCTAGTAATTGCTCATTACTAATTCAGTCATGAGAAGAACTTCTGTCTCAGCTGAGTACCTCACATGGTTTCTCTAGGTTGCACCTCTCAGGACATTCACCTACTCTTCTACATTCCTGTACTTCTAAGTTATGCACAGTAGGAAGAAAATAGCAGACACATGAATTAAAATGGTCATACTGGTGGAAATAAGTGTCATATTTTACTATTGTCTAGTATATGCCTGTATTATAGGGTTTTCTGTTTATCCTGTCATATTTCAGTTAAACAAATAGTAATTTTAGCCAGGACCACAGTCATCAGATGTCACGATTTTTCCCAAAAGTTGGGAAATTCACTATTTTTAAGAGAGCTATTGAATTTTGATGGTAGAAGTGGCAAGTTTCTCTGTTTCCTCAATGCAGAGCTCTAAGAAGGTCATCTCACTCCCTTCTTCACTGGTTTGTTCAGTAATGTGTTGCTTGCTGAGTTTTCCTTTCACAGAATGATTTTCTTCTCTGGCCCGTAAGACAAAAAAGTGCAGGTCCAGGCATGCAAAGCAGCCAACCTGGCATTCTGGCAGCAGTGCCAACACCATTCCCTGGAGCAGCAGTTCTGAGAGCTCTTTAGTTTACAGGGAAAAGCTCCTCCTTTCTCAGAACCATTGCCTCCCCTCCAAATGCCAAAGCTGCTGATAAATTGCTTTCCAAACTCCAAAATGCTGCTGGTTCCCAACCCCTTCCAGGCAGTGGGATCCCATGACATCAAGAATGACGCGTTCAAAAGTGCTCACTGAGAACATGGAAAAGAGTACAAGGGACTTTTCACAGGAAAGACCATTCCTGTAATATAAGGAAGACTTCAGAGGCAAGGCTGGTGCGGGAAAGCTTCTGTGTCAGGCTTGATGGCATGACCAGGGCAAGGAAAGAATGAAAATGTCTCTTCCAGCCTGTTGAATTAAGAATGAATGGAACAAGACCATGTTGGGTTTTTGTGGTGTTTAGGCTGCAATGCTTTGTTGCAGAACTGTTCACCCATGTAAAAATGCATAACCCTGTCAACTTGCCAAGTGAAACTTTGGGTGATCGGCTGCGTCAGTGCTGGTAGCACAGGATAAAGCTGCCTTTGGCTACTTTCAATTACACGCCCAATTCCTTTAAGACTTCTGAATATTTGGGAAAGCAGAATATGCAGAACTTGTTTGTTTACATCAGATTGTGCTGTGTTTTCAGGTTTCTCAACTGCTCTTGGAGCATGTGAGCACAGCCCTGGCCCTTCCCCTTCCACATACCTGGCAACTTTGTCAAGACAGCAAATGAGTCCTCTCCAGGAGAAAGGAGCTGTGGCAGGCTGGTGGTGTGCAGGGTTTCATCATTTCAACAAAGTGGAAACTGGAGCAGAGACAGGCATTAAGCAGTGAATGCTTCACAAAGCAAAGTGTCAGGTCCTGGTGCTGCAGTGGTGATTCAGGCAGCCCCAGGGGCTATGGCTGATGTGTCACTGAAAGTGTCCTAACCAAGGGCAGATCTCAGCCTTTCATCTCTCAGGCACTGCTGGAAGCATGGCCAGGCACTGCTGGGTTTGGGTGCTGGGTAGAGCAGGTGAGAGGTGAACTCAGTCTCTGGGCCACTCCAGGGCTCCCAAGGCTCTTGGTTGTCCACTGGGCAGCAGTTCCATGGCAGGGCTTGTCAGAAGCCTCCCTACCCTGAACACATCACTAGGAAGTCTTGACAGAGAGCTCTAATCATCTCACCTTCTTCATAACTGAACTATTTTTTCATAGATCTGGATGCTTTCAGGATGGCCTGCCTGTGCAAGTAGCTTTTTTCCATGAGTGACTGTGAGTGAGGTCTTTTGGATGAGGAACTCACTGAAGTCGACAGCTTAGTTCCTTTTAATTTCTGTACAGCTTTCAGTTCTGCACCAGGGTGGTGCTGAGCCTGCCCTAATTAGCCCAAATTACCGTACCTACAAAAAGCACAAATTCATTCCTCTGGTACCTTGCTTATCTCTACATGGAGCTACTGCAAAGACATGCCCCTGAGGGCATCACAATAAAATTCTGGACCTTAATTCACATGTTCAAACTATTATTCAAACCTATTACTGCGTTCAGTAATTTTCAGCTTCCATGAAAGAATGCTGTACCTTTTTCTTTTCTAATCTGCTTGGAACGTGCAGGAGCTTTCAGATGTTTGAAGGGACACACTGAAGATCTAGGCCACCAAAGCTCCCACTCCAGACAGCCAGGACTTCCCCACTCAGAACTGTTACACCCTGAGACAAACCCACCCAGATTCACCAGCCCTTGTTTTCACAGATACTGCTTTTCCCTACTTACTCACTCCAAAAGGAACCATTCCACTGGGGTAAGGAGGACTGTGCTGCTCTTGCTAGGACAACTGAAAAAGCAGTCCTTCAATTAGTGGTCAGACAGATGTTTCAGAAAGCTGGAGCTGCTGTCTCCAAGTCTGGAATATGTGTTTCTGTACCAAAAGAAAAAATTACATGATGAGTAGAAAAACAAACCTCCACAGACTATGATAAAAAGCAACAGGCTTGATCAAAACAATGGAACAATATTTTATCAATCAATGTTATTTTGCTTTGCCAATCAAAGCAAAAACACTGAAGGAAAAATTACTTTTTATTTAAGAGAAAAATCTGGCAGACTGGAATGAAAAGGTGACTTTCCAAAGGTTGGGAAAAAAAGTCTTACACAGCTGATTTTGAAACAAATGCATATGTGAGTGATTAAAGCTCTTACTAATAAAAATCCAGTGGTAACATAAATATTTTAATGTAACTGAAGATTAAATAGGAAGTTTACCTGATATGACCATTCTATATAATCGTTATTTTACTATTCCAGAAATAAAATTAAGATATCTGGATAAGGCCAATTTTGCCCCCGAACTGCTCTCAAAAAACTACGGTCTCATAGGTTCCTGATACCTGTCTTGATTTTCCTGTCCTTTTTTCTGCCTCACAGCCATATGAAAAGCAGTCTCCTTGCTTCACTCTGACAACCTGAGGATTTCTGATTCTTTATTTCCTCCAAAATAGAAGATACCCATCTCTTATTTGGCCAAATCAAAGTCTGACCTAGATCCTTATCTGGGGCAGAAGGAAAGCTGGAACCAGTACCTGGCTTCCCAGGAATATTATCTGGAGGCAGCATTTCCTCATCTTGGCTGCCCAGGGCCCCTGGTGCCGGCCGGCCGCCTCGGGGATGGTCTCCAGCATGATGCTGTGTGCTTGCCTGGGCTCCCCCTTGGTGCCTGGCACAGCTCAGTTTGACAGAGCCACCCAGCCTGTGCCCTGCCCAGGGTCCTGGTCCTGGGAGTGGAATCCAGCTCAGGACCAGGACAGGAGCTGAGGGGAGCCCCAAGCACCATAAAATGGGCCCCAAAACCAAGAGCTATGAGCAACCCATCTCATGCAGTGTACAGCAACCTGAGAGTAACGTGCAAGCAAAGTGCCACTGTACATTATGTATAGGAGGAAACAGAGAAAAATACCTTCAGTACATTTTCCTTAAGACTCTGTAAAGAGTTAAGTCCTGCAGTAGCTTTCAGAGACAGCATGAAGGGCTCCTGTTGGAGAAGGCATTTACAGGCACAATGATTCAGGGAGCAGCATTTATTTTCAGAAATGCTGCCAAAGAGCACAGATTGTTATTCCAATCAGATAGAAAGGGCAGGGAAATGTTTAATGAATTAAAAATATTCTTTTGTTGAGGAGAAGGTAATATGTAAGGACTGTATGGGTGGCTGGGAGGGGAAGTGGAAACACCAATTTAAAAAGAAAATAGCATGTTTTGTCTTTCCGAGCCTGGTATGGCTGTGACATGAACAGTGTCTTCTGCATGTGAAAATCAAAAGGTGTTTGTGGCTTTTCTTTTTCAATTTTGCAGGAGAACCAAGCAATTTTCCCCTCTGCACTTGAATCTTCATACAATTTACCTTTTCAGATGTGTTATGGGTGCTAAGAACTTGAAAAATGAACCATGCAGGAAAGCAGGAGGTTAAGTGATGAGCATCATCACTGAGGTTGCAGAGTTCACTGCCACATCCTATCTGACAGCAGCGGGATGAGAAGAACCTGGCTGTGAATGATGCACTTAAAATTCACTGTGACCTTAGGATACACACTGCACTAACAAAAAGATGGGTGAGATAAAATAGATACACTGTGTTCACGTGTTCATACCCTGTGAAGCTGTTTTCCAGGTAAGGTGTTCTTGAGAAACATGCCCTGGTGCTCTTCCTGTAGGACAGCACAAAGCCAGCGTGGCCATCACTCTGCGATTTAGAGAAAACACCTGTGGCAGAGGAGATGCTGGCACTTCAGGGAAGAGAAGCACTGACAGCAGAATCTTCTGTGTCCCTCTGGAGAAAAACTACTTCTGTGTTTTCCAGATGCCCAAGTTACAGGCTGGATGGCAAGAAGCTTCTGCTCCTCACAGCCTGGCATTGACGTGGCAGATAACAACACAGCCACTGCTCTTGGCAGCATTTCAGAGCAAGATTTTAACAAGGATTAGCTGTCCTTGAACAATTTATCCAATATATGAGGTACAAATACTCTTTTCTTCCCAATGAGATGTGCAGGTCTTGCTTGCACAAACACTGTGGGAAGCAAAAGGAAAATTTTGCCCTCGAGTTATGCAAAATGCCATCCATGACGCTGCGGTTGATCCTCCGGGTGCTGCTAGAGGGCAGGACTTCACTCCACCACTTCAGTCCTGCAAAGTAAAAATCATGGGCAAATTCCTGTTCCTGAATGGCCTGGCTTTTCTATGAGTTCATTCTGCAGATAATTAGCTTGGAAGAATTCAGGGCAGGTCCTCTCCTTCCTGATGCAGGAATAAGAAAAAACATTTATGGCAGCAAGCCGGCTACATCTCAAGCAAGTTTGAGCCCTCCAGTCAAGACCCACTTCCCAAAGTAACAACAGGAGAAGCAGCAGTGGGTGAATTTGTAGGTAAAGTTTTGTTCAACATGGAAAAAAAAATTTGGAGAGCCAAGCTGATGCTAGACACCACTGCTGGACTGATCTGTCTCTTTCACACAGTGATTTCTGGTAATCTCTAGATTACCAGATAGCAAACAAAGATCTTGTTCTTCTCTCAGGAACCAGCAGCCATACTTGAACAGGTCCCAGGCTCACAGGCAATGTTGGTGATGCTCTATCAGCATCACCAGGAAACCACGTGATGTTTCTTGCTTCTTTGTTAAAAAGACTCATGTCATCTGTGGTGGTAAGTACAGGAGACAGCAACTCTCAGCCCAGCAGTCTGGTCTAGAACAGGGATTCACCAGTGTCATAATGTCTGTCGTTTCTACTTCCAGTTATGGTAGTGCTTGGGTTTTTTGTCATTAACATCTCAATTTTGCATCAGACCTTTGTCCCTGGCTTGTGCTCCTAAGCATGTACATTAACATCACATATGCACTCCTTTCTACCTGAGATTTCCATGAAGAGCTGCCATAAATAAGCTGATATGAATCTTTAAATTTTTCTTGTAATTTGATTTCATGTTGATGTGGGTATCAAAGCTCTAACACATCAAAGCAAATACAGGCAAGCCTGGCTCTTGTTCAAACATCAGAAAACAGCATGTCTCTGGGAAAACTCATCTTGGGGGCATCAGTCTCATGCCTCAAAATGGCTGTTCTGACTTGCTGTATGATCTGGCCATTAAGTTCTCAACATTCTTACCAACATCTGAGGAAGTTGCTTGTATTATTATGGCAATGCTGTTGGTAAGAAAGCAGCCTTGGGCTTCTTTGCCCTGCTGGGTGGAGTACCTCTGACAAAGGGTGGCTTCCAAAATCCCACCCTGATCAGACCATACTTGACCTATGTTCTTCACACAACTCATCAACTGTTGCATTAGTTTTTGATCTCAGGTCAGAAATGCAAGTGGATGTACCAGGTAAGTCTGACTGTTGCTGTTCCAGGACCTGTTGTATTCACTCATGTCAGTCAATATGCACTTGCCTTAGAAGCTGCTGCCTGTCATATCTCTAGAAATGCAGTTCTGATAAAAAAAGTTGTTCAGCCATATCAAGCACATCACACTCACTTCAAACATCTTGTGTCCCTCAAAGCCATGAATAAAATTTCCATGTTTCCATGTACTCAAGTATTTGTATTTTCTGCTCTGCTGCAGTGTCTGTGGTCTTTTTTTTAAAATGTAACAAAGTCTAGAAAGTTTAGATTCATTCCCTCTAAACTGGGATAGAGACTAACCTTAACACACACTACCTGCCCATCCTCTTCTTATCAAAAGAAAATTCTAGTATTCAAAAAGGTTATTTTGTGGCTTTTCTGGGGGGGCTGGGGGCTTTTTTGTTTGTTTGTTTGGTTTGGTTTTTTGTTTGGTTGGGTTTTTTTTCAGTCTTTGGGTCATTAAAATATGATGCAGCTGAGGCCATATAGAAATCTGAGAAGAGATTGGGTATTTGTGTGGGTGTCAGGAATACTCTCAGCTGCAACTACTGCAGTGAGACCTTTTTGAAAACAAGTTTGCAAATCTCCACTCCTCCACTATCCTAAGTCTTAATGCTTTTCTTCCCAAAGTGTTTATGGATTACAGAATGTGTAGCAGAGAATAAACAGCTGTCCCTGCTGATGGCCTCAGTTTTGTTCTTGGATGGTGCCTGTGGAGTGCCTGCAGCCATGCCCATGGGCTGACTCACCAGCCTGTGCCATGCTCCCAAGTCTCATGCATCCTGCAGTCCAGGAGAAGACTGGGCACGTCCCACAGGAACAGGTTCCAGAGAACTGGCTGAGGTTACACCTCACTTTAGCCTGTTGCCCTCTCCAGGGCTACACCCACCCCTACAGGATATCTCAGCTGCCAGCCAGGAGCTCAGAGTCCTGCGTGTTGGTTGGTGTCTATCAGAAACACTTGTTTATGGTGTGTACTGTAACAGCATGTGGGAGTCTCTTGGCACTCTGAGGATGCAATAGAAAGAATCAGATGACACCGTGATCTAATCTGTCATGATTGCTCCCGGATGAACAATTTGCATGAAAAACCAAGTGCCACAGGAAGTACCTGATTTTTCAAGAAGCATCCACCTAGCACCTAAACTGCCACGTGGATGTGCTCCCCATTGCTTCCATCCAATATGTCACTTTTTAAATTCTGTCTCTGGTTTGTTATCAGCTGTTTCCCCCCTGTGGACATGTGGCCAGCAGTGCCCATGGCAGTGTGTGGACCTCAGTGCCCCTCATGTTGCTGGGTGTCACATGGAAGGTTGGACTGTGCCCTGATCCACACAGCAGTGGCTCTGCTGCCAGCAGCACCTGGAGGCCAAACAAGGTGGCTTCTCCAAAGCCTTACAAAACTGAAGGGAAATGGTAGAGATAGATCATCCTTAAGTAAGTGAGAGCAACAGTCCCCATCCAGCATCGTGTTTCTCATGGAGAACAACAGGGCCAACCTCGTGAATATGCTTTTTCACATGAAAATAGTAACCAAGCAATTCAGTGGTTCAATAGAGTTTAAACTTTAAAAATGTTGACTTCAATATAAAAAGGTGCAGTAGCATGCATATAGTATGTAGCTGATATACTTATTTGAATTATTAATTTGCAAAAATTGCTCATTAAGATTCTATTTTGAGGGGTTTAATAACCTCCTATTAAAGTGCAATTTATTTTTTAATAACTTTCTATGAAGAATTGCATATAATCCACTAGTAATAAAGTGTTAGCAGATGATGCCATAGACAGCAGTTGTAATTTTCTCCCTTTCAAAAATGTCTTTTGAATAAAGTCCTAAGTTGTAATAAAAAGCTATAAAGCACTATGTTATAATCAATCAGAGTGAATTTTTAATGCCCATATGGAAATCTAATAAAAAATGCTACCATTGTATGCATTACATCCTGCTGTTGCCTGTGATCTCACTTAAAATCTAAACAGAATAAAGAACCTAAAAATCACTTACCATGTGGCTGGAAAACAAACAGGGGACATCACATAGGTAAGGAGCTGAGCCACAGGGGCACCCTGAATCTGAAAAAAATATAATGTTCCACTGAAAAAATGAACTTTTAAATGTAGCACTTAATAGAACTTGCCATGAAACTCAACACAAACTTTTCCCATACAGAAAGTTTTCTTTCTTCTATTACTTCCATGGACTAATTCTTTCTTCCCTGAATTCTGGTGAAACTTTCAATTGTTTTCAGTCAGCTTTCAGTAGCAGTTATCTATGTAATCAGTGTAAGGCTAGGAAGAACTAACATTATTCAGACAGTGAGCTCACACTAAGAGTTTGGTTCTTAAAATAACTGCACGTTCAGTGTTTCTCTGAAAACTGAGATTACAGTCACAAACCCCATCTCCAAACCTCCTCTCCTCTCTTGCCACTCTCAGAATCCTCAGGGCAGACCCATAAAAGAAACTTGCAATAGCAAAAAATTTGCCTGTGGCCTGACATGTTCTTTCAGTCCTTGACCTCAGCACCCACGTGCAGTGTGAGCTGGCCAGGCAAGGGCAGAGGATTGTCCTCTGGCTCTGATCACCCTGTGCACATCAGGGACACTGCTGACTTCTTCAGTCTGTCCAGTCAGCCCCCTTATGGGTATTTCATAGTGTGGTTGTTATAGCAATGCTGTCTGTCTATAAGATTTTTTTACGTAATCACCAACCAAAAGCTGAAACAACTATTATGGGAAGGATTAGTTGAATTTCAGGGAACTGAATTCAAAACACAATTATATATTTATATTCAGTAGTATTTTGGCACCTAGATGCAAGATGCCCTCTGGAAATCCTAGACCAGACTGGTGGGTGATCCACCATTTCAGCACTGTGCTCAGTAATTTTATCCTCAAACAATTTTAGTTAGGGACACTCCCAACATCTATCTCACAAATTACCTATGGAGTCACATCCCCTGCAGCACTGGTAGGATATTGTATCATGCATCTTTTTTAGCTTATGACTGAAAAAGATAAGATCTGAAAAAAATTTGGTGGTGAGGTAGGTGATGAAATTCTGCTGCTGTGTTTGAATACATCAGGCAAGAATTGTTTTGAGTCCTGAATATGTATTTGATTACCACAGGCAATCAATTCTAGGTAAGCATCTTTTGCAGAGGGAGTACAATCACTGATATGCAGATAGAACACAGTAACTATCAATAATCCAATGACACCTGAAAAATCAGGAAATACATTATTCCAGAGTAGTAAATGGACTAAGAGCCATTCATATCTTTAACGTTAGATACCAGAAACATGATGTTGCCTTTGTTGTATCAAGTTTTATTTGTGTGTAAGTAAATACAACTTAAATTATCTCTATAAAGATGCTTATCAGCCTCTGCTACTCTTTGCACTGAAGGCATGAAAACTGTTATTCAGCAGAAAGGAAAAGTGGGAAGCAGACCACTGTAGTTTTGGTCTTTCTCCAGCTCCTTGGCTATCATCTGGAAAAGAGCCTCTCTTTCTTTCACCCATAGCACTGGGCATTGTCCCTTAGGTGTTCAGTCCAGGTATGAACGTGGACAGCTTCCCAGATTGGTGTGGAGAATAAGTGAAATTAGCCACCTATATATGATAAACTGTAAGACAGGTAGAGAGGTGCTGAGATGCCCTTGTAGCAGTATGCTTTATGAAAAAATGATGATACTGAGTAGTGATTTCCTATAAAGCCCAGCAGGTCAAACTGTGTGGCAGCAGGCAACAAGGCTAGGTCCTAACAAGACAGACACAGCTTGCACAGCTCGCTCTCTTGCCTGCAGAGGCACAAGTGGGTAGAAAACAGACGTGCTAGGATCTGCCTGCTGGCTCCCAAGCTGGGAGAAAGGTAACCACAAAAATACAGAAGCAGAGTGGAAAAAATGATCCTGTACTTTTAATGCACCTACATCAGTTGTGCTGGGGAAGCAAAGTTCCAACACCAGAAAATGGCGAGCACGGTTTTCTGATCACCTTTCTCTGATGGCTTGGTTGATGTGTGCAGATGAGTCAGAGCTTCCTGCTCCCTCCTGCGTGGAGAGTTACCTGCCAGGGGCCAGGAAGAACTGGCAGATAATCTTGACATCTCACACCGGGGCAACCAGTTATCTGACCACTGACCAGGGCTTTGCTTTGTGGAAAGGATCTTGCCTGAGGAACTCTTGTGGTGGGGCAGCACATCTGGTACAACAGCTCTGCTCCTGTACACTGCCCCCATTCCCCAGAAAGCACGTGGATTCAGGTCTCATCTCTGAAATGCTTGTTTTTCCTCCCTTTTATGTCACCCTGCAACTTTATTTCTAAGCAGGGGCATTATCCCTTCTTCCGTTTTACCTTTCAATAAAGCAAACCAAACAAAGAGGTATCAAGGCCCTGAACATCAATGGGGAGAATACACGCATATTCTTGTGCTGTCCAAACTATAGACCCAACATCCTGAGGTGCCACAAACACAGCTTCCCCATTGTCCAGGCTACCCCAGCTGAGCCGACAGGAATGGCCCAGGGGCGGGGGAGAGGAGGATCAGCTGTGGGCCTGATCCCAGCTGCATCCAACCAGCTTTGTTACAGGCAACAAAGAGCAGAAGAAAAGACTTTTGTCCTTTATTGCAAGAGCGACCAACCTCCGCCTCATTGGCAGGGGTGACGATTAACCGGAGAGGATTCATTTATTGTTTGGCACTCGAGATCTCCCAGCAGTAGTCCACTCCAGCGTGCTAAAATAATGGGCGGCGTCTTGTTTTTGTAAATGACTCAGTCTGGCTTTGTTTCTTTCTGTGCCAGACTGCACAGCCTGGAAGAGCTGGTTGGCAGTGGTGGAGAGATCTCACTGAGAGATGGTTATGGAAAAAAGATACAGAAAACGTGTGAAAAAAATTGCCGTGACAGGCTGAGGAGTGAAGTGAGGTCTCCTTCCAGTGAACCTGGGATAAGCAAACAGTGCTGGGTTGACAAGTGCTTCAGGAGGACTCCAGCACCCTATTGATAAAACCCCTTCTGGGAGGACAGGCAGCATAGGCTACTTATGCTAGGACCTATAGCACGGAGTGAGTTTTATGGAAGAACTCTTGACCCCTTCAAAAGGGCATAACATGAGAGCAAAAACAACACCACTGCAGCGGTCTGAGCACTTTCCTGTAAGAGCAAGAACTTCCCACCGGCTCAGCTGGGGAAGAATGAATCCCATTCAGGGATGGAGGCTTGTACCATGGAGGCCTGCCACCAGACACCCCTTCCTGATGCTAATCCTATTCTTCTGCTGCGGATCAAGTAATTTTTGTGTGAGTATTTTTCCTTGGCTAAAGAAAAAAGATATTTAACCACAACAAACTTGCTGCCAGCATATGTCAATCTTAGCTTCTTGAGTCTATATTATAAGCACCAGCTACCAATTTCTGACTGTCATTTACTTTTTACTGCAGAGGTACCTCCCACATTGACACAGATCTCCTGGCAGTGCCGGCGCTTTGCCATTCTCCTGAAAGCAAGCATGTGCAGTCCTCCAAGACATAAAAGAAACTTAATTAGGTTCAGTGCTAGAAGGCACTGACAACAATGTTTTAAATATTCTCTTGCAACACTCGTTTTGAGTGCAGGAAAATTTTCCTCCCAAAGAAATGCTTTCATTAGTTTGGAGAGCAGAGAAATACATCCTTGTAAGATTTAAACCTTGCTTGCTTACCAGCCTGTCCCTGCTCCAAACACTTAAAAACTCCTCCACATCCAGGTCATTCAAGCATCTTAATGAAGGGCAGAGAGGGACAGTGATCCCATTGCATCCTGTTACACCAGTGAAGAGAGGCAAGAGCACCATGAGTTCTTACTGAGCAAACCTTTGAAATCTGCTTTTAAAAATATTTTGTTGCAACACTTCCAACAAGCCACATGTTTTACATTTTGTTATTTTGTTTTCCTTAGATTAAGTGGAGTTTAGTACAAACTGTTTGACTGATAGCCAGGACCTGACCTTCCATAGCAGAAAACAACAGCCCCAAATGTGGATTTATTGCCCTGGTATCAGCCCCTCAGCTACCACCACCCACCAGTGAGTCCTCATGCTCAGCCTCAGACAGCAGCATAGGAGTTGGCCATTTCTGGGGTGCCTGACCATAACCAGCAAAGTCCAGCAGCTCCCACACACAGCTGTTCCAAGGAGAAGGGGATATTCCACCCACACAGGCACTGCACAGGGACAGGGAATATGAGTGGCTCAAACTCCTTGCAAGCTCCCACTATGACCTGCATCTCATCAGACATGTCTGGTCATTATCAGCTTGATTGAACCTTTGCTGAGAAGTGCAATCACCATTGCAAATCCTTGAAAATCTGTTTTTTTTTCCATCAACCATTTCCTCCACAATTCTGCTTTGAATTTTTTCATGAAAATTTCTCAGTTTTTAATACCTCTTTGATACCTAACCTCCTGCTTAGTAGCTCATAGTTTGAAAACGTCACACTGCAGCAAAGCTCATAATGAAAAAAGAAAAACACAGCTCTAATACTGCCATTGACTTTTTGATGAGGCTCTGGCTGCTTCTCCCCATTTCTGGTAGTGATCTAGAAAAGATAAAAGAGCAAGCTAGTTCCAGTCAGGTTAAATATAGTTGGGAGCACTGAAAACAGTGAGGACACCAAAAAAAAGTTAGAAGTAAGGTGTCAGGAGTAGAGCTTTTGGAAGTTTGTCCCTGTGAAAGGCTTCTCTTGCCACTCTTGTCTTGGTGGGGCCATCCTGGGAGCCCAGCCCAGCCTGGTGGCAGAGGAATGACTTGATTCATCTCCAGCCAAAGAACAGGATACAATAAGCACACAACAATCATGGAAGAAAGGGAAGCAATACGAGGCTGGGAAAGTTTATACCACAAAAACCTGGTTATTACCAAGAAAAAGAGTTATTTGCAGCTCAGTTTAATTCCCAGGATTACATTCTCCTGAATTTCAATTTATCTTTCAGAACTAACTGTCTAGGGTTCTCTCCTTTTTCCCCATTACCCTTGGGCAGCTTCTTATTTTGATAATGAAACATCATCTTAGTCCAAAGTTCCCTGTGAGATACTCCAGAATTTCTGTCTTCATATTTCTATTCCTTGTTGACTGTCAAACTTCTGCACTTGTATAAAGAGGATGGAAACAACGCTGACCGTAGAGACAGAAAAGTAGGAATGGGGTGAGGGGAGCAAGGAGCAAAGTTGATTTTTAGAGCAGTTCAGGTGATTACAGTCTTTATGCTGACTTTGCAAGTTCAAGGCAGCCAGATCACTTTACAACACCTGCACACCCTGAACAGCCCAGGTTCAGAAGACACTTTCTAAGGGTGACAGCAAAAGAGAAAAAAATGAAAATGGACTTTGCCAGAGGTGTCTGAGTGAACAGTAACTCATATCAGGGCTTCTGATGCTGTGTGACTCCTGGTAATGTATTTACCTATTCTTCAGCACATAGATGCAGTTCAAATCAGCACTGTGATTAGAAGTTATGCTCTCCTCACACAGGAGCTGTTACAGTTAATTGGATGATTACATTCCATATTTGCCATTGTTTCTGCAGTATAGATTCCCATTTACATTAGGATTCATTCACCTGGTTGCATTACTAAATCTAAGAACTAGTGTATCAGTTATTAATGAACTGAGAAAACGCATTAGAAAACATTCCCATTATCAGCTCAACAGAGTGGAAAGGGAGCCCAGGGCAGCACATCCCCACAGGACATGTGGCAGGAAGGTGCAGCCAACCCTCAGTTGACAGCAGAGGTGGGGTTTGCCCCTTGGACCCATCCGGGTCCCACCAAGGGTTTCAGTTTTCCCAGCGCTCACCCATGGTTCCCCAGTTGCCAGGCACCACCCCACGGCAGCCCAAACTCCTTCCTGTTGCCAAGAAAAACAGCGTTTCACCAACTTTCTGAATTTTGTTTTATTTTTGCTCTGAGTGTCCTCAGCACACTCATTAGTTCAAGTCTTAGAATGAGCTGAAAATGAGTTACAGATGGGCACTGAGTGCAACAGAATGCTACTATTTATTCAAGACCCTTTATGTACATGTCTCTTGCCCAAAATGCAAAACATAACAAGAACTGGCAAGAGACAGACAGTCTCCACTAAAATGGACAGTCTCCATTAAAAAATGGAATTAAAAATACATTAATAGAATTAAGTACATTACTTATATCTGATTTTTAGAAAAACAGTCTTGAATGGGAAGATGCCAAGTGCAGAAACAAATCAACAAGCAGAGCAGCTGGGTTTGCAACGCAAAGCATCATCTCAGTGATGCATCCTTGCTTTCCTCAGCCCACCCCTCCAGTCCCTACAGCTCCATACTCCCCACAGGCAGTGGTGAATTGTGTCTCTCTATGCATCAGCACACCCCTGGTATTGTCACCTCCCCAGGAACATTTCTGGGTTCCAGCACTGGTGGTATGGCCATCATTTTTCTCTAAAGCAAGACAGAGGCAAACCAACACACCAAGACAGTTGGGGATTTTGTTGCACATCCAAATGTAAACAAACAAAGCTTCCATCACTGACAGGCCTGAATGTGGTACCCACGGTAAGTGAATAGAACCATCCCAAGGAGGCACCTTCTAGAGATGCTGCTTCTGACTTCCTTTACGTCCTAATGTTTCAACTGACTTTTGAAAATTTCAAAGGGTTTTCTTCATTCTGTGGCCATGTCTTGCTCACAAGGTAATTTTTTTTTTAAGGTATTACTTAGAATAAATTGTTCCTGTTATCAAAGGATAGATGTGGCCAAAGATTTCTAGATCCAACAGACTCTCAACAGTTGGTATCAGGATTTAAAGAACTCTAACCAAGGTGAGAGTCAGGGTAAAGCATATGAACTCAGGTAAATTCCTGTAGCAGTCTTGTGTATAATGAGTAAATACACAAGATTTTGTTTTATGCAGCTGCAGACACTAAAGTGTAGATAGCAGCCTAGCAAATAGATATTGCAGCTTGTCTTTTCCATGACACTGTTAAATACATTATTGCTTCATCATCACTTGCGGTTTGTTTTGGCAAGCCCACAACATCACATTTCTCAAAGTCTTCTGTACCTTAATAAATCCAAGCACACTTGGAACAGAGAAGGGAAGAAACTGGATGTATTGTGCACAACTGGTAACAGTTTCCTGCCACGCCTGATTAACAGAGTAAAAACAAAACAGCTTGTGTTGGAAGAGGTCCCATCCAAGGTATAGGTTGTGTAAACCGCCCTTAAGGAAAAGAGGGGAAAGGATGCTTGCTTTGGGGAATTGTTGTTGGTTTCATTTAAGGTTTATTTTACTTTTTTTTTCAACAGTTTGATTTTACTACAAGGGAGGAGAGGAAGGAATCCTGCCAAGCAGGACTGGGACACTGGTCCTGCTACTACCTCTCCTGCCAGCGCAACTATTTTGCATTGTGCCTTGTACACCTTGAACATGTGAAGGTAATACACAACTAATGAAAGAATAAAAGGAAAGTAGTACTCTGTTCTGTTTCTAGACATGATGGACACATAACCTCATGCTATTTCTGTCACACTCCAGAAGATTTACATATTGCCCTTCCTGTAGCACATTTCAGAATGGAGCTGAATCTGCAGTGCAGAGCAGTACAAAGCAGGACAGTCTGACACATTCCCACAGATTGTTTCAGCTTGGGAAGGTACTGCTTAGTGATCACATCAGCTCAAAACATCAGGAGCTGAACTGTAGCAGGGAGAACAGTGTTGTAGTCATGTGCATGAAGTTTTATAAAGTCTTCAACGTATGTGCCTTGTCAGAATTAACAATAATTTAAGGTGCTTATTATTCCTCCAGGCATGGAACTCATAAATATTACTCAGTGCTATTTGTCATTGGCTTCTCTGTCACGCATAAAGCAAAATTAAATACTTATCTCTATATCATTAACGTATTAAACATTAGGATTTATGGGGCTTGAGATCTTTCTTGCTCTGAGAACATTAACTTCCTGATGAAAGATCTAAATGCAAATAGAAGGAACGCCAAAATACCCTGGAACATAATTAAGGATACTGAGGTGCAAAGAAGCCTCAGGCACATGAATGCAGAGATTTCTTATTTCCACTTCCATGGTGGGCAGGTTTCCTTCCTTCCTTCCACATTTCTACCCACTGCTCCAAAGTGCCACATTGTTTCTTTATTAGTTGTCAGGTGAAGAAAATGTAAGAGCATTTTTACATGGATTACCAGGAAAAGTGTTCCTGGCTTAAAATTTATCCTTGCTATCTGTACTGGGAAATAGCAATTCAGTAATGTCTAGAAGATTTTAAAAAATCATAGATGACTTTCCCTATGAAGAAAAACTCCCCTGGTAGCTTTACTTGCTTTGTTGTCATTCTTGCTATGCAGGGGTTCCTGCAAACATGCACTGAATAGGGACAACTTTTAGAGAGGTCCTTAATTCTGCAGCATAATAGAAATACTTTCTGTACTGTTGTCCATTCAGTGCAGAATAACCAGCAGATACTCAACCTATTCCCATCTCAGCAAACACGTATCTAATGTAAAAATTTGAAACATAAGTGATGAAACAATTAAATAAAATTAGAGAAGTATCTTCCAATGAGTAACATTCTGTCAAAAAAGAAACAAAGGAAGATTGTCTCTGACAGGATAAAAGGAAATAAAAGTTCCCAATATTTTGGAACACTGGGAGCTACTAAATATCTTTCAGAAGTTTAGTTTACTTACTTACTTCTTTTTTATGTCTTTATTTTTTTAGTTTACTTTCTCCTGTAAATTCCTACCTGAAGAACCCTATTTCGACAGTAAAAAAAACTTTACACCTTGGTGATGCCTCTCTATGGACATAAGTTTGCTGCTTTACCACCAGAGACCTCACAGTGTCACAGGAGGTTCTGGAGCAGGCTTTGTCACCCTTCCTGGGCACATCTGACAGCCATGAAGCCATTATTCTTGTCCTCTCTATGGCCAAGGCCCAGACACTTCCCAACATCAAAGTTGGTGATCTGTTTTAATACATAAATTAAACTTATTTGCACTATAACATCTTATATCTCACCCTAAGGATGAAGACATTTTTTACAGAAAACATTTTCTACTCTACCTTGTTGTATTTCATTTAAATATCCTTGATGATATACTCCACCCTTTGCTTATGTGAGACTTTCTCACAGCCCAGCAAAGTTTTCTGCCAGCCCAAGGTTTGCCATTATTCATTCCTTCCATCATTCCTGCTTTTACAATCCTAGGTAATTCCTCTCCCACTTACGTGTAGGCTGTAACATCTCATTTCTGAGGCCAACTAACTTCTGCCACTTTTTTTTCATTTCTCTTGTTGTCCATTTTTATTTGTTTTGATTCTTGCTAATATTTGTAACACTTTCCATTTAAATACAATTAAGTAATAGTATTAATCACTCTGAAAAAAAATCAACTTAATAAGTTCAAAATTCACACTAATTCTTGAAAAACCTGAGCTGATCCTCCCCCCTGATAATTAGAAGCAGAGAACAGTGATGAAGGTGCCACTGTCACTGTTCACCTACTGCACCAATTCCTGTCATGCCAGAAGGCTTTTTCCACCCCTGTTCATCTACATTTACTTGTCAATATTGCATTCAGTCAGGACTAGGTCTCTATAACCAAAACATGCCAGGGACCAGAGTTGCATCACTCCATTTGAACATCAGCTTCACACCACTTGCAGGGAGGACTTGCATCAATTAGTGGTAAGATAGCCACGAGTATCTTAGTGGTAAGATACCAAAACAGACATGCTAGATCTGTGCAAAGGACTGCCAAAACTTTGTGCTGCCCTCCATCAATAAGCTGTGACCAGTTCTCACCCAGCATAAACCACTCAACAGGTGGATTCACTTCTGTCTTGGTAAGAGCCCCTTTTGCAGAGGTCACTACACAGCCTTAGGAGCTGGTTCATCAGACTGGCACAGGGGCTCAAAAATGTTTCCAACGTACTTCTTTAAAGTATGCTGGCTCTGACTTCAAAACAGTGATTGTTCCCACATACCTCACCTCTCTCAACTCTCTCCAGATTACTTTACCCCTGTGTTTTGGACAACAGAGAGCACTGCAAACGCTGGACCCCCAGACGAAGCTGCACTGCTGCTGCCAGCCTGACATGTGACAGGAGTGTCCCAAGGCTGCACTCACCTCCTTGTGATCAGCAAAATGCCCCTCTGAAAACCTCATTCTCATCTGTGGAGTTCCTGCAGATCAATTTATTGACAAGTCAGATTATCCTCCTTGTCCAGGCTTTTGTTTTAGGTGCATAAGATGAGGACTGATTTTTTGAGGAAGACAAGACATAGCTGGCAGCAGACTTCAGCTCTGGTTGGCCAAAAACTGTGGCCTAATTTTCTAGGATTAGGTAAAACTGCCATCTGTTCTGTAGTTACTTGTACTGTGCAGGATTCTTCTGAAGGATTCTTATTATATATTTATAACTAAAAAACAGTGGTACATTCATGACTAGAACCACCGACCTTTTTAAAAACCAAAGTATCTCGAAAAACTAAAGAACCTGTTATTTGTTTGGAGATTGCTTTATAAAATCCAGCAACATGATTTTCACTATACCAGTCTTCTCTTTTAAGGAGGTCTTTTCTCATTCCGTGCATTACGGATGTTTAATTGAAAGGTTACACACAGGGTCATCAACAAGGCTCACAATGCCTCTAGCCTTACAATACACTTCACTTCAAAGGGATTGGCTGCATTCCTGAGTCTTGTACCAATAAGCACTAATAACACTGAAAAATGAAAACTGAAACAGATGTCTCCAATAGCATTGATTCTTATTAGCTGTTCACAGCTATTCTTACACCTCTAGGCATAAAGAGGCAGGCTGTGTGCGGGGTGTGTGGCTGCCGAGGGCTGCGGTAATGCCGCTGGAATGCTCCCCTGTGCTGCTGCTCACTGCATTCTTGACAGACTGTCTCCTTTATAATCTTAAGAAAACTTCTTTAAAATGTCATTTTAAAATGCATCAAATATGCAAACTCCTACTCAATAAGGATGGGATTTGACAGTAACACATATTTCTTAAAAAACAACTGTGAAAAAAGTGATCGAAAGTACATTAGAGAGACTGAACTGAGCAGCACATTTATCTGTGCTTTGCTATAGATCCTAAACCTGTTCTGGCCACCCAGAAAGAGCTCAGGGCAGCTCTGTGGCAGGGAAATGGAAGAATGGTGATCAATAGTTTAAAAAAAAAAGTGTTGTGCATGCTACTATGCTGTAGATACCCTAAGCAGACAAGTAATAGATATCAATTCATATTTTCTTCTGAAAGGGATACTATGATTCTCCTGTGGAACTGATAATGAAAAAGCAGTGCTGCTCTAAAAGTATCAGCTATGTAATGTCCTAGATTATGCCAAAATCGTGTGATATAGCCACAGTGTGGAAGAAAAAGGAGTCTGGTGTGATATGCCTGCAGAAATTTCATTTGTGTTGAGAAGGTTTCCAAACAAGGTGTAGCTCCTGACTGTCTGTCTTGGCCAACAGCTGCCCATCTCAACCACTGCATCTTCTTCAAGGTACATCTCTGCTCACTGTCCAGTTCATTATGTTAATTTAAGGCACTGAAAAAACCCAGCAGCTCTTCCCCATAATGCATAATCTGACACGAGGGCATTCAGTGTTATCAGATTGGGCTGCTGTGCTCTGCCACTGATGGCGATTTCCTCTCTGCTACCTCTCTCCTCAGCAGTGCATTCCTCCCTCAGATGAAGAATGCTATCACACATACCCTGTAACCAGACCAACTGTAAAAGTCACTTCTGGAATATTAAGAATGGGCTGGCAATGCCTGCACAGGTCTGCAGGGATTGTTCAGCTTGCTCGAGGGGAGCTGTTCACAGCATTTATCGTACACTGCACCACGCAGAACACATAATTCGACTCTTCAGAGAATACCCCTGAAGGGAAACATCATTCAAATGGTAGAAAAAGGAGGAGACCTTTTCCATGGAAGCTGTGCACCAGTGACAGGCTCAGATATATCAAAATAATCAACAACATTTCTGCAAGAATTTTCCTTCTGCTTGATATGCAGAATTGTGAGGATAAAGGGAAGGATGTCCATCTGCAGCTACAAATACATCATATCTACATTTCAATTGTGAAAAGTTCTTTTATCTTCAGGTGGAAAAAAAGGCTTCATGTTGGTAGGTGTCCACAGCATCATGTTCTTATTTTTCCTGCAGGTTTTACTGGTGGCTTCCAGTCCTCTCCACAGAAACATAACTGCCTCTCAGCTGAGTCCAACTGAGAATTCACTGCTCAGAGATGTAGAAAATCAATGTTCTGCATGAGCTGGGGTCAGAAATGAGCTCTGAAATCTCACATGGCTACCAGCTCCTCTCTGCTTCAGATCAGCTTAGTGCAGTTGTTAAGGACAGTCCAGCCAGCTCTGGAACACAATGAACACCACCAGCTGATTCTCCCTGTTTCCTTTTAGCTGCCAGCCCAAAATATTTTCTGTCAGTAAAGGCTACACAATGAGGTGGATCCAGATGCTTCATCCAGATGATGCATAATACTCAGGAAATTCAAATACACATCTGTTACTTAAAAAGCAGTAATAAAAGCAGACTTTCTTATTAATAAATAAGGAATAATTTTTCCCTGGCTAATGTAAAGGTTGCTGGTGCAGGTAGCATCAAGATTCTTGATATTAGAGTGATCCACTCCCCACAGCACTGACTGAAGTTCATATAGGTTTCCACAAGCCTTGTTCCTGCTGTTGCTACCTCCAAAGCAGTGCTGTGATAAAAATTAAATTAGCAGAGGAGAGAGCCATGTTGGCTGAACTGACCCAGACAGATATTTATTGAGTCCACCTGAATCCATTTGTAAATAACAAGTAGAGTATCACTCAGCTCCTTGGATGGAGCTCAAGGTAGACAGACAGATTTAGGATTTAACTCAAAGTAAGAAAACTGGCAGCGACTTGTAAGACATCTCTGTGGGTTCTTGGCTTCAGCCATTCTCACTTGTGTCTGTGAAATCCATTCTATGAGCTCTGGAACAACTATATTTAATTTGCAGTGAGGGAAACACCTTGGTTTGTTTTACATTCACATGCCTCTTTAATTGGACTTGTGCTTATTTAATGTCACTGCTGCAGAAGTAGCTTTTATGAGGCACAGAAGAAAATATAATGAAAATTATTCACAAGCCCAACTTCTGACTAGTAAAACCAAGAGTTTAATGTAAGAGGCAAAGTCCCCATCTGGTACTTCTCTTTGAAAAGAACAGCCCACATGAAGGATTTATTGTGACATTACAATGCTTGATGTCAAATAATCTAGCCAGAGGAACAATATTGCCCTAAAGAGAGCCATCAGGCCCTGTGTGACATGGGTATTTGAAAGGATTAACTACACTTAAATCAATATGGGCAATGAAAACAGAAATAACCAATCTCTGAGCCGCTCAATTATTTAGAAGTGTCTTTAGTCCCCACAGAATGGAATTAAACGCTTGTTTAAGAGGACTGACAATTAAATCTATTTCTTTAGCGTTAAGATAAGGAGATGTGATCCTTGATTGTGGTATGGCATGAAGTGATATTTCATGGAGTGGGACACGCAAAAGGAGCCATCAGGATGCCAAGCGGGGAAGGGTTTTGCCATGGGGGGACCTGGCCACTCCTTGGCCAACACGACTGTGAGCACTGTGCACACACCTCCTGTGCCAGGCAACACCACATCTCCTTCCCTAGGGCTCAGTGTCCTGCACCCTGTGCCTGTCAGACTGTGGCAGTGCCTGTGCCAGGGGATGGCAGCAGGCCCCACAGCTCTGGCCAGGATGCGACGCTGGCAGCCACCAGCCCATCTCCAAACCTGCTGTGCACACGCAGTCAGGTCTTCAGAAAAGACTGAGTCCAGATACACTTTTTTTAGCTGCCCCTTGTCCTTCCTGGTGCTCCATTTTAAAAAGAATCAAATGCAAGGTTTAAAATTCACAGAACAAGGTTTAAAATCCACAGAACACTACTAACTGTTATTTCAGGTGAAAATGTAAATGTAAGATCATTTAACTGAAGCAGGGTGACAACTTCCCAGTTATCTGAGTTTGACAAGTTAGTCTGACCTATCCCAATATTTTTCATAAGATTTTGTTTAAGATGCTTTGCAGAGCAATCACTCTGACCTTTCATGATGATACTACTCCTCCTGAGGTATTTGATCATCTCAAATGCAATGAAGAAATTCCTGGTGTGGAAAATTTTAATAAGAAGTTTGATTTTCAAATGATAAAAAGGAGGTAACAGAAGTGGGACGTACGCAAAGCACTGAATGCTATTGCAAATACCCAAGTGACAGGAAAACATCAGATACCTGTGTGCCTTTCGTTAGAGTTCCTGTCCAGGAAAGCTGGAAGATGTTCTTAAATTAGACAAAAGCCAATGTACTAAGAACTCATGAAAAAGAGGGGTGGCAGTTGTCCATCATGAATTTTAGTTTTTCAAAGGTTTCTGTGAGTTGCAAGACAGTCAGGAAGTCTGATTCTGGATGTTTAGGTGACTTAACATGTCAAATGAATGCAGAAGCCCTTCTTTGGGCTCTAACTAACATGTGAAACTCATTCTCAATGTGCCATGCTGACTTCTTACTGCTGCTGAGCTCAGAGTCACTGGACAAGATCTTCTCAGATCTTCCATCTCTTTTTTGCATTTTTTATCTGCCCATTAAAGTATCACTGTAGCTTAATATATTAATTTCTTTCAGCTAGGAAAAAAGCACATATCAGAATATCAGAAATAAAAATATTAGAAGGCTGATATTGTTCTAAGTATTTCTTTAAAACACTTTGTGCAAATGCAGTGCAGAAAATCATTACTCATGATTTTTGCCTTGACACTTATAAGCATAATAGCTTGGAGGTACTGTTGATTAATGATTTCTAGTTCCTCTGATGTTCTTGTACTAACTTGTCCACATTTCAGAGCAATAGAGTAAGGTGCAAAAAAAAAAAAAAAAAAAAAAATTACAATTGTCACTTTGTAACCAGAGACTGCAGATTTTATGGCTTGTATGTGCTCTGACAGCTCTGCATGCAGTTCTCAAGTTCAACACTGACTATTGATCAAATGGCTGCGATGCTGCTACATTAAGCCTCACCCTCAGTACATGTCTGGTTTTGTGGACACCCTACTGGTTATTTTCATGCCATGATTTTGCTGATCATCACCAAATGATTTATTTCCTCATCTTCTCCATCACTATTACACAGGTGTTCACCCTTTGTAGCATTTAAATCACTTTCTTTGCCCTCCTTATACATTTCACAACAGCTCCACCATTGCATGGGCACACATCTTTCAGCCACACATGAACCCACCTACACTGCAGCTTTACTGATGTTGCCATCGTTATCAACTACCCTGAAAGAGCTGACAGCCCAGGTACAAGATGATTCACAACAGGTAAAGATCACAAAGATCTGCAGAACATAAGGTAACAATGAGACAGTGCTCATCCACATGGGCAGATGTAGTCCCAGCACATCTGCAGCCCAAGCACTGTCGATACTTTTATAGCTACAGATGCATATTTGACATAGTAGCCTGGGCCTGTAATTGCATATGTGAGAGAGAGAGAGACAGAAAGAGAAACAGAAGGGGAGAGAGAGAGAGAGAGAGAGAGAGAGAGAGAGAGAGAGAGAGAGAGAGAGAGAGATGCAGCCATGGTGCTGCCTGAGGTGAGGAGAAAGCTCTCGTGTGCCCATTCTCAATCTCAGCCCTAGTTTGCAGTAGCAACTGTAGGTAGCTGGGCAAGAGCTCTTGTCTCTTTTTTTCCTGTCCTGTGGAATGAAATTTAAAAAATAAACCTATTGTTTCACAGTGGTCTGTTCTTTATCATATAGTTTCAAGGTACTGATTTTCACGCTTGGTAAAATTCGCATTAAACTATAGGTATACTGGTTAGAGGCAGAAAAAGATTTGCTTTGCTTGCAGAACTCAGAATTTCTTAGGAGATGAAGTATTTTTTTCTATTATGGAATTACTTCTATGAATCCAAATACGGAGCATTCATTCCTCACCTGCTTACTTCTGAAGCACCTAAAGGATATGGATCTTGAGTAACTGTGACACAGCTGGAACACTGTTAGAGCACTTGAAGCTGGGAACCTGCTGTTTCTGACAATAATCTTAATGCAACAAGCAGTACTGAGAAGTTCAGCCAGGCCATAACTGAGCTGCCTCACAATCACAGGGACTTGAAAGGGGCTGAGCAGCACAAGCTCTGTGGATGATCACCTTCTATCTGCTGTACCAATATTTGCTGTCAGCAGAACTCTTGGGAGCTGCAAACTAAAAGGGAATCTCTGATGGACTTGACGGCTAGATTTCAGACACATAGACACTGTGCCACAGGCAAAAGGAGCTCTGTTTTTCTCATATTTTACTTTCCATCCTTTTTATTCTACAAAAGTTACTTTTACTGCACAGTGCATGTAAACACGGTTCCAAACTGGTGGCTGCCAACCTCCTCCCCTTCCCCCTTTTTGACCTGAAAGCATTTTCTGCTTCTCCTGGTAGGAAGACACAAGTCTCAGCAGGAGAGCTTCTACTAAGCCAAAGAGGAGTCATGCTGTTTGCTTTCAGGACTGACTTCTATCAACTCTGCCCCAGTTGTTTTGACCCAGTCACCTGTGGCTGCTCTTTGACAGGGCTAGTTCATGCCTGCCTCTTGCCACTCAGTACGTGGGAGAACTTGTCTCACTCAGACTGTGCTGTCACAGGGGACTGGTCTGACATGGTTCTTGTCACTCAGATGGTGTAGAGCACAGATCCCTTTAATCCATCTAACAAGAAGTTCTCTTGTTTTCTCTCAGCACGAAAAACTAATTACATAGCACACCATAAGTGATCGCCTCTTGCAGAGATATAAGGAAAGAAAAGACAATGTTTGCACGAGGGTATAAAGAAAACCAGCAGACATAAAGTCAGTCACATTTTGCTTCCCTTCAGCCTATTTACCATACCTGAGAAAAGCCAGGGCACAGTTTAAATCGAGCTCAAGAGTTAGATCCTCAGCTAGTCCCATATCTCAAGGTCAAAACTTCAGCTTTTTACAGCAATCTGAAGCAGTATATCCTGGTACATGTTTTGTTTCATAGGCTTTGCTGCAAGCTGCAGTAAATATTGCTCTTTGGCTGTGTGTCCACCTTATTCATAAAATGGTTTAAACCATGGACCACCTTTCAAAGCAACCACTGATGGTTGCTTACAATCACAGCTGCAGATACATCCCAGTATGACCACTATGCCTCTACCAAGGTGAAGCTGTGGCCTTTAGTTCTCCCTGCCACGTTTCTGCTCTTATTTTTACTTGTATTTTTAAAGTTACTATAGAAGAGAAATGCAGTCTTTTCCAGATGAGAAAAAGGAGATGTTTTCACCATGTTAATTATTTTTACTGTTATCTAGTATCACAACACACACGGAACATTACATTTGTATCTACATTTGTGTCCAATTACTAACTGATGGACAGGAAAACAAAATTATGCAAGACAACAATGCTAGTGCTTGTTGCTTGTCTTGGTAATTGAAGATCTGTGTTAAATAAATGGAAAGAGAGCCATGTCTACTTAAGTAGAAAGATGAGGAATGAGCAAGGAGTAAAGTAAGTAGTCTAATCTCCCTAATAGGAAGACCATTAACATTCACAGCATGGGGTTCACTGAGGGAATTTTAGAGTAACTCATTAGAGTTCCCAGCCCAGGAACAAGAGGTCACAGCAGTCGGAAAGGAAGGAGCTGTTAGAACAGTAGGGCTATTCTCTGATGGAGGAATTTGACTTGGACAGTACGCTTTGGAAGTATCATGCTGGATTGGCTTGAAATCAGCATATTACCTTGTGACTATACTGTTAGAATAAACTGTTAGCATAACTATAACTAGATAAACAAGAGTGCAAGATCTGAATACTGCCTCTGGTCTTTGCAGCTATCTACCACAAAAGAAAACATTTCAGTGTCTGAGTTACAGAAACCAGAAGGAAAAGATGTCAGGGAACAAGCTGTAAAATGAGAAACATGGATCTAAGCTGTTTCAAAAAGTAGTAGGATCTTTCTGCCTTGTATTTCTCCTGTGTTAGAAAGTCAATCAACTAATCACAACGATATTAATAACTGCTGTTTTCCTATTAAGGAACTTCAGGACAGCACAACTATCAGCCATGGGAGTATTAGAGACTTTTTTGTGGCTGGTTCAGACAAGGTTTTAAATGTAGTGTCAGCAATGGTTATGGGGTATGAACCGTGCTTTCAAACTGGTTTAACTGCTTATCACTTGTGTACGGCAAAGTGACGTTAACAGGGAATGGGAAGCTGTAACTTTCAAGAAAGTGAAGATCTGACATTTCTCTGCACTCAGGATGCCTGCAGCAGGTGCACTGCAATGCAATTGCTTCTCAGGCAGGTGAGCAGAACCAGGTCCTGCACAGCACTGTGCATCATCTTTAATGTTCACTTCCAAATATCTAAAATTAAATACTTCAGACCTTTCAGTGGTGCTCCTCACCTGCTGGCACACAGTGCTTGTGGTGGTCCATGCCCGCACTGGCTGTGCCCCTGGGGCACGGAGCACCCGCTCAGCTGCAGGCTGGGGGAAGGGGAGCCCGTGGCCAGAAGGCTCTAAAGGGGCTGAATATTCCTCCTGCAAACCCTCAATTCACCTGTTTCTAAGCTGTGCTCCAGCTCCTCCCCCTCGCCAACGCACCCTTTAATCTTATGTATTAGGCAAAGTGGTGGGGATCGGTTTAATCAGCGGAGGGGTTGGGATGCTGCTAGCCCGGGGCTGCCCCAGCCGTGCTGGAGCCGGCGCTGCAGGGGGAGAGGGCGGCCGAGGAGCTTTTCTGCTGGAATCTCCGCAGGTTTCATGCCCATCTTAGATCTGGGAGACTGCTCATCAAAGGCCTGCTAGGTGGCTCTCCTGCTTACAAAATGCTTATTATATGATTAATTCATTGGAACATAACATATCCAGGAATACTCCTCAGATGTCCCCCTCTGTGTCTTTTCTGCATTAATGTGAAGAAAATCGATGGAGTCTGAAGTAAGCTCTTAATAAATAAAAGATACAGCACGTTGAAGGCAGCAGTGACTTAGCACTTCTCAGTTTGCTTGGATGTGAAGGCAGTTCTGGATGCAGCAAAGAAGCAAAGAGTGTGTGTGCACGTACTGTGAGAGAAAGGAGAGAGGCACACTTGCCCATTTTACTTAAAAGCAGTGGAAAGAGGATACAGAACACTGCATTGTACTTTCGAATGTATATTGGGGGGTGGGCAGGCTCAAACTAATTCTTATTAGTAGAAACCAATAGTTCTCATTTCTATATAAAACAAAGTAACTTGAAATTTGATCCTTTTTCAAAATGCAGCTTAACTGTAATAAAGCAACATTTCTGAAGTAATGTTTCTTATGTCTGTCACTATGGCAACCTCCGAGGTGCCAGTATGACAGGAAGCCTGCATTATGAGGCTGCATCCCAAGTGGTTGTATCAGAAGACGAAGGCAGTATCACATATGCCAAAGAAACAAACACTGTTTAAAAGCTTCTTTTATTGTTTTAAGGCAGTTCACAAAGGTGTTGAACTGGACTTTTCAGCAAACTCAGAAAACAAACTGAAGATTGTCAAACAGCTAACTAAAATTACCTTCTCGAAAGCCTTTCACACTGTACTGCTTCCTTCAGCTATTTGTTTCTGTGACACCAGAGTGATGGCTTGCATCTGTGCTTTGATAACATTCTAATAATCGCTTCTTGTATATTTGTTCATAAAACAAGAGCTTAATGCTTAAATACTTAATATTAAATAGCAAGGATAAAGCAAAAAGCAACCAACCAACCAAAAAAAATGAAATACCCCCCCACACACACTCTCAAGAGGTAATTTCTCAGCTAAAAGTCTTCAGTGGTTATCAGAGGCACAGAACAGAGAAATCACATTCTGACTTTCTATTATACTTCTAAGGACACACAGGGAAATGACTGCATAGTCTCAAGCTAGATGTTGGTAAACATTTGTGTAAGCAGCCCTGAACTGTGGGGAAGGCACCAGTTTTGTTTTACCACTTCTGACCAAAAACTACTTTTCTTAAAACATCTGCATTGGGAAGTTATTGCAAGTTGAGAGAGGGAAAGAAAAATATTTTCAAGAAGCCCTTTTTCTCATGCAGTCTTTGACGATATTTACAAATTATTAAGTATTTTGCTTTTGTGTTACAGAAATTTAAATCCTTTAAGAAACTAGTTCAGGCATTTTGCTGGAAACAAATGTCCTGACCTGCAAATTAATGCCAGTTCTGTAACCAGAGTTCTCAGAAGGATAAACATTTCTTGCATACTTATTGAGAAGGACCTGCCACTCATTCAAGTCCTGCTTCAGAGCCCACTGAAGCAGATAATAGTCTTTCCATTAACCCCCACAAGGTGAAGATCTGACCCATATGCAAGCAGCTGAGAAGCCTGGTCCTGCAGTTGCTAATACTGCTGCTAAGACTTTCATCATGTGAATGCTGCAGAACTCAGCATCCAGAAAGGTCCATCTGTGAGCAGAAAAGGACTCCAAGACCCTGACCTCATGCCCTTTACTAAGCCAAGACTCCCACTCAGGGCCATTAATGAATAAGACAGGCAAGACCTAGTAAAAGAGCTGGTAATTTTTACTTCTTCACTGAGTAGCACATTTTTGCTTAGTTGGGACACACCATTACTTACTCACGTGACTGAAAATATTAAAGGTAAAAGCTCAAAGTAACACACAAATGTTCTACAGTTATGGAGATAAGGAGGATACCAAATCTTTGGTCAACACCAACCAACACATGGATGTTTTTCTGCTTTCCCAGGACTGAGGGCTACAGAAACTGGTTTAGCCTTTTGTCTGTTTGCTCTGTGGCATCCAAGTCTGATCTAATTTATATTTGTAACACCAAAGCAGCATCGACAGTGTCAGCAGAGGTCTGAATGAAGCTCAGCCCTGCTATTCTGATCTGACAGTGCTGCAAATGAGGTTAATCAAACACAGTTGTTTTTTCTTCTGAGACTACCAACAACAAAGACAACGAAAGGCATTATTCTTCTTTCTTATGGTTTTCAAGGTAAAATTACACCCTGCTAAACTGGCTTTTGCTAATTAACTTCAAGTTAAGAAAAGATTTACTCTCCAATATATCAGAACTCATCCGTCTTTGCCTTTTACAGGTTATCAATGAGGAGAAACAACCAAAGGTAGTAATGTTAACTACGCCTGGTACAGAAACAACCACTTTCTGCAAATCAATTTTACCCAGTGCTCTGCTCATTTTTTTCCAGTAATCAGTACAAACTTAAGGCTCAAAGTAAACAAAGAAGCAGCAAAAGGAAATTCAACATTGCTATTTCTACAATGCTGACTGCAACCAGCAATGTTTTCTGAAGGAAGTCTTAGGTGAATTCAGGGAGTTCCAAAATGAATGAGGTGTTGATCAGACTGGCAAATCAAATTGATTGTTTTTTATTGCAGCCTAAGATGAGTCTGAATACTCTTATCAGTTCATAGTAGGAAAAAATGTCTGATTAAAACATTTTATGAAGTTTGCATTTTCAATGAGAAATGAAAGCATCCTCATATCAGTTAAGACAAACCTGTAGCTATTAGACTCTGAGTTAGTTTTTGCACAAAGGAACCCATCAAAACTTTCTCAGTTCTGATGATATTTTTCAAGATATTTCAGTGACTCGTTTTGTTTATCAAAGCAGCTGGCATGTGACCCATAAGCACAAGGCAGTGAAAATAAGGTAGGTTGCTCAAGAAGTGCCAGTGAAGCATGTAGCTCTCCTATAAATATCCTGTAAGACGTAGGACAACCAGAAATTCCCAGGAGTTCACTCACCACTGCCATGTTCTCAGGAAAAGAGTGCTGTGAAGGTGACATGCAGGTTTATCACCAAGGCAATAAGATGCCCAGAAGAGGGGCATGTGGGTGTCCCTTTCTGCATGCAGGGAATTGTCTCAGTGGCAACTCAGAAGGAAATCCCCCTGGAAAAAAAAAGAGAGACTTCTACCAATACATACATTCTAAAAAAATGTAAAGGATACACAATAAAAAAAAAAAAAAAAGGCAGAAAAGCTGTTAAGTAACACCTTGCTCCTTCTGACACTGGGATGATACAGATTCTAATTCCATATTGTGCTTGTTGCATCCTCAGTTCCTGAACTGACCTTCCTGACAAACCATGGTAGGGTTTTATTACTTTTCTATATCGATACTGGAAACCTGTAACACAACATGGATCTCCTACATGTTTTTTATTGATCTGGCCTCAGAAGCTTCTTTCCTGAAAACACTGCAAAATAGAACTGTAATTTAATTATGCATGGTAGTTCTTGGTAATGTCAGAGACATGAGCACAGCATCTAATGATGGTGGCAATGGTGACAGTGTTATTAAATTTCTCAGGATAGACTTCTCAGATTACATAAAGATTTTGGACCCATTTCTGAGAGACTACAAATCTTACTGAGGATCTTCACAGGACGCACTTTTAGTGGAGACTACAAATGTATTCTCACGCTTAACAGAGGTCACTTTTCTTTCTGTAGTTGTTGGACACCTGCTGAGGCAACCAGATAGATCTCCCAACCCCACCCACTCATAGGGAGCTGGAAATCCCACCAGCATAACATGGCACTTGAATTTCCACTCTGCAAAAGGATAGTACAGAGGTGGTACCTCCAACACTAGAGTCTCCAGCCAACACAGAATCCTCATTTAATCCTCATTTGTAAGCCTCTCAGAAAATTTTAATATTTTGCATTTCATATACTCATTTCTAGCTTCTTCCACATATTCTTACAATCAAATTTATTCTTTAAAGCATTCAGGCCTTAAAAGAAGCTTCACAATTATATAGCTATGTCTAAGGAACAATGCTGTTCTGGGCCTTTTCTGACAAATGAGATTAGCCCTACTAGGTTTTGTGCTCAGGGATTTTGATACACAGCAAATGTTGACATATTCTTTGCAGCATCTTTGGAAACCAAATTTTAAATTTATACTGGGAGAACATTTGCAGCAATTTTGCTTGGAGAGCTTATTCCTATTTTCTGATAGGAGAATACTGTGCCTAACCAGTGCATTTCATTGTGCTAACAGAGAGTTGGTCAAGTACATTTGAAATTTTTTAAAAGTCACAGAAAAAATAATACAGTTTCAAAAAGTAAAATAAGATCATAATTTGCTTGTGGGTGCTTCACAAACAGGAAAAAAGCCAAATTTACTGAATAAATTATGCGCCACGAATTACACACCCAATATAGAGAAAATAAAGTTCATTCACACAGCCACAACCCAGCCTTGATGGTTTCAGCTGCTGCCTTTTCTGGGAAGTGGTATTTCATTAACAAAAATCAATGGAAAGATATTAGGTGCTTTCTTTTTATCTCTATGACAAGAGCAATACCATAGATCGAGAACCAGGAAGTAAGAAAGAAAGCCTTTAAATGTAGGTTAGGAAATCTCAGTGCACGGAGGGGAGGCAAGGATGCAAACAAATTAAAAATATTTCTTATATTGAAATTGTGTCTAATAATAATAGTGGACAAATATTGTCCCTTAGGCAATACTACAGCATGGGTAACAAGCTTACTATAGAATTATTTAGACTATGAATGGATTGCTTTGTCTCCAAGATGCTCAATAGAGTCAAACAGATTCTAATGTTCCAGTGACAATAGCCATGCTTCCTTTAAAAGCAGGTCAGTCTCACCTCACTTTGCTGATGACTCTTTAAGCCCAGTTGTGGAATAAACCAGGTTGTCAGTAGGGTGAATTTGTGGTGTAAATTACTTTGGAAAGAGCACTATGAAATCATCAAAACAGGAGGATATTAGCATCTGCAGATGCAGTGCTTGGGGCTTGTTCAGAATTCTTGCACAACTGATGGACATTAACTTGCAGTTAAGGATACAAAAAGAGTTCCTGAAGCATATCTGTGCTCTGGATTTATAGGGGATGCAGTTTCATTAAAGATGGCTGAGTATTATGATGAAGACAAAGAGTGATGGGGAACAAAAAGAACTGTGTATTTATCAAAAGGTTTGGCATAAATATGGTGCTGGTAGAGGGCTTCAGCTGTTTCATGTCTCAGCAACAGTTTAAACAATAACATTCATATCACAGAATGGTGTAGATAATATCTGCAATAAAACTGGGTCTTTTATGTTCCGAAGCAGACAAAGCCAGGAAAGCACATTGATAAATGAAGCTGAACCTCCGTATTTCGTTGTGGTGGAGCTCCCTCTAGCTTATGGCATTAACCTTGTATCTGTAAATCATATTTGCTTAAACTTGTCCCTCCATTTTCAGGTTAGAAAAGACTTCCAATTCTATATTCTTGGAAGCATTTATGACATTTATAACTAATCTGAAAAAAAAAACCCCAACCCTAAAGCCCAGCTGCTCATTGAATGACATGAACAAGACTGATTATAGTAAATTTCATACTTTTAAAGAACAGTACAGGGATAAAATTTCTGTAATCTGTGGACGTGGCTGTTATAAGGAGGACTTTCTGCTTTCTCCAGCTTTATTTTCTTGTGTATTTATACATTTTTATTCACTTGGTTGAGACAACTAACAGTTCTAACAGGACAATGAGCAAGTTATTCTGCAAGATTATCTGTTAAGCAAGTAATACTGCATTAAATAAATTAGTCTCAGTAATCCAAATTCCTCCAAAAATATCAATCATCTTAATTTATTAAGTAGAACAAATCAGAAAAAGGCAATTAAAATTTATTTTAGTCCAATTAAAGGTAGGAAAGTAATCACCATGACTTCTCTTGTTCTGAATAAGAATATTCGTTTGTTTATTTGTTCATATGGGTTCCCCTTTTTAGGACTACAATTCAAGGCAAAAATCCTGGTTGTACCTTTAAAAAAAAAGTGGACTCAATGGTGCATTATGGAAACACTGTTTTGCTGAAATGCTAATTTGGGGAGATTAAGAAAACATTTCAGAAAAACAACATCCAAAATCTGATGTGAAGCTTCTATAACAACTGAAATGATAAGCAGGCAGGGCTACAGCAGAAGAGTTAATTAAAAATCTCCAAGGCAACTCATATTCCTTTGTCACAAAGTAAATGCTATGCTACTGATACTGTACCTGTAAACTGAAAAAGCAGCAGCTGCTGTAGCTGCTGCATAGAAAAGGATTTACCAGCTAGCAATGCCCTAAACATTCTGCATTTTAAATATATTTGGCCACATTTCTTCATAAATAGAAAGCCCAGGGAGCAATATTTAACTTCACAATTACTTATCATAAGCTCCTTTGTACACTGAAAAATTAAGTGCACCCATGCTAAAATTAACAACAAAGAATCAGCTTATTACAGACTTTGAAGAATCTGATCCAATAGGAATGGATATTAAATTGAAATTGAGGACTGAGAGACAGAATAGATGCTTTCTATACCTTGCTTGAGAAACTAAATCATTCTGAAAAATATAGCTGTAAAAATCTTTGAGGCTGAAACTGTCTATACTGTTGTTTTCTCTCAAATAAATTGAAATATGATTCTTTTTATTTTTACAAACTAAAGATGCCATTTAGATGTTGTAGAATGTTGAGATCTTAGAGACTGAATGGTCTCAAAAATTGTCTAAACAGAACGATAATTTACATGCTAAATTACAGCACCAATAAAAAAATTATTTTTTTACCTTTTGCTAAAGTTTACTCTTTATTAGCTAATGGAAGGTAGTCCATGACAGAATCTACTGTAGTTCAGATTACATTTTACTAATCTCCAAGATGTATTCAGAAGAAAAAAAAAAAAAAAAAGGAAGAATAGAATCTTTAGTCTCATTATTTTTCTTTCTAACTAAAATACTCTAGTATTTAGAAAACATATCAAATTATCAAAATTATTCGATAATATTATCAAATTTATTTGATTACTAATCAAATTATCAAATGATATAAAAATACCAAATTCTCTTCTCATAGCTTAAAATCCTCTTTGAGTAAATGTAGTGCAATTTAAGATGGTAAAAGCACACAATCACAGCTCATTAGCAACAAAAATGTAAAAGTCATAAGGGTTATTTTTAAAAGCAATATAATACAAATATTCAGAATTAATTTTTGCTATACCATGCACTGTGAGTGTTCCTGTTTGGACTATCAGCATGATGAGAAACTATGACAAAACCCTGTGATTTACTGCCCTAATTCTGCATTAAGAGTTCTGGCTCTTGAATTACAAGGTGTCAAAATTGCACATCCAGTTTCATAGGCTTTTTGAATTAAAATTCTCGTTTGCATTGAAACTACAAGCTGAAATCAGCCTTTATCATCTAAGTTTGGAGAGGGGTAAAAGCAGGGTAAAAGTATGACACTTGCTATTCCTAATAATTTAGAGGATTTTTCTGATTCAGAAGCATTTAGCCAGTATTTGATCTAACAAGATTCTTATCATTTTCTTGATTTAAAATATACCATGCAAATTAAGGTTAAAACTAAGTGCAGCTTGCTATGATGATCAGTAAATACAGATTATTTTGAAATGTGTATTAGACTTTAAAGTGAAATCTTAAGTGCAAATGGATTTGACAGCCACGAACAGGAAAAAACCTAAAGTTCTTTTTATTAAGCATGCTAATAATAGGACTTATGTTTCTTAAGTCACACTCAATACAATTAGTATAGATTAGATCTGTAGCACATTTGTAGCTGGTAGCCTTTTTTAATTAACTGTATTATAACAGAAATGGCTCTGATAATGTAAAGAATGAAAATTAGTTATTTAAAACCTTAAATTTGGTCATAAAATCTAAACATTGTCATATACTGAAGTGCTTCAAAAACTCAAAAGCACAATACAGAAGACTAACACAGATCTGTGAATTACACTAAGGCAGTGCTATAAGGTACAATATTTCCATGAAAAGACCCAATTTTGGAGCTATAACTGCAATATAGAATTGCAATAAGAATTCCTCTTAGTTGATCTGATTAGGCAAAAAAAAAAAAAAAAAATCACTTTGCTGACTCTGTAGAGAGAGAAGGCTTTTTAAACACATGCTCCCATTCAGCTTTAGTTTACAGTGAGCTGACAGCAATTGACACATCAGAAAATTAGAAAAATACTCATGCAAACAACAGACAAAATGTTGCAACTTAAAATAAAGTGACCTGGAACAATTTGGCATTGTTTAAGAATGTTTAACTTTTATAGTTTTTTCACTGAAAATTTTCATATTATGTGCAGCAATTTTTATTTTTTTTCTTTAAAGATCTTGCAAGGATTTAGGTCTGAAAGTGACTGTGTACATGACATAAGACAGAACTGTGAAAGTCTTACCAAATTTGTATTTTAAAAGACAATTCTCCTTACAGAAACTAACATAATTTTATTCTGTATGTTAATTATAAGGATTTCTTTTTATTTTCAAAATTCTGTTAACACTAAAGCTACATTTTCTTGCCATGTATTTCATCACTAAAACTGATGTTACAGTGATGAAAATTACTATTTTTCTTTTACTTGCTGTATTTCACTTATTTACTACAATTCTTTTGCAACTTCCATGTCTGAGAACTCTCAGTGAGAGAGTTTCCCCTGTGAAAGTGGGAATTACCTCCTTAAAAATGAGGTACCTTTTCAGGTACAACATTTTTTAAAATATCAACATTTAATGCTTAGTAGCTGGGATGTAAAAACTTGGGTCATTAGACTAATCTACACACTTGCTCAGTGAGTTTCTTCATGCTGGTTCACGGCACATATTTTTATTCTCAAGTTGTCTTGCTAGCTGTAAATGAGACTCTCCAGAGTTCTCAGACCTGAGCCCAGCCCCACCAGAGAGCTGCTGTCAGGGTGAGCAGGCAAGGCAGTCACAAAACACTCTTTATTTTCACATGCATTACATCCCAATCTTAGCAGGTTGAAACAGTAATAGACAGGTCATACCTGAGCAACATACTCCTCTGAAAACATTTGCCTTAAGGGAAGCACACAAATTTTTCTTGCATCCTCTGAAATGGGATCTGTTGTCACAAAGTTGTACTTCAGTTCAGAAGAAAGAGGCTTGGTTCAAAATAGGATTATTCACAGACAAATGCAGCTTTATGAAAAAAAATATTTTCCTACTCAATTATTGCGAAATATAAGAGAAAGATGCAAAATACACTGACCTGTAATCCTACCCGGGCTGAAAATCTCAGAAGCTGAAGGCAAACTTCTGAAGCCAGATAATTTAAAATAACTTGCTTCAGTTGTTCTTGATTAACTCCCTTTGAGGGCACAAACCCATCTTTTTCCTAATCAGCTGAGAGCCATTTAAAACATGGACTAAGCTCATGGAGGAAAAGGACTGTCTTAAAAAAAAAAAAAAAGTTGTCCACAGAAGCAGCTACTCCTACATGGGAAATTCAAGGTGCATTACATTATATGCATTAATTTTACACTATAGTTTAGAAAAAGGAAGAGATAAAAATGGTCCCCAAACATTGTGTGCCAGCTCTTCTTTACCAGAACATCAACAGTCTGCATCAGGTTATGTTCCTTCTGCTCCTGACAGGCTGCCCTGGGTATGGCCAGCTGAGACCAGGCTGTGGGACAGGGGGTAGTTTCACACCACACACTCACCCCAGCACTTTCTGTGAAAATGCATCCTCAAAAGCAGAAGTTTACCTGTGACCTCTGAGGATTATGACGAGCTTAGAAACTGTAAACCACTTACCAGCAGTACACCCACAGTGATGCTCTGGATGGGCTAAAAGGCAGCAGTGGCTGAGTGGAAGCATCTTCCTTTTCATTCCAAGGATTCATGTGCCATCCTTCATCTGTGGCTTAGGCATGGATGTGATAATTGCTTAATTGAAAGATAACTGCTTGGAGCAAGGTAAGGACTGTCATTTCCATAATGCCACTGTTTTTTTTTTTTTAAGTTCATTAGCATGTGTACTATCATCTCTTTGGGTTATTTTTCTTTTGTGATTAAGTTACACGTGAGCTAACAACTGAAACGTGAATTAATTTATGCTGCCAATTTGGCTTTGGTGCATTAGGTGGCTTTCTACTCAGCACCAGAGAGCAGGGATATTCTATTCAGTGAGTGAGTGAACCTTGTCACAGGTGTGCTAAACAAAGTTACTGCTCCAGGTTAAGCAAATTGATGTCCTTATTGCTCCATGTCAGCCTGCAGTGTGCTTAACTACATGGTGCCTAAGGTAATAAGGAGTTGTTCTGGGTTAGGTGCTCTATGTAGTATCTCTTGCAGTACAAATGTGCAGTGTGGGTTTAAGAAATCAAATATTGGTAAACAAGCGAATGGAAAATCTTTTTCTCACTGACATGCAGATTAGCCCAAAGATGCTGTAAAACAGTGTGATGACAGGGCCAAGGAGAAGAGCAGGAAAATGGTCCCTTTGGAAAATGGTCAGCCTTAACAAGGGACATAATGGAAAGTGCTGCAGTTTCCATGCATTTCTTTAGGGAAATAATAACCATTCAGCTGTCTTCAGAGAAACACATGGGATTTTGTACAGAGTTTTTTTAGGTTCAGAATTCTGGATGCTGAAGGAAAGCTGCAGAGAGCCTGGTGAGCCCTGGCCTCCAGACCCCTGGGAAGGGGCTGCTTCCCCTGCAGACCCCACCATGGCCATGGCACGTGGGCCCTCTTCCACTATTGCAGAGTGCCTCATCCCCAGCCAGTGGCCCCAGGGGCATCCCTGGTGGCCAGGCTGTCACTGTGGCAGGGATATGCTGGTGACAGGACCATGGGGCAGGGGCCAATCCTGTGCACCCACCAGACCCACATGAGAACTGTCCCAGTGTCTCCTCATTGGAACAAATGGGCTGGGGCACACCAGGCAGGTTCCAGGAGAGACCAAATCCCTGCAAGCAGCAGCCAGTGACAGATGAATCCATGCACATTCGTGCAACATTCTTTATTTGGCACAGGTTATTCTGATAAAAGTCTGAAGCCTATGAGTATAGGGTCACACCAGCCATTTCCAAAATGCAGCCACAGCTCAGACAACTTTTAGCAGCTCTTTATAATTTCAGCTTCACAGTAGATACCTCCACCCTCTGCAGCTAAATTGGGCATTTCAAACACCATATCTCTTAAATAGCTGCCAATGGACAGAGTTTTCAAATATAAACAATAACTTCTCAAAATGTAATGAAAATTAATAATTTTATTTCACAATCTTGCTTCAGATTTATTTCAAGGCTGAATGACAGTTTAATGCTAGATATAATCTAATGTGAGTGATCAAGGCATTTTCCTGTTAAAATATCCTTCAAGTTAAAAGTTCAAAATGACTGTATTGTTAGCACGATGATATGCTATTTACTAATGTGTGAGTTATTATATTAATAAAATTTGATATAGCATTATTAAATAAATATCCAGCACATTCTGGATGAAATTTAAGAAAAAAACAACAACCCTTAAACAATTAAACCCAAGGTGGAAACACAGGCACTTGGCTGGAAAGTGTAGGAAGTGGATTTTATCTCTCTTTTCTCTATCATTTCTGCTTAAGCAGGGTAACAAACAGGAAAAAGACCCTTTAAATGCTCTCATGACCTCTCGGTGTTACACATGGGAGAAACACATCTGACCTACACTGTAAAGTGCTGTAGCTTTGCAGAAAGATCAGAATTCTTCGGTACGACCTTAAAATCATACCTGAGTGTTAATTTCTAAATAATAAAGTCAAGAAGAATCAGTATAAATTCAGAGACAGTTCAGTGTGACTGAAGCTACAAGATACCGTGATGTGTGATTTAAAGAGCTCATAAAAGCAGACAGCTGGCTTTAGAATCTATGGAAAGCAATAAAGCAGTTAAAAATTCTCCCAGTTGTAAGGCCTATAGATTTCCTTATCTTAAATTCTTTGGCTAAACCCCTGGAGCAAATTGCGGGGCACTTGATGGGAGTTTTGTCTTTCAGCCTGGGGGCTCCAGGGACAGTTTCCCGGCCCCTCTCTCTGACCCCCCTCGGTGCACGGTGTCTCCACTACAGGGAAGCTTGTCTTGGCGGCAGTGTCTAGACATTCCCAGCTACTATCCTTCCTGACAGACTCATGCCAGTGGTAATTTAAAAATTGTTTGGGATAGGCTGCGCCTCATAGACACAGGGAGCCAATAATAACCCCCAGTTCAGTGACCCTGGTCAGAGCATCAAAAAGAAGGTACAGGCAACCTCAGTTCAGCATTGGGTCAGGAATCGTGACCTCCTCTGACCTTTCTTGTAGATTTAACATTGTTTTGAGAAAGAGAAGAATAAAAAAGATATGACTCCAGGCAGTTCTGAAAAGCACTCCAGCTTCCTGTACTGTACACATGCATATAAGCAACATGTTTAAACAGATGCAGCCCTGGCAAGCCTAAAATATTAGGATTTAGATACTTTGTAAATTTTTTTTCCTGGAGTGCACATGTATTTATTTTGAAAACTTTGAAGTGAAAAGACACTGTATGAAAACATAGATTTTGCTATATTTGATAGAAAAGACAAAGAAGAAGGGGAGGCGAGTTGTTGTTTTGTTTGTTTGTTTGTTTAATGGAGAACGAGCTAAGAAAAACCACTGCCCAGTGGATCAGCTGTGTAGAACAGAAGAAAAAAATCAACGTTGAGATTACTAGAGAAACTGCCTTGTAAGACTAAAATGCATACAATTGCAGCCTGATTGGTTTTCAAAGGTTTCCTTTGTATACACAGTATTTGCAGTCACAACCAATAAACCAAAATATACTGGCACTTTATTTGTGGTTTTGGTTTTGAAACTGCATAATGGTGACTAATACTTTCTCAAAACCTACTTTATACTGTTTATTTAGTAGAATTTTCATGCACTGTACCTAGAAAGTATGAAATATACTTTGTGTGGTTCCAAAGGGCTGTGAAGTCTCAGGAAGAGGTTTACCAGTTTATGGAAAGAGCAGAGGGTGTTTCTCCTCCCAGAGTTTATGTGGGCTGGTACAGCTCAGAAACATGTTAGCCAGGAGAGGGGAAGGGAGAGTAAAGGAACAGGAGCTCTCAAAGAGATGTGAGTATAGAGCAGGTAGATGAACTGCAAATTCCAGCAGAACTACATACAGATTTTACAGAGGAAAAGTCAGCTTAACAAGACCAAGGACATCGGTGCTGTTGCTGTTTGCAAAAGGAAAATATATAAATTTCTGTTACAGAAAGGAGACTGTCAGCAGAGATCAGCACTAAGATGTCACAGTAGGGCCCTGGGCTCTGTGCCCATTCCCAGACAGAGCAGCATGTTCCCCAGCATTCCGATTAAGGAGGTATCATGATCAATTAACTTCTGATCATGTCCAAGCCATCACCACTCAGCTCACTGGCTGTGCACATCTCTGTCCTAGGAAAGCACCAGAAGCTTCTGTGAGCTTTTGCTCTTGAACTGAACACTCCTTGGAAACACGTCCGAAGTTTTTGCTGCACCAAAGTTATTGTTTAAGACTCTCTTCAAACACAGGCAGCTGTCTCTATACTTTGAGACAGCTAATTATATTCCATTTATATTCTAAAATTGTCTCATAAAGCTTTAGAGATACACACTGATTATTTTTTTTATTTTTTTTATTGAAAGGCTATAGATTGATCTAATATTGAGAACATGGGAGACAGGGGCCCTACAGTTCTATCTAATTTTCTAATTCAGTACTGGCAAGGATAAGCTCTTGCAGCATAAAGCATTTCTAGAGAGCTACTTCTTACTGAATTCCTGTATTTAACTAGAGATAAGTTTGTCAGTGTCCTCACAGGAACTACCTGCCTATACTTTAAGCAAGTTCTGTAAAAGCCAACTCGGGTGAAATTCCTAAAGACTTCCTATATCCATAGGTCAGGAGAAGAAATAACTTGCAGTCTGATGTCCTCTCTGAGTGAGCTGAGACATAGTATTTGTTTGCCAGAAGCCATTCATATTACAAATCCTTTTCTAACTTTTTACCTTTTCCAGCCTTCTCTGGCAGCAGCACTCACTGTAGAAAAGCAACTGAAGAAGCAGGCAGTTCTGATAACCTGCCTTCCCCAGTATGCAATCTGCCATGGGCCTGGATTTGCTCAGTTCTTAATGCTGCAGAACTTCCCCACCATAGACCTTCGGTACCTCTTTGTAATCAGTAATGGCAAGCTAAAACAATAGCTGTGTGGGGTTTTTTTTCCACTCTGTTTGAAGTATCACAGTATTGTTCTGCTCTTTGATGCCAGTGCTCACTAGGGTGTGCAATGTCAGTAAACTGATCCAAACATCACCACTCACAAGGACTGCATACAACAAAAAGCTCTGGTTCCTGTGGATTCCTTGAAGCTGCAAATTATTAAAGATTACCTGAAATTACTGTTCTCTGTGCACAACAAAACTCTAGAGGCTGAAGTGATCACTGAATCATGACAAGAAACTCATAAAGGGCCTGTGTCAGGCTGTAGTCCACGAGATGACTAGTCCTTCCCCAGAAAAGGAATAAGAACCTGAAAACCACAGTGAAAAGGGGGAAAATGTTCTAATGTCATACATCTTCAAGCACGAGGCCATAGCACTGTGTGCTAAAGGGAAGTTGCAGTGGGCTGGGAGGCAATTATGAGTAGTGTCTGCAAACACAAGAATTGTGGCTCAGTGTAACAGAGCCAAGCAGACACTGGGGCACTGGGCCCCTGGCCGAGAGGCACATTCCTGCAGGGGATTCATGAGCCTCACTCACCCCTGAAGCTTTCACCCTGGTCTCTCCAGGTTCACATCTCCCCTATTATGCTGGAAGTTTCCTTTCATGGCTGTATCAGTAGATGAGTGAAACAGGAATCCAATTAGTCCTTTGAGCAAACAAACAAGAATAATAACAATAGGAGAAATAATAAAAGTTATGATGGCTCTGGTAACTACAGTGTTACTGGCTCTAATGATTAGCTGATGTAATTTCCATATAACATTAGTAGTGTAAATAATTAAATCTGCATGAGAACGTCCAGCTGGAAACCCAGGCAACCAAGAGAAAATCACTTTTAAAACTTAACATCAAATTGATTAACTTTTAAGTCCTGAATTTCTGCTTCCCATGGGGGCTGATATGGGAAAGCAAGAGGTTAGACCCTAGTAGATGCTATTGTGTTTCTATGACAACATGGTGTTTCAAGTAGCCTCTGCCATTACCTATGATTGGTAAAATCACTAGACAGTGTATAAAGTGGCCAAGTGAATCAGCAGCCAATAAATGCAGAAAATCCTTAAATCAAAGAGACACAGAAATAAGAGTTGGAAACAACCTGTTAGATCATCTTGCTCATTCCCTGATGCCCTGTCCAGTATTATTAACACTCTCAAAAACCTTGAAAAATCCTAAAAATTCCATCCAAGACACTTGTAAAAACTGACTGAAGAAGACAGCAGTTTCTCAGGAAGTTATAAAAAAAACCCTTAATCCACTTTCAGTAAGTATGCACACACTGTACCAATCACTGTTATGTTTTCCAGCATTTGAGAAATGAGATGCATGAGAGAGGTTTCAGTAATACAAGGTTACTGAAAGTAAGGGAGAGAGGTTTCCCTAACAGAAGTACTTTCGCCAAAGATAAGAACTCCTTCAGTGTCAGCTAAGTTCCACCAATTTCTCCCATCCTCACTCCAGAACAGCTTTCCGCACCCTGAAAACAGAAAAAGTATTTTGAAGATCCTGCAAGAGCATCTGCTACTGCCTGTCTGCCTGAATATTGGCAAGATGAGGTATGGGCAGGACTGTATCTCCTTGCCATGGTCATCTGCCTCCTCCACCTCTCTCTGACTGCAAGAGCTCAGTGATGTGCCAGGGCAGCACAACTCTCACTCCATTTTCCAGTGGTCAGCACCTCCCGAGTCCCAATGAGGCTCCTTGGGGACCTGACTGCAGCTGGCAAGGACAAAGCCACTCGTCTCCATACAGGAATCTGTCAAGAGTATAGTTCTGTAGCTTCTCATCCAAGCTATTAAATTTACCAACAACAGGGTGAGCAGGAATAATGCTCAGCAGCTGACACAGAATTTCTGGCATCTCTGCACACGATTTGTTTTCTCAAAAATATCTGTTGATCACACTTAACCTCTCAAGAAAAGAAAAGATGACAACTCATTCTATGTTCTTATTGCCAATGTTTTACTGCATCTGCTGCTTTTCCAAGTGTGGGACCATGATTTTGTTCATATTCAGGACTGACTCCATTTCTGATAAAGTAATGTGGACTTTGAAGCTTGCTCTGGCTGGGATCACTTTGAAAGACCAGTTGCATTCCCAGTGGAAGTTAGTCTTATTTTCTTTACAGATAAAAAATAAAAAGTAGTAGTGCCTATTATCCCAAGGGCGTTGTTTACATTCATTTAGCAACTGCTTCCAAGGAGCTACAGAGTTCAAGAGCATTGCTAAACAGTGAGAGCCCATCCTGGATTGAGTTACTGACAGAATTACAGCTGACACTAAGAACTGCTTGAAATGTCTTGAGGGGAACTGCAGACAATGGGCTGTATTATTTAGCAGAATAAAGGTGAAGATACAGGGGATACATGAGACCAAGAAAGGCAGAGTCAGTGAGTCTACCCCAAGCATCAGCTTGATCCCAGATCAAGAAAAGGAGGAGCTGAAGTTAAATAGAGCAATTTGCTGAAACTTCAGTAATTTTTATTCTTTCTTCTCCCAGGATGCAACCACACTTTGGAACATCAGATATATTCTTTGCATACTCTTATATCAATACCTTCCTTTCCCATAAATAAAGAAGTTTCCAGTGCAGAATCTCTTCCACTTTGAATCTGAATAGCTTTCCTCAAAGGCTGAGACTCTAGATAGCACTAACAATCTATATATCAGCTCTTAAAAAATGTGAGACAGCAGAGAGTACAAATTGATGGTCTCCTCTGGTAAATGACAAAGCCTGGTATTAACACTATTCCAAAGCAAAAGGTCAGTCTTCACAGCATTCCTGTATTAAACAGTATATTTGGTGACACTGAGACACAAGCCTGACACACTCCATTGTAGAAAAGTACAGGACTGCAGGGCTGCTGGTGCTTGTACTGAAAAGGGTAGGGAACCTGCTCCAGAGACATCCATCCATCCATCCATCCATCCATCCATCCATCCATCCATCCATCCATCTTCTAAGTTCATGTGCCACAGGCACATTCATTCTTCTTTTGAATTCACATATGATAAACACTCAAACCAGCAGAAACATTTCTGAGGAGGGAACTCCAAACTATGTGGAAGTGAACTTCCTTGCTCATATGCTACGAGTCTTATCACCAGATTCCTTAACTCGGTCTCTAGGAACAGAAAAGTGTAAAAGCACCACAGAAGCTGTCTGGCTACACCCTACAGCACAGCTGGGATTCAAGTATTTATAATTGTTACTGTAAAAGGTTCTCATATTAGCTAAAAAAATAAGGCACAAAATGAAAAAAAAAAAAAAAAAGTTTAGTTCAGGTTCTGATACCAGTGTATATTTACCATGGGGATACTTTATAATTCTCCCATTTAAGTGGATTACAAGACAGGTGTGATATTTTCTTGACAAGCATCAAGAAGAGGTAGTAATATGTTATCTATAGTGTTGAATGAATCTCCTGCCTGTAATTAGCTATTACAGCATAAAAGTCTTGTGCTCTCCTAGAAGAAGAAGTTTATTGTATTGTGGATAGAGACAGTGGTCAGATTTTTCCCATTTCACACATCCATGTTGGCCTCAGCTAGATATATCTGCACTTGGCCATTTTGTAGAGCACTATATGAAATATAGTCAGATGAGTTTCTTTTACTGCCCCCATGTCAGGGGTAGTTCTCAGCCTCTTGAGGGAATCTACAGAGAGCAGTAAAGCCCAATTGTCCAACCTAGCTCAGCAATTGTGTCAAAGCACTATCAGGGGGTTCAGAATAATTTTTCATTCAGTGCTCCTTAGAAGTAGTTGCTGTCTGCTTTAAACCTCTTCTCCTTTACTGCATATATTACTATACCAGCACTGCTCAATAATTCTGAGCAGAAGGTAAGAATTGCCTAAATGATAATTCAGTTGCTTACTTCAGCTGGGGCATAAACTACAAACAATTAGCAAGAGTTAGCAACCTGTCAGAAGCAAGTACATGTCCCACAGCACCTCTCCACAGAAAGGGAGCACAGTAACAGGCAACACAATCCCATTACAGATTACTTCATTCTCTGCTTAGCTGGCCTGATAAGGATGCCATTAAAATGTCTCAAAATTGCAATATTTTTATTTTGCATGAAAGACCATTTCCAAAAGAAACACAGAGATGAAGCTGAATTCCAGAACTGTCAGAATCAAGTAGGAAGCTGCCTGCTGTGGCTAGGTAACTCTATAAACAGGTCTGTGTTTAAAAAGCTATCTGTTCCTACAGCTTTTTACAGTAAACCACAGAAGAATAAATTTGCAGTAATACTCTTAAGGATTCAATTTCCATCTGCATATGCCATGAGTCTTTTAGCTAATGCTGCTAGTTTCTTCTAACTTCATGGCCCCTAAACCTCCACCTGCAACTATAGCAAAAGCCAGTCCTGTCCCGTGAGGCCTTTCCCAGGAGCCTTGGGTTAAAGTATTTTTTTTCAGGGAGTCCATGTAAAATTTGTACCAATTTTCTTCTGTTTCCTGCACAAAACACTGACAAAGGCAGCAATACAGAGTCAGCCCAGGTGCCAGCTGACTGCCCCAGCTGAACTGGGCTGTCAACCTGTCCCACCAGCGGCTGATCTCGCAGAAATGCAGAAGCAGTGTGGCAACTGGCACAGCTCTTCCACCAGCCTCACCTGCCAGGGGCTGTGAACAGGCAAAAAGCTGCCCTTTCCAATACATAAACTACAGTCAGAAAGACCATCCTCACACACAGCAGCAGGGACTGAAGTATGATAATTGTCAGCAGCAACTAAACCTTTATCTTCCTAATTGCTGAAAACCCAGCCTTTCATGAGCTGGGAGCAGGGTGATTCCCTTTAGAAACATCTCCTTTCTAGCTATGCTTCATCAATAGCAACATTTATCTTTGAAGCTCACCACCCCTGCATTGGATCCCTCTCCCTGTCCTCCATCTTCTGCATTTTCCTTACCCACCTTCCTGCAGCAGGACTCAGCCCTGACAGGACTCCACGGGAAGGCAAAAAGGAATCCCTCCTCCTCTCCACAAGCAATGGGAGATCATTCCTCACATATTTTATTCCCTATTATTTTGACATTCTTTAGTTAAAACACGATCACTTGGCTCTTGAGACAGCAGAGCAGCATCTCCCTTTGATGGCAGCTTGGCTCCTGCTGTGCTGCCTCACATTCTGTGCTCAGGAGCTGTGCTGGGAGCACTCTGAAAACTGCCCCATGCAGAGGGGCCTGGGCAGCAGACACACAGTGACCACCAACAAGAAACAGCAGCAACAAAACCTCTGAGCCACACGGCATGAGTGGCCGCCGAGATTGACTTCATATTTCTGCAGCAAAACAAAGCAAAAGAACCAGAATGTTTTGCCTTGATGAAACCCCACAAATCTAATATTGCTGCCTTGCCCAGCCCAACACCATCTAACTGGAATATTTTTACATAAGCAGCAACTGGTGTGAACTCATACACATCATACCTCTTACAAAATTATATGAGTGCTGCTGAAGAGTTTTCCCTCCACTTTCTGGTAATTTAAAACAGTTTTTGACATCTTTGTATGGAAATTATGTCCTGGATATTCAGAAAGATTCAGAATTGGACAAGGCATTAGGGCAAGCATCCTGTTTCTGCCCTTCTGCAGAAACTCATCTTTGTAACACAAAGCTCTGTGCTCAGAGGCAGCCTAAGGGTTGGTCAGGGCTCCCTCAGCTCCTGGGACAGACTGCAGGGCTATGCCGGCAGCGAGGGGGAGTGTGCAGGGCCTGAGCTGCTGAAGTAGAGCAGAAACGTTCTTAGAAAACGCTCAGAGGCCCAAGACGGTGTAAAACAGTCACATAAGCTTGTGGCCTGATGCAGCCTTGGGTTCCCAGCCCAAAGGCATCTCCCTGGAACATCCACTGATGCCAAAGAGCTGCAGCCATCAGGCACCCTCAGTGCTGGGAGGCAGCAGACCCTGGGCTGTCTGTCATGGCATAACCAAGGGTCACTGAAGTGACCAGCTCTGGCACTGCCTTGACAGCTCACTCCACGTGGACCTAGGGGTTTTGGGAAAATGAGAAGATGTTTTATTCTGTCATCATATTTTCTCACAATTTGAGTAGGCCAGCCTGCTGAGATCAATCTGATTTACTCAGATGACCCATCTATTCAATACAGGGGTCCCATGGAAGAGAGAAAGGCTGGCCACTGCAAATCTATGCCAGTGTTGTGGTGTGGACTACCCCCCACCCGCAGAAAACCTTCCAGATTCGGTGCACATGTTCTGGCATGCCATCTGATCCAAATTAGAGCAGGCCTGCCTGGGTTCCCTTGCTCAGCACTGAATTCCAGCTGTGGTAAGCCATGAACGCTGTTACACCTCGTTTCTAATTTGAATGAATTTTACATTTCAATATATTATGTCTGAACGTTAAAAGTTTCCACAAGATGTGGATTTTTCCCTATCCCATCAAGTAAACCTGCAATGCAGTCAGCCTACAGAGAGCCAAAGTTTAATATAAATTGTCACCTCCCCTGCCAATGCCTTACAGAAGACAGAAGGGAGAGGAGGATGAACACAGGCACGGGACCTGTTTAGATAAGATATTCAGATTTTAACTAACACACATACTCCCACATTTATTTGCAGGCTGTATGGTAGTAGTAGCACCACCAGTCTTCTCCTGTGCCACCCTCTCCTCCCTGCCAAGGGCACACTGCTGATAAGGGATCTGTAGTGCAGACTAGCTTCTGTACTAATAGTTTCACAAGGTGCCTATAGTACCAGCTGAAATTAAGATGGAAAGGCGGTCTTTACAAAGTTGTCTTTGAAGTTAGGCTAAAGAAATACTAATGAGAAAGAAAGGTTAAAAAAAAAAAATAAATAAATGTCCACCTCCACAGAAGATTAGTGCAATCTCAGTTTACAAATTTCAGAAATTGTCTTGGATGATGATTAATCTTAACAAAAGAAAATGATGAAGTTCAAAGGATCACAAGTCAGATGTCATCTGAACTGTGCTTATCTGAAAGTAGTTTGCTTTCATCTCAGCTGTTACCTGTTCCCCCATTTAGTAGAAATCTGGTATTCTAAATCAGGAAAATATTTGTTGAGTTGAATCTCTCCCCATCTACAGTGAGGATATGTACTCAGGGTCTAGTTAGGTCTGTAGCTACAACTCTGCAAGTAATACTGCCAACAAACTCAGACAGTCCTGCTGCCCAAGCACCTTTCTTGTTTCTCTTGGCATCATGGTGGATTCAAATCCTCCTGCTAAAGACATGCAATAACAATGCAACTGCTCCTGTCTTTGCAGCATGTTGTTGCTCCAGAGAATGTTCTTGTTCACCTGCAGATGAAGTAACATGCAGCTAGGGATTTTGGAAAAGGTTCAAGAAAGAAAATCCTACAGCTATGACTACAGCTTTTGTTTGGGTTTGGTTTTTTTTAATGTTTGACACAGACTAAAAGTTCATCTCCGAATATGTCATGCAAGAAAGGAAGCAGGTGCAAACCACATTCCCAGGTGTTGTTTCCAGCACAGTCAAGAAACAAAGGAATAGTCCTACCAGGCTGCAGAGGCACAGCAGACACTCACCATAACACTAGCACAGCAAACTTCTGGGGCAAAAGCTGAATTAGGATGTGAAATACAAGGAAGAACTGGCACACAGAAACAGAAAATCTAGTTTTTGGAAGTTCAGAGGAGCTTGTTTGAAAATATCCTTGCAGACTTAGAAATCAGAGAGAGGATGAGTAACAAACAGCCCCATCCAAACTCGTCTTTCCAGTTCCTCAACTACCATGACACACACCATTTGCAGCAGTGCTCCATGCACTCTCACAAGGAGTGAGTCCTCCCACCCTGTATAGCTCCCACCACAAAGCCAGTGCAAAAGCCCCCCCAGATCTTCTGACAGAGAAGATGAGAGCTGAATCACAGGAGCTGCCCATTCAGCCAGACACTTTCTCCAACAACCTGCTAAGTGGAGAGAGCACCATTATCCAATGCCAGCTTCTTTGGGTTTGCAGGTGGTGCAGGAGGGAAGATAATTTTCCCTGACTGTGAGTCCAGAGGAATTGCAGAAAATCTCTCTTGGTAAGCAGCTTACTGGTTAAAACTGTACACAGTCTCCAGAAGAGTGAGGCCAGCAGGATGGGTAATTCATTGAGACAGGGAGAAAGCAGCAGCAGCAGCAGCATCTGCTTTTCCTGATACCAAGATAAGACTCACAGTGTTGGGGGATGGCAGGTTTTGTAACAGCAATCACTAGGACAGTGAAAGTGATGCAAATGTGAAAAATAAAGGGACAGGATGAATACAATATTTTGGTTTCTGTAACTGCAGGTAAGCAAATTATAATGATAACAGTTTTGAATGTTTCAAGGAATTAAATCAAAGAGATAATATTTAAGTCATAAAAATGTGGCTGTTGACATTTTACTTGAAAACTATAACAAAATCTTCATAACTAGTAGCTTAGTTTATGTTGTGTGCCTGCCAATTACTCACATTGATCTGCTAATAATAGGATATGGAATGCTTTTCATCATCAGAGAAGCGTAGTTATTAGTCAACTTTGGGACTGGTGGTTCTGTTCATTGTTCTCAAATACAGTAATGTAAAAGCTGATGTACAGAAAGAAGGCTGTGATTTTGCTGGGATTACTGGAACGCAGGAGTAGCATGAACTTCCCCAGGCCCCTGCTCTTACCAGCTGCTCCTGCCAAGCTGGTGGATCCATGGACAGGAAACAGCAGGTGGTGGTTTTCTCAAAAAGGTGAAATCAGGTCTAAACAAAGCCAGGCCCACCACCCCACCTACCCTTTCTCTAAAATACACAGTGGAGTTTATATAGGAAGCAGCTGAATTTACAAAAACAGCTACGTCAGAGAACATTTGTTTTCTTAAAACCTCTCCTGGTTGCAGACAAAATTCTTGCAACTGAGCCAGTTGTTCAGGTGCCCCAGTGGGACTTGGATTAAAGGAGTGATCAGGTGGTCAGCAGCTCTGAGTTTCATTCCACTGTTGGTTGCTAGCAAAGGTTCAGAATTTGGCTCATTTATCCCACCCCATGAGCTGAGCTTCAGAACAAAGCAAACAATGCCAGCTGTCTACAGATGACATGCAAGAAGACATCACACTGAACTGTGTGGGTTGCTCACAGCTAGAGAGATTACACGATGAGTTTGGTTTAGTAACTCCTGAATAATACCCATGCCCTGTCATTGCAGAGCAAGGCAGCAGATAATAACCAAATGAAAATCAGCCAATATGAAATGCAGGTAAGTAAGAGATTTTGTTGTGTAGCATTCCTATCAGCAGGTTATAATGCAAGTCTCATCAACAGGATTTAAAACAGGGCAAGTAAATCAGCAAAACCCCAAATAATACTAACAAATACATGGGTTTAGGCAATGATGTAGAAGCAAGCATGCTTTGGTGTGTATAATGACTCCCTTGTGGGCCAGAGACACCTTCCTGGATGCTGGTTTTCTGCAGCTGGCATAAACTGCAGCGAGGAAGGTGTAAGATACAGACACTGGGCAAGTGCTCTGGTAAAAGGGCAGGTGGCAAACATAACCCAGCAACACTTCTTCCAGGTCTGGCAGAAAGCATCATAACTGAGCTCAACTCCAGGAGCTACTCTTCTCTACCATTTCAACAGCTAAAATCTCTTTCATTAAAAGCATACATATACATATTTAATTTATTGCCACATTAGAACTTAATCTTCCCCTACAGATTCTTTCTTAGAGTTGTTCCTATTTGCATAATTAAAATTAGAATGGTAGACACTTTTGTGCAGGTTGTTTTTTTGGTGTTGTTGGTTTTTTGTTTTGGGGGGTTTTGTTTGGTTTTTTTGTTTGTTTTGTTTTTTTTAATAAAAGGCAGGGGCACCACCTAATGGTGAGTTCGAACCCTTGGCTTTTTCTTTCTGCATGGATGGCTGGTTACTACACCAACACTGACACGACAGAGAGCAGAGAAAAAATCAAGCTGTTAAATTGAGTTTGAATTGTCAATTACTAACCTTATATTACACAAAAAGACACACCCCCATACCATAACCCCCTGCACATAACTAATATTAAGAAAGAAAATAAAACAAAGAGGATTCTATGGCAACTGTACGTTAAATTAAACTTAATTTCTTAGAAACTAAGTTATTCTAGTGCATTGGGGGGGGGAAAAACAAAAGGAAAAAAAAAGCCCTAGCAATGGCTTGTAGTGACAAGCTAGCCCAGGGTTTGTAGTGACAATCCAGCCTCTCCCTGCCAGTATTTCAACTGGAGATCTGCAAACTGTACAAGCACTGGTCCTCAGGTACATCAGATTAAAAATTTTAAATTAACTTAAAAGCAAGTGTTTATCTTGATGAAATTTTTTGTGGCTTCCTAAATTTAAACCTAGGATTTTGCTTTCTGACCTCACAGTGAAAACAGAGAAGGGAAACATAGGAAAAAATTCTCAGTGCAGTGTGTCACTTCTTGCTGCATGAAATTGAAGCTTCTGCTTTCTAAGGCCACTAAGAAATTAAAAAGTCAGTCACCACCAGTCCTGATGCCCATAAAGGTACAGAGATTGCATGCGAGTGGCACTTTTGGGAACTCTCGCATATTTGGAATTGTTGATTACAATTCACAGTAAAATGAAAGTAACTTCCAGATGAACATTCCTCACTGCAGAGAAAAACCCTTAGTAGCTCACCAGTTTCATCTCTATACATGTAAAATGTTCAGGGATGAGCAGAGAGCTCAAGTATCTACCATACAAGACATTACATTTAGACCAGGTGAAAATTCAGTGTGGAACTGAGGGAACATAGGTGTTTCAAATTCAGACTGTATAACAGCATCAGACATTATCAATAAGAGGGAAATATTAGCACTCAGCCCAGGTTTTGGTTGTCCATTGCAGAGCACCTGTATTTGAGGTCACTGAGTATCAAAGGACAGAGTATTCCTATTATATTATGACAGATTCTTGCATATTAGCTACACAGATCTCAGAGTTAAAGAAAGAGCATTCACTTTACAAAATGCCTCAGGACAAAATGTGGAACTCCAACCCAAGATGATAAATGGTTTGTAGAAGAAGCCTCAAGTTTAGAAGAAAAGTCATTGTTTTGTGTTTGTAAGCAGTACTGTGAGGTCTTTGGTTCTTGTTCCTTCAATCGGAACCAGTCTGGCACTGCAGGAACCTGCATGTCATTATTTTCCTCAATACATAGGCTACAACAGAATAAACTGATTTCAAAGCTTTCCAAGCTTTTAGCAAGGTGCAGTCTCACCAGTGTCAAAGCCCACTTAGACCTGCACAGAACCACATGTGGCTGAAGAGCTGTTACAGGCTGGGCAGGATCAGGCAGGCTTCTCTTGCTAACTGCTGTACACATACATAGGGAGATCCTGTTCTAGCCCCAAGGAACTTTACATTGACAGTGAGCATCCAGACTCCCAAATTTATCTTAACTGCTTTAGTATAGAAATCACTCTTTCTAACATGTCATCCTTTTCCAAGGAAAACCTATTGATTAGGGTGACTTAATAAAAAAGAAATGTTGCAGGTCTTGTGCTTCTCTGTACCTTACTTGTGTTAACCAACTGGCACCTCCACTGTATCAACACATAAGCAGCTGAGGGAAATTCAGGAGCTAATCCAGGCTAATGCCATACACTGCCTTCCCTCCCTGCACCTGGCTGCATTTCTCACAAACCAGGAGACTACTCTGGCTCTCAGGACTGGGGCAGCACAATAACTTGAGAAGCTCTTACAGTAGCTGCCTGTCATTACCTGTCCTGCAATGAGAAGGCACTGCGTCCCAAACACTTCCAGTCCTTTTGCTTTTCTGGTTAGTCTTACCTGTAACGTCCTGTGAAGTATAAATCAAGGACTCCCCAGTCATCATTATTGGTCACAGTGTTAGCAATCTCCCCTGCAGATAGTGCATGACAAAGATGGAAAGGGAAAAAGAGCATTTCTTATGCTTTTGTGAAATCCAAATATCTGCAGATTATGTGTTCAGAGGACTTGCAAAAAAAAGCAGCAGATACTTAGGAGCAGACTTTTTCAAACACAGGGAGAGTGCAGATAGACACTCTGATCTGATTTCAGTCTCAATAAAGGAGAGGTGTGGGCATTTTGCTCTATTTTTGGAAGAGGATTTGGGGACTCTTGACCTGATATGACTTTCACTTTAATGCTTTCTTATAGCTTTATATTGAAAAATCAGTTTGGATTTAATGAATTGCTTTTACTACCAATAGTGTGTAAAATCTCCATGTGACCTGCCTACACTGCAGCAGCAAGTAATGCTCTGTACTGCTGCAAAAGTCAACTCAAGTTAGGTCACAGCAGGTCAGCAAATAATCTCCAAAGCATTGAATAATTTAAAGGGTAATTCAGTGGTCAACGAATGTCAGACCTTTATAATTCCATAAATCATTTCTCCAAATGATCTGTAAATTGCATTAAACAATTAATTTTACAGTTCCCCCACTGGCTGTCTGTCCTACATAAGTATGGATTTGAGGCAGGTAATTGTACATGCTCCAACTGTTCTGATGATTTATATGACAAGGAAGCCAAGGCTGGCTATTGTCACTTGCATCCAAAACAACATCTAACAGAGTCCTACCAAAAGGACATCATTTCATGAACACAGAGGCTCACAGAGTTTTGGGCTGCTGTGTCCTTAAGGTTCATTTGGAACACTTTGTACTAGATGAGCTGCATGAGTTACGCAGGTTGTACAATGGGTTCTGTCAACCACTCATTTAACTCTGAGCTGAATCTGAATTTTAGAAGTATTTTAATCTAAATATACTGGCATTATTTTAATTTCCTAGGAAGTTTTTTAAGCCCTGTGTTATGTAAAAGTTTCTTTTAATTTCTTTTTTCTATTGCTTCTTTTAACATCTCAAGCGATCATGTTCTTTTCCTGTACTTTCTTTCATGTAAGTCAGTCTCCAACAAGTTACTGTGCAAAGTCAGAGGTATTGGGATACAGACAGTGAATGGGAAGTACTGAGAAGAGAAACTCAGTGATACCATTCCCACCTCAAGCAAAGTACAGGTGCCAGCCTCAGTGTCTCCTGCATCCCTACCCTAAGCACATGTGACTTCAGTCTAACAGGAGCTCTGCCAGACAGTCACATCTGACCAAGGCAGATACAATATTCCTATAGCAGTTTCCTCACCCCAGAAATGCCTACTGCCTCACTGGGAAGCACAGAGTCACCTCCCGAGAGATAAAGATCCTTTTTTCTGAGGCTTGTTAATAGACTCCACAAAGCGTAACAGGCAGTTCTTGATTCTTCTTTGTGGTGCTGATCTTATGTTCCCACTGCTATTACAGAACAATGAAATCTAGAGGAAACCAATATATCCATTTATCTAACCTAGAAAACTGATGAACAGATTACCCAAGGTTACTGTACCTGCTTCAGAGATTAAACATCATTTGGAAGTCAAAGGGCAACTATTTATCGGCTGCAATGCATGTGATTCAGAGCCGTGAGCAGGATTATATTTCTCATGGGTATTTGTGTTAATTTCAAAGGCTAGACTGACAGACAGTGTTGGAAAACAAAAGTATAGAGAGATGGATTTAAACAGAATGTTTTTCTTTCCAGAATCCAAAGTGGCCTTATTTTTCAGTTGCTGGACTGAAAAATACATCCACATCCTTGGAGGATCAAGGGCTATCAAAACAGAAAAAAGGAAGATCTGTGGTTTAGTGGCATCACAGTTCACACAGTTCCTATTTCTACTAAGCTCACTGTGCTGTTTCACAGACCATGTGGCCTGGGATTGCTTTCAGACACAAAACTATGCAAGGAAGTACAGATTTAGATACAACCTAAGATACATCCACAGATATTTGGTGCTTCTGAGCAATCTGTATTGAATCAAACCTGCTTATATTAAAGTATTAAGTACATGTTGTCTTTAGAAATTTTCAAAGGCATCTTTGGGAAGTTGTTATGTGGAAAATTTAAGTAATAGCTTTAGACCAAAAGGACAGTGTGCCATCTGAACAAACAGTCTGCATAGTATCTTAGGGTGAAAGACTATTTCACTTGTAACTACCTTAGCAATATCGTTGGATTTTATTATTCTAGGACATGCTATAAATAAAACACATTTTTCACTTTTTTCTTCATTAAACCAATCATTTTTACATTCATTCAGAGCTCCCTGGGCAGTGTTGAAGAAAATGGATTCTTGAGTCCTGAAAGAGGGCTGTAGGATGCTAGGCCCCCCATTATTCACATCTGAGCTCTACCAGCATCTCCCTAGATCTTCCCTCTCTTCTTTGCAGAGAATTGCAAGCTGTCACAAGGGTGAGCCATGTGCAGCCACACACCTGCAACTTGCACGATGTAAAGACAAAGCAACAGGGAATGGAATTTTTCAGTGTAACACAAGGAACAGCATTCTTCAAGAAATAGCCCTTTGTGGGGTTTCTTCATAGTACCTGCAATGTCCCTGCTCCTTGTTTCCCTGACTATAGTGTCAGCCATCTCCAGAGAATCCCCTGCAATGCATTCTTACCAGCACATATGAAATGATGTGTCTGGAGAACTGCAAACTGGTTCAGATCACTCTAAAGCCCCCTTAGTGGTTAGTGCTGTGGGACATTAGTTCTGGATGACTAATTATTTGGTTTCAAAACAGGTCTTTTGTTTCTTAGGCTATAAAGACAACATGACCACTTTCTGTACTTTTGACCCCAGGGAAAGAAAAGCCACAGATAATAGAATTAAACCCTCATTTCACTTGAGATAATATTTGTGTAAGCTCCCTTAGTAAAATGTCATGTACACTGCCAAGTCTGCAGGTTATCACTTCCACAGTTTGAGTGTTTGGAGACAGGGCTTGGAAGTAGGGTGTATTTGGGGAAAGCTCTGAGAATTATAAGAGCTGTAACCATAGAACTTTTTTCCTACTCAGCCCAACATTTCCTTCAAGACTTGAGCTCAGACAAAATAACACTTAGGATATTTTTTATTGGCCCAACATAGAAACATTATATAAGGTTTCAAGGCCACACAGACAATTTTCCCCCTTTTAGTAAGGCTCTCTGTAGACTCTGCAGGGAGAAGAATCAATGCATTCAACTGTGATTCCAATTGTGCTCTTCTTTCAAGGGATTATTTTAAAATTCTAAGCACCATGAAGCACAAGTGAAAAGTCCTTTCCATCAGTACTCATAACTTTTTCCTTACAACTCTGAAATCACACCAACAATAATAAAGCTTCTTGGCCAAGTGTTAGTTTGAGACATGTCATTCCATCCCAGGGAAGATATGAGCTCTCCCTCCCTTTTCCTGCTGCAGCCCTGTTGTGTTTGGATGCCCATGTGGTTTCAGGTAACCAAGATTAGACTCCCATAACTTGGGAGCCAATCCTTCCATCATCTTTTTCCTTACCCATCATGTTATCTTTTTAAAAACAGCATTGCTTTGCAAATTGCAGTAGACAGTCTGCAAAAATACTAGGAAAGAGATTTGCAAACTTTCTTTAACATATGTAGCACTCCTGAGCAAGCAGGTGATCTGCTTATTCTGAGCTCTTCAGAATGGTTTCACTTCTCCAGAAGGAAACGTGAGTAAAGGAATTTAGTATCATCAGAACTTAACTGCTGAACACAGCTCCAGTGTTTCCTGTGAAGGAATTGAAGGAACTGGTTCTCTATTATGCCTGTCCTCTATCAAACCTGAATATACTTTTTTAGGGCATGCATGTTAATTCAATAAATATATCACAACATCACAATGTCTCCCTTAATTCATAGCTTCCCACTGTTTCTGTTTTGCTTTGGTTTGTTTTTTTGGCTTTTTGTTTTTTTAAATATCAATATAGGAATTATAGTGGAAAATCACTGGACTGCTGTGTCTTTCTCTATGAAGCTGGATTTTGTGGGTAGGCCAGAGGAGGCTGCTGGAGCCAGCAGAAGGAAAACAAGAGACAAAGAAAATATTAGCTCTGCTTTGTGCCATATGCTTTGGTGTCTTGTTACAGAATATGCAGTCTACATCAGAAATCAGAGTCCTCAAGCAATGCCACCACAGAGACATGACACAGTATGCAGGTGTGTGTAACTAGGACGTATGCATAGATGGCTCCTCTTTCATTCAGCAACCCCCCACAGATCCATGTCTGCTTTGAGCAGCAACAGCATGTTTGTTAGAAATCTTCCAAGTCTTTTTTTCATCCTTAAAAATGCTACAGAGGATACAAACACTATTTCTTCTCTTTTGCAGGTCAGTTGTAATAGACAAGCTGCTTGTGATGCATCCCATGCTGGGACCAGCTAGAAGCCATGCATCTGCTGAATTTAGGAATAAAGAGCTAGTCCATAAAATGTGGAATCAGAGGAGTGGCCTCAGGGGCATAATGGTGCGTTACTTCTGTGAGATCAGAGTGTTTCACTAAAAGATATATATTACTACAGGAAAAGAGTTTCCATCCTTTTTGATTCTGTCATTATTTACTGTTTGCGTTGCTCATTATGCTATGCTAGATCACACAGCAGAGGTAACCTGAGAAAACTCTGCATCTTGCTCTGGAGCTTGCATTATTTGCCATGGCAAAGGAAACTTCTGCTATTAGTGCAAGAACATTTAAGGTGTTGTGCAAGAACATTTAAGATGTTTTTAATCTAAGATCCTTGGGCTGCCCAACAAGTATGGAAAGCATTCAGTTCAGGAATAACCTTGCTCACAATAGTATTTCCTCTGTGTCCCTTCTCTCTAGAGAGATGCTCACTTAAGCAAAGCCTCTGCAGGTAGCACTGTTGTTAACTATCCCAGAAAATCTCTTTTACAAAGAAAAGTATTTCAAACAGTTTTTCTCACTGTAGCTATTATAACCACAATCTGTAATTAATTACTTATACCATTGCTTTCCTAGCTGTAAAATCATTTGAAGCATTATTTGCTACATACACCTGTGGCACTTAGAAAGCAGGAGCCAGTGATCCCTTCCCTAGGTGAGCAGCTGTGGATAGATTTCTGAAACTTTTCCTCTGTAAGGTTTTCTTCATAGTACAAACTCAGAAGCCTATCATTCCTTGGGTTTGTAAGATTAAAAAAATATGGATTAGAGAGAGCTTGAATTAATTATCAATTGAACTATCTTATGGGATATTTTCCAGAAACAGATATATGTCTCTTTAGACTCAAGTGTCTATATACATTCCTGCAGCCTGATTTGCAGCTTACAAACAGCAGCTTGCTGCTTGGTCTTCCTGTGCTCTTTGAATTGGTCTGATGCCTGCCCTCTCTGAGGCTGGCTCTGATAGTCAGGTTGGCCAATATGTTTCTGTTTATTAACTTCACACATAAAGCAGCCTCATCCAAAAAGGCAAAGCAGCACTGAGTGACAAGCACGGATGGATTTTGCATGTTGCGGGGTGTCACTTTTACCAGGTAAATCAATACCACATTTCCCTTCTTATCTTGAAAGCTATGGGAGGACAAATTACATTAGCATGGATCTCTGCTTTGGCTGCTGCCATTACCCCTGCAGAACAGCAGGCTGCAGTTTTACAAACCTTTGCTTTGCTATGCTATCAGTCAGCTATTGGGAAGGCTGTGGCAGGGTTGGACATGCTCAGCTAGAACACACTTGGGCAATTTTTTGTGGATAAGACACAGAGTTAGTAGCATGTACACTGGAGGAGCCAGCTGTGTATCTACTGCTGGTAAACCATCCCTTTCAACTTCAGCTGCCTGGTGACAGGTAAGACCTGAAGCTGACATGACCAGAAACACCACGAATACTAATTCTGCTCTACCTCTGCTATTTTTGGCTCCTTGGAAAGTCTATTCATAGGTCCAGAGGGGATTGCAGAATTCATATTTATCTCACTGCCCAGAGATGATCCTGAGAGATACAAGCTATGCCAGAAAAAAAATTGCCAGAAAGTATACAGAATAGGATTACTAGATAATAGCTAAATCTAATACACTGGTTTCTTCTGCCTCTTTTCAGCACTGGCTGAATAATCCCAGTTTAAATGCTTGTATCAGGGGAAACTTTCCCACTTCTACCCTGTATTCCAAGTCCTTTGAAGACTGAGGTGTCAGTAGAGTTTGTTCCCAGACTTTTACAGATATTAGAATCTACTCAGTTATGCCTCTCAAAGCCCGGAAAAACTAGGATTGTCACTGAAAAAGAAGGTGCCTTACCGAGATGGCGGTTCTGAGGCTCTGTCCTTGCGGAGCCTGGATCCCCAGCTATCAGTGCTGCAGGACTCACAGCTGCTGCTCAGCGTGCGAGCAAAGTTGTGCAAACCTCCCACCTTCAGGGGGCGTACGGAGCTGCCAGGAAAAGCAGCAGGTGGATCTGAGGACTTTGTGAAAGACTCAGTAGAGTGCACTCAACGTGGTTTTGTGCTCTGGATCGAGTTTGTAAAGATGATACTTAATATATAGAAAGCCTTGTCACTATCATACAAGGTGCCCTTTATTTCCTCTGAGCAATTCTTGGCATCTCCAAATGGAGAACACGAACTGGCCTGAGTCAGAACCAGACCAAGGAGCACCCTAATGCCTCAGCAATATATGGGAATGAATTCTGGCACCCTGAAGTGCTTAAATACCAGCATAAATGTAGCCTATATTGGCAATTTCCATCCCCTGTAATATTTTCCCCCCAGGGAAGGGGGACTCAGCAGCATCTCCCCAAGAGGCAGCTGTGGGTATGGCTCCACACTGGTTCCAGCTGTGACCCAGCTCTCAGCCACAGTACAACTGTGCCTGGTAACATCTTTGATGAGGAACTTTTACCTTCAGTCAGTATAAAAGATGAGTGGGATTTTTGGAGGCTGTGGGAGTGTCATGGGAGAAAATTGTTTCAGAATGAAAATCATTATTGGAGAGTGTGTGTAGGGTTAGAGGTTAACCATTAATTTGGATTTTATAAAACAGCTTCTCCTGCACTAGCTTGTCAAATATTGACATCAGGGTACTGTATTTACCATATTAGATTGGTGACCTCACATATTCTGCTAAAATAAGATTTTAAAAGCTGGTTTATGTGTCTGTGACATCACCAGGAAAAATATGGAAAATCCTAACCACAAATTCTGGCTGAAATAGTAAACAGCATATGGTATTTAAATTTTTCTTTTAGGATGCATTTACCTTACATGCCTGCTGGATAAACAACATCTGAGATTTTATACTGCATCAGGATTCTTTGTGTGGTTTTTGGTAAAAGTTTGTGAGTCATATTTGAAGGTATTGGGTTTTTTCCCAAATGAATACGGATGCCTGAAAATACCACTAGAGGTTTCACTGAGGCAATTCATTAATATTCTGAGAAGAAAACAGCTTAGTCTATGTCTTCTTTAATACAAATGACGTACAAGAGGATATAAGATATAAAAACTGCATCTATATGCTCTATACTAAGTTGGACACTCAGCAAACTAGTCAGAAAATGTAATTGCACCAGGCAGAAATGCAGAATAGTGGTCTGTACAGCCACAGCCCCATCACCTATGGGGACATATCATATCTGCCGGCCCTAATCCACTCCAAAAATCAGTGCTGAAAAGGCCAAATCCCTTCTGGGCTTTAAACAAAGAAATTAGATGCAGAAAGAGAACTACATCCATTTTGCAAGGATGAGTACCAGGTCATGGGTCTTTATATTTTTTTGTAAAGAAAACCTTCCCAAGATGGTTCTCACGAACAGCCAAAACAGACGTCCTTCTGACAGTATAATTTGAAACTGAAGAAACATAGTTCAGGATCAATCCCCTGTTCACATACAATCTTTATTTACTTTGGTTTGGGTTTTTTGTGAGGGTTGGTTTTGGTTTGTTGTGTTTTTTTGTTGCTTTTTTTTTCTGTTAAGTTTTTTTCTTAGCTCAAATTTTACAGCACTACAAGAAAAAAAATAACTCAGTATTGATCCTTTAAGGTTAAGAACTTGGTGCACTTAAATTATTCTAACCCAGAGAGTTTGAAATTTATAGTCCCTCTTGAACCTCCCTGCCTCACCAGCTTCCTTGGGAGGACCCTGCTGCAGGCTGCACGCCAACTGCAGTAAAATTTAAAGAGGTGAGAGAGAAACTTCCCAGAAAATCTAAACATTTCATGGAAATGAAATAAGTCTTCCCTTATAGGAACTCACCTCAACAAGCTTTAGATAAATGGAAAGGTATTCAGAATTGTAAGTGGATATTAAGTGTGGTGTTTTAGATACATTTGTTTATGAGCAATGAAGAAATGTGTATTGTCTTTAGACGGTGGAGTCAAACAGCAAGGGGCTGTGGGTGCCCCCACCCCAGGGCAGCAGTGAGCACCAGGCACAAGCTCTGTGCCTGCCCCCAGGGTGGCAGCAGCCCTGCACCCTCACCCCCAGGACAAATCCCTCTCATGCAGCCACAGCATTTGAACCCGTGACATCAATGCACCCTGCCAGGACTCTGAAACATCCCCCCACTCCTGAGATGGGGTTCTGACTCAGAATAATAGCAATGAGCAAGGCACTGGGAAGGACTCTCCTTCTGTGTCCAAGGTCTCTGGCTGACACAACGCAGAAGGCTCACATGGCTGCACAGTAACAACAACTGTGGAGAGAAATAAAGTGTGAGCATTAGAAGGGCTGTAAATTCCTCAGCCCTGCTCGCTGGTCACTGGCTCTGGAGGCCTGATCTTCTCACAGCTCTCCATGACCCAGAAATCTCATCACATTCGCAAAGGGTCTGGGGGAGCTTCTGGGAAAACAACACATGGGAAGCAAGAACAGGGATTCCATAGGGGAACTTTTTGCCTGGGAAGATGCTGGGTAATTCTGGTAGCACAGAAATGCAAGGTATTTGATGAACATCCCCATGCTGCTCTCTTTCTGTCAGTCTCTGTCAGAACCTCAGAAGAAACCTGACAAATGGATCTAGATGCTGCTTTTCTGGCCATCCTTCTCACACTGGAGATCATTAATTCAACAGAGACTTAAGCAGAGATCATGGGTAAGTACAAGGTAAGTGAATGCCAGCCCAGCCTCTCAGGCTCACTGCCCAGCAGTGGGGTGCTCACTCACACCACACTTGTCCCCAGATTGCAGCTTTTCCCTGTAAATGGTTAACTGAGCCCTAAGTGTGCCCCCACAAAAGCAAATGGTCACTTCTGTACACACACAGAAATCACACACAAAACCATGACTTTATCAGGCTCGTCACATTTAATAGGACACATAGGAAGGGAAAACTGATGCCCAGGGTGTATCAGGCAGGTTTACCAATGTTCCCAAGTTTTAAAAACTTCTAGCAAACTCTCTGCAATGTAAACCTTCTAAGGTTTCTAATGTCAGGCAGTGAATTTTAACTCTATGCTACTGCTGCAAACATTGCTTATGTGGGTGTGTTTCTGTCAAAACAAACACCAGCAAAAGCAGAGAAGTGATGCAGCACTCCAAAATGCTACCGAGTGTCACAGGACAGGTGCTCAGGATGTTTCTAATGCACAAAAGCAAGGCAATTGCAGTCCCTTGAAAGACAAATCAGATCTCAGCTAAGCAAGAATTTTCTGAAAAATTCAAGGCAATGAGCCATGCAGTTTGGAGATGCCTGCTACTGAGATTTTTGAGGTTCCTGTCTCGGAAGGCAGCATGAGATCCTGTCTTTGAAATCAAGCTGGAAATTTTCCTTGTCTTACCTACTGAGCTGTGCACCACAGGACAAGGGACTGCCTTTTCTTTCTGTGTCACAAATATCTGAGGACCCCTTTGTCTGGGTCAGGGCCCCTAAATTCTGCTTTTATTATATTTGCCACCTGTGCATTATAAGAGCTGATTAGGCTATGAATTCCACGTTACAATATAAAATAAAAGGAAGCAAAAAGTTACAAATTCCCACACATTGCAACTGACTGGAATGGTTTCTGAGGTTGCATTTTCCTTTCCCAGTTGTTTTTACAGAATTTGAAAAACCCAATTAATTTAGAAACTTAAACCCATGCAATATTTATGTACAGGAAATACAATCTGTGAATATTCAGCTCAGATTTTTTCTAGAGTTCTTTTTTTTTTTTTAATTATTTGTTTCTTACATACCAAGCTAACCTCAAACAAGTCCTTGCTCAGCAATTGAAAGCTGGCTTCATGTTTACTGACATCGCTAAGAGTTTTCAGAAAGTTCTTTTTAAAGGAGTTTTGAGAGACAATAAGCAGCAAGCTTGAAGAAAAAGTTGTCAACACATACATATGGAAATAAGACAATGTCAGCCCACTCCTTTTGCATGAAAATTTAGGGAATGACCCTAGGGAGAAGCATCATAGGCCATAAATCTTCATTTTAATCTTTTAGCCAAAAGCCATATCTTTCTAGTCAGCTAATGGCGTTTTGACAGGGTGAGCAGCTGAATTTCTGCAGAAGTGAAGCAAGGGATATTGCAGGGAGATTCAGTAGTTTAGAAGCAAAATTCTTCACACCAGTGCCTTAAAAATGAGAGCACAGGGATTCCAAGTCTGGTCTCAGAAAAGCTTTATTGTCCATAATTTATTTTACAAGTTTTATGAGTGAAGCTACAGATGAAAGAAAGATGTCATTGCTCTGGCCAACAGCAGGCAGGGTATGGACAAAGCCCCCGTGGCCTCCCCATTCCCCAGACCCACAGTCAGTCTTTTCAAGTACACTGTTTCTCTTGGCCATTAGTCTGTGCTTATGCTTGTGATTGTTCTTTTTCTTCACCTTTCTGCTAGTGAGATGGAGTAACTGGTTACCCTTATGGGCTCTGCTATACACCCAGAGGCGTTTCCTGTGAGCACAGAGGACTAGACATGTATGAGTTCTCAGGAATATGTTTTAGCACTTCTGAGAAGTCATCACTAACAAATTCTACTGTGAAGGCATAGGCAACCCATGTATCAGAGGGGAAAGAAGCCAGGACTTGCTGTCACTGTTTAATGTATCTGCAGTATCCTGAAGGCACGCATGGAGGAGGCAGAGGGATAGCAGTAATGCTGCAGCTTCCCCCTTTTTTGTGACATATTGCATCCAGAAGAGAAAAATTGCCTTGTAGGGAGCATAAATCAAAGGCTGCTTTCAGCTTTTAAAATAAGGTAAAGTTTGCATGAATATAATTATAGCCTCTGATGCAAATAAAACAAGATGTGACAGATACGGAAGGCTGCCACTACTAAGCTAATGCTATAAAACTTCAGTAAGTGACGAGCAGTTGGCAAGAAGTCCAAAGAAGATTTTACTCTACCCTGACATTGTGTCTAAGATATCTCTTTTTGAAGTTTTGAGTTGACTTTTATATAATTTTTAAAACAATGATTAGTTAGGATTGCCTTGAGATGGATCACTGAAGCCAAATTCATTGATTCCAAAATACCAAATAACTTTCATCAGCCAACAAAAACCAATAGCCTGCTCTTTGTGATATTTGTTTCTTGACAGTGATGTTATCCTTTCACACTACAAACATATATTCTATTTTCCAAATGCAGACTATTTTAGGTTATTACTTAACTTCTCTCTAAAGCCAGGCTTAATGCATCTCTCTGAAAGTCTACTTCACCCTACATGTCCCACAGACAAATACCTGCACTTTTACACACACACACCAATACATATGTTCACACAGGAGCAATGAAGAGTTCAGTTCCTCCACACCCCAAAAAGCTCCCTGCAGATACAGGGACAAGAGGAGCTATCCTGACATCCCCTCCAACTTGGGCTATCCCCTGTCCACTATCTTTGGAAGCTGAGAAGGTACAGCTTGGGAAGGAATGCTATTTGAATGTTCTGGTCTTACACTCTTCTCTCATCATCCATGACAGCCACTGTCAGAAACAGAAGCACAGACTTTTGGTCCAATACAGTGATCATTCACATTTGGCTTCTCAGCAACTGCTCTGACCAGGAGCCTTTATTTCTTTTCCATTAGCAAGAAGCAGTTTCGTGTCTCTTCATTAAAGAGCTGGTCTATAACGAGGCATTTCAGAATCTGCTGGTTTAAATTCCAAAGTGTCCTCCAGTTTGACTTTTGGGGATTTTTAAAAGGCTGTTTTCCTTACGTGTGTAGCAGAGCAGCGTTGAAATATTCTCTTTAGGGCATGCAGGTTTCAAAGATGTAGCAACATTACTTATATGCCAGATAAAGTAGTTGGATCAGGTATACAATATCTAAAGGACTCTCCTGTCAGGAATTTGCAGGATTTAGGCATTCTGCTTCCCTCTCTGTTAGAAGTTACCCAACTGTTCCCCATTTGACTGCTCAGATGCTCAACAAGTAATCAATCACCATGACTCTTCACAAAGATAACGTTCTGAGCAAGAGTAAATTATAATGATGAAGTCTCCAAGGGAGTATTTAAGCAAACTATAATTACAAAAGGTTACTATCTATGACACTTTCAACTGCATATTCCTTATCATCAGGTCTCCTACAATTTGTAACCCTAATTTATAGCCTCCTGGGCTACATTTATCTTGTAAGTTGCCACATTTCTCTGGTCTGACCTCTAAAAAGCTCAGAAATTAGATTGCCTGATAGACTTCCCATGTTTTGTAAGGCCAGATGCTCTAAGGATCTGGCCATGGTAATGGTTTAATAAGTAGGGGTGCATAATTCCAATAGAGGTGTCTTCCATTGCTTTTACTTCAATAAATATTTATGTTGTTGGCACACTTTCCCCCCTTGCAAACAGAGCATGGTGCTGGCTGCATTGGTTTCCAGTAGTATCTCTGTGCCTCTCTGTAACAGCCTCTTTTTTGTGTGATAGGTGACAATTACATCTCAGGGACATTACACACAGGTTTGCCACTTTGTGATGATATCTTGGAAAGGTTGCTTGTAAGCACAGTTATTCCCTGTCCAGGCCATGCCATCTGCATGCTCACAGCAACATAGAACAAAGTGTCAGGGCTTGCTCTCTAAGTGGAGGAGCTCTTTCTCTTCATCCTGGGACAAGGTGTTCTACTGATGATTATATATATAAAATTACATATAATACAAAATAGTTTTGCAGAATACCCGTTTTTTCAACCCCACTAGAATAAGACTATCCAGTAGTGGTCAGTGCCAAGGAACAACAGGGAGTCAAAAGCACTGTCTGCTAACTGTCCCTTCCCACACCCCAGCACCTTTTCTGGTCTGAGATGATAGCACAGATCTCCTGAAGGAATTGGAGTGACAATGACAACAGTCTCAGGCAAGGGAAAACAAGATCCAAGGCACCTCCAGCATGACAGCCAGCAACAGCTTGCCCAGCTGATTCTGCCTCAGCAGAAGCTCTGGGCCAGTGCAGAGAAGGGCATGGAGCAGCTGTGGTTCACACTGTTCAGTGAAACAATTAACACAATCAATTACTTTCCAAGAATGTCCCTGTCTACTGAACCACTGGGCCATTAACCTGAACAGTTGCAATGTGTTTTCCCGATGTCACTGTTGCTTGAATAAACCCCAAAGGAATAATTAGAAATGCATCACATGGAACAATGTGTAATGTGTTACTGGATCCTAATAAGTACAATGACTTCCTAGCACTCTCTCAGTGATTTAGAAAGGAGACAGTGGATCGAATACAAAGAGCAAAAAAGTGGAGAGATGCAAGGGTAGTGGATGTTGATATCTTGTTATGACTTTAGAGAAATTGTGAATCCTTTTAATGGCATTAAGACTGAAGATGTGAAGCAGAGGAGGAAGGAAGTTATTTAAATTTGATGGTCAGATTGCTCCTAGATAAATGACTTAGTCATTTATCCCTGTGTCTAGCCTATCAGTCTGACTTGCTCCCTATTTATTGTAGACCCTGGTGTCTACATAATCCATACTTCATTCATGATTCTTCATACTTAGATTTCTTTCTAGTCAGCAAGCTATTTCCATCCTTGAAGCAACCCAAGCAGAGCTGAGTCATTCACTCAGCTCGGCAACTCCAGGCACCAAGAGGTGAATTTTCCTGCCTCTTTCCAAGACAGGATTCCAACAACACCCCAAAAAGCCTCTGTGCACTATTGTGCCACACCACGAATAGAGAACATTCATCCTCTCTGCAATACTCTCTGGTACCTTTCTTAACTTCAGAAAAGATTTGAAGTAATACTGATGTTACAAGAACATAAAACCAGAGATATACATCCACCATCCACAATTTTTTCTTCATAAGAATAAAGAGTACATTAGGTGACCTTCCTTTGCAATAGGATAAGAAACCTAATGCCAGCTTAAGAAACTTAAAAGCTGTTAGCAGTTATATATTACTGGCAACATATTTTACACTAGGCAGCTATGAAAAAAAGTCATTAAAAATGCAATTAAATGTCTGAACTGTTGCTATTTTGGAAATTAAAACAACACACAGTATCCTTGCTGTAGCTTGTATTACTTACTTATGACTTGTGCACAGTTATTTTCACCAGTTTAACCATGCTTCTTTTCCATAAAAGTCTGCTGTTAATAGGTCCCTTGGGAACCCTGAAAATAACAAGATCTGTAATAAAAAAATTAATAACACTGAGAGAAAACTCAAGTTAGAAAGGCTTTTTAGAGCACATTAAAGGTTCTATTTAAAAATAAAAAAAAATTTAAATTGCAGAGAACCCCCCCTGATACTCTATATCAGAAAAATCTGAACTATCATTGCTAAAAAGTAAAAGAAGGGGAACCCAGACTTCAAGACAGTGCAATGACTCTACTTTTACAATGGAAATGGTAAGCTGCTTGGTGAGGTAGAAAAGGCAGTGTGCAACATATATGACTATCCCAAACATAAGAAAAATTGACCAAAAATGGGTATATTGATTGAAGGTGATGTGAGAGCGAGTCTGAAGATTACTAAAGAGCAATAATTAAAGTCAGGTATTTTTAAATCAGGAAATCCAAATCATCTGCATCCAAGCATTCAAGAAGAAATAAGTAAAGATTGACTTGAACTTTCAATGATAATTCTTTCAAGAGGCCTTTAAACATCTGGCAGACTCAAAGAAAATTATTTTTAAGAGTATATGAAGTGGTTCAAAGGTTTGTAAGCCAGTAAAACCAGCCTTCAGTTTTACCACTGTTTCAGTACTGGTTGAAAAATATAATCAGTGCCAGCGAAGTTATATTTATGGAGAATTCTGAGACTAAAGACATCTTTTTTTCCACATGGATTGCTGAGATTGATACAATGTATAAAACCATTAATAAAACAAATTAAATATCAGTAAGTAGAGCTAATTTAAAATTGCAATTAAACAGAGTCATTCCATCTCAGGTACTCGGGAGCCACCCAAAAGCTGCAGACTTACTCCCACCCCTTTCTTCCTGACACAAACTCCTCACAGCACCACGGCTACTAAGGAGCAGCAATCCAACAACTGCTGCATTTGGGAAAAGAGGCAGAGTGAACAGCTTTTTGTTTCACACTTCTGACAAGCTTGGCTGGCATTTCTCTGGGAAACTGTGGTAGCTCTGGGATATTAACCATGACTTTCCCACAGACTGTTACTGCTTAACTCATCTACTTCTTTGCTAAGAAGATACTTACTGCTACTCACTACTACTACTACTACTTCTTTGCTGATTCTAACCTAAGATTTCTGGATCTTCCTGGGGGTGTGGCAGGGATTGATGCAAGCAAGCTGAATTATTTTGACTGCTGATAAAAATTCTAACATTTGTAACAGTCTCCAATGATCACAAATCCCTTATCTGCATAGTATATGCTGGAGAAAATTGAGCAGTCCTTGATGGTTCTTCTAGTACTGGACTTCATGGCTGTTCCTGCTGCAGTTACAGTTAGAGCTGCTCTCGGGATAGAAAGAGTGAGCAGGATATGAGACAGGAGCAAAGCTGGGAAGTATCAGTCAGTAGGTTTCCCAGTATGCCCAGAGGAACCAAGGAGGGAATGAGATGCACTTAGAGAAGTGCTGGAAGCAAAATCCACTTCAGGAATAAATCAGTGGCCATTACAAAAGGAGTAATAGTTTAACTACTTTCCCATCTTTCAACTGTTGTGGGAAACACAAGGCAGCTGTGGATGCATTACACATACTTCTTGCATTTGAAGATTAAAAGGATTTGTTACCACATCCTCTGTTAGCTACTGAAGGTACCAGCATTCGAAGCGTCCAGGGAAACCCATTCTCTTGTTGGAGTGATCAAGGTGCTGCAGCATAAAAACACTACTGTCCCATAGGAGAGCATGTAACCCTCTTTGTTCAGCCATCCTACAGAAAAGGATCGATTGAACCCCTGAAAGCTATCCAAAACCCACTATACAAAGGATGGTGTAACCTGTTTGGAAATAGTTGATCTTCAGTGGCTGAGAGGCCAGAGAAGCACCTCAGGGCATGTGTCTCCTTTTCTGCAAAGCACCAAGTGCCCATTCTGTGGGGTTCTTTGAGCCAGAAGGAAAACAAGGAAAAATAACATTTATACTGGATCCTTTGGCTGCAGTCTGTGTTCAGAGGTTTGAAGCCCAGACAGACCCTGTTTTATCCTTCCCTTTCTTTTTTCCTTTTTTTTTTCTTCCCAGTCCTAGCCCTTCTTTTAAATCCAAAGTAGCTATCCAAGTGATTAAAAATAATTACATGAACTGATTGCACCCAAGAGCAGTTACTATCAGAAGCCAGTTTTGTTTCTTCTTGTGTCATCCAGACATCATAACATAAAACAAAAATGTAAGAGCACTTTTATAAAAGCACAGACAAACTCCTTGATAGAGTGGAAACAACTCTGAAGACAAGTTGTAAAACCCCAGATGTGTGAGAAGTCTTACTCTGCAGCCTGTTAAATGGCTGAATTTGGTGTGAGACACTTTTTAATGCCTAAAACATCCCCTGCAAGGCTGAACAAAGACTAATGGACTAGAGCATACTACACTGCCAGTACAGCTGCTATTGTTATTCATTACCCCAGCATCCAAAATGTGTCAGACACAAAACAAACGTGAAAGAAATCATTGACATGCAGGTTATCTGAGGGAGAAAATTTATGGATCACCATATTAATCCTGTTATAAAAGAAATTTCATATGATTTGAACTTGATGAGAGTAGGCAATCATAAGTGCTTACTAAATACTAATTACACAGGAGATGGCCAGACATCTAGGTTTACAGTTTTATAACCAAACCTTGCTGGCACTGTTTATATAGTCCTGCAGCACTGGCATGCAAGATCTAGCTCTCTGATGGCTAAGGTCAGCTTCTATCGACTCAGAGCAAAATGCCAGTACTGACAAAATTAAAATATTACATGATCATACATTAGTGAAACTTTCTCTTGCTTGCTCTTTCTAAAGAACATTTTGTATAGCTGAGAACTGCCTTGCTACATGGAGAATAAAAATGGTTAACTGGTTAACTGACATCTGGTGCTCCGAAAGAGCCAAGAATGTTGGTGCAGAGGTCACAAGGTGAGTTGCGTAGCCCCAAATAAAATGAGCCAGGAGATTTCACGTACAGAGTATCACATTTCTGAGCATATTCTTGACATCTTATCATGTACACATCACCACTGTTATAAATGGGTCATAATAGCAGTTCCCTTTGAATGCAGAACTTAAACACACAGTATTCTTCTAACAAATTCCCTGGTTTTGAAGAGATTAGAAAGCCATACATTTTTAAAGCAATATGCTCAATATTAATGAAGGAGTCTCTGCATGGTGTAGAGAATGACTAACCAACAGAGACAAAGGCATTTATACAATTTCTCCACCTTTTTCTTTAATTTCTCTATTCACTTGCACATCTGCCTGATAAAACTGGCAGCAAGAGAGAAGCACTACCCATGGAAACTGAAATTATGAGGATGTAAAATATTCTTTGAGCTCTTATTAGTGTTTAAATGGGAGAAATATACTCCATGTGCTGCAGAGCAAAACCAGCACATTTCAGCAAGCTGAGAGGGAGCAGACACAGCCTGGTGTGAAGGCCTCAGTCAAGACTCATGGCTGGCAATGAGAGCTGCACCCCAGGGGTCCCTTGGCCTGTCTGACAGCAAGGGCTCTGCCCCGGATAATACCCAGTTTTACCTTGGGTAAAACCACCTGCAACACTGCAACACAAGGTGAAACAGGTTTATTTTTTGTTTTTTTTTAAACTCACGGGGGAATTTAAAGTAATATATTTCTGTTCACATTTGCAATGCACTGAGTGCAAAGAGTCAGATGTGCTGGTTCTGCTGATACATATTGTAACTGTGATAATGTAATCATTAGATGAGCCGTGATGTGCAAGATGTCTTACTTAATATGGGTATATAAATAATAGGCTGTTTATAAACTAGCTACTGGAGACAGCCCTCAAATCTAATCTAATTTCAGCTTTCTTTTTGTAACTAATTGCTGGCACCCATGAAGAAATGCCAAGAGTATAGAAATCCCTTTCTACTCTGCTGATGAGATGGCTGAAAGCAAATTTTAATTGTGTGGTGAGCAGGAAGAGAGGAGAGCACACTTCTCTGGACAGAACAGTGAAAGCAAAGCCAAGACTTGTAGGGCAATATTATATTTTTCATTGTATCAGCTGACATAATAGGGTCACAAAAGCTTCTGGGTATACAGGTTTTCTTCATGTCCGAAATAGCAGCACATGAGAGACACCAGAAGAGAGAAATTCAAATTTGAGATGAGAGGCAAGGTGACATAAAACCTCCATTTGATTCTGGCAGTCAGATGCTCCATGAGTCTCATCTGACTTTTCCTTGCAGTGCCAGTGTCTTCCTAAATACTGCACAGTGCTTGCCCTACCAGAAGAAACAGATTTAATATCTCTGAACATGTGGAAGAAATCGTGGATGTTATTTCTTTCACTGTTTAAGATCTACCAAGCACCTCCTAAGCATCCTGTGAATTCCACGGGATGAACATGGAGGAAGAGCTTTCCTGTCCTCAGCTGCATTTGTTTTTACATTATGAGAAAGGATAAATGTGAGAGAATGTTTTTCTGTGGACTTTTTTGACTTTTCATTATTACAGTCTCTCTTTTTCATCTCTTCTCCCAACAAAACCAAGTTACTTACTATAAATTTGATCTCTTTTTGTTGCCTGCCTCTGGGCTCACTGATCTTTGTACTGTATCATTTTAAGAATGAGGAGAGGCCTAGAACTTGGGCTGTTGTGCTTTTGCATCCATTTCTATCACTGTAAACCTTCTGTCACCAGGAGCAACAATGCCAAACTCACCTTATCACCAAAGTAAAGTTGTATTTTTTCCAAAAGCATGTCAGTAGAATACTTCAAAGCCACATTTATTATAAAATTCATACTTGATCCAAGATATTGTCCCTTAGGAAGTTCATGTGTATTTGTTCCAAATTGTCTTTTTAGTTCAGTTGCTCTGTAACATTTTCTCTGGCAATCCGACATCTCCTGACCAGCAGTGACACTACGAATCCAACAAGTTATTGATGCTTTTTTGAGTTGTAGCTAAGACACATCAACTCAGCTAAGGTGTAAATAGACTTCATGGGTTTCATAGAGTCACCTCTAACATCTGCACTGCTGAATGCAAAAGGTAGAGGGGAAGCATTGCAGTTCCAAGCTTCTTCCAGAGGGTAGGAGCTGGTGAAGACTGCAACATGATATATACTCAGTTGCATATGCCAAGGACTACACTGCTGGAAGTCATGACAGGGTCATTTCAGCAGGATGGCAGGGAACAGCTTTAACCTGTAAGATGTCTTCTTTTCATGCTTATAAGGGAGACCAGCTAGAGTTTTACTCTGCTAAACAGCCCCGTCTTCCCCATGGTACCAACAGTGAAACACTGAAGTTAACTACACAGGGCAGTCTTCTTATGACCAAGTATACACACTTTGTGAGAAAGCAATGAGGAATACAGATTGGGCTTTTTCCACCACCATACAGTCCATTTCCAATCCACTCTGTGCTAGGATCTGAGGGTGCAGATCCCTCCTGGGGTTTGTACAGGGAGCTGGCTCTTCATCACCACTGCTTTTTGAGTATCTATTGTCAATGCTGACAAATGTCCAAGTCTGTCCTCAAACAAGAACTGGAAATATTACTGGGATTATCTTGCATGTCAATGTCACTATCCAGTCACTTAACAATCACTCAAAGAAATGATATAAAATATCACTTTTTTACATAAATGAATAATAGAGTGTTTGTCAGTCACTTCTAGGCTGACTGAGCCCCTTTAACTCTCTGAAACTGGAGTCCTTATTTTTTCTAAACCTCCTGAGAAAATGTTGACAAAACAGGCAATTTTCTGTAATTTCTCTGTGAGCTTCTGTCAGCACGAGAGGCAGTCAGAGCCCACTCATTTCAGATAACACCACGGGGTAACCTTTGACATCCACCCCCTCGCTGCCTTCTGAGGCTCCTCTAAGTGCAACAGTTGTGTCTTTCAGATTGCAGGATGCAGGCCCGGTTTAGGCTCTTGTTCATTGAAGGCAGCCTTTGTTTCCCAGCTGACTAAGAAGCTCTTATAAAAGGGATAAGAAATGTAGTTAATAGCTCGAGAGTGGCCTAATCATCAGCTGCTATTACCCCTCCAATATTAGGAAGGATGACAGACCTATCAATAACAGAGCCCCAGGTGAGGTACAGGAGCTGATAATGTGAACTTTGGCTTGATCTTTGCTCTGCAGAGCGCAGCACTTATTTGAAAGAGAAGCCAGCATCCATTTTTTTCTTCATATTGTGCCAAAAATCATTCAGCTGAGCAGCTTTTGTTGTGGTTTTCTATCTTAAACCTCAGTGGTCTGACCAATTTCATTTATAAGCAGAGATGAAAACTTAAGAACTCTCCTATCAGACCACGTAAGCTGGAGATAAGCACCTGTGAGCTTGTGTCCACTTACATGATAGCAGAATGTGGTGAAATGAGAAAGCAGCTCTCTATGTGCTACTTGCCTTTATATACATGTGAGTGTGGTCACATCTGTGCACAGATTTGCACACACAACAGGTAAGAGGCTAAGCATACAGCAAACACATCATAATACCATCTCATGGTCATGGCAAACTAAAACACAAGCAAAGCTACAGACCAGTGCAACTGGAGATATTCCTGCTTGAAAAAAAGGCTTGGGCACACCATACAAGAAACTCTTTCAGTACCATAGAATCTCATCATCACCTGTTTTGGAGTGAGCTCTGCATTGAGGGTGGAGACATTGCATCTTTCTCAAGCCATATTAAATCACATGCTACCCACTTTTTAAAGGTATGTCTTCCACAATAACCTGTATCAACAATATACAGGTACCTAACAATATACAGGCACCTGTTGTTAAAATCTGAATAAAGAGAGTATCCACCCTTGTGCGTGGAATTCTGGCACAGCAAAAGTCTCACTGTTATGGTGACACAAGACAAGAAAACCAAGTCCTCATCCAGATTTTTGCCTCAGCTGCATATTCTCATCTCATTCTTGGAAAACACAGATCACAGTACTGCACTATTAGTAAGTGACTCAAAAATAGCTCTTACAAGTGGCAAGAGTAAACTGCACAAAGGCTGAAAATGAGACCTCTACCCTGGTATCTCAGAGATGACATTTCAACATACACTTTCAGTGATGCCTAGAGGAAGAACCTTTACGGTCCTGTTTGTCCATTGTTTTTCTCCTGAAGGTGGAGGTTGATCGTTTGTCAGGGACCTGCCCTGTGCCCCACCCACACCTAAAGGAGGTTTTAAAGTTGTCAGCTCAGGGAGCTGACAGTTACCAGAAAAGGGAGAACATCTCTCCCCTAGAGAGAAGGGACTGGTAGGAATGTGACAGGGGAACTGGGGTCCAGGGCAGGTGAAAGAATAAGTGGGCCAGGGCAGAGCAATGGGCATGGGGATTCACTGCTCCCCCTGTTGCATTGCTGTACCCAGCACAGAGGGGAATTAGGATGGTTCCTCATCCCCTCAGGCTCAGTGCTCACAGGAACTCCCAGGAGGCCTGCCATAGGCTGTAGTGTGCCCAGGGTCTGGGGTTCAAAGCAGGTCTTGCTCCAACAGCTGGTCCTGTGCCTAATTCACCTTCAGCCATGACACTGAAAAACAGAGGACACAAACTAGAGAGTCCTCAGCAGGGAACTGCACACTCCCATTGCATTGCACTGAATGAAGCTTAGTATTTTGGAGAGATCACAGCTAAATAGGTTGTCTTCATTGTCAAACTGTCTAGTTTGGTTTGTTTTTAAGAAAAAAGAAACATTTCTCTTTAATATTTTTCTTTTGGAACTTTTAATATAGCCAAAGTGGATGCTGTTTTTAAACAGATCCAGTCTTTTGAGAATGGCTTTGTTTTCATCAAGTATTTAACTGGAGTTTTGTTACTAATTCTGGACTTAAAGTAGCTAAACCCAATATAATACTTTCCTGAAATATTACTCAGAACTGCTTAGGCTAATATTTCCAAAGCCAGAATTCTTTTAAAATCTAAGAGCACAATCTCAAATGGCTCAGAGCCACATACCACAAAGTCTGATGCTAAAGCATTTTTTACTCTAGGAAAAGTCCATGTTCTGAAACTATTGTGGCAATTCTTGCATCAACTGCTATGGCAGCATTTCCCTAAGCATTGGCCATGGCAGTCTGAAACATGCAGGAACTGATAATCCTAACACTCATGAGAGGATGAAGTGAACAGATTGGGATCTAAACCCAAGGAAATGTGAACCCTTTTGAAGGCCAGCAGCATGCAAAGGTGAAGAAACCTCCCCAGCTGTGCTCAGGGGCCCGCTGCAATTTCCTGGCTCACAAGATCAAGCAGTTCTCTGCAGAGACTTTGCCTCATCTAGCTACTGCTGCTGTGGTCCAGGAGCATGAGGAGCAGTCCTGACCAGAAGGATGCTGCCATTCCTGGGGTGAGAGCAATGCCTGGAGCCCCCACAGCTGCCCAGGCTGGGCCTGGCCTCCCTGCCCCATACCAGGGCCTCGGCGCAGCACAGGCTCTGGCTGCTTTGCAGCTTTAAACAGGTGAAACCCAGACACATCAGAAAGGCTTGAGGCATGTTCCTGAAGTGGGACTGCAGTGGACTGAGGCCCCAGGCCCTCGGTGTTCTTCTTGAGAACAACCGTGGGTGGCAGCCTTGCCAAGGAAAGAGGTTTGGAGAAAGACACTGCTCTTCTAGACCCACAGACAAGCCAGGTGCTAACCAATTTGGCAATTCTTTTCACACACAGTTCAACCAACATTGCACCCTGGCAGCTGTTCACACTTTGTCAAGCCTTGAACCTGCATCATGCTTTGTCTGCTAAACTCTGCATGGTGTCTGTGTGTGAGGCACGTTTGATGTTTCCATTGTGCTGCAGCAACACTATTAGTTATATTAACTACCCTCTGCCCAGAAATGACAATCCAATGTATCTCCAAATTAGCCTTTTTATTGAAATCAATAAAGGAGAAAACACATGACACTAAACTATTTGGTGGCAGCTTTGTTATAAACTCATTACTGGAAAAACAGCAATTGGACAGACCTTTAACCGCTGTCATTGATTCCAGCACAGCAAGAGTGATCTATGGAGTTAATCAGTGAGTCACTGTGGTGAGCAGTGTGTGTGCTGCCCTGCCTGGACTCAGACAGAGGGCTAGAAAAAACTCCCCAGGTACAGGGCAGTTGTTGACCAGGTACAAGTCTCAGGAAAACACAAATCACACCACCACCACTCCCCAAACAGACTGGTTTTAAAAGCAGAATTTCACATCCTAGAGAAGTCTTTGCCCAACCTGTGAGGTTGGGGAAGGAGGTGCTCAGCTACTGAGAACATCCCTGCAGCCCCACACACTCTGCTGTCAACACAGTTCTGTAGAGCTGTGATTCGAAGAATCGAGCAGAAGTTTCAAAGGATACATTCATTGGTGACTTTTGTGGAACAGACCCATTCTAAGCATCACTGCCAGTGCCATGCCAACAGTTTCAGCCTCTGAACCACTGGTAATTCTTAGGTTTATGTATCTAAGAAAAGGTTAACAACACATTTTTTCCTCCAGTGACTAGACTTTTAAGTTCCGTTTGTGTTCCTTAGAATTCCTTTTTCATCAAGGTTGCTGAGAGACAGCATCAGTATTAATAAAATGCTCTATGTCTCATTGCTGGCCTCATGACAGAATTTAGACAGTAAAACACTTAAAATAAGATTTGTTTCACAAGAAAGATTTAATTGATTTTTTCCAGGTATCCAGTATCCAAGAGCTTTAAAGAGCCAGCATCTGATAACACATTATTCTTGCAGAAGCTTGGTATCAATTTATTCCTATTCCAGGAATTTGGCATCAAGGTGCTTTGTGATAATACCAGGATAAGGCTTCGTGATGCCCGATCAGTTTCTAGCATCTTATTTTGCCATGGTGCTTCCAGATAAGCACCTTCTCAAAAATGCCAGTTTAAAAAAAAAAAACAAAAAACCAACAAAAGATGGAAAGCTGACCCATTGTATAAATGAGAAATGTCTATGAATGCAGCACATTATTTGAGACACATGGTATATTTTCTTTCCCTCAGAAAGTCTCTATAACAGCCACAACTGAATTTCAAAGTGTGTCCAGCCCCTCTGACAGTTCACATGCAGCCAAACAGGGTGGGACAGAGACTCCTCAGCTCCTCACCATGGCCTTTAGCGTCCTGCTGGGTCTGCTGCCTGCCCAAGACATGAGCTCTGGACATCACCAGGGACTGGAGGGCAATGAGGTTTTTGCCAAAGACACCATCGTGACAACAAGCATGGAGGTTTCTCCTGACAGCTGCCTTAAGCTGAACTAAAATGTTTTTCTGCTTTATATGTATTTTAATGGCTTTTCCCACACAGACACTGATTTCTTTTTAAAGACTTCTGAGGGCTGAAATTTCTCACCCTTACAAAAACACCAATTGCTTTGGTAACTCAACATACAAACCAAAGTTACAGGTATTCATGCAGCCACTCGAAATTGCTTCCAAAAGGAGATAAAAGTTGATACTGGTAGAATAGGAAAACATGCAAATCTAGAAGCAAGGGCATAGAGATTTTCAACTTCAAGTTTTCAGCTTTTCAGTACTGTGCCTGGAGCCAGACTTCCAGTCTTCATTTTGAGAATTCAGTCCAAGGGAGGGAAAGCCAGACTCCAAGTGCTCCACTAAAAACTGTTCACATTTTTTACATAACTTTTTGACATGAAATCTATGCATAGGCAACAGCTCTGCCACAAATTGAAAGGGGGCTGTTCCACATCTGTAGCAGGAAGAGCCTTTCTTGCTCCTGAGGCTCGATGAGCTGCTGACCTCTCCATTGCATCGCACAAGAGTGAACTGAGCTCTGTGGGTGTGTCCCACCTTTATTGGCTCCCTGGTAATAGGGGGCCTGCCCTAACCAGGCACAGGTGGACTCACACCCACTCTTTGGCAACTCGAGGCACCTGGTTTATCTTGTTTCTCTACACACATCAGCTCTATCTTGCCACCACGTCACACAGCACACTGCCAGTCACCCAGAGAGCACCTTGGACCTGTCCTGCTGCTCTCGCCCTGTACACTTCCAATGACACCAACCAGGCCTCCAGGAAAGATATGAGCTCTGGTGGATCCCATTCCAAAATGCCAGACAAGTGCTGAGTTGGTAATACCTCAAAATTCTGTTCCCCTGGTTAAAATTATCAGATGCAAACGTGGATTTGCCAAGCTCCTGCCTATCATACTAAGTAGCATCTGTCTGCCATGTAAGATCTGCATGACAGTTTTCCTCGGCAAAATTCAAACTTTAATGGCCTTTTCAAACATAATTTGGATAAAAAGATGAATCAGAATTTTCAGCACTCTAGATAACAACAAATTTATGACTCACAGTCAAGTCTCATTATGACAGAAAGGCTTCTCAGCTTATCGTGAAAGAAAATCTTGCTCCCAGGCCATTCCATATATTATTGCAACTGAGATGGAGATACAGTAGTTTTCTGGTAGCAGTGACAACAGATAGTCTCTTACTCATATGTCCTATGCTAAGAAGATTATTTTTTTAATCTCAGCCATCTGTGCCTCTTCCTGCACCTTTTTCAAACTTTCTCCGTTCATATCCCCTGGCATTCAAAACTTTCAGTGGGATTACTGTGCCTTCTTAACTCTCTGTCCTGAAATATTGTTAATTTAACATGTTGAGTCTCTACATCCTCATGTCCCAGCAGCCAAAGTTGCAAGAACTTTAGGTCTGATCTACGTTGGACTTTTAACTATGAAGTGCTTTGGTATCTTCCAGAACCAGAACAGATACACCATGCCTGAGATTATCAGGTCTTCAAAGTCCTTTCCTCATGTAAAATTCACAACAGAAAAGAACTTTGTCTTCTTTCTTTTTTTTTTTCTTCTTTCTTTTTCCTTAAACAGTTAAACTGATACTCTTGGTATTTGGGAGATAGGAGGTAAAATAAATTTTTCAGAGCTTTATTTCATGCCTGAAAGGATGTGACAAGCAACTAGTCATATTGGTCCAGTACTTCTGTGGCTATCTGCGAAATACAGGAAAGACTCAGAAGGTTCTCAAGGTTAGAAACACAGCCAACACCAGCTTACTGTATGTCTTGCCACAAAGTTTCTAAACCACATATTTTGCTTTGAAATTATATCCTGATTTTCAAGTACCAGGACAGTGACTCCTCTGGGGACAGTTTGGAGATGATCATGCTTTGACCCCTCATTCCATTCAGAGGAAAGGAAACAAAAGGCAAGGCAAGAATTTTGTTAAATGGCCAAGTCCCCCTTATTCCCACCATATTGCAGAGTCAATGGAACCTCCCATTTCAAAGTGAAAGGAGATGCTGCACTAAAATGCACGGACACAAACTCTGATTTAATACTGGAACAGGATAATGTACTTATCACGGGAAATATATAAATACAAAGCTTAAAATAGCTCATACAGTGCACTGCAATGCAAAATGTGTTTGGATATAAATATAAAACCAGATGTTTTGAAAACACAAACGAGGAGAAACATACAGACTCTGTGTATTCCTAAACTTCTAGATTTTGGTCATTGCATGATTTTTTTTCATCGATTCCATACCCAGCAAAATGAGATTTACTGTCCTTGCTTCTTATGAAATTACACAGAGGCTGCTGCTTTATTCCTCTCCAGGACAGTAAAAAGCAATAAAATTCTTGCAGATTTCGACAGCAGGCAATTCAATAAAAGGCTATGTATATTTTATAAGTACAATAAAGACAAGTCTATAGCTGAATCATAAATGGGTTTTTGTTTGGTTGGTTTGTTTCCTGTAAGCATCCTTGTTGAGCCTGTATTCAACACAGGTTGGTCTTTTCAACACAGCCTTCCTTTTTTAGGGAGAAGCAGAATGAAATTTGTATTTTTATATTGCATTATTTAAGTTTTGCTCAAAGGATTTTGAAATGTTTGTCTGTTTAAAATTTAGAGGTGTGGTGGAAATCAGTACTTTCCTGTTCTTGATTAGAGCTATAAAATTTTACATATAATTTTTTGTTATGTTGTAAAGTGTATCTATATTATCATTGTGGCATGCCCTTTTTTATGAGCAAATAATGCATATTTAATACATACATCATTATTTCCTAGACTTACATCAATGTTCAAGAATTATTTTTTTTAATTCTTCAACAACATAACACGAAGAGTAATGGATTAGTGATTTTCTGAATAGTAGTGCTGCAATGGATTTGGTGACAATGCCTGTCTGCTGAAATATAGTATTTTATCCAAATGTAAACCACAAACTTAGCAACATGCAAACGAACTGCCCTGCATAATTGCATATGTGTAAATTTTTTCTTCTCCCTTGCAGAAAGAAATTTTAAAATTAAGAAGCTGGACTCAGATTAAAGAAAAAATTCCCATATCCAGTCTCTATGACAATTTCTCCAGCACTGTAAGTCAATGAGGTTTATCTAAGGAGGAATGTGGCATCAAAACCCAAGTTGCCTGGAGAAGGAAACTTTTCTCTATGTCTATACAGAATCCACAGGTACCAGAGGTTGCTCTTCTGAGCAGTTTGCTAGTTAAAGCAAAACTCTCACATCAATGCACTAATTACTGTATTCTTATTAGATTATATAAGGTCACAAACTTTCAGATAGCCGGGAGGGGTGGAGGGGAGTAGAGGATAACGGAGTGGGGGAAAAAGCAGATAAAAATTACTTTCCTATAAGAAGCCCCCAAAACATCAGCAGGAACTGTATACAAGCCATTAACTTACTTTCTTCAGAAAACTGATGAAAATGAGGGTCCCGACCGTTCGGACTTTTGGGACCCCATTCAGAATTAGGGGAAAATGGCCACTTCGGGCTGGTAGATTCAAGGTTTGTGGTAAAACGCAAACCCGTAAGCCATCTGTTGGTGGTGCTGTGGGTAGGGTTCCATGTGAGGGTTCGGGCCAGCCATAGTTTTCAGTGGTCACTCTTTGCACTTGTTTGCCAGTCCCGACCGTTCGGACTTCTGGGACCCCATTCAGCGATACGGGAAAATGGCTGTTTCGGGCTGGTAGATTCAAGGTTTGTGGTAAAACGCAAACCCGTAGGCTGACTGTTGGTGGTGCTGTGGGTAGGGTTCCATGTGAGGGTTCGGGCCAGCCATAGTTTTCAGCGCTGTCTGTACAGGTGACGAGGTGCTGACGTCAGATGGCTCTGGCCCCGCCCCTCAGGCGGGACTGTTGCTAGGCGCCCGCGGTTGCGGGATCAGGGCGTGTCCCGGGGCGTGTCCCGGCGGGGTGTTCCGTTCCTTTCCGTTCTGGTCTTCCGGTGGGTGGGAGTTGTTGCCGCTTCCGGTTCGCGGCGCGGAGGGAGGCGGGTGGTGAGTGCGGTGCTTCGATCGGTACCGGGCTGGGGACAGGACGGGACGGGACGGGCGGGGTCAGCGGGACCGGGGATCGAGCTGCGGCTGGGCCTGTGGGACACACCTGTCCCGAGCCTCGCTCCGCCCTGAGCGTGACCTCCCCTGGGGCACAGCCGGGGAGCAGCCAGCACCGGGAAGTCCCGGGGGAACCGTTCGTCCTGTCAGGGTGGCAGGAAGGGCCCGAGGTAACCGGAGCCCCGAGCCGCGGGCTGTCCCGGCAGGCGGTGCCAGGGTCTCCCTCCGCCTCTCCGGGGGGGGGAGCGGGGGTTTGGCTGTAAGGAAAGGTTTTCACCCGGTTGATACGGGCGGCCGGTGAGCTGCCGGTGGCTGCGGGCTGTGAAGCCGGGAGAAGCGCCCTGAGCTCTTCCCGGTGCTCAACACGATCGCGTTTCAGTCTCCTCCTCCCTTCTGGTGTCCGGTGCCTGGGACACAGCTCCGTGTCCCACCCAGAGCCCGGTCTATTTTCCAGGGACGTCCGGTCCGGTCCCTCGATCCGCTGACAAACCGGGGCTGCTGAGCTGTGGTTACCCCGCTCGGTGCCTGTTGGTTTTTGGTGAACTAAAGTTATTTATATCGCTGGGCAGCTCTAGGACCGGTTTGTAACTTGTTTTGGGCCAGAAGCTTCGATTTCTCAGACCAGGCTGCAGTTAAATAAAGTTGGATGGGGGTTTTGGTGCGGTCTGTCCTGCCTTTTTGCTTTGCATTTAGTTATAAAATTAACTGTGAAGCTTCTTTCCCTACTTTTTAACTATTGGGAGGTAGATGTGTGGTTTAGATCAGTCCCTTTACCTGTGTTTTGGGGGTCTGGGTGCTGGTTAGCAATGCTGTTTGTATGGGAAACTTCCATCATCCAGTCATAATCAGATGGAGAAAATATTTGTACTTTCAGGGTCTGGACATACAGACAGAACTTTTTGTTCACATGGCAGCAGCAAACTCTACTCCCCCTGGTTCTTTGGATCTAAACCAGCCTGGATTTGCAAAGGAGATCCTGGGAACTAAACTGGAGATCAAATACCTCTGCTCTGATTGCAAGAATATATTGAGAAGGCCCTTCCAAGCTCAGTGTGGACATCGTTACTGTTCCTATTGTCTGAAAAAAATTATAAGGTAACTTTTGGGCCTTCTGTTTGAAGACAGATGCATTTTCAAGTAAAAAAAGAAGAGAAAACTCTTCCTTTTTCCAGAATCTCCCAGACTGATTTTGCCATTCAGGTGAATCATCCATTTCCCTCAGTCTTCATCACAGCTGCTGAAGTAGCTTGTCCCTCAGAGTCATTATATGGATGTCATGATGAAATGGGGGAAATTTAAGCACACCCTGCCTCCCAGAAAATTGTGTAGTGCTCTGTCTTGCTCTGCCCTTTAAGTGAGGGACATTGGACAGAGTTAATCAGGAGGCAGAAAAAAAAGAGAATGAGAAACGGGCATCAAAAGTACACGAGTGTAATGCTTGAATAAAATAATGAAATGCTTGAACTGTTGTGTTTCATCTTTATTTTTCTGTCTGCTAGTGCTGGACCTCAGAAGTGTGCCAGCTGTATTCAAGAAGGAATATATGAAGAAGGACTTTCTATTTTGGAAACAGGCTCAGTAAGTAAAAATGCATTTTAAAAAAACAAAGCAGCTCATTGTAATGTCATCAGTACCACTTGCATTTTACATTTAAAGCAGAAGTTGTGGCAATCCCTTCTTCCTAGGAAACATTCTCTTCAGTAGTGAGAGTTGGGATTAATTTTGTGGACTCCCCAGCCCCTACAATCCAGATCATGTTCCCATACTTGTGGCCTACTTAAACACTGTAGGAATTATTTGTTTGCCATTAGCACACCTCTGAGGATGTGATGAGGCAACTGATCTGGGAGGAGCCTTAGTAAAGTCTTAATAAAGAAGAGATTCAAGCAAAACTGCAGCCTCTTGGTGATTTTTATCGTTTGATTGGGGTTTTTTTTTTCAATTTTAGGCTTTCCCAGACAACGCAGCTCGTCGGGAGGTGGAAAGCCTGCCTGCTGTCTGCATCAACACTGGCTGCACTTGGAAGGGGACTATTAAAGAATATGAGGTAACAATCAAAGCAAGGCCTTCAATGTCTGTTTTTCCCTCTCTTCTGTGTTTGGGGAAAGCTCTGGTGTTTTTTCTTGTCTGCTGAGCATGGCAGTGGTGGTGGGAGCTTCCTGGACTTCAGTGTAACCTAGAGAGATGTGGTTGAGGTGTGTTTGTGTGCCCTGCACACCCTGGAAACATCTTCAGATTTGCTTGTGGTCACAGGCACCAAGCACATCCCTGCCTGGTGGCAGCCACTGGTTCCAGCTCCCTTCTTCTGTAAAAAACAAAATATCAAGAAACTGTGCTCTGCCATGAAGTTGTTGTGAAGTTCTCTGCATTATATGAACCTGAAGCATACTTCAGGCCCACGAGCTTGGGGGAAGTGGCCTGACCATGATCCTGTTTTCAGCCAGCTGCCCCCTTGGGCTGAGCTGTGGTTGCTGGCTGCTCACCCCTTTGCTCTGAGCTCTTCTGGCTGGTCAGGATGTTTTTTCCAGCTCTGATCCTCTCAAGGAGCCCACCAACTCTTTATTCCAGGCCTCATTTTTGTGGCCCTGGTCCTTAGCATGTATACATCTAACATGACTCAGAAGAAGAATGTTCTTGCTGAGGATGGCTGTTGGCCTCACACTTCCTTCTGCTTCCCAACAAGTCAGCTCTGCTGTGGTTGTTTACACTGTCAGAATGTTCTGGCAGTTAGCAGCAGATCTCTACTCACCTGGGAAGCTTGGGTGCTTCTGAAAGGGCATGAGGTGAGAGGACTATCTTTTATTTCCCTCTAGAACTTGCTAGATTGTGAAGATTAAGCAAATCTTTTAAAGATCAAGTAAAAGGTTGTAGCTCTGATTGTAGTGACTGACGTGTGTCAGGAAAAGGTGTAACCTGGGTCTGTCTAGGGTAACATTTGAGTTCTTGTTGCAATGTTGCTTCAAGGTGGCAGGAAGAGAGCAGCACTGGATCATGCCTGAATTTTCTGCCTGGCTTGCTGAGCCTGTTGACACAGATGTTTCTGTGCCTCAGCTTCCTTGTCCTCTGTCTTCCACCTTCCACTTCATTCTTCTCTAGGTTGAGTCCAAAAGATGAGGGGATGTAGAGTGCTGAATGTTTCTCCTGCTGTGAAATTCTCGCCCATGGATCTGTACATGGCTGATGGTCTGGATCTGTGACTGGATGAATGTCCAGTTAAAAGGTATGAACACTGCAGCAGAGTTTAGGAGTTGCATTCCAGGGCACAGTGTGTTTTAGAGAGGTTTCAGACCCCAGCTGTGCTCTTGGTGCCTGTGCATTGTTTGACCCAGGCTTTAATTTCTGCTGGTGAGCAGTGGCTACAACTCCACTGCCTGCTGCAGTGTTCAGAGGGGTGGGTGTAATGAGGACTTGTCCTGGGGATGGGTCTGTCCTCTTGCAAGACTGCACATTTGTGTGATGCTCTGGGATCTGCACAACTCCTCCAGAGCCACTGAACTGGTAGGGCTGTGCCTCTTTCATCTTCAATAGGTCCTGTGAGGTGCTTGGCTAAAACTGAGAATGGTTTTATAGAGGTTCAGCTCCAGAGTGCTTGGGCTGCAGGGTTGTGAGGTGTTGGGAGCCTCAGAGCAGTCCTGTGCAATGGGATTTGGGGCAGTGCTGCCTGATTTATTTGGGATCCATCTTCCTTCTCCTAGGGGGTTATCTGGTGCCCTCTGAGAAACTCAGATTCTTTCCTGGGAGCTGTAAGAGGAGGCAAGGTCTGGCTTGTATTGTCTCTCCTCCAAAAGCTGTGGCATTTAATCAGGCCTGGCTGTCCTCCTGTGCTCACAGCTTGGGAGATGGTGTGTGGCTGAGCAGGGCTGATAAGAGGAGGCATCAAACGATCCTCCCTGGCTACCCTGGCCTGAACCTGCCTTCCAGAGGGGCTGGGTGGTTTAGTGCTCCCAGCAGGGGTTTCCTGGTGCAGGCAGCAGTGTGTGTGCTGCCCCAGCTCAGCTCTCCTGCTATGGAAAGTCCCTCCCTCGCTGTGCTATTTCCGACAGGACATGGAAAGTCCCTAAGAGCAAATTAGTTTGAGTCATGTGCTTAAGAGAGACTTCCTTGGCTGCTCTCTGCCTACAAATCCAGAGCTCCTGTCAGCTCTGGTTTGCTGGGCTTACCAGGGCATGAACATGGGGAAAAAATGTTCTGCAGCTGAAGAGCTCTGGTTATGCAAAAAAAATTTATAAAGCTGTTTTCACTTTCATTTTCTGCTCAAAGGCTCAAAGGGAGGTACAGAACTGAAAGGGCAACCTCCTTGGACATGAGCTGTGCTTCTGCTGGAAGCTGTGTGAAGGAAATGAGATCTTTTAAGTGCTTAGAGCATGTCAGGGTTTATAAATGGATTTTTAGGACTTTGTAAGGATTGTAAATATTTAGTGACATTTGGATAAAGCAGCTTCTGGTGGGGCTGCAGGGTTTTCCCTTTTAATCTGTAACATTTTCTCATGTATAGGGTTTCTGATGAGTCTGCCTGAATGTACAGAGAGAAAAGCAGGCTGTGGGCAGGAGCCTTTAGTTGGGTGGAAAGTCTGAGGGGCAGTGTCTGGAGCTGCTTCACCAAAGTGTGTTTTGGGTGCTTTATGGAGGTCATGTCTCTGTGGGATACAACACTTTGTGTGCTGTGGCAGACACACTTGATGATGCTATAGCAGGGTGACCAATCTTCCTTTTGAAATCAGGTCAAAGATTTGCCTTTTTCTGAAGGTTTTGGCCCCAAGTTACTGCATGGCATTGCAATCCACAGCCAGCCCCATCAGTAGATCACTGCTGATCCCAGGACCAGATCCCTTTCCTGTGGGAGGATCACTGACTTTGACCATGCAAGGAGATCCAAAGGACCTCCCACTCTGGAAAAGCAGATTTACCACACCTTTACTTTCCAGAGTGGGAGGTCCCCAACCAAACCCCATCCTCCCAACCCCAGTGGGGTTGATGCAGCTGCCCAGACACGAGGCAATTTCCCCTCACACCCTGGTGGGAGGTAAAGCCACGGGGAGTGCCAGAGCCTGCGTGGGAGGGGGCTGGAAAGCCCCAAGCTGTAGAGGGTCTGGTCTTGGCTTCTGAAAACAGCTCAGCCTTCTTGTGGTGGCCCATCTCATTAACAGTTTTGGCATCTGTCCCTTGGAAAGTTAAAAGGTGTCAGTCACAAGCTTTGAAGCTTAAATAGTGCTGTGTGTCCCCTGATGAAACCCCTTCTGTGAACACAGCTTTGGGGTTGCGGGGCAGGGAGATCTTCCTTGGGCTCCAGGGATCTGTCAGGAGCCAAAGCCAGAGTCACACACACACTTGGCTACTTCCAACTCTTCAGGCAGCCTAAAGAAATAAAGTTTGAAATGGGAGCAGCTCACCATGGGCTCATCTTTTTCTGACACCTGTCCCAGCTGTAATATTTGTCTCATCTACACTTTCCTGGGTGCCTGTGGCATTCTCAGCCTTGTGCTGTAACAGCCCTTCTGCTCACAGCCTTCACCTCCACACTGCCTGACAGGCAAAGAGGTGACCTTTACCCCCTGGACCTTTACCCCCTGGACCTTACCCCTGCCCACCACTGGCAGCTCCCAGAGCTTATCCAGCACCATCACCATTTCTGATGTGAAGGTCAGGCAGATCTCTGAGAGGATTCAGCCTGGGGCTGTCCCTTTGGATAAGAGCACTGAGGTGGAGCTCTGTGCTTGTTTAAGTCCTGCTGGAAGGGAGGGGAGGTCTCTCCAGGGTGTTGTCCTGGGACCTGCTTGGGTCAGCCCAGCCCTGGATGCTGCAGCACTCAGGAGCAGCTCTTGGGAGTGAATTGGGATCAGTGCTGTGAGCCTGCAGTTGGGGTGATGGTGGGACTGGGCAGTGCTCCCTGGTGGCAGGTTGTTCTCCAGCAGTGACCTCATTACACATGGACAGTACATCTTGGGCATGTTTGGCACAACCATGACTGTAACTGTTAATTGCAGTCTAGAAGACCTGCAGAGTTATCTCTGATCAAGCATTACTGATTGCTTTGAACCACCCTCGTGTGTTAAACAGCTGTTTATGGACACTTGGTGTAGTCCAATGCCATAATTTTTAATTTCTTGGGGTTGTTTTTGTTTGTTTTGCAATGCAGCTGACTGCATCTGAGGGGTGGGAGCAGTGGTGCACAGGTTCCAGCTGGCCCTGGGGCCAGTCAGGTTCAGACTTGAGCTTATCTGAACTTCTCTGGGGGTCTGGCCCTGCTCTCTTTCAGATGAGAGTCTGCCTAGGAAATTCATTCTGCTGCTGCTTTCAAATGTTTCTTGTATCTTCAACTTTCTTTAAAACCTGCTACTGCTTCCACATCCTTATTCAGTGGAAGAAACATTGCCTTGATGTTCCTAAACCAGCCCTGGGACTTTCCTGAGGAGGATGAGACACAGCACAGGCCATATGGACTTGAGAGGAGCAGGGGAGTGCAGAGGGGGTGATATTTTCACACCTAGCATAAAGCAGAGGCTTTAAATATTCCCTTCTTAAAGAGCTGTCTCTCCAGTGAAGTTTCCTTCCCTCAGCCAGCCTCTCTGTTCTTATGCCAGCATTCTGTGGGTCCTGGGGAAGATGCTATCTGCTCTTTCTATAACATGAGAGCAGTGAGTGGGTAGGAGAATGGGTCCAGCCCCTCTGGACAAATGAGATGAAGGAAATTGCTCTGCTTCCTCCTCTGCCTGAGCAGACAGCCCTGCCTGGCCCAGCCACCCATGAGGTCTGAGCCCCAGTGTTCATGTAAAGTATGAAGAGGAGAGAGTAAGGAGGAAGCCAGAGCTGCCACTGATCAGGTTCACTCTCCAGATTCTGATGTACTAACAGGATTTGTGAGTGTTTCAGCCCCCCTCAAGACAGTAACTTGTTTTAATAAAGAATAAATGTGACCAATGTATCTTCTTTTGGATGACTCCTCCATAAGTGCTGCTGTTTGTTTTTTTCCCTTGTTATTATCATGTCTGTTTGGTTTTGGTTTTTTTTTCCTGTTACTCCCATGGCAGGACACTGTAGTGCACTTATCTTTCAATCTGAATCCTGAACGGCATATTCATGGCCTTTGCAATGCCTTGTTTCACCAAGCTGGTGTGTAAAGAGAAGGTTTAAGCAGTGTGGAAGTGACACAGAAAGCCAAGGCAAGTTGTGGCATTCCCAGTTCAGCTGGTGTGGCTGCCCCAGTATCCACTGAGGACAGAGTTATCTCATTGTCCTGGTTGCTTTTTCAGCTTCTCTGGCTGCCAAACAAACTGGGTGTGCTTTTGGTGCAGGGCTGGGTGCTTGTGTGCTATGAAAGAGTTTTAAAGTATTTTTCAGGTTGAAAAATGTTTTTCTGATTCAAACATGAAGGTACAATCAGACAGCTCAGCCTGGTGTGTGATGGGTAAGCCATGGGGTTCATATTTCAGCTGACAGCTATTGCAGTGAAAAGATTATACAAATCACTTGCTGAGACAGTGGGTTGCCTCACTCAACCTGCCCCAACATGTATTTTTCTGGCAGAACCATAAACAGAGCTTCCTGTTGATGATTTTGTCCATCAAGGCAGGAATTTGTTGTTTTTTTGGTTTTTTTAAAATTATTATAGCAGCTTCTAAATTGAGGCTACACAGTCATCCAAAATCGTGGTAGCCTGGAGATTGTGCAAGTGAGTCAGCATTCAGAATTATCAGCATGACCAGGATTTGAGGATAGGTTGGGAGAATATAGCTCTTCTCTGTAATAAAGTATAAAACTACCCCATGGAATTGTACTCATTGTGTGACCTCACTGGAGCTTTGACTAAATATTCTCTTGTTCATTCTTTCACAGGCTCACGATGAGGTGTGCCCTGAATTTCCACTGACTTGTGAGGGCTGTGGGAAGAAGATTCCAAGGGAAAAGGTATCCATCCCCCTGACCCATCCCTTGGGGGGGCCCTGATACGCTGACACCAGGACCAGGGAGGAAAACCAAGATTACAGAAAGTGATTTAAACTGGAAGAGGGGAGACTGAGATGAGACATTGGGAATAAATTTCTTGCTGTGAGGGTGCTGAGCCCCAGGGTGCCCCCAGAAGCTGTGGCTGCCCCATCCCTGGCAGTGTTGAAGGTTGGATGGGGCTTGGAGCACCCTGGGCTATGGGGAGGGGTCCCTGACCATGGCAGGGGGTGGGAATGGATGAGCTTTAAGGTCCCTTCCAACCCAAACCATGCACTGATTCTGTGGGTCTAGCTAAATCAATTCATGTCTAATTAATCATGTAATGGAATCCATATCTATAGACCCTCCTGGGGAAAGGCTCAAAAGTCTGAAAATCAAAGTTTTAGGAAACAGCCTCAAAAAAACACATTCATATGAAACCTTTCTTCCTGCTATTGACAAATATTTTTAGCAACACCATTGTAAAGGGCAGAAATGACAGAAGCATCCAAAAGATGAGCAAAGAGCCCTTCAAAATGAGCAGCATAATGAAGGGCTTCATACTGTGGTCTTGGGATACAGGTTTGCTCATCTGCAGGCTGATAGTGGAGCCCAGCAGAGACCAGGCTTGTAGGTGATCTGTCCTCTGTTTAAATATTAACTCCCTCTTTCATCTCTCTCCAAATGTTTGTTGATAAGCTGCAGCCATTGTAACTGAGTAGCCTGACTCAAGAAGCAAGCCAGATGGATATAGAAACCTTTAAAGGGGTTTAAAACCAGTTCTAGTTGACATCTGTTGCAGTAATGTAGGTGTTTAAATGGGGAATATGGTTGCTGTTCAGGATGGGTCACTGATACATGATGACAAGAGGTGTATTGAACCCCCCATGGTACATGTGCCAGTGCTTTGAGCATTAATCACACACTGGGTGGGAACCCCATGAGGCATCCTGGTGGCTGGGGGTTTCTCTGCAGCAATATCCACCACTGGCCTCAGTTTTTCACAGCAGCTGCCAGGCAGAAGGTGGCTGAGCCCAGCCAGGGGATGCTGAATCCAGCAGAGGATCTTCCCTATCACAGGACCTGCGGTAATAACTGTAAATACTCAGGCAGACCAGGAAGCTTTCTGTTCTCAGATTTATAATGCTTAGCTGGAAGTAAAAATACCAAGCAGTGCCACGTCCTGACCAGTGTTACATGAAGGGCATAAAATTAAATGACTCTTCATTTCCCAGGTTTGTTCCTCATGCCTCCTCTTCCACTGAGCCTTTGTTGTTCAGCACCCATAGCATGTACCTGTGCTGGTTGCTTTCTCTTTCCTGCACATGCAGGTGAGAGGTGAGACCTCCTAGCCCTCAAAAGGGAAATAAAACTCCCTTCCAGGGGTCAAGTGCTATATTTACACTGCAGTGAAAGTCATTCCTGGCAGTAGGCAGTGTCCAGGTTTAACCACACACTTTGGCAGGTGATGATTGATTGTGGCTTGGGCAATTTGCAGTTTCCAAGATGTCAGTAAGATGGAAATGGAGCTACCAGGGGCATGTCAGATCTAATGCTGCCTTCCTTCCCTTCTAGTTTCGGGACCATGTGAAGTCTTGTGGCAGATCTAAAGTGCCTTGCAGATTCAAGGACATTGGATGTGCTGCAGTGGTAAGGGCTTGTCTGTTGATGTTTGGCTGCTGATGTTTATCTGCTTTAAGCTGCAAAGTGCTGTTGCCCAAACTGTTACAGATGTTTGTGTTCAGATACTTGAAAAAAGAGGTGCTTCAAACCCTTTCCAAAGGAAGCTTAACATGATCCAAAGTTCTGGTATCCAGAGAGTGAACTTAATGTGGAATTTAAACCTTCTCCTTGAGGAACACCCCTGAGTGCTCTGAGACTCTGGTGGTTATGTGGCTTTCAGCTGTAAGCACAGAACTGGGCATTTAGTGTCCTGCTGTCCTGCTAAAGCTTGAGCCAGGCCGTATCTTTCCATATGACTTCATTTTCCCAGCTCCTGCTGGTGATGTTCATATAAATTCCTCCTTGGGGTGATTATGTGAGGTTTTGTTCTTTGGTGCTGTTAAGTGCATCTGCCTGAGCCCTTTGGGGCAGTACTGGAGGGAAACAGAGTGGGACAGTGTGTACAGCTGGGGAAATGTTAAGCATCCGTCATTGTATGCAATTGCTGCATTTCTAAAAAAAACAAAACAAAACAAAAACCATCCCACAACAGGGTTTTTAACTCTCTTTCATTGTTTTTTCCCCTTTATAATTTAAAGCTAACGTTGTGACCTCAAGAGGAGGAATTTGTTCTGTGGATGGTGGCAGCATAGATTTGAGCTTGCTGAATTGGGGGATGTATTTCTCTTCATGTAGGTGGAAAATGAAAAGCTGCCAGAACATGAAAGCAAGTGTTTGGCAGAGCATCTCTACATGCTCCTGAGTGTTGTGCTCAGCCTCAAGGCTGGCTCTGGAGACCTCAAGCACCTTCCTGCCCTTCCCTCCTCACAACCCAACTCACCACTGCTGGCTGCAAGCTCCCTGTGCTCAGAGTCAGAGCTCTCCAGGTCCCTGGAGCTTTTGGGAAGATGTGAGGCCCTTGAGAGGAAAACAGGGACCTTTGAGAACATTGTCTGTGTGCTCAATCGGGAGGTGGAAAGGGTGTCTCTGACAGCTGAAGCCTACAGTCGGCAGCATCGCCTGGACCAGGAGAAAATTGAAACTCTGAGTAACAAGGTGTGTGTGGAACCCCAGGTTTGGCCTTGCCAGCACTTTTAGCAGAGGCTTTTTTTTCAGCTTCCGTGTTATTAACTAGCAAAGCTTCACCACCCAGCCCCAAACCTCCACGCATCTGAAGGCAGAACTAAAATATGGTTTGTGCCTGCACCCAACCCTCAAAAGCTTCCTGGAAAAGATGGGAATTAAACTGGCATGCAGGAAGCATTCAGAGCTCTGTTAGTAATCAAGCTGTGGTTGGTTAACCCTGTGGAGAACTTGTTAGCTTGGGTGTAGGTTCTTGTCTTTCTCAATCCAGTTTTGTCATAATGCTGAGGGGTTTTTTCCAACCCCCCAGCATCAGTTCTTGTGCTGCTGACATGCCAGACCCACTCACTGGAAGGATTTTTCCATTCACTGTGGGAACACATCCAGCTCAAGCACTGAGATGGTTGGATGGATCATTCTCCAGAATGACAGGATCAAAGGCAACCTCAGAGAACTGCCTTTATGCTGCTAAATTTCTCCCTCCTGTGATCCCTGTCGGTTCTGGAGAACCCCTCTGACTGCCCAGTCACCCTGCAGGGGCTGCTGGTGCCTGCTGGTTTTCGTGGGTCTCACAGCAGTGCTGTTTCTAACCAGGCTGCACCGTGTATCTACTGAGCAGGTCCGGCAGCTGGAAAGGAGCATTGGGCTCAAAGATTTGGCCATGGCTGAGCTGGAGGAAAAAATCCGGAGCATGGAAGCTTCCACCTACGATGGTGTTTTCATCTGGAAGATAACAGAGTTTGCCCGGAAGCGTCAGGAGGCCATTACAGGCCGTTCCCCTGCCATCTTCTCTCCAGGTTATTGACCACAAATTTGCAAAATTCAAAAAGTCTTTGGTGTTTTAGCTGTGTCATGTAATGGTGCCCTTTGCCACTTGCCATTCAGATGTGCTGCTCTTCTGTTCCCCCTTTCCCCACAGGGCCTGGAACTTTGGGGTGGGTTATTTTTTTTGTTAGCATTGGGCTAAATGAAATGCTGCTCTGCTGAAAGAGGTGCTTTTCTGAGTGCAGAAGCCTTTTAATTTCTATCAACTCTCTTAGCTCCAGAATAGCCCTTCATTACCCTAGAGTTACATTGTCTGAGGATTTTAACTCAGACATACTGTATGAGTTAAATACAGTATATTGTATATATATACTATATATATATTGTATGTATATATATATATATACAGCAATATAATTATTAAGAAAGGGAGGAAATGTATATTAGTGCCCCCTAAATATATTTTCATGCCCAAACTGTGATGGTGCCACGGACAAACATCTAAATAAAGCCCAGCCCATACCTGTGGAAGTGCTTGAATATCTGATAGAGGAAGGGGCTCTCTTCACAGAACTACCCTAGCCCAGGGTGTTCTTCCTCTTAAAAAAGAGGATCTTGGACAGGGAGCAGGAGGTTGTGATCTGGTTTGTTTGTGAGAGCAGTTCCCAGGTTTGCAGCTGTAAGGTGAAACCATCTCTTCACCCTGTTTCAGTGCTCAGTGGGGGGCTGGCTGTTGTTTGTACCTGGGGGCTTTCTGGACCTCCTCTTTAGGACATTTATTTTAAGATGGAGAGCTGATTTCTTCCAGGATCCCAACTTTGGAGCTCTCAGAGGTTCAAAGGAACGTGCTGGTGCCAGGTTTTACCTGGTGTGACACTCACTGTGTCTGTTTTGCAACTCTTTGGTAGCTTTCTACACGAGCAAGTACGGGTACAAGATGTGTCTGCGTGTTTACCTCAACGGGGACGGCACCGGGCGGGGGACACACCTGTCCCTCTTCTTTGTGGTGATGAAAGGACCCCATGATGCCCTTCTGAGGTGGCCCTTCAACCAGAAGGTGGGTTTGGGACAAAGCCAGTGCCATGCCAAGCAATGTGCCTCGAGTTTTGCATCACTCAAGCTTCAGGATGCCATTGGCTTGGCCTGCTTAGCAAACAGAGGAAGAAGAAAGGACTTTGCTGTGCTGGGGGATTCCCCAGTCATGCTGGAAGGAGCCAAGAAGTCAGAGTGCTACAGGGCTGGGGGAAGAAGTGGTAGAGGCTGCAGTAGGAGAGCAGCAGCATGTTGAGAGTGAACAGAGCCTCTGAGTGAGTTTTGAGTGGGTGGTTGTGGCCTTGGTATTCCAGGCTCACTCAGCACCAGAAGCTCAGGTTGCCTTCCTTAGATGTTGCAGGTTTGGGAAACACTTCAAGGCTGAGCAGGCAAAAAGAGGCAGGAATTTTATTTTTTTAAAAACTCCTATAGCAGGCAAAGCACTGGTGCAGAGATGGGGGCTGCCTTCTCTCACATGGGGTCAGCAACTCTGAGACTTCATTAAATACTTGCCTGGGGTATCAGTGGTGGCAGCAGACACCAGTCTGGCTACTTGGAGGTTTTCAGTCAGTCTGACAGCCTTGTGCTGAAGTTCCCAGTGACAGTGCAGGAGGTGGGAAGTTTTCTGCTGAATGTCCCCAAGATGATGTTGTGTCATTGCAGCCATCCCTCAGCTTCACAGCCATGTGGTGTGGGGTTGACTGTGGCTGCTTTGGCACTTGGCTGTTTCACAGGCTCAGAGCAAGCAGCTCCCTGGGCTGGGTTTCCAGGTGCTTTTTCTGTAGTGAAATGAGGCAACCAGGTGCCACTAATTGCCAGGGAGTGAGCATGAGCTTGTGTTAAGCCCACCTGTGCCTCATTAGGGTGGGCCCCCTGGTCCTGCTCATGCGCAGTGGGGGCCCACCCTAATTAGGCACAGGTGGGCTTGACACAAGCTCATGCTCACTCCCTGGCAATTAGTGGCACCTGGTTGCCTCATTTCACTACATTTTTCCTCAGCCATGGGGTATCATTTTCCTCTTTCCCCACAGGTAACCCTGATGCTGCTGGATCAGAACAACAGGGAGCACATCATTGATGCCTTCCGACCTGATGTGACATCCTCCTCCTTCCAGCGACCTGTCACAGAGATGAACATTGCCAGTGGCTGCCCCCTCTTCTGCCCTGTCTCTGTGATGGAAGCCAAGAACTCCTATGTGCGTGATGATGCCATCTTTATTAAAGCCATCGTTGATCTCACGGGCCTCTAACCCTCCTCACCTCTGGGAGCAGAGCCAGCTCTGAGTGGGGCAGCCCCATCTGGTGCTGCAGGAAGGTCTTGGAGCAAGGAGGAGGCAAAAAAGCAGAAGGGGAGAAGCCCTTCCCAAAAAGGGATCTTCGTTCTGAGTGGAAACAAGGTGTCTGATGGGAATGTTCTTCCCTGGTGTCAGTGAAACCTTCCCTGAGAAGAGATCTGGGTGGACGTTCACAGAATGTGGGGGACAAGAAGATCTGCAGGGACTCGGGTGTCTGAACTGCCACTACCTGGGCTCCAACTGGAAACCAGTGCAGCTCTTGCTCTACCAGTTTAGTGCACAGCCTCAGTGCTCTGTAGTAAAACAAGGGTTTGGCCTGCCTGAGCACCACCTCGTGTGGATGATTTGGCTCAGCCACCCAGGATTTTCTTCAGAGATCTCTGTTCGTGGAAGTGTGTGCTGCAGGGGTGCCATTGCCCCACGCTGGTCTGTGCCTCGGTGGAGGGGAAGGGTTGTGTGGGAGGCTCGGTGCAAGCTGGGCAGGAGAGGTGCAAACTGGTTTGTTTTGCTGCTGTTTCTGTTCTGTGTGTGTCTGCAGAGCTGTGTGCTGAGCCCAGCTGCATGGCAAGGGGGCAGCAGTGCTCTGAGCTGGGAGTGAAGGTAGGGCAGGCAGCGCCTGGGAAGGGAGCTTGGGGCAGCTCCAGGAATGCTGGGGATGAAAGAGAAGTGAATATTCCCCAAAGAGTGCCCTGTCCTGTCCCGGCAGACTCTGAGAGTGACACAGGGCTCTGTGCAGGGTGGCAGCACCCCCCCTGTGCAACACAGAACCTTCCAGCTTGTCCCAAGGGGTGGGACAGGCCCTGTGCTGCCCGTGTTTAGGAGGACACCCAGGCCCAGGAATGCCCCAGCCTGGCAGCAGCTCCTCCCCAGGGAGGCTCCATCCCAGCAGAGGTTGGGAATGTGGGATGTACAATTGGCTCTGCTTATGTGACAGAGGAGAATTTGGTGTGTGGTGTGGAGGGAGCTGGGTCAGAGCTGCTGGGGATGTCTTTGCTCTCAGGGTGCTGGGCAGTGGGGCTGTTCTGTGCTGTAGAGCTCAGCTGGGGGGCTGAGGTGCTGCCAGGGGGTGGGTGCTGCTTCTCCTGTCCCAGAGGTGGTGGGAGAGTCCATGGTGCCCCCAGAGCTCAGGGTGCCAGTCCAGGCTCTGGAGGGGACACCGGGGCCATGGTGCTGCAGAGGGGGTGTTATGGCATGGGGGGTGAGCCCCAGTGACAGAAACTTTCACCTTGTGGCTTGAGGGGCAGCCCTGGTGCTGACAAAGCTTCTGTGCCTTCATGTTTTTAGCAGCCAGTGCACTGCAGGCAGGGAGGTGGCACTGCCCTGGGCCCAGCTCTGCCAGCCTGGCTCACACACCACACACTGGATTATTTTTTTTTTTTCGGTGTGGTTTTTTTCTTTTTTTTTTGTTTGTTCTTTTTTCACTTTTGACCATAGCTACTGGAGAGCACCCATCCCAGGCTGTCACTCTCAAGTTTTTTCTTGCCTTGAGGATGTAGTAGGGTCAAAAACCACTAATAAAAGCCATTAGAAGAGCATTGGGTGCTGTACAATCCCTGAGACACTGGGGTTCCAGCCCTGCAGGGGGTGGGAGAGGAGCTGGGGCAGCATCACCTTGGGGTGGGGAGTTATTTCTGGGGGATGATCCAGCCCTGTCCTGGCTGCAGGGAACAGGCACAGCTCCCTGGGGAGCTGGAGAGCACCAGGAAGAGCACATCCCCCATGTTACATCCCTTCTGGAGGGGAAAGAGGACGTGGGGCATTCTCTGCCTCTCCTGTTTCTGACCAGCAGTGCCCCCACCCTGTGCCCCTCCTGGTGACAGAAGAGCATTCAGAAACAACCTCACCTTGCAGAGCTGATTGAGCAGGATGTTTATTCAATGCTGTAGTGAAGAGCAAAACTCAGTACAAACATAAAACCCTCAGTGCCTTGCTCACTACTGCCCCAGCCACGGGGGAGGTCACAATCTTAGGGTAGGAGGAGGAAGGCAGAGGCTCTTCCTCTGCTGTGGGACTGGACAGAGCTGGATGCAGAGCCTGTGCACACAGGGACTCCCCTCTTTCTGGCAGTCCTGTGACAGAAAACCTGAGTACAGGGGTTTTGGACAAAGCCACAGGCACCTGCTGGAACACAGCAGGGTACAAACCCCCCTGCCCCGGGCTGCTAAAGCCATCAGTGCATGTCAGGACAGGATCTGCCAACCCTGTTGGGTTTATTTGCAACCTGAGGCAATGAGTGGCACAGACAACTGTCCCTGCTGCTCCTGGCAGAGCCCCCAATGCCTCCTCCAGCCCCTGCTTGACCCCCGAGCCAAGAGTGAGAGCCCAGCTCCCAGCAGTGACCACGGCTCCTGGGCTCAGCACCAGCCCCAGTCCTCCTGGCCAAGTCAATTCTGGGTACTTGCTGGAGAGAAAAAAGCTTTAGGGACAGAATAAATCACTTCAAGTGAGGCAGCTCCCCAGTGGGGGATCACCCAACCCCTGGCAAGGTGATCCAGGTGGGAGGAAGCTTATTCACTGTCCCTTCAGGCAGAGGAGGGCAGCATCCCTGACACCCAGGGGTGACAACCACAGCCACCCACGGGCACCTGCACCCCCTCAGGGAGAACGTACCAAGAGAACCTAAAGTGCCACAGCTGGAGCAGTATGAGAGGGAGGGGACCCTGATCCCAACACTCATCCTCACAGCTGCCCCTTGGGAAAGGGCAGCAGATCCCCTCCAGGACATCCCTGCCCCTGCCACACCTCACCCCAGTGCTGCCACACAGACAAAAAGCCAGCACGATGTCACCACCATCCCTTCCTCATCTCGTTTTTGGAAACTGGTGGTATCAACACACAGCTGCCAACACAAGGCATCAACAAGGCTGCTTGCATCCCTGGGGCCACCCAAAATGCCAGCCTGGCCCCCCAGCCCTGCCTCCCCTCTTCCTGACCCCCCCTTTTGGAGCCACGACATGGGGTGGGAGGAGGCACTCAGCACACCCAGTTGCCTGTGGAGGTTTGGGACAAACAATAACAAAACTACTGTATCAGAAGAGTCCTGCAGTAAGGCAGCACAGCACTGTGCTGTGGTTTCTGCCCAGCACTCTGCAGCTCTTGGTGAGGGCACCACGTCCCTGGCTCACACAGTACCAATGCTGGAGACACACCTTGGTCTGGTTTTGGTGACCAAAGCTCACCCAGAGCAAGCTGTGACCAAGTAGCAGCGTTCGTGAGAAGCTGTGAGGAGCCCATCTTGCAGTGACCAGCTAGGGCTGCTGCCTGCCAGGCCCAGAAGAGGCCTTCAGCTCTTCCATTCTGCCTTGGAAGCAGAAGCTCCAAGGACAAAGCGATTCCTGCTGCCAGGGTTCCTCCCGACTCAGCAGGTTGGATCTGTGTGCCCAGAGCTCATCTCTGTTGTGCAGGGCTCAAAGCTCTGCAAGCTCTAGAGGAGGTGGCTGCAGTGAGGAAGCTGCAGGAGCAGGTGGACCTGGGTTCAGCTCTTCTGGTTCAGGAGCCAGGAGAAGAGCAGTTTCCTGGGCCGGGGCTTCCTGGCCTGCTGGGCACGCACGGCACGGGGGGAACGCCAGACCTTGATGGTGGCATCATCACTGGCTGTCAGGAGCAGCTCCTGCTCCACTGGGCTGAATGCCACAGAGTTCACCACATTGTCATGCTGCAGCTTGGCCAGACAGATGTTGTAGTGCCTGTCCCAGATGTAGCCATGGCGATCCTCTGCCCCACTGCAGTGGATAAGACACCTGTAAGGATGTCACCCCAGCACCCCCAAACCTGATGTTCCCAACCCCTCTCCTTCCATGCACCTGAAAGCAGAGAGTGCCCCAGCATATGGGCCAGAGGCCCAGGCTCTGCCTGCAGCCCCATCACCCAGCCAGGCCAACTCCCTCGGGGCCCCACGAGCTGTTTGAGGAGCCTCTTCAACTTGCCCCACAACCCCAAAGATTTGTCACCTGCTGCCAAACATGCCACAGCCCCAGATTTTCCCCCCCCTCCTCACCAATTTCCTAGCAGAACCAGGGCAGACAGCATCTATCCACACCCTGTCTCTTTCCAAACTTCCCTTCCAGCACCCAGCTGACCCCAAAGCCCCATGGGGTGTAGGGTCAGGATCCTGCCCACCCCACTGCCAGGCACCTCGCTACGAAGTCCCTGCTGACATCCAGGAAGATGAAGAAGCATTCCTCGTTGGGGGTGTAGGCCCTGTGTGCTCTCAGGGCCCTTTTCACCTCCTTCATGGTCTTCAGGTCAAACACGTGCAGGTCGATCTCCTCAGCAATGGGGGGTGGCTGCATGGGGTCAGAGATGACACAGTCCCGGGGCCAGGCACGGCTGTTCACATAGAGGTACCTGGGGAGGGGAGCAGAGGGGTCACCCTGCACTTCCCTGCATGCAACAAAGCCCAAGGAGCTGTAAACACACAGGGCAGGGAGCAAGAGCTTTCCAGGCTGAAACACTGGAGCCTGGTGCTCAACCACTTTCTGCCCCTTTTGGAAAGGAAAGGGCCACCCTTGGGGCTAGGTCAAGCCTCTTTAATCCAGTTAAACCCAACTTTAGGGGTGGCAGTGTACTCATCTGCCTCAGGAACAAGACTCTCTGATATGAGCAGCTCCTTGACCCTCCTGCTCCTCCTACACTGAACCAGGCTGGGCAGTGAGAGGGAGAGAAGTGTCCCTGCAAGCTCAGAGGAGCTCAGGCCCTACAGGTGCCTGTAGTCAGACATAAACGGGATGTGAAAAAGCAGAGTACCTTGTGTCACTCACATTTCTGCTCCTGTTCCTCCCTAAAGCCCCAGAGCAGGTGTCACCTACCCCCCTCCCATGCTCACCTGTGGTCAGGGGACAGGCCCATGCCAATGATGTGCCCGTGGATGTCAATGACGTGGTCAAGGGAGTCAAAGAACTCATCCGAGCGCCTCTCCTCCCCCAGCACGGGCCCAGCTGTTGTCATCTGGTGAGGCAGGATCCTTTTAATCCCTTGGGGACAGAAAGCAGAATCAGGTGGTTCAGCAGGATGCAGACAGCAGGGCCGGTGGAAGTCCCCAGGCCATTCAGGGCTTCCCTTAGTGCTGGTCTGAAAGGAGAACTGGCTGTGCTGGCTGAGGCCCAGGACAGGGCTGCTGACCCTGTGAGGCTCCTTCAAGCTCTCCCAAGGGGTAATCCTGGCCAGGACACTGCCCTTGGGGACATCCAACCCCAGCCAGGGAGATGCCCAGCACTCAGCTGCCACCCTGTCTGGTGCAGCCTCACCCCCAGCCCACCTCCAGGTACCTCCAGCACAAGGAAGCTGCACTGGCCTGGGACACACTCTGGTTGCAGGAAGGTTTTTCTCCTCAATTAATCTTTGGGTTGGGTGACATCCAGCCTGGAGAAGGCCCAGCAGGGCTATCCCCTGCCCTGCCACGTGTAGGTGGGGGATCACCCCCAGGTAAGTTCAGGGATAGGGGGTTAAACTCAAACTGGGTTCAAGTCCTTCACAGCTTTTGAACTTCCTGACTCAGGCAGAGACATGGAATGGCTCCAGACCTCTTCCAGCTCCAGAAGTCCCAAACAGACCATCCATGGCAGCTTCCTGGAGGGCTCCTATGGGCCTCAGCAGCTCTTGGGCACACATGGGCTTAATCTTTCAAGAGGAGCTGGAAATATGGCCCATCCTGTTGCCTCCCAGTGAAATGCTCCCAAACACTCCTGGTTTCAGCCCTTCCAAGGCAGGGGAGACATCAACACTGCACCTTGAGTCCAACACCCTTCCCAACATCACTGCCTCTGAGCCCAGGCTGCTCAGGACCTTCCCTCTCCCACCCAGTGGGCACTGCCTGACACCATCCTGTGCCTCCTCCCTGCAGCACCAAGCTCAGCCCCAGGCAGCTTCACCCAGGATTACCACAGGAGCTGGAAGGACACTGCTGAAGTCTCACTGGTCAGGTGAGACCACAGGGATGGCAGCAGCTCCCATAGCAGCCCCAGCCTGGCAAGAGGGGAGTGCCACAGAGTCCCAGTGCCAGCCCCTCAGGGGAAAGCAGCTTCCACAGAGAGCCCATGGACAAACCTCCTGTTTTGCAATGACTGAGAGCTGGGAGAGGAACCAAGCCACAGCCAGGCTGTGCTGTGGACACTGACTGCCCCACTGGCACTCACCAGAGTTCAGAGTGGTGCCCCTGGACCATCCCCAGCTCTGCCCCAGCCTGCATGGCTCTAGGAGCAGCCAGGCTCAGAGGGCTGAGCCAGGGCAGGCCCAAAGTCCACCCTGCCGCCCTGGCCATGAGGAGGGAGCACAGCCCCAGGTTGCCAGAATTGCCTTTCTCTGCCTCACTGGGCTGTACAGGTGCAGGACTGACAGGAAGGTTTGGCAGAGCCTGCAGCAGCAACACGAGGCTGTAATTGTGCAAGGAGCAGAAGAACAGAGACTGTCTGGAGTCACAGAAGAGTCCTCTTGCCTGCAGCAGCTCTCCTTCCCACCCCACACTTCTCCTCATCTGTCTAGTCCTTTCCATCAACATTAAGCAGCCAAGCTACCTCCTTCTGCTCATCACAAACCTGCTGAGCCCCCAGGCTCTGCTGGTCTCAGTGCCCCAAAAACCAGACCCAGATGAGCAAGAGATGTCCCAGCCCAGGAGCAAGACAGAGGCAGAGCCTGTAGGAACTGCTTGGCACCAGCCTGGCATGGACTCACCTGCTGAAGGGGCTCAGCACCCACCATGAGGCCCCTTCAGCACCAACCCAGGGAGGTGTGGGGGGGGAGGGCAGGCAGGGCTGTGTCCAAGAGTTGATGTGATGCCAGGCTGCTCCCCCTGACCCCACCCCAGGGCAATGGGGCTGCAGCCCTTCCCCACACCCTGATCAGGGCAATCACTGCCCACATCCACCCCCTTGTGCTCAGCTCCTGGCTGATGTCCTCAAGTCAGGAGTCCCTTCTTGATCTTCTGCTCAGCCCTCATCTTTCTTGTCTGGCCAAGCACGAAGTCTGGCAGCAACACAACACCCCTCAGGGGAACACCTGTGGGCTTTGACCCCCTTCAGTGATGGGGTCACCTCAAGAGCCTCCCTGTCAGGTCCAGCAGCCTGAGCAAAGCAGCAACTCCCTCTCCCCCCAGCAGGCAGAAAATACCCCAAAGCTTTTCTGACTCCCCCAAGCCCGGGTGGAGGCCCAGGCTCTGAGCAGCCTTACCTATCTGGTGTGGGGAGTAGGTGAGGCATCCTGTGGTGAAGATTAAATACTTTGTCTTGCTGTTGCTCTCCGTGGGGAGCAGGTTGAGCTCTGGGGGTTTAGTTCTGTTACGTACAAACAGCTCAGCCACCTTTGTCTCCAGCTCTGTCTCAGTCATGGCAGGTCTGACACCCTCCATGATGTCATCAAACAACTGCTGCAGCCCAGGCTCTGCCCTCACACCCCTCTCAGCTGGCAGCTCCTGGACCGCTGGTTCTGGAGCTTGTCTGGGCCTGACCTCCTCTTCCTCACTGTCACTTCCAAGATCAAAGACTGGGCAGGTGGAGGAAGCAGCCAGCTGCTCCTCGTAGTCCAGGAGCAGGTCTGGGGAGTCATAGCGGCTGCAGTCAGCCACCATCACGGTCCGGATGGTGCTGGCATTCAGGTTCTGGATTTTGAACAGTCTCTTCACAACGTTGACATTCTCAGACTCTATGCCCTGCAAGGAGAAGGGAGAAGTGAGAAGTGAGCAGGAACCACCTCATGTTCACCCCCACGGCTCAAACTGAGAGGAGGTTTGGGGAAGGGCAGGCAGGGCTGTGTCTAAGAGCTGATGTGATGCCAGGCTGCTCCCCCTGACCCCACTCCAGAGCAATGGGGCTGCAGCCCTTCCCCACACCCTGATCAGGGCAATCACTGCCCACAGCCTTGTGCTCAGCTCCTGCCTGATATCCTCAAGTCAGGAGTCCCTTCTTGATCATTTCCTCAGCCCTCATCTTTCTTGTTTGGCCAAGCACGAAGTCTGGCAGCAACAAAACACCCCTCAGGGGAGCACCTGTGGGCTTTGACCCCCTTCAGTGATGGGGTCAAAGAGAGCAAGAGATGAGCAAGAGATCGTCTTGCACAGAGGACACCAGCCCAGGCACCAAGCCTCAGTCACAGGCAACAGGGTGCTGCAGGCAGAGCTGGGAGCCCCACGGGCAGCCCTGCAGCCACCCCCACTGCAGGTGATCAGCTGCTTGGCACTTGGCAAGAATTTCAGGAGAAGGCTCTGGGTGCAGCATGCAGTGCCATCCCTCTGGCCAAGCAGCAGTGGAGGACTCCATGCTCCTGAAGGATGCCTGTAGCATCAGGAATAGCTGGAAAGCTGCTCCCAGACACACACTGAAGGCCTCTTCCTGCTGAACTGCCTGGTCAAAGGGTTGCTCCTTTCTTTGGAGATGGAAGAGTTAATGCTGTAGTGTCAGCACAGCACAGAGGGGGCTCTGCTGCCAGAGCACTTCACCCAGGGCCAGCACCCATCATTCATGTTGAAAAAGACAAAACACCAGGACATGAAGTTGTCACACAGAGGCAAAACACAGAGAAGGGCCAGGTCTGAGCAGCACAAGTACCCAAGCAGCCAGGCCAGCACAGGCTGCTCTCTGGGTCTCAGCACAGCAGACAGGACCTGGCCCATGGGCATGACAGGGATGGGCTCAGCCCACTGACTCCTCCAGCTCCTGGACACAACACCTGGAGCTCCAGCTGGGAGAGCAGCCACTGCCTGGACATGACAGAGCACAGCTGCCCCAGGGCCAACCTCACAGTGCCAAGGGCTTCAGCAGCCCCACTGCGGTTCCACCTCTCTCCTCTTGAGCAACACATGCTCCAGGGCACTGCAGTCAAATCCTCATCCCAATTAATGGGGCAAGAGTTAATTGAGGGTGGTGATGGGACACCACAGTGGGCACCTTGGTGTTGTACCAAGGGTGGAGAAACCTCATGCATGGTTTGCCTCGAGCTCAGGCTCCTGAGGGCAAGACAGAGGAGACAAACAGGGAGGACAGGGCCACCTGTCCCCTTTCTGCCTCTTCCTCCTTCTCCTCCTCCTCCTCCACAGCACTTCCTCCCTCAGCTGGGAGCTGCACTGCCCGTGGAGCTGGAACACAGGGACCTCACCTGGAAAGCATTGTTGAGCCAGAGCACAGAGCAGGATGTTATCCTCCCGATCCGGTGCAGATTCCCAGATATCAGGTTGGTTTCATTCAGCCAGCAGCCAAACACATCATAGGGCTTGTTCCTCACCCTGGAGAGCAGAGTGAAGTTCTCTGGAAGGGAGAGGAAGGAAACCTGAGTGAGGTGATGGCTCAGAATTACAAGCGGGGTACAGAGTGGGGTGGAGAGCAGCCCTGAAGAGAAGGATTTGGGGGTGCTGATTGAGAAGGATCCCAACATCAGGCAGCCCAGAAACCCAACACTGTCCTAGGATGCATCAAGAAGAGTGTGGCCAGCAGATCAGGAGAGGGGATTCTCCCCCTCTGCTCTGCTGAAACCCCACCTCAAATACTGCATCCCTCAGTGTGTGGCACAGGGGGACTGTGGCACAGTGACAGTGACCAGTTGGGATGAGGCAGTGTCACCAAACTGCACTGGAAGAGGGGCAGCAGGAAGATGCCTCCTGAGGCCTCAGGATGGGACTGTCCCCATCTGAGCCAGAAATGGTGGGTCCAGGACACAGGCAGGTAACACTTGTCACTGAGAGCAGAAGTGAGAATAAACAGACGTCACACTGCCCTTGGGTGACAACAGAGTGGCCCAGGCAGAGCTAAGGCTGTTCACAAGGTCTTCCCTCCAGAACTGTGACTGGGGAGCCCTTTGCTTGTTCTGCCTTCTTGCCATGCAGCTGAGGGGAACCAGCACCCACCACTGCCCACCCCCCAGTAAGGAGGTGAGGGTGGCACCTACCCATGCTGATGACAGCAATCTCTCCTGAGGAGGAGTTGTGAGGCCCCACAAAGACCCCAGACACCAGGAGGAGGGAGTCATCAGAGTTGAACTGGGAGAACTGTGTGTAGCTCCAGTTGTAGGGCCTCATGTTGGAGCTGTGCTGCAGGGAGATGTCCAGCTCATTGCTCCAGATCTGCAGACAGATGGACAAAGAGTCAGGAAGCTGCTGAGAAGCCTGAGAACAGTTCTGCTTCATCTGTCCCCAAACATTCACCAGGGCAGGAAAAAAAAAAAAATCCAACATGAAAGATCCTATTTCCCTGCCTCATCTCCCTGTCAGCCCCCTGACAGAAAGTGGCCAGCAGCTCTGACCAGTGGCCAGCAGCACTGACCAGTGGCCAGCAACCAGGAGGGGCTCAGGCAGGGACTGGCAGTGCCACTTGCCAGATGGGTTTGTCTGCACAGTCAGAGAGATTTCTCCCAGGATAACTGCTCATTAATTCCTGCAGATCATTATCTCCATGGTTTGTGTTGGATCCCCAATCCAATGGGACTGATTTGGGCCCAGAGAGCCCAAGTGCCTCGAGTGGACCTGGAAGCCACAGCCCTCAAGGCTCTGTGTGCAGGACTCATCAGTTCTGGAGCTCTGAGAACAGCACCTGCAGGAACTGGCCCAAGTGTCTTCTCCAACCAGACTCTTTTCCTTGGAGCCCAGGGACAGGATAAGGGGAATGAGCTGGAACACAGAAAATTCCAGCTGAACAGGGGGGAAACTTGCTGTGAGGGTGACAGCACTGGCACAGGCTGCCTGGACACCCCCCTGTGCAATGTGCTGTAGCTGAATCTGCTCCAGCAGGGGACAAAATGGTCTGCAGAGATCACCCAGTTCACACTTCCAAACCCCACCACGCTTTTTGCTCTCCTTTGTCAGACACTCAGCCCCACTAAATCTGAGCTGAGGGAGCTGGGCAGGGGAAGGGAGGGGCTGCTTTACCTTGACTGTGCAGTCTTTGGAGCACGATGCAAACAAAGAGCCAGAGTGGGAGAAGCTGAGGTGCAAAACCTGGTCATTGTGCTCCTTCAGGGCCTGCACCTCCACGCAGGGGATGGTGTCATAGAGCCTCTGGAACTCCTCATACCAGGAGACAGCAGCTGTGAGACACAAGCAGGGACATGGGAGAAGAGTGTAAGGGGAGGGAAGTGACAGAATTGGCCCAAACACAGAATTCAGACTTTAACAAAGCTGCATGACTGCTGCAGGCTGTGCCAGGAGCAGCCCAGGGCCCCGTGGCTCCAGCTGCGCTCAGGTTTCTCTCAGTAGCTTCCCCACTCCCACACACAATCTTTTCTTCCAGCAAACACAGAGCTCCAGAGGATGCCACCACGTTGTAAACCAGTGCAGCCAGTGCAGGAGACACCAGCAGCACAGCTGTGAGGGAGCAGACAAAAAGCTTCGCTCTGCAGAACTGAGCAGCATGCAGACAAACCTGTCAGGTGACAAGAGGGGAGGTGGCTCCACTCCCATCACCTTGTCTAGCACAGAATTAATAAATGTGTGCTAGAGAGAAAGGGTATGAGAGCAGGGAAAAAAAACCAAAAACCATCTCTGTGAGAAAAGAGATTTAGAGAACTCCCAACTGGGAACAGAGGAGCTTGGAGCAGAAATCACATTGATTGATGGCCAATAAAAAGACAAATAAAGAAGATTCTGAGTGCAGGGCCAGTAAGGCAGCCAGCAGACGTCCTGCAGCAGCAGATCTCAAGGATGCAAAGAGGATCAGACATGGATATGGATAAGGGCCAATTTCCCTGGTTATGCTGAACAGGACTGAAGGGAACTTTTGTGGAACTTGCTGCAGGCCAGGGGACACTAGGGGACACCAGGAGGCACCAGGGGATACCAGGGGACTCCTGCAGGCAGGGGGCAGCTTGCTGCCAGGACACCCCTCTGCTCCTCACTGCCAGGGCACTTCCTCCCCCTTTGGCTCTCCCTGTTCCAGCTCATCTGATTGGGAAGCAGCCTGGACAGATCCCACCCAGCCAGGGAATCCCAACATTGTCCCTGAGAAGCCCCACTGGATATCATTCCCCAAAGCACAGAGGGCCAGGAATTACCCCAGAGTCTGCTCAACACAGCAGCCCCTCAGCTCCCACCCCCTGCCCCAGGAGCTGAGCTCAGGGGGAGCCCCAGTACCACTGAGTTACACTGAGTGCTCAGCCCCAGACAGGGCTAAAGCACAGGGCTGGCAGCTCCCTAACATTCCAGGAGGCTGGAAATGATGGAGCTTGGTCAGAAACTCCAGATTAATCCTGCAGACAACATTCCCAACCCTGTGGAGCTCCTTGGGGCTGTCCAAGTGAAGTCACACAGCCCAAGTCACCCCATCCACACCCTACGTCCTCTCAGAGTCCCCTTCTGAGCTGGTGCTTCCCCCCCACTCCTCATCCTTGCTGGCTCTTCCCATCCTGCTGGGGCAACTGTAGCTCCAGGTCAAGGAGCCAATTCCCTCCTGCACCCCTCCTTGGGAGGAGGATGGAGCAGAGCTCTGTGCCACACACCAGGAATGGCTCCCCAGGCTCCCAGAGGGCCCTGCCATGGCTCATGGATTGTCCCAGGACCTCATGGTTTGTCCCAGGGGTGTCACCAAGCCCCAGACACTCAGCAGGAAGCAGAGCTGTGCTGGTGCCACTGTCAGGCTGGGCTGAGGGGTGATTTTCCTTCTGCAAGCTGAGGCCAAGATCCATCCCCAGCTGTGATCACAGAAGGGCTCAGCTGCTGCCCCCAGCACCTGCAGGAGGACACAGCCACACACACCTCACCTCATCACATCCCCCAGCAGGCTGCAGCCCTCTGGAAACCTCTGATCAGGTAATTGGGACGTGCAGCTCTTCCCAGTTGGGATGAGGAAGGGCCAGATCCCAAAACACAGCCCAGCTGGAAGGTGCTGATCAGGAAAAGCCAGCACAGAGTCCCCCCAGGCTGGCTGGCAGCAGAGCTGGTGACTCACTGCGTCTCCTGGGGATGTCCCTCAGCAGCTGGGCTCTGCAGCACCTGCCCAGAGAGCTCACAAACCACCTCTCTGTCAGAGAACACGGGAGCTGAGCCACTTCCAGCTCTCTGATGCCCCTTCCTAAAGGGTTTGGGCAGTTCCAGAGGCTTTGGGGGGCCAAGCCAAGCCTGAGGAGTGTCCCCTGATAAGAGTTTGGTGGCTCCAGAAGACACCAAGAGAGAAAAGCTGGAGCAGCAGCAGAGGGGAAGGGGGAAAGAGGGAGGAGAGGGGGAAGAGAGGGGGGAGAGAGGGGGAAGAGAGGGGGAAGAGAGGGGGAAGAGAGGGGGGAGAGAGGGGGAAGAGAGGGGGGAAGAGAGGGGGAAGAGAGGGGGAAGAGAGGGGGAAGAGAGGGGGAAGAGAGGGGGGAAGAGAGGGGGGGAAAGAGGGGGGAAGAGAGGGGGGAAGAGAGGGGGGAGAGAGGGGGGAAGAGAGGGGGGAAGAGAGGGGGGAAGAGAGGGGGGAAGAGAGGGGGGAAGAGAGGGGGAAGAGAGGGGGAAGAATTTTCCCTCCTGGGCTCCCCGATCAGGAGCCTCCTTGGGCGGCCAGAAGCACCGGGGCGAGCAGCCCCCCATCCCTCTGGGACCTCCCCGTCCCGCAGCAGCCCCGCAGCCCTTGCCCATGCCCGCAGCTCACCTGGGTGCCGGGGCACCTCCCGGGACACGCGGTAGTAGCGGTAGAAAAGCTCCTTCCAGAGGAATTCGTCTCGGGCTACGGCTCGCCACTGCTGGCAGACCAGCCCCGCCGCCAGCACGTCTACGTGGTCCAGGTAGAGGAAGATCTCGTACAGGACGCTGTCCGGGAGCAGGGGGCCGCCGCCCGCCTCCATCGTGTCATTCTGCCGCCGCGCCTGCAAGCAAATGCCGGTGAGGCCCGGACCGGCCCGCGGGCCCGCACCGCCGGCCCCTCGCCCGCCCCGGAGGGCCCACGGCCGCTGTAGGAATGGGGTTGGGGGGGATACAAGCGGCCCGGGCCCCGCAGAACCCCCGGTCCGGTCCCGTCCGGTCCCGTCCCCACCGGCACCTCGGCGGCTCCGTTGCCCCCGCCCGGCACTTCCGGCCCGGCCGCGGGGCCGCTCTGGGCTCTCCTCTCGGTGGTTCCCCCGCCCTGCGCCAATCACCGCCCCGCTCTCCGCCCCAGACCTGACGCATCCACCTCCGAGCTGCCCTGCGCGCCAGGCGCGATCTGACGAGCGCTGCGCCATCGCTCCGCAGCCCGGGGCTCCGCCCCCCGTCGCGTCACCGGCACCCCCGGGACCCCCCGGGATCGGGCCCCGCAGCCCCCGATGTCCCCGCAGCCCCCGATGCCCCCCATGTCCCCGAAGCTCCCGCTGTCCCTGATGTCCCCGCAGCCCCCATATCCGCACCCCCTGATGTCACCGGAGCTCCCGCTGTCCCCCATGTTCCCGCAGCTCCCGCAGTCCCCCATGCCCCTGCACCCCCCGATGTCCCCGCAGCCTCCGCAGCCCCCGATGTCCCCGCAGCTCCCGCCTCGGGACGAGCCCACTGGCACCCGCAGCCTCCGGCCCGACCCGCCGGACCTGTCCCTGTCCCTGACCCCATCCCTGACCCCATTCCTGACCCCATCCCTGTCCCCGTTCCTCCCTCCCGGCACCATTCCCACCCTCCTGGCCCCGCCGCTTCCCGGCAGTGTCCCCATGGCGTCCCCGGGCACCCGACTGCTCCTCGCCCTGCTCCTCACGGTCCCCCCGGCGTGGGGACAGGGGCGACGGCAGCGGCCACCCCGTCCCCAGAGTCCTTTGGAGGCGGTGGGGGCTCAGGAGGGGCTCAGCCTCTCTCAGGTGAGGGTTCGGGGGGTGCTGGGGACCCCCCTGGGGCTGGGACACTGCCAGGGTTGCTCCAGTCTGTCCCTGCCTGTCACCCCCCGGCTGTCACCTTGTCCCCCGTCCCGTCTCCTTCCTGTCCCTCTCTGGGAATGGCAGCCTGGGACATCGGGGGGATGCCTCAGACACCCCCTCCCCTGCTCCCCTCTGTCCCCGTGTCCCCCCGTGCTGTGCCACTTGTCCCCTGTTATCACACCGAGGACTCTGGGCAGAGCTGCCAAGTTTGGGGTGCTCGGGGCAGGGCTGGGGGGGGTGACACCCCGGGGGTGCTGACCTGTCAGGAGGTGATCCCGCTGTCCTTGCAGCTGGCAGGGAAGTGGTTCCTGGTGGGAATGGCCTCATCCTGCAGGGACCTGGCGGAGCAGAGCCACCGGCTGCAGGCCACCACGGTGACAGTGACTGTCCCCGATGGACACAGCATGGACATCAGCACCTTCAGGAAGCTGTGAGTGACACTTGGGACACAGACAGGGACAGGGACACTGCCGGCGAGTCAGAGCAGGGACCGTGCCCTGAGCAGAGACCCCAAGGAGGTGTCCTGGAGCAGGGAAGTGGCTTGGGAATGTCCTCTGGGATGCTCTGTGGTGGAAGCCCTGGCCACAGTGGGCTGGCACCCTGGCACCCACACGGCCACCAGCCTGGGGTGGGGGTGGTGGGGAGCAGCCAGGCTGGGGAAACTGAGGCACTGAGCAGGCTCCATGGGTGCTCAGCCAGGGGTTGGCTCTCAGGCCCATCCCAGCAGGAGTCTGGCAGAGGAGAGGGGGGGGTTCAGCACCCCCGTGGGGTCTGTGGGGCTGAGCCAGGCTCAGAGCTGCAGGGAGGGGACAGGGACCACTTGGGTTCCACTTCTCTCTGTGTCTCCATGGGGTTTGGGACAGCCCTTTGCAGCATCTACACTGGGGAGCAAACAGAGTCCCAGGAAAACAGGGAAACAGGAAAATAGGTCCTGGGGGTGTGTGTGTTGTCCTGGCCGGGGGACAGGCAGGGAGCCAGGGGGGGCAGATCCTGCCCTGATGGCTTTTCCTCTGCCCCTGCAGGGAGGGGATGTGCTGGGAGATCCGGCAGCGTTACCACCCTGCCCAGACCCCCGGGCACTTCTTTCCTCAAGGGTGAGTGGTGGTGGTGGGGCTGAAGGGGCAGTGGATTGGGAGCTCTGGTGGCACTGTGGTGCTGGTGCCCTCCTCCCATTATGTCTCAAAGGTCCCCAGCATCAAATGCCACCACTGGGAACACTGTGGGATGGTGGCCTCTGGCAGAGCCCGGTGTCCCCTGAGCCTGCACCTGCTCTGTGCCTGATTTTCACCCCTTGTACCATGGTGAAATGAGGCACTGGGATGGTACTGGGGCTCACTAGGGCTAAACCAGGGTTAACGGGGTCTCCCCCAGGCCGTGGCTATGGCAATAAGGTGGATGTGGTGGTGGCTGAGACAGACCACAGCAGCTATGCCATCCTCTGCTACCAGAAGGGACAGAGCATCTCAGTCAAGCTCTATGGTAGGTTGGTGCCTGGGGTCTGGGATGACAGAGGGGTAGGACCCCCCTGCTGGGCTCAGGGGATGCCAGAAGCAGGGATGGGACATCCCCATGGGGTCCTGTCCCTACATGAGGGGACGGGACAGGAAGGTTCCTCCCCAGATGCTGTGGGGGGAAAAGAGGAAACCAACCTCTCAGAGCCAAAAGCCCCCTTGGCCCTGAGTTTTGCTGCAGGGGGCACAGGGGGGGGTTTGGGGCAGAGCTGAAGGCCACTGACAGTGTCACCCTCTCCTCACAGGACGGAGCAGCCAGGTCAGCAATGCTGTGGTGGAGAAGTTTGAGCAGCGTGTCAGGGCTGTGGGGCTGAGTGAGGATGTAACCTACTATTTCCCATATACGGTGGGTGGCACAGAGCCCCCCTGGAGCAGGGGCACCCACAGCCTGTGCTGTGCCCAGGAAGGACCTGGGGCTGGGGGTGGGGTGTGCCCCTTCAGAGTGGGGAGGGGGAGGCACAGCCACTGGGGTTGGAGCAGCTTGTGCCCCGTGTCACCCACAGCAGGGCCATTTGTGGGGTCTGTCCCCATGCTGTGGCCACCCCAGGGACAAGGTTGTAAGGACAGGGCTGTGCCCCACAGTGTCCCTGGGGTGCAGGGGTTGTGCTGAGTGCCCCAGCAGGGTGACCACCCCAGGCTCTCTCTCTTGCAGGGTTTTGCGACTCTGCAGATGAGTTTCACATCCTCGATGGTGAGTTGTGGATCCCAGGAGGTGCTCTGGGATCTTAGGCACAATGTGGGTTTCTCCTGCCCTGGCTGTGGGGTGGGCACCTTTACTGGGGTGAGTGCTGGTCTGGGATGAGGTGTTCTGGGACAGGGACACCCTGGGGTCAGGGCTGGGAACAGATTTATCACTTCTGGATGGTGCTTTGGGAGGCAGAGGTGGGTCTCCAGCTCTGGTGAGGGGCTCAGACTTCTCCCCAGCCCCTTGGCATTTCCCTTCCCTTCCAGAAATGAAACTGTAGGTGCAGAGAGTCCACATGAAGTCCACAGAGCATCATCAGCCACCCACATCCACACAGGACACAGCTGGCACTTGCTGCTGCCTCCCAGCCCTGTGGAACTCACCAGCTCCTCCAGCTGACCCTGTCCTGTGCCCCCACAGCTTTGGGACATCCCAGTGCCCTGCAGAGCCCACAACACCCCAATAAACACCTTGTAGAGGGTCTGTGTCCAGGAAAGTCACCCCTCGAGGGAGCTGCTCCAGCAAGGCCAGTGCTGCTTCCACCCCTGGATTGCCCCAGCGTCCTGTGCCCCCTCCTCCTCCCCTTAGCCTCACCACAACTATGGGGTAAGGAGGCAGCAGCCAGTGGTCCTAATTTCCTTTTGGGTTGTCTTGTTGGTGAGTGAGGGAAAGTCCCAAGCACTCAGCATTGTCTGGGGAAAACCCTCGGTGCCTGGGGGGCTGTAGGGATCAGCACAGGAGCAGAACCTTCCCCCAGGACAAGGTAGGAGATTCCAAAGAAGGAAACTTGAGCCCCGTGGAAGTCCTGCTTCATGTCACAGGGCTTCTGGAGCTGTGAAATATCCCAGTCCCTGAAACAGCCCCTACTCCTGACCACATTCCCCAAGGGCCAAACCCCTGCCTGTGAGGGCTTCCCAAAGGCAGGAACCCCCTTTGCATCCTCTGAGCAGGGGGCAGGAGCTGCAGGGGCTTGGGGTTTGGTGCAGGCAGGGCAGAGGGGCTGCACCACTCACCCCGGAGCTGCAGCCCCTGGCAGGACCCCTCTTTGTGTCCTTTCTGTCCATCCCGGCTCAGCTCAGGGATCTCAGGGTTACTTTGGATGTCTGGGGCAGGCTGGGGGGAGGGAAGGGTGTGGGAAGCAGCCCCCTGCCCAGCCCCCTGCCACATCCCTCTGCCTGCCAGGCTGGAGTTTTGCAATCCTGGCGGGAACTGGTAACACATGTTTTTTATCAGGGAATTATGCAAGGGACAGTCAGGGACCGCACGTGACGGGGCCACAGCCACCCCCTTCCTGCTGCCCACGTGCAGGGACGTGTGTCTGGATGTGCCCCCAGAACCCCCAGGTTCTCTGTGTCCAGCAGAATCGGGGTGCTCTTGGATTGTGGGTCCCACTCACTCTCGGCCCTGCACCCCCCAGGCAGCTGGAGGGTGGGGGGAGCTGTGCTGGGTGGGGAGGGGAGAGCCCTGACCCCCTGCCCAGCTCAGCCCAGTGTGTGTTTACCTGGTGTGAGCCCATTCCTGGGCTACCAACACCCAGGTTGTGCCAAGGGTCTGCGTCCAGGCACCTCTGTGACCCACAGCCCAGGTACATCCATCCTGCCCATGCCTCCCCCAACCCCAACAGCCTGCCCCACACCATGGCTGCTGCTCCCCTGCTCTTGAGCTTGCACCCAACTTTGCCACCACCAGGAGCCCAAGCACCTCCTGAGCACCCCCTCCTGTCAGCAAGGAGGGAATTGTGGACACCTGGAGTGGTGTCCACAGGTGACCCATGGATCCTCTGTCCCCCTGCAGAGTCTGCTCCCAGCATCCTGCACTCTGAGGGGGGGCTCAGACAGGGTTAAGCCCCCAGCCCAGCATGCGGGGAGGCCCCAGGCTGGGCTCTCGTGATGCTGGGTTCTTCCTGGCTCAGCTTTTGTTTTGTTTTAATAAATCCGTGTAGCTGGGGCTGGCCAGGCCCTCAGTGCAGGGTGTGGGGGGGCAGGGGGGGCACGCAGCAGGGAGAGGGGAAGGGAATGTGCTGGGGCAGGGAGAGGGGGGGTGGGGGGGCTGCCATAGGAGAAATCCAGCTGTTGTGAAAACAGGCTCCTTACGTAAGGAACTTTGGCAGGGCTGTGCCGTGGGGAGAGCCAGCAAACACAGCCAGCCCTGCCCCAAAACCCTGCCAGAACCAGGGGTGCTCTGCCCACACCCACCCAGCCCCCAGCCCTCACCCTGAGGGTGTTCAGGGTGTCCCCAGATTAAGGGGGGACAGCTCAGCACCCACTGGTGACCTCAAAACAAGAGGGAGGAGGTCTCCCAGCTCCTTCTTGGCAAGGGGTGCAAGGTGGCATTGGGGAGGGTGGGGGGGATGAAGCATTTGGGGGCCCCCAGGGACACAGACATCAGGGGTGCCCAAGCTGGGGTCTGCCTCCCCAAACCCCCCAGCCCCAAATCTCAGTGGGACCCATCCCTGCAGGTGGCAGTGCCAGCTGAGATCTCTCCTCAGGTGATGCAGGGATGTGGGGCAGAGCCAGGAGGGTGCTCCTGCAGGACCCCCTGCAGATGCCCACAGGCCACATGGGTTGGATCAGAACCTGGCAGGCACTTGAGGTTCTCCCACTTGATTTGCCCCTCTCTGAGCCCGAGCCAGACTGTCCCACAGGATGGGGCTGCCAGCAAACCCTGACCCCAGCTCCTGGGCCCCTTCCTGTGCCCACCCTGGCCTCAGATGTGGGGCTGGGACAGCCGATGTGCTGGCTGTGAGCTGGGTTGGGGTTTTTTTGTGTTTTTGTTTTTTTTCTTTTTGCTGTCGAGCCTTTTGGCACCCCAAAGCAAACATGTCATATCAACAGGAGGGACATGTTTTCAGGTTCCCCCCGCCTGCCCTTTGGCTTGGGCAGTCGCCCCTGCCTCTCACTTGCATAACAGCGCGGGGGGGAGGCAGAGCTGGCCCCCGGGGGCCACCGCACTGCCGGGCCATAAATAGGGGCTCGACGGGATCTGCGGCACTGCGGGACTGACTGCCCCATCGGCTCGGCTCCATCGGCTCGGCTCGGCTCGGCTCTGTTCTGTTCGGTCGGTTCGGTTCGGCAGGACATGCACTCCACGCTGCTCAGCGTTCTGGGGCTGACGCTCCTCGGGGCACTGCAGGCTCTGGGTGACATCCCCGTGCAAAGCGACTTCCAGCAGGACAAGGTGAACCAACCCCGACAGCATCCCCTGCCTGGGGGTTCCGGGGTGCTTCGGGGGATTCTCGCCCTGCGAGTGGGCAGGGATGATGTCACGGGTGGGCTTGGGGAGCCCTGAGGTCGGGGGCTCCAGGAGGGGGGGATGCAGGAGCCTGTGGGGCAGGGCCACCTCCTGTGCCATGGGGTGGGTGAAGAGGCATGGGGGGGCTTTAAAGGGGGACTGAGTCTGAGAGGCAGCACAAAGATGGGCCACGGGCCCCCCTCTCACCCCCTTGGACCCCATCCACCTCCAACCCAGGGTCTCCCAAAAATAAAAGCTGCTGATCTGGGGGGCTCCCCACACCCCTCTGTCCTCCCAGCCCTGGGTGCTGGTGTGGTCAGGGTGCTGGCACTCCCCTTCCTCCTCCCATGGAGGGCAGGACAGCCACTGTCTGCCTGCATCTTGGGGTCCTGGGCCCCCAGCCCTGGAGTCCCCCCCAGCATGGGTGGGGACTACACTGCCCACTCCTCCTGAGGGTCCCTGGAGAGGTTTGGGCAACAAAGCCACCTGGGAAGGTAACAGGAGATGGGGTGTCCTACAGGGATGGAGGATGGGATGGGATGGTGTGTCCTGCCAGGGTTGTGCCCACATCCAAGGCTGCCAGCTCCCCCAAGGGGTGCACTGAGCCTGGGATGAGCCCTGCTGGCCCCAGGGTCCCAACATGTCCCTGGAGATGCAAATGACATGTCAGAGCCAGGTGGTCCTCTCACCCCCTCTTGATCTTGGGGTAAAAAGATAGAAAACACCCTGAGTGCCCAGCAGTGAAGGGCATGCCACAAACCAGGGCTGTCCTGGCCACTGGGTTTTGTGGGTGTGAGAGTTGTAGCAGCTCCTGGGGGAATCAGGACCCCAGGCATATTTTTCTGCCATGGGCAGGGGAGGGGGAGGTGACCTGGGCAGGGTCTGGTGGGTGGCCAGGGGTTGAGGTTCAGGGTGTCCACCCAGCTGGGGACTGAGTGGATGGAGCCTGTGTGCAGTTCACAGGGAGATGGTACACGGTTGGCCTGGCCTCCAACTCCAACTGGTTCAAGGAGAAGAAGCACCTGATGAAGCTGTGCACCACAGACATCTCTGCCACTGCTGATGGGAACCTGGAAGTCACCTCCACTTACCCCAAGTATGGGCATGGTCAGGGGGTGGTGAGCAGGGGGTGGGTGAGCAGGGGATGGGTGAGCAGGGAGTGTTCTCCCATCCCAGGGGCTGAGGCAGTGGGCACTGGAGCATCTCCCCAGCCCCCTGACATCCTGGTGCTCTGCTCCCCAGGGGTGATGAGTGTGTGAAAAGGAACAGCCTTTACACCAAGATGGAACAGCCGGGGCAATTCAGCTACACCAGCTCCCGTGAGTGTCCAGCTCCCAGCTTGTCCTGCTGGTGGGGCAGCCCCTGACATGCTCCTGGCCCCCAGCCCATCCCTGCTGGAGCTCCACAGGGCTGGCTTGGTGTCCAGAGCTGAACTGTGCTCTCCTTGTCGCCCTCCCCAGGCTGGGGCAGCCAGCATGACATCCGTGTAGTGGAGACCAACTACAAGGAGTATGCCTTGGTGGCCTCCCAGATCACTAAGAACACTGGCTCTTCCACCATGGTGCTGCTCTACAGTACGTCTGCCCTGGGACCTCCATCCCACCCCCCCTGGGACCCTCTGGGGGATCCATCCCATGGGAGAAGGGCAGCAGCATCTCCCAAGCTGGGGTGACCCATGGGATGGCTGGGGCAGGACCCCCTTCCTGGTGAACTTGATCCCTGCTGGGCTGCCTGTACCCTAGGGCAGGAATGCCACTCTGGGGGGGTTTTGGGGGGCTGCCCTTCACCCTGCTCTTGGCTGCAGGCCGGACCAAGGAGCTGAGTCCTGAGCGCCTGGAGAGGTTCACCCAGTTCTCCAAGGAGCAGGGTCTGACAGATGAAGAGATCCTCATCCTGCCCTATACAGGTGAGAGCAGCCAGCAGGAGCAGCTGGGGGGGGGGACACACAGGGATGAGAGTCCCCTGGCTTGTCCCCACCTTTCTGTGGGGTCCCTGGGGGGGGCAGTGGTCTCCTATCCCCTGATCTTCACTCTTCTTCCTCCTGCAGACAAATGCATGGCAGATGATGCCTAGGTGAGTCCAGGCTTGGCTGGGGCTCAGACCAGGGTGGGAGGGCACTGGGGGATGCTCAGAGCCCCTCCACTGATCCCACAGTCTCCTCCCAGTCCCTTCTCTCACTCCCACTGGGGACCCTCCACCCAGTCCCCATGGGGTGGTTCTTTTTTCTTGCCCACCTACTTGGCATGGGGCTGGTGGGGCCAGTGTCCCCCAGTTCAGCCACTCTCACCTCCCTGTCTCTTCCAGAAAGATCCACCAGATGCTGCTGGCCGGAGCCCCAGGAACACCGGGAGCTGGTGGCTGCTCCATCCCATCCCATCCCATCCCATCCCATCCCATCCCATCTCATCCCAACCCATCCCACCCCACCCCACCCCACACCCAGCACTGCAACCTTTGCTCCCTGGCTTTGCTCCCCACACCTGTACTCCACTCCCCATTAAAGCCTGTATAAAACAAATCCCCTGCCTATGTCTGCTGAGTTGTCACAGGGGGAGCCCCAGTGAGGCCATGGGGAGGGGGAGGCCAGGCCCATGGCTGTGCCAGGAGCCAGGTATGTTCCCCTGCCATGGTGCTGCCTGGCCACCAAATCTGTCCGGTCCAAGGAGATGGGGTCTTTCTGGGGGAATTTGCTCCCATCTCCCCCCTTAGGCAGCTTGGGCCGCACCAGCCTTGCTGCCTCAGTTTCCCTGCTGGAGAGCAGAGTGGCAGTAGGGGGGGTTGGGCAGAGATGGGAAGTTGCAGGGGGCTCTCTCTAAAAATGTGGGGGCAGGAACCAGACTGCCACGGTGTACCCTCACTCAGGAAGTGTCAGATGTGGCTCAGCCCCAGGCCAGACCAGTGGAGGGGATAACTGCCCACTTCCAGCAGCCTGGGAAGCCACAGCTCCTTCTGGGAAGCACTGGACCACAGCTCCCCAACCATCCTCCTCCTTGAAACAGGATTTATCCCAGCACTGCCACAGCCAGGAGTGGGACACTGGAGGGGACCCACAGCCCCTACCCCCGACACACCACCGAGCATGGGGCATCACCCAGTCCCTGACGTGCTCTGCTCTTGCACAAGGCTGCATTCATCCAGCACTGGGTGATTAGAGGGTGAAGAGACCAGTGCTGATACCTGACACGGGGACAAGTTATCTCTCTGTTGTATAAGCTGTTGCATAAAGCTGGGGGGGCAGGGGGTGCTGCCAGCATGGGGGCTATAAAGAGGGTGCAAGGAAGGGGTAGGTCTGGGCAGCCTCTCCTGCCTGTATCCAGCCCCAGCAGTGAGGATGCCTGCTCTGCTGCCCAGCCTGGCACTGACCCTGCTCTGCCTGCTGCAGGCAGTGGCTGAGGTCCCCCTGCAGCCAAACTTCAATGCTGAGAAGGTAATGGGACCCCCAGGGACCCCCCCATCCCAGCCCTGAGCTGACTCCAGGACAGTTCCCAGGAGAGAGGGGATTTCCCAGGTGGCCAGACCCAGGTGACCCCTCTGCAGGGACACCAACCCCCAGGGTTGTGTGTGGCATTTCTCCAGGGAACATGGGGCAGATGCTGCTCCTCACTCCTGGCATGGGGGTGTGAAGGGTCTTCTGTACACTGGAGGGTGGCAGGTCCCCGTGTTAGTCTGGTTGGACCCCACAGAGGGTGGTAGATCCCCCACCCCCACAGGCTGTCTGGTCCCCCACAGTGAGTGGCAGGTCCCCAGGTCCCCCTGGGAGCTGGCAGATCCTGGTGGCTTTTCTAACCACCCCCCTGGTGATGTTGTGCTGCAGTTTGCTGGGATGTGGCATGTCACAGCTGTTGCTTCCAACTGCCCTGTGTTCCTGAAAATGAAGGATGACATGAAGTCATCCACTGCCACCATCAGCATCACATCAGAGGGGGACCTGGCCGTGACTCTTGTCTGGTTGCTGTGAGTACCTGCCCTGCATGCCACGTCCCTCCTGGGCCAGGGGCATCCCCTCTCCTTCAAGGTGCTGGGAGTGAGGAGCATCCTTCCCCCAGCCTCACTGTGCCTGCTCCCGCCTGCTCCCTGCTGCATTCCCTAGGCAAAGGGGGCTCTGCCTTATGCACCCCCCTGCTGCCCTCACATGCAACCTACCTGCCCACCTTTGCTCTTTTTTGTTTTCCCTCTCCAGGATGGGCAAATGCCAAAAGTTTGAGGTGCTCTTCCAGCACAGCAAGCAGGCCGGGCACTACCTGGGTATGTGGGGGTAGTAGGGATGGAAGCCATGGACAACCCAAAATGGGGGATTGGGAGGGAGTCACTGGTGCCCCTGGGGCTGGGGAGCTGTGGGAGGTGGGTTTGGCCCTGCTGCCTCCATCACCCAGGTTGTGCTATGGGCTCTGTGGGGCTGTTTTACATCACAGGGGCTCCCTTCTTGTACCCCCTCGGGTAAGTAGGGGGCTCAGGACATGGAGGAGCCTGGGCTGAGCCCTGCTGCTCACCTGGGCACCATCTGGGGTTTCTTTAGCAGCACAAGAGCAGAGGGAGCTGCAGGTGATGGAGACAGACTACAGCCACTACGCCATCCTGCACGAGGTGCAGCGGGGAGGGCAGGAACCCAGCACTGGGCTGCAGCTCCTCAGTGGGTGCTGGGATCATGGATGGGTGCCCTTGGGTCCCTTGGGGCCCAAGGAGGGACAGAGGCTCTGGTGGGGAGGTGGGGTTGGGCTGCCCACCATTGCCACAGGCCACCCCCTTGGCACCCAATGTGCTGCCACTTGGGTGAATGAAACCCTGCACCAAAAATAATCCCTGGTTGCTTGAGGTTTTTGAAAAAGCCCCCCTGACAGCCTGGCTGCTGCCCCTCCAGCTGCCCCAGACCACCCCAGATGGGGTGGGTCACTCAACCTGAGGGTCTTGTGCCCCTTTGCTACCAGTCCAAGGCAGCAGTGGGTTCCCAGTGTCCACCCTGCACCTCTATAGCTTTGCCTTTGCCCTGCCCTGGGGGTCCCATCACCGCCCCGTGGGAGCCAGACCCTGGGTGTGGGGACACTGCCAGGAGCCCCTAACCCACCAGCCCCTGCTTTGGCTGCAGCAAGGGACCAGAACGTGAGCCCCCAGCTCCTGCAGAAGTTCAAAGAGCTCATCCCCAGCATGGGCCTGGCTGAGGAGATGCTGGCTGTTCTGCCTGCATCAGGTGAGTGCCAGGAGGATCTGAGGTGGCACCCATAGCCCCCCTGCATTGGGAGGTGGCACAGGAGGGGCTCAGGGCACTGCTTGTGCCATGCTCACTCCTCCCTTTGCTTCTCACCAGATCAGTGCATGGCTGAGGGCAGCTGGGTCTCCTTCTCAGCATGACCTGAGCAGGGACTTGAAGACCCCCTGGGACCCTCCACCTGCTTCAGGTTCTGCTTCATGCTGGTTTTCCCCAGTTCTGTCCGTCTGTCCTGCCTCCCTACAGCTGCAGGGGCCAACCCCAGAGCCATCTGTCCCCTGGTGGCTCTGCTCCTGCTCTGTGGTCATCCCTCCCCCTCCTGTCCTGGACCCTCCACCCTCCCAAATAAATACATGCAGAAGCTGCCTCAGAGCTCAGTGATTTTGTTAGTGAGAGATGGGGCTCTGCCAGGGTACCCAGCACCCTGAGCTGAGGTTCCTGGCTCCCACCCTTCCTGTCAGCACCCTCAAGGTGTTGGTTGTTCCTTTGCTGGGTGCTGTGCTGCACCCAGTGCTGGGAGGATGGGGAGCAGAGGGTGGGGAGGGCAGAGAGGGGCAGCAATGTGGGCAGGGGGGGATGGAGCTGGGCTGAGCAGGGGTCTGTGCAGCTCAGCTGGGTGGGCAGCAGTTTGAGGAAGAGTTCAGCAGTTGGGCTGCCCAGCCCTGCCCGAGAGAGCTCAGTCTGCTGCAGGTCCCCTGAACACCCCCAAAACCCTGCTCAGATCCCCCAGAGCCAGCTGGCAGGAGTGGAGCTGCCCAGGGTGAATGTCCAGGAGGGTTGGGACCCACCCTTGCCTGTCTCCCACTCCCCTTGGTCCCTCCTCCTGCCCACTAGCCAAGGTAGGACCACGCTGCAATGAGCCCCGGGGGCAGCATCCACCCCCTGCTCCCCACGTCCCTGCTCCAGAGTGAGGTCACCCAGTGCCCAGCCAGGCACAGGGCTGTGAGGAACCTTTTGGGACTGTGACCCTGAAAACCTGTCAAGGGGACAAAGGACAAGACACGTCAGGAAGGAGGGGAGAGACATGAGCTCCATCTCCTGCCTGCTCTGCTCTGGGCTCATCCCTCTTTGGGGACCCTGGGGGCCCAGGGATGAGCCCGTGAGGGCACGGTGGGGACAGACCATGGCATTTGGGCACAACCCTAGTGGCACAAGATGCCATCTTGTCCAGAGGACAGATGACCCTTTGTCACCGGGTGACATACCGGGAAGGGCTTTGCGGCTCCTCCCGGCAGCCCCCAGGCAACCTGTTGGGAAACAAAAACCTCTCTTTGTTCTTTCGCAATTTGGGAAAATTTCGGCACTTGAGCAACAGTAACTCCTCTTCTCAGCCCCTTCCAGCACTTACGGGCACTTCCTTTCTTCCGGCTGTTTGCCCCGGGGCTGATTTCAGCCTTTTGAAACCCTCAGCCAACACCTTCCCGGTTCCCGTGTGATTCCGGTGAGGACAGCCCGGGGATATAAAGGTGGCAGCCCCGGCACCGCTCCCCATCCCTCGGGAGAAGGCAGAGGAGACTCCGGAGAGATGAGGACGGTGATGCTGAGCCTGGGGCTGGTGCTGCTCTGCTTGCTGAGTGCCGAGGCTGGGAATGCCACGGATGTCAGGCTGGATAAGAGCAAGGTGATCTCTGGCATTCCGGGGAAGGGAAGGGAAGGTGGGGATGTGGCCCCCAGCCAGCAGGGTGGGGACCGGAGAGGTGTTTCAGCACTGGGGACTGATGGGGACACCGCAGCCACCCCTGGGAGCTGTCACCCAGCTCCAGCAGAGATCTTGGTGCCCAAAGGGGATGCGGGTGTTCCCGTGGCCTGGGGTTGTCCTGGTTCAGTCTCCGAACAGGGAACAGCCTCTGCCTGCTCCTTCGGACTCACAGCTTTTCCCTTGCTGCCAGATCGGAGGGAAATGGTACATCGTTGCTATGGCCTCGGACTCTGAGGAGTACATCAAGAAGAAGGACAGCCTGAAGGTGGCGATGGCCAACGTCACAGTCCTAGAGGATGGTGACCTGAATGTGTCCTTTGCCATTCCCACGTAAGTGCTGAGAACTTTTCTCCACAGGCTTCATCTCCCTGGACCTTCACTGGTGGGTGCCCAAAGACCTGGGCAGGGGGTGAGGCAGCACAAAGAGCCTTGAGGTTTAAGAGGGGTTGGGAAGATCTGCCTCATGGGGACCCCATGTGTCTCCAGGGCAGAGCAGGCTTAGGGCAGCACCATCCAGGAGTGGTCCCACCCCACTGCTCCCAGAAAGGAGATAAGGTACCTTATGATTAAAACTTTCCCAGCAGCACCAACCTCATCCCAGAAGCTCAGAGCATGAGGAATGGAATAGCTGTGTGATCCCATGGAATGACCCTTGGGTGCTAGTGCTGTGCCCTGCCAGCACCCATTGCTCCAAGGATCCCCCCCTGCCCTGGCAACCACCCTTGAACCACAAGTTCCACATTTGTGGTCCAGCATCCCCAGGGGGTGGGAGGTCACCTCACCGCAACCCAATCACCCTTCCTTCTTTTGCAGCCCAGTCAGATGTTTGAAATTTTCCTCAATCTACAAGCCCACGGACATCTGGGGGTACTACTACAGAACGGGTGAGTGGGGTGAGCCTGGCCACAGGACTTCCCATCACCCCTGTCTGAAGCAGAGAGTTGTGTCCTGGGTATCCAACCCGTGGGGGTGTCTGCCTGCCCCTCCTGAGGTCCTGGGTGGGAGATTCCTCTCTGGCTGGGTGCCACACCACAGCAGACTCCCTGCTCCATCCCTTTGGGAAGCTGCTGTGGCATGGGACAGATTCAGACCAAGCTTAATGTTGAGGAAAAGCAGGACCATTCTGCCAAGAGGCTGAGGGGGATGTTCCCAGGGGATGAAGCAGAAGTGGCTTCTTACCATCCCCAGCCCAGTGGCCTGCAGTGACCATCCCTGACCCTCCTGTGGTCATCTTGTGTCCCTTGTGTCTCTGGCCTGTGGGCAGAGAGGAGCCTGAGCAAGAGGAAAAAACAGACAGATGGGTTGGGTGGGCCTGGCCCTGACATCCTGACCTGCACTTGTGTGCTGAGGGAGCCCTCAGGGGGAGGTCACTGATTTTTTCACTTTCCTCCACCTCCTTTTGCAGACAGAGGCAATAAAACAGTGCAGGCATTGGCCACTGACAGCAACACCTACATGATTGTCTTTGCCACCAGAGTGAAGAACGGGAAGACCCTGCACATGTTGAGGCTCTACAGTGTGTATCCAGGGGGGCTGGGGGACCTCCTGGGAGTGTCATGAACCACAGAGTTTTGAGGGTTTTGGGCTCAGCCCTCTCCCCATTGCTGCTCTTGTTGTGTTTGGGAGTGGGGTTGGATCTGCTGCTGTCCCTGTGTCCCCTGTCTGATGGGGCAGGGACAGTGGTTTGGGGCTGGCAGGGGGGGCTGGGGCTCAGGTTCCTGTTGCTGAGGTCCCATGGCCTTGATGGAATGGAAAAGCAGGGATCCTGCTGCAAGGGGGGCAGAAACTGTGGGAATGGGAACCAGGGGTGGGACAGGAACCAGGGGTGGGAACACTGTGCTGGCACCGGGACCTCTGCTTCATCCTGTTCCTTGGGAGAGGTGTCTGCTGTGCCCACCACCACTGGATCTCCACCAGTCCTCCAGCCCTCTCCCAGGGACTGGCATCCATTCTGTCCTCCTCTGCTGCCTAGGAGATGCAGGGAACACCTGGAGCTAATTCAGGTCCTTGCCTTTAGGCAGAACCGAGGAGGTGAACCCTGAAGTTGAAAAACTGTTCAAGAAGCTGGCAAAGGACAAGAGCTTCTCTGAGGACACGATCTGGAAGCTGCCCAGACAGGGTGAGCACTGCCAGCAGCATGTTGTGCTGGCCAGGTCCATATGGGGAACCAGGACATCCCCTTGCTGCCACCACTCTGTGGGCTGGGCTGGCAGGAGAAAGTGCTCTGGCTTGGCATGTGGCTTCTGCCTTGCTCAGCCTTTGCCCTTCAGTTTTCTGTTTGGGTGCTAAATGGGAGCAGGCAGAGCACAGCCCTGGACTCAGCCTTTCTCTTTTTTTTTTTTTTCACAGATGAATGCAAACTGGATGAGGCATAGGTGAGTTACTGCAGAGCAAAATGGTGTCTGACACATCCCAGATGGAAACTGCCCAGCAAGGGCCACCATGAGCTCCTTGAATCCCTCCAGGGGATGAGTTGTTCAGACCTGAGCTTGCATCTGGGAAGGACCATTCCCAGAGCTTGTGCCCTCTGAGCAAGGGCTCACGAAGCAAAACCACCAGTTCAGTGGAGAAACAGCTGTGAGCTCATCCAGCAACTGGCCAAAGGGACCTTGGGTCTGTGGACCAGCAAAACCAGCCAGAGGTTGGGTTGGTGTCTCATCAGGCACCATAATTGTTGTTGTCCCACCCTGGCAGGTGATGCCCACCACACTCAGGTGTTGGGGTTGGCTAGAAACCCATTGCTGGAGGTGGCTGGGGGGAAGGGAACACACTGGTCCTGGTGGAGAGCCCTGCTGGGTCCTGTCTCTTGGCCTCCTGATCCCAAATACTCAGCCCACTTCTCCTGACTCTTTTCTAGGATGTGGGGGCTGACTGGTGGATGTGCCAGCTGGGCAATGCAAGACACAGGCTCTGAAGCTCCAGGCTGCTGCTTCACTATCCCTCTGACAAGTCTCCACTTCTTTCAATGAACAGTCTCTCTTATTTGCCAAATAAAAAAGAAATAAAATAAAAAGAAATTCCCTCCAGAGTCTGGTGTTTGAAGGGCTGCAACCAGCACCACCCAACCCACCATCCTCTCTCACTCTGCTGCTTAGAATCATAGAATCATAGAATTAGCCGGGTTGGAAGGGACCTCAGAGATCATCTAGTCCAACCCTTGACCCACCGGAGCAGTTGCTAGACCATGGCACTGAGTGCCACATCCAGTCTTTTTTTAAATGTCTCCAGGGACGGAGAATCTACCACCTTTTGGAGCCCTCAGCTCCCCCTGAGACCCTGCATCTCCATTGCTCAGGCTGGGCCATGGCAGGGACCATTCAGGACCTCTCAGCTCCAGTGCTGGTGAAAGCTGGAAGGTCTGAATCCTCCAGCCCCAGAACTGACCCCACAATTCAAGCTGCACCTCACCAGTGCCCAGCATCTCTGCCCTGCTCCTGCTGGCCACACCAGTGCTGACACAAGCCAGGGTGCTGGTGGCCTCCTAGGCCACATTCTGCTTCCTCTTCAGCCACTGCTGAGCAGCAGTGACCACCCAGGGGCTTTTCCCCATGGCCACTTCCCAACTTCCCAGCTGCTCTGCCCCAATCCTGAAGCATTGCCTGGGCTTGGTGTGAGCCCCAGGCAGGACCCAGCACAGGAGATGCCCCAAACCTTGCAAGACTCCTCCCTCCTTGATGCTGCTGTCATTGTCCCCTCATTTTGCCACCAGAAACCTTTGCCATAAATTGTCATTGTCCTCCTGGAAAACTTGGGCTGTGGGCTATGTCTGGTTTGCCACTGTCTGTCCTTCACCTCCAGGGCTGGATTAATCTCATGACACCAAGAGAAATTCTCACAATCTTCTTCATCCTTCAGTGCTGACTTTGCTACCACTTTCCAGGCCCTTTCCTTTCTGCTCTTTCCAAATATCCTCCTCAGTGTATTTACATTGCTGCTTCACTTGGGGAGCAGCCCTGCTCCACCAGCCTCCCCCTGGTTCTTGAGAGGGAGCATTTAGATGGGTTTTGCACCCCTGCTTTCATGAAACCCCAGATTTTCTCTTTGTTTGCCTGCTTGGCTCCCCAGATCTGCCCAGCTGTAGCACCCAGCTCTGCTTGCTGGGCCTGATTCGTGGTTGTTCACAGCCACCAATCTTCTCCTATTGATCTTTCTATTTCTGCAGGATGACATTGACTCATGCCTGCTTTAACTGAAGTCATTTTCCCAGGCAGCTTTTCTAAAAACAGCCTATTTTTCAGGAGCAGGTACAAAAAAAAACCAAAAACCCAACCCATCAGCTCTCTTCATGCTGTGATGTAGGGAAGTGATAAGTGAGATGGCATAGCCAGAGATCTCTGGTATCACCACGACAGACAAAGCTGTGATTTATAACCTCCTTTCTCTCCTTCCCAAGATGATTTGGATCCAAGAAGATCTTTCCATGGTGCTTTCCATCCTCTTGTGCTGTGCTCCTTTTCTTGCCCTCTCCAGTGACATCCATTGCCTCTGCTTTGGTCACACGAGCTGTTTCTGTGACCTCTGGGGACATCTGCTGTCACTACACGCAGTGATTCGAGTTCCTCCAAACCAAGCTTTGCATGAGGCAAGAGTAGTTTATTTTTTATCCTGTTGGGGGCACTGGTGGATGAAAACCTGGACTGCAACTGGTCCAGAACCCCCCCCCCTCTGTCCTGGGATGCATTCCCAGCAGTGTGAGGGGACTGTCCCCCTCTGCTCCCCTCTGGGGAGACCCCCCCGGGGTAAAGCTGGGTCCAGCTCTGGGGTCCCCAGCACCAGAAGGACATGGAGCTGTTGGAGCCATTCCAGAGGAGATGCTGGAAGGGCTTGTTTGGAAATCAAACAGGAATTTCACATCCCTTCCCACTCCTGGCCCCCCAGGTGGGCTGAGCCAGAGCTGTCTGCCACCCCTGAGAGGGACACCTTGGATTTCACAGCCTAGAAGGGACCTTTGGAGGAGCCCAACCCCTTGCCACAGCATGGCCCAGGTGTCCTAGTTTGGGCCAGGACAGAGCTAATTTTCTGTCATTCAGTTAGTTGGCAGCCCAGCATTAAACTGTGACACCAGGTTACTCAGGCTTCATCCAGGAGAGCCTCTGGTGGGGCAGAGCAACCCCCAACCCCATCGAGGAGCCTCAAACCTGGCAGGGCCACGTCAGCTTCAATGCCTGGGGACCTGCCCTGGTCCTAGGGGTGCCAGTTAGACCTTGCCCTGGATGTGCCAAGTCCTGGCCATGCAAGGGCACCTTTAGGCTGCTCAGGGGCAACCACAGTGGGAGGCAGCATCTGTCCCCTGGGTGCAGACAGAGGTGCTGGGTCTGGTGACACAGGGGACAGGATCTGGAAGAGACTTTGCCCACTGGTTGAGGTTGTCTGTCACTTGTTGATAGGGACAATGCAGGGCAGAAGAGGAGCTCAGATCTTTCAGATTAAATTAGTCTTTCAGATTTCAGATTAAAATCACCGAGTTTATCAGGGATTTACATCAGCATAAACAGGACCAAGTTTGCCCCGATAACTCCTTGGGTTTGCCCAACATCCATCCCAGTAACCCGCTAGCCCCACCTTCCTGCAGGGCAAAAACCATCAGGTTAAAGACATGGTTACTGACCCAGGCATGGGCACTTGCCCAGTTGTCCCAGCACCGTTGCCCAGTGCTCTTACTGGTCCCAAGGGTGTGTGATAAAACTGAGAAGCAGCTAATAAGTAAAGAGCTGCATTAAATCAGAGAGCAAAGGAAATGCATGGTGTTTCCTTTGGAAGGAAAATCCCAGGCTCACCCAGGCATCTGGCAGGAGAAAAAGGCCAAGCAGTAAAAGGAAGAAAGAAAACTTTCAGACATCACTTCTGCTGGAGGCAGATGACAAGGCTGCAAAGAGCTTTGTCCCTAGGGCTGTCCCCACTCCCTGCTGTCACCCTCTCTGCCTGCAATGCTGCAGGAGGGCACCAGCCCCTGCCAGAGCCCAGCCTGGCAACCCTGGCACTCCACAGCCCCAGCCACTCACTCTTGGCAGACCTTGGCAAGGCACAGAGAGGGCTGACATTGAGCCAGGGCACCACTGACACTCTAACGGGTTCCCGACGGTGCCGGCGGCTGGGGCTGAGCCCAGGCCATGGGAATCCCTCCACCAAAAGCTGGGGACAGGAATGGCATCCCGTGTTGGCCAGCAGGATCCCAGACAGCACGTCCCATCCTGCATCTCATCATCCCACCCGTGCTAAGGTCTCGGGTCTGTGCCCAGAGCAGGATTTTGCCAAGCTGCTTGTCTCAGCATCCTGAGAAGGGCAACAGAACTGGGGAAGGGTCTACAAGATTTGATGTTAACTAACGTTGTCCATCCTGCCCAGCACTCAGCCAGCAGGATGCAAATGAGCAATGGCACCGAGCTAACAAGGGCCCAGAGTGTCCTGTACCAGTGCATTGGGTGTAGGATAAGCCCGGGACAGGTGGCCTAGATAAAAGCACAGAGTAATTTTGGTTGGAGAAGACCTTTCAGATTAGGTCCAACCATTAACCCAGCACTGCCAAGGCCACCACTACTGCATGTCCCACAGCACCACATCTCCACAGCTTTGAAACCCCTCCCGGGATGATGGGGACTCCAGCCCTGCCCTGGCCAGCCTGGGCCAGGCCCTGACAACCCTTTCCAGGGAGAAATTGTTCCCTAGCTCCAACCTAAACTTCCCCTGGCACAACTTGAGGCCAAAAATTCCTCTTGTCCCATCCCTTGTTTCTTGGGAGCAGAGCCCGACCCCCCCTGGCTCCATCCTCCTCTCAGGGGGTTGCAGAGAGCCACAAGGTCTCCCCTGAGCCTCCTCTGCTCCAGGATCAGCACCCCCAGGGCTCTCAGCAGCTCCTGGTCTGCTGTGTGCTCCAGACCCTTCCCCAGCTCTGTTGCCCTTTTCTGGACATGCTTCAGCCCCTTCTTTCTTGTCTTGAGAGGCCCAGAACTGACCCAAGGGATTGCAGCCTGAGGTGCTGTTTTGATCCCCCAGTGACGATATCCACGGGGGTGCAGGATGCACAGTGCAGGATGAAGGGTGCAAGACGCAGGATGAAGGGTGCGGGATGCAGGATGAAGGGTGCAGGATGCAGGGTGCGGGATGCAGGATGAAGGCTCCAGCTGTCCAGCGCGGTGCTGCGGGGGGGCGGGGAAGGGGCGGGGGGGGCTGCACGATTCCCCGCCCTTCTCCGGGTCCACCCCCTCAGCGCCGCTCCCGCCGCCGCCCGCAGCCGCCGCCGCCCGGTGGAGGATGGTGGGGGCCCGGGGCTCTGCCCCCCGCCGCGGAGCTCTGCTGCTGCTTCTCGCCGCCCTCGGGGCCTGCCGCCTGCGCCTCGCCCGTGCCGGTGAGTGCTGCTCCGTGTGTGTGTCCCCGGTGAGGTTGTGCCCCCCCATCCCCATCCCCACAGGCTCCTTTGGAGGGGCAGAGGGTCCCGCTCCGAACCACCGGGAGAACGGGGATGCTCAGCATCCTTCCCCCGGGCAGCGTTGTCCCCTCCGCCCCTCCGGGGTTTCTCTCCCCTCTCGGTTCTCAGCCGTCCCCGGGGATCTGCAGCCCAGCGCCATCGCCCTCCTGCCCGCTGCTGCAGGCAAGGCCCCGGCACCGGGTGGCACCGGCGCCAGCCCGGGCTCCGGTAGTGGTTTGGGTTCCCCCCGGGACTGGGGGGATTGGGGAGGGGGGGTCCTGAGCCTGGAGCGGGGGAGGAGAGCGGACCCGAGGGAGCGGCCCGGGGCTGCGGGCCTCCTGAGCGCCTGCACCGAGGGAAAAAAAATAAATCTCAAAACAAACCAATACAATAATAATAAAAAAAGCTGCTGAGGTGGCCGAGCCATGTCCGGGGTGAGTGTTGGGGATTCCCGGTGTGTGACCCCCACATTTTTATCCCGGGGCTGCCGCGGGGCGGGGGAGTTGCTGTCCCCCCGGGGTATAAGAACTGCCCGGCTCGCATTCCCGCCGTCACCTCCGTTCTGTTGCTTTAGGGGTCGTTTTGTCGTTTAGGGTTTGGTTTTGGTTTTGGTTTTTTTTTAATATATATAATTTTGAGGTCTGAATCAGTGCATTTCCCCTCCCGATGGGTCTGGCCCAGGACTTGTGCCATGTTTGGAGCATAGGCGCTTCCATATAAATATCAGGAAGAATTTTTTCAGTGTGAGGGTGACAGAACCCTGGCCCAGGCTGCCCAGGGAGCTTGTGGAGTCTCCTTCCCTGGAGACATTCAGAGCCCACCTGGATGTGTCCCTGTGTGCCCTGCTGGAGGTGACCCTGCTCTGACAGGGGGAGTTGGACTGGGTGATCTTTCGAGGCCCCTTCCAACCCCTCACTTTCTATGATTCTGTAATTTCTATTCTATAGTTTATACGATTCTATAATTCTGTGTCCCCTTGCTCTTTGCCAGGGTGTGTGAGGCTGTTATGTGCATAACTCCCTCTCCTCCCACTCACCCACCCACCCTCCCCTACCACCCACCCCCCCACCCAGCCCCCCTCTGCCTCTACAGGGACCCCGGGGGTGCCTCCTCTGCCTGTGCCTGCCCCAGCCAGGTGCCATGTCCTGCCTCTGGGACAGCCTGTCTCTCCTGCTTTCCGCCTCGCTGGCCTCAGGAGGAGCCAGGGAATGCCTCCTGCCTCCCAGCATTGTTTTTCCGCATCCGATATTGTTTTCCCTTATATTGTTTCCCTGCTCCGGGTGCTGGGCAGGCAGCTTGCAGTGAGCTGGGGACAAGACAGCCTTGCCATGCTGCTGCCTGATCCCTGGGAAGGCTGGAAGGTGCAATTTATTTATTTATATATCTTTTTTTTTTTTTTTTTAAGATCTCCCAGCAGTTCAAAACATCCGGGTGTTTCCTTTCCGGGGGTTGGCAGTGGAGGTGGGGATGCTCCTGCTCTCTCCCTCTGTGTGGCTGTGGAGGCCGGGGTGGTCAGGCTGGGGGTGACGCAGGCTGGGATGGGAGGAAGGAGATGCCAGCAGCTCTGATGCAGCCACTGATCCAGCATAATCTCTACTGCCTCCCAATTTCAGGGAACTGGGGAAGGGATAAGCTGGCTTGTCTCGAGGGGCTGTTGCTTGGGGAGGTGGCAGAATTTCCCTTTCCCTTCTCCCCTTCCCAGCCCCAGGGTCTGCCAGAGAGGAGGCCATCAGCAGCCTGCTCCAGGGCTGGGTTACCTCACACCCTCAGCACAAGTGGCATTGGGATGGACAGCTTCACCTCTTTCCCCAAAGGAAAACTGGGGAACGGTTTTTTTGGGCTGTTTCCAAGCATCTCATTCTCATATCATCAGGAAATGCTGATGTCAGCATCCCACTGCCAGGAGGACAGGATCATGCGGCACATGGCAGTGAGCACCTCCAGGATGGTTCCTCCTGGGGATGACTGGGGCACTCAGAGGAGCATCCCTGGGATGCTGGGCAGGGAAAGGAGTCACCCCACAGCCTTCCTTCCTCCAGTGCAATAGGGGAGGGGAAACATTGACAGTTTCATCCCCTTTTATGAATTCCCTTCCTGGGTGGATAGGTCAGAGCATGGGCACAGCTGCAAGGGGAGAAGTGGCTGCTGTCAAGGAAAAAGCTGAGGGAGAAGGTCCCAGGCCAACATAACCATGTTTTTCTGCCTCTGTGGCTTCAGCAAGGCTTCTTCAAACAGGAGCTGCTGTCTCCTCCCCACCTTCACTGGTTGGTGTTGCAACCCAGAGGCCCCCTGTGATAGATGCTGTCTCCTGGGATGCAGCCTGCACGTGTCATAGTGACATCCTTGGCTTGCTGAGGGCCTTGAAGGGAAGGCAGCAGCTGGCTTTGGAGGTGGTGCAGCTGATGGTTGGATTTCAGTTGTCTCTGCTCTCCTTGGCTGTGTGTTTTCCCCCTGTGTCGCTACCTGGCACACCCAGCCTGAGGAAGAAATGCTTCCTCGCTTCATTTGCTGGCTGCATTTCCTGGAGCATTGCTGAGAGTCAGATTTTACACACCTTCTCGAGTAATTTGGTTGCCAAATTTCATCTATTATTATAAACAAAAAAAAAAAAAAAATTTTTTTCCAAATGGGATGATGGGCAGGAACCTCTTTAATAAACCTGAAACCCTGGCCCTGCTGCCACAGCCAGCACTTTGCACCAGAAACGCCTGGGGAAGCCATTCAGCAAAATCTGAGTGATCCTTTCCAGTCCAAGTGACCCATTTGGCCAGGTGTGAGCTGCCAGCTCCTCACTGCCTTTCCTCTTCATGCTGCTCTGCAGAGCTGTGGCTGGCAGCAGGGATGTTCTGACACCAGCTGCCCCAGTTCTGTGGTGGCACAAGGACTTCTCAAGGTCTAGACCTGGGCATGGCAAGGCAGGAGCCATCAGCCTTGTGGGATTGTCCATTTCTTGGCTTTTAATTTGCCTGCTTTGCAACCACCATGCTGGGGTGGGAATGGCAGCAGGGTTGAGGCACAGGGACCATCATCCTGGTCACTGAAGCTGGGGCAGCTCCAAGCTCCTTTTGGGAGCCTCACAGCAGTGCATGGCACCTTCAAGGGACCCTGCAGAGCATCCTGAGTGGTCCTAAGCCCCCTGACATCATGCAGGTCAGTCTGCAGAGAGCAAATATTCCCAGCCCCAGGTATTTCTTGAGACACAGGGTCTGGATGTTGGGGTGTCCTTTTTCATGGGTGCAGACCAAATGTTTCCCACCTGACAGCCAAGGTGCTGCTCCCCTGAGAGCTGTGCATTGCTTTTCAGTTTAGCTTTCTGTGGGATTTTATTCTTGGATATAAGATAAAAGGTCCTCCCCAACATTTCTGGGTGGGGCCTCACACCATGAGAAATGAGCCCTCATGGTGAGGTGTGGGGAGCTTGGGATGTGGGCACCCCGTGGGGCTCCATGGGTTGGGACCTGCACCAGGGACCCAGGCAGGGCTCCATCAGCTGGTGTAGGGAAAAGGAATGGGTGGAAAGGGGCCTCTGATCTCCACAATCCCAGTTCCCAGCATGGTCAGCATCAAGTAGGAGTTTATGGAAGAGATGTGGTGAAAGTTCCTCCTCTCCTTTTGCTGCAGCTCACTGGGGACCCACAAACCCCTGTGTCCCCCTGGCCATCCCCATGGGTGCAGGACCTTGGGGAGTGGAGAGCAGTGTCCCAGAGCCCAGGAGATGCTGCAGTTACCCTGAACAGGGTCAGACCTTTCGGATTCACAGCTTCCCTGGCAGCTCCAAGCGTGGGTTTCGGGTCCACAGGCAGTCTTGAGGGTCTGGAGTGGGACTGCACTGCCCAGAGGGGGGGTCCTTGGGGCTGCCATGGATGGCAGAGCCACCCTCCAACCCAGGGACCCCTCAATCCCCAGGGACTCCTGGGTCCTTCCCATACAACAAAGGTAAAGACAGCTTTGGGATGTTTGCCTGAAACAGCTCTTCAGGGCCCTGGGGGTATTAAGGGAGATAATCGGCTCAGCTCTGCCTCACATACAGGGGGGTCTGGGGACAGGGGGGGTTATGTGGGTGCTGGGGACAGTGTGGTGGGGTCACTGGGGACAGGTTCTGGGGACTAGAGTGGTGATAGGGATGTTGGGGACAGGAGGGGTCATGGACTGGCCAGTGTGCTGAGGACAGGAGGGGTGACAGTATGGCTGGGGCAATGGGGACAGGAGGGGTCACAGGATGGCTGGGGTGCTGGGCACAGGTGAACTCTGGGGACACTGGGGACAGGATAGCATGGGGGGGGGAGCATGGGGAACAGGAAGGGTGATGGAAGGTACTGGGGACAAGAAGGTTCATGGGGTGATGTGGGATGGTTAGATAGGAGGGATGAGGGGGGTGCTGGGGACAGGCGGGGTCACAGGAACAGGAAGGGTGACAGGATGGCCTCTCCCCAGGTGCAAGGTGCTGGGGACAGGAGCTGCCATCAGCCCCATCCCTACCCTTATTCCATAAACACAGTGTCTCAGTGCTTCATCCCACTGGGGGACTCTGGGGCTGCTCCCCGATGGGTCCAGAGGCTCCCCCAGACCAACTGCCCCCCAGAACCCCAGGGCTTGGCCTCAAGGCTACTGCCAGCACCCAAGCATCTCCCTCCCATGTTTGGGTTTTTCTCAGTGCCACAGCTGCAAGGTGACCAGAGCCCCAAATGGCAGCAGCAGGCCTGTAATTAGCTGCTTCATGAGCTAACAATAATTGGAATGGGAAGAAACTGGCTGTTAAGTGCTTTGAATTGGAGGAAGGAAACAGCCAGAGCAGGTCCTGATCTCTGTCTCTTCCCATCCTGGAACGCTGTGGGCTGGCAGCTGCCCACCACGACCAGGACACCCCAGGGAATGCTGCTGGGGTCTCTCCTGGAGGGATGGAGGGGGGCAAAGTTTTTGTGGGAGGGAGGTTTGCTCTTTTTGGGGGACCCATCACTTCAGGGGGGTGAAGCAAGAATTGATGTTTGGGTGTGCTGATGGGGACCCTGCATAGCACAGGTGACCCATGGGCTCCTGGGAAAAAGACAGTGCTGGAGGTCAAGGGCAGAAGGTGGGAAAAGCACCCATGGGTGCTGCCTTGTGTTCAGCTGGGGTCTGCAGATCTCCCCCTGCTCCTGGGGAGCTCTGCCTTGGGCACTCATCATCCTGCATCTGTCAGGGATTATTTCCCAGCCACCCACTAAGCCATGAGAGAGGGCAGTCCCGGTAAGCTGCCAATGTGACACATCCTGTGTCTGTAATTCCTGGCTTCCTGGCTGGAAAGGAGGTTTCCTCAAGCTGGAAGGGAGGTTTCCCTGAGCTGGCCACCTCCTATTAGAATAAAACCCAAAAGAACTCTCTGGGTCCAACTGTTTTGGCAGCATCTGCATCCCTTTTCCTGGAGCCCAGGATGCTGCATTCACCAGCACTCCTGGGATGCAGCAGGCACCCACAGGCACCCCATTTTCTGGATTCAGTCCTCCCCCCAGTTCCTGGTCTCTGTCCTGTTGGGATATGATGTATCACAGGTTTTGTGGGCTGAGTCAGCATGGGTGCAGTTGTGGGTGCAGCCCAAGTGGGCTTGGGTGAGGCAGCCCTGGCTTTTTGGCTTGTGGGGATGGGGGTCCTGCTCCAAGGTGCTGGGCAGCCAGGCAGGTCAGTCCCTATAGTGCCCAGAATGTGCTGATAAGTGGTTTTGTCCCAAGCTGGGACAGTGGTGGCAGTGGCAAGGCCATTGCCAGGTGTGTGGGCAGGACAGACAGACGGACTCCCCGCCTGTGCTGCCACCACCACCCCCGAACTGCCTTGGGGTGTTTCATCAACAGGATCGTGCTGGTGCAGCTTTTCCAAAGGCTGCAAAATGTCTCCCAGCAGCAGGGGATGGCAGCAAGGTGTGGGAGGGTTTGGTTTTGCTGGAGAGCATCTGTCCCCAGTGGGCACAGCGGGGCCGTGCCAGGAGCTGCTGCTCCGCTTTTATTTTCAGCCCACCCGTGGGAGTCTGCGGTTGTTCCACGGGTGGGGGGCAGGAGATGGGAGCTGCCCTCTCACACCTCCATCTGGGACAGTGCTGGGCCTGCCAGGAGAGCCCACTGGTGGCCATGACTCTGCTCTCCATGGCTCACTGGGTCCACAGGTGGTTGTGTCTCTGTGGGTCCTGATCTGCGTGTGCCCCGTCCATGGCAGGAGGAGAGAGCCTGAGCCCTCCCCTTGAGGCTGCTCAGGGTTTGGGTGGCTCTGTGCCATGGACCCACACACACTGCAGCACCCTGGTGCTGCCTGTCCCCTGCCACGATGGCACCACGAGGGTCTGACACCCTGTCACGAGTGCCACGGTGTTAGCACCCGGTGTCACCACACCGTGCCTGCGTGGGTCAGTCCTTCTCACCCACTTTTGGAATTGCCCCACACCTTGGCCCTGGCCCCTGCCTGCTTTGCCCATCACCCCGTGCCAAACCCAGCGAGTAAAAATTAAATTTAAAAAAAAACAAAACAACCAACCCTTGCCCCAGCCCTATTGGTACTTACGTGAGTAAAACCTGATAAACAAGGCTGAAAGAAGGTGTGAGGGACACAGCAAGGTGCTTGTTGGCACAGGGTGGCAGTAGGGACAGTCTGGGGTCCCCTCCATGGAGTAGCCATGACACTACATCTTACTGCCTTGAGGCTGCCTGCTGTTCCCTCTTCCTCCACCCCACTTTGCAGGAGCAACCTGAGATTTTGGGGTGCTTGTAGGGCAGGGTCTGCTCTAGGGCAGAGGAATGCTGGGGTCTGACTGGGGTTGCTGAGGGTCTGGCATCCCCACACCCCTGCGGCAGCCTGGCCCAGGCACTCTTGGCCCTCAAGTTCCTCTCAGCATTGAACCCAGCAGGTGCCAGGCAGGTCCCCCAGCACCTGGCTGGTTGTAGGGTGAGGAGGAATGACCCTAAAGCAGAGCTGGCAGCAGACACTGGCTGCCACCAATCCACCATGGCCTTGACCGTGGTTATCCCTCCAGCTGTGTGCCAGCTGGGCCCAACCTGGGAGCAGAGACCTGCACCCCTGTTCCCTCGGTGTCCCCCCATGCCTGGTGTGTGTCCCCATGCCTGGTGTGTGTCCCCATGCCCTGTTTCAGTGACTGTCCCCCCCAGGGCCATGCCTAGCTGCCATCTATGGCCTCAGGGATGGGGTGAGCTCCATGCCCGCTCCCCAGCTGCAGCCGGTGCCAAACTGGCTCTGCCAGCTCATACCAGTGGCACCAGTGCCTGGCAGCCAGCAGGCTGGGCGTAGGTGTTGGTGCTGCCAGTGCACAGAGCGGAAGCACTCGGACCAGTGCTCAGAAATAATTAATTATCCACTCATATTAAATTTTATCCATCTGCAGAAGTGACACAGCGAGGGCAGTTTCTCCCAGCCACCCAGAAGTCCTCCCTGGTGTGACTGTGGGTTTTTTTGTTGGGTTTGTTGGGTTTTTTTTCCACCTGTATATTTTGGCACAGGTGTCACAAAACTGCTTCACCCAGGGCTGTGTCTGCCAGCAGCTCTGTGCTCTGCCCAGCCATAGCCAGACACTGCCAGAGCTGTGTCTTGGGGGGGGGTGTCCTTGGGGCTGAGGGCTTCGTGCTGAGCTTCTCCACCCCCCCCAGGTAACCAATCTGGGGTCTGGGTCTGTCTGTGCACACACCTTGGAGCTCACATTCCAGCATTTCCTCAGGGCTGTTCCCACTCCCACACATCCCTGGCTTGGGCTCAGCTCACACCTGCAGGGAGCTGCCTGCCTCCCCCAGCACTGGCAGCTTCTCCCACCCAAAGCCCCTCATGGTGGGTACATTCAGAGTCAGACGTCTCCCTATGGCTCCCAGTGCTCAGTCCCTGGCACCCAGCCTGGCACCGGAGGTGCCAGCCCAGCCTTGGAGCTGCCCATGGGCTTTGGGGTTGTGCCAGAAGCTGCTATGAACCCCACACCCTGCAGAGCACCAGGATATCTGCTCACCAACCACCTGATTACACACAGGGACATTTATCAGCTCAGCTCCCGCCCATCTCACTCCAGTCCCAGCCTGTGACAGCTGGGCAAGCACAGCTCGTTCCTCAGAGATAAGGTCCCACCTTTGTCTGCTCCAGCCTGGGCTTTATTTAACCGGTTGCTGGGCACTGGATTGGGGCTGCCTCCTCCTCCTCCCTTCTCCCACTGCCCCGAGGCGTCCCCAGGGTGGCTCCAAGGGGGCTCTGAGCTGACTTTGAGGGTCCCACCAGGGTCTCGTGGTGCTGGGTGGCCACAGGAGTGGAGTGATCCATGCCAGGGGATCTTCCTGCCACTGATGAACAACTTTTGCCAGCACCTCCTTCAGGGTTGACAGGGTTTAACACTTAAACAGAGTGACAGATGTTCTCTGTTAATTCCCCTCCCTGATAAAGAAAGGAGAGAGAATAAGGGAGAGAGACTGATGGGTTGGAAACTAAACTACACTGCTTTAATGGAACAGGAAGGATAAATGATGTGCTGGCCCAGGACAGGGGGGTGATGTGTTCCCATGGGTCTGTGGGGTCTCTGATGTTTCCCCCAGAACCTGGCAGGCATGTGGCACCTCCCCATCTCTTGCCCCACATGTTTTGGGGGTTTTGTGATTTTTAAACAAAGTGGCCTTGAGAGTGAGCTCAGGGCAGGGGAAGCAGGCAGCTGAGTCCAATTTCTGTCCTCAAACACCTGATTATTTTCCCATTAATTCCCCCCCAGCCACACAACCAAGCCTTCTGCTTTCCTCAGGGAACAAGCCCAGCACCATGGGGCAAGGGGGACCTTGAGCCAAGCCCCCCAGGCTGTGGTGCCAGGTGTGGGGTTCAGCCAACCCTAATGGCAGCTGCCAGAAAAACCCTGCAGGGAAAACCACTGCAGCAAGGGCAGCTCTGCCCTGGTGTGGCACTGCCAGCTGGAGAGTGATGGGCATGATGCCCCATGGGGTGCAGGGGGAGGCATTACCAGCAGTTACACCCTCTGCTGAGCAGTTCACTGGGAAATAAAAATAAGGCTGTGCAAGGGGAGGTTGTTGGGGGTGACATTCTGCCTGTGTTGCTTTGGGGTGGCATCCCACACTTGCCATTTTGGGGTGGCATTCTGCTTGGTAGCTGTGCCTTTGCTGAGGGGATCGTGGTGGCCCTGGTGCCTCAGAGTGGCTCCGTGCTGTGCCAGGACTTCCCAGGATGCAGTGTCTGGACACACAGCCTCTGCCTCCTCCCCCCAGTGTCCTTCAGGGATGAGATTTCTCAGAAAAGCCCCAAACTTTCTGGGAGGCTGTGCTGCAGCAGGGCTGTCCCTGGTGTTCCATCCCCCAGGCCATGAGGACGGGCAGGCAGTGGGCACTTTGCCCACAGTGTTGGTGTGGGTGGATGAGAGCTGCTGGGGACAGCGTGGGATGGTGCCTGGAGCTGGCTCCTGCTGTGACTCATGGCTGGGCTGGGGGTGGCCAGGCCTGGCCCTGCTCCCAGAGAGGGCCTCTGGCTCTGTTCCTGCCTGTGGTGAGAGGGTGGGCATGGCCACACACTGATGCAGGTGGAGGGCAGGGATGGGGTAACTGTGCCCCACACCCCTGTCCAGCTGTACTGCCTTCATCCAGCTGTGCTCCTCTCCATCCAACTGTGAGTCTCCATCCAGCTATGCTGCCCTCATCCAGCTGTGCCCCTCTCCATCCAGCTCTGCACACCCTCATCCTGCTCTGCCCTGAAGCCAGATGTGTGTCCCCATTCCCTTGTGTGTTCATACCCAGCTGTGCACCCCCATCCAGCTGTGCTCAGCCCAGGACAGGAGCACGCTGCCATGAGCTGGTGACAGGAGGTTCTCTGTGCTTGTGCCATGGCAGTGTCAACCCCTGGCAGCAGCTCCTGCCATGGTGTGTCACAGGCTGGGTCCCTCTGATTTACCCTGTTGCCATGTCAAAGGAGAGGAAACTCAGTGTACTGGTGATGATGATGATGATGATGATGATGATGATGATGATGATGACGACGACGATGACTACTACGACCTCTCATGGCCATGCTGAAGCTTGGAGAAGGTTATTTTGGGTTGGTTTGCTTTGACAGGTACCACTGGTTTTGGATTGGTTGGATTTCAGCTGCCAGCTCTGCAGGAGTCAGGGTTGGTTGGTTTCCTGCAGCACTTTGGGCTTGGACCATCCTAAGAGACAGTGACACACCGGGCTTAGAGTCATAGAATCACAGAATCAGCTGGGTTGGAAGGGACCTCAGAGATCATCAAGTCCAACCCTTGATCCACTCCCCCCGTGGTTCCCAGCCCATGGCACTCAGTGCCACATCCAGTCTCTTTTGAAATATCTCCAGCAATGGACAATCCACTACTTCCCTGGGCAGCCCATTCCAATGCCTGAGTGTCTCAGAGGATGGCAGCACCCTGGCCTTGGGGCCCCATGCAGGAGGACACAGGCACTGCCTGCTCTCCCTTGGCTTTCCCACAGTGAGGTGAGGCCACGGGCAGCCCTGGTGAGACCCATCCACACCCAGTGACATGCCCAGGAAGCCACAGACAAGCCCAGGGGGTGTGTTTGAACCCTCTCCTTTTCCTGACCCTGTTTTCTGCTGTCCCTGCAGCTGTGTCCTGTCCAAGGAGCCTGGACTGTGCCCTGCAGCGCCGGCAGTTCTGCCTGCCTGGCTCGGGCAGCTGTGGCCCCTGTCTGCCTGCCTTCCAGGAGGACAGCCGTGGCCGATGTGTCCAGAAGCAGCTCTCACTCAGTGGTAAGTGCACATCCCCTGCACTGGCCCCTTCTACAACCCCCTGCCCACAAACCTACCCCACTCCTTGGCAGATGCAGGAGTTTTCCCCTTCCCTGGGGCAAGCTCCCACCCCCTGCTCCCCATCTTCCAGTTTCTCCTCTCCCTGGAAGCTGTTTCCCTCCCACACCAAGCCCTGGCTCCACCAGGAGTGGGGGGAGTTCGGGGCTGATAAGGAGCACACAAACCCCATCCCACTCCTTGTGCATCCTCCTGCAGCTGTGCCAACAACTCTGGGTGCCCTGCCAGCACCCGGGGGGGACCTAGGGGCTGTCAGGGGTTGGTTTTCCCTTGGCAAGCAGAGCTCATGGTCCCTTCTGGAGCCCAGGCCCAGCTCCTGCCTGTGGTGGGCATTGCCTGGCCTTGGCATGTGGTTGAGCTGGTGCTTGCCAGAAAACATCCTCACTGGCACTGCACTGCCATCCCCACCAGCACATTTCTTTTCCCCCACCTTAAGTCCTAAAGTGTCCCCTAAAACACACGGGGTGGCTTATCCCATGCTGGGCACTGTGAGCAGAGAGGCCAAGCAGGGGCTGGCTGGGCCATGACAGGACCCAGAGGAGCAGCCCCCCACTCTTTTGTATCCACGGGGGGTCTGCTGGGGTTTTGGGGTGTGTTTGTGTTCTGGTTCCTGTGTCTGGGACACGCTGTGGGTCCAGCTGGGAGCTGGGCTGTAGCCAGAGCTGTGGCTCTGCCCGTGCTTTGCAGGGGGTGGGCACATGAGGGGTGGCAGAGTTCATCATGGCCTTTGTGCCATCAGCCTCCTCACAGGAGGATCACCCCTTAAAGCAAAGGAGAGACCCCCCAAAGTGAGAGAGACCCTTTGTGATTGCTGGAGGGTATGGCAATGGGATGAGGTCCAGGCTTGGTGTTTGGGGGTAGGGGGATGAAGGACAGATGTCCCCAGCATGGACCCCATATCTGCAGGTAGCTTAAACAGTTGTTTGTGGTATATTTTTTAATGGGAGATCTTGGGAGCAAATTCCCCTCTCTGAAGGGCTGTGCATCTGCTGGCATCTCCATAGCAACCCTGCTCTCTGCTGGCTTTGGCAGGGAGCTGCATCCACCCAGCATCTTCACCCACTTTGGGCAGAGGGCTGTGAGGCCACGGTGGCACCATCCAGCCCCAGCAGGGACACTCAGGACCATATAATGAGGGTCCTGGGAATGCCAGGAGCATGGAGCATGGCCACCATCCCATGGTCTCTCCCAACCCTGTCCTCTTGCCTCAATCAATGCCACCACCTTCTGGCAGCAGAAGGACAGGGACAGGGAGAAAAAAAAAAAAAAAAAAAAAAAGAGGATCCCCTCCCAAAATCCTGTTCTGGCTTGCAGGGGGAGTGGTTTTATTTCCACGGGTGCTTTTGCATCCTGCCTGTACCTCAGTCTGGCAGCAGCACCCAGCTGCCTGGGGGACTTGTGGGCATGCAGAGGAGCTGTGATAGCTGCATTTGGGGGGGGATGGAATGTAAATAAGGGGGGCAATAAGGGGGGCTGCAGTGGCACAAGGATGCCAGTGACACCAGTCCTGAGGAAAAGGGGGTCCAAGCTCACAGACTTGGGGGATCCCCCCTCCCCACTTGCTGTGCTGCCAGTGGTATCAGCCATCCTGGGGCAGGACTAGAGGAGTAAGTTGACTTGTAGGAATTTTATGCCCTCCTGTGGACACAGTCAACATCAAGTTTCCTCCACTCTGGGCGGAAGCCACACGTGTCCTTTGTCACTCCCTGATGTTCCCAGAGCCCTCCTGGGAGCTGGCAAGACTCTGGGAAGGGGCTGGGATGCTGTGTGCCAGCCTGGCTGTGCCCTCCCTGCTGCAGTGGTGGGACCTGCCATGAGAGGGCCCCTGTGCCCTGTGCAAGCCTGGTGCAAATCTTGTGCACATCCTGAGCATGTGCTGTGCATGCCCCGTGTGCACCCTGTGCATGCTCTGTTCCTGCCCAGCGTGCTCACCTCACTGCAGGGCTGGGGAGATCCTAGGAAATCTTTGCCTCTCTCTTGCAGCCAGACCCAGGGCTTGGGTCAGCCAGGCAGGAATTAGGGGGTCACCTCATCCCCTGGTTCCTGGGGAGCAGCCCTGCTCCAGTGTTTCACCCCCCAAGGTGCCCAGCAGTATTTGGCCATGGGTGCAAGGCAGGTTCTGCCCAGGCAGCATTGCAGGGGGGCAGATGTGGCATTGCCAAGGGAAATCTCAGCTGCCAAACAAAACGGGTGTGTGGGGATTTTTTTTGCTGCTGAAAGGGAACCTGGTGGTAAAGCTGGCTAATGCAGGTGAGCAGCACTGCCAAAAAGCAGCAAACAGCCCAGCAGCCTCAGTTCTCCCTGTGCCACTTGGCACTGCAGGAGGCTCAGAGCTGCCCTCAAATTTTCTGGCTTTTTTTTTTTTCCCCTTTTCAGCTACATCTCATTCATCCTCTGACGCATCAACTGTGGCAGCTGCATCTGCCCAAGGCACAAAGGCACATCCTGCATCCTCCAGACCTAAAAGTGACCTGTGTGTCCAGACCAGGCTGTCCCCCAGGTCCTATGAGAATGAGGGTAGATTGAGGTGGAGAGCCAGAGCCAGGCTGTCCCCATCCCAGGCACAGGAATGTCTCTATCCCAGGCACAGGGCTGTCTCCATGGGGCACAGGAATGTCCCCACAGGGCTCTGACACTCACCCTCTGCCAAGTCCCCTGCCTGTCTGAGGAGTCTGGTGCTGTGTTGGTCCCTCAGCCCTCACCAGCAGGCATGGCAGTGGTGGCACAGCCCCAAAGCTGGCATCGTGTGGCCGTGGCTCTGCTTTCCAAACTGCTTTGGGGTGGAAATAACAGGGTGCAAAGGGGCAGGGAAACCCAGGGTGTGTGGGGTGCTCCAATTCCTGCCAAGTGCAGGAGGATGGGGGCGTTCAGGGAGCTGGAGGACACAGGGGACATGGTGACAGTGGCTCTTTGTGCACTTGTTTAAAGTGTCCTTCTTTTAAACTGCCTTGTGCAGCTCTGAGTCACAGGCATCTGAGAGGCCTTTGTGTGTGGCTCCTGAGAGAACTGGGATTTCTTCCCAAACATCGGGAGAAAGGAGGGTTTCCAGAGGAACTGTGATTGTTATAACCTTGAATTATCCAGGAACTTCGCCTTTGTACATCTTGACTTACCCTCCAGGGCTTCCCGCTGGGAGCAGCCTGAATGCGGGCAGAGGGAGCAGGGCTGAGAACAGGGATGTCTCCTGCCTTTGAAGTTGAGTTTAATCCTGTTAAAAACAGAGTGAGGAGTGTCAGAGCCTGACACTGCTCCACAGGCTGGGGACAGCAAGGGGACAGCAAGGCCATTCCTGCTGTCACCCCACGGGTGTGCACCCCCAGGCTGAGGTGAGGACTCTTCCTGTGCCCCATGCCAGGGGTGCCCAGCCCTTTGTGGGTCCCCAAGGTGCACCTCAGGGGCACACCTCAGGCATGTGCTCGTGCAGTCACCCCTGAGGTGCTCAGCCAGTCCCTGTGGGCATGGGGTGGTCCCCACTGCAGGGAGCACCTTGACCCCCTCCCCAAAGGGGCTGCGTCCTGATGGTGCTGGGCAGAAACCATCCCCTCAGCTGGAAAGAGGGGTCCCCCCAGCTCCTGGACAGCCCTGGATGATTCCCCACCCCGGGATAGCTCCAGCCCCCAGGCCATACAGTACAGGACAGTGGGGGGGGTGGGGGGGAAGCCACCATTCAGTGTCCCTTGCCTGCCAGAGCTGCCCCTTGTACCCCATGGGCTGGCTGGGGGGGTCTCTCTCTGTCCAGCTCATGGCCCCAGGAGGCAGGTCCTGAGCACTGGGCACTGGCAGCCTGATCTGACAGGGTTCTGCAGCACCCACTGTCTCTGGCATGGGGGATGGCTGCAGCATCTGCTATCTGTGGGGTGAAAAGCATCCTAAAAGAAGCAAGGACACCTGCAGATCCCAGATCTCAGCTTTGGGGCTGCTGTTGTGCCAGGAGGCTGCATCCTTGGACTCCAAACCACTCACATTTGCTCATGCATGGCCAATGGTCCCCATCTCGGGGGGGATGCCTGGCCCCGGGGTGCCCATCTCACCCCCCCTCTCTCCCTCCACAGGGCAAACATCCCTTCCCAGCCTGGAGGAAGAAATAGATTTACTGGCAGACGTGCTGGCCAGGCAGGAGGCCCCTGGCCCCAAGGCACTGCAGGATGGCAAACCCAGGAGTAAGTACCTGCTCCCCCCTGGTACAAACCTCACCCCAGCTGGATTTGATCTCCAGAACTGTCCGGGCACCTCTTCTCACAGCTCTGCCTTCTCCCACAGCCACCCTGGTCCCCGACAGCATCAGACAGCGTGTGGCCAGCGGGCTGAGAGGGGGGATTCTGCAGCAGGATCCTGCTGGCAGCAAGTCAGCCACAACCCTCCCCACCACCACCACCACTGCCACGGTCCAGAAGTATCCAGTGGAAGCATCCCCCATCCCTTCCAATGACAAAGTGGTGCTTGGTGAGACCACGGGGTTCAGGTGGCTCCTGGGAGGGTGTTTCACATCCTGGCCAGGGAATTGTGGGCTGGTGGCACCGGGCTCACCCTCTGTCCCCCTGTGTCCCCTTCTGCAGGGCTGATCGTGGTGTGCACGGTGGCCGGGGTCTCGGCGCTGATGGTGGCCGCAGTCTGCTGGTGCAGGTGAGCCAGGGGCTGTCAGTGCCAGCCAGTGCCTCAGTGTCCCTGGGCCCTGTCCCAGTGTCCCTGGGCCCTGTCCCAGTGTTTCTGTGCTTCCTAGGCTTAGGTGGGGCAGGGTGCTGGAGGAAAGGCTGCCCTTGCCAGTCCTGCAGGTATGGGGCTGAAGGACAGTGGTGAGACCCCAAGTGCCAGGCACAGGCTCCTAGGAGGGGATGGCACCTGGTCTGGGAATCTCTGTGGTGCTTACACTCCTGGCACACTGGTGCCTTGTGCCCAGGTCCTGTAGGGTGGAGGTGGCTGTGCCTGGGGGTGCCACCCGTCATGGGTGCCATCACAGGGAATGAGGAGGAGAGCTGATCCCCTCAAGGGTCAGTGGCTCCTTTACAGAGTTGTCTGCTTCTGAGGCTGCTGCTGACCACTCTCCTCCCCCCTGGCAGGCTGCAGAAGGAGATCAGGCTGGCACAGAAAGCTGACTACTCAGCACAGCGAGTGGCCAGCCCCCTGCCCTATGACAAGATCTCGGTAAGTCCCCCACATTCTCTCGACGGGTCTTTGTGCTCAGCTCAGGTGTTTGCTCTGCTTGAGGAGCTTCCAACACAGGGGGACACTCCCCTGCTAGGCTGGAGGTTCTCCAGAGCCTGATCTCCAGGCCTGTCTTTGCTCTCTCTGCAGCCCGGGGACAAGACACTGGCTCAGAGTGCCCAGATGTACCACTACCAGCACCAAAAGCAGCAGATGCTCTCCATGGAGAAGTAAGCAGCCCCAGGAGCAGGCAGCAGACCTCATTGCTGTACCATGTCCTGCCATTAACTGGGGTGCTTCACCCCCTCTCTGCATCCTCTCCCCCAGGCATAAAGAGGAGCCCAAGCTGCCAGACTCAGCATCATCTGACGAGGAGAATGAGGATGGAGACTTCACGGTGTATGAGTGCCCCGGGCTGGCTCCGGTACGGGGGGTGCAGGGCAGCTGGGGAGGGACCTGTCAGTGCAGGGTGGGATCCAACACATCCTGAGATGTGCAGTTCCTCATGAGGAGCCTTTTGAACCTGTCCTTCATAAGACAGGTTGAGAGAATTGGGGGTGTTCAGCCTGGAGAAGAGAAGGGAGCAATGGGGAGACCTTAGAGCACCTTCCAGGGCCTGAAGGGGCTCCAGGAAAGCTGGGGAGGAACTTGGGACAAGGGCCTGGAGGGATGGGATGAGGGGGGAATGGCTTTAAATTGGAAGAGGGGAGATTTAGGTGAGACATTAGGAAGAAATTCTCTCTTGTGAGGGTGCTGAGCCCCTGGCTCAGGTTGCCCAGAGAAGCTGTGGCTGCCCCATCCCTCGCAGTGTCCAAGGTTGAATGGGGCTTGGAGCACCCTGGGCTGGTGGGAGGTGACCCTGAGCATGGCAGGGGGTTGGATTAGATGACCTTTAGGGTCCCTTCCTACCCAAACTATTCAGTGATTCTATTAAAGCCTGAGATGATCCAGCTCCTCTGCTTCCCCCTTGTTCCCTGGCCAGGTCCCACCAAAGCAGATGCCCTGGTCTGGGTGCCATGGCACAGGGCTGTTCTCTGGGGATCACTGCCCCATGTCTTTGGGAGCAAAGAACCAGAGCAGCCCTTGTCAGAGCCACCCAGCCCCTGAGGGACATGGTCACCTCGGGCTCTGAGCATCAGGATCGGGGAGCTCATCCTGGAGCCTCCTCAGCACCTGGACCTGTGACCCCTTAAAGCCAGGGGCAACTTTCCTGGCTGGCAGGACACCCCAGGGAAGGGCAGCTCCTAACAGCCCTGGGTACAAAGAGCACAAAGAAACCCGAAAGGATCCTTTCACATGGTAATGACTGCGGAGCCCGGCCATCAGGGCCCAGATTAAGGGTCATCATTAGGTCTTTGCAGGCCCATTAAAGGGCACTTGACAGCAAGTCTGGGCAAGGAACCCCATTCCTGCCAGCCTGGGGGTCCTGTCCTGGGGTCCTCAGTCTGGGCAAGGAACCCCATTCCTGCCAACCAGACCCATCCATCCAGACCCAGTCCCCAGCCATGCTGTGTGGTCCTTTCCCACCCAGGACAATTCCCAGCCAGGACAATGGGTTTTACCCCAGCATCCCGGGCCTGGTGGAGAGGCAGTGCCTTTCCAGGGGAGACAGCGGGATCCTGGTGTGTAACACCCCATCTCAGCCCCACGAGGTCCCCCATCTCCTCCTCCCTCCCTGCCGGGCTGAGATTCAGACCCAAACCCCTTGGGACAGGGCAGCTCAACCCCATCCAGTTTCTGACCTCCTGCCTTTTCCTTCCTTCCCCCCCCCCTGCCATCACAGACTGGAGAAATGGAAGTGAGGAACCCGCTGTTTGACGACTCCTCCTTACACCCCTCCAACCCCAGTTCGCACCAGTAACACCCCCTCCTCTCCTCTGCCCGAGCTCGCTCCAGACTCTGTGCCTGACGCCAAGGGGCAACCGCGCCGGAGGGGCAACCCCAGAGCGATGGAGGGGCGCGGACCGGTGGTGCCAGGCTGCTCACACCTGCCCAATAAACACCCACTAACAGCTATGGGAGGGGGGGATCGCCCCCGTTTCCAGCGTCCTTGTCCTCTTTGCTGCTGTGATCGCATCCCTGCCTTGCCCTTCGCTCACTGCTCTCGGGGACAAACCAGCCCCGCACGGGGAGTGGCCGCTGATTCGGTACCGAAACTGGGAGGGCCACAGCACTGTATCTGTATTTGGCTTTATGGAGGAGGCTGCAGCTGGGCTGGTGCCTCAGGAGCTGCGAAAGGGATGAAGGGGGGGTTGGAGAGCAGGAAAGGGGGCTAAGGGCACCCAGGCATTTCCATGCCTGCAGAGGAAGGTGTCAGGGCTGCCGGTCTGCCCAGAGCCCCTCTGATAGGGATGGAGACTGAGAGCTCTGGTGCTGGTCTGCCTCTTTCTTCCCTGCCTGGGAAGCCCCTCGCAGCAGGGTCCCACTTGGGGCAGAAGCAGGAGCAGCTCAGGCAGGTGCTGGCATCAGTCCCAGGATGCAGCTTCTGATGCTGCCCTGCACAGGGTCTGGCTGGAACAGAAGCTCTGCCCTGTCCCTGCACAGACTCCTTCCCCTTCTAGGGGTGCTGGCCTTCTGGAGCCTCAGAGCATGGACCATCCCAGTGCCACTGGGACCCCATGCCAGGCTGTGCCAGCAGGGCAGCTGCTCCTGGGTTCCAGATGGGCTCTGCCCCTGGACTTTCATGGGGTGAAAGATCAGAAAAAATGTTTGAGGTTTTGGTGTTAAGCCTGTGTGGCTGTGGAGGAGGAAGGAGTGAGACTGATGGGCTCTTGGCAGGCTGGGAGGGACAGCCAAGACACAGCTTTGCTGCTTCTCTGCCCCACAGAGCCCATGCCCTCTGCAGCATCCCTGTGGAGCATCGGCCTCACACTTTCTCCATGCATCCCTTCATGGAAGGGCACAGTCTCCCGTGCTCCATCCTGGGCACCTCCCAGGCTCCAGAGATATCCCTGCATCCCTCCATGTCCTTTGTTTGCATCCAGGCTCACCACCCCCAACAACACATCTTTGCTGGGACCCCAGCACTGGTCCCCAAAGCCTCCCTTGTGCAGTGGCCATGACCCCTCTGGTGCAAGGCCTGGGGTGGGTTTGGGGCTGCTTTTCACAGATGTGGCTTCATGTCCACCCTGTCATGGACTGTTGTGGCCACAAATGACCTGTTGAATGCACACATGTGTCTTGCACAAGGATGGCCTCTTGCACACGGGTGGCCTCTTGCACACATAGGAGCCGTTGCACACTCAGCATCCCTTGCACATGCAGGCAGGCACGGGGCCTGTGCCCGTGAGTGATGGTGATGTGGGAAGGTCCCTGGCAGGTCACTGGCTCTGGCTGTTGTGCAGATCATTTTCCCCCCAACTCCCGTACCTGTGGGCTGCCGCCCCTCTCCCCATGCCCCTCGGTGTTGTATGGATTGTAGTTCTTTTAAAAGGAGATTTTATTAAACGACCATGTTTGAGACCCATGCGAGTGTGTGGTGTGGGGCCAGCTCCCCACTGCGGGACCCTCAGCTCGGGGTGCTCCTCTCAGGAGCGGGGTGGGATGGGAGGACAGGTGGATGCTGTGGGTTCTTCATCCCAAAAGCTTCCTCGGGGAATAGCAGGACCTCTGCAGCTGGAGCAGCCTCCAAACACTTCCCAAAGGTTTTCCCAGACCCGGCAAGAACCGAAGTTTTCTTGTCTTGCTTCTCGGTGTCTGGCAGGAGAGCTTTCTTCAAGGAAAGGCTGGATGAGAGGTTGGATGTCCCTGCCCATACCTCGCCCTGCAGCACCCAGCACCCATCCGGCCCCCTGCCCCCGAGGGCCGGGCCCTTCGCACCTCTGCGGGGCCAGCAGATAAGGGCTATCGTGTCCCCCCATTGTTTGGAGCCTGAGCTCCGCTCCCGGCCCTTTGATCACACCAGCCCCCCCATCAGGCTGATACGATCTCGTCTCCTCCTGGTTTCGGCAGCCCGGAGGGTGGGTGCTGACTCACTACCAAAACGCTTGGGCACCCTCAGGGGTGCTGCACTCAGCCCCTGCTCATAGATCGCCTCGGGGGGTCAAGTCCCAGGCAGGCAGCATCGCACCCTAAATCATCCAGGACCACCCCAAAGCTCAACCCCCTGGAGAAACTCAGCCTTGCACCCCATCTCTGAGGTCCCCAAATCTGACCTGCCTTTGCTCTCCGAGTCCAGATGCGTCTCAGAGTGCACCCAGTCTCTTTTGATCAGCTCAGGCTTAAGGTAAACCCTGGCTTCTCCTAGCAGGAAGAACCCCTGGCTCAGGGACCCCAAGAAACTTGTGTCCCCACTGCATGTGCGGACAGAAGAAACACTTCTGGGAAACTATTTCTGTGCTGCACGCATTCCTGTGCTGGGGGCAGGGTCTGTGCTCTGCCCCAGCCGGTCTGTGCCTCAGTTTCCCCATCTGTAATGCAGCAGAGAGGTCTGACTAGCAGGTTCAGGCACCGTGGTGAGGGGGGGTGATGCCCACATTGAACCCCGGGCTTGGTAATGCCTTTTTAATGAGGTGACAGAACAATCCCAAAACACCCCTCATCAATTTTGTCCCAGCTGGGTTTGAAAGCAAAAAAGGCCCATCTGGGCCAGCTGCAGTCAAGCAAACTGTGATTTCATGGAGGAGATTCAGCATCCCTCTCAGGGATGGAGCTTCTGAAGCTGAGGTCGCTGCCCAGCCCTCCTCACAAACCTGGGGTGAAGACTGTACCCAGATTCTGACCAGCTATGCAGGGCTGCAGCCCTCCAAGGTATGAAACCCCGAGGATCCATCAGATCCCTAGGGGCTTTGCCATCACCTCCCCCTGGATACAGAGTGGGCTGACAGTGAATAAACCATCACCTCTCGTCATACAGTTAAAAACTTGCTTCCAAGCCAAACCAGTGCCAGACTCATCAAAGGAAAGTCAAGTGGATGCACATCTCTGTCCCCCAGCTTGCTGCCACCTCAGTGAGCCATGGATGCATTCTGCTCCCCTTCTCCCGGCAGCATCACAACCATCCCTGGCTGGGTCACAGACTGCAGAGCCGGGCCCGAGTCTGGAGCATGAGCAGGCTCCAACCACGAGGGTGACAGGGACACAGCAGCCATGCAGCTGATGGAGGGACAAACCCTTCCTTCTCCTTGAGCAGGCAGAAGGCTACGATCCAGCCAGGTCCCTCCCATCCGTGCACGATGATCCCGCACAATAACGGGGCACCTCACAGAACCTCCTCAAACGTGCCCCATTGAAATGTAGGGGGGGAGCACGCACCGAGAAACCCCACTGACTCCCTCCACATCCCCCAGCGAAAACCATCAGGGCCACAATGGGCCCCGCTCCTACAAAGGGGCCGGTTCAAAGTCAACGTCTCCCTTCCCCTCCGCCTGTATATGAAAGGCAGCAGGAATGCGTTTGAGGCCTCGTCGGGCTGGGGGGCTTCCTGGGGGGATGGAGAGAAAGAGCAGGTTGGCAGGAGGAGGGGATCCAGCCCGGGAACAATAAATCAAAGGAAAAGGGAGTTACTGCCCGGCCAAGGAGCTTCTGAAACCCTGGGCCACAGCGGGAGCCCGGGAGGAGCAGGGCTGATGGCTGCCATCAGAGTCCCGCAGAGAGACTTCCTCTGCCTGCTGGCAGGGACAGGCAGGGTGCAGGCAGTGAAACAGGCAGTGGGGAAAGCAGTGGGGAGGCAGTGGGGAGGCAGTGGGGCCTGCCTGCACAGCACCTGGGTGCCAGCACCCTCACAGCAGGGGATGGGGACCCGGCTCTCCCTTCCCCACTGCCGGACCCAGTGCCTGGTGGGGATAGTGCCTCATGGGGCAGTGCTTCCCCTCGGCTGGTTTCACAGACGTAGGGCTTATTCATTATCCACGAACCCACTGAAGGGGCTTTTGCACCCTCAGATCACTTTCCTGGAGCTGCCCTCCCTCCCCAGAGCAGCCTGGCAGAGCAAGACTGGCAGACAGGCACATGTCCAGCCAGGAGTCAGAAATGGGCTTTATTACCAGCTCATCCTCTTGATCATTCTCCTTTACTTACAGGGGTATCATTACAAGGGGAATGATGTTCCACTCCTCCCAACATGTGACAACACCCTGTGCTGCACCAGAGGCTGCTGTTATCTGGGTGCCAGCCCCTGGGTGCTAATCTTTAGGTACTTGTCCTTAAGTGCTGGGCCCTGGGTACATGAGCTGGGGTGCCAACCCTTGAGGAGGAGTCTCTGGGTATGAGTCCCCAGTCACCAGTCCCTGGGTTTTTGTTTCTGAGTGTAAATCCTTGGGTGCCAGCTTCTGGGTGCCAGCCCCCTGGGCATGAATCTCTGGATGCCAGTCCCTGTGTGCTCCCCCCTGGGTGCCAGCCCTCTCAGGACCCAAAGCAAGTCCTTCATAACCATTGTGTTTCCCCAGGCTGGCTGGCATCATAATCCCCATCCCACCGCAGCAGGGGAGGCTGCTCCATCCTATCTCTCCGGCATATCTACAGTGCCAGACGGCCACAGGCTACCGGTAATCCGTGTTAATAAACAGGGAATGGTGCTGGCAACAGGATCAGCCCTCATCCTGCTCCTGCAGAGGTCAAAGGTGCCCAGGCAGCCCTTGCCTGCCTGTACCGAGGAGCAGGGCATGGCTGAGCTCTGCAGAGCATTGGGAAAAGCTCCTGGGAGGGAGCGAAGGGGGACATGGAGCAGGCACTATTGTGAAGGACAGTGTGAGGAGAAAGACCTTAAACCAGGGAAAATACCAAGCGCCCTCCGCTGGAGCAGACGGGACCGAGAGCCCATCGCAGCCCCGGGCTCTGCCTGCGAACCGAACGCCTCAGGGATGGGTACGGTCCCCCCGAGGGACGAGGAAGAGGAGGAGGACAGTTGGAGCGTGAAGGAGTCGGCGACCTCCAGCTCCATCCACGAAGCACTCTGCAGGGCATTCCCGGGAGCCACGGGACAGAGGGGACGGCCGAGTCCTGTATAGGCCTGAGTCTGCACGGCGGGACCCGGGGTTTGTCCTGCGGCCCCAAGTCAGGCTGTATCCCCTCCTGCATCCCGACCTCGGATCAGCCCCACACACCAAAATTACCCCGGTTCCCTGCCTAGCTCCAATGCTACCCCAAGACTTGGAGACGTGGGCCCCACCGAGAACCCCCGATCTGTGCGGGGGGTTCTGCTCTTCGCCGCACGCGGGACAGGGGATGTCGAGCCCCCGCAGCGAGTCCCTGGTCCGACGGGACAGGTCCCGGCCCCCTTCCTCTGCGGCCCGAGGGCAGGGTGCTGGCGGGCCGCAGCCCACCTACCGTCGGACATTCCCCCCCCGGGCACCCCCGCCCCCCCCGGAGGGATCAAGTTCACGCCCGACCCACCGATGCGGGGCCAATGGGGCAGAGGCCCATTTCCATACGGTCCGGCCCGGCCCGGCGCGCCCCCACCACCCTCAGAGACCCTGGCGGAGCCGCAGGAGGGAGGTAGCGGCCGGCGGGCGGCCGGGCCGAGCCCCGCAGCCCCCACATGGAGCCCTAGGGCCGCGGGCAGTATGTTCAGCCCGGACGGGGGGCTGCCGCCCGCCCCCTTCGGCCTCCTGCCCGACGCCGGGCCGCCCTTCCCTCGCAGCGGCTTCGACGGGGCGCCCGCCCAGCCTCTCTTCTTCCCCTTCACCGCCGAGCCCGAGGCCAACCGCGACCCACCGCCGGCCCGAGCCTGGCTGCCCCCCCCCTCGGGGCCGCCCCCCAAGGTTGAGCCTCGTCCGAGCCGGCCATGCCGCCAGCCAGAGCCCGAGCCCCGCGCTGCGGCCTGCTGCGGACCGGCCTGGCCCGCACCGCCCTGGGTCGGGCCCGCCGGCCCCGCCGCCTCTCCCGGCCCGCCATTCCCCGGCCCTGCTGCCGCTGCCTTCCCCGGTGCCCAGCTCTGCCCCACTGCCCTGCAGCCGGGCTCGGGAGGCCTCTCCGGGCTGGGCAGCAGTGGCAGCTCCAGCGGGGCCGCCAGCGAGGGCGGACACTCCAGCGACAGCGGCGACGAGGTGAGACCCGACGGGTAGGGAACGGGATGCCCTGACCTTTTCTCCGCTAACCCCAACCGGTCCGGCAAAACGGATCCCCCGGCAGCACCGCGCTGCCCGCTGTGCCCCGCTGCCGGGAACCGAGCCTGGGCTGGCAGTCGGTCCGCTCCGTCGGGGCTGGGAGTTGCATGTTTAACCATGGGCATGCTCGGCCAGGCTCGGGGGGAAGGAAGGGAGGGAGCGACCGGGGACCCCGCCGGTACCTTCTAGCCTGGTCCTATTGAGCACCAGGTAATCTCTAGCCCGTCCCCACATGTCCCAGACCGGGGCTCGTCGCAACGGGGTCAGCGGCTCTGCCGGGGGAAGCGCGTCGGGGATGTTATTGGCCTATAAAAGGTGTTTTTTTGGAGTCGGGGGAAGTTTTCACGGGGCATGATTCACTTATGCTGATCGTCCCTTGCACACGATGCCGTGGTGACCGCCTCTTCTGCGCGATGCCGAAGCGCGGACCATCGGGCTCTGCCCCGTTGGTTCCCGGTTCCCGTCGGTTCCTGGTTCCCGTCGGTTCCTGGTTCCCGTCGGTTCCCGCCGCCGCTCCTCCGGGAGCTCCGCGGGCACCTACGGCCGCCCGGGGCTCAGGGAATCAGCCCGGTGGGTGGTAGCTCTTGATACCGGCATGACCGGCAGATTTATTTTGGGTTTGTTTGTGATAATTTTAAATCTCGCCACAATATACACTTATCCCTCCCAGGCAGTCACGCCTCGGGGGGAGCAATGGCAGATGCTGCCGAGGCTGGTTGACGAGTCCCTGGGAATTGCTGCGGGTGCGTTGGTTGGGTTTGTGAGGAGCTACTGATTGGGATGTGCCGCGGGATCCGGGATCTCCCCCGCACGCCGGGATCGGCGTGGGGAGCGTGGGGGGATCGGTAGTGGGGTGCGCGTCCCCCTAGGGTGTAGATGGAGGGAAAAGATTTTCTCGGCGGCCGGCAGGGATGCTCCGGGCTTCTTGACCGGTGTGTGAAGGGATTAAAAGCCGGGACTCGGTGGCAGAAGGACGTCTGTTAAATACGAGATTTTGCTGAAAATAAGGAAATCTCTAAGAATGATTAAATACCATCGAGGCAGGTAGGAAGGGCAGCATCTAGGGAAGCGGCTTTTCAGAAGGGAAGAGCCTGATTAAGGCAAAGAGGCTTTGGGACGCCACGGGAGACATTTGGCCCTTCCATCGATCCCGTCGTCTGAGCCATTTGACCTGCACCAGGCGAGGGGCTGCCCCATGCCCGAGAGCCCTGGGGGGGTGGGTGCCCCCTCCCTGGGACATTGGAATCCATGGGGAGGTGTCGTGGGGTGCGTGGGAGTGGGGACAGAGCCCATCACCGCTGACCCTGGGGACAGAGGGACACTCCCTGAGCGTGTTCGGGCAGCGGGGGCTCTGGGTGCTCCCGGGACCTGCTTTTTGTCCCCGGGTCCCTTGTGCCACCCGGTGTGGTGTGAGCAGGGCTGCGTGCATGTCCGGGGTGTCCTGCGTGGGGTGGGCATGGAGTGGAGGCATTTTGGGGTCCCTGAGCAGAGTACCTTGCTCCGGAGTTGCTACGCGTGCTTTGTGCTACGAGTCCCATTGCCCAGGGATGGCAGTGGATGATGGGTGTCCCCCTCCTCCCCATCCCTATCCCACGCTGGCTTCAAAACACAACAGACCCCGCTTGAGGCAGCTGAGTTGTCCCCTATGAGGTGTCTCCCTGTTCCTGCCAGGATGCGCCAACGTCGGAAGAGCTGGAGCAGTTTGCCAAGGACCTGAAGCACAAGCGCATCATGCTGGGCTTCACCCAGGCTGATGTGGGGCTGGCCCTGGGCACCCTCTACGGTAAGGGCCCAGGAAGGGCCTGATCCTCCACACCGGGGGGGAAGGGAGGAAACCAAGGAACTGGTTTAAACAGCTACAGCTGCCTACTGAAGAGTGTTTCAGAGCTTTAGATCACTGTTGCAGCAGCCGGGAGAATGCCTTTCCTACTCCCTCATCCCAGGGACAGGGGCTGCTGGAGGTGGGGGGCAGTCTTGGGTGGGGTGTAGATCCTTGGCACAGTGGCAGGAGCGTAGAGTGACCCTCTGCCTGCCCACCCACCCAGGGAAGATGTTCAGCCAGACCACCATCTGCCGTTTTGAAGCCCTCCAGCTCAGCTTCAAGAACATGTGCAAGCTGAAACCACTGCTGCAGCGTTGGCTGAATGAGGCAGAGAACACGGACAACATGCAAGAGGTACGGGGCTGGGTGGGGGTATTACTCACAAAGGAGTCACTGAGCTGCAGCTTATTCCTTCAACACGTGGTCTTGGGTAGAGTAGGGGTCAGCAGGGGTCTTGTGCCATAGCAGCATCTCACTGCCATGGCTTCAATCTGGTTGTGGGAGGGAACCCCCTGATTTTGGCAGTCTTGGGTGGGGGGGATCCCAAAGCCCTCCACAGACACCTTGTGACAACTGTGGCAGCTTGTCTCAGCATCCAGGTCCTGCTGGAGCTTGCTGCTCCCTGGATAGCCTGGAGGGATGCAGGAGTACACATTGCCCTGTATCAGCTACAGGTAGTGCTGGGGTACTGTGAGTGGCCCTGGTTGCAGTGGGGTGACACAAATGGATAGTCACAAGGACAAAGCCTGTCCCCAGACTTCTGCAGCCAGCTGCATGTGTGTCCAGAGCCTGGTGGGGACATTGCCAGCCCTGTGACCAAGCCTCTCATTTCCAGATGTGCAATGCAGAGCAAGTGTTGGCCCAAGCTCGGAAGAGGAAACGCCGGACCAGCATCGAGACCAACGTGAAGGGGACGCTGGAAAGCTTCTTCCGCAAGTGTGTGAAGCCCAGTCCACAGGAGATCTCCCAGATTGCTGAGGACCTCAACCTAGACAAAGATGTAGGTTGGGAGGGTTTGTGGGATGGGTGCCCAAGCAGCTGTTGTTTCTAAGTGCCCACATCAGACCAGCTCAAAACTGGAAGCTGTGAGAGAGTGGCCAAGGCTGGAAGCCCCCATCAGCCTGTCTAAGCCCAGACCCAGGAGGAGCTGTGCCAGGGAGAGTCAGGGTTCTGTGGACATGGCACCTGCAGAAGGGTCTCCTATCATTGTCTCCTGACAAGGGTCTTCTGACTCATCCCCCTCACCTTTCCCTGTCTTCCCTCCATCGCAGGTGGTTCGGGTCTGGTTCTGCAACCGGCGTCAGAAAGGCAAACGGCTGCTGCTGCCCTTTGGCAACGAGGCAGAGGGTGTGATGTATGACATGAACCAGTCCCTGGTGCCTACCACCCTGCCCATCCCAGTGACGTCCCAGGGCTACAGCCTTGCACCCTCCCCCCCTGTCTATATGCCACCCTTCCACAAAGCTGAGATGTTCCCTCAAACGCTGCAGCCTGGGCTCTCCATGAACAACAGCAGCCACTGATCCAGGGGCCTGCAGGGTCCAGTGCGGTGTCACCCCACACCATGGCTGGGCTGGTTCTCTGGGGGCAGCTACCCCCCTACTTTGCCCCAAGAAAGAACCCTAAGGCCCTCGTTGGGCTGCCTTGGGGCTTCTGGGGCACGAGGGGCTGGGGAAAGGCTGGGAGCCTGGCTCTGGGGTGGTGCCCGCTTGCTCTCTGCCCTTGCTCCCAGCCCTTCCCAGTTACGTGAGCTTACTGGTCCAAGCAGTGTTCCCCTTCCACCTCTTCTGGGGGGGCAGCTGCTCCTGCCTCACTGCATCCCACCAAAGCCAGATGTACCCAGGGTGCTGAGCAGAACCCCTTGCACCCAGCCCAGCCAAGCTGCTCTCCTGCAAGACCCAGAAAAAAGTTGTTTCCTAGATTTTTTAGGGTAAGTGGGTGGGTGGGAGGGAGGGAAGGAGGTGGTTTGGTTTTGTTTTTGTTTTGTTTTTTTTTTTTAAGGTTTTTGGATGTAGTTTTAAAAAAGAAAAAAAATCTTTGTAGTGATGACTAGTTCCCCAGGTGCCCTCCATCCTGTCACTTAAAATGGGTCTGGGGCACTGTGCCCAGGGCTGGGGTTCCCATGGCTCTGCCCACCACCTGCCTGGGCAGCCAGGATGATCTGGGAGGGGGAGCCCAGGGGATCCCAGGCCCAGCCACCCCTTTCCTGGTGGCCCAGGAGACCTTTAACTATCCATGTGCATGCTGGCTGGCAGGACTTGGCTCTTTTCAGAGAAAGGGGCAACCTCCTTCATTCTTGTGCCCAGCATCACCCTGGCACCCCCAGGTCCTCTCTGCTCCAGCTGTTTTCCCTCTGCCCCAGCCCATCTGCCCAGGGAACATTTTCCCTGGTAGGTCCTCAGCCCTGGGGGCCAACACCGCCCTGTCCATGCTGCTAGCCCCCCCTGTGCCTATGAGCCTGCTGTAGTTAAATTTTTTTTTCTTAATCACATTCTCCTTGGCAATAAAAAAAATATCTCAGTTCTTTGGGGCATTGAGAGCAAGTTAACCCTTTCCTTGCATCCCTGAATGGTGGGAGGAACTGAGTGCTGTGGGTTTGGCTGCATGTGGGGGCAGAGTGGGGCTGGCCCTGGTGCACACATATGGTGCTGGTCTGTCCCCAACATCTTGCTCTTGGCTGCAGCCAGACAGCCCCAGGAGTGGTGGCACCTTGGCCCTGAAGGGACACAAGCTTGTCAGGGCTGTGTGTTCCAAAGCAGAGTTGTTCGGGGGGGGGGGTCACCTTCGTCACAGTTTGAGCTGTTTTTTTGTTTTTCGTCGTTCCTTTTGTGAAGGCTGAGACCTCACAGGCTGCTCCAGTGGATGCTGCAGTCAGGGATGACCGGGATAGGGATTTTGCTGGAGCTGCCAAACTCCCAGCCCTGGGATGGGCAGGGGAGGGGGGATCCTCCTGTATTGCTGTGTCCTTGCTTGCTACCGGTGCCTGGGAGCCCAGGACACCCCTGCCTGCCAGCAGCATCACCTGCAAGCCCTCCCGCTGCTGCTGCCCTGTGCTGCTTGGCATTTTAGGGGTGCAGGATGCTGGCTGTTCAGCGGGGGTGGTAGCAGAACGCCTGGGAAAGCTGTCACCTCCCCGAGGTTTGCTTCTCTTCCTATTTCCACTGATTTTCCGCTCCAGCTCAAGGCCAGCCAGGCAGGAGCACCGGACTCCACCCTTCCCCCTCCCCGGTTCTGGGAGCTCCTCCTGCGCTGGTGTCAGTTGACCCAGATGGCAAAACCAGACGGAAATCGGAAGCCACAGAAATCGGAAGCCGCAGAAATCCAGAGAGGGGGTGAGGGCTGGGCTGGGAGAGCAGCTGCGGGGCTGGGGTTACAGAGCAGTGCCAAACCCCCGGGGGACACATCACCCCCCTCTGTTCTGTGCCCTCTGCTTCGGCTGTCACCACAGGGCTGAGCCCCCCCACGTCCTGGACATGGGGAGGGTCTCAGTGGGCGGGTGGCAGGGTAGCAAGAGTGGTGTTGGGTGACTTGGAGGCTGCAGTGAGGGAATCCTGTGGCAAAATGAATCATTGTGATCAGGGGGGGATGGCACCAAACTGAGGGGCACAAAACCATGGATGGTGCAGTGTCCCATACCCATGTACTGTCACCCAACCCCAGCAGCTGCCACTGATCCCACATAGGTGCTTCCCATCAGGAGGTGTTAGGCATCCCCTGAGCCCCTGGAGCAGGGTGTCCGTGAAGCAGGGTGCCCATGAAGCAGGGTGCTCTCCATTGCAGGGTGCCCACAGCACGGTTTAGGGCCCAGCACCATGGGGTGCTCACTGTGTGGGTGCCTGGTGTATGCAGGGTGTGCAGGGGCCTGGTGGTGCCCAGGGCACATGGAAGAGGCTGAGGAGCCACAGGGTGTGCCCATGGGACCAGGCATGGAGGCTCCAGGTGCCCCCACCTCTTCTCACTGTTGCAGCAGGGCAGGGTGCTAGAAGAGAGAGCAGGGAGACACCTGGAAACCACCACATCCCTCTCTGTCACTGGGCATTGCTCCCAGGAGCATCTGGAGGAATCTGCTTTTTGACAGGGCACTGGAACAGGCTGCCTAGAGAGAGTTGGTGTAGTCTCCCATCTCTGGAGACATTAAAACCCAATCCTGGACCCCATCCTGTGCAGACTGATGTAGGTGAACCTGCTCTGTCTGGCAGGGCGGTTGGATGAGATGATCTCCAGAGGTCCTTTTCAACACCTAACATTCTGTGTGTCTGTGTATGGTGTCCCACCCAACCTCTAACATGGTGATGCCCATGGGGCTGGGTGGGGCAATGGGTGCTGCTGTGCTGGGAAGGGGTTGACCAGGGGCTGTGCTCCCAGTCCCTGATACAGTGTTCTGCCCCCCTCATTGAGCTGCTCCGGGCTTAGCTCCTCCAGCCCAGACAGAAACATCACCAGGGGCTCCTGGCACTGGTGCTTCACCACTCAGAAGGTGCTGAGGAGACATGGATAAATCACAGGGGGATGCTGGGGAGCCCTGATCCCCCTGCTAGCCCATAAACCACAGACTGAGCCTCTGCAGCACTGTGTCATTTATTTCCAAATCACCCTCTCGTCCTGCCAGCACCCTGGTGAGGTAGCTCATTGTCAGGTCTGGGGGAATTAGTCCAATTTTGCAAGAAATTAAATCACGTGAAGTTGCTCAAGGTCCCAGTGTAGCAACAGCCAGGATGGGTGGAGATGTTGGAGCTTCCACATCCCAGTTTGCAGTAGGTTCCCCACACCTTCCTGACCCCAGTATCCTCTTTATGGTCCCAGGACACCAGCCCCACTCTAGGTGTAGAACCAGCTCTCCAGGCTGGGATAGAGATGGCCACGGGGCAGGCTGGGGTAGGCAGTGCAGATGGTGCAGATCCTCTCCCTCCAGTCAGCGTAGAGCTTCACACTGTACCTCTTCTGCCAGGCAAAGAACTGCTGGTACTGACTGGAGTTCATGGTCTTCAGGAAAGTGGCCAACTCTTCCAGGGAACCAAAGTCATCAACGTGAATGAAGGAGTCTGCAGGGACAAACTGCTCGTAGTTGGCCCGGGGAGGTCCCAGCACCACTGGCACAGTGCCAGCCATGAGTGAGTTCCTCCAGAGCTTCTCAGTGATGTAGTCCTGGTGGATGGAGTTTTCAAAGGCCAGGTAGAACTTGGACTTGGATGTAGTTGGCAAGAGACAGTCCTTGCAAAGTGGCTTTTTGTTTGCTTTCCCATATATGTTCACATGGAGGTACCTGGAGAGGTTTTTGTAGACTTCAGCTCTTTTCTGAGTCCTGTGGTAGTTGCTGATAACCCAGGACACCAAGTTAGTCTTTGTGGGGATGTTCATGGTGGCTGACTGGTTTGGCACAAGCTTGCCATAGGGGATGAAGATGTCTGAATCCCTCCTGTAGGTCATCACCCAGTTGAAGGTCTGGTTCCATCCCGCTAGAGCTTTAGTGTTGGAGGGGGACTCCAGGGACACCCACACCCAGTTCTGCCCTGGTGGCCTCTCCTTGGGCATCCTGTCCTTGCCAGCCTGGAGCTGGGTGTGGGGGAACACCACCACATCTGCCTGGCCCAGGAGCTGCTTCTCAGTGGTGATCCAGCAGCCTGCAATGCTGTACAGCTCATGGCAAACGTCCCTGCTGATATTAGGGACATCTTTTGAGGGCCATTCCCATACCAGGACCACCAGTGGCTTGGGGGCTTTGCTAGAGACCTCAGAGGGTCGGAGGAAGCAACTCAGGTTCCAGAGTATGGTTACCAATAGCCCAGAAGTGACCACGACCTTCACACTGGGCCAGCTCCGTAGTGCCCGTGGCAGGGGTGGTGCTCGGGGCATGCTGCCAGGCTGGCTGTCACCTTCTGGGGTGGCAGACCCCACACCTGGGAGAGAGGAAAGGCCACCATGGGCTTGCTGGGGAGGATGTGTCAGGATTAACAAGGGGGGGTACAGAGGGTCCTGTGAGCTGTGAGCTGGGGTGTCACAGGGGCTGACTGGGAAGTGCAAAAACCCACTCAGAACCAGACTGGAGTTTCTGGCTTAGGACCCCAGCACCTTCCTGTGGTGATGGCAGGGAGCTCCTGGCCTTGGGATGTTCTCTCTGGTCTCGGGGTTCTGTCCCCAGCTCGGGATGCTCTCCCCAGCCACCAAAGGCATGGGATGCTCAGCAGGCTGGGAACTCACCGCCTCGGTGTCCCAAACACTCATATCTTCTTTTTGGGGTGTCACAGATGGTTGGTTCCCCACAGGCAGGGCAGGGGCCATTTGGGGCTGCCTTTGTTGGGGCACTGCCCACAGGAGCATGGGAACCCCAGCCCTGAGATGCTTTCCTGCCATTTGCCATCTCCAGCCCCTCAGTGGTGCTGGTCCTGGGGTCAGGGCTCAGCACCCACGGGCTGCCCACGGTGTTCAGCACTGAAGGTGGTTTCCCATTTCCCAGGTAATCTTTGTTAAAACCCTGGCTTCCCAAGCCCCACTGCCACCCAGGGCTCTGCTGGTTCCTCCAAAAATTTGGGAGTCTCCTGGAAAGCAGGGCTTTACTTTCCCACTCCAGCTCCTGCAGTTTAGCTGTGAAAAATCCCCTCCCTGCCTTGCCCCCCTCCATCTGTCCTGCTGAAATACAGGAGCTAAGTTTAGGCTTCAGAAAAACCTGACACTGGGAGCAGGGAGGGCTGGGAAAGCTGTGCCAGCCCCTTGCACCACAGACAGCAGCTTCGGGTCCCTGGCAGTGGGGATGCTGCCCCTGTTTTAAAGATGCTCTGGGGGGGACACACTCTGGAGCACCAGGAGCTGACCCCATTCTCATCCCCTCTCCCCATGTGCAGAGCCCAGACTCACCATGGAAGGGATGGTGCAGTGGTGTGCGAGGTGCCAGCGTGCGTGTGCCTGGGCAGCTGCTGCTTCTGGGCTGGGGCACTTGAGGGTTTCCTCTTTTCTGTGGTTTTGCCTCGTCCCACCCCACAGTGGGTCCTTCCTGCTGCATGCAACCACTGGCACAGCCTTCTCCCAGCACTTCCCCAGTGCCATGCACAAAAAATGGGACCCACAGCTGGGTGTGTGCCCTGTATCATCAGGGCGTGCCTAGGTGGGTGCTCCATGGCTGTGTGGGTGCCTCCTGGCTGATGCATGTCCCATACCTGAGGGGATGCTCTGTCAGGGGATGCCCCATGGCCAGGAGGGTATTCTGTGGCTGAGTGGGTGCCCCGTGGCTTCTGAGTGTGGGATCATCCTGAAACTATCAGCCAAAACAGCATCACCAGCTCCTGGGTGCCACCAAACCCCAGCACGTGCCCTGGCTGGGACGTTTTGTGCAGAAAGGGGAAGCAGGCACACGAATGCCCTGGCAGTGTCTGCACAGAGAGCTGCCTCCTGCAGACCAGTCCCTCTCCCTGTCTGGCCACACACCTGGTTCTTTCCTCTGCTGGCATTTTGCCCAGGAACCAAATTTCCCCCAAAGCCCTGGCAGAGGAAGAGAGAGATGAGGAAACTGAGTCAGCAGAGTGGCACACAGTGATGTCCCTGCAGCTGGCAGGGGCACACGCAGAGATGGGAGCCCCGAACCACTCCCTGGGGGACCCTGGGTTCAGCACTTGGCTCCTGACAGATGCCTGGATCCCAGAGCAAGGATGGCAGCAGTGCTGGCAGCAAGGCAAAGGGCCAGGCAGTGGCTGGGCACAGTTCTGTGCCACTCTGCTGGGGTGCAGCAGGGCTCTGTGGTTTCAAGTGCCACCCTGGGAGCCCTGGGAGGCCAACAGCAGCTCTGGGGCTGGGTGTTTTTTCCTCCCCAGCCATGTCCCGTTTCCTGTTATCTTTTCTCACCCCCATTCTGCACTTCTGTGTGGCTGAGAGCCCAGGTCCTGGGCACTGTGCAGCCTCACCTGATGCAGGCCAGAGCTGCCAGCACTGCCCACATTGCTGTGTCCCCCTGCACAGCCCTAGGGACAGGGGCTACGTGGTCCAGGGATGTTCCACTCCATGGAGCACAGCACTGGTTACAGCATCAGCCACAAGTTTTCCACAGGAGATGCAGGGTGGATGGTGGAGCAGGAGGAAGCTTTTCCCTGGCACTTGTAGACATCACCCCAGGGCACTCTGGCAGCAGGGACAATGCCCTGGGGAATAATTGCGGCCACTGGCACCATGACCCCTGTGTGCCAGGGAGGTGGTAGCCTTGTGCTGGAGGCTCAAAGCCACTCTGTGGGGCAGGGACAGCTCTGCCTCAGCATGGGGGCAGTGGAACCATAGGTCATTCCAGACAGGATCAGGACGTGGGGTTGGGTGCTGCAGTCTCCAGAGGATCCTACCCAGATGGTCACCATGGAAGGAAGGTCTGTGAGAGGTGCTCAGGGGTCCCTGGAGGAGATGGACCACTGCTACCCAGGGCTGTGCTGCCCCATGGCATGCTGCTGGCTCTGTGTCTGCTGGCCCTTTGTGGGGTTTTGTGGCCCACCTTACTATGACACCAGATGTCTCCGGTATTCCAAAGCCAGAGAAAAGCCAGCAAACCTTGGGTTACTAATGCCAGTGAGGTGCAGGTGGAAAATCCAGTCTGGCCACCCCTGTCCCACTCCGGTTGAGGCCAGGCAGCTCTGCTGCCCCTACCCCATCCCACACAACCTGTAGCCCCTCCAAAACAGCCTCAGTTCCCAGGGCATGGAGCCAGGACAACACCATGCCTCTCCTCCACTGTGTCCCCTTGGGCATCCCTTATCCTCCCTCACCTTGGCACAGTGTTTCACCCAGGAGTTTTGTGAATAATGGCACTTTGTGGCAGGACAAGGGGAGCTTTTGTTAGTGCCCGGGCAGCTGTCACAGAGCCTACCCAAAATGCAGTCACCCTTAGCAACACCACTCAGGGCTGTGGCAGCCAAAGGAGTAATTCACAGTCCCTGGAAGCAGAGTGGAGAGGGAGATGGTTTGAGATAGCAAGAGGAGAGGGGAGGAGGAGGAGAGAGGGGGCTATGGACAGGGGAGAAGGGAGGGACAGGTGGGTAAATGAAGAGAACCAGAGGAATGAAAAGAAGTGAGGGAGGGATGGGTGACTGGTTGAAAAGAAGGAAGGGAAGGGAAGGGAAGGGAAGGGAAGGGAAGGGAAGGGAAGGGAAGGGAAGGGAAGGGAAGGGAAGGGAAGGGAAGGGAAGGGAAGGGAAGGGAAGGGAAGGGAAGGGAAGGGAAGGGAAGGGAAGGGAAGGGAAGGGAAGGGAAGGGAAGGGAAGGGAAGGGAAGGGAAGTGCAAGGCAATGCAAGGCAGGGCAGGGCAGGGCAGGGCAGTCAAGGCAAGGCAATGCAATTCTCCGATGGGCTGGAGGTAGAGCTTTTTGCAGACAGGCTGTTCCCTGCCAAAAACACACGTGGACACCCCACCACTCCTCTGTGGCATCGGCTGTGCCTGAGGAGGGTTAGCAGCAGCCATGATGTGGGGACAGTGATGTCACCCTCACATTCCAACCTCCCCAGTCTGTGCTGGATGAGCAGTGATGGAAGGGAGGCCCTGGTGAGGGGTGGCCTCTCCGTGCCTCTGGCGGGCAGGTCCTCGGGACCGTAGGTTTTCCAGAACTGAGGCAGGTACCCCGCTCCCATACAGGTGGCGTGGATCCCCGTGAGGACCGGAGGGATCCATCAGCCTTCCCCGCACGGCAGCAGATCCCCGGGTGGCAGGGGCCGGGACAGTGGGACACAGCTGGGGGTGTGGGGCCCGGGCTTTGGCTCAGGTGCTCCGACTGCGATGGTTCTCGGGCCAAACCGGGCCGGGCGTGACGGGCCGACCGGTCTTAGCTCCACGGTGCCTTTAAGGGGTGGTGGCCCCGGGCTGGGGGCGGTGCTGCGCAGGGCTGTGCCGTGCTGGGCTCGACGGGGCCGAAGCTGGAGCTGCAGCCAAAGCCGAGAACGGGGCCGACTCGGTCCATCCCTGCTTCCCAGACTGCTACCAACAAAGGCGGCGGCGGCCCGGCGGGGTATGGCGGTGTGCGGCGGGTGATCCGCGGATCCGAGCCAGGGGAGCCCCTGCGACGGGGCTGGGCCCGGCCCGGCCATGGGGTTCCTGCACCAGCTCCATCTCCTGCTCTGGAAGAACGTGACGCTGAAGCGGCGCAGCCCGGTGAGCGCGGAGGGCGGCGGGATCAGGGGGTTCCGGAGCCTCCCCTGCAGCCCCCGATGGGGCCAAGGCCAGGCCCCGAGCGGGGCAGGAGACGGGGGCCCGCGGGGAGCTGCAGGCCGGAGGTGCGGGAGGGATGCGGAGCCATCTGCCCGCGGAGCCGGGGACTCCCGTGGGTCCTCCCCTCCGCCCGGGGCACGGAGGGTGCAGACCCGGGGCTGGGCGCTCTCCTGTGGCTGCGGGGATGCGGGGTGCGGGCGCCGACCGCGGATGAGCCCCCGGAGAGGCCGGGAAGGCCCCGCCACGCCCCCCGCCCCTGCCCGGCTGCGCCCCTCGGGGGCCGGCGACAGCGGAGTCCCCCTGCCGCTGCCCCCCGGTTCCGCTGGTGCCGCCCTGGCCTGGCGCCTTTGGAGGGGCCCATGGCCGCGGTCAGGGTGCTGTCTGCCACCCAGCTCTCCGCCCTGTGCAGCATCTCGGCCCGCTCTGGCACTTGTCAGCCCCGCCATCCCTCGGAGAGCTTTGCGCGCACCTTCGGTATCCGTAGGCTATAAATAGGTTTCCAAATCACATGTGGGGCAGAGCTGTCTCCTCCGTGGACTGGAGGGGAATTATTCCTGCTCCAGGGGAACGCGGGGGGTCCCGGGGGCTGGCAGAGGAGGCAGGATTTGTCCCAGGCCCCTACTGCCTGGCTGCTCCTTGCAGCGCTGCCCTGCCAGATCCCGCTGGGTGGGAGGGAGGGACCCCCACTCTGGAGAGACCCCTGCCCGTAGGGACCGGCAGCAGGGTGGGCAGGGGGATGGGTGCACCGGGTGCCCCGAGCCGGTTATTTTTGGAGGGCGGGGGAGGGGAGCGAGCTGCTGCTCACAATCTGACAATCTCCTCTTCCCCCTCCAAAATATCCAGCCGGCTTTCCCACACCAGCAGCCTGCCAGCATCAGGGCCTGCTCTGCCCCTGCAGCTGGATACCCCCTGGGCTCGGGGCAGGCAGGGGATGGCATGGGCAGAGCTGTGCTGAGGCCCCTGTTGCAGACAGGTCCCTGCTGCACGGGCAGCCCCAGTGCCCCCAAAATGGATGAGGGGGATGATGTTCTGCGGCTGAGTCATCCCTGCTTCTCACCCCAAGCAGAGCTGCATGGCCACAACAAGGGGCTGTGTGGCACCAGTGTGTCACAGACCCCTGCTTGACAGCGTGATCCAGCTGGCACAGCTACAGCCTGGCATCTGCCAGCCCTTGGCAACTGACCCAGGCCTGGCTGCCATGACTGGTGGGCTCACAGACCACAGTCTTTTGGGGGCTTGTTTCTCCCTGTCCCTCTCCAGCCCCACTGGCAGTGGGTGAGTCCAGTGCAGGGACCTGCAGCTGCATCAGGATGAGGAGCCCAGGCTCTGACACCCCTGTATGTGGAGACTGTCTTGGAGTGCCCTTCCTGCTGCAGGTGGGTGGCAGGGGAAGGACCAGCACCTCCTCATTCACCCAGCAACGCTGCATGTGGAGGGGGCATGCAGTGTGCCAGTGTCAGGACCTTGTGCTGGGAGTGTTCACAGGTGGATTTGGTGCAGACCTTGGGGCAGTCATGCCTGAGGATGTGTGTGCCCTGGGTGTGTCACTTAGTTCCTCATGTTCCTGCTGGGTGCAAGTGCCATGGTCACCTCACATTCCCTGTCTGTGCAGGAGACATCACCCTGCCTGCTCCTGCAAGAGTGTGGCCCAAGAGCAGGGCTGCCAGTGCTGGCTGGGCAGGGCAGAGCCAAGCCCTGTGCTGGAGCCCAGTCTCAGCATCTCATCCCTGGCTGCCTGTGAGTGTATTCCCCAGCATGAGTCTCCCCTGGGTGGTACAGGCTGTGCAGCATCTGTCACCTTGTCTCTGCTGGGGTGGGGGTGAGCTCTGTTGTGAGCATCTTAAGGGATGGTCTCCCAGATTACTCGTGGTTGCTGGTTTAAAGCCATGTTGGATGTGAAATGAACAGGTGATATCTCAAAAGTTAGGGCAGGCACATCTCGGGGTGCTCAGCTGCCTTTCCTGTGGCTCTCCCTTGCCCACGGGTTTGGGAAGGGAAGGTAACCACAGCTGGAGCTCCCAGCTCTGAAGTGGTGGGTATGGAAGTGTGCTTCTGGGTTTGGGATGGCCCCAGGGCAGTGTTGGCAGTCTGGAGCTCTTTCAGGGGAACAACGAGCAGGAGCTGGGGCTCCAGATGGTGTTTTGGTGTCACAGTGTGTCATTGGGGTGCCGTGGTACAGACCCTGGGGTAGGGGGAGGGTGCACATGGGGCAGGGAAAGAGGTTTGTGCAGTTCTGTGTTTTCTGTTCCTTGGCCAAGAGCTGGGAAGCTCCCACTGCAACAGAAGCTGTCCTGGCAGGTCTGCCCCTTCCTCCCTGGCTGCTGGGAGTGAAGCTTTCCATGCCTGCAAAATAAGAAAGACTGGAATTTGGGGTATGGCAGGGCTCGCCCAGCATGGGGTCCTGCTGCAGCAGTGCCTGTGCCAGGGCACAGAGTCCCTGGGGGGCAGGGTCCCCCGTTCCAGGCTCTGCCAGGCTCTGTGGTGAGTGTTGGTGCCAGATCCTCCAGCAAGAACTGATGGGGCTGGTGCTGACCCCTCAGGGTGCTCTTTTCCCCCTTGCTGTTGGCAGCTGGCACAGGGGGGATGTGCACAGGCTTGGCATGTGTGCCTGTGTCCCTGTGGACTCTTACTCACAGGATGGCTGTGGGGGCTACTGTTGCAGAGTGACTGGTGGCCCAGAGGGCTGTGAATCACTGTTCCTGCAGGGCTCTGCCTCACTCCCTGCCCATGGGGAGAGGCTCTGGGGTATCCCACTTGCTCTCAGGATGAGCACCTGGTGCCAGCAGGAGGTTGGCCAAGTCCCAGTGCTTTGTGCCAGAGTGCTGACCAGGCAGTGCTGCTGGTGTGTCCCCCTTGGCCTGGCACACTGGTGTCCAGCTGACACAGCACTGTAGGGATGGCACAGGGAGAGCTGTGCCCTGCTCCTTCTGGCCTTCCTGCTCTGGCATAGTGGTACTGGGCTCAGGAGAGGTGTTGGCAAATCCCAGGGGAATTTCATCCTCCTCCGGCTTCCCCAATGCATGTCCCCCCCAGCTGCCATGCCATGCCATGCCATGCCATGCCATGCCATGCCATGCCATGCCATGCCAGCAGTGTTTGAGGTGTGGTAAGGTGCCCTTTTTTGGGATAGGTGGCAGTGGGACAAGAGGTGACAGGCACAATTTGGACTGAGAAAAAGTGAGAGCAGCTGCTCCTCTGTGAGGCCATGCTGACCATAGACAATGGACACAGCCTTGGAAGCATTTCTGGGAGCAGGCAGGAGGGATGGAGTGGATCTGGGAGGTGGCAAGTGATGTAGGGAGCTGCTTCCATAGGAAGCACCCAGCTGGGCTGTTGGGGCATCCATGCAGCCCTGCCCTGGGGATGCCAGCAGAGGTGTCCTGCCAAAGCGCATGGCCTGTGGCTTCAGCATGTCTCCTGGCTGCTCCTGGTGCAGGCTGGAGCCTGGGCATGGTGAGACATGGGGCTGCTTGCCCTTGCTGTATCCTGTGGGGCTTGTTGATGCTTTCAGCCTGGAGTGAGAACTGTGAGTCCCAGGCTGCTGCTGCCTCATGCTGGGGCTGTTCAGTGCTCATCCTTCTCACAGCACCCCTGCCCCAGCTGCTGGAATGACAGAGGGTGGTCCCAGGCATGGAGCTGCTGTTCTGGAGCTGAGTGTCCCTCTGACAGGGGCCAGTACCTGCCAAGCTCTGCCTCCCTTGCTGGGGGAGTCAGACAGGATCAAGCAGTGTGGTGGCAGGGCTGAATGTGGGGTCTAACAGGCACACTCCCTGCCATCTGGGGAGGTGACAGAGGGGACAGGCAAGTACCCAGCACCATGCAAACCCAAGGAGCACCCATGGCCTCATCCTGCTCACCCTTTCAGCCTCGTGAGGTGAAGGTGTGCTGGGGGATGTGTGAATGGAATGGATCCCTCTGGCCCAGCTCTGCCACTGCCAGGACAGACTGCAGCAAGTCCCACATGGCAGTGCCCACATGGCACCAACCCTTCCCTTCTCCTCGTCCCTCTCCTCTTACAGTATCCTCCCCAAAAAATTCCTAGCCACTGGGATCCTGGTCATTGCCCTCCCTTTGTTTCCCCACACCATCCCAAAATGCCCCTTAGTGTTCTGCACCTGCCAGCTGGGACCCTGCCATCCCCAGCATGTTCCAGTGTCAAGTGTCCCTGTTGGGTGCCATACCAGGAGGGCTCCCTTAGGACAACATCCTCCTGCCCCCTTCTCAACACTGGGTAGCCCCTGCAGGGGATCCCTGGGGACCAGAGGGGCAGGATCAGTCCCAGAGTGTTTGCTGGTGAGCTCACCATGTCTGTCCATCACCCTGTAACCCCTGGGTGTGTGGGACAGCCAGTCCTGCCATTGGGGTACATGGTGATGCAGGAGGGGTCAGGGAAGTGTGTGTGGGGGCATCTCTGGGGACGGAGAGCAGCAAAAGGTCAATGACCCACTTCAAAAAAATAAATAACCAGCAGGTCCCTCCTGCTGCCACCAACGGCCCAGCAGTCCCCAAGGGAGCCTGGTACTGCCCGGCGTGGGTGTGGGAGGATGGTCCCACATGTGCTTGGGCACAGAGGCCAATTGTGTGTCTGGTAAACAGGCAGGGGGTGGGGACAGCAGCAAGTGCAGGACAGAGTGTGTCAGGGTGTCCCTTGCCACCTCACCAAAGCAGGAACAGTGACACCAGGGACTGTCTGGGACCAGTGGTGCCAGACAGATGAGGATTCCCTGCTGCTGCTCCTGAGGTGCCCACTGATGCCAGCCCCTCCAGCTCTTATTCTCTGCCTCCCCCAAAATCAGCACCTCTGGAGGTGGGGAGGGCAGCACTGGGGGCACCCATGGGTGCAGCCATACCTGTCCTGTAGCCCTGCCAACTGTGGTGCCTGCAGGAGTGCCACAGCTGGGGCAGAGATCCAGGCTTGTGGGTCCCTCTGCTCACTGCTGTTTGCGACTTCTGGGACTTCCTGACAGAGCATTTGCAACCTTTGGGTGAGGCCAGTGTGGAGGTGATGCTGCTGGGGACTGTAGAGCCTGATCCTGTCACCTGCTGCCAACTGAGTCCTTCTGGGCAGCCCCTGTAATTTTAAAGCCCTCTCTTCCTGCTGCCAGTGCTTGGTCACTTCAGGGGACCAGGCTGGTGCTACAGTGGGCACCTTCCTGGCAGCAGAGCTGGGGCTTGCCCTGCCTGTGTGTGGCAGTGGGTCCAGGGGTCTGATGTCGCCCTGAAGTGAGCTGAGGTTGGCTCACCTCACCCTGTGCCTCAGTTTCCTCACCTACACTCGTTCCTCTCCGCTCAGCAGCAGGGGCTGTGATGTGGCCTGGGCATACACAGTGCCAGCAGCTGTGCTGGCAGCATGCCTGGGTGTGCTGGGTGCCCCTGTGGTGGCAGGCACCAGTGCCCATCCCCAGGGCCTCTGGGCATGGAGCCTAGCCTGGGCATCCTATGGGATTGGTGTCAGGGATTCCTGGGGATTTGCTGTGATTTGTCATATGCCACCAGTGGAAATCCTGCAAGTCTGTTACCTTCTAGGCGGGCACAGAGGGGGTGCTGGGACCTCACCGCCCCTCCCTGCAGGGTCTGTCCCCTGTGTAGCCCCACAGCAAGACCCAGCAGTGGCATGAGTGGCAGGGGGACATTGTGCCATGCAGCTACCAGCTGTGAGGCAGTGCCAGGATGGGGACCTGCAGCTCTTTGCCAGTGTTACCTCCCCTGGCAGCCCCAGTGACTGGGGGCTGGGCTGCAGCCCTGGTACCCCATGTGTGTGATGTAGCAGCACATCTCCCTGGGGTACCTTCTGTTTCAAGGTGCCCTGGGCAGGACAGAGCAGGCAGGGTGCAGGCAGGGGCAAGCAGGAGATCCTTGTCTGCCCAGAGCCTCCTGTGCCTCTGGTTGAGCTGATCAGTGCCACCAGACACCTGCAAGACACGGGCATGGACACTAGTGCCCTGGGGACCCTGCTCGTGCTCTCTCCTTGGCAGCTGAGTCCTGACCCCAAGCATCACAATCCCTCTGCTTTGTGTTGTCCCCAGTGGGTGCTGGCCTTTGAGATCTTCATCCCCTTGGTGCTCTTCTTCATCCTCCTGGGGCTGCGACAGAAGAAGCCAACCATCCCTGTGAAGGAAGGTGAGTGCCAGCAGGGTGCTGTCCATAGGGCACAGCCTTGGGGCACACTGTGACACCTGGTGGGGACCCAGAGGGGCTTTTTGAGGGACATAGCACGGGGCAGGGGTTAGTGGGGCAGGCACAGAGGGATCAGAGAGTCAGTGTAATTTCCAGTGGGGGTTGTCTCCCCTGGGGTGGCAGCACCGACCAGCCTGTCACTGCCATTCATAGGGACATTTAGTGAGGGAAAAGGGGAGGTGAAGCTGGATGGGACTAGGACAGCCATGGTCCCCAGAGTGCTCAGGGAGCACCTGGGGTGGTGCTGGGAAGGGATCACCAGCTCCATGGGTTGCTGTGGGGGAAAATGCACTGTGTGGAGCCCCATGCCTGGGTGTGGTGTGACTCTGGGGCCTTGGGAAGGTGACAAAGTAATGGCCCCAGAGCTGGGGGCTCCCAGAGGTGTGCAGCTGGATCTCTGGGTGGGGCTGCAGCTCCAGTGCCTGCAGGCTGTGCCACTGGGAGGTGGTGGAGTGGAGCTGTTGGCTGCCACGGGCTCTGTGTGACATCAACACCCCGTGGGACACCCACCCTGGCCAGTGCCCTGGCATGGTGGGGCCAGGGGGAGATGCTGGGGACCAGCCACAGCTGTGACCCAATGTAATAATGGTCCAAGCCTGTGTTTCAGCACATACCAAGGAGAGAGAGAGAGCCCAGCTGCCAGCACAGGCTTGGCTGCCCTGGTTCCTGCCCTGGCACTGACGTCTGCTCTGTGTTGTGTGATTTTTTTGGTTTGTTTTTTCTTTCTTTTTTGCTCACGTTTTCTTTTTCTTTCCCACCATCTCCCCTGCCTGTCTGCCTTCCATGCCTCTACTGCATGCGCCAGTCTGTAAGTTGGTGGGGTGGGTGGGTGCTTCCCCCCCTTCCCCTGCCTCTGCCAGCTCCGTGTTTTGGGGAGAAAGAGCCTGGTTTAGATCAACTCACTCTGGCCTAATACACACCTCTGTAACCACCTCACCTTCCTCTGGGGCTGGTGAACTTGAGCTTGGACAGTGCAGTGTGAGCCCTGCCTGCTTGTCCCCATGGTGGGTCCCCACTGAGGTGGTGGTGGCCACACCAAGGAGGCAATGCTGGGTTCCCCTGGTGTTGGGGCCACCAGCAGTGATGTCCCCATCCTTCCAGGCTGCAGAGGCCTCTCTAGGTCAGGTGGAGGCTTGTCCTTAGCCCTTCTTTCCTCTGTCCTGGGGCAGACCATGCTGAGTGCTGGCACCTATGTGGTGGCCTCTGGTCACCCACTCTTGCCTGTCACCCACTGCAGCTGGTCCCCAACAGGTTGGAGATAACTCCCACCTCTGCACCATAATTGGGTCTCTGTTGTGGCCCCTGGCAGCCAGGACAAGCCAGGCACTGCTAGGAGCCTGGAGGCCTGTAAGATGTCACCCATGCCACCAAAGCATGGCATGGCCACCGCCATCTCTGCTGGCCCATTCCCTGCTACATGTCCCTGCCTCCTCTGGGCTGTCCCTGTCCCAGCCCATCTTCACCAGCCCCTGCCTGTTGTGGCTGTGCTAACAGCACTCATCTGCCTCTAACCATGGGGCCACCATGTTCTCATGGGTGAGAACTGGGACTTTGCCTTGTGACAACCTCTGGCTGTCCCCCTCAGAGCCCTTCTGGGCTTGCCCTTCCCTGGGAAAGGACATGGAAAGACCCCAGCAGGGACCATGGCTCAGCACTGGCAGGGGGGGGAAAGACTTTCTGTCCCTTTGCTGCTCCTCATTTTTTCCATCTCCTCTCTCTGTGTTTCCATTTCCACCTCCAGCAGCCACTCGTCAGGGCAGCTGGGCAGGGGGGGCTGGGGCCTTGAGGGTCTGTGGGTGACAGCTCTGTTTTCCCTGCTGTACTCGTCCTCTTCCTTCTCTTCCTCTGAAGATCCAGCAGTGGCTCTGAGGTTACTAACAAGAGGGGCTGAGAGAGGCCAGGGGAGGTTGATGGTCGGCATGGGACAAGCAGCAGAAGTCAGCATTGTCCTGGGCTGGGAGGGACCCATTACCCAAGGGGGGAGCAGGCAGGGGCAAGAGAGCAGGAGCCGGGGTGGCAGGAGCTGCCTACAGCCCCAAGAGGCCTTGTCTGGGGACAACCTTGGTGGGGAAGCTGCAGACTTCTGCTGACGGCCGCCAACCTCCCGCGGGGCTCCCACTTCTCTGAACTGAGTGTCTGTCTCTCCGGTGGCCCCTGCCTCCCCCTGCTCCCCACACCTCTTCTTCCTCCCTGCCCATACCTTCCTTGGCGTCCTCCTTGGCCACTCTCTTGCTGGCTCCAGCCTTCTACACGGCGGCCCCACTCACCTCAGCTGGGATCCTGCCTGTCATGCAGTCCCTGTGCCCTGACGGTCAGCGTGATGAGTTTGGCTTCCTCCAGTATTCCAACTCCACGTGAGTATTCCAACTCCCCTTGCCTTCCTTCTCCTGCCCTTCATGCTCGCGTGCACAGCCTGCTCCTTCCCACCCGGGCATTGCCACACCAGGAACAAGGCAGGAGCCTGTGCCCCTGGAGAGCTTGGGTACAGAGCGCTGTATCCCTGGGGTGCAGGGGATACCTCAACCCGTTCCCCCATGGGCTGAAGCCAGGGTGGTGCTGGGCTCTCACAGGGTGACCCAGCTCCTGGAGCATCTCAATGAAGCGGTGGAGCAGAGCAGCCTCTTTGACCCACAACACCCAGGCCTGGAGGAGGAGCTGGAGTCACTGCGTCGGCGCCTGGAGGCTCTCAGCAGCAGTGAGCCCAGCTCTACACAGTCCCACTTCAGCAACCAGCCAGGTGGGCTGCATCCTGCCCCTGCCCCACTGCACACAGGCTGGGATGGAGATACTCACCTGCCAGGCACCCCGTGACGTGATGGAACATGGCAGTGCTGCCACTGTCCCACGTTGCAGTGTGGCTGGGCAGGACATGTCCCTGTGTGGGGCTCTGCCCTGCTCCTGGTACTGGTGAGCTGCTCTGACCCCCCTGCCTTGCTCTTCGCCAGGGTCTGGTTTCACACTGGCATGGGCAGCCAAGGACCAAGGTGAGCTGCACCGTTTCCTGATGCAGAACCTGTCCCCTCCCCAACAGCACGGCCGAGCTTCTCCTGGGCTCCAGCATCAACCCACAGGAGGTGGGTGGTGATGGGTGTGAAGGGGGGTGGTGGGTGACTGCACAGTGCTGCAGGGCCAGACTTTGCAAATGGATAAGTCCTGACCCAGGCTGAGCCCTGACCACCAGCCCCACAGAGGGGGAGTTGGTGGGTACCTGTCCAGGACTCGCCCTGCCCTGCTACTCCATGTTTGGGGTATTGCTGGGCAAACAGGTGTCCCCATTCCTGGCACACTCAGCAGCCCCACTCCTGTCCCTGCTGCAGGTGTACCGCCTGTTTTTTGGTTCCTTTCCTTTGGTACCTGATGATACCCATGAGCGAGAGCTGTGGGATGAGTTTGGCCCCAGTGAGAAGATCACACACTTGGAGGTGAGGAGTGATTCCAGGGGATATGGTGGAGCAAAGCTTGTCCTCAGCATCCCCTCCACATCCCACCACAGGGTGATCTGGGGTGCCCATCCCAGCAGAGGGGATGTGACAGGATGTTGGGTGGACAGAGCAACAGCAAGGGTGACTGGGTCCCATCCCAGTGCTTCCACCAGTTCCTCCAGTGGTTTGAGGTACACCAGTGCCTGTGCCTCAGTTTTGCATTGCAGTGTGTGATGGCACTGCCTGGATATAGTGGCTGTAGAGGGAACAATCTCCTTGTTTCTTCCTGTGGATGGAGACCCATCGTCCTCCCATCTGCATGTCTCTTCCTTCTCCTCCCCATGGGGACCATGGACTGGGGTTCTGTGGGGTTGTTCAGGGGTGCTTGGGGGCACACACAGAGGGGGACCTCAGGCAGCCCCCTCCAGTACCAGCCTCACCTCTTGCAGAAGAGCCTGCCCAGCAGCTGGAGGAGCCTGCAGGATGGGCTGGTCCACAGGGCACTACGGGACCCGGTGACAGCCCCACGGCGGCCATCACTGCTCCACCTGCTCTCCCAGGCTCTGGGCCTTGCTGGTACCACCCCAGCACCCACTGCCTCCAGTAGCCCCCAGGCTTTCATCACTGAGATGGAGGTTAGTGCCTGGGGAGGCAAAACAGTGCGGGCTGTGCCTTGGTGCCCTTGTGCCTCGAGCTCACCCCGTGTCTCCTTACCCCTCAGCATGTCCTCTTCACTGGGCCGGTGCTGGAGCAGCTGACGTGTGAGCAGGGTGCAGGGGGGCTGCACAGGCTCCTGCATGTTGCCCCCAGGCAGCAGCCTCTGCTGCAGGCGTACCGGGTGCTGGCCTGCAATGGCACCCAGGGCACTCGTCAGCAGCGCTTCAGCCAGCTGGCCACCGAGCTGAGGAACCAGATGGACACCCCCAAGATTGCCAGCAGGGTGAGAGTGGGGCTGGGGGAGCTCATGGACCAGGCACATGTCCTGAGCAGCGTCTGCCTGCTCACTGAGGGGTGTGGGGAGATGGGGGGACTCTGTGACATGGCCTTGACCCTCTTGGTCACCTCTTTACATGGGGCACCCCCTGCTCAGCCCATGGGGGGACTCCAGGTGATGCCTTCTCCTGGCACCCACCAGACACTGCCCGCTGAATAGGTCAGGGTGTCCTCAGCATCCTCCAACTGTATTCCTGCAGTCTCCGCTCCCTGGGACTGTTAGCATCCCTAGTGGCACTGCTCCCCAAGGCTGGCTCAGAGGTCCCCCTCCTTGTCCCCACACAAGTCTGATATGTCCCTTGTGGTCACAGAAGACCACCCTCTACTGCCTGAGAAACATCTCATATCCCCTAACAAGACTCTGCCAACATTTGCCTGCATTCCCACTTCCTGATAGTGACAAATGCACAGGAGTGAGTCCAGGGCCCCAGCTGGGCACAGCTCCAACCTTTAGCCAAGGAAGCCAACGTGCTACTGCTTGGGGTCCCATTTGGTCCCCTCCTTCTGAGGAGCAGAGCCCTGTTGACTCAGCTCATTCCTTGCCCACACCATCATCCTCACAGCTGAAACTGGACGAGGTGAACAGCACGGCTGCCCAGCACCGCCTCCGTGCCCTCCTGGAGGATTTGGTGGAGATGGAGAAGGTTCTCCGGGATGTGGACATCCTCTCAGCACTGGCCAAGCTGCTACCCAGGGGAGCCTGTGCCAGCAAGGCCCCCCCACCCACTGCCAACAGCACTGGCTGGGCCAGCACCAATGCCACGGCCACCAATGCCACGGCAGAGGAAGAGGGGGACTGGGGGGGGCTCTGCTGGTGGTGACAACTCCCAGGGACAGTTCTCAGCATTTGTGCAGCTCTGGGCTGGGCCTGCAGCCCATCCTCTGCGGCAACCAACCTGGTAAGGAACCCCGAGGGACAGCGACAGATTCTGGTCAGGACAGGGTTGTGCTGTCTGCCAGCCAGTCAAGGAGCTCCCCTGTGCTGGGCAGCACCACACTGGGATTTTGGTGTGAAATCTGCTCCTGGGCAGGGGTGAGGGCTGGGGGTGGAGTTGGCGCTGGTGCCCTTTGCAGGACAATCGAGCCCGAGGCTCTGAAGCAGGGGCAACATGAGATTCACTGGGCTTCACACAAGCAAGGAGCAGCGAAACCTGGGCCTCCTCGTGCACCTGATGACCAGCAACCCCAAAATCCTCTATGCACCTGTGGGCACCGAAGTAGACAAGGTCATCCTGAAGGTGAGAGTGTCAGGACAGGACAGGTCAGGACCCTTGTCCTTTCTTTCCCACCAAGGGAAATGTGCTGAGAGGAATGAGTCTAGGGCTAGGTGGGGAGGAAGGAAGGGGCCAGGTGCCAGGCGGGTGTCCTGGCTCCAGTTGGGATAGTGATGCCTGTTGGGAGGTGGGCAGGTACCTCCATGGCTGTTAGCCACCCTGGAGAGCATGGGAGCCCCTGCCTCTTCCTGCTGTGTGACCTTCCTCCTCCCCAGGCCAATGAGACCTTTGCCTTCGTGGGCAATGTCACCCACTATGCCAAGGCCTGGCTGAACATCTCCCCTGAGATCCGTGCCTACCTGGAGGAGGGTCGGCTGCAGAGACGCATGCGCTGGCTCCAGCAGGTAGGAGAGGGCTGGGGACAGGGTCTGCCAGAGCTTTACTGCCCCAGGGGTGTCCTACCCCCCCAGGCACCTTGTGGCTTCTTCATATAAAGAAACCTCTTGCTCTTCACCCTGCGTTTGCAAGGATCAGTCTGGTTGGTTGTGTGAATGCTGTCTCACCATTCCCACAAGGAGCCTTGAGTCCCATCTGTGTCCATGAGGGAGAGCAGGGGGCTGCAGGTGTACCCCAACTTCTCCCTCTTGTGTCTCCCTGTCCCAGTTCACTGCTGACCTCCACAAGCACCCAGAGATCCTGAATGTCTCAGACAGTGACGTTCTTCATAATTTCCTCAATGGCAACTTCTCCCTGCCCAACGCCAGCGTCCTGCTCCAGCAGCTGGATGCCATTGACAATGCTGCCTGTGGCTGGGTCCACTTCATGGATAAGGTGAGATTGTGCCCACTCGTGTGAACATGGGTGCTGAAGCAGCACCCAGTGCTAACAGATGGGCTCTGTGGGGCTGGGAATGGGTCAGGTCCACTCAGACCTCCTTAAGGAGGAGTTTGTGGCTTCTGCAGTGCCAAGAGCTCTGGGATCCTCACTGTTGGGTTTCAGGGCTCCAGGGTGGCTGTGGGTGGCCCAGGCTGCACTTTGTGCAGGGTTTGCTTGCCAGACCCACCAGGGTTAGGGGGGTCTCACCAGTCTTTCCCCCTCACCAGGTCAGTGTGGATGTCTTCAAAGGGTTCCCAGATGAGGAGAGCATCGTCAACTACACATTGAACCAGGCCTACCAGGACAATGTCACAGTCTTTGCCAGTATGTCCCTGGGAACCAGTCTCTTTGCAGAGGTCCCTGAACCCCTGTCCTTCTTGAGCTGTGCTCAGGGCTCCTGACTCTGGAATGTGGCTGCCTCAGTGCATGTGTTGGGTGGATGAGTGGACCAAGGATCTCGCAGTTCCTGTCCTCTGTCCCTGGCCAAGCCACACCAGGCACAATGCCCTGCTGTTGTCCTGGCTCTCCCAGTGCTGCTGCCTACTGTCCCTGTGCCCTCACACCCTATGCCAGGGCCATGCCCACCCTCCTCATCCATGGCAGCACTGGTGGTGCCCTTGGGTGCCCTCAAACCCTCCACATCCCTGCGGGTCACTGCAGGCCAGCTGGTGTGGCTGCTTCCTGTGGTGCTCCCTGCCTCTCTGCTGCCCACAGGTGTCATCTTCCAGACCAACAAGGATGGCTCCTTGCCCCCTCATGTCATGTACAAGATCCGACAGAATTCCAGCTTCACGGAGAAGACCAATGAGATCCGCCGGGCCTACTGGCGGCCTGGCCCCAACACCGGTGGCCGCTTCTACTTCCTCTATGGCTTTGTCTGGATCCAGGGTGAGTGCCAGTTCCATGGCACAGCTGCCCATGGCCCCTGCCTGCACTGCCTGCTCAGCTTGGCCTCTCCTCCTCCTCAGACATGATGGAACGTGCCCTCATCAACACCTTTGTTGGCCACGATGTGGTGGAGCCCGGCAACTATGTGCAGATGTTCCCATATCCGTGTTATACCCGGGATGAGTGAGTAACACCATGTGGGCAGGGTGGGCAGGACCTTTCCTCTTACCCTTTACAGGCCAGGATGTCTCTGCTGGGAAAAGAGGACGAGTTTGGGGGGCTGAGAGACAGGGAGTGATGAGAAAGCAGTTAAGCCCTGTTTCTTGGGCCACCAGGAACAAGCAGGGGAAAGATTTTGTGCCCAGTTTCCAGCTGAAGTGAGGAGTTCATGGCTGGGAGGTGTCTTGAAGACTGAAGGACTTGGGGAGTACCAGAGGAGTGTGGTCAATGGATGGCACATGGGGGTGTCTGTGGTTACTGAACACAGTGGTTTGGAGAAAGCGCCTGGAGAAGTCCCAGAGCTTCCATCCCTCCAGGGCAGGAGAGTGGATAGAGCCTTATCCACAGCAGGGTTGGCAGGGCACTGGGTTGAGCCCAGGGCTGCTGCCTGCTTGCCTGCCAGGACTCCAGGTTGTCCTATGGGCTCATTGGAGAAGCTCTGTCAGGCCACTGTGCAGGTGCTGGACCCCAGAGCACTGGTTGTCCTGGGTGGTGGGAGAACTCCTCTGCTGCCCTGTGCCCCAGGGGTCTCCCTTGGGTCTCTGTGGTGGTGCCACCACCCAGCTTTTCCTCCACCAGCTTTCTCTTTGTCATCGAGCACATGATGCCCCTGTGCATGGTTATCTCCTGGGTCTACTCAGTGGCCATGATGATCCAGCACATTGTAACAGAGAAGGAGCATCGCCTGAAAGAGGTGGGGATGGTGGGAGAGGTCCCTGGGGGGGTGCTGGCATCTGGGGTGCATGAGCTGGGGCAGGTGCAGATCCCACATCCCTGGGCTGAGCTGGTCCTTCTGAGTCTCTCCAGTGCCAGAGGGAGCTGAGCCCATTTTGCACCCTGGCACAGGGTGCTGTGGCCTGACTGCTCCCAGCAGCCCCCATCTCCCCCTTTCATGCTGCCCGTTGCTCTCTCAGCCAGCAACCGAGGCAGCAGGGATGTGTGGGGCAGGGGACAGCCCCACTCAGCAGCTTTGGCCTCACAGGTGATGAAGATGATGGGCTTGAACAATGCAGTGCACTGGGTGGCGTGGTTCATCACTGGCTTTGTCCAGCTCTCCATCTCGGTCACGGCGCTCACTGCCATCCTCAAGTACGGCAAGGTCCTGATGCACAGTGATGTCCTCATCATCTGGCTCTTCCTTGCCATCTATGCAGTAGCCACCATCATGTTCTGGTGAGCTTCCTGGTCCCTTCCATGGGGTGAAGGGACATGGACAGTGCTGGGGTCCTTGTGCCATGGGGTGAGGGTGTTTGGAGCTGTCCAGGCAAGGAGAGGTGGAGGGTCTCCCACCAGCTCAACACCATGGCGTGGGGAGAGCCCTGGTGGGGTACAATCCCAAGTAACAATGTCCTCCCTGCAGCTTTCTGGTGTCAGTGCTCTACTCTAAGGCCAAGCTGGCCTCTGCCTGTGGTGGCATCATCTACTTCCTCAGCTACGTGCCCTACATGTATGTGGCCATCCGGGAGGAGGTGGCACATGACAAGATCACTGCCTTTGAGAAGTGCATCGCGGTGAGTTGGCTGCTGGGGAATTTCTTGACCCCGGGTGTGCACTCCAGGTTCATTGCACAGATCACCAAGCTGTCACCAAGCCCATTGCAAACCTCTGCCTATATGAACCAACTCCCCTTGGCATTTTGGAGGCATGCCCAGAGATTTGATGCCTCCCAGGGGAGGGAGCAGCTCCTCAGGGCTGGGTGGGGCAGCACTGGGTAGGAATTTGCCTCAACCTGTTCCTCTGGAGTTCATTTGTGGTTTCTGCTGATGTCCCTTTCACCTCTCCACAGTCTCTCATGTCCACCACAGCCTTTGGCCTGGGCTCCAAGTACTTTGCACTGTATGAGGTGGCTGGCGTGGGCATCCAGTGGCACACCTTCAGCCAGTCACCCGTGGAAGGAGATGATTTCAACCTCCTGCTGTCCATGATGATGCTGATTGTGGATGCAGTGGTCTACGGAGTGCTCACGTGGTACATTGAGGCTGTGCACCCTGGTACGTGTGGGCAGTGGGGCTTGACGGCATCTCTGATCTTACAGGAGCCTCCCTGCTAGGGACCTGCTGGTTCCTGGCAGTGCTCAGCCCTGACTTGGTGGGATTCAGCACAGCTTGCCCTGTATGTGTCCTGCTGGGGACACCTGCCCACATACCTTGACACCAGCAGGTTCCTCAGAGGTTTTCAGTCACACATCTCAGTTCACTGCCAACTATGGCAAAGCAGTGTCCATAGCTGGAGTACTGTCCCCATTATGACCCATGTGGGGTCTCACCAGTGTCCTTTGCTTTTCTAGTCCAACCAAAGCATGAGCCAGGCCCCACCCAAAGCCCAGAGGACTTTGCTTCCTTACCCATCCCAGCAGCATTGCTCTGACCCCCAGCTCATCTGCAGCCCCCATCAGTGATGATCCTGGGATGGGGAAACCTCCACGCCCATGTCCATGCTTGCACCCATAGCAGGCTCTGCATAAGCCCTTGGCCAGCTTCTGTGTGGCTATGGCTGTGGGTTAGTGCTGACTTCTGTGCTTGCAGGCATGTTTGGTTTGCCCCGGCCCTGGTACTTCCCCTTCCAGAAGTCCTACTGGCTGGGAAATGGGAGAGTGGAGACCTGGGAGTGGACCTGGCCCTGGTCCCGCACCACTCGTCTCAGCATCATGGAGGAGGATCAGGCCTGTGCCATGGAGAGCAGGAGGCTGGGTGAGAGCAGAGAGGTGGTGGGGGTGGCCTGGGGGCAGCCCTGGCTCTGCTGCAGGGTCCTGCTTTGGCAAGGGACTCCTGAGTGTCCCCTGTGTCCTTGTTGGGTCGGGATCATGAGCCAGGCTGTGACACGGGAGGGGGAGACTGATGAGAAGCAGAGGGGAAGGGGCCATGAGCCAGCACATCCACTGTGGGGTGTAGGTGGGGAAATCCGTTCTCCTGGCCATCCCCTGGCTCCTCACCATCCTGCTCTCACAGCAGAGGAGACCCGGGGCATTGAGGAGGAGCCAACCCACCTCCCCTTGGTTGTCTGCATTGACAAACTCACCAAGGTCTACAAGACAGACAAGAAGCTGGCGCTGAACAAGCTGAGCCTCAACCTGTATGAGAACCAGGTGGTCTCCTTCCTGGGACACAACGGTGCAGGCAAAACCACCACCATGTGAGTGCCTGTCGGGGTGGATGTGGGCAATGTCCTGGGCAGCAGGGGAAGGTGCTGCCTTATGTCCTTGCAGGGCCCTGTGGCAGCTGGTGCTGTGCCCAGAGGGCAGCAGTGTGGGTATGGGGGTACCACAAAAGGGGGGCAGGCAGCAGGCACATGGCCCTGCACTGACACTTCTCTGACTGGGGACCACTGCTGGGGGTGGTGGTTGAGAGCAGGACTAGATGGAGGAACCCCAAATCCCTCACTTTGTTGTGTTTCTGCATCCATCCAGGTCCATCCTAACCGGCTTGTTCCCTCCAACCTCGGGTTCTGCAACCATCTATGGCCACGATATCCGAACAGAGATGGATGAGATCCGGAAGAACCTGGGTATGTGTCCTCAGCACAACGTGCTCTTCGACAGGCTGACAGTGGAAGAGCACCTCTGGTTCTACTCACAGCTCAAGAGCATGGCAGAGGAGGAGATCCGCAAGGAGATGGACAAGTAGGCACCTCCTGTTCCTTTTGCCCCTCTGCATGTGTGGGTCCCCTCCCTGCTGGCTGAGCTGGGGTGGGTAAACTGGTAACAGAAATGCCCCTTGAAGCAGCTCCACCAAGTGTTTTCCAGAACTTGGAGTATCAGGCTGAGGAAGGCATCAGAAGATGCTTCTGTAGCTCAGCTGGAGCTGGGCTTGCCCCAGTGGCCAAGGGCCATAGGTACCACACAGAGAAGTGGCATCACGTGCTCCCCACTGGCACCAGGTCCTTCTTTGCCCCCCCTCAACATTTCTGCTGCTTCTCACCTGTCCCCAGGATGATTGAGGACCTGGAGCTCTCCAACAAACGCCACTCCCTGGTGCAGACCCTCTCAGGGGGAATGAAGAGGAAGCTGTCAGTGGCCATTGCCTTCGTGGGTGGGTCACGGGCTGTGATCTTGGACGAGCCCACTGCTGGTGTGGACCCCTATGCACGCAGGGCCATTTGGGACCTCATCCTCAAGTATAAGCCAGGTAAGAGAAGGTGGGCAGAGCCCAGCATTGCTCCTCTGGCTGTGGTAGCCTTGGACCCTCTGATGAGGCTCTGTGCCACCATAAGGGAGGACCATCCTGCTCTCCACACATCACATGGATGAGGCTGACCTGCTGGGTGACCGCATCGCCATCATCTCCCATGGCAAGCTCAAGTGCTGTGGATCTCCACTCTTCCTCAAGAGCACCTATGGTGATGGCTACAAGCTGACAGTGGTGAAGAAGCAGTCAGACACCAGGAATGGCACAGGTCTGAGGGGCATTGGGACCCTGTGTTTAGATGAGTAGATGGGACCAGCCCTTCTTCAGCCCAGTCACCATCCAAGTGCTCCCACCCTGAGTCTCCCTAAGCCACACGGAGGATGGAGGGGAGAGGGGCAAGGGTGTAGGAGGTGGCATCTCTCTCCTGCATGATTTCTCCCATCTGGGTGACCTGTGTTGTGGTGTTTGCCTTCCAAGTGCTGATTCTGCCCACTGAGACATCCGGCCATGGTGCAGAGCACCAGCAGGCCAGGCAGGGTGACTGGGAAGTGGAGGCTTGGAGGAGCCCTGGGTTGTAGGTGGACGTGGTGGGGTCATGGTGGGAGGGCAGGTGAGAAGTGACTGACTGGTGCTGCTCCTCTGCTGCAGAGCTGGGCCAGCCACACAGCCCCCCAGCCCACTCCTCTGTCAGCCCCTGCTCTGAGCCTCGTGTCTCCCAGTTCATCAAGAAATATGTGGCCTCCTGCCTCCTCATCTCAGACACCAACACTGAGCTCTCCTACATCCTGCCCAGTGAGGCTGTCAAGAAGGGCTGCTTTGAGAGGCTCTTCCAGGTACTGGTGGGGGAAGCTGGCAGGGTGAGCAGGGTTGGCCATGGCATTCCAGGCACCTCCTGATCTCCTCATGCACCACTTTGCCTCCACAGCACTTAGAGCAGAGCCTGGAGGAGCTGGACCTCACCAGTTTTGGGCTGATGGACACCACACTGGAGGAGGTTTTCCTGAAGGTGTCTGAGGAGGATCAGTCTCTGGAGAACAGCGACGTGGGTACGGGTGGTGGTGGGGAGCTTGGTGCTGGTAAGAGGCTGTGGTGCCTTTGTGTGGGATTGGTGGTTCCTGTCCCCTGAGTGTGGCTGCAGGAGCCCCCATCCCAAGGGGAGGTCAGGTCTCCAGCTGAGCCCATCCAGTTTAAGGGCAACCAACCTCTGCTCCAGTCTGGCTTTGCAGAGCAGCTCTGTGCCTGCTCTGTGCTAGACTGTGGTGAGGGGTGGCATGGCTGGTGACAACCTCCCCTTTCCCTTTCAGACATGAAGGAGTCCAAGAAGGACGCCCTGAGGCCACTCACCCCAGAGCTGGGCCCAAAGCCCCAGGCCAACGGGGAGCCCCTGGCTGAAGCAGCCGTGCCAGAGAAGCCTGAGGTGGAACTCAGCAACCTGGTGACCTGCTCCAATCTGGCACAGTCACAGGCATCCCTGCGCTCGGGCTCCTCCGTGGGCTCTGTGCGGGGTGACGAAGGTGGGGCTTATTCTGAATTCTTTGGGGATTATGCACCCCTGATCGATAACCAGCAGGACCCCGATAACATCAGTCTGCAAGGTTGGTGCCACTGGTGCCCAGCCGGGCCCAGGGGAGGTGCTCAGCTGGGATGTGGAGGGGTAGGGATGGTGCCTGATGGGGCAAGACCTCACACAGGGGCTGGTGGTGCATCCACCAACACTGCACCCCGAGAACTGTAGCCTGGGTGGGTGGGCTGGGAATGGGCACTTCCACCAGTTTGCACCCCCAAACTGGTAGCATGTCTATGGGTGAGTCCCCTGCTGAGACACAGAGCCAGTGGGCACAGCTGGCACCAGCTCTGCCCTTTGCCTCCTGAAGATCCCCCAAGTGCCCCCTGCAGACTCACCCCACTAACGTGCTTTGCTCCTCGTGCTGGCACCTGCTCGGGTTATCCCCTCTTGGCTCTTGGGCATGGTGACATCTTCCAGTTGGTGGCTTCACCCCCTGGATCCTTTCCTGGGCTCAGGGCTCTCCCTGCCTGGGTGCTGGGGTTGCAGGATGCAGGCACTGCTCTGAGGCTGCTGTTTGATTCACAGATTCTTTGATTCACAGATTGTTTGCTGGCTTAATCCAGCAGCTCTTGCTGTGATTAATTGCAGGATGTGCCACTCTGCCCCCCTGGGCTGAGGCTGCTCTGGGCATTGGGGTTTGAGTTGTGGGAGGCAGAGCCATGGCAGAGCTCCATGAGCCTTAGCCCCCATGCTTGCTGCCTCACTGGGTCCTCCACCCATGTGCCATCCTCTCTCCCTGACTGTGCTGACCCCTTACCAACTGGGAGAGATGATGGGAATATGGGGAGGTTCTGCCATAAAAATTGAAATTCTTTTTTTTTTTTTTTTTTAAAGACAAACTGTTAAAACTATTGTCTGATTTCCTATTTTGGGCCAAGAGGAACCTGCTATCCAGCTGCCTCACTTCATGCTCAGTGGCCATCAGGGCTGGGGGTTGCCCTGTCCCTCGAGGGGGCTGTGCTCAGTTTGGTGCCTGGCTCAGCTCCCTGTGGACCAAGAGGGGCTTGGGAGCAGGTGCTAGGGGGCTGATTTCCTTCTCCACTCCAGAACAAGAGACAGAGGACCGGGACGTGGCTGGACAGGGAAGCTTCAAGCTGGAGGGCTCATGGCTGAAGCTGCGCCAGTTCCATGGTTTGATTGTCAAACGCTTCCACTGCGCCAAGCGCAACACCAAAGCCCTCTTCTCACAGATCCTCCTGCCTGCCTTCTTTGTCTGTGTGGCCATGACAGTGGCACTCTCTGTGCCTGAAATAGGTGAGTGCAAGCCACCCACCTGCACCCCTGGGGCTGCTGGCGGCCTTTTCTGCTGCTCCAGTGTGGCTGGTGGGGATGGGATGGGGGGAGGATGAGACTTGTGGATGCTCAGCCTGTGTGTGGTGGTGCTGCAGGTATCAGTGGGCTCCTCTCCTTGTCCCCACAGGTGACCTGCCACCCCTCATCCTGTCACCGTCACAGTACCACAACTACACCCAGCCCAAGGGCAACTTCATTCCTTATGCCAACGAGGAGCGGCGTGAGTACCGGTGAGAGCTGCTGCTTGCTGCCAACCAACGTCTTGTGCCCATGCCCATCCCTACCTCCATCCCTGGGACTGCCATGAGGGGCAGCATGGGGGGGCAGCTGGCAGCAGGGATGGCTCCTGCTTGAAATGCCAAGGCTCCTTGGAGAAAGCAGTCTCCATTCTTCCTGGGATGTCTCTGAGAAAGGTGCCAGCTCTGGTGCTTGCTGCAGCTGGCTACTCAGCTCATCCAGGTGGGGGTTGGGTGTGTCCATTCAGCTCTGTTATGTGCAAGACCTCGAGGAGGTCCCCAGAGAAGTTGGCCAAGGTGATGAGACCCATGTCTCCTGCTCCTTGCTCATTCTCACCCACTCCTCACCCTGCAGCATCAGGCTGTCTCCCGATGCCAGCCCCCAGCAGCTGGTGAACACTTTCCACCTGCCCTCCGGTGTGGGGGCCACCTGTGTGCTCAAGGCAGCCTTCAACAACACACTGGACCAGCCCATGCAAACCCTTAACCTCAACAGCAATGAGTCCAAGATGTTGGCAGCCAAGTACTTCGACGCCATGTGCATCGATTCCTTCACCCAGGGCCTGCCACTCTCCAACTTTGTGCCACCACCTCCATCCCCGGCCCCCTCTGACTACCCTGTCTCGGTGGATGAGGACCTGCTCCATGCCTGGAACTCCACAACCTTCTCCTCTGCCATCAAAGGTACCACCTGCACTTGATGTCCGAGTCTAATGAGACCTGGGATTGATCTCCAGCAGGGGGATGATAGAGCAGCTCCAGGGACTCCTGGAAATGCCTGTTTGGCCTGGCCACAGCAGAGGGTCACATCTCTGGGCTGAATTCGTGGCTCAGGTCTGGTGCTGGCCCTGGAGCACCATTCACCCTCAGCAGTGCTGTTGCAGCTCTGTGGGATGGAGAGCCCCTTGTGTCACCCTCACTGAGCCACAGTCCCCAGCCATTTCCTTCCCCATGCCCTCTCTCTAAACTGCTTCTGTACTCCAGAATTTTTCCCTGTGCCCCTCTTGGTCACCAGGACACAGAAATTCTCTTGCAGCCAGGCTCTGGCACAGCAGAGAGCTCTCTGGCAGGGTTGGGTGTGCTCCCTCTCTGCCCAGCTGGGACCCCTCAGCTGATCCCCTGCCACTGCCCTGGCTGTGAGCTGCCCTCTCTGCTCCTCAGAAACTGTGACCTCAGCCCCTGCCCTGCCCCGCATCATCCACGAGCCCATCAAGTGCATGTGCTCCATGCAGGGGACAGGCTTCTCCTGCCCCAGTGGCGTGGGAGGCCACCCCCCCCCAGATGAAGGTGGTGACAGGGGACATCCTGGCAGACATCACAGGGCGCAATGTCTCCGAGTATCTGCTCTACACCTCGGATCGCTTCCGGCTGCACAGGCAAGAGGAGGGACAGGGGGACACGGAGCAGGGGTGGGGGAGTGGGGACTTGGGGACACCAGCCCAGGGTGCTGAGTAGAAACAGGAGCATGCTTGAGTGTGACTGTATTCCCAGAGGTGGGGGACAGCAGTCACAGCTGCTTGGTGGTGCCTTGTCCCACAGGTACGGGGCACTCACCTTTGGCAACATCCAGAAATCCATCCCGGCCTCCTTCGGGGCCAAGGCTCCTGCCACAGTGCGCAAGATCGCTGTGCGGAGAGCAGCCCAGGTAGGTGGACAGCAGCTGGGGAGGAGGAAGAGGAGGAGGAGGAGGAGGAGGAGGCAGAGGCTCCTTGACTGCTGTAACCATTCTGGTGGGGCTCCCACCCCAGCGTGGTCAGCAGAGGGCTGCTGTCCCCACAGCCACGAGCAGAGGAAGTCTGTCCCATCCCAGCTCATCCCCTCCCATCCCACTCTTCCAGTACATCTGCCATGGGCTCAGCTCTCTTGACACCTCCCAATGTTCTTCTCTGCTCCTCCAGGTCTTCTACAACAACAAGGGCTACCACAGCATGCCCACCTACCTCAACACTCTCAACAATGCCATTCTGCGAGCCAACTTGCCCAAGAGTAAAGGCAACCCTGCTGCCTATGGTGAGGAATTGGATGTTTCTTGGGCAGAAGCACATCAGGGACAGCTTTAGGGCATGGTGCACCCAGGCTGTGAAGTGCAGTGTGTCCCCACTGGATGAAGCAGGCTAGTGTCGGGGGGGGGGGTCACACACCTAGCTGTGAAGTCTGGGCTAGGCAAGGGGCTAGGCTGAACCTCCTGAGGTGCTGCCTGCTCACCCCTGGACTTGTCTGAGGATGCTCCCTGCCAGCTGATGAGGGAGGTCTTTGCCCTGAGGTGTTTATTTGCTTTGACACAGAGGAAACCCATCCTCCCACTCAGAGCCAGGACCAGGCAGACTGGGGGCAACCCTTTCTGTCCTGAGCCACCTTTCACACTTCTGTATCTCCTTGGGCCTTCCCACAGGCATCACGGTCACCAACCACCCCATGAACAAGACGAGTGCCAGCCTGTCCCTGGATTACCTGTAGGTCCAAGGAGTGGGTCTGGGGCTGTCCTGGGGAAGGGAGGGAGCTTCTGTGGTTTGCTGGGCAATGCTTAGGCATTTGCCCTGCAGGCTGCAGGGGGACACTGGGTGCCTGTGATGTGGGGATCCCTGAGCCCTCCTGTGCACAGTGACTGTCCCATGCCACGGGTGGCCCTTCCCTGAGCAGCTGAGGGTGATGAGGACCCTTCTCTCCTCTTTGTTCCTTGTGCAGCCTGCAAGGCACAGATGTGGTGATAGCCATCTTCATCATTGTGGCCATGTCCTTTGTGCCAGCCAGCTTTGTGGTGTTCCTGGTGGCAGAAAAGGCCACCAAGGCCAAACATCTGCAGTTTGTGAGTGGCTGTGACCCTGTCATCTACTGGTTGGCCAACTACGTGTGGGACATGGTGAGCAAGGAACATTGCCCCACTAGCCAAGTTCCCAGAGTCAGGCAGGTGGGTGGAGAGTCACAGAAGTTTCTGTCTTCTCCAGCTGAACTACCTGGTGCCTGCCACGTGCTGCATCATCATCCTCTTTGTGTTTGACCTCCCAGCGTATACCTCTCCCACCAACTTCCCTGCTGTCCTCTCCCTCTTCCTGCTCTATGGGTAGGTTGCTTGGAGTGGTGATCAGGGTGCACTCATGGGTCCTTCCAGTCTCCCTTGTGGGCTGTGGTTGTGCTGGCAGGATCTGGCCTCAGGGCTGCCCTGCCCTGGTATCCTGCAGCTTCTGTAGCTGGTGGGCTCTGGGGGCTGGGCTGGGGAGGACAGGGCTGGGATGTGGGTGATGCCAAGGCCTGATGGTTGGTGGTGCCCAGTCCCTCTGCTGCCACACTGACATCCCCTCCTGTCACTTGCCTCCCCAGCTGGTCCATCACCCCCATCATGTACCCTGCCTCCTTCTGGTTCGAGGTGCCCAGTTCTGCCTACGTCTTCCTCATCGTTATCAACCTCTTCATTGGCATCACAGCCACTGTTGCCACGTTTCTGCTGCAGCTCTTTGAGCATGACAAGGTATGGGATTCACAGCTCTGCCTGGGGCCACCTTGAATGGAGAAGCTGCAACTGGGTCATGGGGCAACTTAAGACTGGAGGGACCTCAGGTCTCTGCTCCAAATTCCTGCTCCTAGCAGGGTCAGCTATGAGACCTGACTGGGTCGTGTCTTGGTGGGGATCGTGATCTTGCCGTGTACTTGGTGTCCTCAAGGGTATTTCTGATGGTTGGGTCCTCCCTACCTGTCCCCGCAGGATCTGAAGGTGGTGAACAGCTACCTGAAGAGCTGCTTCCTTGTATTCCCTAACTACAACCTGGGCCACGGCTTGATGGAGATGGCCTACAACGAGTACATCAATGAGTATTATGCCAAGATTGGTATGGCCTCTCATTCCCTTGTTCCATGCCATATGGGGCTGGGGGGGACCTCAGTGCTGGCACATCCCCTCTGCCTGCCCTGTGGGGCTTCCCAAGGCCCAGAGCAGCCTGGACCAGAAAGCCAGGGAATGTGAACTAGGCTGGGGTGCAGGAATAGACATGGTTGAGGGGCAGCCATGGTGTGGGGTCCAAGATACTAGACATGGCTCCTTAGGCCATCTCAAATAGCAGCTCCACAGGGAGAGGAGGTTGTGAGCCCAGAAAGAGTTGTGCATTCCTGCTGCTGTTGTACACCCTGGGGTTCCTGGGGGGTGGTGGTGGGCAGTGACTCTGGTGTGACTCTGGTGGGGCATTGTAAGAGAGTGCTTCAATGAGAGGGATGGGCACTGCAAAGGCTCTTTCCTTCAGATGTAATCTTTTGCAGGGCTGCACTCTTCAGCCAAAATGAGTCTTTTGCTAATCATGGCTTCAGCATGACCTTCAAAGCTTTTGCTGCTCTCTGCTTCTCAAGAAGCTCTCTACATAACCCAGGTGCTGTTGGCATCATGGGGGGCAGTTCCACAGCAGGGTCTTACAAACCATCTAATACATCTCAGTTGGGTTGATTCAAGTTGAAAAGTTGTAAGATCCATTCACAGCCTCGTCACTAGCCCAGGAAGCTGGCAGGGGAGGGTCTCTGGGAGCAGGAAAGTATCTTTGTCTTGGGCCAGCTTGAGACACACGACTGAGCTGTCCCTGTGAGAAGTGTCCTCACTCACCTACTCTCTCCTCTTTGTCTCAGGGCAGTTTGATAAAATTAAGTCACCCTTTGAGTGGGACATCGTGACGCGGGGGCTTGTTGCCATGACAATTGAAGGCTTCATTGGCTTCTTCATCACCATCATGTGCCAGTACAACTTCTTCCGCAAGCCCCAGTGAGTGTGGCTGGGGAGCCAGGGTCAGACGGGTGGGGGGGTGCCCATGGCCAACAGCTTTGCCACTGGGCTGCCCCTCTGGTGGCAGTGTCACCATCCCATCCCCTGTACCCTCCTCCAGGCGCCTGCCTGTCTCCACCAAACCAATTGAGGATGACATTGACGTGGCCAACGAGCGTCACCGTGTCCTGCGTGGCGATGCTGACAATGACATGCTGAAGATTGAAAACCTCACCAAGGTGCAGGAGTGGGATGGTTTGTGTGTGTGTGTGTGTGTGTGTGTGTGTTTGGGGGGATGCTCTGGGGCTGCAGCTGTGCCATCTGACGGGTGTGGGTTGGGGCTGGGGGTCCAGGTGCCTTCCCGTGGGCTGAGCCTCTTCTCTGTCGGGAAGAGCGCAATGGACAACAGGCAGATTGATATAATCTAAGTATTGCCATTTATTGACTTTTATATACAGTCAGGCTGATAACATCATATAAGCATATTGCTGATTGGTACAACACATTTTTCATATGCAAAAGGTGCTATCTAACTGGTTAAATACAATTGTTTATGTGTTGCCTATGAGATGCTTCCCCATCCTGTTATTCTTCTTTTCTGCTGCCAGATCCCTTATCTTTTGCCCATAGCTGATCTTTTAATAACCTTGCAGCTGGGCCTCAAGGCCCTCAGCTCGCTCTAAAGCTCCCTCTGGCTAAAGCTAAATAGTCAGGATTGCTCACATGTCCGTTTTCTTCCAAAAAACCCTCTCCGAACACTTCTCCACTGCCCCACCAGGTGTACAAGTCCCGCAAGATCGGGCGCATCCTGGCTGTGGACCGGCTGTGTGTGGGTGTGCGACCCGGGGAGTGCTTCGGGCTGTTGGGTGTCAACGGTGCCGGCAAGACAACCACCTTCAAGATGCTGACAGGGGATGAGAGCACCACTGGCGGGGAGGCCTTTGTTAATGGGCACAGGTTGGGGGGCGTGGGCTGGGTGGGAAGTGGGGATCAGCCCTTCTCCTGGGGGTGGGACAGGGTCTGGTCCCCCCAGGAGGAAGCAACTATGTCCTGGGCTCTTAGTCACCTGGGAGGTGGCAAGTGATGCTGGCTCTTGGCCAAGGTGTCATGGGTTGCTTGGTAGAAGATGCTCCAGGATAAAGGGTTGTGAAGGGGGGTGAAATACAGCGTGCTTCTGGAAAGTGCTTTCTCCTAATGGCCACCCCATCCTCTTCCCCAGCATCCTGAAGGAGCTCCTGCAGGTCCAGCAGAGCTTGGGCTACTGCCCCCAGTTTGATGCTCTCTTCGATGAGCTGACAGCTCAGGAGCACCTGGAGCTCTACACCCGCCTGCGTGGCATCCCCTGGAAGGACGAGGAGCGGGTAGGGCTCTGGGCAGGCACTTGCCAGCATTTAAGGGAACAGCATGTCACTGGGCACCAGTGGGGACTGAGCCAATGCCCCTTGCCCATGTCAGTGCCACCCCCAGGACTGAGCACGTTGCTCTCACAGACCCATGCCGATGCTCGGGGCTGCTCCAGCAACTGCCATGGGGTTCCTCTGACTGACACATCATTTGCTGTCACTGTGGCAGGACATGCCAGTGCCCACAGGGCCCAACCACTTGCCTTTTGTCAGCTCTGCCAGCCCTGTGGCCTCGGCAGGGGTGACAGCAGCCCCCCACACCTTGTAGGTGGTCAAGTGGGCACTGAAGAAGCTGGAGCTGACCAAGTACGCTGACAAACCCGCCAGCACCTACAGTGGAGGCAACAAGAGGAAGCTGTCAACTGCCATCGCACTCATTGGATACCCAGCCTTCATTTTCCTGGTGTGTCTCAGCCTCCAGCACCCTGCCTGTGGGTCCTCCCATCCTCTGTGTCTCTGGGGCTGGCACCAGGCTAGAGTGGAGAAATGACCCTGGGTGGGAAATCCTGCCCCCAGCTCTGTCATGAGTGTGGGTCATGGGGTGTGGGATGGCATCCTGAGCCAGGCTCAGGACAGGAAGGGGGTGGCAGAGTGCCTGCAGTGGCTGGCATGGCTGAAGGTGCTGTCTGTCCTGCAGGATGAGCCCACCACAGGGATGGATCCCAAGGCACGGCGCTTTCTCTGGAACCTCATCCTGGATGTCATCAAAACGGGTCGCTCCGTGGTGCTTACTTCCCACAGGTCCAAGGGAAAGGGGTTTCTGGCTGGGCCCACAGTGCCCCTGGGCAGCTGGGGTGCTGTGAGGGTGGGAGGGGGCTCTGTGGTGCTGGGGGAGGGCATTTGGAAGGAGCGTGGGGAGCAGAGGGAACTCTGGACACTCACTTCTCCCATCCCTGGTGGCGAGGCCATGGCACCCCAGTGATGGCCAGGGGAGCTTGAATTGGTTCCCCACCTCCCCCAGCCGTGCTCCCTGGCACTGTCCCCTCATGTCACCTTGCTGAATCTGCCCTGTGTCCCCAGCATGGAGGAGTGTGAGGCACTCTGCACTCGCTTGGCCATCATGGTGAACGGGCGGCTCAAGTGTCTCGGCAGCATCCAGCACCTGAAGAACAGGTCAGAGACTGGAGGGGTTCCAGCACCTTGTGTGGAAGGAAGGGTTCGGGGTCCTTGTGTGGGGTGGAAAGGGTCCCATCCCCTGCAGCAGTGTGACTGAGAGCATGGCAACCATGGCAAGATGTCAGCCCTTGGTGAGGGCTTTGGAGGGTGAGCAGGAGTTGGGCTCACTTCACCATCCAGCATCGTCCTGTTGGGTGCAGTGGATGGCAGAGAGCATCATCTCCTTCTGTGGGCTCAGCCCTTTCCTGCAGGAGGGCAGGTGGCAAGGCAGGTCCTCACAGGGTCCCTTGTCCCTACACAGGTTTGGAGATGGCTACATGATCACAGTGCGCACCAAATCCAGCCTCAACATCAAGGAGGTGGTGAGGTTCTTCAACCGCAACTTCCCTGAAGCTGTTCTCAAGGTGAGCTCCCTGAGGTGGCAGCCCCACCCTGCCGGGCCCCACCTTGGGGCACAAACAGCGTTAACCAAGGGACACTGCTTTGGGACCCCCCCCAAGGTGTGATGTGATGAGTTCAGATGTCACCTTCATGTCCCCTGCAGGAGCGGCACCACACCAAGGCCCAGTACCAGCTGAAATCGGACCAGATCTCACTGGCACAGGTCTTCAGCAAGATGGAGCAGGTGGTGGATGTCCTGGGCATCGAAGACTACTCTGTCAGCCAGACCACTCTGGACAATGTGAGAGCAGGGATAGCCCAGGCAGCTGGTTGCCTGTACCTGGGAGGGTTGCTGTGCCTCGGGGAAAGGTGGCACCAAAGTTCCTGGTAGAACCCACGCATGGGATGGAATGTGGAACTGGGTGGGGTGTCTGGTAGAGGCCACGGCCCCATGGGATGTGCCGGTGTCTGGGGCAAGGGATGGTGAGGAGGTGGAGGTGCTCGTGGGGGTCCCTCGCAGCCCCTTGCTCCTTCTCCCCAGGTGTTTGTGAATTTTGCCAAGAAGCAAAGTGACAACCTGGAGCAGCAGGAGACAAGTCCCAGCTGCACACTGCAGTCACCTCTGGAGCGGGTACTGAGCCTGCTGCGTCCCCGAGCTGCCCCCACCGAGCTGCGGGCCCTGGTCGTGGAGGAGCAGGAGGACCTGGAGACAGATGATGAAGGCCTCATCAGCTTCGAGGAGGAGAGGGTGAGGAGTTGTCCCATGATCTCGGTGTCCCTGGTCCCATCTCTGTCTGCCATGGGGACTGTAGCACTGGGAAGGGGACATGAGCCAGGGATGGACTGGAGAGGGCTCTCTGGGAGGGGAGGATTGTGGCCCCGGGCTGGATTATGGCCTCAGCCCCTGAGCCTTCCTGTTTGCATCTGCAGGCTCAGCTCTCATTCAACACGGACACACTATGCTGAGACTCCCAGGGGTGGCCATGTCCCCTGGCTGTGATGCCACCAACCCCTTTTGGCCTCTCCCCCTCCCTTCGCCCCATCGAGCGGAGCTGCTGCGGCCGGAGAGAAGAAGCCAGAGAGGACACGGTGGATGTGGCACCAGCCTGGATCTACCCTGAGAGCCACCTTCCACTGTGTGGCCTTTGTCCCCTTCAGGTCTGGGGCAGTGTCACTGCACAGTGCTGGGGGCACCTGCCCTCAGCTGGTTTGCCCACTGGACAGAGACTATGAAGAGAAGGACAGAGCTGGGCAGCTGTGCTGCTGGCCCCGCACACTTTGTGGTGGGGACAAGGTCAGTGAGTGGTGCCTTTGGTTGGCCACCCTTGTTGCACCCACCCTGTAGAGCCCCAGCCACAGGGATGCCTCCATTCTGCCCTTGGCACTGGCAGCACCCTGGGCACAGCCCTGGCAGGGCCAGAAGACAGACTGCTTTTGCTTGTTTCCATCCCCCCTGGCGTGGTGCTTGCCCTTGGCACTTAGGGGGTCTTGGGGGCAGGAGCCCTGGTGCTTCACCATTGATTCTGTCACCAACAGGATGTCACCAGTGACCTCCAGCTTCCCTGAGATAGGGCTGCACCCCCCAGGTGTGTCCCGTGTCCCCACGTTGCTGCCAGCCAAGGGGTCTGGCCGTCCCAGCTCTGCCTCATGTGCGCTGGACACTTGGTACCATCCTGGGGGCCCTGCTGAGGGGCACATGGTGGGGCAGAGGGGCATTTCACAGGGTATTTCACTCACTGGCACCAGCTGTTTCTCCCTTCTGCCTCCAACCATGTCCCTCCTCCCAGAGCCCCTCACTGCCTCCTCCTGCCTGCCCTCACCCCCACTTGCAGGGCATCACCGCTGCTGTGCCACCTTTCTGTCGTGTCCCCTTTCTGCTCTGTCCCCCTCCTGTTCCTCCTGGCACTCATTGCTCAGTGTCTGGCCCTGTACAGGATCCACCTGCACTGGTTTCTTACTGTTGGGTTATGAGTTGTACTGGGAGGGGGGCTGCTCCACCCCAGGGTGACTCTTGAAGCTGGGAGTGGCATGGCCTTGAGGTACAAGGACAAGACAGCCCAGTTGGGTGCCAGTGCAGCCTGGCTCAGGTGCCCAGTAGCACAGGGAAGGAAGATTGGGCCATGGGGAGGGGGCTGGCAGTGTCCCCAGGGCTGGCCAGCAGTGCTCCTCCTTTCTGCAGAGGGTCCTGCCACCTCATCACCCTGGAGAGCCATGCCCACCAGTACCCCACAGCTCTCCAGTAACCTCCAGTTGTGCCCAGGGATGGGGTTACCAGGGGCCTGTGATCCTGACTGACCATGCACTCCTTGGGTGCCTCAGGTTTTTGCAGCACCCTGGGGTGACTGTGCACAGTCCTCCCTCCCTGGGTGGTGCCCAGCCCTAAGCCACCCCTGTCTGTCACCACTGCCCCTCCTGCCTCCCTGGCAGAGTATCAGCTGGAGGCCCCAGGCTGGCTCCTGCCCACAAACAAGGGGGTAGCACTGCAGGGGGAGGTGGGGAGGGGTCAGCACAGCCCCACGGGGGGTACCCAAGCAAGGGCAGAGCCAGGTGGTAGCTGATCCTCTGCTGTCCCCATACCTACTGGGTCTGGCCAGCCCTGTATGTCACCTGCTCTGGATTGTGATACAATATACAGTATTTTCAATAGGGGAAAAACTGGGGGGGAGATAAGCTCTATTTTCAGATTTTTTCACACCGTATTTTTTTTTTTAAATGGCATACTGGAACCTGGCTGGCTCTGGGGAGGATGGCATGGGTGGGCAGCCCCCACCCTGGGGTGCCTGCTCTTCCCTTGCTGGGCACTCTGCCTTCCCAGGTGGGCAGTGGGGACAGACCAGCTCAGGGTGAGCAGGACAGAGTCAGTCTTGGGTGGTGGCACCTGAGTGTGCCCTGCCCTGTGCTCTGACCTGGGCTTTGTCCTCATCCACCCTGCTGCTCAAGGCTTTGCAGGGCACAGAGTCCCCCACTCTGGAGAGCTCCCCCACTGCCTGCCAGCTCACCCTCCACGTGCCCCATGGCTTTCAATGGTCAATGGAAAAAAATAATGGCTTTGTACCCCCCCAGCACAGCATGCCCATAGAGCCTGGGTGCCCTCCCTGCCCTGGGCTCAGGGTTGCCCAGGCACAAACCATCTTGGGGGCACCCCCTGGGTGGCAAGTGGGGTGGGAGTGGGAGGGCATCACCCCAGGGCAGGGGTGGCTGCTGCCTTAACACTTACTTGCTTCGTTGAGTTTGGCCCTGCTTCCAGCCTCCCTCTGCATGTCCTTGGCCACCTGTGGGGCTGTGGGGATGGCACCAGTGCCACGCACAGCCCTGGCACAGGGCACCCACAGGGCTGGGGTCGCCTCAGAGGAGCCTGTACATTGCAAGCAAAAGAAACAAACAAAACAGAGGAAATGTGAAAAATAACGATTGTTTTAAATAAAAAATAATAACTGGAGCCAGCAAGGTTGTGTGGTAGCTGGTGGGCAGGAGTGCCAGGGCTGGGTGCCTGGGGAGGGTCAGGGCTGGGCAAGGGATGAGGAGGGGGATTGTGGTGTCCCTGGTGGGGTGAAGGGTGCTGGGGACAAGACAAAGCTGTGGCCAGCCCTTGGTACCTTTTTGGGTGGGTGGTGGTGGTAGCTGGGGCCACAGCTCTCTGCAGAGTGCTGCTGGCAGTGCTGTCACCTGCCCTGGCAACAGCCACGGTGTCCCCATGGCTGGGCGTCCCCAACGCTGGGCGTCCCCGGCTGTGCCGTGGGGCCAGGCGTGGGTGGGAACGGGTGCACCCCAGGGAGGAATGTGGGATGGGAGTGGCTCCAACTTCACAGGGACACTTGCACCTCAGCCACCACTCGCCGGCAGCCGCCACCCAGCATGGCCGAGAAACCCCAAATCCAGCTTTTTGTCAAGGTGAGGCGGGGGTCATGGTGGGCAGCACCCCTGGCAATCACCCGGTATTGCCAGGACTGTGGTGGCATGGCCACCATAGCTCAGTGCAGCAGCCTGGAGTAGGGCCCTGGGCAGGCAGTGGAGCAGCTTGGGGCAACCCAGGGTCCAGAATGCTGCTGCTGCTGCTGCCCTGTGGGCACGGGGTGCTCTGGGTGCTCAGGCTGAGGGGTTGGACTGGGGTGCCCCACACCAGGCCCTGCCCAGCAGCCCGGTCCCTTTGGCACTGGCTGGATCCTTCTCCACCACCACCCTGCTGGGACAGTTTGGCTGCACAGGGCACCCTGAGCCCCCCTGGCATGGCACCTTGGGCTGATGGGGCATCATCATCACCTTCCTCTGCACAGCCCTTGCCACAGACATCCCCAGGTGCCACCATGCTGTCCCCAAGTCCCAGCCGCCTCAGCACAGCAGGGTTGGGGCAGCCTGGGCTCCCCTGGTCCCCAGAGGTGCCAGGGCTGGCACCCACTGTGCCACGCAGGCTGCTCGGGGTGGGGTGCTGAGGCCCCATGCTGGGGGCTGGCCTCCTGCCCAGCATAGCAGGTGCCAGCACTGCTCACCAGCCTGCAGCCAGCCCTGCCACCCTCACCCTGCACACATCAGGGCTGCTGTGGCCATGCTGGGGTGAAGGGACAGCTGAGCTCTCTGCCCACAGGCAAGTGAGGATGGGGAGAGTGTGGGGCACTGCCCCTTCTGCCAGCGGCTGTTCATGGTGCTGCTGCTCAAAGGGGTCCCCTTCACCCTCACCACTGTGGACGTGAAGAGGTGAGTGGTGCTCCCTGCCCAAGGGGCTGCCAGCCCTGGGGCCAGGGCCACAGGTACACTGATGGGGGGTGGTGGGTCCCCAGCACCTTGGGAAGGGGACTGTGGGTGGGCACTGTGGGGTGCTGGAGCCTGGGGCACCCCCAAGCCTGAAGGGGGTGAGTGGGCATTTTCCAGGGCAGAGATGCCATGGGCACTCTGAGATGGGGGGGCACCACCTCATCCCTTTTGTTTGTTCACACAAACAGATGTGTGGTGCTCTGCAGATCCCTGAGTACTGTTGGGCATCACTGTCCATCCCTGTCTCCTGCAGAGCACTGGATGTGCTGAAGGACTTCGCCCCAGGTGCCCAGCTGCCTGTTCTGCTCTACAATGGGGAGCCCAAGACTGACACTGTCACCATTGAGGACTTCCTGGAGGACAAGCTGGGCCCCCCCATGTCAGTGGACAGTGACCTGAGAGGGGGCAAAGAGGGGCAGCATAAGCTGAGAGGGTGTGTGGGCAGAGGAGCCTTCTTCCTCAGCTGTGCAAACATCCCTGCAGGTTCCCCAGTCTGGTCCCACAGTACAGAGAGTCGAGCCTGGCCGGGAATGAAATCTTCCACAAGTTCTCCACCTACATCAAGAACCCGGTGCCTGCCCAGGATGAAGGTGAGGAGCTGGGGGTGGTGACATCTGGGGCAATCTTGGTCTGGGTGGAGGGACCCCCTATACAATCTGGGACACAGACAGACACACACTGTGCACCCCCTCAGATGCCCTGAAGCCAGGTCACCCTTTCCAGCCCTTCCCAAGGCTGGGTTTCTCCCTGCAGTTCAGTGTGGCTGTGCCTGGGCTCCCTTGGGAGGGCAGGGACAGGTCCAGCATGGGCAAAGAGGGAAGAACACGGGGACAGGGACACTTGGTGGCTGGCAGAGCTGCAGGGACCCATGCCCTGACCCAGTGGCATGGCTGCCCTCCCCCCAGCGCTGCAGAGGAGCCTGCTGCGGGCCCTCCTGAAGCTGGATGAGTACTTGTGTGCCCCCTTGGAGCATGAACTGGCCCAGGACCCCCACCTCAGGGCCTCCCGGCGCCGTTACCTCGATGGAGACCACCTCACATTAGCTGACTGCAACCTGCTACCCAAGCTCAATATCGTCCAGGTGAGCTCAGCCATCCCATCCCTTCCCCTTTCTCCCCTGGCTTCTTAACACCATCAGCCCTACCCTCTCACCTCCCCCTGGGTGCCTGCAGCAACCCCCTGCTCCTTTGCCAGCCTCTGTAACATCCCAGTGCCCCCCTGGTAGCCCACTCCCCAGCATGGTGCCTTCCCACAGACCTCCCTCCCCTCTGCATCCCTTGCCACCTGCTACCTGTGTCGTGCAGTGGCAGGGATGTCCCCTGGCCCCCCACCCATCCTGGATGCCTCCCACCTGTAAATACCCCAGGGAATGCTTGGCCCACCGCAGGGACACAGGGCTCAGCTCTCTCCTGCCTGCAGGTTGTGTGCCAGCATTACCGACGCTTTGGGATCCCCAAGGACCTGCGGGGTGTCTGGCGCTACCTCAACAGTGCTGGTGACACCAAGGAGTTCAGATACACCTGTCCCAGCACCGAGGAGATTGTACAGGCTTATCGCTCCGTGGTCCGGTCGCTGCAGTGAGCCGGGCACCTGCCCAGGCAGGCAAAGGGACAGGGCTGGGCTCAGCACCCACCCCAAGTCCTGCTGTGACCACCCCAGTCCTGGCTGCATGCACTCAAAAAGGCAATGAGCATGAGCCTGGCACCCAAGTCCCCCCCACTGGCACCCCTGCCTGAGGTTCCAGCAGCAATCTGCACCCTGCTGAGCCCACAAATGTTTTGCTGCCTCTTGTGCCACCCCCCCTGCCTGGCCAGGGGCCCCTCGACCTGCCCTGCAGTCCCTGAGGTATCAGGATGGGTTGAAAGGGGCCCAGGCACTGCTGAGGGCAAGGGCAGGAGCTGGGGAGGAAAGGCTGCCCAAAGCAGAGGCATTGTGCAGTGGGCATCCCACAGAGCCATGGCATGCCACCCACCAGGTGAGGGACCTGAGGCAATGCCAGGGCAGCAGGCACCACAGGAAGTCCCCAAAGACCTGAACCAGATAAGGGAATTGACACAGCTCCAGGAAAAGCCCTGGGACAGAGCTGGGGCAGATGCAGTGGGCGGTGGACACAGCTCAGCTCCACTTGGCCTGGCGAGGGGAGCAGAGGATGCAGTGGGAATCCCAGAACCTGCTGTTAGGAAGCAGTAAGGAGCAGGTTTGGGAGAGGCATGTGGGGGTGAAGTGGGACAAGCCCAAGCCATGTATCAGAGCTCTTGGAAATTAATAAAGGCTTTGCAATCAGAATATGTGTGAGTCTGGAGCGACCAGCCCCAGTGGCTCTCCTCCCTCACAGGACTTTGCACCAGGCTCTCAGGGCTCTCCCAGCGTGTAGCAAGGGCTGGACTTGTTCTCCCAGTTCTCCAGGAGGCTGGGGAGGCTCTAACCACTCACCCACTAGCTCACTGGCACAAAGCTGGCAGAAAAGTGAACTCCCTTGAGTCTCTGACCCTCCAGGTTCAGCTGAAATTGGCCTCAGGTTTCCTACTCCAGGGAAAGGCAGAATGTACTGACATAATGTCACTGTCACAGTCCCCAGAAACCAGCTGGCTAAAACCTGCTTTACTGTCAGGAAGCTAAACACAGGCAATCTTTTTGTTACATAGCAATATAAAAGTTCTTTAAAAACCCCACCAACCCATGGCAGGTGAAGTAGAGAAGGGGTCCCTGACAACAGGGAAGAGCTGTGAGGAAAAAATCCACTTCTGTCACCTGCCCCATCTGTCTGTCCAAAGGCCCTGCTCCAGCTTGGGATCTGTTGCCTGCTCAGTCCTGCCAGGCACTGGCTCCAGTCCTCTGAATCCTCCTTGTCCTGGTGGCATCCCTGGGTGCAAGGGGCTCAGGGTGCAGTGATATCTCCTCCACCAGCCACCCAGGCAGTTGACAAGGCTCCTGTAGAGATGTCACTGGGGGCCACGCCAGGGCAGGTCAGGAGTCCTCAAAGTCCACTCCAGATGGTGCCTTCTTGCTAGAAGGGGATGGAGGTAGCTCCGCATGCAGCTACAGAGCAGAGTCTGCTGGATATTCCAGCACCAGGCCTGGGGCAGCACTTACCTTTTGAAGCCAGGGTTAATGAGAGACTCTCCTGGGATCTTCCTCTTGGCCAGCAAAGCTGAGCCAGTATCTCTGTTCTTCCTGGGGCTGGGATCTGCATCCAAGAGGAACAGGCAGGATGGGATTGCAAAAGGTCAGCTAGTTGCTCTGGCAGCCCTGCAAACCCCTCTGTGCCCAGGATGAGCTCCAAGCAGACCAGCCAGACTGGCCCAGCATTTGTGGTGGGTGAGGAAGGGCCAAGCCCAGTCTCTTCTCCCTAAGGAGCAGGGAACAGTGGACCTGCCATGGCCCCCTATCTGGAAGAGCAGCCAAGCATGACCTCCTGAAGACAACTCAAGAACCTGCCTGGTGATGCCCAGATTCTGACCTGAGCACACCGCAAGGGCTGCTGTGCTGAACCCTGGACCCCTCTGTGCCAGGGAGTGTAGGGAAACAAGATAAACCAGGTGCCTCGAGTTGCCAAAGAGTGGGTGTGAGTCCACCTGTGCCTGATTAGGACAGGCCCTCTATTGGGCATGAGCAAGACCAGGGGGCCAATAAAGGTGGGACCCACACCCACAGAGGAAGCTCAGCTCACTCTTGTGCAAGGCAAGGGAGAGGTCAGCAGCTCGTTGAGCCTCAGGAGCAAGAAAGACTCCTCCCGCTACAAGGGAGGGCACAGGACAGCAGGGTGGCTGACAGCACCCACAGCCGAGATGACTCAGAGGGTCCTGGAGAGCACAGGGACACAGGACTAGCAGCCTCCTGAGGACGACAAGGCAAAAAAGCAGCAGGACATTCGGAGGTGACCTTGGCATTTGCCTACCTGGCAGGAAGAGCTGCTGGCTCAGGGCTGTATTCTTCTCAGGGCTGCGGGAAGACACCAGCGTCTCCACCGCTGGCAAGACAGAAACAAGAACCAGAGCCTGTGACAATGAACCCCAAGGTGGCACACAGCACCCCAGGCCTGTCCAGCCAGCTCCCTCCTTTCCACAACCAAACTCCAACCACTCCCACCCAGGCCATCACTGCCCCATGATATTCCTAAACCCCTAAAATAGAGACTGTTGCCAGGTGACTTCCACACATAGAGATGCTGGTGTGGTGGTGGCCACGGGGAAACATTACTGTGTCCTCTGGGGCCACACAGGATCTCTTCTTCCCGAGGTGGTCAGATGCAAACCCTGGCCACCATTGGGAACCAACCAGTCCAAATAGGAGAGGCAGTAAGCCCCATGTCTGCCTCCTGGCCACTCCACCCGATGTGGGAGACCAAGCACATGGGACGTGTTCAGGAAACCACAGCCTCCTCCTGGTGCTGGCTGGGCTGGGGGCACCCTTGGGTGCCCACCCTCCCCTTTCCCTTACCCTCTCCCAGACCCTCACAGACCTTCCAGGCGTCTCTCCAGACTCTCAACACGCCCCGCCATACCGAACACCAACGCCTGGAGCTGGCTCCTCGCCCCGGCCGCGGGCAGCTTGAAGAGATCCAGAGCCGAGCACCGGGACGCCGCTTCCTCCTCCTTCTCCCGCAGCTGCAGCGTGGCTTTCCCCGGGCCCATGCTCAGCGCCGCGTTCCCTCGCCCCAGAGCCTCCCTGCACGGACCAGGCGGGGGTGAGGGGGGCCCTGGGCGGAGGGTCCGGCTCCCCGCGGCAGCAGCACCCACCTGAGCTTCGCGCCGTGCTCCTCGGGCTGGCACCGCTGTAGAAAAGAAGAGGGAACGTCCGGATCCGGCTGCGGACCCACTGCCTCCCAGCCCGGCCCCAGCCCCGGTACGTACGCAGCCGAGCGGCGGGCAGGCTCCAAACTCCCCGGCCCAGACCTCCAGCGCGTCGGTCACACTGCGGGAGGCAGCGGCTTAGGCTGTACCGGGGCTGCTCAGCCCCACCCCGGCCCCGCTCCAAGCCCCTCACTCACTAAACGGTACCGCCAGGACCGGGACCGGGGCGGCAGTAGCAGAGGTACCGGTCCAGCCCGCACTGCAGTAGATGAAAGGGCCCGGCCGGCTCCGCCATGGCGGCTGCTCCGGAAGGGGCGGGCGGAGGCTGCGGGGCCGCCCCGGCAGTTACCGGAGCCCGCATCCTCGCCATGGTCAACCTGGGGGTGCGGCGGGTAGAGGACAGCGTGGCCGCCAAGCACCCGGTGCGCCCGGACGGGGCCAGGGCCAGGGCTGAGTGGCCGGGGTGGGGGCACCGGGAGGGCGGTGGGACAGGGGTGGAAGTGGCGGGGCGGGGGGTTTGGGGCTGCGGGGTGTCCGGCGCCCCGCGCTCAGTGGTTCCCCGCAGGCGCTGCAGCAGTACGCGGCCTGCCAGTCCCACGCCTTCTTGAAGGGCATCGGTACCTTCCTGGCAGGTACGCCCTGGGCCCGCTACCCCGGTTCCACCTGGCTCCCCACGGGAGCTGCGGGCAGCGCGGGGCTGGGCGGGGGGCGGCCCGGGGGGGGCTGTGCCCGGTAACAGCACCCGGCCCCGGGTTTCGACAGGCAGCGGAGCCGCCTTCGCCGTGCAGAAGCTGTTGAACAAGAAGTTGCCATACAGCCCGCAGTGGAGCCTGCTCCTGGCCGGGGGTGAGTGTCCTGTCCTGGGCTGCCGGACACCCCTGGGGGCCGTGCTGCATCCGGAGGGGTTGCTTGTCCTGCTGCGGGATTCTCCCCACAGCTCCACTCACATCCCTGGGGAGGGGGGGTTGTGGCTCATAGGCAGCTGCAGCAATAGTTCACAAGCTGGCAAGTGCTTTTCCCCACCACTGCTCTTAGCAAGAACTGGCACACTTGGGAGAATCTGAAGGGCCAAGCTTGAAAGCAAACTGCATCCTGGGATGCATCAAAAGACGTTGGCCAGCAGATGGAGAGGTGGTTCAGCCGCTTTATTCTGCTCTGGTAAGACCTGACCTGGATTCTGCATTCAGCTCTGGAGCCCTCAGTACAGGAAGGACATGGACCTGATGGAGTGGGTCCAGAGGAGGGCCATGCAAATGATCAGGGGTCTGGAACACCTCTCTTGTGAGGCCAGGCTGAGGGAGCTGGGGTTGTTCAGCCTGGAGAAAAGAAGGCTCCAGGGACATCTAGTAGTGATCTTCCAGTACCTGAAGGGAGTAGAGGAAAGCTCAAGATGGACTGTTTGCAAGGGCACGTAGTGGTAGGACAAGGGGCAATGGTTTTAAATTAGCGAAGAGTAGATTTAGATTGGATGTTAGGAAAAAATTCTTTACCACCAGGGTTGTGGAAAAATGGCACAGGTTGCCCAGGGGGGTAATTGAGGCCTTATCCCTGGAGATACTCAAGGTGAGTCTTGATGAGGCTCTGATCAACCTGATTTTGTTGAGGGTGTCCCTGCTTACTGCAGGGGGGTTGGACTAGATGACCTTTAGGGGTCCCTTCCAACCCAAATTATTCTATGATCTTGGTCTCTCCAGTTGCAGGGTCCATCGGCAGTTACGTGGTAACCAGAGCTGAGACACAGAAATGTTCTGACTTCTGGATTTACCTGGAGACAGGCAAGTCCTCCACAGAGCTCACCATGGATGCCATGGTGTCTGTGCCCACAGGTACGTCCACACCTGTCCCTGCTGCTCTCCCTGGGTTTGTCCTGCCTGTATTTTCCCTGCTGCAATGATTTGCTGTTTCTGCCATATAAACTGTTGACTGTGCCATTGCTAAAATCCCCATACTGGTCCCACACTGTCACCCTGTGGCTAAGGGATGGAGCAGGTGCCTGGTGGTGACAGCAGTGCTGGGGTGGCTGCAGTCCCCTGCCCCATGGCTCCTGTGTCCCTCTGGGCTGCAGGTACCTGAGCAGGGCTGGCAGCATGGAGTGGGACCATTTTTCTGCCTGATGCCCTGCCAGGATTGTGGATTCCCAAGAGCCAGCGTGGAGGGTTTGTTTGCTGGAAAAAAAGAGAGCAGAGGATGGAGGGAGGCTGTAAATCCTTCCACACCTTGGTTGTTCTGTGGGGCAGAGCTGGAGGGGCAGCAGGACAGCCACTGCTGGGCCATTCCCATGGCTGTTTGCTGCTTTTTCCAAGTGGTACTGTGAGATTCCAAAGCTGGACTGAGCTGAAGAGGCTTCAAACACTTCAGCAGGGCTCTGTGGTTCTCTGCCTTCCCCTGGCAAACACACCAGGATAGCTGGGGGTCCAGGGGGCTTGTTCTTTCTCTTGCAGAAAATCCTCCCAGCCCAGAGGACAGAGAGACTGCGGCGCCAGCAGTGAGGAGGAACAAGTACGGGGACGTGGTGGAGTAACCAGCAGAGCACAGTGCACTGTGCCCAGTCCTGCTTCACCCCCTCCTGTCTGCAGCTGCCTCTGCTGCTGGTGGGCTCTGTGGCAGTGCCCTGGAGCTCAATGGTGCAGGGAGAGTGTGGCAGAGGCAGTGTAGGGATTGCTGCCTCCCAGCTGGCCTCTGAGCATTGCACGTGAGTGGCACAATAAACACTGAGAGCTGAAACTGCACACTGTGGGTGAAGCAAAGGCTCGTGGTGAGACAGGAGCTGGGATGCAGGTGGTGAATGTCCCCCTGAGGCAGCTCCTGCAGGAAGTGTTGGAGCAGAGAGTTCTGGTCCCTCTGAGACCATGGTGCCTTCAGTTGAGTGGCACAGGGCTGTGGAGTGACTGCAGGCATGGATCACACCTGGGGAGTGACAGCACCTCCAGTGCTTGGGAAACCTCAACTTTGCAGCCATGGCTGCTTGAAACTACCACTTTCAGGTGAGCATGAGTCTGGAGTGAAGATTCAAGCCCACTTAGGTCCATTTTAGCAGTTTCTCTGGGCTGGTAGAGCATACAAAGCCATGATGGTGTCTCAGGACAGGGCAGGCTGCAAGGGACTGAGACCTCTGGGCAGAGCCTGTGGTTATATCTGAGTAAAACCTGTAAGTGGCTCTACTCCTGTGGGACAGCCAGACTCAACCAGCCTCTTGCTGTTCAAGAGGCACAAAACCATAGGAGTGGTTACAAAAATTTATTTCTGATTACCAAAAAAAAAAACCAAAAAAACAACCCAAACCTTCTGTATGTTTGCACATCCCTGCTCTTGTTCAATTGGAATCAAGGCACATCCTCCTAGGTGCCAGGCACAGGGTGATGCAGGGCTCATGCTCTAAAGCTGGCATAACCATGCACCAGGGGCCCATGGGGACTTTTTGTGTCATTGGGGTAGAGGAGGTTCAGGCTGTGACAAAGGCAGGTCTGGCTGAGGATCCACAGGAATTGGGAAGGCACCACGTCTGGCTGATGAAATGTGACCTGGGAAGTTTCCTGCTCCCCATGTCTGGTTGTTGCTAAGCCCCTACCCAAAGCCCCCATGCTGGTGGAAGTCCAGGGTAAGATGTGGCCCTCAAGAACGTCAGTGGGGTTTTTGCATCAGCCAGAAAGCCAGCATGGGCTTTGGGTGATTGATGGCCAGCACTCCCAGGAGGCAGGGCTGGCACTCCAGGGACAGGCTAGAAAGGTCAGCTGTAAGGGCTAAGCTTAAGTAATTCTCCCCACCTACCTTGTGCACATGAGGATAAATGGTGCTGTTATCTGGACTTGCCCAGTCCATCCCAGACCTGGTGACAGAAAGATGCCCCAGGTCTGGATGTCTGAATCCCGAGCCTGCTCTGGGCTCTGCCCCTGAGCAGCATTGGGAAACCCTCAGCCATCCTTCTGCAGGGCCTGCAGTCCTCTTCTGCCTGCCCTTCCTGCAGCTGGAAAGCAAGGGGAGGGCAGAAAGGGAGAGCTTTTCCTTTTGGCAGCATTGGGTATCGGAGAAAAACGTCTGTGAGCACTTGCTGCATCCCAAGTGTTGAGGTGATGGAGACTCCAGCAGGAGGGATGATGGTGCTGGGTCCTGCAGACAAGGCCCAACCTTGTCCCTGCCATCAGATTGCACTGGACTTGCTGCGCCGGAGCAGGCAGACGGCAGTCACCAGAGATGTCAGAGTGGTGAAGACAAAGAGCAGGATGAGGATGACCCAGTAGTTGTACAACATACTTTTGTGGGAAGAAGGCTTCTCTGCTGGGATCATGTTGGTGAGGTTCAGCATGTAGCCCAGTGCCCAGCCAATGGAGGTTTCTCCTGCCTGTGGGAACACAGAAGGGTCACCACCCTCATCAACCCAGCTCCACTGGCATCAAGAGACCTTCCAGGGACCACTTCAGTGTAAGCCCATGGGAGGAGTGGGGGGGAGTCCCCAGCACCCTGAACCTCGCTCACCCACATATCCAGACAGCTCAGGAACAAATCAGTGACACCCCTGTGCTGAGCTGGGCTCACCTGATGGGAGCAGCATCTCCTCAGCTCAGGCCAGTCTTGATTTCACTGCCCATCCCAGGGCACGTGGGATCCTGCCCTGAGTTAACTTTCCAGCAAACCTGAGCAAAGGGTTGCTTCAGATGCCCAATGTCTTGAGGACCTGAGTCCATCATTACAGCTCAGCCAGACCATTTTTTTTTCCCCTCTCCCAGAAGATCCACCCCAAAACTGGGAGTCCCATCCTGCCTCTTCCCTGAGATCTTCCCTCACATTGCTTGGCTAGGTGTGGGTCATCTCTCCTGCAGGGCTTTTTGGCCTAACTTCAAAAAGATACCATGGTATGAATATGTTCTCTGGTGTTGCCCACCTTCTTCTGAAAGGCAATGTTGGGAAAGGAATGGTTGTTGAAGTTGTAGCCTTTGGTGGTGAGTAAATAAACAAATGTGCTGACAGCACAGTAATCCGGCAGTCTCTTCTCCAGTTTGGGGGCTTTCTGGAGCAGCTGAGTGAGATGCAGAGAGGGAGAGAGAAAAGAGGTCAAGCCAACAGAGTCCAGGCTTTTGTTTTTATGGCCTGAAGCTCTGGCCCATGCCCATTTGAGCTCTCTTGGAGCCATCACCCACCCTCACCCTGCTCCATTCGTGCCAGGACACCCTTGCCTCCTCACAGGGCTGCTCTAGGGGCCAGGTGATGCCCAAAAAGAGCAGTCCTTTCCACCCTGTTGTACCTCACTCCAGCTTATGGCACAGATGGTCTTGGTAGCATCCCTCAGGTCACTGGGCAAGCGCACAGGTATCCCCATCACTGTCTGGATGAAATCAAGTGTATAGAAGAAGGCAGAGAAGGCCTGGTGGAGGAAAAGGAGGCAGCTGTGGGAAAGGCTGGCAGCAACCCTCCTCCTCATGAACAGCCATGGTGGGCACAAGCCCCTGCCCTTGCAGAGCTGGAGCTCTGGCTTTGCCACCCACCAGGTGATGCTGGTGCCCAGGGCCACTTGCCCACCCAGCAGTCAGGCCACCACCCTGCTCTGTACCAGCACTTACAATGAAGTTTCCTGAAACCTCTGGTTGGAAAATGCCATCAAAGGAGCAGCGGGAGAAGGAGCAGGTGGTGAAGTCAAAGAGTTTTTTGACATAGAGAGCGCAGAGACTCCCGTTCCCGGTGCCAACCACGGTGACAGTGCTGTTGAGGGCAAGGCTGGGCCTCTCCTTCTCTGTGCAGGGGCTGTCGTAGATGTTGCTCAGCACCAGACTCTTGCGGTAGTCAGTGGGCCAGCAAGGATGGGAGACAGTTGCTTTGTAGTTCTCAGCCTTACAGAGAAGCAGCACAAGGAACATGTGAACCATGTCGTAGCCCTGGCAGGGCTGGCACCATGACCATAGAATCATAGAATCTGATCATCTGAGACCATCAACTCCAACCCTTGATCCACCCCCCCTGTGGTTCCCAGCCCATGGCACTCAGTGCCACATCCAGTCTCTTTTTAAGTATCTCCAGGGATGAGAATCCACTACTTCCCTGGGCAGCCCATTCCAATGTCTGATCACCCTCTCCGTAAATAAATTCTTTCTAATAATCAACCTAAACCTCCCCTGGCATAATTTGAGACCATGCCCTCTTGAGACCATGACTTGCCTGCCCCCATTTCCCTGCTGAAGAGGTGTGAAGGAGCTTGGGCAGCTTGGGGGATCCAGAGTTGGCAGTTGCCATAAGCAAGATGAGATCACTTAGGACATCATGGGTCTGACTGAGGGGTGCAACACCTTATGGAGAGGGTGGGAGAAAGCTCTGGGACCATTGGAGAGGGCTGGGGGAAAAACCCGGGTTGGCTGGAAGAGGATCCTAGAGACAGAGCTGGGGCACCCCTCTTTCTAAACACCTGAGTGAGTGGGAAGCATGAGGTGATGACAGGCAACATCTCTGTCACCCAGATACTGGTACCTGGAGGAGCTTTGAGAGCAGCCTCCTGAGGACCTGGTCCCTTCCGTAGCAGAGGAAGCTGTGGGTGTACACTTTGTACACCTGGCCATACAGCTTCAGCATCACCTCGTTCCTGGGATCTTCGATGGTGTCCTTAGTTTCAAAGGTGATCTGTGTGGAAGCACCTCCAAAGTCCATGGCCCCCAGAGTCTTCTTCTGGGGTTGGATCCATTCCCCGAGCCACCCACGCTGAACACAACAGACAAGAGCAAGCATCAGGATGTGAAGAGCTGCAGGACAGCCTGGCCACTCAGCCATCCCCAGCAGGTACCACGCTCCCCTGCCCACCTTGATGAAGTTCTCCAGGAGGTAGTTTGCAGTCACCCAGCCAAAGACTCCTTCTTCTTCCCCTGACAGGATCTTTGCACCCCGGAAATCGAAGGGGTAGGACTTCAGTGTGGCTGCCACAGCTCTGAGGACAGCATCTGAAGCCTGCAGGTTGGTGATGCTGTGGGCAGAGTAGCAGGGCTCGGCTGGGGGGCCACGAGCAGAGCCCTTGCTGCCCCCACAGCCCCAGGGGCCTGGATCTGCCACAGCGCATGGGTCAGGAGGCAACTTGGGTCTTTGCCAGGGTAACTGTAGGGATGTCCCCCCCAAAACCCAGCTAATTGCCCTTGTCTCTGCTGGAGAAGGTGTTGGGAGGCAGGGGTGGGGGTGTGCTCCCTCCTCCTGAGCCGTACCCCAGGGCTGGCTGAGGAGACATGACTTCCTCCTCTGTGTGGTTTCCAGAGGGTAATTATTCTCACTGCATCCCATCAGACTGGCAATGGGTGCATGGGGACTTCCCTCTTAGCTGGCCAAAAAAGCTTGCTGGGTTACCCTGGTGTTGGCTCCATGCCAGCCCCTTTTCAGGCAGGGATGTACCCTGGAGCATCTCCCTGCTCTGAAAAGCAGGAGGTCCCCTGCAAGGGACAAAAGGGCATGGAGCTGGGAGGGTTAGGTGCTTTGCCTGGCAAAGGGGACCTTTGTGGCTGTCCTTCACCATCTCCACCCCTGCCATGGGTGGTGAGATGGCAGGGTGGCACATCAGGGTCTCTGGCAGTGTTTGAGGCCAGGCAGCTGGCAGAGCTGGAGCGAGCACTCACTTGAGCAGGCGCATGCCAGCCGTGGCACCCAGGTAGAGCGGGGTCCCTGCCTGCTTCTCCTTGGGCACATCTCCCAGGGCCTGGTTGAGGCAGGGCTCCAAGCTTGTGCCGGCAGCTGAAGGGTTGGAGCTGTAGCTGGAAATGCCAGGACCTGCAGAGAGGAAACTGCATTGCTCCCTGCGGGTGGTGGGCAGATCCTGGGTGGGGAGATGCTGGGTGGGCAGCTGTGCCCCTCTCAGCCAGGCCAAAAGGCAGGTGCTGCAGATTCCTTTGGGTGTGGAGCCACCCAGAATCCAGCCACATCTCCCTGTCCATGCCACACCCCTTGCTGGCTAGCAGCCAAGGTAAGGATGCTTAAATGGGGAGTGGGAAACTCCCCCCTCACTCCTTGCTGGGCAGAGAGAGCTGAAGTGTTCCCTGGCAGAAAAAGAGGTGCCCCAGGTGTGCAGAGCTGCAAGCTCTGGGGGGAGATGGGAAGATTTTGGGAACAGAACCGGACCCCTTCCAATACCTCACTGTGCTGGTGAATACACAGGGAGGGAGCTGGGTGGGCATGGCAGGGGCTTCTGCACTGTCGTGGTGCCCTGCCCCAAGGGATGTGACAGACCCTGTCACCAGCCCATGGGATTAAGCAGCCCTTACCCTCCACATCACACATGCTGTGCTCGCTGACCACCCCGGTATCGTTCTCCTTGTCCGCAGGCCACTTGTAGATGAACATGGCCGTGTGGGAGGACCCGGCGTCCAGCACGATGCCAAACTGCAGGGGGGAGGCAGCAGGTCAGGTCACGAGGCAGGAGACCCTTAAATTGTCCCAGGCCACCCCGTGGGAAGGCACTGGGGCTCACCCACCCCCTGTGCCCCCCCACCCTGCCCTGCCCAGCAGCTTCAGGAGCATCGTCTGGCAGGTGGGTGGCTCAGCTCCTTGCCCAGGACAGGGCTGGAATTGGGCACTCTCCTAGGTGGGATTACTGGCAACCCCAGGACACTGCTTGGCACAGGGATCCCTTTGTCTCACAGAGTGTGAGGGTGTCCCCCCCAACCCCACTTGTTCCCATCTCCCCATCCCAACACATTTGTGCCAAGCTGTGCCGGGGGGTGACACCTGGGAGCAGCTTCTCGGGGATGCCTCGCCAAAGAAGGGCAGCCAGGCACCCCGTCCCTCCTGCCCTTGTATGGTGAGGCCATTCTCTGGCTATAAATATCCTCACTCCTTCCTGCCAAACAAGGTTACCCAGCACCCAGGGAGGGTCGCCTGTTCTGCCTTCAGCTTTGCTGTCCAAGGAGGCTGCGGGGTTGGGGTGGGAGCCGGGGAGCAGTTGAGCATCGGTGGTGTAAAAGCATTTAAGGCTTAATCCTGCCCAGTATAAAGGCTCTGCCTGCCCTGCCTGCTCCTGGCAGAGCCCCTGGCTGTAGCAAGCAGCTCCTGTTCCTGCCCAGCACAGAGAACCATCCCAGCCTTGCCTGCTGGGTGTCCCTGGGCCCACCCTGTCCCCATCCCTCTCCCACAGAGTGGGCTCCAGCCCGGGTGGCCACAGAAATAACACTGAGAAGAGCAACACTGGGGACACCAAACCCACCCCACAGCAGGATCCCCACAGGGATGTGGCCATGTGAGTTCTGACACCTGTCTGGATGCAGGATGGGTACAAGAGCCCCATGTACCTTTGCTGGGGGAATCCCAGTTTGGAGGATTTCTTCTTGCCTTCTCCAGGGCTGGCTCAAGCTGTGCCCAGCCCCATGGAAAGCTGGCACCAGGGTGCACGTGTAGGCTTGTGCAAGCACACGTGTGAAAGCGCTGTGTGTGCCTGCAGGTGTGCACGTGAGGGTGTGTGTGCACGGACACAGGCACACGTGTGCAAATTGAGGCGTGGAGGTGTACATGTGCATGGGTGCATACGTGTGGGGGGCATGCTCATAAGTGTTCTCGTGTGCTTGTGTGCATGTGTGTCTGTGTGTACATGCATCAAGTGGGTGTACATGGGCATGCTGCCTGCTCCAGCCTGACGAGTTGCAGCACAGGAGGCTGCAGCTGGAGCTCTGCCTCCTGCACAGGGCAACCCACAGGAAAAGGTGGCACCAACCCCCCCTCCCCATTCAGATCAAGGTCTGCATGGAGGGGGTGTTTTTGGGGTGACAGTGACATGGCCAGGGCAAGCTGCAGAACCCCACAGGCACACCCTGGTGTCCTTTGCTGGCAACACCTCCAGGTTGGAGTGGGCATCTCTCCCTGGGATCCTGGTGTCCCAGTGGGCAGAGCTCATTGCACCCCAGTGCAGGCTGGCAAAGGAGGCAGCAGCCCAGGATTTGTGGGTGAGGGCCCCAGGAGACCCTTTGCCCGGCCCCAGCAGCAGAGGCAGCAGTGTTCTGGCCCAGCTGAGGTAACAACATGTGGCAACAGGACCAGCACAGCCTGGTGGGTGCTGACAGCCTGGGGAGTGCCCGGCTCCCAGCCAGCACCAGCACCAGCATCATGGCAGCTCCTGGCTGCTCCATCACCAGGCGAGCTGCCATGGCCCCACAGCACCCTCTCTGCCCTGCTCCCAGGGTACAGGGTTTTGTACCCCAGCCCATCCCTGTGGAGAAGCCATCCCCCACAGTGGTGCTGCTGGCTGTGAGCACAGGAGTGTGCAGATGAAGGGGCTGAGGCTGACCCCAAAGCCAAGAAGGTCCCCCAGGGATTAAGTGCCCTCCTTTGTCCTGCTCCAGACCCAGAGGTGCACACACACCCCTCCAGCACCTCCATGGGAATTGGAGATGGGGCTGTGATGGTGCCAGTGCCTGTCCCAGCTCCTGTCCCTGTCCCAGTCCTTGTGTCGGGGCAGCAGAGCTGCACAGGGGACCCTGGCAGGTTGTCTGCAGGGCCCCTGCAGATGGGAAGCCTGGAGAGGGAAAGACTGGGCTGAAAGCCCATCCCATTAGCAATCTGCAGTGTAAGCACTGCTCACAGCTCTTTCAGTTGAGGCGTTCTGTGCCTGCCAAAGAGCAAGCTGGAAACAAGGGCTGGAGGGACACAAGGATGCCCTAATGCACCCTCACGCCAGGGCCTGGCTCCTGTCAGCCCTCTCATCCTCCTCAGCACATTCAGCTGCTGACACCCTGGAGCTTGGCAGGACCCTGCACACGTGTCCATGACTCTGTCCCCAGCCTGTGGGACAGTCCCCACAGTTTTTCCAGATTACAGGTTTTTCTAACAACAGGACCCCTGATCAGCTCTTGGTGATGGGGCTTGGGGACATACAGGTCTCTGATGTGGCTCCAGTATCCCTGTGCCACCTGGGGGCTGTCCCACCAAGCCAGGGCTGCTCAGTCCTGAAGAAGGGATGCAGAGGGTGCAGATGTCCCCGGTGTACCCAGGGCAGTGAAGACATGGTTAGGGCTCAGGTCTCCATGGCTCTGCCCAGACGTGTCCCACAGCTGAGGAGAGGAATCAGGGGACACTGAGAACTGCCCAGCTCACTGCAGCCTGGGCCATGCACCAGCCCACACCCCACAGACCCTCTGGATGTCCCTGAGGGACAGCACAGGACCAGCCCAGCCCCACAACTCCCTCAAGGACAGGAAGACCTGTGGGGTTTTGGGGGGTTAAGACAGGTTTCCTACCCCTGCAAGACCTGCAGCTCCCCTAGGACAGCTGGCAGGGGAGGAGCCCATCAGGCATTGTAACAGCCAGTGAAGAGATTGCCAAAAGAAGGAAAAATCGTTGTCAAAAGAAGACAACAGCTCCAGCCAACAGCAGTGGTGCCAAAAGCCCTACTGTGGACCAGCAGGGGAAGGGGAACACCCCACTCCCAGGATCAGTCCCTCTGATAGCAGGATAACAGATCTGGAGTATTTTTAGGGCTATACTCCAAGGAAAAGAGATTGAAAGGGAAGACACGGAGTCACAGCTCAGCAGTGAGTAGTGCTGGCACCCAGCAGCTGCTGCCAACATGGACCAAGCCAGCAAGGACCATGTCTTGCCCAGGTGAGTGACAAGGACATGTCCAGGGTCCCTCACAGCAGGTCCACCCTCTAAATGATGCCTGCACATTCTGGGCTGAGTTAGATTGGGATAAAGCTTTTCATCCCCAAAACAAGTCTCAAAAGCAAACCCATCACCATCAGTGGTGAGCTCTGGCAGGCAGTGGGTCACTGCATGCAGCATGCTGGGCTTCACATGTGTGTAGCACATCCAGGAATAGTGCAAAATGCTAAGTCCCAGGCTGGACAGGGTGGGGACGGGTCCATGTGGTTGTTCAGGGATGCTTGGCCCCAAACTAGAGTGCTCTCTGCAGACTGGAAGGTGCTACCATCCAGAGAGAGAAAAAGGACAAAAAGCCTCAAAAATTAAATTTCTGGGAATACACCTGACTTAAAGCAAAGTCTCAGCTTGGAACCAGGAGCAGAAAAGGCTTCCTAAGGTGGCCCAAGTGCTGCAGATAGGGCTCAGCACCAATACACCTAATTCAAAACAGCCAAAATCTGTTTTGAAACCAACCGTGGGCACTGCTCGTTAAGCCTCAGCATGTGGCAATGGGTGGCAAAGAAAGGTGTCACAGGGAAAGAGTTAAACATTGCTAGCTTGATGAATAGCAGGTGAGGATCATCTCGGCTAAGCCAACCCAATCTCTCAACCTCATCTCTGTTGCATCTGACAAGCCCAGAGAGAAGGCAACACGTTTGGCAGTAAAGCTAGCTCAGAAAGTTTCCATGTAAATTGCTTGGGATGAGAAAAAGGAGGTTTTGGATGAACCATTTTCCAGGATGAGAGTCTGCTCCCCAAGGAATAGCTCGATCTGCCACCAAAAAAAAAAAAAAAAAAAAAAAAAAGGAAAACTTTTTTAAAACAAAAGACTTGAGCTGTGAAAGAGGGAGACTCAGCCAGCAAGAAATTGGTTGGGAACTTCTTTCAGCATCTGAATTTACAATGGAAAAGAACACAAAAAAGAAGCTTGTTCTCACGGGGAAGTGCATTTCTGGTCCAGCTGCTTTGGCTCTGGCGATGCAGCCACAGCCCAGGGGCAGAGATGATGCTGGGGTGGGGAGGGGATGCCCTGGCCCCAGGCAGAGCGGCAGTGGAGCCACATCCCGCTAATTTTAGGGTGTCCAGCAGATTCCTCTCTCAAAGCTCAGGTCTGAGGTGCTGGACGTGGGTGGCCGGGGGTCCCCTGGGACTAGGGCATCCCCGGCTCTGCGGAGCCCGGCGGGGGCTTCTCCCGCCCGTCCCGCCCCGCAGCTCTGCGCAGCCCGGCCCCTCTGCCCTGCCATGGCTCTGGGGATGCCCTGGAAGCCGGAGCCCCTCCCGGCCCGGGCAAACAGCAGATCGGGGGTCCCATTGCGGCTCCCCCGGCCTCGGTACCCCAGCATCCCCGGGGCCCGCTGTCCCCGTCCCCTCCGTGCCCCTTGTCCCGACCCCGCTCACCTTGAAACCCGGCGGTCCCCGCGTGTCCCCGGAGCCCAGGCAGAGCAGGAGGATGCCCAGGAAACAGCCGAGGGCGAGGAGCAGGAGGATGGCGGCGACCCGACGGGCCATGGCAGGGACGAACGGGGCAGGTAAGCGGCTCCGCTGCGGCGGCTCCCGCTGCTCCTCCTCCCCCGCCGCCTCCTCCTCCTCTCCCGCCTCTCCCGGCTGAGTCACCGCAGCCCCGGCCCACCCGGGCGGGACACCGGGATCCGCCGAGCTGCGGGGGGGGGCTGTGCTGCTCCGGGCTCCGTCCTGCCCCTTCCCTGCCCCGTCTCCAGCCCTGGGGCATCACCCATCACCTATACACCGGGATCAGCCCCATTTACCCCAACCCCCCCTCCCTGGAGTAGTCCTTGACCCAGGACTCAGCCCCATCCCGCCCCCTCGGGTGTGACCCTCGCCCCGGGCCCGGCCCTGTCCCTCCCTGCCTCAGGCATCACTCTTTCCTTAGGGCTCAGCACCTCCTTCTCTCTTCTTCCCGGTTCCATATCCTTTGGATCAGTCCCATCTGCTCCCTCTGCCCGGCACTGTCCTTTCCCCAGGGCTCAGCCCCATCCTTCTCCCCCAGAAGGCATCACCCTGGGGGACAGAAAAGCTCTGAGAAAGTTCCTCACCTACTACACTTAACAGCCACACATATGTTACTGCTTTTAATCGTGACAAGGAGTTTGTGACAGCCCTGAGGAGCCCAGACAGATACTGGGATTGTTTTTAGTATGCTCACAAGTGAATAATGCAATGTGTCTCCACATGGAGCAGCGAGCCAAGGAAGGTTGGGCCCCTGGCTCTGAAAAGGACATTTGGAGCTTGCTGACACAGTGGGATAAAACAAAATAATAAACAAGGAAACAACCAAGGAGAGGAGGCTGACAGAGGACGCAGCTTCCAGTCTGGATGGGTTGCAGGCTGGGGGTCACACTTCAGCTCCTCACAGCCTGACCTATTTGATTTTTTTTTGCAAGAAGCTGCTGTTTCTGATGCTCTCAAGTGCCCTGTAAGTCGTGTATTGCACCAGCAGTGAGGTTTCTGCAGTGCTTCCTGCCCATCACTGGGGGTCTGCACACAGAGGTGCCCCCCCAGGGGCCCAACCTGTGCTCAGGGCCCTTGGTCCTCACCTAATGCTGTGGCTCTGCTGCCAAAGGTGATGGCCAGGGATGAACTCCAGTGTTGTCCCCTAGAGCTATGACCAACAGCAGAGTTTGGGGAAGAAAATTACTAAATAGGGGCACAGCAAGTGACCCTCACACAGCTGGTGTCCATCACTACAGCACAGAGCATCCCACAGGACCTGGGAGTGTTTGCAGGTGTGTCCATTTCTTTAATTAATTAAGCATTTAACCTCTGGAAAACCTCTGTCAGTCAACTCTAATACATTAAGATGCTAATCTATATGAAAAAAATTATTCCCTTTGCTGCTGCTGTTGCTAATAACATAGGAAACCAGAGGCTTGTCCCTGAGTGTTGGCAAAGCATCATTTTCTGTGTCCTCCTGCATCCCTGCTGTCTGTAAGGCTCAGCTCAAGTTTCCACAGGGAAATTCCTGCCTGTGCCTGATTCTCCTTGCACCCTCCTCATCTGCTGAATGTTTCTGTGGTGCTTATCTGCAACCCTCACAGGGGCAACTGCAGCAGGATTAACATTAACATAAACTGAAAGATCTTGGATTGCATTTATAATCCCTTTCTTAATAGCTGCCAAGCCTGTTTCTCTGTGACTGGACAAACAGTGAGAAGAGTTCTTAAAGAGACAAAAAGGCACCAAAAATCTCTTTTCCAGATGGCAGTGATCAAAGACAGGCTGGGACACCCTTGTGGGGGTAGGGGTGATCCCTTGCTCCTCGTTATTGTGTTGCTTTTGGGGACTTCACAGTGAGGCCCTTTCTGCAGGAGGTTCCTTGGTGTCGTGGGACCCTCCTGGGATCTGAGTGGAGATGTGTGTGGTGCAGGCTTGTCCATCTTATTCCCAGGCTGCACATGTGTGACCTGAAGCAGGAGGTTTCCATCCCTTCCCACTCTGCACAGTCACATTTGCCACCCCTCTGACTGGTCCCAAGGGGCAGAGGGGGTTGAGCCCATGTCTGCATAATCCCGCGCCCATCCCTGGCTGAGCCTGGGTCTCCCAGGAGAATCAAACTCCACCAAAGAGCATGAAGAGCTGGGACACACTGGAAACACTCCCAGCCACACAGGAGGAATGACAGCCACGTGAAACCATCTGCAGCCAGTGAGGGTGCGTTGATGGGGGGAGTGTGCCAGCACAGTGTCCTGAGATCAGCCCAGCCAGGGTCAGGAGCTGGCAGTCCCCAGCAAGGGGATAAATTTCTTGTCATGGCCCAGTCAGAGAAGGCAGCAGCAGTGTGGGCAGCAGGACAGAGCAGGACAGAGCAGGCAGTGCCTCTTCCTACACAGTGCAGGCAGCCCCAGCCCCTCACAGGGAGAACCCATCCATATCCCCAGGGAGGGAGCAGAATCCTGCACTGAAGCAGCCATCTGTGCCAGCCTTGTGCTGCTTGGCATCCCAAATCAACGTGTCCCTGGTTTCCTCAGACAAAGGAACCTGCTCTGTCCTTCCTACAGCATTGGGAGAGCCCTCGCTCCATCTTCTGCACATCTCTGGACTCAGCCCAAACAGCTCTGTGTCCCTCTGGTGTTGGGGATCCCAGAGCTGGAGCCAGCACTGCAGGGGGGGCTCACCAGAGGGGTCCCTGCTGGTCATGCTGTGGGTGATGCAGCCCAGGACACCATTTCTGGGTACACATTGCAAGCTGATGTCCAGCTTTTCATCCACCAGTGTCCTGAAGCTTTTCTTTGCAGGGCTGCTCTCAATCCCTTCATCCTATCGGGGCATCCCCAGGGAGAGAGGCACATGGTGAAGTTTTAGGGGGCCTGATTTGATAACAGGAGGGACAGAAGCCCTCAGCATCCCCAGACATTTATGGGAACCTCAAATAACCATATAATCAACCAGATGAAGGGAAGGGGTTTGCTGCGAGCCAGGAGTTCCCCGTGATTTAATGCCAATCTTGTATCTTACAGCCTGTGGGGAGGTGTCACCTCTGTCATGGGCCAAGGCAGAGAAAGACTAGATGTGGCATGGCATAGGGACCCAGATGAGCAGAGCAATGCCACAGGTAAAGGGCATCCAGGTCCAGAGCCCCAGATCCCAACTGTGCTGGTGCTGTCACTCACCTGGGTAAGCACTGGGAGCCTGGTGCCAGGTGAAGCTGAAAGAGCTGAAAGGGACCTGCAGTCTCTTGGTGTGTATTCCCACATCCCTTGAAGAAATTGTGGGCACTGACCAGGTCAGCAGGGCAGGGGAGACAGGGCTTTGCCCTCCCCCTTCCAGGAGAGGCACAGGCTCCCCAGAATAGGCAGGTCCTGGTGAAATCTCTGTCCCTGCCATCCTCACCGTGGGAGAAATATTCACTGGGGACAAAGAGGTGGGTGAGGAGTAACCCAGCAGTGTGGGAGAGGCACTTTCCAGGACAAAGGACAGAGGTTTCTCTGAGCCACCTCTTCCAACACAAACATCTGATGTGGGGCCATCTGCACCAGCACCGCCTGGGCTGAACCAGTGGAGAAACTGGGGCAGGAGAAGGGATTTCCTGGCTGGCCCTGGGAGGGGGGGGGGGGGTTTGCTGGTGCTGGAGGTTCTCAAGGTTATTCAACATGGATGAGCACATCTGGGACCACTGGTGGGTGGCACATCTGGGAGTGCTGCAGCTCCATGTGTGACTTGAAAACAACAGGAAGAACGGAATGAGCCTGGAGACACTGCAACAGGCTGAGGTCCAAAGGGAGGGATTAGGGACAGGGTTGTAAGCTCCAATCTGCAAGTTCCCCAGGCAACAGCAAGTGCAGGAGAGATGGATCCAGGAGCATTCAATAATCTTGGGATTAGGATGAGCCACCAGCGTGGGCGAGCCATGAGCAATGCACAAGTGCTCTCACAATGCACTCAAGCTGCTAGAACAAAACACTCCCTGCTGGGAGCCCCAGGGTGCTCCTGACCTGCTCCTGAGGGTGCACAGGAGGGAGTGGGTGCTGTGGTTACTCTGCAGAGACAGGGCAAGGAGCATCAGGCAGAGAGAGGGGCTGGAGGGCAGCACAGTCCCTGTGGTGGGCAGCAGGGACATTGGGGACCATGGAGTACACAAAGGTGTCCCCAGCAGGGACACAAAACCCATCTGGATGAACCAGGGGTCAGGGCTGGGCTGAGGCTGCTCACAGGTTGTGGTTCACAGGAGAGGGAACCCCCAGCCCTGCTCTCAATCCCAACCCCCACCCCAATCCCACTCCTTGGGAGCAGCACTGGAGACACAGCCAGGTGGAGAAGTTGTCATCTGTCCCCAGGGCCATGTGCAGCTCTCCCTGGGTCTGGGCACAGAAACCAGCTGGATTTTCCAGAGGGTGCATCCACACCATGTGCCCAGAGCTGTCCCTGCCCAGGGACTGCCAGGCAGGCTGAATCCTGCTCCATCCAAAGGACTTGGACATCTGGGCTCCCCCGTGTCCTCAGTGGAGAAGTCCCATAATTGCCCAGGGTACTGGAAAAGCTCTCAGCAGCCTCTCCTGCCAGGGTTCAGGTTTTTTCTTCCATGGACACTGAAGTGCTCTGTGACTGGAAGGACCCCAGTGTATCCAGGGCTGTAATCCCCATTCTGGCAAGGATGCTTTCCTGGAAGGAACATCAAACCCAAGCACAATTCTCCCTCCTTGCCTTACTTCCTAAAAACCTTTTCTCTCTCCAGTTTCCCAGGGCAGCTTCTCTGCAATGCCAGCCCAGGGGGGGCCATGGGCAGGGATCAGCCAGGAGATAGGCAGTTTCTCTGGAAAAACCCCACTGGTTTCTCCCAGCAGCCATGCCAGGAGGGGGCAGAGGGCAGGGAGGTGTCTGCCCATGGGGTGCTCACACCTCGAGCTGATGCCTGGGGACATCCCAGACCTCAGTGACCCAGGAGCTGCTTCCCCAGGCTCCTGGTGTGAGGCTGCAGATCCCAGCAGTGTAGAGAAACAAGATAAACCAGGTGCCTCGAGTTGCCAAAGAGTGGGTGTGAGTCCACCTGTGCCTGGTTAGGGCAGGCCCTCTATTACCAGGGGGCAATAAAGGTGGGACACACACCCACAAGGAAGAAGCTCACTCTTGTGTGAGGCAATGGAGAGGCCAGCAGCTCATCGAGCCTCAGGAGCAAGAAAGGCTCTTCCTGCTACACAGCAGGGCACAGGGGTCCTGTTGGCTGCACATTTGGGCCATGGTGGAAAGGTGCTGGGATGCAGAGCCCTGGGGCTGTGGTCAATTCCTGCTGGCTCTGCAGAGCTCTTGAGGGTTCATCTTAGATCTGTGCCTTAGATCTGTGGGGTGGGAGGAGGGAAACCCACGATGTGTTCTGTTTAGAGTATTTTCTCAAATGGCCTAAAACTCAAAAGTGGGAGTCAGACAACCCAAAATCCACAATTTTGAAAAAAAAGAAAGTTTGTGAGCTGCAGGAATTTTCAGTTACACTTTTTGGGTTTTGAATTTAACTGCAAACTGGACTTTTATCTGTCTTTCAGGGTCAGCTGGAGCTTCTGAGCCCTCTGTGGAGTGCCATGAGTTGTCGTACGAAAAAGAAAATGTGCTGTGAAGTTATCAAAAAGCCCTTGAGAGCCTCAGTCATTTCCTCTTCCTTCACACACCCCAAGCCAGGATGATTTATGAGCAGCTGGATGCTGCTGGGGATGCAGAGGGGTCTCTGGGGCTGTGGACGGATGGACACCCTCAAGTGCATCAACAATCCAGTGTCACTCCTGTCCTGGGGAGCATCCTGGCTGACAAAGGGCCCAGGAGGTCCAGCCTCCCTCCTTCACTAACAGATGCCAAATATTTGGAAGAACCATGGTCCCATAATAGATGTTACAGGCTGCAGGTGAGAAGAGCAAGCAGGAAAATCCCCCTCAACCCAAGGGGGTTGAACAAATTCCCAAGCCTGAAGTGGCCACAGAGGTGATGGAGCCAGGAGAATCATAGAATGTGAGACAGCTTTGGGCTGGGAGAAAACTAAAGATCATCCAGTTCCAACCCAGGGACACCTCCCACCAGCCCAGGTTGCTCCAAGCTGGCCTGGAACACATCCAGGGATGGGGCAACCACAGCTTCTCTGGGCAACCTGGGTCTCAGCACCCTCACAGCAAAGAATTTCCTCATGAAATCCAATCTAAATGCAGAACAACTCTGTCCTGGGGTGATCTCTGAGACTTTCAGGGCTGCAGATGCTTCACTCTAAGCCACCACCCTGCCCTTTTAAGATACATTTGGGCTTTTGTAACTGGGACAAAAGGAGAAGAAAAGCACCCGGCTTTGTGGGTGCAGCCTCCAGGTGCTCCTCTGTGCCCCTGGGCTTGGGGCTGTGGCTGGAAGGCCATGGGAAGGACACACATCCCACCTTCATGTTCAGCCCTGTTTCAGGTTTCAGCAGGTGAGTTGGATGCAGCTGATGAGTGCTTTTTTTCCAGCTTCAGCTGGATTTTGCTTTCTTGTGGGGTGGAAGAGCAGTCACAGCTCCAAGTGCTGCTGATGGGAGACACTGCACTGCTGCAGGGAAAATCAGTTATTGCTGGAATTACTATTTTTTTTTTTTTCAGCACTAAGTCCCTGGGCAGGGATGAAGTTAAACCCTCAGTGTTGAAAGAATGCATTTTGCATGAGTGTGAAATTTGGCAGAGGCTGGGGGTGCAGAGAGCCTGCCAGAGGTGTGTCCAGCAGCTGCTCCTCTCCCTTCCAAAGAACAGAGGTTGGGCTCCTGAAACTCATCCTGTGCCTTGTGCTGAGGGAACTGTCTGAGCTGGGGAGTCCTCAGGTGTCTGCCAGCCAGCTGGGAGCTGTGCAGAGCCTGCTGGGGTTGAGCAACCACATCCCAATCCCAGCACATCCACCCTCTGCTCCCCCTCCTGCTAGGGGGACCTTGGGACCCAACACTGGGTTTCTGTGGCAGGGATTTTGTAGTGGGGGGGGGGGGGTTCTGCAGGAGTGGTTTCAGTGAGAAGACACCAGAACCTCTCCCCATGTTGGACCCAAACAGCTCTAGCTGCCTTCAAGATGGACCCACCACTGCTCAAAGCTGAGAGCATCAGCAAAGGTGGTGGTTCCTCTGGGGTAAGGTGTTTAAAAAAAGGAAAAAAAGGGCTGAACAGCATCTGGGGGGGAGGAGGTGCTCCAGGCACAGCTTTCCTTGCATCCTGCCATGAAGCCAAGTGGATCAAGCCATCCACCTGCACCCATGGATGTCCATGGTGGAGCATCCATCTCCCCATGGAGGGTTCCCACACCTCTGCCTTCCTGCAGGAACCCTGAGCAGGACCCTGTTCAGCCTCTGAGGGGTAGCTGGAGACCCAGAGTGCACCCAGGGGCCTTCCTGGCTGTCCCCATGTCCTTCCCCCACCTAGGCAGGTTTGCAAATTGCTTCCCTCTCTGCCATCCTTCGAGTGCCTCTCAGTAGAGCAAGCCCAGGCTCTGACACTTCTGGTCCCTTCTGGTCCCTGCTGGTCCCTTGAGGGTGTTCAGCCAGAATTCCATACCTGGGCTCACTCACAGCTCCCATGTCCTGCCCAGCACCAGGCAGAGGTTCATGGGGCTGAAACAGAGACCCTGAGCCCTGTCCCAGGCTGCTGCAGCTCAGGCTCCTCTCAGCAGCCCCTGGGACCATCGTGTTGGTGCAAGGAACTCTGTGTCCCGGAGTCACTGGGGTCCCCTGGGAGCATCTGGTGGGTGAGGACTTCACCAGGGAGGTTGGGTGCCCACTCAGGCCAAGGCTGGGACATTTCTGAGCAAAGCAACCAGGTGGCAGTGACCATTATCCCACAGCCCGGCCCAGACCTCTTGAATTTTCCCCCAAGTGATGTATTTTCCAGTCGATTTAAAAATAAAGTCCCAGCAATAAAAGCTCTGGCTAATTTTATCCCCTGCTGGAGTTTCCCAGGCTCCTGCAGGACAAGGCACCTCTCCCAGCTCCCAGCACAGACAATGCTCCTGCCACGAGCAGATGGGGGGCACGGGTGGATGTGGGGACATCACTGAGTCCCAGCAGATTTTGCTGCCCATGGAGAGGGTCCTTGCTCTGCACCTTGCTGGTGAGCTGGAAATAGAGTGGGGAAAAGGGGGGGTTTGGTGTGCAGGGTGGGGAGCAGAGTTTGGTGTGGTGACAGCAGTCACAGTGTGAGCAGGGACATGGTGGCAATGGTGACAATGGTGAGAACATAGACACAGTGAGAGTGCCTGGAGATGTCACCAGGAGCAGTGCCATGAACTGGCACACGAGTGCCTGTGTCCCCCTGGTATCTCTACCCTTATCTCCCCTCTGCCCATCATTTTGGGGTGTTCATTAGCACTCTGAGCTGCAGCACTGGGGAGCTGGAGACCTGACCAGGGCACCTGGGACCTGTCCTGCAGACCCATGTCCCAATGCAAATGTCCTGTGAGCTGGGGGAGCCACCAATCCCATGGAGAGACAGGAGGAAAAGCAGCTCAGGACCTTGGAAAAATGGTGGAAATCCCTGGAAAAGCCACAGGAAGCTGAGATGGGCCCCAGGGTAGGTTTAGAACTCCCACTGTCCCCCGGCAGCCCTGGTGGGAGCTGTGTCCCCCCCCAGCCCCTGCCAGCAGCGCAACTGAGATGTTCTGGTCAGTGTCAGATCCTGCTGGGTGAGCTGCCCCCAACCTCCCCACTAACACAGCACCAACAGCTTCCCCTTTCTTCTTAACCAGATAAAGTTTTGCAATATTTGGGTTTTCACAGCTCGGTGGGTTTCGTAAGAGCAGGATCCCACTAAGGGCAAGCAGAGGAGGGGAAAGATGAGCAGTGGAGGTGATGAAGGCTGAGGAACCCTGGAGAGGAATAAACACCCTCTCCTCCAAGCATTGCATACAAAAAAAATGCTTTTTTAATATATTCCCTCCCTAATTTCAGGATTTTAGAAAGGCCAGGGAGATTTATGGCTTTCTGAGAGTTGGCAGAGGTACAACAGCCTGCTCATCAGAGGAAAATGTGAAAAATGGCTGAGCTAGAAAAAAAAAAACCCTCAGGATTTCAGTCAGAAAAGCAAAATGACAGCTGACATGTCCAGGTGTCCTGGGTGGTGCAGAGCACAGAGCTGCAGGGATCCAGCTGTCCCTAAAGACCCCTCCAAGAAGTCCACCAGATCCAGACAAATGCCTCTGGCTGACCTGGAGGTAGGGGTGCCAGGGATGCTACTGGGGTGCTGGGCTCATCTGTCCCTGTTGAACAAGCCCAGCAATCCCTCATCCCAGCAGCAGGCACTGGAATGGACTGAATGTGGCCACTGGTGAGGAGCATCAGCACTGGGATGTCTCTCCCAAGTCCAATTTTCTTTCTTCCTAAGCCACCAGTATTAAATATTTAATTATGAAATAGTGAAATTATTTGGTTCTGATCTCCCTGGCCCATCCAGCTGAGCTCTCTCCAAGCTGGTTGGAGCACCCAGACCCCAGAACAGCTTCTGGCACACAAGGTCTGATCTGCCCATGGAACCAGCTCTCCCCTGAAAAGTGTTTTAGCCTCAGAAGTAATGGAGGTTTTGGAAGATTTTAAGATCTAATGAAGATTTTGGAGGCAGGCCAAAGCAGTGGATGCTTTCAGCATGTCAGAAAGCTCACGGTGGGAGGCCCAGGATGGGGCTTTTTCTGCGTGGCCACTTAGAAATGGTTTTTCTGTTTCAACTGGTCCTAAATAGAGCAGAGGGAAAAAGGAAAGTGTGCTTTCAAAGCCTGAACTGGATGCAAAACAATACAAAATATTTTCATTTGGGGCTCAGCAAATCCTTGGAGGCTGAGGAGATGCCTTTTGGGTTTCCTTGTTCAATCAATAGGACAAAAAAGACTGGTTGTTTTTTTCTTCCAGTTTACCCAGCACTCCATGGGATCCGCTCATCTTCAGCCAGTGTGATTTCAAAGCCCCTCAGTGCCTTTGCACCAACACAAAACCCTGTGCAAGACCCTGTGGTGGGCACTGCAGCCCCTGGCATTGCTTGGGGCTCAGCTCTCCCTGAGCATCCCTTCCACCCCAGCTCAGATGAAACTGCAGAATGATTTGGGCTTGAAGAAACTCCCAAAAATCACCTTGTTCAACCCAATGGCACAAGCCAGGACATCTCCAACCAGGTAAGGTTGCTGAGCCATCATATCACCCCTGGGGATCTGGAATGGTAAATACAGGTGAATATTTTGCCCTGCAGGTGTGTGCAGCAGCAGCACGAGGGGGACAGTTGTCCCAGACAGGAGGTGGATGCTCTGGTTCAGTGTTCCCAGGTTTCTCTTCCCCTTGTTCCCTCCATTTCAGGGCTGCCCATATTGCCCATCATGGCGCTGTCACCAAGTTCAGGTGACTGCCAGGAGCACAGCAGCAAGATGGAGAGGAGCCCAGGGCTGAGACTGAGCAAACCTGTGTCACTTGTGGCACTGCCTTGCAGGCAGGGTGACATTGTGCAGGGTGACATTGTGCAGGGTGACACTGTGCACCTGGGCAGGGTTTGGCAGTGGCTCTGTCCTCACATGCAATGAGCTGGCTGGAGGCCATACCCAGGGGTCCAAGGAGCTGAGGCTGGGATGTCCTGGTGGCACTGGGATGTCACTGCTGTGTCTGAGCTCTGCCTGTTCCTGTAAGGCAGGGAGTGAAGTCACAGCCCCTGTGGCACACTCAGCTCTGGAGCAAAGCAGGAATTCTGAGAGCCCCTCCCCTCCCCATTGCAATGGGTCTCCTAGGAGGGAGCATCTGGCTTCCATCAGCTGTGCCTTGGAAGAGTCTGGGTCTGCTCTGCCAGCAGCAGCAAGCAAGCAACTGGACCAGGCTGGGACCATGGCTGCAGGGACACTGGACCTGGAAGGGATCTGGCAGGATTCTGGAGCAAAGCCAGGATGCTGTGCTCAGTTCCCACCAGGATGAAGATGTTGGGGGTCTCAGGAACAGCCGTGGCCCCCAGTACCAGGCCAGAATCAGGAGGCAGAGGCTCAGCCACTGCTGTCCTTGCCATGTCCTGCAGGGCAGAGGGCAGATCTGGTCCCCTGCCACTTGGGAGAGGATTTTTGCTCCACTGTGTTAAGTGTCAAGGCACAGGGATGGTCTGGGGCAGGAGAACATCTGCAATGAGGGACCATGGGGATGAGCAATGGGTTCCAGGTGGCAGCTTGCAGGTCTGAGATGCAGTAGGCACCCCCTAAGCCAAGACAGCCCTGCACAGCCCAGCTCTTGTCATCACATCCTTGGATCTTCTCCCAGGGATTTGCACTGGCAGGATCAGGACAGTGGGCACAGAGCACATGGGGCTGACAGCATCCTGGAGCTGTGGAGCTGGAGCAAAGAGGCAGAGCTGGAGCTGGAGCTGCTGCCTCAAGCAGCGAAGGACCTGCAATGGGCAGAGCAGTTTGTGACCATGCAGTGGGGAAGAAAAGCAAAAAGTACAAAATGTACGGGCTGGGGGGGCCAAGATGTGGTTGTTCTGCTGGCATTTGGGATAATTGCTCTGCTGGAAGAGCAGCTCTTTGCTAAGGGGGGTAGCTGGGCATGCAGCCCAGTCTGCAAGGGCATGAGAAGGGCATGGAGCTGGGCAGGAGGAGAGAGGGAAACTACAAATAGACCTGGGTGACTGGATCCTTCCCAAAGCACATAGCTAAGGACACAGAGGATGAGATCCTGCATCACCCAGGGCAACTCAGGGGACAGACACATCTCTTGGTTGAGCCCAGACAAGGGTCAAGCCCCCATACCCAAGGCCCAGCACTGGGGACCCCTCAGTGTCATCTCAGCCTGGTGCCAGTGCCTGGTGATGTGAGTGTGGATGCTGTTGTGTTGTGTTGTGTTGTGTTGTACCAGGGACTGACAACCCCAAGTGTGAAGGGGCTGAGTTGGGGTGGGTCAGCAGGAGTAGCAGAGTCTGGGGACAGCAGGGACCTGCTCTGGCTGTTCCCATGGGGGGTTGAAACTTCATGCAGTGGTCTCCAGGTGCAGTCAGAGCCCTGGAGGTGCATTCCAGGTGTGTGCCAACCCAGCTCCAGCAGGAACAGAGACTAAAGAGGAGGGAAGATGTTACCTGCATAACCCACTGCTGACCCCAGAGCTCCCCACAAACCCAGGTCTCGTGGCTCTGGGACCACCACCACCACGGTGCTGCCAGCCCCCACAGTTAAGGGAGCTGAAGCAGATGCATCCCCCACAAACTGGTGAGGGTTGGGCACAGGGAACCCATCAGGGAACCAGAAACAGCATGGCCAGGCCAGGGCTGGCAGCTCCCAGTGTCACTAAGCCCACCAGAGCTCCCCCAGCAGCAGTTTGGCAAAAAGCTGGCCCAGGGCTAGCAGTGCCAGAGCCCAGACAGCACATTCCCTGGGGCAGGATGCCCTGGCACTGCACAGAGCAGCATTGAGCAGGGACAATGATCCCCTCTCTTCCTTGGGGAAGTCCTCCCAGGCTCTGAATCCAAGCAAAGGCACGAAATGGGAACTGAGGATAATGATTGCTCCCTCCTCACCCTGTCTGGGACTGGTGGCTGCCCTAAGCACCACTTCAAAGAGGCCGCAGATCCCTGGAGCTCTTGGCTGGGATCCCCCTCCTGGCCCCATTCCTGCAGGGAAAACCCAACACCAGGGGCTCTGCAGGGGGTCACACCCTATCCCAGGGCTGTAGGGCAAAGGATGGAGTCTCCGGACATCCTAAAAGCCCAGACTTGCCCCGAGTGTGTGCTGCCACCTCTGGCACAGGGCAGAGGGCCAGTGCCACACCAGTGCCATCCCTCCAGCTGCCCCTGCAGAGCCCCCACTGGGGGCACCACGAGGGAGAGGTGGGAGAGGGCTTCCAAAACAAATAAGAGGTTGTGAACTACAAGAGCACCACTGGAGGGGTATGAACCCCCAGCACAGCAGCTAGAGGAAGCCTGAAGCACTGGAAGGGGTGCAGGTGGCTTCCTGACCCCATCCCACAGCAGGGGCACCCAGCCCGAGAACAGGGAAGCCCAGAAAGGATGGGAAAGGGCATGGGAACATGGCCTGGAACAGAGAGCCCAGAGGGCTCCTTGTGCTCAGGCTATGATTGCACAAGCTCAGCTCAGTCACATCTCCTGGGACAGGACAGTCAGGAACTTCAGGGCTGGCAGCAGTAGATGGGCTGATTTAGGCAGCAAGACAGGACAAATGAAATAGCTCACCTCACTTTATTATCCCTACAGACATGTGACCCTCTTCTAATTAAACCTCAGTCAAAACAGGCACCAGAAGTGGCATCTTGAAAGAGAGAGCAAGCACTGATGCCCAGGGGACAGGTTACACCCCTGCAGAGAGGGGACAGGACAAGCCATGGCCTTGTCCTCCCTTTCCCTGTCACTCTGCTGGTCCCCACTCTGGCACAGAGCAGCAGACACAAGATTCTTGCCTTGCAGGTCAAGATCAATCTCATAGAGAGGAGCTGGATGGGACAAACAGCACTGGACAGATAAAAACAGAAGTAAGAAAGGAATTGGTCTGCGTGGTGCCCAGCCCAGGGCAGGTCCAGCACCTTCTGCCCAGCTCAGTGCATTGTGCCAGGACTCAGAATATGAATAACCCTGGAGAGAAAGGTCCTGGTCTTGGAGCTACAGAAGGCCAGACCTGTGCTACATGAGGATTCACAAGGATCTCCTATAAAAGCAATAAAAATACCAGGTACCAAGCCATATGGAAGACATCATTCAGCTCAAGTATCACTGAGCTGGGTGGGAAGGAGATATCCTAAGAGGCACCAGTCTAACAGGATCACCCCAAGGGACCTGAACAGGGTGCATTTCATGCCTAGGATGTCACCCTGGGGAGCCAGCACACAAAACTGGGACAGGCAAAGCTGCTGCTTCTCCACTTGGAGTTAAATACATGAAAGAAACCTAAGCCTAGCAGTCAGAAGGAAACATTTGCCAGGGCAAGCTAAACACACAGAGGTCAAGGTGTCTGCTTTGATCAGCAAAGAGCCTGAAACAGCAGCTCAGAGGTATGGATGGACTCCCTCCTTTGGGTCTCTGGCTCATTAACTATGGAAGCCTGCAGACATGTAGATGGTGACTTTAACATCACTCACACAAACTTGGAAAGAGGCAATACCCCCAGGAGCCCCAGCTCGGGCACAGCTCCAGCCCTGTGTAGTGTTCAGGAACAACTCAGGCAGCAGAGAAGGGCCAGGCATGTCCCATTGGGTCTTCAATCTTGTCCTCTAACAAGTGGAACAAGCAGAGGCCAGGCCACCTTTCAACAGCCTGGAGATACCAGCTGGAGTGTTGAAGAAGATGCATCATCTTTTTTCTCAGAGCAGTCAAAATTTAGCCAAGGTCAGGCCCAGGGCACAGCAGCTCCCCCCAGCATGGGCAGCAGCCATTTCCCACAGCACACTGGGGATCATGGGGCTGGGGGTGAAGTCCCTGCAGTCTGCTTAGAGACAGAAAAGGAGCAGCTTGAGAGCTGGAAAGCCCAGCAGCAGAGCAGTGTGGGGATGCTCCCCCAAAGGGGGCAGGGAAGCACCTTCCCAGCTTCCACCAGCAGCTCCAGACCTTGAGATCTGGCACCTGGAGCAATGGGTGCATTGTGTTGTGGCCAAGAGTCCCACAAAACCTCCAGGGAAGGTCAAGAAGGGGGAGTGGGGTGATGGGCACTAGATGAAGGTGGAGTCTAGCTGGCTGGTTTCATGGTTATTGCAGGCACGAGCCTCAAAGAGCTGCTTGATCAGGGCAGATTTCTCCTGCTCCAACTGGGTGATGCGTTCACTCTTGTCAGTCACCTCCTGTGTGGGAGAGAAGAGAAAAACACTGCTCAGAGAAGGGAAATGACAATGATAAAAACTGGGAGGGCTGACTGACACACCACAGAGGGCTGTGCTGCCATCCAGCATGACCTGGACAGGCTGGAGAGCTGGGCAGAGAGAAACTGCAAGAAGTTCAACAAGGATTGAACTGCACCTAGGAACAACCCCAGGCACCAGTACAGACCAGTACTGGCAGAGGCATCACGGGTGTCCCCTCCTGAGCAGCCCAGCTTGAACACCACAGGTCTGCACCCTGCACCCTCACTTGTATTTGTCACAATCTTTTCCCTCTGGTGGGGATGTCCCATCCCTGCTCACACACCTTCTCCCAGCAAACAGCTGGACACACCTGTGTGATGGGGGGATCTCGAGGAGCAGCCCACACACCCTTCTCTGGGATGACCAAGGTTAGCCAAGCTGAAGGAACCTCCCCCACTGCCTTGTATTCCTTCCCCAGTCCCATCCCAGCTCCCTGAAGGGAATCTCCTTCCTCCATTACCTTGGTGAGAAGTCGGTTTTGCTCCTTCAGCATGTTGATGGCTTGCTGGGAGCTTGCTGGGGCTGGGGATGCCACGGGGACCAACCTGTTCAGAGCTGAGGAGGAGGTCACTGGCTGCAGGGCAGATGAAGGGGATGGATGAGTCATTGAGCCTCCTTCCCACTGACCCTCCCCAGAGTTTCCCAAGGCCAGACCACGTTTCTGTGGCACACGGGTTATAGAGAGAGGATTAAAATGCCAGCATAGGCCATGGCAGTGTCCCAGGAAGGCAGGCAGAGGTGGGAAGCACTCCTGCCAGCATGCTCCTGCCCCAAGCACAGGGGGATTCCCAGCTCTGAGGGGGCTGACTCAGCACCTCAGCAGGTTATTTCCTTATTCCCTTGACAACAGATGCACCTTTAGGGAAGATCTCTTTTAGTTCCCCAGATGCCTTGAGCATTTCCCAGCCCAGTTGTGCTGTCTTCTTGACCCTCACTCATCTCCCATCTTGCCCATGGAGCCCAGTTGCCTCCCCAGTGTCAGCCCAGCCACCAGCATTAGAGGGGCAGGATGAGTCCTGAGCTCACACAACCAACCACAAGCTGCTGCTCTGCTGCTCTCACCTTGCTGGTAGTGGAGAGGAGGTCACTCAGGCAGCGGTTCAGCTCCTGCAGCTTGGGGACCAGGCGCCCCAGGTGGCTCTGGCCACTCTCAGGGAGAAATTCCTGGGGGGACAGGGAGAAAGAAAAGACTGGGGGTCAGCAGGGGCTGGCTCCAGGTCCAGCCAAGTCTCAGCCCAATTCTCCAGACCCACAGAGCAGCCTCAGACCCACCCAAACAGACCAGTATTCTAAGAACAAGCCCGACTCACAGCACTGGTTTTGTTCTTCCCCAGGAGCCTCTGGGATTCCTGCATGAACTGGATGTGCTGGTGGTACCACTCCCGAGCACGCTCTAGCAGCTCCAGACCCTGCAGCAGGAAATCCTTCTCCTGTTCCAGCTCCTTCATGTGCTTCAGCTGCAGGACAGAGGGGGCAGAGATGTCACCTGCTCCCCACCAAAGCTTTGTCAAGCCCCGGAATTGGGTTTCTTGCAGAAAGAGTAGAGAAACATAGATACAGGCAGGGATCATGGCCCATGAAATGATGCAAAGGAACAGGGGTGATGGCTGCTGCCAGATGCTGCTTTGGAGGAAGAGTCCTCTGGTTTGGGGGAACAACAGAAGCAGGTGAAGGACAGTGAGGCCACCTCCACCCTCCTGCTCTCCACTGCAAGAGGTTTCTCCACCTCTTATTCATCCAGGGATGCAGCAAGAGCAGAGCCTGCAGCCTCTCCCCAAATCCCCCCAAGGCTGTAGGTGTCAGCCAGCAGCACAAACACACAGACACAGCTTTGGGCAGCAGCAAGCAGGTAAGATCAATGTGTAGGCTGAAATCTGGGGAAAAACCTGCAGCCCTGTTTCCACATCACTCTGCTCTCCCCTCTGCTTTACACCCCAGACACCCATGAGTTGAGCAGGGCACAGCACACCCTGCTGCTGAGCACCCCTGACAGTATTCCAAGTTGAAGCACCAGCATCATCTGAAGAGAGATATGAAGATCTTTATGCACCTGAAGAGCTGTTGCAAGGGTGTAATGACAAACACCAGCTAAGCAAACACCAGCAAACACCAGCTGTGGTGGTGCAAGGGGTTCAGGGTCTGCAGCACAGCACAGCACAGCACTCACCTGCACCTCACTTACAGCCAGACTGTACCAAGACCTTCTTCAGCCTGCCAGTGCTTCCCCATCCCATGGCCAGTCCTGAAGCCTCCCAACCTCCCCACACCAGCCCCCTTTATGCCAGGGCTGCTGCTGGCTCTCAGCAAGACACTGTGGCCACCAGCCCCTCACCACTGCCAGGCAGGACCTAGAGCTCAGGGCAGTGATGGGCTCCAGGCTATATTTTTTTCCTTTCCACAGGAAGGAGTTTTGCCAGGGAAGGTGGGACATTTGTCTCTCCAAAACAGCAACTCCCAGCCACCAAACCCCTGAGAAGCAGAGACACCCATCCCCACACATTTGTATTTGTGCCAGCACCTCTCAGCAGAGACCCCATCAGTCCAAGAGCATCTCAACCCCTCACACAGCTGCAAGCCCAGCAAAGCTCAATGTGTGCTCAATGTCCCCTCCCCAGGACAGGCATCAGAGCACCCATGGCCCCCCAAAGCCAGCACCAGACTGAATTGATGTTGCTCACACCACAGGTCAGCCCTGGGCTCAGGGTGACACCAGGGTGTGAGGAGTGGAAGTGCAGAGGTGGCAGCTGGCTCAGCAGCAGCTCAGATGCTGGTCCAAGCTTATCCCACGAATAGTCATGCTGCAGGCTGGGTTCTGGCTCTCTTCCCAGGAAAATTTAGCTTGAGCTTGTGAGGAACATGCTCAGGCAGCTCCTCCATCCTGCTGGGACACGGTGCAGTCCCTTCATCCAGGCAATCTGATCCAACTGCTCCACTCAGGGATGGAGAGGGAGCAGATGATCCCTCTCCATCCTGTGCTGCCCAGCTAAATTCAATGCTCATTTTTCTGGCAAGAAGTCTCTCAGGAGCCAGGAGGATCAGCATGCTTGAACCTCAACCTACAGAGAACATCTGACAGGGACACAGTTCAGAACCAGCACAGTTCCTGACCCTGCTCCTACACCCAAACATCTCTTTCCCTGCTCAAGTTTCTCCCACGGGAATGCATCTGAGCAATCAAGCACTGGCTCTGTGGGATGTCCCAGTCTAAGGACAGGCAGGGGAACCCCAACCTCCTCCCTATTTGGGATAGAAAGCACCTTGGAAGCAAGCAGGACCTCCATGTACATCAACAGAGCTTTGTATCCAAAATACACTTATGCCTTACACTCCAGAGCTCACAGAGCACAGTGGGGAGGCAGAGCCCAAACAGAACCAGTGTCAGTGGTGTGGGACCCATGCAATCCACCTTCCTCCAGGGACCCCCAGCCCCTACAACAGGGCTGTCCCCTTACCATGCTGAAGTCCACCCCGTTGGTGATGGTGTGTCGCCGGTGTTCAGCACGTCCCCTCGGATGCCTCCGAGTGTCCCCACTCCACACGTGGCTGACATCTTCCTGGGACTGCCCAGCAGCCTTGGTATCACCACCTGTATCAGAAGAAAACATCAGGCCACCAGCCACTTGCAAGAAAACACCTGCCCACAGCCATAATTCTGTGGGATTAGCTGCAGGGTGGTCTTGCAAACAGAGATGGCAGGGAGCAGCTGAGCAAGGCACTGACCTGAGCATCTGCTCACATCTCTGCATGGGCAGGGAAGGCTTCAGCTTACTTGGCTGTGCCAGGCTGGCAACAGACCTGGCTGGCTGCTCATCTTCTGCAATTGTAGGTAGCTTCCAGGCAATGCTGTTTGAATCCCAGCACAGGCAATTAAACCATTAGTGATATTGCCTACCCTCATCCTGTCCTCATGGGACCCCTGGCTCCTGCTCTGCTGGCATCAGTTCTGCAAGGGACCTGACTCCTCCCTGAAGGCAGCTCCTGCTTGGTGACAGGCCTGGCCATGGAGGTGTCCCCTCAGCCCCCACGCCTGTGGTTTAACCATAGAATAAATCAGGCCAATCAGGCTTCCTAAATCCAGCTCCCTTAAGAAAGTATTTCATCATGAGGATGGAAAAAAAAAAACACCTAGCCAGATGGAGAAGGACATTAATGCTAAAATGTTCAACAAAAATTCTACCCTGCACTTAGAAAAACATTTGAAATTAGGGATTCTCATCAGGGCTTCTCAAGAATTAAAACTGAAGATTATTTTACTGTAATATGTAGGGTTGGTTTGCAAACAAAAACCTGTCCCATTCAGTCCTGGGAGTCCAAGCTGATGATATAAGGAAGGTAACAAAGAATTGGATAGAAATCCAATCACTATTGGTTGTCCAAAATGTTATTAAAATCCCCACATCCTTTCTTGCAAAGGACCAATCTACTACAAACACAGGACACTGGTGCAGATCCATGCATAACCTAGTTTTGGGGATTAAGTTCATACTGGCGGGGTTCAAGCTGGATCAGACACCTCTTGCTTGTCCTTTCTGTCTGATGGAGAGGGTACACAGTCAGTACAAACCCCACTGAATGTCCCAGAAACACAGCCCTGCAGCCATGGCCACACCAGCCCAGATCCCTGCCCCTGCCCAGGAGCCATCCCCAACCCATGATGCTGGGGCAGCACCCTGCCCACTCCTGCCCTGGCATTCTGGGAGCCTCTCCTTCCCCCAAAACAAACAGGGAGAGAATTTGCTCAGCCTCCTCCCAGCTGATGAGCACGGATACCCCATCTCCCTGCACTTAGAATCATAGAATCATAGAATGGGCTGGGTTGGAAGGGACCTCAGAGATCATCAAGTCCAACCCTTGATCCACTCCCGCTGCAGTTCCCAGCCCATGGCACTCAGTGCCACATCCAGGCTCTTTTGAAATATCTCCAGACACGGAGAATCCACTACTTCCCTGGGCAGCCCATTCCAATGCCTGATCACCCTCTCCAGAAAGAAATTCTTTCTAATGTCCAACCTAAACTCCCTGGCACAACTTGAGACCCTGCCCTCTTGTCTTGCTGAGAGTTTGCCTGGGAAAAGAGCCCAACCCCCCCCTGGCTCCAACCTCCTTTCAGGGAGTTGGAGAGAGTGATGAGGTCTCCCCTGAGCCTCCTCTTCTCCAGCCTGAACACCCCCAGCTCCCTCAGACTCTCCTCATAGGATCTGTGCTGGATCCCTTCACCAGCCCAGTTGCCTCCTTTGGACCTGCTCCAGGACCTCGATATCCTTCCTAAACTTAGGGGCCCAGAACTGGAGTTGGGTTCTTACCAAAGAAGGTTCTTACTTGGCTGGGTTCTTACCAAAGCTGCCTCGTGCAGCTGGAGAATCAAAGCAGCTTCAAGGCCCAGTGATAGAACCTTAAAGAGAGATGGGGCTGCCTGGAGTCCACTTCTCAGCACCCAGCACATCCCTCCCCAGCACCAAAGGGACATGTCCTGCCACAGCAGTGTCCCACTCCCTCTCGGCCAGCTGAGGAGAACATCACCAAGTCCAACCACAGCCTGGGAAGCCCTCTGTGGTGGGAAGGGGCACTGAGCAGCTATGCAGGACCTGGAGCTAAATGAGATGAAGTAACTCTGAGTTATAACGTTCTCTAAGCTGCTGAATCAACCTGAAATTCAGGCCTGCTGGCAGAGCACTGCCCTGGGCTGTGGAGAGCTGGTGGCAAGGGCTGAGGCAGTAACCCTGCCCACAGGCTCAGGATGCCAGTGTAACATCAGCCTGGAATGGAAAAATGCTCATTAACTCCAAAGGTCCTGTAGTCATCTGCTCACTCCTTTTCCAGGGCAGAGCTTTAAATTTGCTGTTTATTTACCCAGCGGGATTTTTTTTCAGGTTTTTCCAGATTTACATTCTTGATGACAGCTTGCTTAAGAGTATTTTCTCTAGTTGAAACTCCAGTCATTAGTCTGGAGGCAAAATGGAAAGCAGAGAACCTCCACCACAGTTCAAGTTCCTTCTCCACCCAGCAAAGAGGACAGGGAGGGAGCGGGTAGGAAGGGAAGGCAAACCAGCCCAGACAACTTTCCCAGGGTAGAGGAAATACTCATGCTCAAGTATTGCAATAACAAACCCCAGCTCCTCACATAGATCTTTGTGTCTGTAGATCTCAAAAACCGTAGATAAGGAATTATTACCTACATAAGATAAGCCCAGGAGCCTGGTTTCCTTATTCTGACTAGTTACAAATCAAGGTGCCAGTGGAACAGTCTCCCCCTTGCCAGGGTCACCGTGTCACCCCAAGGTGGAGGACCCTGACAGAGCTGGCACAGGTCCACCAAGGTCCCAAGGAAGGGACTGAGTCCCCAAGGACCTACAGATAGAGCTGAACCCTGGCCTGGCCACTCATACAGCACCTGGGGACAGCAAAGCACACCTCCCTGATGCTGCTTCACTGTTTAATTTTTGCTTAATTATTTATTATTGAACACAGTGCTGCAGAATTATCCAGAGAAAAGCTTAGATCAGGTTTTCCTCATTTTTTTGGTCCCAAAGGTGTATGAAATCATGAGCAGATCCATCCCAAGGGCAGGGAGCCCCCCACCACCAACACCCCCCGGCTGCCGGAGACCCCAGGGCCCAGCGGCTCTCCAAGACTGACCGGCTGCATCACCCATCACGGAGGGAGTCACCTGCAGACTCCGCAGGGGACAACCATGCACACGCTCCAGTCAAACCCCTTATTCCTTCTTGTCACCGCTATTACCGAGAATCCCAGCGGAGATGGAGCCGAGGGGAAGCACAAGCCCCGAGCCCCGAGGACTCTCGCCCTTCCGCTGGACCCCCAGCTCGGAACAAAACCCACCTGAGCATGAAATAAAACCAGCACCGACTTCGGCGGAGTTTTCCACCTGGCCTGCGGGAAGGGCTCGGGACTGCCCCAGGGAAGCAAAAAGACCGGAGCGAGCCCTGCGGTCCCAACCCTCCCGTTTTACCCCCAGCCCTCGGCAACTTGGCTGCCCGCCCGTCCGCCCCCCCGGGGACGTCTGTGTCCCCCCGATTCCCCCTTGTCCCCCCGCTCACCTCGGTTGCGGGACTGGCCGTGCCCCGGCTCCCGCTGCTCCCCGCTCTTCCCCTGCCGCTTCTCGGCACAGCGCGGGCTCGACGGCTTCTCCGCGTTCCGCCTCCCGCCGCTCTCGGCCGGGGTTTCTGCGGCGGGCAGGGCAGCGCGGAGCCCCAGCACGAACCGCTCGAAGGTGAGGTACCCGCTGGCCGGGGCCGCCCGCCGCAGCCCCTCCATCACCCCGGCGGGCAGCTCCCGGGCTTCCGCTCCCCGCCACCGGGACTCGATCTCCCGCAGGTGCACATAACCCCGCCGCCGGTCATCCAGGATATCGAAAAGCGTCCGCAGACTCTGCAGGAAGGCCCGGGGCAAACCCTCGGTACCGGCGGGCACTGACCGCTCGCCGCGCTCGGGAGCCATCACCGGCCACTGCTCCGGAGCGTTACCGGCCGCTCCCTCCCCCGAGCGCCCATTGGCTGGCGACGGGAGTTCCTGCTCTCCTATTGGTTAGACGCGGCCGGCGGCGCTGCCCATTGGCTGAGGGGCAGGACGGCGGTTTGAGTTCCCCGCGGCGCCCGCCCCGCTCCGGGCTGGGGGCAGCGCTGGGTCCCGGCCCCTTCTGCGGACCCCGGACCCCGAAACCCACCGGTTGCGTGCGGAACGGCTTCAGGGAGGTGTCTCCTTCTCCGTTCCATCAACAACCGAGCCCCTGCACCCCCGGTAACGGCTCGGTGACCCCCCCCCCCCCTCCGCGCTGGCCGGGACCTGTCCACCCCGCCACAAATCCTCGTTCCTTACCCCGCAACTCAGCACCCGCTGCTCCCGCAGCTACAAATCTCCTTCTGTACCGGCAGAACTTGGGGTCCCAACTTCCGGGGCCCAAAAGCTTCTGCCAGTGATCATCAACGGCTGCTGCTCCCAAGGGACAAACAATGGGACAAGAGGAATGGCCTCAAACTGTGCCAGGGGAGGTTTAGGAGGTTGGGAACAATTCCTTCTTGGAAAAGGTTGTCAGGCCCTGACACAGGATGCCCAGGGCAGGGCTGGAGTCCTCATCCCTGGAGGGATTTCAAAACCATGTAGATGTAGTGTTGAGGGCCATGGGTTAGTGGTGGCCTTGGCAGTGCTGGGGCAACAGCTGGATCTGATGATCCAGCCAAAATTGTTCTATGCTTTTTGCACCTTAGAAACACCATATCCTTACAGAAAGGAAAGCCACTCTCTTTGTAATCCATGGACACCTTCCACAACCTCTGGGGACCCTCACCAGGCTTTTCTCTATCAAGGAACTGCTGGTTGCTCTCCTCTGTGCTATGACCAGGCTGTTCCCAGCCTGCTTTCCTCTAAGCATTTATTTTCATAAGTTTCCTGGACCTGTCCTACCTGTTTTGAGATCTCTGCTTGGCTTATCCATGTTTGACTGAACAGGTTAACACCTGTGTGGGATACAGAGAGAAGGAACTGGTGCATCATCCCTTCCCTGCTTGCTCCAGAAACCAGGCAGTGCATGAGACACTGCTCAGCTCTGATACAATCAGCACATCAGGTTGTTTTGCTCAGCAAAGGCTAAATCTGCAGGAAAATGAGGTTTTCCTTGGGTTCTTGCCACATCTCTGGGCTTGCTGGAACAGCCGGGAATATTAGGGAGAATTCAAAACAATCTTAATGTCTTTTGTCTGATTTCCCTGCCCAGCCGGTCTATCCCACCAGGAAAGCAAGCAGAGATACCAGAAACAATTCCTGGCACTGACTGTGTCCTCTTGCTCCTCCATGTGGAGCTTTCTGCTCTGGTTCCAGGGAGCTGGGATCCAGCTGCCCAGTGCAGCTCTGGTCTGACATGTGCCACACCAAAGAGCCCTCAGGATGCCACCATCAAACAGAGACATGTCCTTGTCCTCACTGTCCTTGGGGGAATGAGGCTAGGGAGCTTTGGAAAATTCCTGGAAAAGGTCTTCTAGGGGGTTGTTTTGTTTTGTTTTCTCCCACTGAATCTTGGGGCCAGCCCAAGCCTCTTCTGATTGATGGAGCAGTCTCTGGGGTTTTAAATATAAACAGTGTAGTTACTCCTCTTTCCTCCAAGCTGCAGTGGCACCCAATGTGACACTGGTCCTCTCTGGGGAGGGTATTGGACAGCTGATGTCCCCTGGAAGGTTGGTGGCAGGTCACACATCACTGGGAGGAGAGGTGGCAGCAGCTGCACCAAACCCCAGCACAGCACTGGTGGTGGTGGTGGAGCCTGGGACACCTTCCTACACGACACTGACCAGAGCTGAGGAGGTGTAGGGAATCATTTCCAGGGATTTAGCAAAAGTGTCAACTCAGAAATACATCTGTCCCCAGGAAACCTCTGGGCAGGGGCTAGAAATGGTGAGGGGAATGTGGTCAGGGAGATGCAGCACATCTTCCCCAAACAAGCCTTTCTTGTTTGATCTTCCCAGCTCTGAGATGCCATCATGTTTTCCATCTTGCTGCTTCTGGAGCCTCTCAAGGATATGCTCTGTTTGCTTTGGAGGGGTCAGAAGTTTCTCACAAAGTGACTTTTCTTCCCTCCAGGCTGTTTTTTCCCACAGAGGGCTGGCGATCAGGAAGTCTGGTGGCTGCCTGGTGGCTTGGGGGTTGTCACGAGGGCTGGGAGAAGAGCAGCGGGTGGGAAGCTAAAATAAACTGTCCAGGGAGGTGAGTGTTTTGTTTCCTCACTCTGCCATGTGCCTGGGGCCACAAAGCAAAAATCTCTGTGGGTAGGAAATGGCAGTGATGTGTCCAGCATCACCCCCCACTCCTCCAGCTGATGAGTTTAGCAGCAAGATGAGTTTTAATATAGGGAATAGTTTGGGGGTTAAATGGAAGGGTGACAGATGCTGGAAGGCATCCCCTTAGATTCTAGTGACTGCTCTGCCCTACTGCAAACTCTGCATTGCTGCCAATAAAAGCAGCTACAGCAGAGGTGGCTGTGGGCAGCGTGTGGTAGCAGTCACACCACAGCCATGAACTGCCCAGGTTCTCACCTTATTCAGGAAATTACTGCAATACTTTATTTCTCCAGGGAACATACTCATGGATACTTACCTATGGAAGCCTGAAGCAGGATGATAAAAATTAGGGGCTCTGCCTCTCTCCTGGTAGAATATCTGACCACAGCAGAGCAGTGTTTGCTGTCTGTCTGATTTCAGGGTGTTGGAGCTTTTTTAATGCTGAATTTCCTGTTCTACCTGCATGTTTGTGTTTTATTTGGCCTAAGTGTTACCTCCTTCCTGCTTTCTCAGTTTGTCCTGCCGAAAATATCTGCTCCAACCTGCCACTTGTTTTATTGCTTTGCAGAAGAAAACTTCTACCCCCACAGGTGCCATGAGGTTGTAGAACCAGGCCATGGAATTCTGTGCAACAGGACCAACCTGTTCTGGCAGATGGCTGGATTTGAGGGGTGGGAGCACATTCACCAGCCACAGCAGAATTCACTGAGGTTCTTTTCTGAGAGCTGAAAACCCATCCATGGCTTTGAGATCCCACTGCTGTGAGATTCCATAGCTGTGAGATCCCATGGCTACATCTTGAGGTTCCTGCAAGGAGAGGCAGCACAAGTTCTGCAGAAAAGGGCAGGGCTGGATTTATTGATCATCTGGATCTGACAGAGCCTTTTCTGGTGAATAGGGCTGCCAGTTATTCAGGCACCACTTGTGGAAGGACCTGCACACTCTCACACACAGGGCAGGCTGGGAATGCAGCCACAGCAGGAAGAGGCAGCGTATGAACAGGCACAGAGAGTTTTTGAAACCCAAGCCTCTGCCCCAGCAGGAGCTGTGTTGAGTCACATGAAATAGGGAACAGAGAGTGAACCAGAAGCTTTGAAATCTGTAACGGATTCTTCCTGACTCGACCATCACATCTGGATGGGGTCCAGTTCCCCCAGCTCTGGTCCCAAGCAGAGGGGTGGCTGTGTCTGAGCAGCTCTCTGTCCCCTCATCTCCTCCTGCCTCGCTGGGCTCCCACTGCCCCCCAGCTGGGTTTATGCCCTCTCACCACAGCTCTCGGGGGGCATCAGTGTTTCACCCTCTGCAGTGTACATGGGTCCAAGCCATGGACAGAGAGTTTCCCCTGGACAGCGCTGTGCGAATCAGTGCTGAAGGTGTACCCAAGCCCAAGTATCCAACATCCAAAGCCTTTCCCTCACGGCCCCGCCTTTCCCAGCCCCGTCCCGCTCGGTCGTCCCCGCCCCTCCAGCTGCCGCCGTCGGGCAGAGTTCGTTGTCGGGGCCATGGGGCCTCCTGAGGAGGTGCAGGAGCGGCTGGCTCGGTGCGGGCAGAGTCACCTCCTGCATTTCTGGCCCGAGCTGGGCCCGGCGGAGCGCGGGGAGCTGCTGGCGGCGCTGACGCCGGGTTTGGGCGAACACTGCCGGCTGGCAGCGGCCGCCGGGGCCCGGGAGCGGGACCCGCCGGAGCGCCTGGACGGGCGGATGGAGCCGCTCCCCACCCGGCTGCTGGGCAGCGCCCGCCGCAGCGACCCGGCAGCGCTGAAGCGTTGGGAGGCGGAAGGTGAGCGGGAAGCGGGGGCTGGGGCGGGGGGTCTGAGGGGCCCGGCCCGCCGTGGGGCCCCTCCGAGCTCGTCTTCCCGAGAGCCGGGGCGGGAGACGCCGGTGTCGGCGCCGGCGGGGTTCTCCAGCGCGGCCCTGCCGCCGCTCGGTGCTAAAAATACCGAAGCTTCCCCTAATAACCATCCGGGGATGACTTAAAGCCGGCAGAGCGCGGGCAAGATGGGTTCGGCCCGGGCCTTGGCCCCTGCCCCGGTGCGAGGTGCGGGATGCTGGGGAGGCTCCTCCAGAGGCTCCTCCGAACGCTCCGCAGCTCCCGCAGCGGGAGTCGGGGCTGAGCCCAGGGGCTCTCCGGGGACAGGGAGCGGGTACTGCGGCGGAGCCCCTGAGGGTCCGGCAGACTGTGCAGTGTCCCCGCATTTTGGAGGGGTTTGGGATCAGGCCGGGAAAGCTGAGTGTGAGTGGGGAGAGATCCGGGATTATGGCTGTGCCGACGGTCGCTGAAGACGGGCATCCAGGTGCCTGGTGCCCGGCAGGGGCTATGGAGGCATTTTGGGGCTGAAACATTGAATTTGTACTCTCAGCTGTTAAATACTGTGGCTGAGGATGGGCAGCGTGTGGTCGGCAGGACACGGGGTAAGGCCGGGGTCACGCTGCCCCTCGCAGGTGAATTCCTTTGGGGGGTGACAGCAGAGGGTTTGCATCACTGCTGAAGTTGAGTCCTGCATCGGGCGAGCTCCCAGAGCTGGTTTTGGGCTGTCGTGGGGGCTGTCCTGGAGCCCCGTGCAGGCTGTGCCCTGTGTGGCATAGGAGGAGATGGGATCTGGGAACAGATGGGTTGTGTAGAGGAAGCCCAGAAAAGCCCAGCATAGGTGTCTTTTGCAGGATGGTGGCTTCCCTTGGTTATCCCGTGGATGTATAAAGAGTGGGGGTGATGGGGAAGGCGGTGGCTGGATACGGGGGGGCTGTGCTCCCCTGTTGCATTGAAGTGAGTAAAGAAATTTGGCAGAAAAGAAGCCCTCTGGCAATCCAGCTGACCCTCAGGTATTAGAGGAGCTGGGGGCAGCTGGGCTTAGGTTCTGACTTACAGCCAATTAGCCTTTAGTAGGCCAGAAAACAAGGATGCAGATACACTACTGATAGCACACTGGTAAAGAAGCTACCACGGACACGTGCTGGAATTTGGTCACACTAAATGAGTTTTCTTACACCAAGATTAATGAATAGTGTGATTTATTAAAGCAATAGTGTACAAGTTCTTTTGGATTGACAGTGATAGGTCTGCAGAAAGAAGCATGTGCAAAATAATTGGGCTGTGAGTGCTCTATAGAGATTTTCTGTAGGGAGGGAAAGAGGGGAGCCTGTCCAGAAACCACAGATGTAGAAATTAATAGTATAAAAGAGACTCTACAGAGGTAAAGGGAAATGGGATACACTGGTGTTCAAGCCTTACCCAGCAGGGGGGAAGAGAGGCAAAGCCTGCTGACTGGTCCCAGAGATCTCCACTCCACCTGCCATGCAGTTTTTCTTGGAGTTATCACACTGAGTACCTGTGACAGGGCTGTATCTATGGTAGTCATGGCACACTGGCCACATTCCACCATCTCCAGACTCTGTACCTTTACTTAAAGAGCACAAATGCAGGATGGGTCAATTCTAGCAATTTTTCCACGCTGGCTTCACAGCACATCTCACATGGACATCATGCGTTTTTTCGTGGTGTATGCTCTGATCCATTTAATTACACAAGTTTGGATATGTCTCCCTTCTTTATAAAAGAACAACACTGTGAAAAAATAATCATGACGAAAAAAAGGAAGCCAGAAAAAACCAGCTGTGGTCAGAGAGACACTTGCCCGAATTGTCACGTCTGCACAGCCTTGACCTAAACCTGCTGCCAAAGAGGTTTTACTCCCTCCCTGTGGGCAGGGGAGTAAAAATTTCCAAACAGAGGCGAAGATAGAAGTGGCAGGGTCACAGGGCAGAAGGGCTTTTCTGCTGTGTCAGGCTCTGCTGACAGAGCTGAGTGGTGATGGAAGGAGAAGAAGGAAACTCTGGTGACCCAAGGGCCACGTGTGCTTGGTCCAACCAGGGTTTCACCAGTTCTGCTCTCATCTCCAGCCTGGCAGAGGAGGGTGACAGTGACCAACTGGTACCATGGTGGAGCCCAGACGTGGCATTTGTCAGGGGACCAGCTCGGGTGGTGGTCACTGCCTCCTGCAGGTGTTGTGAGGAGGATGGGAACCAGTGAATGGGTCTGGGTCAGGACCATGCAGTTAAATTAATGGTTTTAACCACACTGGGTCCTTCATCTTCTGCCCTGCCTGGCCAGTGAGGAGCTGGGGTACCTGCCTTGTGCTGCCATTTCTAGCAGGGAATGGAAGGCAAATGGTGTGGGTTGGCCTGGTCTCACACACACTGCCATCAGTGCTTGCAGGAGTCCAGAGGGTTCAGTGAGTCTGGGGCCACCACAAAGCTCACTTGGCTCTGAAATATCAGTGTCCCCGGGCAACATGAGCCCTGCAGGCAGGCAGCGTGTCTGACCTGCTACCAGGAGAGGGGGATGCAGTGCTTCTCTTGCCCTTGGGTTGTTTTTTAGGAGCCAGCTGAGTGCTGGAGGTGGTAATGAGCCCTCAGTTTTATTTCCCGGAGGAGGGTAATCAGGAGAGAAGCTTTGTGCCTCTGAACCATTCATTCATGCTGCGTGTCCCTGTGGATGTGTCCTCATCCCCTGGGTCCCCACACTGTACATTCCAGCACAGGCTTTGCATGGATTGTGGGTCCAAAAGGTTCTGGTAGGATGCAGGTTCTGAAAATCTCATTTCCAGTGAGCTGCTGGTGGTGTTGAGCTGGGTGAGAGCTGAGCTGGCCCATGCTCTTCCCGTGGGTGCCCAAGTCCCCAGCAGCTCCTGCCTGCACTGTGTCCACTGCAAAAAAAGACTGAACAGCTGAAATAATGAAATCATGCCTTCTGTCTGTCCCCTTACTCCTTTTCACGATAAAACATACTGGTTAAAAGAACTAGGCCACTCAGAACTTAGTTTTGGGAACACCCAAGGTATTTATAAATAGTTAAAATATATGTTTATATATAATTGCTACTGTCTCTGATGCAGTGTAACTTAGCCTGGTTTGATTGGCTTTTAGATTTTAGACACAAATGAAGCAATCACATTTTCTGGATAGCCTTAGGGATGATGGTATCAATCAAGCACAGATGCTTTTACAGCTTGTATATGGTTTATTTATGAAATCTTAAGTCATGAGAATGGGCTTCCCTCGGGGTGCCTGGACATCACCTGCTTTTTCAGAAAGGGTATGTCTGGTAGAAACACAGTGTTGTTGCTGTGGTGGGCCTGAAACTTTTATGCATGAGGTGGTTAATAGTATTACTGCAATGCCATGGTTGACTTACATCAGGTTTTATTGCTAAAAGCTAGATTTTTGAACAATTAAAACTAAGCCAGGTTGTTAGAGCAGCAATTGGTATTTTCCCTCTACTGCTCATTTAAGCAGCCAGTTTAACAATACTGTTTTAATTTTAATTCAGTATCTTTGGTCCCTGTGCCTTTCAGTCCAAGTCAGGAATATATGAGGTTCAGATGTGGTTGAAGTTGGGTGTTTGTCTTCTTCTCAGAGCCTGGGATGAAGCCCAGGGCCACAGGAGCTGTGTCTGGCTCAGCCATGCCCAGTAAATGCTTTGTCAGTTGTTGCTGTGATGCTGGCTTGAGAGAAGGCAGGGAACAAGGACTGTGAAGGAGCTGAGTGTTTATTATGGGGTTTGATGCTTTCCCAAGGTCTGGACTTTCCTGGTTTATTGGGAGAAATTACACTGGTTTTGGGTAGGCTGTGGGAATTGTGGCTTCTGCAGGTTTGGCTGTGTCATTGGTGCAGCTGAACAGAAACAAAACACAAGTACAGGTTAGGGACAAAATCTATTCCAGAAGTGCCCATTCTGCACTGAAGACAATGAGACTTGAGCTTCGTTGGGATGTGGAAATGCTGGTCACAAGGGATGTCTGGAGGTCTCCAGGACCATTCCCAGTCAATCAGCTATGGCTTTATCAAAGTAAGCACTGAAAACCTCAAGGAGATGCCCCATACTCACCCTAATGTCCATCTTGAACCTCCTAAGCTGCAGCTCATGTCTTACCAGTTACATCAACCACTGCTGTAGGTCAGGAAACTGCTGTGTCAGAGAGGTGAAATTAATGTTTTAGCATTGCTTGAAGCATCATCCCTCTCTCAACTACCATCAGTGGGCACTGAAGTGGCAGCTTCTGCCTATTGCCTGAGCCCTACAGAAAGGCTCAGGAGACAAGCAGGGGGTGTTGAATGCTGGTGTGATTCTTACATTCCCTTGGGCTTCTTTCTCATCTTTAGGCTTGTACCAGATCTCACAGAACAAGGTGGCAGTGCTGCTCCTGGCTGGAGGACAAGGAACTCGCCTGGGAGTGAGCTACCCCAAGGGCATGTACAACGTGGGGCTGCCCAGTGGCAAGACCTTGTATCAGATCCAGGCAGAAAGAATCCGCAAAGTGGAGCAGCTGGCTGGCCAGAGACACCTCTGTAGGTGCACCATCCCCTGGTAGGTGACCTGGATCCTTACATCTAGTGTGCAGGGCTCTTGGCATGGCAGTCTTGCCTGCAATGTCTTCTAGAGACACTTTGTTGGGTGCTGGACAGGCACATGTGAGGGAAGGAAGAGCCTTTTGCCAGCAGGATTTGCAGTGGCAGCTGGAGGAGGGTGTGCAGGGTTGGGAAGAGGCAGATTGCAGAGCTGAGGGACTGAGCACTGCCCTCAAAGCTGCACCACGCTGTCTTTTCAAGTAGAGCATCTCACAACACTATAAACAGCACTTTTCGGAGCCTGTTTCAGATGTTTTGCAAGAGATTTCATCTGTGCTGTTCTTCCTTGGGTTCCTAAATGGAGGGAGGAATGGCTTAGAGCTCACCTTCCCAGACCTTTTTCCTCCTCTCACCTGCAGTTTCTGCTGCAGCAAAAAACCTTTCCCTCACAGTGGGAAATGCTTGTCATGCTCCATTTTCAGGCCACCTCCTGCTGTGGTTGTTTACAGCTGGCTGCTGTCTCTCCTGGCTGCTTCTGATTTTCAAAACCTTCAGGCTTCAAAAGAGACTGGATCTTTGTGAGGTTCAAAATATGAATTCCCCATTTAATGGGGTGGGTGAGAGAGAGGCAGGCACTGCAGAATGCTCCTGGGAGTTTTCTGCTAAGTTTTCCTTACAGATATCTTTATGAAATCACTCTCTGGGCTGAGCCAAGGTCTTGTCAGAGGCCTTCAGGGTAGCACATCATTTTACAGATTAGAGATCAAATGTGGGGTTTTTGCCATGTTTTTCTTTCTGAAACCATGGTACATCACCTGAATTGCAAATGTACCATCCCTGGTGCTGCTGAAAGCCAGGATGGTTTGTTTGCAGGGTGCAACATCTGCTGATAATGTTTACAGGATAGCATGAAGATGGTTTTTAGCCACTGTTGAAGAAAGTAGTGGAGGGACAGACAACAGAAAGGGAGGGCTGAAAAGGAGAGGAGGAAATAGAGAATCTTAAAAGAAAACCAAGTGCAGCTAACATGGGAAAATGCTGAGCTCACCTTGGCATCAATGAGGCACTGGCAGACTGGGCTGTTGGGAGTCACAGCTCATTCCCAGCACCTTGTGTTGTTCAGTGCTTCTTTGGACACTTAACATCAGTTTGAATCTAGGGTGAAGGAGGCCATTGTATTGTCCTTTTCCTTGTTTTCCAGCTCCTCCAGAAATCCAGATGTTGTTCACATTCAGGGAACAGCTCTTGTGTCCTGAGCTGAGTGGGTAGGGTCATGCACAAGACCCTGTGCTTCCTTCCTTTTGGATGAGTTCTGGAAGGGAGCTCTCCTGCTTGATGGCACAGTGCAGGATTCTGTAGTGTCTTATTTAACACACTTGATTTTCCTCCCTTTTATATTCCATTTGTAGTTTTGTTATTTGCTTCCCTTGCTTGCTGCTCAGCACCCATTCCTACCCAGGTACATCATGACAAGTGAGTTCACTCTGGGGCCCACAGAGGAGTTCTTTGTCCAACATGACTACTTCAACCTGGACAGATCCAACGTGGTCATGTTTGAACAGAGGATGCTGCCTGCTGTCACCTTTGATGGGAAGGCCATCTTGGAGGAGAGAGGGAAAATTGCTATGGCTCCAGGTACTCTGCTGTTCACTCTCACAGTAATGTAATTAATACATGTTGGGAATTATCACCAGCCATCAGCCAGCCTTGGCACATGGAGCAGTGTCTGGAGGTCAGTGTTAATGCTTCTGATCAGTGTGGGGTGGTTATCAAAAGTGTAGCAATCTCTGTTTAGATCTTGCTGGAGATTGGTCCACAGTGGATGCTTTTTATTAAATCCTGGGAGTACTGACAAGGTAAGGAGGGGTGGAGCTGGAGGTCAGGAAAGCCCTGGCAAGGATGTGCTCAAAGTCCCTGGGATGCTGCCTTACTGTCAGAAACCAGGCTCCAGGTCAAGGCTGTCAGCTGAAATGGATAAAAAAGCATCAAGAAGATTAACTCTCTACCCAATGATTGCAGTGTGTCACCTAATAACGTTCTTCTCCTGGCCTGGGTATGGTGAGAGACTCAGTGAAGGCAGTTTGGTCAATGCCATGCTGCAGTGAGGCATTTTTGTGGCTGCAGGGTGGGTTTTGTGCACTGCCAGGGGTGTCAAAATCTGTGAAAGGGTGATGTGTGGTGTCTTTTGTGCAGTTGCAGTTCAGGTCTTAAAAATGGTATTGGGAAGTTGTGGTGGGGATGTGAACAAAGGGTAAGGTTTATTTTAGTCTTTTTCTCCAGGCTGAGTTTTAAATATGCTTTTGCTCTGCACTGGAAGAGAAGAAATGTAACAGGCTTTTTCCATCCTCTGGGGGGTTTTCAAAACCCCTCAGGGTACCTAATTAACCAGGGCTTTCTCTTTTCTCTTGGGTGCAGATGGCAATGGTGGCTTATACCGAGCTCTGGTGGATAATAAGATCTTGGATGACATGAAGCGGCGTGGAATCCAGTATGTCCACGTATACTGTGTGGACAATATCCTTGTGAAAATGGCAGATCCAGTCTTCATAGGTTTCTGTGTTTCCAGAGGGGCAGATTGTGGTGCAAAGGTGAGGCAGTGCTAATGCTGGGCCATTTTCTCACTGGGAGTTAAGGTCTGGCTGCACTTGGGAGCCGCTGGCTGGGTGAGCTTAGGTGGAGCAGGGTGTTCAGAGCTTGTTCTGAGGAGGTTCAGAGGAATTGTTGCTTCCTGCTTTGCCCTTGGGATTCCTACCTACTGGTGTCCTCCCCTTTTCCCAAAGTCCTGTGGAAAATCAACTTCACTTTGTGCAGGGACTGTAACTGCACAGGAAGCCAGGGACTGGAACTGCTTCCCCTTTCTGCCCTGCCCTTTCTACAAAGGCATGTGGGCTAGCTAGAAGCTGGATTGGGGTGGGTTGTGTTTGATAATAGCACCTATAAGTCTAATTATTCCTTATCCCCCACTGTGGGAGATGGGGACAGACAAACCAGCCTGGATTTGTCACCCTGAAGTAGCAGGTGCCTGAGGAGGCATTTGTATTGATCTCATCAGTAACACTGTTCATCCAAACAGGGAGCTGAAGGTTAATATCTCCAAACATCTTCCATTTACTGCCACATTCCTTGATAAGAGAAGTGCCCCACAGTATGCTGATTTCTTTTAACTGGTTTGTCTTTTGAGTAACTGTGCAATTAAGTGGTTGAGTACTGGGTTTTGGACCCACTTGTTGGGCAATATTTGCCTCTAGGCTTCTCCATGCAGTTGGCACTTCCCTGCCTGTGCTCCCGTGATGCTGGGGGATCCATGTAGGATGGTCCTGTAGGATGGTTTGTGCCTGGAAATTGGAATAGTGCTGGGTTTTCCTTCCTCCTAGTCATAGCCCTTTGTCCTGTGGCTGCAGGTGGTGGAGAAGTCCTATCCCACGGAGCCAGTTGGGGTGGTGTGCTGTGTGGATGGCCTCTACCAGGTGGTGGAGTACAGTGAGATCAGCCTGGAGACAGCTCAGCAGCAAAGCCCCGAGGGGGGACTGCTGTACAGCACTGGCAATATCTGCAACCATTTCTTCACAGTTGAGTTCCTGGAGATGGTGGCCCAGTAAGTCCCAGTAGACCTGCCAGGCAGCCCAGAAATGCCTCCATGAGTGGGTGTTTCAGTTTCATACTCTGTAGTGTCATTTATGGGTACCTCCTGCTCTGCTCTTCACCTCCTCTCTCCTCCAAATAATTCAGAACAGTGGTGTCCCTTTCTGACAGCTCAGGGCACCTTTCTGACCAAACCCATTGAAAAGGTCTCATGCTTTGGTGTAGCTAAATTGACTGAGTTACACCAGTGCCTGACCTTGCTGGTGGCTGCAGTGTGCTCGAGGATGTGGTCAGGGATGCAGCTCCACAGGGAGGGTTGTAAGCAGGGATGTCACCCATGGCATCTCTTGGTACAACAGAGACTGGAGGAGAGGGTGAAGCTGGAGAAGGGCTCTGCACCTCACTGTTGGGAGGTAGGGATGTGATGCTGGGCAGTCATGGAGCAGCCACACGACCTCCTGAAGGGCTTGACCTACTCTTGTGTGAGGGATCTGCTGTGCTTCATCGCCTTCCTGGTCAGATTTGTGTCATCTTTAACTCTGCTTGGAATTTCAGCAGGCCACTACATCCTCCCTCTCCTTATTTGCCAGGTCATGTCCCACTGGTGCAGGGAGTGCCACTGCTCTGCTCACTGAAGTATTTCTTGGATGTGACTTGGGTCAAGATAGATCCAAGTTGGATCCAAGTTGTGGATGTGACTTGGGTCACTTTGGAGAGAGCAACACCCAGAGTAGTTGAGAGGTGACATCCAGCAGTAATAAACCATCTGCTTCCCAGAAGTGTAGCACTTTTTTCTAAGTGAGCATGAAGTAAAACCAACTTTTCTTCTCCTTTTGCAGGAAATATGAGCCGCAGCTGAGGCATCACGTAGCCATAAAAAAGGTGCCCTACATCGACGAGGAGGGAAATCTGGTAAAACCGCTAAAACCAAACGGGATAAAGCTGGAGAAGTTTGTGTTTGATGTGTTCCAGTTCTCTAAGTTAGTGGCAGACATGATTTTATTTTTTTCCTCCCCTTCTGAATGTTTGAATGACTCTAGGTTGTAACAGAGCTTGCCAGGGAGCGTGTGGCTTGTGGGTGGCTTGGTGGAAAGGCTCTTGGATCTACACCAAGCTCCAACACAACCAAAATGCTGCAAGGTTCTGCAAGGTGTGAGCACAGGATGCTTGGCAGCTGCCAGGCTTCCTCTGATCATGCTTCCAGAGCTGTTCATTTCACCTGGGACATCTTGGCTGCACCAACCTGTAAGAGAAAGGAGAAAAATGGAAATCAGGTGCAAAGCCACCATTTAATACAAGCCCATGGTGGAGTATTCAGACTCACAAAAATTGGGTCTTTCAGGGTTGTGGCTTCCATGGCAACCACAGCTCTGCTTCCATTTTTGGTGTGTGTTCTGCAGGTCTCATTTGTGCTCATTAAGGAGGTTGCTTGAGCACTCTGGGGACAAGTTAGTGTTGCTGTGGGAACTGTCAGTGTTGACTTGCCAAGCTGAGAGTGAGGTGACATAGTGTTAGCAGGGTACTTTGTTTTTAGGGAATGTGGAATTTCAATAATTTAGGGATTTAGCACAAGTGTTCTTATAACACCTATTTTCTGAGGTCCTGAATTCAGCAGTAAAGATTCTGGTTTTGGGTTAAGTAAATGGCAGAAAGAGGCTTGAGGCAAACTGAATTATCTCTGGGAAAAGTGCTTTTCTTTTTTGAGGATTTATTTTAGGTCAGAGTGCCCAGGGTTTGTAGACTTCTCTGTTCCATGACAAATGCTCAGTAAAGTATTACATCAAAGGCAAAACCACTGTGACTGCACCAGTGCTGAGTTCTGGGATTGGAAAGGACTCATTTACAAACAGTGATTCCTTGTGCTTTTTGAACAATAGTGCAAAATCAAGTTGGCAGCTGCTCTTCACACAGGAAATGCAGAAACACACAGATGCTGCTGTGAGATTTTTTTTTTTCTTAATTTGCATTCCCATTTCTGGTAAACATCTGTACTTAACATTCAGCTGTGAATCCTCCCGTATTGCTTGCTCATCCCTGGGAGCTGGTGTCTGCTTGATCCTTGCCTACAGTCTCCCAAGCAGAGTGGTTGTTTCTTGGAGCAGGGTACAGTGCTTTGAGCCTTGAAGCTGGAGACTGTGTCTGAGCTTTGGGCATTGCTGCCTTCCCCATCCTGCTGGACTCTGAACTGAGGCTTTCTGCCCATCAGTGCCTTGAGAGCTTTCTGTGGATTCTCTGCAGAACTCTTGCTTTTCCTCTCACCTGTGCACAGCTCTGGAGGGTTGTGAGGGTGCTGTTATGTCTGAAGAAAAACTAGGCTTCTTGTTGTGTGTTTCCATCACACAATCCTGGTACTTCTTTGTTCTTCAGACAAGAGTTGGACTTGCTTTATCCTGACTGCCCCAGGCTGCATACATTGCTGCTCTCTGAAAAACACGTGAGCTTTTCCCCATGAAAGCTGTTGTTGCATCAGTGGAGCTGAGGGTTAGTTTGGGTTTTAATTTTTTTCCCCCTCATTGGTAGGAATTTTGTGGCATTTGAAGTTTTGAGAGAAGAAGAGTTCTCACCACTAAAAAATGCAGACACAGCTGACAGAGACACTCCTACCACTGCTCGACAAGCCCTCCTGGCCCAGCATTACCGCTGGGCACTCAAGTCTGGGGCCAGATTTCTGGATGCAAATGGTTGCAGGATACCAGAGAAACTCAGGTAGGAACCTCTGTGACCTTTGCAGCTTCTCTGCCACACCGTGCCAGCTGGCTGGTGCACTTTCTGTGCTCTGCAAAACTCAGTGTTAGTCTGATCACGGGGTGATTTTGTTTCAGCTGGTCCTTTCTGAGCAATCTCTGTCACAGAGATGCTCCATCAGTGCTTGTGAGTGCTCTGGACAGAGTGCACAGTGCTCTGGGCTTTATTTCTGGCAGAGTCCTGCCCTTGGGATCAAGAGTTGATTCCTCCTGCAGGAGTTTGTTAGGCAGGGACAACCTTTAACCACCAATCTGGGTTCAGCCAGCTCAAGGAATTCTGATTTGTAGTCCTCACCACTGTTCTGGTGGCCCCAGTGCCTAAAGGCCAGCAGGATTTCCAGGTGGGCTGAAGGATCAGGTGTTACAGGAGTTACCAGTTCAGGTATTTCCTGCATCACACCAAACAGGAACCTGCTTTTAATACATGGGACTATTATTTCATCAACTCATGGTTCAATAAACCCTGTTCAGTTTACTTGAATAAAAGCAATGTTCTTGTTTTGATGGGAAATGACTGGGACCTGCTAATTCCATTTTGTATTCGTGCTTTACATTCAAATAATGTTGGATGCCTCTGAAGGTAACAGATGTTTTACCCTTCTGGATGTTCTGTTCTTGATGATCTTGCAAAGAAGGTGCTCTGTTTTTCAGACATAGCAAGAGGTTAATCCTGTGTTCTCTCCTCCAGTCTCTCAGGAACTGAAGATCCTCCGGCTGTGTGTGAGATTTCTCCATTAGTGTCTTACTTTGGTGAGGTGAGAATAACTATCTGTGAAGGAATTCTTAAGAGTGTGCAGGTTTGCCTCTGCTTTCCTTCCAAACACAGAGGATTTCTCTAGCTTGAGCTTGCTGAGAAATGGTAAGATGAAGGGAACTAGGATGTGGGCTCTGCCTTACATTCTTGGTTCACTCTTCAGCACTCTGTTCACTCTCAGGTTTAGCTATCTATAAAATGAGATTTGCAGTGAGACTGCAGTTTCATTAAATCTTACAAGTCCTTTAAGATCTTCTGAACGAAAAGTGCTGAATACTCAGATTACAAAATCCACGGGGGTCACTGTATTCACTTGGATGCTAATTTGTTCCTGTCCCCCACTGTGAGTAAATACTGAGTCAGAAGTGTGATATGTGCATTGGCTTTAGAGGAACTGCATCTGGGAACAGATTGCTCAGCCTGGTCCCTTTGAAAATAGTTGGTCCTGGGAAAGCTGCTTCCATTTAGTAGCAAGAAGAGAAACTTTCCTGTCTTTTAGTCAGACAGGGTAAGAAGCAGAGGACTGCAGGAGGGTCTGTTGGTGCTGCAGGGAAAGGTGGTCATAAAACTTTCCATCTTCACTACATGCAGGTAGTGACCACATCACCCCTGATGCATCCTAAGAGCCAAATGAAAACAAGGAAATTTAAGTTGATTTTTCTTTGCTGGGATTATTCTGATGTGAGTTGAGGCCACACCTTCCCATGCCTGCCCCTCCCCAGGAAGTTTGTTTCTGAGATCCCTTGTTCTCTGCTTTATCAGTGCTTCTCCTTCCTGAACCTCAGCCTTGGGGCTGAAGTGGTTTCCACCTCTGTCACTAGAGATATTGTTGCTGTGGGACCTTTAAATTTTGGACAGTCACTCGTTCTTTGGGGACATAATGAAGACTTTACAGAAACAGTGCAGGTAACCACTCTGAAGCATTTCCAACCTAACAGTACTGTTTTAACACATTCCCAGGGGCTGGAGGAGTACATGAAGAACAAAGACTTCCTTTCTCCCTTTGTACTCGATGAAAACAAAGCAGATGTGCTAAGAAATTCTTGAAGAGGAGGAAGGACTTTCCCTCTCAAGTCAGAGATCTGTCTGTCAGATTCATTATAGAAACTGACATTGCTAAATTGTCAGATATGAAGTTCATTATTGAAAGAAAAATTGCTTTGCAGTTTTGAATCAACACCAAATCCTTGCAGCAGTTGTGTTTACACACATGGACACGTCCACCAGTTCTATTTGGTAACTTGGATGGCTCTGCCTTTTACCTCAGTCTGTTTTGTAGACTTGGATGTGAATTAAGATTAATACCTTCTGGGTGCCAAAGAGATTTTATATTGCTTATTTGCTTTGCATATGAATATGTAAAAGAGGCAGTCAGGGCCTAATAAATCAGCTTTGCATTCATGAAGATTAAATCTCTTCAGTGCCTTGTTAGGTATCTTTGTGTGGCTGGGCTTGGGGTTTTGTTTGTTTCTGGTTTTAAATTGTGTGCAGGGCTGAAGAATCAGTTTCAGGCCCCACCATGAAAAGATGGAATGACTTGGTGCACTGGGGCCTTTCCAGAGATCTGTCTTTTCCCTAATCCTGCACTGATCAAGGATTCAGTTCAGCATTTGCATCCTCTAACCAGATCAAACAGAGGAGTCTTCTGTAGGTAGGGATGCTGCTGTTCATATGCATCACTTAGAGGTTTGGTCTCCAAAGCAGAACAGACTATTTTGTTGATTCAGGCTTTGTCGTGACATTCCAAGAAAACATAAGTAAATATGCAGACTTAGATTAGACTTGATTGCTTTTTAGAGCTGTAATGATGTGGGGTTTTTTTAGTTAAAGAAAAGATGATAATTTTTTTCATAACAGCTCTCTGCTCTTCCTGTCTGTAACATTTATTTTACTTCTAATTTTTCTGTTTAATGTATACCATATCCCTCAAAGGGGACTCTTAAAGTACTGAAAAGCAATAAGAGGAGCCAACCATGATGGTGGAGATTAATGCTTAACCAAACCATACCAAAAAAAGTCTTAAACCCAGCAGGAAAACACAATTTCTGACCACAGGGTTTTCCAGCACTCTTATAATTCTTTAGATGCCCTCCTTTGGAGTATGTTACTAATCTTATTAATTAAGGACACATGTGATAATTAAGGACACATGTGAAGTCAGCCCTGTCTGAAGGATGGCAGGATGGCCATGATCCACAGTTCCTGTTCAGCCTTTGGACACTGCCCAACCTGGGCTGAACACACCAAAGCCATTCCTAAATCAGGGAAGTGGTAGGGAAGAAAGTTAAGGGAAGTGGTGAGGAAGATGCCTGATCTGGAATGTTACTGCTGATGCTATTTTTTTAAGCTTAAATCTTTTAAATAACTCATGTGGCTTCCTGAATTTTGGGGAAATGTAAAAATGACTTTGAGAATAAATGTAGTTTGTAAGTAGGCTTGTGTTTTCCCCAAAAAAAAGCAACAAAATGCCAGTAGGTTTTCAGGTATAAAGTGTATTTACATGCACACAAGTAATGAGCCTTTTGCACATGCAAACCAACTAATTACAAATTACTAATTCTGATTACCTCAGTTTGCATGTGCAGTCAGCATTTCCCATCTTTAGTATAAATTAAGCATTTGTCTTTAACACTCGGTTCTGTAATGCTTTTTTTCCCAGTATTTCTGTGTTTCAATCTGTTCCTGTGAGTCAAGTTTTATATCTGAGAACAAACTGGTATCTGAGTATTCCTTGTCAATTCAGGCACAGATTTCTTTTAAACTGCACTGGGCTACAAAGAAAGGATATTTCTTTTGCTCTTTTTAAAGTGATCTTTTGAAACTTCAGTTCCTGTGTGCTTTAATCATGTGTGCACTGAGCTGCTGATGTGGCTTTTAGAGGTGGTTTTCAAGGAGACTCTGAATTAGAGTGCTGACTGCCTTGTCTGCTTTTTTTCTGTGACTTCTCACATTTAAAACTGGAACATAGAATTTTGAGAGAAAAACCCAGCATCTCTGTCCTCTGTGTAACAAAAGTAATTTTATTGTGTTACAAAACAAAAAAAGTACCTGAAACAAAGGGATGTATTGCAGTACTCCAGAAACTTATGGACACCTAAGCTTTTCTATAATAAAAGTGTTACTGTGGTATCTATGTGTCTGTCTGTCTTCCTTGTTCTTCAGTAAAATACTCCTGTTGTCATTGTCCCTACATGTCCTGAGTGTTGTCACCACAGCTGCAGGACACTGTGACAGTGTCACTGGTGGGATGGCTGTTGCCCAGGCAGCAGATTGGCAAGGGGATGTGGAACTGTGCAGAGGGTTGTTCCTGAAGGAGTTTGATGTTGAGGGATGGTTTTTTCCATCACAAGGCAGAAAAATGTTCTTGCTTGCAATCTTGAGTGTGTTGGTTTGGTTTGGTTTGAGTTGGTTTGGGTTGGTTTGGTTCGGTTCGATTTCGTTTTTTCCCTGTGTACTGAGGGGAGGGAGTTTAATTGTGGGTGGTGTGTGTTTGTCTTTTATTTTAAGAAGATTTGAGTGATCCGGATCTGAGTCAAGCTTTCCCAGCTGTTGTGTAGGTAACGAGCACTCCCTGTAATGCAGCTTTTGCTTGGCTCCCACTGGCCAGCACTGCTCAAGCAGAGCTCTATTTATAGGACAATCAGGAGGGGAAGTCAGTAATTTTTTACAAATGACAGATTGTCCTCTCTTGTAGGGGTTTAGGGCTGAACCAAGCAAAGGCTGGAGGCAGATAATCTTTCTTCCCCCCATGATTCTCATTTGGCACCCACGTGGAGACTGCTGAGGTTTCCAATGGAGCTACATGAGTCAGTGGTTTTCTGTGATAATAAGAAAAATGAATGCATGCCTCAGACTTCTGTTAAATTGTTCCTCTGCTTACTTACATGGAGCGTTCATCTCTACCAAAATTGCTTTTTTTATTATTATTATTACAAAGTGCTAAGGAAAACACCCAATTTTCAGTTTTATCTGGGAATCTGGTGTGAAGTTGGAGCCTCATATGATGCACATTGTGTAGTTAAGTGCAGCCAAAGGTAAATTCAGTGCCAGCTATTAAAGCAGCTGCTTCAACACTATTTTTCTGGTTGGGCTATGAGCCTGATCTAGAAGTAATGGTTATTACAAAGCCACATCCCCATTGTGCCCATCCCTAAGCAGAGCTCTGCCCTTTCCCTATGCCCACTGTCACTGTCCCTCCCCAGTGCAAGTGCAGAGAACTTTTTGCACAGGGAGCAGCCAGGGCTGGGGCTACATGGGGAAGCAGGTGAGGGAAGGAATTGGGTGGGAAAAACAGATCCTCCCAGGTGCCAGAATTCAGTGCTGGATCTTGCAGGGTTTTTTTACACAACTGCTCCAAACCACTGTCGCACATCCCCTCCCAGATTTCAGCTATCTCCTCAGGCTCCTCTTCCCTTCTTGTGTCCCCCCCCCCCGGGTGCTAATGACATTAGACAGCTCTTCCCTCTCCTCTGTGCCAGTTTTTTTGGGTTTCCATGCAGGCAGCCTGAGGAGCAGCAGTGTCCGTGCTGCCTCCTCCTCTCCAGAGGGAACGCACAGACCCCTCTGCCCAGGGCCCTGGAGTTGTTTTTCTTGATGCCTTCCCATATTTCAATTTCTCTTGCTTTCACACCAGTTTTTCTGTAACTAGTCCTTATCACAGAATGTTGGGGTTGGAAAGGACCTCGAAAGACAACCGAGTTCATCCCCGTGCCAGAGCCGGGTCTCTTCCATTGCAACCTCCGAACACGCCGGAGAACCGAGGGGCTCCCAGCCTCTTCTCTCCATCTCATTTCCCACCGGGAGGCTGAAAAAGCCTCGCCTGGGCAGGCTCTGGAATTCTGTGCCCACCACCGCCATCCCTCTGCCTGAGGGCGGTGCTGGTGCAGGAACCCGGGGCACCAAACCCCCCGCAGTCCCGGCAGGACTCGGGGTTCCGCACCGGGAGGCGGGCGGGGAGGGGGCGGCTGCCGCCTCGTTGCCCGCCGTGAGGAGGACGATCCCTCCCGGTTCCCCTCTCCGCTCCGGGGGCCACCGATCCCCCCCACCGCCCCCTTTGCCGCCGCCGCCGTTGCTAAGCCCGCCATGGAGACCCGGAAGTCCTCCGGGGCATGAACGGCCCCGGAAGCGGCGGCTCTGCGCCGGGCGGCGCGGGGTGATGGCGGGCGGCGGGCGGGACGGGCGGCGGGAGGGCCGCGGCCCCTGAGGCTCCGCCATGTACTCGGCTGCTGCCGCCGCCTCGCCGCCGCGACGGGATTTCATCTCCGTCACCCTCAGCCCTGAGGAGGCGGTGGGGGGTGGCGGCGGCTACAACAACAGCAAGGCCTGGAGGAGACGCTCCTGCTGGCGGGTGAGGGCCGGGAGAGGCTCCGGAGCTCGGGGGGAACTCGGGGCTGAGGGAGCTGCGGGCCCTGAGGGGAGGGAGCCGGCATGGAGCGGGTGCTGAGCTGCGGCGGGTCTCCCGGGGCTGGGTATAGAGACACTGGACGATGGGGTGTTCGGTGAGGCTGAACTCGGGGTTGGGAGTTCTGGTTGGGACTCTCCGGTCCGAACCGGGGAGGGGTCCGGAGCTGCGGGGTCCTGGCGGTGGGGATGCCCTATGTGGGGGGCTCTGAGGAGAAAGGTGTTGGGTGGCAGCCCTGCCCGAAGCCTGACGTTACTTTTTGTGGACAAAGTCGGGGCAGGGGGTACGGTGTGTGTTTTGAGGGGATCCTTGCACTCTGTTATTATTTGTTAATATTTGCCCTGCACTGCCTGGGCAGGGATAGAACAATGTCAGATTGGGTCTAAATGCCTTTGTCCTCTGTTTTAGGGCTTGACAGGGGCTCCCTGTCCTCTGTCCTAGGAGAGTAAAGGGAACAGCTCTGCTTTCTGTGGATGTGGTGTGAGCAGAGGGGTCCCTGGCAGAGCTGTGTGGAAGTAACTTTAGTGCCTGCTTGGGGGTAGGGAGTGGGCAGCAGCTTTGCTGGGGGTAGAAGTCCTGGGCTGCAGGGACAGGGAGGGAAAGTGAGTCAAAAGGGCAAGAAAACCCTTGTTGCAGTGAGGAGATGAGGTATAGCTGCCCACAGAGGTGGTCAGATGTTTGAAGAGCTTGTTTAGGGATGCAGTATGGAATCTTCTTTTATTAAAAGCTAGGAAAGTGTGGGGGTGGGACACAAGGTGTTTCACCCTTCCTTCTAACCTTACTTTTTGTCCTAAAAAAAAAGTGAGATAGGGATAAACGCCCTTGTGTATTCTTGTGCTTCATTCTTACCCATCCTGAGACTCTACACGCAATGCCTCTTCTCCCATCCTATCCCAAGGAAACAGGGGAAGGCTGCTGGGTTTCAGGCATCCTTCTGCAGTTGGGAGATGACAGTAGGGATGCAGGTCGAGTTGAAAGTGAAGGAGTGGGATGAGCATTCCATGGTGTGCAGGGTTACTGCTGTCGGCACTGCAGGAGGAAGCCATAAAGCATGTTTTGTGGGGCTCCTGACACTTCTGCTCTGAAACATTTGCAGCCCCTGGTTGTAAAGAGGATGAGGAGTGTGGGAAGTGCTGTGGGGGACAGAGTGGTTTGTAGGGAACTGCAGGCAGTGCCCAAGTGCAGCACTGGCACTGAAGTATCCTTCCTGTACAGCAAAACCAGTAATGAGCAGCAGACTGCTGCTCTGATGACTTTTGATTGGACTGTTGGAAAGCTACCAAAATGGCAATTTAACAGTTAATGTTTAATTCCAGCTGCTCTATAAATGAGGAAGCCTCTCTCTCAGGCTAATGTAACATCTGCTGCCTGACTTGTAGTGATTTTGTTTTATGCTCTTTAGTTTTAAAAACACGTTTTTACCTTGGACTAAACTTGAAAATATCGTGGTTTTATCTTGTTCATCATTCTGCTGGTGTATTTAATTTTCCAGCTGTTGTGGGTTGGTGACTTTATTTGTGGTGGCAGGACCTGTTCTGTGTGACAGTTCATATATGTTTGGTAGAGGCAGGGTACCTGACTTTCTTGTCCAGGCACTACTGCTTAGTTTTATTTTGAGCTTTTCTTCTTTTCTACAGTAACATTTTTAGGTTTTCTGCTGCTTTCTTTTCCTTCTTGTTTTGCATGTGTGTTTTGCAGTCCCTCCCCAGCCAGAAGGGAGGAAAGGGGCTTATTTCCTGGCTGACATCTGGGCAGATGCACAGGTCAGACAGTGAAGGTTGGGGTGAAAGCCAATACCTGCTCTGTGGGAAGTGGTATGGCACTTGGAGCAAGTGGCTCTGATGTTTCTTTGAGCCTGCTGTGCTGTGTTAGATTTCTGTTTTCTCCATCATCAGAGAAAATGAGCAGTGGATGTCTGCAGCTGGAAACAGAGGGTAAAATTAAACCTCTGAATGAGCCAATAAGAGTTTATTTTTGACTGAGTAGGCTTCTAATGTCCTGCTGGATATTCTACTTCTCACTTATTTTCTCTCCTAAAGAAATGGAAGCAGCTGTCTCGACTGCAGAGGAGTGTCATTATCTTCCTGTTTGCTTTCTTGGTTGTCTGTGGAGTCATTTCCTACACAAGCATGGAGGAGCCATGGAAAAGTAAGTGTTCTGTGTAGCTCAGAATGATTGGCATGTAAGGATTTGTTGTGGTTCTTATAAGTAGTTTTCCTTCTTACTGAGAGTGCCTGGGTGTGTCTGTTAAAGCACAGTTGTGGGATGAATTTATGTGACGTGATCTAATGACTTGATTCTGCTTAATCAGAAATACTTTTCGTATCTTTTCATTGTTTATCTTGACTAGAGCAACTTTTTTGCTTAGTTTTTTTAAAATTTGGAGGCTGAGGGTGTTTTTTAACTTGTGTTTGTATGTAGATATTGGTAACCCAAACCTAAACAGTAGGATGAGATAATCCTGTTGTAGTTTTGATTGTCCATCAGCTTAGAAATCCAAGCTTCTTTACAATATGAAGGCACATTTACCTTTGATATTCTCTTACTGCTTGGATTGAGAAGCTAAAATGATAGCAACTAAAAAAAAAAAAAAAAAGCATTGCCTTTTAGAAACCTCCTTCTGTATTAGGAAGAGTGTTGATTCCAAAAGACACTTTGTATCTCACAATTGGCTGTGTTTATCAGATTTTTTTGAAAAGAAACACTTCTTTTGAGGTAGATCTAGTATGTGAATGCAGCAAAAGTAGCAATTTCTAGCTGGAGCCTAAACTGTTGATTCTGTGTCTGAGCTATTTTGTTTCTCTAGGTCTAACAAGCAAACCATTGGATGATCAGAAACCAGAACCAGAAATTCCTGGATTAAAGCTGGCAAATCCAGCCGTCCTACCAGCACCCCAAAAAGCAGATACCAACCCTGGGGACTACCCAGAGCTGTCACCACAGGTACTGTGAGAGGAAATGACTTTTATAAATCTACCTAAGAGTTTGTGAAAGCTGCAGGTAGTCTTTGGTTCCAGCAGATGCTGAGGGCAAAGGAGTTATAACTTGCAATAAGTGCTCTAGGTGCAATTAAACCTTCTCAGGAAGGGCTTCAGTGTAGTATTTATTGGCTTTTAAAAAAATTAAGGTGTTTAGTATAGTAGTTCTTAATCACTGATATATCTAGGTGTGCTGGCACTTGAGGTCAGTGACCTCTTGAAGCTTCACTTTCCTGGTATGATTCATTTGTTTGGACTTGAAGTGCTCTGGATGTCAACCTTGCTGTTGTGAGGAGCCTAAATAGAGGTGTGGCTGAAAATAAGATGTAAGACACAGTCTGTGTCCCAGGGAACTGGAATAGCTTTTCTGGGATCCTGAAAAATACCAGCAGGTTTTTTTGAAAGGTTTGATTTGTGGGAGATGTGATGGGGAAGAAACAGGATCTGGCTGTGTGGATTCATGTAGCCAGAGGAACAGCAGTTACTGGGTTACTCTCCATGTATTTATTTCCTTGGGTTTGGGATTTCTATTCAGTGAATATGAAACTTTGTATTAAATCTTTGCCACTTCATGCACAAGTGTACCTTTATTTCTGCATAGCAATTCTTGGTATTCCCTAATGCTGCCATATTTTTTTTTTTCCACGCTTTTTGCTAATTGTAATACAAATTTACTGTGCCTAGTAAAATGGAATTAAATATCTTTGGAATACTTTATAAAGACTTGTGTTAAATTACTGTCTGGTAGCCCTAAAACCAAAAGTTTTAAACAAACAAAAACCCAAGGTGCTCAGCATGCCTTCCATTCAGGGCAGAACTTGCATGCTGATATAATATCAAAATAAGATTTACCTGAAATTATATTCAACACTGGAATAATGTTGATTTATGGTTTGTAATTTTACCATCTCTGCAACATACGAAGTGATTTTTCTTTTTTTCTTTTCTCAGAAGCCACCCAAACCACCTCATATTCGGCGTGGTCCTTCCAATCTGCAGATCAAGGCACCCCGGAGAGATGTGTGGCTGAAAACCAGACATGATCCAAGCAGAGTCACAGAAGAGCTGGTCCAAGCTGATAAGGAAGAGAAAACTGAGAAATCTGTTATCAGGTAGAAGTGTTTCCAGCAAGTTGCAGTCATCTCCCTCTGCCCTCCAAGATCCATTGGGTGTTGGAGTGAAAATCCTAAAGGCTTTTGGTTGTCATTGAGGTTGATACCTTTCTGTGCATGTATTTGTTCTCAGGTCTGAGCTGACAGCTGTTGATACTGCTGTGCTGATTTAATGCTGGTGAATGTGCAGGTTTTCTGGTTTTACTCTTTAGATCACAGAACTGCTGAGGATTTGGAGCCCTGCAGGGCTCTCTGTATTGCTCATGCACTTAGACACTCATAATGCTCAGAAAAATGTTCAAGGTCTGTACATTGCTGCCATTTGTTTTGTACTAAATATTAATGTACTTGGAGCAGTAAAATAATAATGTCACAAACATCTTTGTCCTGGGCCAGACTTGGGAAATCACATCAGTGTCAGTGCTTGGGTAGGGGTAAAATGCCCAAGTTCAACTGGCAGAAGCTGTAGACATGTATGTAGTAGTGGGCATGTAACTGTGAGAGATCCTTACTCCTTTCTGAAAAATGATTAATCATCCCACTATGCAGAGACAGTAATATCTTTTATGGAGGGTCTGTGCTTCTGTGATTATATTTATATGAATTTATTCCCTAAGATATTATTGATTGAAACCTTTTGATGTGGGAATAACTGAAGAGATGTGACTTTCATACAGAAAAGACTGCTACAAGTTCAGGGAAGGTTCTTAGGAATTGGAACAGTAGGCTTGGGGTTTTCTATGTTTGTCTCCTTTTCAGCACCAGTGCAGCTGAGCAGATTGCAGCATCAGAACTGTGCCTGTGTCAGCATTTGGGCTGTTGGTGTTATCTGAAATATCTCAGAATGCCTTTTAAGTGTTTTATTCCTCTGCTTCCATTTGCACAGGAATGTAACTCAGCATTCCCAGGTGTTTTAATTCTTAGTAGAAAGTCTTTATTAAATTCCACTGTCAAGATACTTAATGAAACTCCAAGAGCCTGTAAAACACATCTCTAAATCCAGTCAAATTCCTGTGGTGCAAATCACTTTCTTTGAGCAGAAAAATTACCTAGTGGACAGCATAGTTATTTTGATCCTTGATACAAAATCCATCTCCTATTTTAACAAAGCATCCTGAAAAAAGAAATGTAGAGATGAGTCTCTGTTATTTGGTAACTTTGTGTTCTCAAATTAATCCTTTATTACAATCCTTTCTATTTGCAGCTGGAGAGGAGCAGTGATAGAACCTGACCAAAGCACCGAACCTCCGTCTCCTAAAACCAAGGATCTAGAAAAACCTTCATCTGTGGAAGCTGAAGACCTGAAGGAGCCAGGTAAATAGGGTATATTGGGTAGAAGGCAGCAAAAAAGTTGTTTTTGTTTGGAATAGCTGCATTGCTGCTCTGCAGCAGACTTGAGCAGGGTGCTCTTTGCCTTTTGCAGTGCCCATAAACGAACGGCAGCTGGCTGTGATCGAAGCCTTCCGCCACGCATGGAAAGGGTACAAGGACTTTGCCTGGGGCCATGATGAGCTGAAGCCTCTGTCCAAGTCCTACAGCGAGTGGTTTGGACTTGGGCTTACCTTGATTGATGCCTTGGATACCATGTGGATTTTAGGCCTAAAAGAAGGTTGGTTGCTTTGCTTTTTCTTTCTCCATTTTTTTCCCCTAAAGAATTCTGTCTCTTCTCCCCCCTCAAAAGTTTTTGGAGGGGAACATTTGTTATGTATGGCCAGTAAGTTTAGTTTTCCTTTGAGGGTAAGTATCTATCTATCTAATATTTATAAAAATAAATTATAAAACTCCAATTATAAAACTCTCAACTCCCTGAAAAGACACCGTTTCTCTTGCCATTGGTTTTTGAGCCTGAAAAAACAATTCTGCTCCTACATATAACAATGGTAATGTCTGCTAGAAACTCAGGACTCTATTAATAAGCCTCTTGATTTCTCTTTCTGTGCGAAATCCCTAGTGCTGTCTTTGTGCCATTATACAGCCACAGGTTCTTTTAATTTAGAGGGTATTTCTGTCTCTGTGCATCTCTGATGTATGATGATAAGAATTAAGCTAATGGTAGTTAAGCTTCTTCTAGCACGTGCTCTTCATTTCAGTTTTCCTCCTAAAATTATGCTCTTTGGAAACAGATAAGAGTGTCCTGGTTCTGTGGAGTACCAGTGTCTCTAGTTTACTTGTTGGAACACACCAGAACTTCATAACTGAATTACTCTTTCTACTCTGCAGAATTTGAAGAAGCAAGGAAGTGGGTAGCAAACGATTTGATGTTTGATAAAAATGTGGATGTGAACCTCTTTGAGAGTACCATTCGGATCCTGGGAGGCTTGCTGAGCACCTATCATCTGTCTGGAGACAGCCTCTTCCTGGAAAAAGCTGTGAGTGACTGGTCTCACACATGAAACTGGATTCCATGTTAAAGCTGCTGGGTTTTAACAGTTACATATTTAAAGTGGTGGGAAAGGGATTTACCATTAATCTTTTAAGCTGCTTCTTTTTGCTTCCTGGATAACCTCAGAGTTTTGCTGTGTTTTATGGGGAATTCTTAAATTTCTGTTCTTCTGTTGATGAAGAGCTGACAGTAATAAAGTTTATGAAACACAGAGGAGAGAAAAAGTGGTTGGCAAAGTGTAATAGTTATCTTTTATTGCCCTTTTTGTGTATCTCAACATCAGCCACCTCTTTAGAGGAGTTCACTGCAGTCAGAGACTGCAGAATTGCATCACATTGTGTTGAGATTGCAGCCTGAAACAAGACACCTGATGCTAGGAAGAAGGTGTCAGCTCTGTAGTCATTACTGCAAATAAACCCATGGCCCTTTTTAATTCTTGTCATTCTCTCACCATCTAAAACAAAGCTGCTCTTCTCTTTTTTTTTTCCCTGTCTGCTTGAGGGAAGAAAATCTAAAGGTGTGTGCCTGTGTGTCTGTATTTACTTTTTGGGTTTTTTTGTCTCTGTCCTGTGGTCTGGGGTTTTCTTTAGAAAGACATTGGGAACAGGCTGATGCCAGCATTCAAGACCCCTTCCAAGATACCATATTCTGATGTCAACATTGGTCGTGGCACTGCACATCCCCCTCGCTGGACATCTGACAGCACTGTGGCAGAGGTGACAAGTATCCAGCTGGAGTTTAGGGAGCTGACTCGTCTCACTGGAGATGAGAAATTCCAGGTATAAAAGAACCAGTCCCTGTTTTTCTCTTTTTCCACCTCTCTAGAGCTCCACCACTGACTCTTCATCAATGTATGGGGTCTCTGTAGTCTCTAAGTAACATGAAATGAGTTGTGAAAATAGATAAGAGGAGGAAAAGAAGCTAAGTAATTCCAATTGTTTTCTCAATACAGAGTAGTGGAGTTGAATAATTATTTATCTTCCTCAGAAAAAGCTTTTGATTTAAAAAAACAAAAACAAAAAAACCCCACCCATAAAATAAAAAGCCAAACAGCAAAGCCAAACCACAGGAAACCATAATAAACACTCCCCACTCTTATCCAACCTCCCAGTTTTTACCATTGACATTTTTTTATTTGACACGAGGTTGTCAGAGTTTGACAAAATATTATGCTGACCAGGAGACTGTGAAAGTGCCTTCCTTAACTTAGAATTCTGTGTGCAGTTCCTTGATGCCAGTGCCTAAATGCAGAGACCAAAACCTTGCTGTGGCCATCCAAGGAACTAAAATGGGACTCTACTTAAGGGTTTGACAGTAGGACACAGTGTAAGGAGAAGTTAGTTGAAATAAAAATGCCAGGGTAAAGTATAATTTCCCCTTTTCTTTTTGCTTTTGTTGTGCTATTTGTTCTAAACTGTGTCCAAAGCTCAAGTATTGAAGAGTGAAGGTATTTAAAGAATTTTTAGCTATTGAATGCTTTGTGTAGTTGTTATTTAACTTGACTTCAGTTTTGTAAAGAAGAATAAGTCAGGACATGGTCCTGAGCCATAGTAGTGGCTTTTGAGTGGGCTTTCTTGAAGGAAATAGTTATAATTATTTCAGAGTACTTAAGTATACCTAGAACATTCTGTGTTTTGAGTTATAAAGTTTGTGATCCTGTATTTAATATATTGCATTACCTGAACTTCATGCCCCTGATACTAATTTGAGGGAGAATAATGAAAGATTTGTTACTGGCCTGAAGTTACTAGCCACAGTTTTGTGCATCATTTATACCTGTAATTTGTTTTCTATTTTATTTCTTTCAGAAAGCTGTAGATGAGGTGATGAAACATGTTCACACCCTCTCAGGGAAAAATGATGGGCTGGTGCCTATGTTCATTAACACCAACAGTGGGCAGTTCACTCACTTGGGTGTCTATACCCTGGGAGCCAGAGCTGACAGCTACTATGAGTATTTGCTGAAGCAATGGATTCAGGGTGGAAAAAAAGAAAATGAGTAAGTTCTTCCCACTTCTCATACACCTCACTGCAAATGGAGAACTGCCTGGGACCGTGAATGAAGGGATTTATTTTTTTTTGAGCCTCAAAATGCAATTGTTTAGCAGGATTTTCTACATAAAAGTACTTTGAAGCAAGGGAAATTCCAGTTAAATAATGTGACCACATTATTTCAAAGACTGGAAAGGATTGCTCAGTCACTGAATCTCCATCATTGGATGGAGATATTAAAAAATTGCTCAGATAATTCCTTAGGCAACCTGATGTAATTGAATCTGCTTCAGAGGAAAGGACTGAAGTGGACACCTCCAAGAGCTGCTTACCAGCCTTGATTTTCTGTATATTTCAATTACTGTACTTCTGATGATGCTTGAAATAAAATCTGTTTACTGCCTATAAGTTGAGGGCATGTTTTCTTTAAATTTGGGGTTTACTTCTCAAGTAAACCCAATATTGCTACAGGCTAGTGATTACTAATTAATGTCCAGGTGATGGTGACTTGAAGGGTTTGTTCTTAGTTTTCACATTTAGCTTAATGTTGACTGCATTAACAGTCTCCAAATGGATCATGCTGAACATCAGCTGTGATTAAATGTGTTCTGACTGCATGCATGTGAGCCAACTGGGAATGATTTTCATTCACAGACTCTTAGAAGACTACATGAGAGCCATAGAAGGAGTAAAAAAGCATCTTCTTCAGAGATCCCAACCCAGGAAGCTCACATTTGTAGGAGAGCTTGCTCATGGCCATTTCAGTGCCAAGATGGTAAGAAAAACAACTGCATTTGAAATAAAAAAAAAAAACAAACCAAAAAACACAACAAAAGAAAACTGAAAAAAACATGATTGGGAAAAAAACCCTAAAATAACAAACCCAGATTATATGGAGAGGCAAACACAAAGCTTCTGTAATGGTTTTGTCTCTTTCCCCTCCATCCCCCTCCTTCTTTTTAAAAAAGAAGAAAAGTCAGGATGGTATTTTAAGTCCAGGAGAACTCGTGGTGGCAAAGGGCTGTATGCTGACCAAGAAAAATGGTACTCTTCCATCTTTGGTGCTCTACAGAGGTGAGGGGTAAGAGGTTTTTATTACCCCAAGTAAAAAAGATACAGGAAAGGGGCAAGCTGTCAGGCAGAAAGATGCTTGAAAGCTTTGTGTTTTCCAGTGGCTTTAGTGGATCTAGTGATCTCTGCAGATATTGTCTCACAGTAATGCTGAGGTGGTTTCAGAATTATTTCAGAATCAGGAAAATCTTCAGCTGACCTCTCCCCCTTCTCCAAAGCTGCTTCTCTGGCTGACTTCTCTCTGTTCCAAGTTTAAAATGGAATTCAGATGGTCAGTTTGTCCTTTATGTGGTTGCTTGAGTTGCCTCTACTGAGAAATCTTTAGGTGATTTGAGGCAGTTCTGTGTGATTAAGGGTGAAATCTTAAGGTGATTTAAGTGATTAAGGGAGTGGAACATCTAATTTTTCCTGAGTTAAGAGTTGTCTTGTCTTGCAGGATCACTTGGTTTGCTTTTTGCCTGGTACTTTGGCTCTGGGAGCTCACAATGGACTGACTGCTGATCACATGAAATTAGCTGAAGCCCTTATCAAAACCTGTTACCAGATGTATTCTCAAGTAGAGACAGGCCTGAGTCCAGAGATTGTTCATTTCAATCTTCATGCACAAAAGGGCCAGAAAGATGTGGAAATCAAGGTGAGCAGATGGCTGTTTTAATCTGATTTTATTATCAGAGAATAACTGTTATTATATGATTCTTCTGTACCTATTCTGGTGTTGAAACTCCCAGCCAGAGATCAGTGATGTTCTCTGTTCTTCTTGTTCTTCTGCCTTGCTTTCTAGGTGTACCCTAGCCATTGTTTTTAATTACTTCTGTAGTGTATTTAGAAGCTGAATTATGTATAATAAACTCTTTGGGGTAGATAGAGGTTGGAATCACTATTTTTCTAACTGCACATGTCTTGAGGAAACTCCCTGTCTGAATTATCCCTGCCTTTTGTTTTTCCTCTGCAGCCTGCAGACAGGCACAACTTACTACGACCAGAAACTGTGGAAAGCCTTTTTTATATGTACAGATTCACTGGTGATAAGAAATACCAAGACTGGGGCTGGGAAATCCTGCAGAACTTCAATAAATACACACGGGTAAGGTCAGCTTATGGTGTTCTTGGTGTGTTTTGAGTATTCACACACTTGCTCTCTTAACAAATATTTTGGAAACCTTATGTCTTTCAAGAGTCATCAAATTTCCCATTCCATAGGAAATTCATAAGAACACAGTGAAAAATTCAGTTCATAAAGTGCCTTACAGTTTGAGATGCACTGCCTGATATATGCAGGGAAAGAACTTGCATTCTTGTATTGCACTGATTAAAAATGAAGTTGCTTGAAGTTGTAAAAAACCCCCAAAAAACCCAGAAAGTCCTGAAAGGCATTGATGTTTTAATAGAGGATGTTTGTTTTCCAAGTGACCACAGAGTGCTCATGAAGATCACCACTGATACACTGTAAAAATGGGGCCTAAGGAGCAGTGGTCATTCAACATCCATGGAGGAAGATTTCTTTTGTAACTGAAGTTTTATATGTAAATGAAAAGAAGTATGAAATGACAAACATGCTGATATGTTTCTTAGCATTCATTTTCTCCAGACTCATCTGGATGTTAAGAAATGAAAATAATTTATTTTAGATTATTGAAATACACAAAATCCCTGCTTTTTTTTGTTTGTTTTTTTTGCACAGGTTCCTACAGGTGGTTATACTTCCATTAACAACGTCCAGAATCCCAGTAATCCAGAGCCACGTGATAAGATGGAGAGCTTCTTCCTTGGGGAAACACTCAAATACATGTTTCTGCTGTTTTCAGATGACATAGACTTAATCAACCTTGACAAATATGTATTTAACACAGAAGCTCATCCACTCCCTATCTGGGTGCCAGCTTAGACTGAGTGTCAGGAGACCTTCCAATGGTGGCACTTTTATCTTCAAGTCACTTTACTTTTCAGGGTTTGAGGAGAGATGCTATATTGCACCTTTTTTTTTGGCTGAAAACAAAACCTTTGGGAAAGTGTCTCTGCTTTGGAGAAGTCATGTCAGTCTTAAATCTAATCCCTTGTTTTGGGGTGGACAAACTGTGCCCTTCTAAGCTGGTTTTCCTGGTATTGATGAGGTTCAGAGAATAATTATAGCTTGGACCATGACATTCATGGGGCTCTGGTGAACCAGAACTCACTTCTGTCACTCTTACTAAACCCTCATTAAATATCAGGAATGCAGCAAGCTGTCTTACAGCACAGGATTGTCCCTGGAGAGAATAAGCCTACAGGTCTCTGGCTTATTCTGGATTCACTCAGTTACAGTGCCATTTCTTCAAAAGAACATGTAGTGTTTCAGGTGGCAAATCAATAAAAAAACTGTAATGTTGTCTCAGATAGAAGCAAAGCTGTCAGCATTGCTACTGATGCTCTGATCTCATTCCAAACTACCAAGCTGTACTGCATCCCATGAGAAGGAGAAATGGCAGCAATGCATCTGTTGGACAGTGTCTTAGTTCTGTGGAGCACTTTGAAGAAGCTGTTGAAGCTGAAATGAATGATGGAAGAGAATTTGCTGCTGGTTTGGCTCAAAGTGGTTTATAGTTTTGTATAGGTATTGCAGTTTTTTAACTTATCTGCAGGAATGCAGGAGATAATGTGAAACACAAGTGAAACTACACATGCATTTTATATATTATTTGCATCACTTAGACTCAGGTATTCTGACTGAAAGCTGCTTTCTGAGGTTGGGAAAGCTTGTGAGCACATAGATAGAATTCTAAGTCAGCTCCTTCCATCTCTCCCTGCCCAGATATTGCATTGTAAGGTGTTAGGTGGCTCAAAACAAGCTCACAGCTGTACAGCAGAGTTCATGTTATTCAGCCTTTTTTGTTCCCTGGGGAAAGTTTCAACTGTTTGGGTTTTTTTTTGGTTGGTTGGTTGTTTTTTTTTTCCATTAGGAGTACTTTGGGTAGAAATATTTCATTATTACTATTAAAAGCTGGCAGTCTAAATGGATTACAACAAGTCCTTGTCCAAATAGAATTAGTGAAATCTGTTCACTTGCTTGAAGACAAACCAGACCCAGGTTTTTTAAACAATCTTATGGGAGCCCTGGAATCTCTCATTTTTATATGTGCAAATAGATTTTTTTAAACCACAAATTTGGAAATCAGCTTTCTGTAGTAATTTTCCTTTTGGTTTTGTAGCTACTTGGGCAGTTTTCTGTATTCACAGATAAATTCTCAGAAATGTTCTTGTTCCTATTTTTTAAACAGGTTTTTCTCACTAAAATGTTCTTTTCCCCTGGCATTAATGGGAGCAGCCAGAAGCATGCAGGTGCCTGGTAGCAATGGTGAGGTACAGTTCCCTCTTAATCTGGGGCTGCTAAATGGAACCAATTAAATCTGATTGTAATGGGTAATTAAAGTGGTTGAAGGGAGTATATGTATCTTAAATATTTGTAACCTTTGATTTGTATAGTAAGATGCATCTTTGTTTTATGCTGATCAGTTCTGTTTGCTGGAGTCAGAAGTAACCCTTGGGACCACTCTAGAAGTACTTTAAAGAATATTTATCATTCCAAGAATATTTATCATTTCATAAGCCAGTGATGGCTTATGGAAATGGAGACATTTTACAGATTATTGATGACAGAAAAAAGTGCATTTAAAAGGGGATTTGCAAGACATGAGAAGTTTGTGCAGAATGTTAATGTTTCTCCAGTTCTCATGGCACCAGTAACCCTGGAAATGAGTTGTGTGCAGTGGGATCCTGTAGCTGTACTCTTTGTCTGCACAACTGATTTGTTCCCCAGATTTGTTTTCTTTGACCTAACAGTGAAGGAGGAAAATGCTTTTGAAATGTGGGAGGAAACACCTTCAGTGTTTTTCTTTGTGCATTGGGTTCATGTTACTGAGGAGCTGAGCTTCAGCTAAAAGCTGAAGGCTTAAACCTGGAGTTTAAAAAACAAAATAAAATTCAGTGAGTTTGCCCCCCCCAGGCCCTTCTGACCTGTGTTGCTTTGGCCTTGTGCCTTTGATTGAAGCTCATATTGAACTCTTAATTAATTAATGACTTTGCTATAGAGTGTAAAACTTGCAGAGTTTGGTGTTTCATCTGTCTGGCAGCCCTACTGAGGAGACAGATATGTCTTAGAAAGTGGAATACATATGAATTTTTACCAAAAAAAAAAAAATCTTCTGTTGTTGAAGTCTTACAATAGTCTTAATATTGTTGACTCAAGAAATGAGACTGTGGGAGTCTGAGTTTCTTTTTTTTTGCCTTTGGCTTGAGAGTAATAATCCATTTCATAATGAATTGAAGGAAGGAGAGAATAAACCTTCACTTTCTCAAACACACTTCTTGTCTTTTAGCTGAACTTCTTGGTCCAACTGTTTTCTTTTCTACCTAATTCTTCCTGGGAAACTGAATCTGTTTGCAAAGTGGCAATTTGCTGTCCTCTTCCTTTAAACCTGAGGTTAAGATTGTTCAGCTCTACCTGTGAGAACAAATGCTTGTTTCCAACTCCTGAATCCCATGTGAAATTACATGAACCTAAATAAGTTAGAAAGAGCTCATCTGCTTCTTCCTGTTCTTTTGCAGATGTCACTTCAACTGCTTATTTATTTTTACCTCTTTAATTAATGTTGTGTCAGATTGGTCTCAGCTTCACAGCCCCTCTCAGTTCCAGCAAAACAACATGCACATCTTTGAAGAATTTTCTTTGGTGTACTCTGCAATCCTTTGACCCAAAACCTTAGCTGTAGGGGGCTGTAATCCATCAGCACTAATTCACTTCTGCTACTTCAGTCCAATCTTGTGGCAAGGCCATTCAGCCACTGGTTCTGTCCTTTTGCACAAAGAGCTGCCTTGGTTTTGCTCCAAGAACTTCAGTGCCTTCCCTAATTAAAATCAAACAAAATGACCCCAGCCCCAGCCAGCTGTACAGTTCACTGATGCTTTCACTGAGAAATGGATGTATGGGCAGAGCCATGGGGTATTGCACGGACTTGGAAGTCTCACACTGGGCTTTAAGCCACAGTTCAGAAAAAAAAAAATACAAACCTGTTTGCTCAAAGAAAATCCAGTAGAGGGATGGAGCCACAGATCACATCTGATCTCTGAACTTTTATGAAGTGAAGTCTCACTATAGGTCTTAGAAACTGACATTTTTGCAGGGTACATGGTATTTGCTGGCAGGGTCCCCACCATTTTCCTCATGGTTTTCTGTCAGCAAGGTTTTCAGCAAGACATGCCAAATGCAGGTACCAGCTGTATTTACTCCTCCAAAGAATCTGCTTTCTTCCCTGCTCTGTATAAACCAGTTTTAGCAAACCTGAAGCCTGAGGTCAGTAGGAGCAAAAGGGGGGCTGATGGCTCTTGGCAGAGGTTTTCATCAGCACAGAGAAGGTCTGTGGAGGATGTAGTTTGGCTTAAAGCATTTTTCTTTGGGGGAATTGGACTAATCAGGCCAATGTTGCCCATCATTTGCAAGATCTGGTAAGTGGAGATCTTTTCCTGCCCTTCCTACATTCCTCAGTGTTGGGGGGGGGGCTGAAGCTTTGGCTTTCTGTACTTTAAGAACAGGGAAGAGGTAAGCACATTGTGTGCCATAAAACCTTCTGTCAGCCCCTGAATTCTGTGGAATAACATGAGTGAGTGACATTGTAGCTCTGGGAAGCAATCCCACAGTTATGGTAGGGAGGCCCCAGCAGTGCAGTACTTCACACAAAGCCTTGTGTTTAAGCAGTGTAAAAGGTGCTGAAGCAATGCTTTGACTTTGCCTGTGTAACATAAGCCTTTGATGATTAGGAGGCTTCTCTGTGAACTTGTAAAACCATTATAAATGGATCAACTGAGGCATCCAATTGGTAAGCAGGATTTTTTTTAAAATTATACTACTATATATTGGTGCATAGTAACTCCAGCAGGTTAAGAATCCACCTGTTTATGTGCAAATAATGAGTTTACTCAACCTTGGAAGGTGAGGAATATCCTTTTTTATCTTTGGTTATACTACCAATCCATGAAATGATCTCACACACTTTAATAAACCTGTAATTTATTTTCAAAAGACTTGAAGATGTCTCCAGAAGAAATCTGCTTTACTGGTCACTGGTATGCAGCTCCTGAGTGGCAGCAGTGTACACTGGGGTTACTTTGTGTGAACCTCAAGATCAACAACTGGAGATCTCTTGTGCAAGTTAAAACTTAACACACCCCAAACAACAAAAAACCCAAACCCACAGCCCTGGGTGAGGCTGAGAGCTTTTTTTAAAGTGGAACTGGTCACTAGTGGAGACCCCTGTGTAAGTAAGGACCATGCCTCTGCGTTTTCAGTACTCGATTCAATACTTCTTGTCTAAAAGAAATTTAGATTCAGCTCTGAGGTGCCTAATGCAACTTTACTGTTCAAGCCAGTGATGTTTCTGGGGTCTTCAGAGAAGCTTTTATTATTTCCACCACTTATGATTCCCCTTCACTCAGAGCAGGTGAGGAGGAAACAAACACAATGTGGGTTTGGAGCCAGTCAGTGATTTTTTGCCTCTCGCTTTTCTTTTGCCACTTGATTAGGGAAACTTCAGAAGGGGGGATTTCCACCATGACACTTTTTACACAGCTCGGGTGCTGTCCTTTTTCCTGTCCTTTTGCAGCCTGGGGGGCACCCTGCCAGAGGCTGTGGGGATGGATGTGTTCACAGCCTTCCTCTCCCTGCAGCTCCCGAGCGCTTCTCCATCGCCGCGGCTTTCACCCACCCGTTGATGATGCTCGCCTCCAGCTTCCGTGCCTCGGTGACAGAGGGGGGGTCAGCTGGATTGGGTCCTCTAGAGAGAGCAGAGCAGTGGCAGTGACACCTGGGCAGCTTTGCCTCTTGCACAGGGAAGGCCAAGCCAGAAAACTAAAGGACTGAGATGAGCTGCTTTGGACTGGAAAAGAAGTTCTGCTGGCGCTTCCCCCGGAGAAGTGGGGAAGAAGCCCTCTCGCCAAAGAGAAACCCTCTTTGGCCTGTGGCTAAGAGAAATCAAACCCCCAGGGCAGCAGGATTTTGTCTTTTGCCTGTGACTAAGTGAGATCAAACCCCCTCAAGGGCAGCAGGATTTTGTCAGAGTGTTCAGAACTTACCGAAGATCCAGATGGTGAGCCCCTCCTTGAATGGTCAGAGCAATCAGTGAAGGACTGAGGCTTCTGTTGATCTGGAAGGAGAAGGAGCAGAGGTGAACTCTCACCAATTAACCAGCAGAACTGGGCAACAGTTCCGAAAACTGGAGGATGAGCTGGGCAGGATGGTGAAAAAAGCATGGGATGAGATGTTCGAGGCTGCCTGTTCCTCCTGCAGCCTAGAACACGGAACATGGAGCATTACAATCAGCAGCTCAACTAACTTAAAATCCAGTTCTGGGTAACTTTTGGTTTTAAATTTAAAGAAGAGCTCTGCCACAACTCTGAAGATCTGCAGAACCCACGCCAAAATACCCCCTAGTCTGAGGTGCTGCTCACAGCTCCTGCTTGGTCTCACCAAGGATGCTGAGGCTGGAGAGCACAAAGAGCACTTGTGTTGACACCAAGACTCAACACCAACATGACAGCTGCAGTTCAGACCCCTGGCTCTTGGATAAGAGGGTCCTGCTGTGCCTTCTCTGGTGAAGCCCCCTCTGCTGCCTCAGTTTTCCTGGCTGATGGATTCTATTCACTGAGTCCATCATTAATGTCTTGAGGCTCCTGAATGGTTCAGCATAAAACAGCTGCTTGCAGAAACTCAATTGGGCTAAGGAGGAACTGTTAGTGCTGTTCTTAAAGAGAGGAGGGTTGGGTCACTTGGAAAGGCTGCTCTACCTGCCTGGAGTGCAGAAGGGCACATTACTTACCCCACCTCCAGCCCATGGATCCAAGTCTCCATTTGAAAAAATTATGTTGCTGGCACTGTACAGGTCTGAAATTCAGAGAGACAACATTTGAGAGACCTTCTTCCTGTCATTTACCCAAGTGTAAGTGTTGCCACTGCAGCAAACATGGCCAACAACAGGAAAAAACCAGGGAATAAACCACATACAAAGGGTACAAAAAGGTCGGGTTGGCTCAAGTCAGCACAAGACTTAATTCCAGGATTTGTTGGTGTGCTGTGCCTGTCCCCATGGGTTAAAGGGACAGAGCCAGCACCACTCACCTCCTCCCCAAAAGTTTGTCTGCAGCCAGTGTGGCCGTGGTGTCACCTGCCACCTCCTCTGGCAGTACTGCTCCCGCATGGCCCCTGTGAAGGGCATCTCAGGGAACATGTCGGTCACGTTGTTGCTGTTGAAAGTCAAGTTGATCTCCGTGCAAGCCTGAGAGAAGCACAAGACACGTCACGGGCCAAGGGACAACCAAGGAAGAGGCTGAAGCCTACAGGTGTTTCCAGCACCTTACCTGGTAGTCCCAAGCCTCAGAGTCTGAGCCAGTGCCACAGCCCGTGGGGTCAGCACAGGCCTGGTACAGCTGGTAGATGTTGTAACACTGGGCTGAGCCGGAGGAGTTGTAGAACACCCCTGCCAGGAGGGAACAGAGCACTAAACCACCAGCAACTCTTTGCTCTCTTACCCCCCACCTCCTGTGTGATCCAGCAGAGGGGAAGACACCTCAGCTGGGGCTGCACCATGTTAAGTTACTGACTCAACTTCATTCCAAAGCTCTCACACTGCATCCAGCCTGGCTGCACGTTACCATTTGGTTCTGCTGTACCCAGGTGGAGGAAGAGGCTGCTGGGTGCTCTGGGCTGACTCTGCTGATGCCAGCCCAGCTCACTTGTCCTTGGGAGAGCCCCAGCTTCCAAGCCCAAACACAACCAGGAGCAGGCTGTGTACAGGACATTATCTGGGTGCTTCAAACTGACTGGGAATGCTGAGACCCTCCAGGCACCTCCCGGAAAGCAGCTGGTGCCTGAATGCATCAGGCTTAGTCCCGGGGCCAAGGGTGGCATGGCACAGACAGGATTTTGTTTTGACTGTTGTTCAGTAAAGGAAAGGCAGCATGTGCAGGCTTGCCCAGACAAAAGAGGCCCTGAGCAGGCAGCCCATTGAAGCATAGCTGAGGAGCTGGGGGAGAAGGAGCTGCTTTTTGTGCAGAGGGGTCGTGACCAGATAGCCAGGAGGAGGAGGAATGTGGCTCCACCAGTGCGTCACAGCTCACAGGCAAACCCCACACACACTGGTGGAGCCACATTCCTCCTCCTCCTGGCTATCTGGTGTGTAAGGCTGAGGGCACTGGGACCAGTGCTGTGCTGGGCAGAAACCACCGAGGAGGGAGCCTTCTGCAGGCTGGGCAGCATCACCTTGCTTCCCCACCCCCAGGGAACTGCTGGTTCATCTGCCAGAAGCTGCCCAGGAGCTTCAGGGAGTGTGCAGCAGAGTCCTGGGGCTGCTCACCTCCAAACAATGCTGCTCAGCTCCCCAGCCACAGCGAGGTTGGTGTCTGACACCTACCTGGCCAAACTCCTGGCAGGGCTGGGTAGCCTCCGCTCCCAGAGAGCTCTGTGTGACGTGACCCTGGAGGCAGAAGGGGTTCACTTTCCAGCCCACAAGGTCATTTTAGCATCAGCGAGTAATTACTGCAAGATCCTGTTTGCTGGAAGCTTGTCAAGAGTAAGGAACCCAGATGGCAACATTCAGCTGAAAGCTGTCAGTGCTGCTGGGCTGAGAAACGTTCTCAACTTCATTTACTCCAACCAACTGGAGCTCTCCTTGCAGAACATTGAGGAGACCTTCAAAGCTGCAGAAACCCTCCTGGTTCGGGAGGTGATCAAGCTGTGCTTTCACTTTCTGGAGGGCTGCTTGAACTCTGAGAACTGCATGGATGTCCTTAACATTGCTAAAAAACTGGGCCCGGAAGAGCTGAGACAGAAAGCCATGTGCTATGTAGGGCAGCAGTACCAACAGATCCTGGCTGATCCTCAGTGCTTGAAAGACCTGGACCGAGAAACCCTTTGTGAAATTTTAGCCAGGACAGACACATCAGGATGCAGTGAGCTGGAGCTGTTCCAAGCAGCAGTGAGTTGGCTGCAGCACGACTGCATGAGGCTGAAAGATGCAGCAGATGTTTTAAGGCACATAAGATTCCCTCTCATTCCTCTACGGGATCTGCAGAGATACATCCAGCAAGTGCCTCTTCTGAGGCTGGATTCAGGCTGCCACAGGTACCTGCAGGAGGCCCTGAGTTACCACTCCCAGCTCTATGCTCAGCCCATCCTGCAAAGCCAGAGCACCAGCATCCGTGCTGGATCCACCCTGCTGCTTGTGGCTGGTGGCAGAACCACTGACAATGACACGAGTGGAGAGATGTGGGCTGCAGATCAAACCTGCACCACCTGGCACAAGGTTGGGGAGCTCTGTGTGCCAGTCTACAACCACTGTGTTGTCATCCTCAGTGACTTCCTCTTTGTCATCGGGGGGCAGTGCAAGTTTGATCCCACAGGAAAGCAACCAACCAACGAGGTAAGATGAAAAAAAAACATTTACCCTTGGAAAACTATCTGGGTGAGGGGGTGAGGGAAGGAGGGCTCCATTCCTCTTGCCTATGGTAGAGCTCCTACTCTGTACATTTCTTAGTGCTCTGTGCAGTACTGAAAGCCCCTGAGAACACAGCTTCTGAACTCTCAGGTCTTCTGCCTGGAGAGTAAAAAGACTTGTGCAGGATTTTATGATTTCCCAGATAGCTTCAGTGAATTTCCTAGAAAAAACAGCACTTTTTTTTTTCCCCACCCTGTTTCCAGGGGCTTATTTCAGCGTTGTGCTTAATTCCAAAGTGTTGATGCCAGCAGCAGCTCTGGACCTGACAGCAGGAGGGAGCTCAGCAGAGGACACTGAAGCAGAAGAGCTGCAGCACCAGCCTGAGCCCAGCACTTGTTGGGCATGGTTCTGCAGACACTGCCCTTGCTCAGGGACCTGGGCTTCCTAACCAGGACTGAAAAACAGGTCTGGGGAGGTATTTGCTGCCAAACACAAGGTGAATGGAAGCGCAGCCTTACCCGAGCTGCTGTGTCCCTGTGGTGATGCCACAAGGGACAAGAAACCCACTCCTGCCTTCTGGGGTCTCTTCACTACACACTCAAACCAGCAGCAGAGGTGGAAAATGTACTTGTTTCAATCTCACTGAAACAGTTTTGAGCTGACAGATGCTAGTCTGTGAAGGTGTATAATTAAGCCAATGTTTTTCACCTCCTGCTTGCAGCAAGCTGAGAGCCCAAGCTGCTCCCAGGTCCCCCAGACCTGCAGAAAGGCCACACCTGAGGCTGAAGCTCCACTGGGGAGGTGGTACTGGGAGTTGGCCCTGTCCAGGTTTGAACAGAAAACCTTCTTCAGCCCTGGGAATACATTTATCAGTTCTTGAAGCCACACACCACCTGAGCCAGCTGCCCACTCCCTGCTAACCACCACCCCTCTGCTCTGATCCTAGGTTTTCCGATTTGATCCCCGCAACAATTCCTGGCTCCAGGTTGCCAGCATGCTGGAGAGGAGGACACGTTTCCATGCAGAGGTGCTGTCTGGTCACATCTGTGCTGTAGGTGGGGGGACACTGCTGGGGAGCCTCACCTGCACTGTGGAGCTGTACCAGCCTGCTGACAACACGTGGGACTTTGCAGCTCCTTTCCCCGTGCCTATTGCTGATCATGCAGGCACAACCCACAAGGGAATCCTCTACATTTCAGGTGACAGAGCTAGTAGCAAGTAGAATATTTAATACTGTTTCATTGGGTTTTGCTGGCATCTTAATGTCCCAGTCTGAGCCTGCACCAGTAACACCCACAGCTCTACTGTCCCTCTTGAGGGGCAGGAATTATTTTCTTTCCCAGACATTCAGGATGACACCACCTGCTTGCCATCCTCACCCCTGCTCACTTTTGACCTTGCAATCCTGGCTAAATCCCAAGGCTCCTGCATGGAACTAGGAGCAGGCTGCCACAGTGCTGGGGATGGGATTAAACCCTGGTATTAATCTGAACATAAAATATGAGATTAATCCTACTGTGCTGCTTTATTAATAAGTACCAAAAGATGTATAATGCAGTCTCCTACCCACAGTCTGTAGAGCTCATGCCCTACAAGGGATCTTCAGTTTTAAAGGGATCTTTCCTGGATAGTGCAGGGTGTTTAACAATAAAGCAGCATGGGTTTAAACACTTGAGGAAATGGTCATGGGGTTTTCAGCTTTTGCAGCTACTGGACTTGAAAGATAACCTGGATAAAGCTACACTCCTTGGGTATCACTCTCTGAGCTACTGGGTAACTGCACATGGATTTGGCCATCCCACAGCCCTGCCCAAGCAAACTGAACACACCAGAGCTTTATTTCAGTGCAAGATTTAAACACAAGCTTCATGCAGAGTGTCCATGAGCAAGGGGTTATGGCCAACCTGAAATACCATCTTCCTTGTCTGCAAAGGCTCTCTGCAGGCTGGATTCCCCAGGCAGGCAGCTGGGGGAATTTACCCTTCCCACAGCATCACCTTCCTTCTGCAGGGTGCTTTGTTTTTGAAATGCACCCCTGAAATACCCCAGTGAGTGCCTTATAAAGAGGAAAAGTTGACAGCAGTTCTGGCAGATTGGCTCTGACTTGTCAACAAGATTTGAAGGCTTCTTTCAAACCACTATTTTGTGACTATGCATGCTGGAAGCAGATTCCCTAATTAAAGCTGTTCCTGGTTACACCTGAAATACCCCCAGAAATCTTTTGTGGAAAACCATTTACAGAAAGAGCCACAACCAGTTGGGTTTTTTCTTTCTCTTTAAAACACCTAAGAAGCTCAGCTTTTAAATTCCATACTGCACCAGCTCTTCAGAATGGTGCAAAACTGTAAACCTGAGCTTCTTGGGTACTTTCAAGATCAGACCTGCTGATGTTTGCAGGTGGTTTGCTGGATGTCAGATGGATGTTTTCAAGACTTCTGCTTTCCTTCTAGGGGGCTTCTCTGGGGGTAAAACCCTAGGAGACACTTACAGCTACCTCCCTCACCTCCGACGCTGGGTCAGCAACAGTGCCATGGCTTTCACCCGCTGTGACCATGGGATGGCAACAGTCAGGGACAGGATCTTCTGCATTGGAGGAAGGACACTAAAAGGAGTAAGTTAATTTGCTCTTATAATCCCAAATCTGATCCAAAATGGGGTCTCTGTATTGCTAGGCACAGATTGTTTTACTCCAAGGGTTTGACCAGGAATTTTGTTATTTTTAATTTGTGGGTTGGCACACAACAAGCTGATAACCATGTGGCTGCCCTGGCAATCTGGTGCTTGTTGTGACACTCTACTTGTTAGAGTACAAGGACTGTTTAAAGCATTTTTTTAAACAGAGAAAACATGTGGTGGAAGCACAGGCTGCTAACACAGGAAAACTTAAGTGTGAAACTGTGATAGTGCCCCCAAACACTCAAACATCTTGTTTAGCTGGGAGGGTGCAACACACTGGCAGATGGGAAGAGGAATGGACTGCAGTGAGGACTCTTACCCAGATTTTAGGAAAGATGGGCTCAAGTCCTGCAGTACAAATGAAGTCTCTTCAAACCTGGATTTCCCATCTCTAAAAGATAAGGACAAGCACTGCCCAAGCTCCTGGGGAGGGCAAATGGGAAGTGACCAGACAAGGTCCAAAGGCTCCCTCTAGGGGAATCCTATTCCATGAAGAGAACTGAGTTTTCAGAGATCATGCATTCCCATTTGCAAGAGTAAAGACTCAGGAACCAGTCTGATTTTACCACGACAGGTATGGTTTCTTTTGAAGGAACATGGGCATCTCAGAGTACTTAACTGTTCACTGAGAGACAGAAATCCATAAAGAGAAACTGCACAGTGAATTCCTCCTGATGATGCCAACCCAGTTGTCCACAGTTCAATGCAATATGGTCCCCATTTCCTTTCTAATGTCTTAAGTGTCCAAAGAGCAGCAGGACTTGGGCTGTGCAGGTTCCAGCAGGAACCTGGGGCATGCTGCTCCTCTGCTTTCTCCTTTCAAGCCATGCCATGCTGGTGGTGTATTCAGTGCCTTTAGAGGCTCTGATTGATGAATGTAGCACCCTGAGCCCTGGGGTATTCAAACACTGGTTTCCTTTATCACAAACCAAGTGATGCTGACATGACAGTGACACTTGAGGCACGATACAAGAGGTGAATGTTCTCTGGCTCCCTGCAGGCAGAGGACTGGATTCCTGTCAGTGAGATGGAATGCTACTGTCCTGTAAGCAATCAGTGGACAACACTGACACTGTCCCCTCCCTTCAACTGCTGCCAATTCAGCATCACAGCCCACGAGGCTACCCTCTACCTGGCAGGAGGGGGGTCACTGCAGAACATGCAGAAAGAAGACAGTGTTTTCCTGTATGACACAGAGAGGAGGGTATGGAAGAAAGGCAGTCCCCTGCCTAAAGCTCTGGTGGATCACACCTCTTGCATGATCAAACTGCCCCAGATGAATGTAGCTGGGGAGATGAGGAGAGGCACAAAGTACACCCCCATGGGTGTCTGGAAGAAATCGACCTGCAGCTTGTCCATCACAAAGAAACAAGAGTCACCCTCTGCCTCAGAGAAGAAGTAGGATGTGACTATGTCAAGATCTGATAAGATCTTTGCCAAGATATTTGTATGTCAACAGCTCTACAATTAAAAGCAACTGGAGATATTTTATGAGGAAGTCTTCAAAAAGAGCTCTGTATTTTCCTTACAAACACTGCTGGCTGACAAGTATCACTGAGATAAATATACACAATGTATTTAGGACTGTCTTGCCACTGGATTAAGACCTAGAGCTCTGGGATAACAACAAGCAGGCCAGAAAAGAACCAAATACCTTCAAAGTTCACATTTCGTGTAAAGTCAACAGGCTAAGGGCTGAATGAAATGGCTAATGGCTGAAAAACAGGATGAGGATAAGTTTGGAAAGGTGAAAGAATCAACCCAAGGGCCACCATGGGACATCCTGAGAGGTAAGGCCAATATAGGGCAACACATCCCAGCAGAAGATCAGTCATACCAGCACAATGGCTCTACTTACAGCTGCTTCTGGAAAACAGGACTTAAAGAAAAGACCAAAGTGATAATATATTAACTCACCAACAAGAGCAGCCAGGCCTTGAATTGGGTCTGTGTGGGCAAGGATTTTTTCACAGCCAACCTGAATGAGACACAGTACAGGTGATTGCAGACAGGAGAGTTAACAGTCTCCATGGAAGCTGGAAGATTCACTAAAATTACCATTTACACATTTTATGGTTCAACAGCTTTCCAAGGACATAATGCAACAGGTTTTTGTGGGTTAATTTGCTTTTTTCCCCCTCCCTTCTAGCAACAAACTACATAGAAACAAGGAGATGGAGGTAGGGCAAACAGTTCCTTTCCCAAGTAAATGATGGTGCAAAGGCCACAGTGATACACAACAGTTCCTTCTTTCTACAGCCAGAATATTTTTATGCCCCTTGCCAAGGGGAGGTGTAGAATAATTATTTCCATTTTACAGGCTGTTAAACAGACCCTGGAAGGGAACTGGATTCAGATCTCCATCCCTCCCCACCAAGAAAAACACATCTATGAAAGTGTGTTGAGGTGGGCTGCAGCAAAACTACTATTTTTTTTTAAGCTATGGGTTTTTAGTGTTTAAAAGCTGAAGCCAACAAGCTTGCACAGACCTTTGTGTCTAAGGTGAAGGCAAAGGGTAAGAGTGGCTCCAGCAGAGCCTCCCTGATGAGCTCCTCAGCAGTGGATTTCAAAACCAGTGGTCATCATCCCAGAGAAGTTTAAAAGTGGAGATTTAGTCAGAGTGGAAGGGCTGCAATATGCCCCCCACATCCTCCTGCCACCACCATTGATGGTGTCAGCCTGGAAGTGTCCTCTCTGTACCTTGGTCATCAAGGGTGCCTGCTGTGCAGAAGAAACTGTGCCCTGGCACTCACCTTCACTGGATTGGCAGGGAGCTGACCCATGAAATCTGTTTTGTAAGGGTAGTTCATCATGGCCATCATGGTGAAGGCATTTCTAGCAAACCCAAAAAGCTGGTAAACATCCTCCTCGTTAGAGATCTTATTGCATGTGGCCATTTTGCTGCTGATTTCATCATAGGCTGTGGGTGGAAGGAAAACAAAAAGCACAAACTTCAACACAGGAAAATCATAGCAGGCATACTAGAGATGAGGTTTCTAGTGGGAAGGAGACATTATGTCCACATTTACACACAGGTGGATGTTCAGACATAGCTTTTCTGTGCAATTTCACCAGCCCCCAGGCCCCTGCAGAGATGCCCAGACCTCCCTGGGGAGCCCAGAGGAATCAGCATCCACTGAGGCAGGAGCAGCCCTGGCTGGCACAGTGAGATGAACAGCTTGGTATGAGCATGTCCTTGGTATGAGCCTGTCCTTGGTATGAGCCTGTCCTTGGTCTGAACCTGTCCTTGCCAGTCCCTGCCTGGCTGCCCACTCATTGTCCAGGCCAGTGCTCATGCAGGAGAGAAGGGGTCAGCACACACATCCCAGAGAGATTCAACAGCTGGAAGAACTGGCAGGAGGAAAAAAGGAAAGAAAACAACCCAAAAAACAAAGAGCTCCTTGGAAGCTGGGTGCTTTTGCCAAGTCAGGCAAGTCTTCACAAAGTCACAGAGAACTCCCAAGATGTGCCTCCAAATCTCTGCATCATGCAGAGGTCAACCAGAGCCAAGAAATCTGTCTCTGAAGACATTCCTTTACGATGCACTCACAGCTGCACATTTCTGCTGGGCAAAGCTGCAGAAGTCTTCCCCAGTCTCTGTCCTTGGCTTCACCCAACCATCCACGGTTGGAAAGGAAAGGACTCTGATGGCTGCCTCAAGACAGAGATAGCCTTACAAATATTTCTCAGATATGTCCCATGAGTGGAGCCATGTGGCTGTCACACCCACCTGAGCAGTGGTGAGGGTGTTGAGGACAGGTACCTGGTGCAACATGGGGCTCTCCCAGCATGAAATGCATGGGGATGGCACCTTAGGGTGTTTTTGGCTTTGGTAGAGGTTTCATTAATTCTGTGCAAGCCCTTACATGGATGCTTTCATTCCAGGTCATTACTAATTACATTACTAATTTTAACTCTAATTACTAATTTTATTATTAATAATTAGTAATTTTAACTCTAACTGAAACTTCATTAAATCAAAAATCAACCATACCAGCAGCAGGAGGCAGACAGGTGGGCATTTGTGCTGATTTCAGTGAATCAATGAAAGACCCAAATAAAGTAAAACTGAATCAACTTTTTCCTCCCAGCTGGGACTGTCCCTGGCTGCCATGGGAACCCATCTGCAGGGCTCTCACTCCTCACCTCCATGCAGGCTCAGGTCCTTTATCTGCTGGAAGGCTTTTCGGACAGCTGTGACACAGCCTGGGCTGGACTTCTGAAAATCCTGAAGGGACAGAAAAGACTCAGGATTGCAGTTGCACAGAGGATAAACTGCACTGGGAAGAACTGGACCCATGGTCAGAACCTCATCTGCATCTCCAGGAGCAGAAACACCAGGGCTCTGACCTCATCCTCCAAACAGTCCCCAGGTCCCTGCAGAAATCAACAGTCTGCACAGCTCAGCCCAAGCACCAACTGCTCCAACAGGTCTTGCTGGAGCAAAGAGCAGAGAGAGTCCTTGCCCAGCCTTGACATGTGCCTTGCTAACTTCCCCTGTGAGCTGGAGGCTTATGGAGTGAGCCAGAAAAGCTCAGTACAAGTCACAGAGAAAGCTGCCTGGAGCTCATCTGACTCTCAGGGAGAGCAAAATCCAGCAAAGATTCCTGCAAGTTTTGTGCCTTCATTAGCACTTAGAGTTCTCAGGGGTGTTCTGTCACCAAGAAGAGCAATTGAAATCAGATTTGAGATGCATGGATCACATTTATGCAAAAACACTGAGGGTGGGAGGAATTGCTTTGAAAACAACACCCAGTGCTTGCTTGGCAAGCTCAGCCAAAGGTTGGCTGTGGGACACTAGCTGGACACCACCCTCAAGGAGCATCTGATCCAACCTTTCTGCTTCTCAGAGTGAAAGCAGAAGTGCCCCAGTAAGGCAGTGCTCAGCCACCACATCTACAGCTGCTGCTTCTCCTTCCAGTTTCCCATTTGACTGCATTCTCTGAGCAGCAGAGAGATGTCTTGTTTTAACACACGGAAAAGGAAAAAAAAAAATAAATCCATCCTTAAAGGAAGAAAATAATGTTCCTGAAAAGAGATGCTACTTACTGCTGTTACATCCCTGAAGAACTGGGTGGGGTCTCCAAGACCAGCCACAGACAGCAGAGGAGCACTGGCAGCTAATGCTCCATCCACAACGTTGGGGTATTTCATCCTCATGTAAGCACTCAGCATTCCTCCATAGCTGCCACGGGAGAGACAAGAGTTCCCTGCTTTAAAAGGCAGCTTAGACCCCAGTAAACCAAACTGATAACAGCACAAGTGTGGCTGGGGAAGGATGCAGGGGAGGTAGGGAGTGCACAGAACCCTTACCTGCCTCCAAAAGCAATGACAGGACAGTCAGCAGCACCATACTGCTGCTTGAGCTCAGTTATCAGCACAGCATAGTCAGCAAGGGCTTGTTCCATGGTCAGCAAACCAGTCTTCTTCAGCTGTGTTGACTCAGGTCCAAATGGCAAAGACTTCCCATAGTACCTCTGAAAGGAAAGAGAGATCCTGTGGGAATGCTGGTGTCAAGGTCTGGATCTTCTCTGCTCTCACTGTAGAACTAGGATGAGCACCCAGCTCACCAAGAGGAGGGGACAACACAGCACGTGGCATCCTCAGACCTTTTTGTAGCAGAGAAAAGGTTTTGTCTCCTGCACTTGATAAATAGAGACCTTCAGGACATGTCCCAGACAGCCCAGGACTTCAGTGGGTGCCAAGTGGGCACTCAGCACACATCTCTCCCCTGAAATCCCCAACTAGAAAAGGGAACAGGGCAATCTCTGCATGTGTATGTTGTGGAGTATCAGATGGAATAGAGTGGTGTGCCTAGGGAAGGGCTGGCTTGGGACTGCACAGTCTAGAAATATTGATTTTTTTTAATATTAAATTTATCCATACTTCCACATATATCCATATTTTAAAAAAACATTAGATTTATTCATACAAAATAACTTTCAAGTCCAGTGTGGAGTTCGAGGCCTGTGGAAACTACTCACAACAGCACTGGTCTAAAGCACATACACCATGGCATGGGTTTTACTGAAACAGAAGCCTGCACCCTGGATTGCTGGAAGGCATATAAAAATTAAAAAAAATAATTCAGGAGCTGTGGATAAGTGAAGAAGAGCTGCTACAATGAGGAGAAAGCTTAGAGTACGTACACCTTGGCTTCATGGCACGAGATGATGTTATTTTTCCAGATCTGCAAAAAGCTGAATTCAGTAATGCTGAACAGAAAAACTAAATTAGTAGAATTACTAAATACTCACATGCTCAGCAAAAATCACAAGTGCTCGCTCTTCCTTTGCTAATTCAAATATGAAATCAGAGTTCTGAGCAAAAGTCCAGATGTCACCTTCATTGCCAGTGTAGAAAAAGATGGGTCCAAACCCTTTCTTCCAGAATTTTTCTGAGTGAAATAATTGACAGGAGCAAGTTTAAAAAAACAACAACAACCAAACCAAACATGAGCATGAAATTATTCTGCTTTTGGTCTGAACCTGCTGATCCCCAAGATCTGAGCTAGGCAATAAAGGTCTAGGAAAGACCAGGCTGCAGAAATCTCTTTTTTGAGATAAGAATAAGAGCTTTGAATAAGAGTTTTGAGGAGCACATGGCCCGAGGCTTTCATTTTGACCTGACAATCCCTGGAATCTCAGTTCTGCAAAGCATTGGTAACAGCTGCTTTCCAAAAGAGCAACTTCCCATTTATATTCCCAGCTCATCCCCAGAAGTCTGAACAGATCACTTTCCCACGAAATGGACATGAGGGAATTGCCTGCATCTCTGCTGCTCCTGCTGTGATGTGCAATGTGGAGTCAGTAAATCCCATATTACAGAATGGTTTGGGTTGGAAAAGACCTTCAAAGATCATCATCTGCAGGCAGGGGCACCCCACTAGACCAAGCTGCTCCAAGCCCCATTTGACCTGACTTCAAAGAACTCCAGGAATGAGGCATCCACAACTTCTCTGGTCAACCTGAGCCACAGTCTCACATCATCATACTAAAAAAATCTTCTAAGTCCCATCTGAATCCACTCTCTATCAGTTTAAAGCCCTGCCCTTTGTCCTGTTACTTCAGGCCCTCCTAAAAAGTCTCTCTCCATCTTCCTTACAAACTTGCTTTCTATACTGGAAGGTGCTCTAAGGTCTCCCCATTGCAGCCTCCAGGCTGAACACCCCCAACTCTCTCCCCCTGGCTCCAGAGCTGCTCCAGCCCTCCCAGCAGCTCCAGGACCTCCTCTGGATTATCTCCAACTGTGCTGGGGAACCCAGAGGTGCCCCCAGCACTGCAGGATTGGGGTCTCACCAGAGCAGAGTGGGAGAATCCCCATCCTTGGTCATGCTGCAGGTGATGCCACCCACACTGTTATGTGTGTGACACAGACACAGAGATCTCTTCTTTTATGCTGTATCATTTATATATGATGATAATGAAGATGAGGTGCTTCACCCTCTGATCTTTTTATAACCAAAGGCAAACTGAGACTGGCAGGACCAGCTGACCCCTTCTGTCAGTACTTGCTTATCTAACAAACAGTTGCTTTAATCCTTGCTGACTTTACCAAACATTTGATGTTAGCTCAGTCTTCAATTGCAAAGGAATTACAAGGGATAATAAATAGCTTTCTTCAACAACAGACCTCATACCATCAGCTGAGTGTTGATTTCCACACATTGCCACTTTGTCCACAGGAACCCCCCAGCAGCACTCATCCCATGGGCAGGATGTCACATGAGGCCACCTCCATTAACAGGGGTACGAGTTTAATTCTTGGAATCCTCAACCAAAGGAGAATTTGGCTTGCAAATCTGTTTGAAACCACTCATTAGAGAAACTGCTGCTCTTTGGGAGCAAAGAAGCTGATCCTCTTTCTGTGGTGCATTTCCTCTGAGTATCAGTTGGGCTGCTGAAGTGTCCCCTTTATTTTGGCTTTCTTGCCAACATGTTTTGTGGCTCCTGGGGTAAAACAACCATTCACAGGGGCCAAAACCAAACCAGACAGGTTGCTTAAAAAGGTATCTATTTTTAGGCTGAAATCCTGAGCCAGCTGAACGCAAGATGAGCAGATGCCTGGTTGTGAAATAATAGTCTTGTTTTTTCTGATAGTCTGAAAAGTCCCATATTGCACAAGAAGCAGTAGAGGGCTGCTGGAACTGCTCAGGAATTTTGAGTGAGAAACTATTTGTAAAGCAGAAAAACTGCAATGGTAATGTTTTGTTTCATTGGGGTTTTTTTTCCCTCAGAAATATTATTCTATCCTGTCCAGGACACACAGATAAAAAATTACACTTTAAAAAGAAAACAAATAAAAATTATGCAGTGCTTTATACCAGGCAATCTCAAAGCTCTGTTTTTTAAAAAAATGCCATCTGAAATGAGTGAAATTTCCTCCTTGGGGGCACTATGAAAATTCAACAGTGTCCCTATCTCTGAAATGTATCTGAGTGGGTGCAGGTGCTGAACAGGAGGGGGGAGTTTGGGGTCTTGAGCCTGGAGAAGAGAAGGGAGCAATGGGGAGACCTTGGAGCACCTTCCAGTGCCTGAAGGGGCTCCAGGAAAGCTGGGGAGGGACTTGGGACAAGGGCCTGGAGGGATGGGATGAGGGGGAAGGGTTTCAAGCTGAATGAGAACAGATTTAGATAAGATCTTAGGAAGAAATTGTTTGGTGTGAGGGTGCTGAGCCCCAGGGTGCCCCCAGAAGCTGTGGCTGCCCCATCCCTCGCAGTGTCCAAGGTTGGATGGGGCTTGGAGCACCCTGGGCTGTGGGAGGTGTCCCTGCCCATGGCAGGGGTGGCACTGGATGAGCTTTAAGGTCCCTTCCAACCCAAACCAGTCTGGGATTCCCTAAAGCCAAAGGAATGGCTGGCTCAGGGGGTGAGCTTCACTCAGCCCCAGTGGACTCGCAGCTCCGGGCCGGCTCTGCCTCCACGTGGGAAGCTCGGACAGAAATTCATCCCTGAGCCACCCGTGCTCGGCCGCGGCACAACCCCGAGACCCACCTGAGACGAGGTACCGCTGCGGGAAGGTCTCGTTGCCCCAAGTCTCGAAGTTGAAGTGGTCCCGCACCTGCTGGAACACCCGCTCCTCCAGCCCGGGACCGGCTGCGTGGGGAGCTGAGGGGGGAATCGTCAGTGGGGGGGAACCGGGGCACCACCACCCGCCAAACCCTGAGGAGGGGCTGAGGGGTCCGGTCCGGGAGGAGGGGGGGGTGGTCAAGGTCCAGACCGGCCCGGGAGCGGGCGGTGGGGTCCGGCGTGGGGGGGTGGGGAGCGGTTCAGAGTCCCGGGGTCACGCACCGGGTGCGGGGTAGGCCGGCACCGGCAGCAGCATCAGCAGCATCAGCAGCATCGGGAGTGTTTCCATGGCGACGACCCGGCGGCACCGCCACGCTCCCCGCACCGCTGTCCCGCGTGGGAACCACCGGCACACGGTCACGTGATCCCCGGGACCACGGCGTCACGCGACCATCTTCCCCTCCCACGTGATCGCGTGGGCACCCTGCCTACCGGGGCGCCGCCATCTTGTCCCGGTGTGGAGCCACCGGGTTCAGTTCGGAGGGGGCGACCTGGTTCTGGGACCCGGGGCGGTGCGGGGAGTAGGGACAGGAGTGGGCTGAGAGTGGCGTGGGGTGGGATCCGGGGGGTCCTTCCTTCGCGAGGGGCCGGGCGCTGCCTCACGGCTCCGCGCTGCCGCCCGCTGTTGTCTGAAGCAGAGGGTGAGCGGTTCCGGAGTCCCGGTTTCGAAACCCGGTGGGGTTGTGGCATGGGGAGGAGGAGGGGACATCAGACCCGGGGGCCACCGACCTGATCCCCCAGCAGAGGCAGTCGGACAGTCGGTGAATTTCTCCTTTCACGTGTAAGGTTCGGAGTGGCAGTGGCCAAGGTTCACTGAAGGTTCCTTCTTGTTGTTTTCCTGTGGCTGTGCAAGCTTTGGACGGGATCACCCCACAGCCTTTTCCCCACGGAATGGGGATAAAACAAACACCGATTCCGTGTCCTTTGTTCTTTGCACAGCAGGTGAAGGACACAGCCCTGGGACAAGGCTGTGGGTGTGATGGGTGCATGGAATGATCTCCATGGCTCTGGTTGGGATGCTGGGAGCTCCATGTTCAGCCTGGGGATGAGGATGCCAGGTCCCCCCTTCCCTGACATCTTGCTGCTGGCTTCAGCTCCTCAAACTTCTGCAGCTTTTGCATCCTGGGTGCTGGTTTTAGAAAGGACAAGTTGTGGCACCTGTGATGTGTTTGTGTGAGAAGGAAGCTGGGGAGGAGACAGAGCCCAGGCAGCACCCAGGGCCATGGCAGAACCCAGGGCCATGGCAGAACCCAGGGCTGTGGCAGAACCCAGGGCCGTGGCAGAACCCAGGGCCGTGGCAGAACCTAGGGTCGTGGCAGAACCCAGGGCCATGGCAGAACCCAGGGCTGTGGCAGAACCCAGGGCCGTGGCAGAAGCCGGTTGAGGTACTGGGAATGTAGCCTTGGAGGAAATCAAGTTGAGGCTCCACAGTGGGGTTTGTTGGCTTGTGCCCATCTCTCCAGTGAGGAGTGGTGGGTGAAGGACCAGCCAAGGAGAGGACATCAGGAGGATGCTGCTCACTCTGAGCAGGAGGGAGAAGAGTGTGACAGTGTGACAAGTGCATTCCTGTGGTTGGAGAGAGAGGGGGCTCTGAGAGAAACCCATGAGCAGTATGAAATAATTTAATGAGAGATTTCTCTCTGTCTTTAATTCCAGATGCTTCAAAGGCTGTGTGTCCATGATGGAGAAGGGGCATGGAGAAAGTCTCATTGCAAACTGGGCAGGGCTGGAGCTGCCAGTGTGACTGTAAGCAAACACAGCAGTACCTGTGGTCTAGCCTGACCTTTTTTTTTGTTCCAGGTGCTAAATAAACAGGCAAAAAAAAGAAAGGCTTGTTTTTACCCCAAAGGGTCAGTACGTTGTCAGTGTACTCAAAATGTTGCAAGTGCTTCAGGGGATGTTTGTGAATGTCACAGATTTTTTTCTATTTTATAAAGGAAGGGGTTTAGCTTACTGAAGAGCAGAAAAGGTGTTCTAGGAAGATTTAAAAGAGGTAGCCATGGTGGGAAGCTTCAGAAGCAGCATTTCCACGGGTAGTGTTACCATCTGCAACCACACAGTGGCAACAGCACCGTGGGGATGGGGCTGGTCAGGTGGTCACAGGATGACAAAACCAAGAAGTCAGATCCAGCCTGTGTTGGCATGGTGAAAGAAGAGCTCAGCAGAGTGAGGATGCATGGGAGGCTCTGACCAGGGCTTCTTCAGGACTTGTTTGTCCTCTGGTTCCTGCCTGAGGAGGTGCAGAGATTGTGGTTCTTGTCTGAAAGTTGCATAAGATTAAAAAAAATGGTTTTAGTGCATTAGGACTTATAATACTGTGCTTTCTGTATGAATTTGGTAGAATTAAAATATTAGAGGAGTTCTGCATTGTATTTCAATTACATTAATTTTAAATTATTTGCCTGCATTCCCAGGTTTGTGCTTTCAGTAAGTACAGTGCCATTATAATTAAGATTATATCCCTGATGTTTTGGGAGCTGTTGGGTTGTTTTTTTTTTAAACTGTTCCAACTTGATGCTCCTGGGCAGTTTTATTTCTGCAAAAGTTGAGGCTTAAGCAACTTTCTTCCCATCTCCCCAGAGAGAAGGCTGTGACACAGGAGGTTCTTCAACTTCATAAGCCTCTGGATAATCTTTAGACATGTTAGTTTAAAATTTGAGCTGTTACAAAGAAAACTGAACAATTTAACAGGAGATTGTTTGCTTTTCCAGTGGAGAGGAAAGGCTGGAACTGGTCTGTGGTCTTACATGTGCTCAGGGTGAGGACATGCATGCATGCAGCAGGATTATGATCTTATTTTTAGACTACTGCTTATCTAAAATCTTCCCAAAGAGCTTTGCAGAGTTAGGCTGTAAGTAATGGCAGCAAAGTGTGTAATCCAGGGCTTTAAGGAAAGAAGAAAGGATTTGTAGTTGTTGCCAAGCTTTATTAAGAGGTTAGGGAAATCCATGAGGTGACATGGGAAAAGGCATTTGTCCTGTTGGCAAAGGTTTTTATATCAAAGCCCTTTGTGTAAACCAGTCCTAATAAAGTAATGTCTTCTAAAAAGGCTCTTAATATCCTCAGAAATTAAAATACTTGCTTTTTCATGGGACAAAGAGCCAAAGGCTTTCTGATATCTGAAAAGAGAAATAGTCTGGTCTTGTCCCTCCTCTGTCAGTGACATTAAACTCATGCAAAGATACTGAACTGAGAAGGGAAGTCCCTTGATTGTGGCACTTTCAAACATTCAGCCCTGGCAGCTCCAGGCTCCTTTCAGTCTCCCTTGGTTAAATCCTCATCCTTGGTGGAATAAATGAGCAGGGGTTGCTTGGAGTGACCTCTGGACCTAAACAGTGCAGTCCTGTATTTCTAGATGGCTGCCTATCTGTTGTATCTATTACTTCATAATTATGTAAATCCTTCTTCCTCAGCCACAGGTTACCTGTTTCTGAATTCTTGTTATGTTAAAGTGTAGAGTTTGGCCACTTGTCCTGTGGCATTGCACTGCCTTTCTGTTGGTGGATTTCTGTTGCCAGCTAACGAGCTGTCAGCAGAAAGGTCTCTTGATCCTAGCTGACAGGATGGAAAGGGGATGTTCAAATGTACTGAACAGAGGCTTTAAGCATATTGTCCATTATAAACAGCCTTGCAGATAGTAATTGAGTAAATCCAGTTTCCTCTTTGGAGGCAGTAGGATCTGTGTATCTTCATTTACAAGAATTCCCAAAGTGCTTTTGGGATCAAGCAGAACCTGTTACATGCTCAGGTAAGCGTGGGAGAAGCCCTTGCACTCCAGCATGTGAAGCAAGTGGATAAAAATAGAGGAGATCTAGGAGATCAAAAATAGAGGTCAAGGGTTCAAAAAGGGAAGCATTGGATGTTTTCCTGTGTACTGCACAGGCCAAAAGGCAGAGAAGGTGGGAAGCTGGCTCTGAAAATGCAGCCAGGTCACTTTAACCTGGCTGCTCACTTGGTCTTGAGTGTGCCCAGGTTGGAGTGAGGAGATGGGGACACCCCACCCACCATAGGGTGCTTGCTGTCATCCCTCCCAGGCACAGGTTTGTGCTGTTGGGTAAAGAGCAGAACCAGGGGCTAAGCCAGGTGAAAAATAGTTTCCTTTTCTTCTTGTTAATTTTCCAAGGGATCAGTCTGCAGGTCTGGCTGACAGGACAGTGGGTGAGGAGGCTGATGCTGGCACAGGGCAGGCAAAGGGACCCAATTCTGTGGTGCTCTGTTCAGTGTTGACAATCTTCTGATCATCCCATGTTACCCCATGCTGGCAGCAGGTATTTTGGCAGAGACAGGCAGTCCCTGTGCTGACTAGAGGCTCTCTTCAAGGGTTTCTTCTAGATGAGAATGCTGCTGTGCTGTCCTTGGTGTCTAAGAAGATCTGAGCTCCTACCAGAGCCTCTCCCACTGCTGGACCTCGAGGCAGCTGTTCTGGGGTGCAGATTCTTGAACGTCTGCTGGAGGCTGCAGCACCTTCTGTACTGGGAGCAAAAACAGGGACTCAGTTCCCTGGGTGCTGCCTGTTCTCACCAAAATAGACACATCTGAGATCATGACCCTCCTGTCAAATGTGGCTGAAGTTAGATATGGAGACAGTGTGATTGAACAAGTCTTTTCATGAAGGTATCCCCGAAGGAGAACAAAGGGAACAAGTATTTTGCACTGCATAGAATGACTTCCAGAGTGACACTGGGCTGTATTTGGCAGACATGGCCTTTCCATGAGTGTGGGTCTAGGAAAGGCAGGTGCTCAGACCCAGTAACTGGGTGTCTGTGTGCTGAAAAAAGTGAGAGGAAGAGGAGAAAAATTCTCACCAGTGAATGTGCTGCTGTGATGGAGAATGCAGCAGGAGCAGGCAGGAGGGATGGCAGGGAAGCAGAGCAGCCAGCTGGGCCTGGGGGAAGACACTGCCCAGGAATGATGTGCCTGGGGCTGCCACCAAAGAAACCAGGGAAGCATCTGCATCCTAATGGGGTCATGGGAGTTTCACCCTGCAAATGGACTTGCCTGGCTACCTGTTAATTTGCTGAGCTTGTTTACATATCTACCCTGTGAATGGAGTTGATTTTAGTCCCTATTAATCCCTTTCCCATTTTCCCCTGAAGGAAGTGAAGCCCTGGAACCCCAGGTACCCAGACACAGCCAACCCAACAGCCCTGGGGTGCCAGTTTGCTGACAAGCTTCTGATGCCACACATGCAAATCTGTTCCCACTCCATTTATCAAGTTGGTCAGAAGAAAATGTGCCTGAAATGGCCACGAATTTGAGGGAGGAGTTGGCAGTCTGACTTGTGAGTATGCCTGGGCCAGGCTCTGCAGGTTGCTGCTGTGCTCTCAGTGCAGGATCTGCCCCACTCTTGGATCCTTGCTCCACGTGTATGCTTATGAAGATGGTTTCTTACTGTGCAGCTGCATCTTAGCAACCATGTTTACAGATAGCAGTGAATAGGCTGTAAATATTTTTGAAGTCAGGTATCTGGAAGCCATTAAGAGCATCACAGCTAGTGATGGCTAAATATTGGCTTTCTGTACAAGTTGGTGGCTTTGAAACTGCATCTTGTGTTGTGATCTGTGGTATCTACCTTCCATGTGGTGCCCATGGCCCCTGGACATCCCAGAGAAAAGAGGTTTGTGTTGCTTCCCTCGTTGGTAGTTGTCATGTAGATGCACAAGAGGCTTTAAGACAGTATCTGGGGCTTTGAGGAGACATGGGCAGCACTTGAGATCTGTAGCAGCCAGATGTTTCTCCCCATGTAGCAGTGCCCTGTGGCAGATGTGGATGGAGTGTACTGTGCTTCAGGGGAAGAGGGTGAGGAACACACGTAAAATGAAACTTCCTGCCCTATCCAACCAGCCATCTTTGCTCCATTTGATTTCCTTCTTATTGGAGGAAAGTACCCTGGATGCTACATCGCTCTGCAGAGGGGATTTAAGGACTTCCACTCAGGAGAGACTGCCTCTTCCATGTTTTTGTTCTGCAGCCCACATAGCTGCTTCTTCCTCCCTGTCCTGCCAGCCTGGGGCATTCCTAGGGGACCCGGCAGTACTGGGGGAAGGAGTAAGGAGGCTTCTGCCCCCTGGTTGCCTGTTCTGCTCCCTGGCTGTTGCTTTTTGGTGGGAACTGGAATGTTGTGGAGAGGGCAGGGGTTGAACACGAGCCTTGGTCATGCATTGCTGTCCTGGGAGCTTGTCCTCCTCTGGAGCATGGCACAGTCACTAGTGTAGCACAGATGTTTCTTCTTGTGGCTACCCTGCTCCCCATCTGCCTTCCTCAAGTCCCAGCTGGCTCCTGCATCATGCAGGTTTTTATTTGTGTTGCCCTCATCACATATAAAGGAGTCCCAGGTGCTGTTGTGATGGGTGGGGTTGCTGCAGCCCGCGGGCACCCTCGCCTCATAAAAGCAGCATTTGTATCAATGGAGCAGTGCTGGTGTGCCCATTGCACGAGTGGGGGTCACCATGGTGTGCCCCGTGGGTCTGTGCTGGTGGGTGCTCTCTGCAAGCACAAGGGATGAGAGGAAGAAGCAGAGCTGGAGGTGGAAGGACTCGCCCCATGTCAGAGACCCCAGTAGAAGATGCCTGTCCTTTCCTTCCTCAGACTGGGCTCAGCTGGGTGCTTCTGGTTTCGTGCAGGTACCGGGGAGTCTGTGCCAGGATCTGTCACCATTAAATAGCCTGGGGACCTTGATATGAAGCTGGTGGCCATGCCAGGCCGGCTCCTGCTCCCATGTGCCTGTCTGTGGAGCAGCCCCCTGCCCTCCTGGGGATGCTGGGGAGAGCTTCCAGCCTAGGGGGGACCCCTGGAGGAGGGGGACACACACAGTTGGGTGCCTCCTCTGCGGAGGAGGTTTGAGATCCCGAGGTGGCTGATGCCGAGGGATTCCTGGGCTTGTGTTGGGCGGGGACAGCTGACCCGGCAGCCGCGGCCTTTGTCCCGAGTGGGTCCGCGGGGGCAGCCGGGGGACCGGAGGGGGAGATGGAGCCTTCCCGGGGGGTGCGGGGCACGGCGCGGGGGCGGGGCCGCGGGGCGGGCGGGATCGGGCGGGACCAGCCGGGCCGGGCTGAACCGAGCGGGCTCACGACAGGGGAGCGGCGGTGGGGTCGGGCCGGGCCGAACCGAGGGCACTGTGTCCTGCAGGACCCGGGCCCAGCCCGAGCAGGTGAGTTGCGCTCGGCCCGGGCGGGAGTCGTCGAATTGGGCCCAGGCTGCCCTGCACCCTGTCTTGGAACGGGCCGGCCGGGGGCCACGGGCCACCCCGCCCCACTCCCTGGGCGCCTACGGGCTCTTCTTCCTCCCATCCAGAAGCGGAACCCCCGCCGCCCCGCCCGCAGCTTTCCGTGGTTCCGCTGTCCCCGGTCCTGCACCGGATCCCGTTGTTCTCGGTCCCGTCCGTAGCATCCCTCAGCTCCCCGTAGTCCTTCCCCGTCCTCCGACCCGCTGCGGGACCCGGTACCGGGACGCTCCGTTTCTGCTGCGTTTGAGCCGCGGGCTCCCGGCTCTGAAGCTGCCGCGTTCCCCCCTCCGGGGATGGAGATCGGGCTGAGCCCTCCCCAGCGACCGCTTTGGGCTCGGGGCTGCGACGGGGGGATGGGGAAGCTGCTCCTGAGGGGCTGGCGGGGGGAGCTGCGGGACATCCGTGACCCCCGCAGAGCCAGAGGTGCCCCCCGGACCTGTCCGTGGAGACAAATGTCTCTCGCACTGACGGAGAAGAGCTCTGGGCTTTCCGGAGTACTGCAAGAAAAAAGTGGATCCCAAGGGGGGAGAAAACAACAGAGTTTGTGCTTGGTGTGGAGTTCCAAGGCAGTTGCTCCGTGTCACCCTTCCCTGTGTCCATGCAAGTCGTTTGTCTGCTATGATGCTGCTTGCAGGCACTGTGCAGATGCTGGCTTGGGTTGGTTTGCTGAAGGAAAGCTGAACTTTCAGCCCAGAAAAGGTTTCTCTTCCCCTGCCCTTTCTTGGTGCACCCAGACTGGAGACACAGATCTGCCCCAGAGCAGCCCTGGGAGCAGGGTGCTGCTGCCTCAAGAAATGGGCAGCCCAGGATGGATTCTCCCACATCCATGGACCAATAGCTCCAGGGTCTCTTTCCCTGACAAGTTTGGCAGTTCCAGTGCAGACAGAACACCCAGGAGAGAGTATGCTTGAGCTACAGGCTCCAGCCTTCAGCTTCAACTCCAAGTGTGTCTTGGTTTTCTTTTTTTTTTTTAAAAAAAACCCCAAACATCCAGACAAGAGGGAAAACTGAGCTGGAGGCTATGTAAAGCCTGTATGCAAAGTATAGGTAAAGCTGTGGGGTAAACAAACAGTAAAAAACCATCACAGAGTAATGGAAGGATTTCTGTTACCATGCAAGGTCAGTGACAGCATGGCACAAATCTGCAAGGGGCCAAACAGAGGCCAGCAGTGTTCAAAGCAGAGATACCTGCATGTGGATGGGCATAAAAGGGGATAATTCCAATGCTCCTGTCCCAGAACAGGAAACATAAACTCAGGCTGGGTCGTAGCAGTGAGGTTGAGGGACACAGCAGGCTGCAAAGCTGGGATGGGATCATCATGGGATGGGCCCATCAGCACTGAGAGCTCCCTGGCACCTTGCAGGGACTTTGCTGGAGGGTCCTGACCTGGCCCATGCTCCTTCCACAGGTGGGAGTTGGAGCTGGCACTCAGGGTACCTGGCAGGTATTTTCTGGGCCTTTTCCCATTGATTGTCACTCCGTGAGGAGCAGGCACTGATGCTGTGGTTCCAGCAGCTCTGCTGGGCTGGTCCACCAGGCAACATCCTCTGCACCCAGCAAATCCCTCAGCAGCCTCCACTGCTGATGTTGCTGCCAATACACTGCTGCTATTTTCTCTTTAAATTATTAGCCCAAATTGTCAGATTTGCACCAAATTTTCAGATTTGGTGCTTTCTAGTGATTTTTCAGAGAATCCCAAAGCAGTGTTTAAGCTCACAAACTGAAACTGGGGGTTCTCTCCTAGCCAAAGCACCTTCCTACACCAGTTAACAAAGCTTTCAGCAGCATGTTTGGTACCTGCAGGCTGCACCCAAATGTCCCTGCACCTGAGGAGTGGCACAGGAGGTACCTGCAGAGTATGAGACATAAGTGAGAAAGCCCACTTAGGTCAGAAGCTGTAATTTTCCTGCCACCTCCCTGCTTCTTGCTGCATGGAGAAAGCTGCTACTGGCTCCCTTGTGAGCTGGTTTGCTGCTGCTACAGTTTTCTACAGGCAGTTTAAAACATCCTGGGCTGCAAAGAAAGCACTTCAGGGTCATTCCTACTGTTCAAATTAAGTCTTGCATAATCTTCTCCCATAAGGGCAGATTTTGCAGTGAAAACTTCATGTAAAAACAGCAGCTTGGGTTCACATGAAGGGAGTTTTCACTTGGAGCCCAGTTTCTGAGGCAACTTTAAACTTTGAGCATCGATGGCAAATGCTCTGGCTCCTGCCCCATCTGATTTTCCACGTGAGTGCTGGAAGCTGGGTGCATCCCCTGCTGCTGAACCTGATCCTGGTGCTGCTCTTCAGCCAGTGGTTGGCCAGCACTGTGCTCCTTCATGTCCCCAGTGTCCCCAGCTGAGGAGCACAAACTGGGTCAGCTCCACATTGCTGCACACCCACCAGTTGGAGCCACTGGAGTTACAGTGGGCTGGAAGTGGACTTGGATGTCCTGCAGGTATGAGTGGCATGACCTGTGTCTCCAGCAGCTTTCTGGAGCTGTTTTCAGGCAGCTCCTCAGGGCTGGGTTCTGCTGGGTTCCTCCCTGCCATCCATCACAGTGGATGTGGGTAGCAAGGCAGTGACAGTGACACTCTCACTGGTGGCCACGCAGGGAGCATTCTGCTGCCCTGCCAGCTGGGTGAGGGCACTGTGACCATGCTGGGGGACTTGCCAGGCACACAGTGTTGGCAGCATTGGCAGAGGCATGGCCTGCAGTTGTCCTTGTCACAGCAGATCCAGCCCTCCATCCTTCCCTGTGCAGCAGACCCTGTGTTTTTTGGCCAAAAATACATTCTGTGGCTAAACATGTTTGTAGCTTCAAAAACTGTATTGGGCAGATGCATAGAAGAAAAAAAAACATGTAAAGAGAGCTATCAGTGAGCAGTGCCAGCTGCAAGTGAGAGCCCAAAGGCAAAGGAGCAGAGCTGGGGCTGTGAGCCCAGGGTGAGGAGGGACCATTCCCACCCCTCACAACTCAGCCTTGACTCTGGCTCATCATGTGGCCTCGGACAAGTCACTTAACTTGCTTTTTGTATGTTTTAGCTGTATTTTTCCCCTCTGTTAGCAACAGCTGAATATTATTGCTTTGCAGGAATATGAGATATCTGTAGGGAGCTGGGACTGCCTTGGGGGCTCAGTCTCTTGTGCTCCATCGCTAAGGAAATGCTTGCATCGGGTGCAAATCTCTTTCTCTTTCCTTGGCCCTGTGGGAGCTGCTGAGTAATACCTTGTTCCCCAGAGAGAGACTTTACTGCATTCAGTGTCCATGGCATTAGCTGGCTGTGACGTGTGTGGAGCTCTGGAAACAGCTTGCTTGCCTTGAGAAACTTCTCATAACATCTTGTCGTACAAATGCTGCTTGTTCCTGGCAGGGGCAACTTGACTTTTCAAGACATGCAGCAGAGGTGGACAGCTTGTCAGCCAGCAAAAGTTCAACCTTCCAGAAGTTATCTGGTGTTAATTAGCCAGTGGTGGATTCGGTGGTGGTGGCAAGAGGAAGGTGAGGAGTGGAGAAGTGGGAGCAGGATGTTATGGGAGAGGAGCCCACGAGGCAAACTCATTTTGGGGTGCTATCCCTGAGGAAGACAGATGAACCCTGCCCCAGGATGTCAGGACTTGAGCTCATCTTCCTTCCCTACCCTGGGAGGGGACATGTTGTGCAGGATGTATCCTGGATGCTGTTGGAGCAGGGACTGTCTGCCCTGCATCCACATGGCACGGTTGTGCCCAGGGACAGGGTGCCCCACAGTGCTGTGGTGATGCTGAACTTCTGAGGAAGCACCTGGCTGCTGTTCTGAGTGAGCTGGGCCTGGTTACCTCCATCTCAAAGCATTGGTATTTAAATTGCTCCTTCCCTACTTATCTCCTGCAGCCTCCAGCTGATTAGCAGGGTTTAGTTCCTGTGAGATGGAGGAGCCCAATGCCCTTGCTGCCTCCATGATCATCATCATCATCATCATCATCATCATCATCATCATCATCATCTGTTTCTTGAAGTAGCTTTTTTTCTGAACCTGATTTAATCTGTTGCAGGGAAAAAAAAAAGTGAATTAATTTATCTGTGTATGCAGTTCAAAAACCTCTGAACCTCAGTCGTGTGTATTTTAAGGCAGAGCCTGGAAGTCAGTGTGTTTTCCTGGTGTGCCTGTTGGTGCAGCCAGGGTAGCAGAGCTGTGCTGTTGACTATCACAGCAGCTCCTGGGGAGATCTGGGTGGCAGAGATGATGATGGGTTGTTGAAATGAGCCCTCCTCAGTGCTGGTGAATCAAAGAGGATTCGTCACCTCCTGACTTCATCTCTTCAGTGTGTGTGTGGAGTTTGGTGCACAAGCTGCATAATGCAGGTCTGAAAATGTGTTTTTCCAGTGTTGAGAAAGCTTCAAAACACAGCAGGCTCTGTTAAACCTGTTGAAATAATTCTGCTCCAGCTGTTTGCAGGAAGAGGGCTTCGAAAGCAGGAGAGAGGGGTTGAAAATTCACTCCAGTTTTTAAAATATTTTGTTTGTTTGTTGTTGGTTGGTTTGTTTGTTTGATTGTTAATTTTAAGCTGCCTGGAAAGATTGATTGCTTAGCTGGTGCTTTGGACAAGCCAGCTGGAGCTGATGGGGCTGCTGAGATTAATTTTCCACTACTGGGAAATACAATGCCTGAGATGCTCTCACTGCATTTCAGCTCGATCTGCTGGATATTTACCACAGCCCTGCTTTGGCTGAGGAGTAGAAAATAGCCAAAAGGAAACATGTTCTGGGGACTTCTGATGCTTACAGGGACAGATCTGCAGAGATACTTGAGTGGATGGGGCAGGAGGAGGATTTTTCTGTCCTGTACATGAATGATCTTGTGGAGTGACATGGTCATGGTGGGGACTCTGGTGTCTGCCCACCTCAGATTTCAAAGACTGAAAATGTGAAATCCTGATTAAAGTTTTCCTAGGAACAGCATCAGAAAAGCAGGGTTTCACTGTCCCTCCAGGCTGTCCCTGTCCCCAGGGTTATGCCAGCACCACAGTGCTTGAGGATGCCATGAGGATGCCATGAGGATTTCATTCTTTCCATCATTCCCTGAAGGTTTATATATACAGCAGTCAACAAGAGGTGGGTCCCCATTAGCTGTCTTCTTCACCCAACTTTTCCCTTTGTTTCTGAGGGGTGTAGAGCTGGCTGGAGTATGGGGCTCAGGTCCACTGAGTTTTCTCCAAAATGGTGCTGAGGCAATTCTGTGATTTTGAGCCATTTCCTGATGGTTTTTCATGGGTAATATAGCAAATTTCTCCTCACATGGCTCCCAAAGTGCAAAGCTCAGCTAATACCCTCTAAACATCCCCTAAATGGGATTAGGGGTGCTTTGGGGGTTTTGATGCTGTTGCTGTTCAGTGTTTTTCATGGGTCTTAGGAGAGCTGATGGGATCCAAGTGGTGTCTCGTGGTTTGAGAAGAGGCAGATGGTTAAGAGGAAAATGACTCCTTAGGTGTGGTGAGAGCTCATGTGAAAGCTCAACAGAGGAGCATTGGCATTGCTCAGAAACAGCTGGCAGAGCACCAGGCATGGCTTCAGCAGCTTCTTGAACATCTGGAGCACTTGTGAGCAAGCACCCACAGCTCAGTGCCACTCCAGCCTGGTGTGTTCCTATGGGCAGAAGGCAGCAAATGCTTTGGGAGACCAAGGAAGGAATACAGGAGAGGGTGGAAAATGTGTTCTCCCTGAGAAGGAGCAGTGCTGAGAGTTCCTTGCTGAGGTATCAGTGTCTTGCAGACCCAGCACAGTGCTGTCACTGCCCTTTAGCATTTGAGGAGAGATGGCCCCAAAGCTCCATCACTGGGGAGTGATTCACCAGCAGAGCCTTTGCTCTAGCTCATGGAGAGCAGTCCTTGATGTAAAAACAATTTCTTGGCTTCTGGGAACACCACAGAGGGGTTGAGATTTGAGATTTGTCTTTGGAATCGTAGCTGGAAAGCCCAAAGATAAGAAGAGCAACTTTCACCTGCTGTGGGGCATGTTTGGGTGTGCAAGGAACTTGTCCCTCTGCCAGTGTAGCCCCCACCTCCCTCCCCATTCCCTCCCCACCTTTCATCCCTCTTCTCTGGGCTGAACCAAGGAGCAGGTTCTGGTATTCACTATGGGATGATGCCTCAAACATTTCAGCAGGAAGGTCACAGTTTTTCTTGACAGAGAGGGTGGGCTGGGGATGATTGAGCTCAGATGCTTGACAGCTCCCACACGCTCTGCTTCCTTTTAAACACCCACGTGCCTTGCTCTGGGTTTTCATTTGTGTAGCATCAACTAAATATCAGGGGGAAATGAGATTTATAAATGCTGGTGAAATCAGTGCCATATGACATCAGTTAGGAGGTCTTGTACAGTGAGTCTTCAGAACTTAAATTAAAAAATCACAGAAAATGAAGAAAGATGTCTCAAAGGGAGCAGAGATAATGCATGGGATGAGTTTGGTGACTGCCAAGTTGTTACAACTGGGTTTTTTCCTACTCTTTTCTGCACCTTTCCATATCCAAGGACTTTGTGTGCCTTGTCAGTCACCATCCATTTTTCAAGGCAAGCAAACTTGCTGACTGCTCTGGAGGGTGTGTTCTCACTGGTTCTTGTCTTGTTTCTCTTCCTTCCAAACACTCCACCCCATCAGCCAGGGGTACTGTGGCACTTCTTGGGCATGGGGCTTGGTATCAGGACAGTCAGCACAGAGACCTTCACAGATGATTGGGTTAAAATTGCTGGAAGCTTGGTGCTTTCCAAGAACAGTTAAGATACAGATATCCAGGAACAGTTGCCCCATTTGCCTCTCTCCAGGTGTCAGAAGCCCATTTTCCACTTGGTTTGCCTCCCCTGCATTTTCTGAAGTAACAAGAGTCACCAGTGATGTGGGATAAGGGGAAGGAGGGTTTGGGAGGAGCGTGAGCCTGGTGCCATAAAGGTCATGAGGAGGAATGGAGGGAGGAGGCTGGGGAGAGACGTGTGAGAGTCAGAGCAGTGAAGAGGAAGATTCTATAGCAGAGACACTTGGGACCAGGAGTAAAATCCAGGACACACACAGGAGGAGGGTTGCTGGGGCATTTCTTTGTTCTGTGGTTGTTCAGGGCTTGTAATGACCTGTAGGCACCTGCCAAGTGAGGATGCTTTTTCAGATTGCTTCCTGCTAGCACCCTCAAGCCATGTCCCTGTGTCTTGCAGTAGTAGCTAAGCCCTGTCCAGAGCTCTGGAGTCATGGATGTGGCATTAGTGTGTAGCATAGGACATATGTTTAAAGCCCAATTTAGGCACAGTGCCCTCTGATACAATGGGAACTGACTGAACAAGACTGAGCACCCTCTGCTTTTCCTGGGCTGCACCATTGTGTGTTGAAGGTGACACATCCTGATGCTATAAACCTCCAGAAAGTGTAAGTGAATTTTGTGATTTGACATCTTGAAGTCCTGAACTAAAGTCATTCAAATCCAACCTGAATAATACCCAGGAGACAGTGTTCAGGGCTGCATCAGCTCAGTGTCTCCTCTCTCTTTGCTCGGTCCTGGTCTCGCGTGCAGAGATTTGTCTCACTGTGCCATACCCTGTGTTTCAGCTGCTGTGCCATGATGTGTGAGGCAGGGCTGATTCCCCAGGAGCCCTCCGTCCCCATGCAGTACTACACGGAGTCATCAGACACCTTCTGCCCCCCGGAGCGCTGGCAGCGGCTGCGCACGGCAGTCAGAAAGCTGGAGTTCTGGGAGAGCTTCAGCACCGAGCTGATAGGCAGTGGCTTCTTCTCCAAGGTCTACAAGGTAAATTGATGTGGAGCCAGCCCACAGCTTCTGTGAGAGCAGCAGAGCTGCTGCTTAGGCCATGTAGATGGTGCCTCTCCTGAGGAACCTGTCCCCACGCTTGTTTCCTTGTCGTAATCCCCCACTGTGATCAGGTTTGTCACCTTCACTCTCCTCCCACATGAGGTGTGGTCTTGGTTGTTGGGACATGACACAGATGCAGCAGAAACACCTTGGGCCTGGCTCTACCTTTGCCAGCAGCTCCTTAGCTTGACCAACCCCATGATAAATATCAGAACTTTACATTTCTTCTGCATAAGGTGTTTCTGCCAGGGGGGTTCTCTTGAGACATCCTGGGTAAGATCCCTGGCTGGTGCAAGCACATGTGGCCAGTGGAATGGAGTCAGGCTGTGGCAGGATCTGGCCATGGAACTGCAGAAAACATCCAAGTTGGATGGATAAGTGCAAGTTGCTTTCTCAAGGCTCTGTGCTCCTCTAATGCACCTTGGCTTGGTGCTGTGATAAAGCCTTTTGGGTGAACAGCAGGTCCATGGACAGAGCACCAAAGCTGATTCCTGGGAAGAATTCCCTTGAGCTTCCAGGGAAATCTCCAGCCAAAGGTGTATGGCAGCTCTTTGCAGACTGGGGCAAGGCATGAAAAATACCTCTCCCCACCACAGCCTCCCTTGAGTAATTGCATTCCCCACCTACACAGGATGCTGCTGCCACTGCTTGCAGTTTCCTTCATCTAGCAGATTTTCATAGTAACAGCTTCTGTTTCCTTTTTGTGTGACATTTTCCTCCTGCCCTGTCAGTGAATGAAATTCCAGCAGTAGGCAGGCTGGAGATGTGGATTGTAAATGAAAAAAAAAGTAACTTCTTGAAGTAGAAAAAGAAATGTTAAAAAAGAAAAAAAGTTTGAAAGGAATGCTATGGGTCAAATAGTCAGAAGACAGCAGAGGAGGACTCAGGACAGGACAGTCCTTTGTGGGGACTTGACATTTGTCTGGGGACTTGAACACAACTGTGACTGCTCTGATGACTCCTGGTCCCCTTGGGTCAGCCAATGCTCTGTGGGCTTGTAGCCCTGAACAGCAGCACTCCTGCTGTGAAGCATCATTGGCCATGGACCTCTGAAGCTCTTTCTCAGCAGATTCTGTCTTCCAAAGCTCTCCCACAGCAAGGACACAGACACCCAAAATTGTCTCTGCCAGCCTGGGCTGGCTGCCTGCTGCTTTTGCCATTCTTTGTCCTAATTCTCAGGAGCTGTTACATGTGGGTTGGCTGAGGAAGGAGGATTCACTTCATTCTACTTGGCAACTCAGACTTCAGAGGCCTGGGCACAGCCTTTTGCTCTGTTATACTTTAATACTTCAGAGGCTTTAGAGTGGTTCTCACACCAATCCAGGACAAAACTGGGCACTTTGTGTGGTTCAGAGAGTTTGTGCAGAGCTAAGAAGTGTCCCTTGCCTGCAGTGCTGCCCAACCTTGATGCCCCCACACCATGTTTTTCATGCTAAAAACACCTACTTAGTCCCTTCAGTGCTGTAAGGTTGGGAAGGAATATTGTGTGCAAGGCACTGGAGGGGATTCAGCTCTGTGGTAACCCAGTGTGGGCTGAGGAACTTCTCCAGCTCAAGGAACACACAAATTTTTGGGAGAGAAATAGTGCTGGGACAGGAGGGACCCATTTGTCCCCAACCACCCAGGGCCAGCATCACTGGAAAGGAGCTTCTGTGGAAGGGGCAGTCCCTTGCAGTGATGTAAATGACCATGCAAAGTGCTGGGCAGCAGGGAAATGGGATTCAGACCTTTGGTTGGGAAGGGTCCAGAGGAGCTGGCAGACCCCTGGGAACTTAAGAGATGTCCCTCTTCAACCTTGGCTTCAGGTGACCCAGACTGCTGCTTGTAAGGTGATGGTGGTGAAGATCTACAAGAATGATGTGGACCAAGAGGTGATTGTGCGTGAGATCAGCCTGCTGCAGAAACTGTCCCACCCCAACATTGTCAGGTGGGGACATCCCCATCCTCCTGCCACCAGCACTGGGCACTGGCAGGGACTGGTGTCTCTGAGTCAGTTCTGCAGTGACGAATTGAGCTGAACCCTCATGGCTTCTTTTATTCTTTTTTTTTTGTGTGTGTGTGTTCTGCTTAGGTACCTCGGGATATGTGTGAAGGATGACAAGCTGTACCCTATTCTGGAGGTAAAGTGTGCTGCAGGCAGGTAATGACCCTGTGGTCCTTTGGCAGGGAGGATGGGCAGATACCCTGTAACACCCATTTATACCTCTGCAACTCCTGCACTCTCTGGACCAGCCAGATTGCCTCAGAGGGGCTTCTGGTCCTTGCTGCACCACAGCTGGGCTGTTTCAGGTTGGTGTGGTACCCCCAAAGGGCCAGAATGGGCCAGCTGGAGGAATGGGCTCCAGGAGGAGTTGGGGGTGTAGGGTGTGAATAGAAGGTAAAGAAGATGGAGAGTGGCAGGACCTCCAGGTGGCTCTGAATGGTGGTGAGCTCTAATGGAAGAGCCAGTGCTTGTACTGGGGAGGTCTCACCTCTGTTCCTACACTGTTGTTGACAGAAAGTGTTGCCTGAGCTTTTTGCTGACCTTTTTCCAGGCTTTTTGCCTCCATCCCACTGCCTGTGAGTAAGGACTATAGCTGGCAGAGCCCAGAGCCAGGCAGTGACTTGGTGTGCCAGGAGGGGTGTTTGCCCAGGGGCCCCTGTGTGTGGTGTCATTCCCAACCTCCATCCTGCAGGATGGGGTTCCTGAGCTGGTGAGGGAGGGCTTAGCCCCCAGGAAGCTCCAGGGGAGCCTGTGCCTGGCTGCACAACCACTCACTTCTTGTCTGTGTTCACAGTATGTGAATGGGGGTTGTCTGGAGGAGCTCCTGGCCAGCCAAGACATTGCTTTGACATGGAAGGACAAAGTGGACTTGGCTTCTGACATCACCAGAGGCATGATCTACCTGCACTCCAAAAACATCTACCACCGAGATCTCAATTCCAAGGTATGCAGCTGGGAAGGGGATGCAGCTCCTGGAATGCTGAAGAGGCTGTGCCTGGGGACCCTGCAGGGATCCCTTAGGGCTCTAACCAGGGCACCTCAGTCTTTGTGCTGCCCTTCTGCTCCCTGCTAATCCCTCACAGGCAAGGAAGGTTTCCTGATAAAGCCTGTCATTACATCTCATTCATCTCTTGCCAAGCAGGAGACCTAGACAGAGCTAAAAATACATTGCTCCTAGGGCTGCTGTTGTCAGGAAAGAAACAGGATGGAAATGTGTGCAGGGCTGCCCAGGTTTTTCTTTGCCAACAGTTGCAAGAGGAGCTCTGCCAGATTTAGAGATTTCCTTTCCTGCTCACAGCAAGGAGGAAGGTGATGCTAACAGCAGCTTGTGACAGATGCTGGGAGCCAGCAACATCTGAGGTGGTCCCTGTCTGTGTCTAGAGCACCAGCAGAGCTCAGGAGACTCCTCTCAGCCTGAAATCACTGGGATTAGGATAATTTTATAGGAATTCCTCCAGAAAGCCTTTGGCTAAATAGTGAGCAGGGCTGACACCTGCATTTCAGGGTCTCTGTCAGGATGTGGATCATCATTTCCATTGAAGAGCTGCTTCAAAGGACTTCTCCTGGCTTCAGATGTGATCAGCCCATCCCTAACCTTCCAAGGATGTAGATCTCTGGCAAAGGAGCCTGTGGCAGCGTGGTGGGGTGGGTGCTGCTCAGTCCAGGACCTTTCTGGGTGTCTGACACCCTGCCCATGGGCTCCTTTCAGAACTGCCTCATCCGGGTGACACCGCGGGGCCGGGAGGCTCTGGTGACTGATTTTGGACTGGCCAGGGAGGTGGTGGAGCTGCCTGTGAAGGATGTGGAGAGGAAACTTTCCCTGGTGGGCTCTGCTTTCTGGATGGCTCCTGAGATGCTGCGGGGAGAGCCCTATGACCGGAAGGTAAAGCTCTGCTTCCCAGCTCCTCTCTTCATCCTCAGAGCTCCTCAGGGGGTGTGGGGGGAGAGAGAGTGTCTCCTCTGCTTTCAGACATCTCCCAACAGGAGAAAAATTTTCCTTCTTCCCTGGGAAATGCTGTTCTGCTATCTGGACCTTTGCTCAGTAGTGCTGTGCTTAGCAACTTGGAAGTTCTTTGTGTGGTTGTGTTAAGTTAAAACTTTAAGGGAAAGTGCTTGGACAGACAGTGAAGCCTCTCTGAAGAAGATGCTGACAAGTAACAGCCCAATGAGCCTGTGTCAGGATCTGTGGAGAGTGGCAGAGTTGTGGCAGAAGCACCAGACACCATGAACACAGGGCCAGGCTTCCCACAGATGATGCTGGACTCCAAGTGGGGCTGTGCTGTGTCTGGGTGGGTTCAGAAGCCCAGAAGTTTAGAGGTTGAGTGTCTCCATTTCCAATGGGCTTTTTTGCTGGGCTTTTTATGCTTAACTAACAGCAGGACCTTGTCATTGGTGTTCCCCTTTCTCATGCTTTGCTCTCCCCCCCTCTCCTGCAGGTGGATGTGTTTTCCTTTGGCATTGTTCTCTGTGAAATCCTGGGCAGGATCCCAGCTGACCCTGAAGTGCTTCCTAGGACTCAGGTAATGATTTCTGTAGCCAAATCTAATGGTGTTTTCTCCATGGTACCAGATTGTGGCTTCTCTCTGGACCAGACAGACCTGTACACACGTGTGTGGTATTTCAGAGGTATTTCCATGAGAAAATCTGATCTAAACATTTTCAGTGCAGAAGTTCAGTGCATCCATAGTTTCAAACCTCAGGCTAGATCAACAATTTGAGATTAAGAACTTCTCTTTAAAGACCTTAATTCCAAATATTTCATTTTGCTTTGACATTTCAGCTTCTCCATTGAAGTGGCAGCTTGAACACAACTTGTGATCATTTCAACTTTCAACATTTATTTTCAAATATGTTGCAGTTTGTGTGAAAACAGGGGCTTCCCTTTTTAGGGAAGGCCTGTTTTGTTTCAACATTTGCAACATCTCCCTCCCACAGATTGGAAAATGAAAATTTACCCTGAACAGGGATGAAAATCATCAGGAAAACAGGAAATTGCTGCTTTCCAAGGAGCAATGCAGAGAATCTGCAGTGACATGAGATTATTCCATGTTTCTGTGAGACTGAACAGTGCTCCATCTGTGTTCACAAGATGCAGAATTGCCTCTCAGAGACTCTGAAGTCTGGAGGGACAAAGCTGTACTCACAAGACAGCTGTCTGGACACCTTCAGCTCTCAATTGCTGTTGGGAGAACAAATTTTCTGCAGTTCCTGGCCTGGCTGCTGCTCAGCACTGCTCCTGGTTCCTCTCCTGGTTTCTGCTTTTGTGGCTCTTGTTGCCTTGGTCTGAGCTGTTCCAGGAGGACAAATATTGCCCCAGAGGCAGAGCACAGAGCAGGTAGAGAAGCAATGGAGGCTTCCAGCTCGGATGAGGATTTGTGCAGTCCTGCCAGGGCTGATGTTGCCTCAGGAGCTTTGCTGGGGCATCAGGGAAATAGCTGTGATGGAGACCCAACAGCTTAAACCCATGAGTATTTTGGGCTTTAATCCCTTGAGAGAAATGAAGAGCTTCTAAAGGACTTTATAGCTGAAACTTTATCTATCTACCTTCTCCATTCTTTGCAGGATTATGGCTTGGATGTTGCTGCCTTCCAAGGGATGATCAGTGAATGCCCCAAACGAGTCATGGACCTCACTGCTAGCTGCTGTCGGGTGAGATCCTTCATAGTTTTTGGGGCTTTTTTCGTTGGATTTTTATTTTATTTGTATCACACTTGTCTGACAGAGTCCAAAATTGTCTTGAACCCTGGAGAGCTTGACCCTGCTGCTCTCAGTGCCAGCACATGGGGCTGTTCCTTTGTGTCAGCCCCAGAGTGACAAGCAGGCTGGTGATGATGCTCAGGCTCTCCTTGAGCCAGGCTGTGGGCAGAGGCATCCAGCTGGTCCTCTCTGGATGTCACCGGCCTTGCTGTCACCAGCCTTGGCCTCACAGATGTCACCAGAGCATCATTCTCCAACCTTTCTTTAGCATAAAAGGCAATGGTGAAAGCTTGGGCACCTCCCCATGCTGCCCAAAGCCCCAAGAGGCAAAGAAGAGAGAAAGGGAGGATTGAAGTTAATCTCTGAAAGGAAGAGAGAAGGAAAGGCAGTAATCAGGCAGAGAGCAGAGATGCTGGGTGATCATAATGCACCTAAGTGCTCAGAGCTGAAGGTGGCAAAGGGAAATAAATCCTTGCATGAGCTGAGGACGTGTGGGTAACTTGCCTGAATCTTTGGAGTGATTCCCATCAGCAGCTGGCTCAGATTTCTGTGTGTTCAGATCTTGTATCTGTCATGGGTGGCTTCCTATTCCACTGGGATGGTGCAGGCTTCTGCCAGGCCTGTTCTGGGGCTTTTCTCTGTCCTTGTGCCATGTGCTGGTCTGGGGGGTTTCTGAAGCTGCTCTGTGGGGTCAGGCACAGAGGGAAGAACAGGATGGTGGAGGGGGAGGTGGGATGAGTGTCCCAGGCACCCCCTTTGGGTACACCCTGATGGCACTGTGGGTCACAGCCCCCTGAGGATGAGCTACACCAGGGAGACAAGATAGTGAGATCCTGAGTGTCATGGAGAAGCTCAGGGAATGTCCCATCTCCTTCCTGACACCTGCTTGCAGCCATTCCCTGCACAGTGCTGGCCCCTGCACCTTTGGGTGGGTTTTGGGGTGAGCCATTTCCACACTCTGTCCTACTCAAGGCATTTCAGGTTGTTTTTCAGCATCTCACTGCCCCCACACCTCGTCTGCAGCAGCCCAGGTCACCAGGTGGTGGGTGACACCAGAAAACTTCACCAGGAGGCATCTGACCCAGAGCAGTGCTGGTGATGGGTGGAGGTTGTGACCCAGCCTTGGCGGATGCAGCAGAACTTCACCCATCTCCTGCCCAGGGTGTCCTCTTCAGCTTTCTCTTCTTGTTCCAGGTGGAAGCATTTAAGAGGCCATCTTTCTCTGAAATCCTGGATGAGCTGGAGGATGTTGCAGAGAACCTGGAGCCTAAGAGGGACAATCAGCTTTCAGGCTGAGCTGCCTGCCTCCTCTGAGGCTCAGCAGAGAATTATCCAAACTGTAAATTAAGTGTCTGGGGGTCAGGAATGAGAAAGGAAAGTGGGGAAGGTAACGGATGCACTGGTGTTTGTTTGATCATAGTCTCTGTCTCTAGTTTCTTGGATGGAAACCATGGTTAAAAATGGAGAAGGGACTTTACCAAGGATTTATTTTTCCTAGCTCAGGCTTTTAACAGATGTAATTTGGACACTGAGCAGCACTTGTCTGTTTGCTTGTTAAAAGCAAAAGATCCTAGAGGGAGCTGAATTCCCTTGAGGATGCTTTCCAAATCCTGGACAGAAAGATCAACCTCTCCTGCTTCCCACTGCCTCCTCCCCCACCCAGGGCCTTCCCCTTCTCCATCCCCGTGACCTTGGGCAATCCCTCTTGAGGTCTGTGCAGTGTGAAGGAGAGGGGCTTGGGGGTGCTTGGTGAGACTTGGGGTTGCCTTACAATTCAAGGCCTTACAGCAGCCTTGCAGGACCAGGGATGCTCAGGGAGATGCTCTTGGCATTGGCCACAAATTGCACCAGGCATGGGGGCACCTGGCAAGGTTTGGAAAGCCAATTGAAGTCACCCCCAGGGTGCCAACCTATGGAGCTGGGGTGATGGGCAGGTTGTGCCTTTTTGAAAGGCAAACTACCTGACTAATATCTCCCCTCAGAAAAACTCTGTCAGACACATGTCCCAGCATCACAGCAGGCTGGATTTCTCCTCACCACTCTCAGCTGGGGCTCAAAGATGGAAGGTTTGCCCCCCCCTCCTGCTGCAGACATGGCAATGAGCTTGTGAGGCCAAAACAAGGCAGGGCTGGGGCCAGCATTTAGCATCTCACCCATTTCTCTGCCTGGCCAAGCCCCCATCACCTTCTTGTCCATGTGGGACGCCCTCAGAGGGCTCAGACAGCCAGGAAAGGACTTTGGATACCACTATGGGCTAGGGGAGAGAGCTGGGCTTTGGACCCAAACCAGAGGTGGAAAATATAATGTCTGGAAATGGTGTGGCACTACAATTAAGAGAAAGGGACAGGCAGTTGAGAGTCTGCCCCTAAATCAGCTGATTGCTGGGCCATTAGTTTGAATGATGTGTTCTGCTGGGACAAAAATGCCTGTGGGTGTAAATGGGTGTAATGTCTGTGCAGTGCTGGAGCTCTGTAGTAGTGGCTCTGTTATCTTAGACTGTAAGCTCTTGGAACAGTGATCATTATGTGTCCACCAAACAGTATTTGTACATTATTTAGCCCAGTGAGCCTTCAAGCTACAGCTGGTAGCTCCAGCTGGAGCCTCAGCTCAAGCTCTTGGAGATAGATTTAGTGTCCTCTATAGCCCAACCTTGCTGTGCCATGGGGACAGCACATGGGAGTGTCAGAGATTTGGTGGGAGAGATGCAATGGAGGAGCCTGGTGTAATTCCACCAGGGATCATAAAGAATTGGGAGCTTGCATGAAACACACTGAATGGCACCAGGGTAACAAGATCTGCTTCATCTTCAAGGGGCACCCCAGAGGTGCCACTGTCCTTTTGTGGGATCCTGAGTTACTTGCACAAGAAAACTTCTGCTCAGCATGAAACTCCCCAGCAAATGCCTCCATCCCAACTGGATAATGCAGGGGAGGGGGAGCAAAGCCTTGAGAAGCAGAATATTAAAAATTGGGGAAGATTTTTGACCTGGAGGAGCGAGACTGGCCACTTTTTGACCTGTACCAGTTTGCAGACTTTAGAGCAGTGAAATGGACTGAAATAGCAGTGTGCACAGCAGTGACTTGTATGTACTCAGTGGGAGCCAGGCACCAGCAGCATCACAGCAAAGTGTGGGGTGAAAATCACAGGGTGTGAATGGGGCAGGAGCTGGTTGCAGCTTCCCAAGCTCCCCTATTCCACAGAGGAATAGACTTGAGAGTGAGAAATCCCAACACCCAAAGAGTTAAGGGTACAAAGCCTTTTCCAAAGGCCATACCTGGGTTGCTCCCTGGTTAGAGTCAGTTCTTTCCCAAAGCCTTTCCTCAGCTTTCCCTCTGCTGCCTTCTCTCTGCCCTCCTCTGTGGGACATCCCAACCTCTCATGTCCTGCAGAGCAAGAACTGAGACTGGGACACAGTGGAAAAGGCATGTGGAGTTGTGTGCACTTTGGTGAGGCTGTGAAAGGAAGATTTTCTGGTTTTTATTTATCTGCTCAGGGGTAAGAAGCCTGCTCAAGGATTAAGCAGATCCAGGCAGGGGGTATTTTCTGCATTAGCTAGCAAGGTCTTAGCTGTGGTGGATCAAAACTGTGTTTTGGGGCCTGCCATGAGCCCCATCCTCTCTCATGGGATGGATCTCAGGTGACCAAATGACATCAGGTGCTTGCTAGAAGTTCCTTTGATGCCTGCTGCAGAAACAGGTGGGACTGAGGCCATCTGCAGGCATCATGGAGACTAGAAAAGCCAAAGCTGGGAGTCTGCGGAGAACAGAGGTGGTCTGGGAATATCTTGGGTGAATGTCATGGACCAAGATTTTTATCTTCATTGATGAGAGCTGGATGGAGAGGTGAGCATGAGAAACTTGCTGATATGTCCCCCAGGTCATATCCAGGCTCCCCCATGGCAGTCTGACCCTAAGTCCAGGTCATTGGTTGAATTTCATGTCTTGGAGTCCTGGCACTGGACTGAAGCAGCTGCATTGGTGGTCTGGAGGGGTCTGTGCATTGCAGGGGTTTTTTTCTTTCCTGGGACTGCCCAGGAGCTGCCTCCTCTGCCTCTTCCCTCTGTTGGCTGCTTGCTTGGTGGGTGCTAATGGTGTGGATGTGGCCATGCTGTGCCCCAAGGGCTGTGAATTCTTACATTGTCCATGGTGTATTTGTTTTTCTAAATGCTGTTTGGGAATAAAAAGTCTAATGGTTCTTTTCCACATCAGCTCTGTCTGCTGTTTCATCATCCTGGGTCTGCTGAGTGGTGGGGAGATGGCTACACATCAAGAGGCCATCAGAGATTACAGAAGTTAATCAGATAATTACAGTAGTTACTATTTAGGGTAACAATGTCTGAGAGCTTTATCTGAGATGCAGGTAGCCTCACCATCACTTGGTCTTTAAATCAAGGTAAAGCATTTCTCAAAAAAATATGCTGAGGTTTGCTCAGCCCCTGTGGGAAGCAGTCCAGGATGAGAATCAGGGGCTTACAGGAGCTCAAACCAGCCCAGCACTCCTCAGGTCTCTGAAAATCTGCTCTAGGCTGAAGGCACAGCCTATCACACCCTTTCTGCTCCAGTTTTTCCCCACAAACACCATTATGGTTTGTGTCTTCTCTTGACTGTCGAGTGTCCCTTGTTGCTGCTGGTCGGATGCTCTCTTGCCCCATTAAACTGGCCTGAACTTCATTTCTGTTCTCTTGTGGGAGTAATGGTATTCTTTGCCTGTCTTCCAGTTTATTCCATCAGCATAACTGCTGTGCACACCCAGCCAGTACATCCCATTTAGGTTGGAGAAGTGGCAGTCGTTGTACCACCAGGCTCCCTTGTACTCTGCAGCACAGTTAAAGGAGCTCATGTCATTGTCCTGGTCTGTTGTTGAAAATGGCATGTCCTTGTGGTATGATAAGGAGTCTCCTGGAGAGAGCAGACAGTCACACAATGAACAGAGAGCACAAGAGGGCTCCTGATGGGTCTAAGCACCCTGGGGAGCATTCTTAAGAATCTGGATGCATGGCAGATGCTTAAGAGATTCTTAAATCCTGCTCTGCTCTTGGGTGCCCAGGTTTCCTCCTTGGTCCTGGAGGAAAGAGTAGCATTAGCTCTGCCAAGGCTGCATGGCAGCCTCATGGAAAACTCATGGAAAACTTCTCCCTGCCTGGGAATCAAATAGCCAGGTTCTCCTCACCCTTCCACAGGTGCCTCCTCTCTTGCCCTGCTCAGATTCTCTGCAGAAATACCAAGGTCTGGGCTGCCCAAATTGCAGAATACAAAGAGACATAAATCCAGAGCATTGCTAGTGATGGGTTCACTCAAACCTGAGTGAAGGGGATTGAATATGGCAGAGGACTTTGCTTTTTAAAGTAAAACAAATATCAGGCTGTTACAGGATGCAGTGCTGCAGGCATTGAACAGACCCAGTCCTGGGAATGCCAAACCTGGGCAAATATTTCTTTCCAATACCACTAAAAGCAGAACTTGGCCTGCCTGCTGCAAAGCTGCAGGGAAGGTTACAGTAGATAAAGGGTTTCTCAGGACCAGGCTCCACATTTGCTGCTAAACCATGTAGCTGGGTTTGTAGGTGGTGCTCTGAGGCACTCCTGAGAGTGACACTGTCCCTGTCCTTCCCTGTACCCAAAGGTCACTCAGCACCCAGGGCATCATGACCAGGTTTTAGGAATGAACCCAAAATGTAGGTGGTAAGAGGAGTTTCCATGATAAAGGGCTGCACTATAAATGCCACACAAGCTCTAGAAAACTTTTCCAGGAGGCTGCTGCTGACTTACCAGCGTTCCCACCAAGGAAGTCCCCTAGAACCAGTTTGTATTTCTCAGACTCTCCTAAAACTCTGAATGAAGCATACTTTGCAAAGTAGTAGTTGTTTTCAAAGTCTCTCATGTCAATGCGGAGTTCACAGGGTCCTGGAAGAGAAAATGACAAGGTGAAATGGAGAGGAGACAAGGACAAGGAGAAAATGGGGAGGTGATGTGGGGGTGACAGTGAGCAAGCAGCTGGAGATCTGGGGGGCGGGGGGATTTAGGGAGCCCTGAGCTACTTTGAGAGGAACTCCCACTACTTGAGAGGTTATGACATATATTTGAAATTCCTGTTGCTTTCCTGTGATGCTCCTTTCCTGACCTGATATTGGGTGTCATGGGCACTGAACTCTGCATGCCCAGGAGTCCTCTGCACAACTCTGGCTCCAAGACTGCATGGGAACAAGGTGCCTGCCAGCACAACCAGTCCCAGCAGGAAGGTTTGTTGGACTGTTTGTTGGACTGTCTTGAGGGTAGCTCATGCAGCCAGCTTATCCTCTTCCCTAGGTTTCCTTTTTTCTATGTGCAATTCCCTCTGTGTGAAGGGCTGGTTAGGGATAACTGCTGGGACCTCAGACAGGTGCCAAAGGTTCAGAGCCCCTCACTGACCCAGTGTGGGACAGGGGTTGAATCCTCAGGACCCCAGGACAGAGCCAGACCTTACCCAGTGAGGAGAGGAGGTGGATATTTTCATTCCCCAACCAGAACTCTGTCAGCTGGTTCCCAAAGCCTCTCTTGTATGAGTCCCAGTCTCGCAAAAAGTTCACTGACCCATCCCAGCGCCTCTGGAAAACCTGAGGAAAGGGGAGAGAACCTCAGCCCCCCACAAGCTCCTGGGCAGCAAAGCCCCCAGGGATTCCCCCAGCATCAGGACACTCCTGTGGGATCCAGGAGACTGGACACATCTCCAGAGGAGGCCACAAAGATGATCCAGGTGCTGGAGCAGCTCTAGAGGCTGAGAGAGTTGGGGGTGTTCAGGCTGGAGAGGAGAAGGGAGCAATGGGGAGACCTTAGAGCACCTTCCAGGGCCTGAAAGGGCTCCAGGAAAGCTGGCGAGGGACTTGGGACAAGGGCTGGGAGGGATGGGATGAGGGGAGATGGCTTCAAGCTGAAAGAAGGGAGATTCAGATGAGATCTTAGGAAGAAATTCTTTGCTATGAGGGTGCTGAGCCCCTGGCCCAGGGTGCCCAGAGAAGCTGTGGCTGCCCCATCCCTGGCAGTGTTGAAGGTTAGATGGGGCTTGGAGCACCCTAGGCTGGTGGGAGGTGTCCCTGAGCATGGCAGGGGTGGCACTTTATGATCTTTAAGGTCCCTTCCAACCCAAACTAGTCTGGGATTCTACGGTTGCGATTTTCTGTGATTTATATGCTCATTTACACAGGGAATAGGTCTGTGGTGCTCAGGCTGCTCCTGGAGATGTCTCCAGGGAGAATCCCCTGTATCCACAGGGATTCACTCAGGTATCCTGGTGCCATCCTTTGCCCCTTCATAAAGTCACTGTAGGGACACAGAAGCCTCCCCCTCCTCACCCCACTCACAATCCATCCTCCTCCATCTGTGTCCATGTCACAAAAGATGGTGGTGGCATTGCAGCTGTGGGGGTAGATGGTGTACCAGCCACTCAGGAGCTTCCCTTTGCCCAGCAGCTCTTGGCAATTCTTGGCTTCTGTGCAAATCAGAGAAAGAAATGGAGTGGGAAGAGTTAGAGCCTGCTGGCTGCATCCAAGGAGCTCATCAGCCTGGTGTGAGCCCCAGCTGGAAGGATTCAGCAAACCCCACTCCAGCCTCTGAGTCAAATATTTTCATATGCTCAAGATGCACAGAAGGGTAGAGGAGCACCTGGGGCAGGAGGGGTCAGGACACCACAGACTTTGAGGTGTTAAAGCAGCTTAAGCCTCTGCACATGGCTGCAGCCCTATGGCATCCACATGTAGCCAGAGCAGTTTGCAGCTCATGGAGTTGTTTGTGGTTTTTTTTTTTTTTAATGACTAAATTCACACATGAACTCTGTGTCTGCTGAACCTGCTTGTTAGTTTCTAGTGGTTTCATCTTGGGAACCAGGACAATAATACTCTCAAAAACCAAGGCAGAGCTCCACCAGGACTGGTGGCTCAGAGGATGTGACTTCCCTGGCCTGGCTGGATTGCAGAGTAGACACAGGAGCTGCCTGTGGCTGTGAGATGTAAATTGTATTTCCCTGCTCCATCCTTCCTTGTCACTCTGAATTAATTTTTATTGCTGCCCTATCCTGACTTCCGGAGCAGGGTGTCCATCACCACAGGCTCTGTGCAGCCAACTGTGGGGTGAAGAACCTAGGATGAAACTCACCCCACGTGTCTGGAAGTCCAGGGTCTCCTTTTGTTCCTGTTGGACAAAAACCAGCATTGATTGATTCACCTTCCACATCCTGCCCTTCCCTCTTCCAGCCCCTGGCATCATTTGCATTCCAAGACAAATCCTGCTGCTTTGGCAGAGCACTGCAAGGTTAGGGGGGCACAGAGAAACCAGAGGCACAGAGAAATCAGAGGGACAGAGAAACCAGTGTTCTGCCCTGGATCCTCCCAGGCCCACCAAAAGAGACCCAGCAGCCCATCAAGGAGCCACCTGCATAGCTGGAGAAGGGCACAGAGGGACAGAGGGAGGTGGGGACCCAACTTCTGGAATAATAGTGGCACCTCACACACAGGGACCAGCTCTGTAGGTCTGGCAGGGACATGTTGAGGGATATGTTACACAGGAGCTGCCCTGAACAGGTCTGGGAGAGGGGCTGCTCATACCCCTGGCTAGGGCTGAGCATGCAGAGGGGCACAGCTGCCACCAAACAGCCCAATAGGGACATGGATGGGGACTCTTATCCCCCCATAGCTGCTCAGGACTGGTGTGTAGCTCTAGAACAGCCCAGGGTAGAAGTTTAACTAAACAATCTCACACCATAAATTCAGTGTGATTTACCTTTTGGTCCTGGGGAGCCAGGTTCTCCTGCTGGTCCTGCAAGAGAGAGAGGAAAATGCTCATCACAGAGGGGTCAGTCTGGATAAGAGACTCTGGGTCCTCAGGTGGCTGCTCCAGCTCCTCCGTGTGAACCCAAATGCACAGGGGAGCTGCCAAAGCTGTGCAAAGCCACTTTAGTGACTGTCCCAGCTCCCAGTGTCCCACCTCTGTGTTGTCCCTCTGGTCCTGCCAGCCAAGCCCTGCCTGCTCCCCTGACCAGCAGCATCTCCTGGGAAGAGCAAGACACAGGAAAGCAAGAACTGCTCCAGCTCCTGCACAGCTCTATCTCAGTGGCTTTTTGAGGGGCCTTCTTGTTCTCAGTCAGGCACCAGTGAGATTTAGGGCAACAGCTGCTTTTTCTGTCTCCTGCTGGGGTTTCAGCTGAAATCCTGCTTTTGGCTGCATATTCAGCATGCAAAGGGAAAGGTGTTCTTTTCCCAGCCAGTCAGTGCATGGCTGCTCAGTTCCTGGCTGCCACCTCCTGCTGGGAACTGCTTTCTTTAGGAGAGATACTTTCCACTGTCTGCAGCACACGGATGCTGCTGAAGACCTTAAGAACATCTTGGGTGGAGGGAAAGCTTATTTCTTGGTAGATGTCTTCTTCTTTTCAGGGTCTCACCCCATCACAAAGGATCCCCATTCTCTCCTTGCTTCACCAGGGAACAAAGGCTGGTTTGATCCCACCCTCTGGTCCAGAGGTTGCAATGGAATCACTGTCTGAGCCCAGGCTGGGGCTCCTGGAAGGACTCAGATCCATGTCCCTGCTCCCCAGATCTCCATGGTGGGGTGGGGGGCAGGTTTGACAAGGTGGGAGGTTGGGGGAGGTCTGATTTGGGAGTGGAACTTTAACGAGAAGAGTAGTGTCTGCCCCTGTGATGTGTTCCTGCTCAAGGACACTGTTTCTGGTGCTCACCCCATGCAACACCCACACCCCAATTCCTGCTTTTCCTGCCAAACTCTTGGGATGGTTCCTCGACCAGCTCTGCAGACCCCGTCTGCTCTGCATGCCCTGAGCCTGAATAAATGTATGGCTAAAGAAATGTATGGCTTAGAGCTGAATGTTATACATTACCTTTTGTGCCAGGTGGTCCTGCTTTCCCAGGAAATCCCTGGGCTCCCATTTCTCCTGGAAGGAAAGACTAAGTTTGTATCTGCACAGCATGAACTGACCCAATGGGAGATGATACAGACCTTGGGCAGCTGGCCAGAAACCAGGGAGCTGGGTTTTGTTATGTTCAGTCCTACAATATCTCTTACTTCTTTTCTTCAGTTTAAGCTACAGTACACTGGTATGGGCAGTGTAAGGCCTAATTAGCAGGTCACATTAATTTCTATGAGCTTTGTACATCTTGGAGCCAACCCATGGATTTTTCTGTGGTAGATCTGCTCTCCCTGCTAATGTGATTCACCATCTCTATGAGCTGGCTACAAAAACCCCTGGAGGACCCATTTCCCTTGCTTCCTGGGGCTGGGATGCCAGCGCAGTTCCCAAACAATTTCCTATAGACATGCAGGAGCATCAACCCCCCTTCCACCCAGCCTCTTCAACAAAGACTCAGAAAATAAAGAAATGTTTTTACTGCAGTAGAAACAAGTTGGTTATGACCCTTCACAGCCCAGGAATGTGGCTGGGCTGTGAAAGGCAGGGCAAAAATGACTCAATATGTACCAGCAGGTCTCTACATGGGTGTTATCCAGTACCCACAGAGCTGATGCCATCAGCACAGCTCCAGCCTCACCTTCCTTCTCTGAGCCCTGACCCACAAAGCCATCGTGTCCCTCAATGCTCATCACTGGGTTTGGGGCCTCACCTTTTGTTCCTGGAAGCCCTGGTTCTCCTTTTGGGCCAGAGGCACCTGGGATCCCTGGGCATCCTTGGAGAACAGCGAGGCGGTCAGCATCACCCAGTCCCAGGAGCCTGACCTCTGGGGAAATGAAGACTTTGTGGAGATTAACTGGCTTGGAGAGGAAACCAAACCCTCTGGAGTTCAGGAATAGCGTGAGGAAAAGCCACAAGGGTTGCAGTTTGGAGTGTTGTAAGGATTAACAGGATCTCTTGTATCAGAGGAGTGAGACACCGAATCTCTTTGGCTGCAGGGAGTTCAGAGGCAGAGGAGTCTGTGATTTGTGTCATTACATGCAGGACAAATACACTGCAGCTTAATACAACAAAAGCTGAGGGGTGCCTGGGGGTATTGGCAGCAGTGAAAATGTCATTGACTGCTTCACGGACAGCAAAGGTTCCACCCAGTTTCTTGTCACTGGGCACCAGCCCTGTTTGTCCTGACCCCAGCTCCCAGGGCACCTGCCCCCCAAAAAGCCCCTGCCTGGCCCTTACATTGCTCCACAGCCTTCAGCAACTGGGCCAAAGCATCATGAACCAAACCCTGAAATAGGAGGGAAAACCTTGGACAGCTGGTTGCTGGAGATCTGTCATGGTTTAATGATGGGCTGGCAATTAACAGAATGCCAGATGTTCTCTATTAGTGCCCCTCCCCTCCCTGATAAAGGAAGGAGAGAGAAGGAGGGAGTGAGACTGATGGGGGGGGAACTAAGCTACACGGCTTTAAGGAAACAGTAAGGATAAAAAGGAAAAATAATTTAATATAGACAAATTTATGGGAAAATGATACCATGTTCCTCCCCACTCCCTCCCCAGTTATGCTCTCATCACCACCAAGGCTGTAGAGCAGCCCTCGAAAAGTCCAGGCTGGAATCCTGGAATCAGCAGCAGTTGGGAGCTGGAGGCAGGAACATGGATCAGGACCACAGAGAGACGAATGGATGGAACCCTCCCAGGACGCCAAAATCAGCAGAAACAGGTAAAATCGGGCAAAGGGAAAGGCAAAGGGGTTTGACCCTCGTTATCCTTCAAATTTATACCAAGTATGATGCATATGGGATGGAATACTCTGTTTGGTCTATTTTGGTTGTTTATTTTGGCTGCTTACCCCAAAAGGAGGTTGCAGGTGTGAGCCCTTCACTCCCTTTCTCTTTCCAATGTTCCTCAGAACAGAGCAGTGACCTTGGCTCTGCAGACCATTCACTAGCCACAACTATAACCACTGAGTGTTATCAGTCCCAGAAGCAGACACTGACTGATAAATTCGCTGTTAATTTCAGCAAGTACAGCTACTTACAAGAAAATAAACTGAAAGTAAACTACAAGGCAGAAAATTAGCTCTACCCTGGCCCAAACTAGGACAAGATCCTAGCACTCGGGGGGAGGATGCTACCTACACCTTTAGGTTGGAGCCAGCAGGTTTGTAAAGGGGATGCTGAGGCTTCATTCTCCCCCTCCTCCCACCTGCCTCTGAATTTAAAAAAGCTGGAATTACAAAAATGAAGGAAAAAAAATCATATCACCCCCCAGGCTCCTCTGCTGGGGGGAGATGGACTAAGTTGTCCCAGCAGGAGGGGTTTAGGGGGGTTGTAGGGTTTGTGCTTTCCTACCTGGGCAGGTGTCCTGGGCATCACATCTTGATGCTGTCAGGCTGAGCAAAGCCAAGAGAGCTGTGGCCACTGTCCCCATAGCTCCTGTGGTCACAACTCCCCTTGGCCACCTCCAAGTGCTGTAGGGGGCCCTGACCTCTCCAAGCCTTTTATATCCACAGAAAGCCCCAGCTCCACCCCTGCCTTTGCCCACTGCCTGCTCTCAGCTCTGGGGCTCTGGTTAGGTCTCTGGCTGCTTCCCAGAAAAGCCACACTCCACAAGTCTGGCAGGAAAATTCCTGCCCAGCCTGCCAGACCACCCCATCCTCTGCACATTTTGGGTGACTTTCTCTTCTCATATTCAATTTCTAGGGGACATGAACCAGCAAAATCACTGCAAACAGCTCCTCTTCTGCTAAAGCCCTTTGCCCAGAGCAGAGTGTACCAGGTCAATGGGGAAACTGAGGCACAAAGCACAGGGTCAGCCCAGCTCATTCCCAGTGCTCAGCCTGCTGGGCAGCTTCATTTTGCAGCCCTCACACAGGCTTCAGTTCCTACCTGGTCCATGACCAATGGAGTTAAAACTCCATCTCCAGGCAAGGTCAGGTGGGCATAACAGGGCTGGGTGGTGTTTTTTTTTCCCCACCTGTTTTTTTCCTCCTGTCCCTGCTTCTTGTGACAGCCATAGGGATTACTGGGTCACTGTCTGGCTTTGCTATAGCTGTGTCCTGTGATTTTCTCCTTCATGGCAGCATTATTAGAGACCCTAACTGCTTCATGGAGCCTGACCCCCACATCACCCCCAGACACAGAGCCTGATCAGTTTATGAACATCAGCAGAGCACAGAATTTAAGGTTTTTTCTTCACATTGTTACATCCCAGTTGAGAGGAGACTGTGATTTCTTGGAGCCTTTCCCAGCTTTCAGGACACCAGAGATTCCCCTCAAGCACTCTCCCACCCTGAGATCCCTCTAATACCCCAAATTCTAATGATCTCTGAGATCAGCAGTGTCCTTGTTGATGCAGCTGCTATTGGGACTGCCACAGGACAAGCTCAGTCCAAAGCAGGTCAGGCCCCAAGGGCAGATTTTGGAACTGGCCTAGAGATCAATATGTCCTTAATTGCTTTTCCTCATCCCAGGATCCATTGATTGCACAGGGATGATTATATCACCAGCAATTCTTTTTTCTCTATATATTCTCCACTGAGTCCTTGGAAATGTCCCGTGTGAGTATCAAGTCCAGGGGCACTTTGGGGTTGAGAAAACAAGAATTTTAAGTGCCCTGGATGAAGGGGGAGCAACATAACCCAACACCTCTGAAGACAGAAATCCCAACAGTGAAGTCTCCAGAACTGAGCTGATCTTCAAGTCCCCAAGAGTTTATGGGGAATCTGCTTAGCAAACCAGAAGGCACAGCCTTGTAGAAAGCAAATTTTCCTTTAATCCTGAGCTGGGAGTCAAGTCCAGGGACTGAATGTTGCTGGGGTGGGACCATTGTCCCTCACTGAGCTAAAACTCATCTGAAACCCAGTGGTGATGGCAACAAGCTTTGTCACTGACAAATCTCCTGCAAGGAGAGGAACTGCACCCAAGCACCTCGTGTGCTTGAATGGCATCTCTGGGAGCTGCTGGACCTGTCTGCCAGCTGGTGCCTTCTGCACGACAGTCCTGAGCTCCATGTGTCAGAGCCTTTGGAGGTGATGCTGTTGCATTGCATTGCAGGCACTCTTGTCAGTCACAGGTTGTTAATATGGCCTTGGGTCAAAACTGGTGCTTTTGGACCCTGCTCAGCACCTCCCTGTAAGCCTGGCTATCAGGGCTCATGGATCTCTTTCTCCCTCATCCAAAAAACTGTGTTGGATTTAAGGAATCCCTCTCCTCAGCAGAAGGCTGTTGGAATTCAGATTTCTGTAACTGCTGACAGAAATTGCAGACTCAGTGGAAGAGATGTTTCATCAGTAACCTGGGCTAAAATATTATTACTGAAGGCTGTAGGAGCAGCAAGAAGAGAGGCTGGCCACGTTTGTGGCATTTGACAGGTCCTGAAATAACTGAAATAATCATCACACCCAGTGAGAATTACATCTGCTTCTCTTGTCTTCTGGGTGGTAAAGGAGCAGAGAGCTCCATCTGAGGGGAGACCCAATTCATTTTCTGGATCCCATGGGTTCAGAACCCGTTAAAAAAGATCTGCAGAGACTTTGAATAAGCTGCAGAAACACCAGCTTAAATTTCAGCCACAAATCTCAGAAATTTATTTGGATGTTGCTAAGGAACCCAAGGGTAGATGCTGTCTGACTCAAGGAATGCAGTTGCCTCTCACTGTAGTTGCAGCCTCCCTGTGTGGTTGGAAGATGCCAGTGTTGTTCAGGAGTCATCAGATTCCCATGTGTAGAAGAATCTGCTCCCACAAAAACCTGGGAGATAGAGGAATCTTCAACTTCTGTATCTGCTGTGCCCTAAAACTGCACTCAGCCATAGCAGAAGCACCAAGCCAAGCAGGAAAATGGGAAAATTCAGATGCAATATTGCCAGCTGGATTAGGCTAAAAGTCCATCCTGTGGGAAGCCAAAATCAGACATTCCAAGAAAACATTTTGTGTGTAAATGTGGAGATTCTTCAGTTGCTCCTGGGTCCCTGGAGTTTCATGTTTCAGAAAAAAACCCACAACCATTAAACTGCAGTGCCCCAGCCACCCAAGGATCTGTGCCATGGTGAGGTGCTGTGCTGATCTGGGTGTTTCCTCTGGGGTCTGTGTTTTCCAGGTGATGAAAAATAGGTGGGTTTTAACCCTTTCTCCTTGATTCTGGATTTTAAAAAGCCTCATCTGCCCAGTGACAAGGCTAAATATAGCAGCCTGCAGCTCATCCTGGCCTCACACTTTGACTTTGCCTCTCAGCTATCACCCACCCACCCACATCTGCATTCCCTCCAGCCCAGACTGGTGCCATCACAGTGTGTGTGTGTCCTCCCCATTTTTCCCAGGATGAAGAAATTCTGGGAATTCTTTAGGAGCTGTGCCCTGGTACCCAGCTGCAGCCAGAGAGTCAGTGGATGTGACTTCAGCTTCCCTGGACCAGCCCACTCTCCACCTGCCCCAGCTCCACACGGAACCAGGTCAGCAGGGGATGCATTTCCATTGCCAGGTTTACTCCAGGGAATCCCACTTGGAAAGTGTCCTGCATCACCAGAGGAGAAGGGAAGGGGAAGTCCTAATAGGTCTGTGCTTGGAAAAGGGAGCTGTGAAGTGCTGATGTTCCTGTGCTCCAGCAGGGACATTTTATTATGATTGAGAAAACCTTGCTGCAGCTCCAGACTTGTCCAGGCTGGGATCTCTTTTTCCTCTCTAGCAAACTGCTGGCTTTTCACTTAGCAGAGTTTTCCTTTTGCCATGGGAGCACCTGAGCTCACCTTATTTCCCTGCAGCCACCATTTTTCTCATGAGCCACCTGTAATCCTCCAAGTTCCCCTGATCTGAAGGGATCCACAAGAGCAGTGGAAACTGGGGCTTCCTCTGCAGCTTTTCCACTCCCCAGCCACAGCCTGGCAGGACCCTGAGGCTCTGCTGGCAGCTGCAGGCTCTGGATACATGAAATATCTGAACACATTAAATACCCAGCCCAGAGACTCACTGCACTGTATGATCTGTTGTGATATTCATGGAGAAAACAGCTAATTTAATTTTGCTTTCATTCATCAGGCGAGAGCTCATCTCGGAATATTTATTAGCTGTATCTGTGAACGTTTCTTAAGGAAAAAAATATCTTTAAATAATATCCTTAATGTAATGCATGCTCAAGAGAGCCCCTAAAAGGAGCTTCTGTTCTTCCCACCCAGGCTCATCCACGACAAGAATGTTCTGAGCTCATTGCTGAAGCTTTCAGTTATTAAAATTCCAAAATTAAATAGAAGAGTGTAGGAAATGTCACATACCATTCAAATCTGCTAGAGAAGAAGAGGTTACTTTATATGACAAGATGCTTCACCATTGTTTTCTATTTCCTTGCAGGAACAAGAATGATTTGCCAGGAAATAGAAAATCAAACTATTTCTAGGACTGTCATTCCTGGGGGGAGGAGAGGGTGTGATACAGACCCTGGCAGACATGAGCCATGCAGAATAGAAGGTGACACATTTCATACAGGTGACATGGGGAGGGAAAGCTGTGATATCCTTCCCTCCAGGATCTCAAAACCTTACTTATAAAATCATAGGGAGAAGGGGAAACTGCCTTGCAAACACCCTGTTTCTGATGGGACTGGCAAGAGGGTTCAGTAAAAGAGGACAGAACACCCAGAAGTGACAAGAAAAATGTATTAACAAAAAAAAAAAGCTCCACAACAAACCAAACAAAAGCAAAGCCCCCAACCAAACCAAAGCAAGCAAACAAAAAAACCACAAACCCCCCAGATGTTGTGAGATTCCAGCAGGTCTCTTCTAGTGCTGTGGGATAAATTATCCTGAATTTCATTCTATTCAGCTATGACCTCCCATTACATTTTACAGCAGAAGAGAATCCATATTTCTGGGAGGTTTGTCACCCAAAATTCCTGCCAGGCCAGGAGCTCAGCAGAAGGCAGGAGATGAGGAGTGAGTGTGCTTCCCCTTCCAGACACCCGAGGCAGACACCGAGTGTTGGGCATCTCCCGGTTGGTTTTACTGGGAATTGACTTAATTTCCGACTGTCTGCACTTCTGTAGAGAAGGGGCTTGGGCTGATGAGCTGTCTGCTCTGACTGTGCTGGGAAATCGGGCAGTTTGAAGAGGTTTGGTGAAATACAGTGTTTGTGGCAAAGAAACGAGCAGCTGGGACGGGAGTGGGAGAGGGAGAGGGAAGGGGCAGGGACAGAAGAAGGGAGAGAAGGTGCGGGACAGAGAAAGGGACACGGACAGGGATGGGGACAAGGGCAGGGACACTGAGGGACGGGGGTGACAGGGCCAGGGTAGGGCCCCGACCCCATCTCCATTCGGTGACCACGGGGGTCACGGCGAGCCTGGGCACTCCTCATCCTCCGACCGACCGCGGTTCTGCTGGGCCCGGCCCTGCCTCTCCCCGCCCCGGTGCCGGGTGTCCGGGGCAACGCAGGTCCCGCGTCACGGCCCGGGGCCGATAGCGCTGCCGCAGCCATGGCAGCCGGGACCGGGAGCGTTCCCCGAGGGGCAGTGACCGGGGACAGAGCGGAGGGGACGGACGGCAGCGGCTTCTGCCCCGCACGGGGGCTGCCCCGGGGAGCGTCCGTCCAGGTACAGGGGGTGGGCAGGGCCGGGACCGCCGCCGGTTCCGGAGGTGACCGGGGTTCCCAGGCACCGGAGGGGTTCGACCCGTTCCAGCCTGCCCGGTGCCCCACGGCTGGGAGCTGTGTCCGGTGGGTGACACCGGTGGGTGACACGAGTGGATGACATTCCTGCTGCTGTCCGCACACCGCGGGTTGCCGTGGACCCACTTCTGCCGCCCGCTGGCTCTGCCCCCAGGACTGGTACACGAGTGGGTGGCTGCGGTTGCTGCAACTCATGTTATGGGTTTTATTTTTAATTAAGGGTTGTCACTCCTGTGCCACCAGGCGGTCTGATAAATACACGCATATAATATCAGGACTGTGGCAGAGCTACAAGTCTTATTATTACTTCTAATGCACCAGAAGTAGGAAACCAAGCTTCTTATTTAAGTGAGATTTACTTTAATTACTAAATTTTCATTAACTAAGAAATATATATTCCAAATGTCTGGTTTTGCTTTAACTGATTGGCTGATGATAATTGACCAAGTTTTAGTCAAGAGCAGTGAAAGGAGAAAGCTCCAGCCAAGGTCTGAAGGGTGGAGAGTTAGGGATAACCATCTTGCTTGGCATCCATCACCTTCACACAACCCAGCACTATCTGTGAAACGTTTCACCAGTGTTATCTACTGAAGGGTGACAGTGTCTGTTTGGGGGCAGCAGTCACACTGATCTTTTAAGTAAGTTGTGTGTAAAGATTTAATATCCAGTCACTTCACCTGCATCTGACAGCTGAGGACTTTGTGCTTCCTGCTGGTTCCCCTCTGTTTGGAATGGAAGAACTTTTAGAGAAACTGGTAAAATCCTGGCTGAGTTCTGAAGCCCCTGATTAAATGAAGTTGGGATGGTGATCAGACTTTAACTGTGTAGCAGCCTTGGATTCCCTGGCCTCATTAGTCCTGTTGCAGTAAGGAGGAAATTTCATTAATTCTGCCCTGTCAGTTCTTGCTCAGGTGTTTGTTCTCTTTTGTACATTACAGAGATATGAAGGACAGTTCTACATGGACCACCAGCATGGGAAGGGGATTTGCTACTGGGCTGATGGTTCCAAATTCACAGGTGCTCTTTATCTTGGCCATGTGGAAGGCTATGGGACCTTGGAATGGGCAGATGGCAGAAAATTTCAGGTAACTGGAAAAATGCAGTATTTATACTGTGGTTTCCTTGCCTTTCAAAGTCAGGGTTAAAACAGGAAAATTGGAGTGTGGGGTTTTTTTCAAGCAGCTCCCTTAGTGTTTTACTCCAGAGCAAAATTGCCATGCTCTGATCTCCAGAGACTTAGGACACTTTTCAATAGTTTAGCTTTGTCTGTACTTGATTTTTGCATGGGGAAATATTGAAGGAACTGATCACAGAATCATTTAGGTTGGAAAAGACCCTTAAGATGAAGTCCAACTGCTAACCTAACACCAGAAATTCCACCACTAAACCATGTCCCTAAATGTCTTTAAATCCTTCCAGGGATTGGTACTGCACCACTGCCCTGGACAGCCTGTTTCAGGGCCCCACCATACTTACAGTGAACAGATTGTTCCTAATATCCAACATAAATCCCCCTTGGCACCACTTGAGGCCATTGACTCTTGTTCTGTCACTTGTTACTTGGGAGAAGAGACCATAGTGTCATGGCCACACTTGGATACCCATATGAGAAGACTGAAATTTCTGTCCTCTGAAGTTTATGTGCTGCTGAGTCTCTTCTGTTGGCATATCTTATGCTTGGAAGGCTATAGATACCCTAAATTGAGCTACCATTGTAAGAAAAATAACTGATTTCCAGATTCTTTGTCTGCAGATGCCTGTCAGATGTGTTTGTTCTGGCTGGGTAGGAAAATCCAACCAGAAATTTGTCCTGGCCTGGATGATAGCAGCCTGGATAGTGAATCTAAAATTGGTCAATAAAAAGATATTATTAAAAATATTATTAAGATATTATTAAAATATATTAAGATCTTATTAAAATAATATCTTAGTCCCTAAAAGCATCAGGAAGTTTCATGTCAACATTAGATCCAAGTATAATTAAATTTAGGGACTTCCACTGTGCTGGAAGATTTGTGTTTTCTGTTAAATGGACCAAAGTGTGAGAGCTTTCTTCCAGAGCATCTCCAGCAAGTTCTGCTCTGGCATTAGGGGGTAGGTCAGGTCAGAACCAGCCAGGTTAAATACCACCCAGACTGTAACTGCACACCTTGACTGCTCTCTACCTGATTCTAATGAGTTCCCTTGTTTCCTAAGGGGCTGTACAAATGTGATGAGCGATTTGGACCAGGGATTGAGAGCTACCCAGATGGCTGCCAGGACGTGGGCTTGTGGCTCAGGGATCACCTAATTAAACTCTGTACTGAAGTACCAGGTTCTTTTTCTCTCCTGGATTATCCAGCACACCACAAATACTTCGATGGGAATTCTCAGAAGTATATTTCACTTGAGGAAGACCCCTATCTCCGTAACTACAAACACCTCCCTTTTGATGATGAGGATATTTGTCCTGAGGGAGTCTTTGTGTATTCTCAGAACACAGATCACCTCACTTTGACTCCTTCCTTCCTGGAAGAATGTGATGCTCAGTATTTTTGTAATAGCCCAGAGCTGCCTGAGGAGGACCCTTGGCCTGTTGCAAACGTAACCCCTCTATTGGTTAGAATGCAAGTGCATGTTTATAAGCACAGGTAAGTGTTGAGAATTAGATTATTGTCTATGGATTTTTAGAAATTAATCAAATGTGGTTGTTATTTTCAGAGTGATTTTCAGCTGTGCTCCAGACTGTTTCTCATGGCCTTGCAATCACAAGTTGCCAATGAGATTTTTTTTTAAAAAAAAGAGACAAACAATGTACTCATGTCTCAGTTCACAGATTACACTCCTTTAAATTAAACATCAGTTTTGTCCTGGTAACACCTCTAAAAATAGTCTGATTGCTCGTTAGCACGCCAGAGTTTCTGGCAGTTCAGTTTTGAAAGGAATTGGGAGGCAAGGGCTGCAGAGCCCTGTTCTGACCTTACCTGTTCTCGGGGTGTTTTGTCCTGCACAGAGGTGGAAATGAAGAGAAGCCCAGGGCCAGATTCTTGACAGCACTCACAATGTGGGCAGTGACACCTTTTGCAGTTGCCTTACACTTCTTCCCCTTTAAATCTGTACAGAGTGTGCTGCAACAAGTCTGCAGCTGGTAGAACTGTTCCCATAGCTCAGTCCTTGTTTCTGGAGATGCTCTTTGGGCCCACAGAGTATTTTTGCTTTTTTTGGTAGGAACACAAGCTATATAATCATATATTGGAGTCATACTTAAAGCAGGTGGTGGAACTTAAATCATGAACAGATGTCATGAGTGTGCATGATGAACTGGTTTCATAGAAATATATGGTAGTTAGATTCTGTTTTCTTATTTTATTGCCTGGTCAGCAGCTGTATGGTTTTTAACTTGTCTGTATGTAAGATCTCTGTGCATCTGCCTTGTACACCAGTTTGCCTCCCTGCCATTCATATGAGCAAACTTACCCAGTCTGAAATAGTTCTTAAAAAGACAACTGGTGCTATTTTCCCCTCTTGCTAACTGCATATTTGATTCTTGATGTGTGTTTTGCTTTCTTGCCATAGCAGACCAGGAGTACCCAGCTGCTTACATGTCCCACTCTTTCCTCTCCTTCCCAAGGCGCTGTCAGGTAGAGTTCACTCCAGATATCAGCCCCATCCTCCAAGGAACCCGTGGTCCCTTTGGCCCTCCAGGACCTCTGGAACTTGCAGCAGAGCAGCTCATTGAGAGGGCAGCACAAGGAGACTGTGAGGGGGTCCGGGCAATCCTGAGGAATGGGCTTGCTCACCCAGACACAGCTGACAAACGTGGATACACAGCACTGGCTGCAGCTGCTGTAAGAGGCTGAGCATGGCTCCTCACACACAGTGAGAAAATTCCTGGTCCAACAGGCTAGATTTAAGGGTTTTTTCTTGCTTTGTTATGTTTGTTATGAAAGGAATGTTCAGCAAACAGGAGAAGCAGAAAAGAGGTGGTGGTGTGAGCAGTGGTTGTAACAACTGGTGTTGTGTTTAACCCCATCTAGTAGTTAGAAAGTAGATGAAAAATGGACGTGCTGCACCCAGTGAGATGTGGTTCAGTTCTGAGTCTCTGTTTTGTGGGAAATACAAACTTGAACCAGCTTAACAGTGCAGAGCATCCCTACTTTAAAATGGTGCTGTCAGCTCTTTCCACGCCCAAAGCTTAAGTGTGTATGTTCAGGTGTGGATGTTTCCCTCTACAGGTTCATTCCCACAATGATGTTATCAATCTTCTTCTTGATAGTGGAGCTGATGTGAATAAGTGCAATGATGAAGGATTATCTGCTCTCTCCATGTGCTTTATTCTCTTTTATCCAGAAGAATCTTTCAAGGCTAATATTGCTGAGAGGACCTTGCACAGTTACAAGGTTTGGATAATATTATTTCCTCAAGCTATAAGATTGCTTCTTAACTTTACTGGGCAGGGAGGGGAAACCTGTTGGAAATGAAGTACCAAATAATCCTCAGCTGCTCTGAAGTTGCTGTTGTGGTTCCAAGATGTTCAAGTGGCCCATTGCTAAATTGGTGAGACTTTAATGGGGTAAGAAAAAGGGGAGTATGGTTTGAGCAGCAACCATAAAGCTGCTCAAACTTCACAGAAGATCAATGTGGAACCATTACCTCTCATTTTGGAGGTAGTTGAGGTAATTCAGAAAGAAGAGGGGTTCTTCCTGCCTGGCAGTCTCTTGAGATTCTGCAAGGGAAACTTTTGTTGCTTCCACTTTTCCTCTGAGTTGCATGTGCATCCAGATTTGAGAACAATCTTGTAGATCCTACTTCTGGGTTTTCTTGCAAACTAATGCAGGCTGAAAAATCTGTGTCTTGTTTTATTTCAGCAATGTTTTTTCCTTTTAAGCCAGGTGATGTATACTGGAAGAAACTTTTAACTCTTTTAAACTTGCTTTAGACACTATGAAAACTGAAAAAGAAAAATAATGTTATTTTAAGAGATTTTATTAAAAAAAACCCTCAGTTACAAATTGCTTCTAAAGGTTTTCCCTTACAGTTGTTACCAAAATGCCATCATGATCATTATATCCTGTGCTGTGTTACAGATCTGATGTGTGAATATACTGAATCAGGCACTGGAAAAATATTTTTTTTCCTTTTTGTAACCTTCTTTTTCTAAATCTTTAAGGGGAACAAACAATGTGAGTCCTCAGGAGTGGTCAGTGTGGCTGAAGGCATCATCTCAGAGTAAGTCTCATGCACTATAGAAGAGACAACCACTCTCATGAGCCATTTTGTATAAAAAAGTCAACAGTATTTTACAGTATTTCATGGAAGTGTGCATCCATCACAGGTAAAGATATTTTTTTGTTTGTTTAATTGGTCAAATCTTGATTTCATGCCAGTAGGAGGTGCTTATTGCTTATAGACTCGTGGGACTTGTGTCAGTGATGGAATTTTCAGTAGAAATGCAAAAGGCACCCAGAATATAAAGTCCTAACCTGGCACAGTTCCTGCACCACTTTTAAGAAAAACACTGTGCCTTTGTTTTCTTGGGCTGGATGAGGTATGACTGAGGAAAGAATTCCAAGGGATCTTCAGTGGTGGGAAGCTGCTTCTTTCATGAAACAAATTTAGGACTAAATATTTACAGGTCAGGAGTGACGGGTGGAGATGCAGAGAACCTTTCCTAGCTTTGCTTGTTGTTCCCACCAGGAACACAGGGATAGCTTTTTCCTGACATTCCTTTGTTGTGGAGGGCTGAGATCTGCTGTCCCTGCTCAGGTCACCTTGCTTAGGTCACTGGGATGTGACCCTACAAGCTGCTGCCTCTTCCCTCCTCATCTCTGCTCCCTGCAAGTCACCTCGGTCCATTGGCTTTTAGAGTTTTCTTAGCAGGTGCTAATAAGTTGTTCTGGTATTTTCTGTGTTAATTATAGACAACAGAAAAGATGGGAAACAATCCAACTGCTGCTACGCCGAGGTGCAGATCCCAACGCATCCTGGGTCTCCCCTCACCTCCTCTTCTTTGCTGTGAAAGCTGCAGACACAGAAGCTGTGAAACTCCTCCTAAAAAGGGGAGCAAGGACTGATGTGCGGCTGCCAGCTGAGGTTTTCCTGGGTTATCATTCATAATGTGGGATTTCCAGATTTGTCCTGCAGCCTAACTGCCCTACTGTGAAATCTCCTGCCTGGCAGAATAAGTTTTAGTGTGGCCAGAAAGCTGATTAAAACCATCATCCCCTTCGTAGACACTTTCTATTTTTTGTAATAGAAAGAAGACAAAGCTCCTCTTGGTATTTTGAATATTATTATGTTTTTTGGTTGCCAAGCTTGTGAGTGGCTGGGGAACACTTGGGAAACTGCTCCTCAAGTGGGTAAATGTTGAGGGATTTAGTAGCAGGAGCTGCAGTGTTACACAGTCCTGTAACAGCTCCAGGAAAGAGCTGGGGGCTCTTTCTGAGCCACAGCCCTGGGAAGAGAGAGTTTCAGTTGTTCTTTGATAAAAACACTTAGGGTTGTTTAAGTGCTGCTTGTGATAACCAGGAGTCCTGATGCTATCTCTGTGTTTTCAGCTTGGGGGGTTAACACCTCTACACATTGCTGTCTCCATCCCTGGGGTGGAAGGGGTCCAGATAACCCAGAACCTCCTGCACGCTGCCCCAGAGATAAATGCGAGGGCAGAAGATGGAAATGAAATATATGGTCCAGACAAGGTATGGAGTTTGCTTTTTGAGATCTTTCAGCTGCTGAAATGCAAATGCAGATTGGGCAGGGAGCTGAGATTCCTGCCTGCTTGGTTTCACAGTGAAATCTTTGTATCCCACTGAAAAAGCCTTAAAAAAAAGCAAAAGCCACTTGAGGTCTATAATATTGGGTTGCAGTGAACATATCCTTCTGAATTTAGTGTGCCACAACGTTTTTTTATCATACCTTCTAGAAGGAAGGGTTTAAATGTCTCGTGTGTGCAGTCCACTAAAAATGCCCAAAGATAAGACTGCATAAATAGTTGTTAGAGGACTTGCTTTGTTCCATCTCCATGGATCTGGCCTCATCTTTTCTTTCCTTATTTCTCTTTTCCTTGAACCCAGGCTCTGTCTGCCAGCTTCCTGCAGCACTCACTGTGCCTCCAGTATTTCCAATTAAAAGAAAAATTTAAATTTGAGCCCCACATTATTCTGTCACATCTTAGCAGTTTGGGTGGGTCAGACAGAATTAATCTGTATTTCCTCCCACACACACAAAGGGAAGATAAAAGGAGAATAAAGATCAGGGATTTTAAGTTAGGAAATGAAAACGGTTGAATACAAATTTACTATCACAGGGGAAAGGTAATAACATGAGGGATAAAGTAACAAAGCATAAAAATATATACAAATATATACATATATATACATATATGTATCTGACCTGATGGATATGGGCTCTCTGACAAGCATGTGGCAGCACAGCCAGCAGAGAATGGGGAGAAAAGAGACAGAGGTGCTGACTCATAGACCTTAAATAAATGACATGTGAATGAGCTTGGCTGAAGGCAGGCTCGTGGTGCCTCCCATTCCTTACACTGTGTCATCTGGCTCAGGAGAAGTTACCAACATCTGTAGGTCTCTCAAATTAGTGGGGAAAAAAGCAGCCTAGCAGATGAGACCTGAATGTAGAGGAGAAAGTAGAAAAAGGGTGGCTCTTGCTTTTGTGGGGTTGAACAAGTCTTGCCCCTGATTGAGATCCAGACCCAGGGGTTACCTGAGAAGTTTTTATTCTGTTAATTTCTCTTTAAACTGAGTTGAAAAGGTACCCATGATTTCACCTGGATTCCTCAGCTTCAGTCCAGAAAAGCCAGCTCCAGTGGCCCAGGGGTGGGCACTGTGCAAGTGAAGAATGAAGCTGGACCACCACGAGAGTACTTCTCCTCCTATAGTGGTCCTGTTCCTGAAGAAGGTGGAAGGACTGCCCTGCATATTGCATGTGAAAGAGAGGATAACAACAAGGTAGGATCAGAGCCACTCACAGGGAACTGTTCTAAGCTAATCTGGAAGTACACAACCTGGCAGTGAAGACGTTTCATTCCTCTTCAGGGAGCTGACAGTTCTTAAGAAGCAAACCTGCATATTCCTGAGAGTGGCAGGATTGATGAGATTTGATAATTTGGCTGGTTTAATGCATGGCACCACTGTGCTTGGGGTTCTCAGTCATGAGAAAGTGGATTTGTGATTTTACTAGAACACCACACTTTAGTTAAAAGGTTTGAGTGTGTTCTACGCTGCCAATTTTATTAATTATCCTATTGTTATTAAATTTAATATTAAAAACTTAAGGTTATTCTGATCTAATTCTCCCTTTTCCTGTTGCACTTCCCTACAAAGCATGCCAGAGATGTTATACGCCTTCTTTTAATGCATCAGGCAAACCCAAACATGTTATGGAGTGGCCATTCACCACTGTCCTTAGCCATTGCCAGCAGGAATGACTTGGTGAGTGTCTTCATATTCCTTCATTTTTTTGGCATCCTTCTCCATTCCTGTCTGTCTTGCCTGATGGCAGCCAGTTTACATAATGAGTGGTGCCTGCAATTTTCAGTTAAAATAATAAAGTTTTTACTTTTCTTTCAAACCTTTGGATTTTTCCTGACTTGAACTAGAGGGGTCAGTTCATGGAGCTGGGGGTGGGGGGATGTTTTTTTAAGACTCTTGTCTTTCCCTGCAGCATGCTGCATGTTTACCTTGGGGAAGGGGATTCACCATCTCTGGAGGGATTACAAAGTGGTGTAAATGTGGTGCTGAGGGACATGGTTTAGTGATGGCCTTGGCAGAGCTGGGTTAATGCTTGGACTTGAGGATCTTTTTCAAGCAAAATGATGATATAATTCTATGACTATGATATGAAGCAGCCAGATAGACTGGGGGACTTCTTGGAAGGCACTTTTACCAAAGGTGTTTTGGTTTATGAATCACAAGGACTGGAAGGTGCAGGGCTGGGCAGATTTCTGCTTCCCTGATTCCTGTTCTCCAGTGCACAGACTCTCCAGCACTCCAAGTCCTCCTTCCCAGGGCTGTCTCCATCCCTTCTCTACCCAGCCTGTGTTGATGCAGAGGCTTGCCCTGACCCAGGACCCTGCCCTGCCCTCATCTTGCTGAGTTCCCTCTCCTAGCATTGCTGGAAGGTTTATTTTAACTGAGAAGGCAGTGGGAAGGCACTGCTTGGGCCCTGCTATGTCCAGAGCAAGCAGGAAGGTAAGTGAGGGATGATTAACCCAAAAAAAAATGAAAACCACTGGTGGGTTAAATTTTTGTGTGCTGATGCATCCAGGACAAATAGGAGCTGGATACACCATGGAAAATACTGTAAACTCTTAGGGTCTCAGCTCATCTCTTTGGGGTCTCATTCCTGCTGCAGTGCTGTCAGAAATGGCTTTCCAGTCACTCACTGGTCACATTTGCAGGCAGTGGCTGAACTCCTCAAACATGGGGCTGACCCAAACCTGCCACTGAGTGGAGTTGTCAGAAGTGCCCTCTGTGCAGTGCTCAGCACAGCTTATGAACAGCAGAGAACAACAGCACAGAGAATTGCTTTGGTGAGATAACATCTTCCTGTTGGTTGTTTTTTTAAATTGCAGAAAAAGTGATGGTTGTCAGGTCCACTGAGTGCCCTTTCTCTTTAATGTATAAGCTGATTTTTTTTTCCATAGCAATTAATCTGTGTTTATTCCTAACACTGTTGGTTCCTGTCCTGAGGAACAGCTAGGAAAATGAATTTTAATTATTTGAGTGAAGATAACCTCCTGTCTAGAAGAGGAAAAACAAAATTAAAGCCAACTGGGATGGTCATAGTTCTCACAGCCCTGCCAGTTCTACCCATGACCATGTTGATAAACAGAACCAGCCACCAAACTGAGAGATATTTTTGGTTTTGCTGTTATTGTAGAGTGCTCAGTGCTGCTTGTGATGAGGTGCTGCCTCCTCTGTGATGAGGGCAATCCCAGTGTTTGGCCTTGTGGAAATCAATGTTTTTCTCCTTTTTCTCCTCATCTATGGAACACAGGGTGGTTATTCAGGATGCAGCTGGGGAATTTGGAGATAAAGAGAAATAAATAACAACTGTGTGCAGGAAGGTTTGACTTACACAACACATGTAAAGAATTGCTCATCACCTCCAGAGAGCCAGAAGAAACCTATGTTTCAGTTCCCAGGATATTCTCACAAATGGAGGTCAAGCTCTTATGCTCAGCCCTGTCTCTGTAGCTGTCACATGAATGCATTTTTTGGAGAATAATTTTATTTTTCTGCTTGGCTGTGTAATGATTTGCTTTCTTCAGGTCAATAAGCTGCTTGAAGCAGGAGCAGACATCCTTGCACCAATTACTCTTGGGGAGGGCCAGGGCAAGCCTGTGGGGACAGCAGTGGACTATGCTTACTACAAATACTCCCAGGTATGATTTCACTGACCAAAAGTATCATGAGTCAGCACCTCCTCCATCCAATGCATGTGGCCTCGTGTCCTTACCAATTGCCTGAGGCTTTCTTCAGAAACCTCCATGAAAATATGCTCTTCCTCTTCATTTGTTCCCACCCAAACTCTTCTATGATCCTGTCATTCTGCTTTGAAGGAACATTTGACAGTTATTTCTATTAATTTGGGAGCACTCACCAAAATGATAATTGGGACAAGCAGAACATCAAACCAGGACATGTCCCATGACCCACATCACTGATTGCTCTAGGCCAGGAGCTGTCAGGTTGGCTTGAACTCTGAGCCTGTGCCAGTGTTCCTGTCCCTGGTTTAACTCCTGATGTGTTGCAGGACAGGAGGATTGCTCACACACCATACCACACACTGTCTGCAGCAGAGCAGGAGGTTTTCCAAACCCGTCGATCACTGCTGGAACACATTGCAGAGAAGCTCCGTGAGTCTGTAATCCTGAAGGAGAAAGAGTGGGACCAGGACGAGCTGAGAAGAGCCAAAAAATGTTAGTTTGAGCCTGGGTAATTCAAGATTAAGGGTAACATCACCTGGTGTGAAGGGGGATTTATTGTTTATTTCAGTGTTACTGTCTGAAATGGTAACTCCTGCTAGAAACTGCTCCTATGTCTTTGGTAAGGAGAATTAGGGGTTCTACAAACTAAGGAGAGTGCCAAAGGCATGTGAAGAAAACCTGGAGATGAGTTTAGTGCTTGCCAGCTGCTCCCTTATAAAACTCCACACAAGGTCTATTACCTGTGTTGAGGAGTGTTTGAGGGAACTTCTTCCTCTTCCATGGGAGAGCCTTGGAATTGCTTCACCTTCCTCCAGTGCATGGAATGGGATGCAGATGTACTGTGGGCTTCTAGCTTATGGTCACTGCTTATGGCAACTCACATCCTTTACTTAGACTCTCATTGTATCAATTTCCTTCTGCAAAGAGAGTAGCAACTGAATACATACATTAAGATGAATTGGGTTACATCCTGCAAAGTGATCAAATGTTTGGGGAAATCAAGCCCAGAATCTGGGTGACTGAACAGCAGCCCTTGGGGCAGAAGATGGGAAGGGAGCCCAAGCTGTAGGATTGTCACCTTTGCACTTCAGCAAACCTGTGACTGTGACCTTGTGACCAGGACTAAGAGCAAATGAACTGGGGGGTCGTTTCCTCTTGGCTGTGACATAGCAAACTGGCTCCTTTTTTCCTTGCTATCTGAAGCTTGTCGATGAAAGATGCATTTTATGATTTATCTACAGCTGACAGAGCCAAGCAGACCTTTCATAAACATGGATCTTGTGACTAACATTCTAATTCTCCAGTCAGAGTAGTGATTTTTGTTTTCCTGCTTTTTGCAGCAGTAGATTTTGCCGTTCATACCAAGGACAGAGGGAGCCATCACCTGGAAGAAATGAGGTAGGGCTGAGATATTGCATTCCAATATTGACAATTCTTACTCAAAAATACTGTACCCTGGTTTTTCCCTCACCAAAGCCACTGTGACCCTGTTTTTTGTGGTTTTTTTTCTCCTTTTCCTCTCAAGTCAGCTGCAGATCCCTTCTCTCTCTGCTCTGATCACATCACTACTCATCAGCTTCAGATTTTGCTAGGGGTCTGCACAACATCAAACGTCCCTGTTTCTGTTGGAAACCCATTGACAACTTTCAGACCTTAAAGTAGTGTGAAAGTGCTAAGAAACTGGCCCATGCAAATTCTGTAGCTCTAGAAATTGCAGGAAATACCTGGATAATTTGGATGTTATTCTTGGAACTGCGTATTAAGAGAAGTTTCAGTAATAATGGAAATACTTGCCTCAAGGTTATGGAGTTCTGTTGTCAGCTTCTCCAGCTGCAGGGAGCTCCCAACTTTGCCTCTGTATTTGAATCAAGAGGAATTAACGTGGGAGTCAGGAACTGGGGCACTTCTGAAGACACAAATTTTAGGCACCATTTTTGTTGAACCAACCTGGATCAACAAGTAGAGCAGAAGATGCAGAAAAAGCCAAAGAACATAAAGAGAACCAGAAAGCTGAAGTAGCACACAGATTTTGCAAATAGATGTGATGATTTGCAGAGAGAGATGAAACCTTGACAGCTGTTGGGAAAGGGTTCTCAAATGCTTTAAAAAGATGGAAATATGTAGTCCAGGTTGCACTTAGATCTCATGTCCTGTTTCACAGCCCCACTGGAAGCCCAAGTGCTTTTCATTTGCTTTTCCAGTGCTGGTAGAACTTCTGGGATGCAGCAACCTGAGTGTCCCTCCTGCCCTCTTCAGTATCCCAATGGATTCCAGCAGGGCTTTCCAAGACTACCCTGCGCTAGCTCTGACCTTATATAATCCATCCTGCCTGCCAGTTTGGGAATGTGCAGTTCCAGAGGCTGTGCTGTGGGCACAGGGCAGCACAGGGTGATGGTGCTGGGTTGGTGAAGGTTCTCATGGTTCTCTGAGGGAGCTGGGGGTGTTGAGGCTGGAGAAGAGGAGGCTCAGGGGAGACCTCATCACTCTCTACAACTCCCTGAAAGGAGGTTGGAGCCAGGGGGGGGGTTGGGCTCTTTTCCCAGGCAACTCTCAGCAAGACAAGAGGGCAGGGTCTCAAGTTGTGCCAGGGGAGGTTTAGGTTGGAGATTAGAAAGAATTTCTTTCTGGAGAGGGTGATCAGGCATTGGAATGGGCTGCCCAGGGAAGTAGTGGATTCTCCGTGTCTGGAGATATTTCCAAAGAGCCTGGATGTGGCACTGAGTGCCATGGGCTGGGAACCACGGGGGGAGTGGATCAAGGGTTGGACTTGATGATCTCTGAGGTCCCTTCCAACCCAGCCCATTCTATGATTCTATGATTCATGGGACATTTGACCTCTCCAGGGTGTTCCTGTGTGCTGCCTTTCCAGCTGCCGTGTGCTCCATCCCCTGCAGACTCCCGTGGCAAGTTCCCAAGTCTCCCATTTCTCACTGTTGAAGATTATTTTTGTGTTGTAGCCATTTCTTTCAGTTCTGCCATGAAACCTGCTTGTCACCTTGAGGAACACCCCCACCACACCAAGTGCTCTCATTTTAAAACTGCCTTTTTTTTCTAGGCTGCACCTTTTTAAGTACTGCTACCAGTGTGGCCGCTCTGTTGGGGTCCAGCTGGCCCCTTGCAAGAGGTGCCAGGCGATCTTCACCTGCAGTGAGAGCTGCAGGAAAAAAGCCTGGGCTGAGAGGCACGGGCAGGAGTGCAGAGCATTGATGGGTAAGGAGCTGGGGATGGGGGGTAGAGTCCTCCTGGGAATGGGCCAGCAAAAGAGGTTTGGGAGATTAATGTCAAGAAATTGAAAGGAAAATGATTTGTTAGAAATTATTGAATTAAAAAGATTTGAACCGGTTTGAACCGGTCGGAACCGGTATTAATCTGTTTGAGCTGGTTGGAACTGGTTTCTTGTCCCAGAGGCAGCAGAGCTGACCCACAGGAACACGTCTTGAGTTTTTATCTTTTATTCCAGAGAAGATTTCGGCTCCCGCAGCTCCCCGTGAGAGCAGCACAGGAGTGAGGAAAAAATCCCTGGCAAGAGGAGGGGAAACGGAGGAGAGGGAGAGGATGAGAGGGAGGAGGAAGTCAGAAGTTGGGATCAGTGGAAGGGAACATCCCAGGAAATGAGGAGCGAGGCCTCTCCTGGCACTGCGGGGGGTGCACAGGGTTCAATCCCTTTGTCATTTCTGCTCTGAACTCCTCAGCTCAGAGCTGATTTCACCCGACGTGGTTGGAGAAACTGAAGCTAAAAATCTCTTTTCAAGGTGCTTCATGTAAGCTCAGTTATGGGAATGTCCTTGAAACGCAGTTACAGAGTTAAATAAATGTTTGGAATTCAAAATCCAGCAAACTTCTGGTTGGTTTCATGGTCTAATGCTATAATTTTTTTTTATTAAGGAAAAAAAAAACATTGCAGAAGAGTTTTTGAGCATATCAAGAGTGGCTCCGTGGCTCTGGGGGTGTGGGCTAAAGTTAGAGACTTAAAATCTTTATATCCTAATATCTATGTGATATCCTTTGAGATCCTTTCCACTTCCACTACTGCTGAAGTGGAAAGTCACTTCTTCCACCAAACTGCCCAGGAGAGCACCACCAGCCAAAAGACTTTCAACCAAACCAAAGAATTTCTTCCCAATATCCAAGCTCAATCCCAAGAATTGACGTGGAATTTCTGCAGGAGTGTGTTAAAGAAACTCTGCCAACCACACCCCCAGTCCTGGAGGTGTCCTGCTTTGGGAAAGGAGATTTTCTGTCTTGTAATTTTGTTTTCAGCTCAGTCTCTTGTGAATCTCTGAACTTGCTCAAATGACCAGCACGTTCCTGTTCAGTGCCTGCTGCTGTTTGTAGTTACTGCTGGGGAATGTTATGCAGAAACAAGGCCACTGCTCTGTTCTGAGGAAGATCTTGGGCTCTGGAAAGAGAAAAGGAGTTAAAAAGTAAAAAAGTAAAAAGTAGTAAAAAAAAAAAAGTAGAAGTAGTGAAAAGGTCACACCTGCAGACAAGTTAAATGACCAAAACTGACCAGAGTATTCTGTCCCATGCGTGTCTTACTTGGTATAAATTTGAGGGATCACGAGGGTCAAACCCCCTTCTTCTTCTCCTTCTTCTTCTCCTGTTCCTGTTTGCTTTGGCATCCTGGGAGGATTCCATCTGTTCCTCTGCCTGTGGTCCTGATCCATACCAACCTGAGTCCATGTGTTCCTGCCTCCAGCTCCTGACTGCTGCTGACTCCAGAATTCCAGCCTGGACTTTCCTAGGGCTGCCCTGCAGCCTCGGGGGTGATATGAGAGTTATTTTCCTGTATATTTGTATATATTTAGTAATTTTTCCTTTTTATCCTTACTGCTTCATTAAAGCTGTGTAGTTTAGTTTCCAGCCCATCAGTCTCTCTCCCTTCTTCTCCTTTCTTTATCAGGAAGGGGAGGGGCATTAATAGAGAGCATCTGGTATTTGGCCTAATTGCCAGGCCAGTGTTAAACCCTGACAGGTGGTCAGGAGATGAACCAGATGTTTCCACCTAAGGTGGTATGCAAAGTCATCCTGACTTGCTGGGGCTTTTAATAGATAAGGACAGACCCTTGTGAAGCAGCTCTGGATGTCTCACCCATGGGTGGATGCACTTGCTGGGAAGGCTTCTCCAAATCCTCGCTGCAATTGGGGCTCCCCAGTGCCTGGGGATCTGGATGGTGGTGCAAGTGTGATGGATCTTTCTTAATCACTGTCCTTTCTCTCCTGTAGTAATGATTTGATGCGTTACCCTGTATGTTTTCTGTCTGCCTGCTTTAGATACCTTGTTCTGTTAATTTTCTTACTTTGTTGTATTATTTAGCTATCACCAGGAAAACATGCTGGCTCTTTTCACTCTGGGGTCCAAGTCTCACTACCATCCTCAACTGGCAAAACAGCGAGGGAGGGAGGGATGGCTGGTGGGACAGCTGGGTGGATAGTGGGACAAATGGAACAACAAGAAAGGCAGAGAGATGGACAGAAGGTGAGAGAGCTGGCCAGGTGGATGGTAGAACAGCAGGAACGGGGGGCTGCAGGCAGGACAACTGGCTGTGGGGACAGCCTCCTGCCTCCCCAGGAGGAAAAGGCCAACACCAGCCTGGCCAAGTTCTGCAAGGTGCACAGGAGCTGGAAGAACATGTCAGTGTGGCCAAGTCCAAGGTCAACAAGCTGCAGGCCAAGAGCCATGAGATGGGAGCCAAAGTGGGACCTTCCTCCTACCTCACAGCTGCCTCACTGCTCTTCTCTTTCCCCATTAGAATGGACTCAGAAAGCAGTGAAGCTCTGGACCTCCAATGCTCCCCCTGAATCCCCAAATACCTCACACCCACACACACAACTCCCACCCACCCACACCTCACCAACCCTGGTGAGACAATAAAAAGCATCAAGCAGTAATGGTTGCTGTGAAGCTGTAGTTGAAGGTGTGGGTTGCCCCATGGTGTGACACCAATGGGCCCCAGTGTGGTGCCCACAAGATGGATGGACCTTATACAAGATGGCTGACCAGCTGGTGAGCCAGCACGCCCCACAGAGCAACACAGCAACGCAACCCATGGCGGACCACACCTCATCCTGCTCCACGGTACACCCCAGCCACCTCCCACCCCACACCAGCCCTACGGACATGCGTGTGGGGAGCTGTGACCAGGGGGGCTGATGTGTGGGTGCAGAGAGAGGGTGGGACCCCAGGAAGTTGGGGGCTGCAGAGCTTGGGTGACTCCGTGGGGCCTCTCTTGAGGCTGCAGCTTCCCCCTTGTCCTGCCCGTGTCCTTCCCCCACCTCTCCCACTCCGCCGTCCTCCTCGTGTCCCCTCCTGTCCCCCCCCCAATCCATCCATCTGTCCCCCCCAGTCACTCCCCCGCTCCCGGCGCCGCATGACCGACCCCGGGGGACCCAGGCGTCCGGACGGCGCCCTTCCCCCTCAGGAGTTTGGGCCATGGCGGAGGAGGGGCTGCAAAGAGCCCTGTGGGATCACACAGGGACTCTGTGGGGCCGAAGGGGGCATCTGTGGGGCCGAAGGGGGCATCTGTGGGGCAGAGGAGGGATCTGGGGGGCGTCTGTGGGGCAGAAGGGAGGATCTGTGGGCCACAATGCGGGGGTGAGGACCCAGCTTGCCTTCCCCTCCCCTGGCCCACTGGAATTTAGCACCTCGCGGGGACACTTGTCACCTCCCCGATGACAAAGTAGACACCGTGTTCGGGAACTGCAGCCAACTTCCCCCCACCCCACACCCCCGCCAGCCTCAGGGCTGGCCACACGTCGCCTGGCTGGAGAGGCGAGATAACAAACCCCCCCCCCCATGTCCCGATATAGACTTGACAGGGATGAGCTGTCACCACCCCAGGGGTGACGGGACATTGGCCAGGGGACCCATGAGTCCAGACCCCATAGATGGGTTGTCCCCCACCCTCCCTCCATGAGGAGCCAGGCATGCAAGCCCCATAAACCCCCATAGACAGGGAACCCAGCAGTCCGCTCTCCATAGAACCGACCCCCCCAAGGAACGCAGGTGTCCAAGCCCCATAGTCCCATCCTCCCCCCCACAAAGGGACTTGGGTGTCTGGGGCCCACAGACCCCCCACACACAAGGGACCCAGGGGTCTGGGCCCCATAGACACCCCAGATCCCAACATCCAAGGGGTCTGGGCATTCCGTGTTCGACTCTGTAGGTCTGATCCAAAAAGCAGGGTTAGGGTTGGATATGTGAGGCCCCGATGCCAGGCTCCCTGGAGGAATGCCATGGGGCTCTCCCCTCCCCCTCCCTTATCAGCCACCCCCTCCCCAGGAATGCTCCTCCCTCCCCCCCCCTCCTCCCCACAGCACCCTATAAATGCTGTGGGGCTGCGGGGCCCCAGTAGGTCCCGGTGTAGGGCAGAAAGAGAGAGGGTGGGGGTCTGGGGGGGTTTGGGGGAAAGGGAGGGATATGGGGTGCATACAGGGGTGGGGTGGGATATGGGATTGGGAAATGGGGTGTAGAGCGGGCTGGGGGGGGTGGTACAGGAGATCTGTGGGGCACTCAAGGGAGCTGTAGGGTGCTCAAAGTGTTTATGAGGTGCAGGGATCTATGGGGGCTATGGGGAACATGGGGGGCTAATATCTCTGTGGCCCACAGGGATATTCAGAGCACATAGGGAAGCTCTGGGGCAGAGGGGGCTATGGGATCTGTGGGCAGCATGGTGGGGCTATGGGCCACAGGGATCTGGGGCCATAGAGGGTCTATTGGGCACAGCGGGGGTATGGGAGCTATGGGGCACAAGAATCTATGGATCAAAGGTGTCTATGGGTGCTGTGGGGCACAGGGGTGCTGTGGGATAGAGGAATCTATGGAGCAGTGGGGGCTATGGGGATCTACGGGGTACAGGGAGTCAAGAGGCAGAGCCTCTTACCCTCCCCATGTCCCCCCCAGCTCCCTCCATCTCTATTCACCAGACTCACAAACTCCAGGTGAGGGTGCCGGCGTGGGGCAGCCATGGGGCTGGGCACTTCGGGGGGGAGGGTGGGCACAGTGCTATAGGGTTTGTGTATCACTGCAGGGCAGCTGGGCACCCTCTGTGAGTTCTGTCCATGGCTGCAGGGGGCTGCAGGCTGTCAGGAGAGGCAGCAGTGCTATGGGGGGCTGTGCATGATTATAGGGGCAGGGGTCCAGGCATGGGTCCGGACATTGCTATGGGGGTCTGGGTATTGCTGTGGGGTCCAGATGTTTCTCTGGAGTGGGAGGTCTAAGCATAGGTGTGAGGCTCCACGCGGGAAGCCCTGCATGGCTCTAGGGGGCTGCCCCATGGCTATAGGGCCCATGGCATGGCTATAGGGGGTCTATGCAAGGCTGTGGGTCCCATCTCTGTATCTCCACTGACAGTGCCAGGGGAAGATGGGGGACGCAGTGCTGGCAGCGCTGGGGGCAGCGGCCCCATTCCTGCGGGCGAGCGAACAGGAGCGACTGGCGGCCACCACCAGGCCCTTTGATCCCCGCGCCGAGTGCTTTGTGCCCCACCCACGGCTGGAGTTTGTGCGGGGCCGTGTGGTGGGGCGGCAGGGAGGGGAGGCCACGGTCCAGACTGAACTGGGAGAGGTGGGACAGGAGGGGCACAGGAAGGGTTAACGGGGGCAGGGGTGGGGAGGGGGCTGAGGGGTGGAAGGGGTTAATGGGGCTTTGGGGGGGGAGAGGGTTAATAGGGAGGAGGCTGATGGGGGGCAGGGGAAGGGGACTGGGAGTTAATGGGGGTGCATGGGGGCAAAGGGTTAATGGAGTGTGGGGAGTAAGGGGTGGGGATGGGGGTGAAAGGGTTTTATGGGGGGTGGAGGTTAATTGGGGGTGGGTGGTCACTGGGCACCATCCCTCAACCCATGGTAAACCACTCAATCCATGGGAAATACCCCAACCCACGAGGTGTCCTCCAACCTATGGGGGACTCCTTAACCCATAGGAGGTGCCCCACACATGCATGGGGCACCCCTCAACCCACAGGAGACCTCACAACCCATGGAGGATGCCCTCAAGCCACAGGGTACCCCCCAACTCCTGCCGTGTCCCTGTCCCCCAGACTGTGACAGTGAAGGAGGCCGATGTCCACCAGCAGAACCCTCCCAAGTTTGACAAGATTGAGGACATGGCCATGCTGACCTTCCTCCATGAGCCCGCTGTCCTCTACAACCTGAAGGAGCGCTATGCCGCCTGGATGATCTATGTGAGCCTTCCCACAAGACCCTGAGGCACCTGGGAACTGGGCTGGGCCTGTCCCACAACTTGTGGAGGGGATAGAAGCTTCTGTTATTTCCTTAAAGCTCATGGGGTGCACCTAGAACTGGATGCACCATCCACGCAGTCTATGGACTATCTAGAATGTGCTATGGCTTCTCCATAGACTTTGGGGAACCTAAAACCTGGTGTCCCTTCTCCAGAATGCCATAAGCCACGTAGACTCAAAGATGTCCCATCCCTGGACCCCTTGGGACCACCCAGGATTAGGATAACCTTTCTCCACGTCTATTGAGCCACTCAAAACCAGGATGTCCCCCCCTCCAGACTGGCCACCAAGACCTGGGATGTCCTCTTCTGGTGGGATGAGACCTGGCTCTAACTCATCTTACTTTCTTCCAGACCTACTCAGGGCTCTTCTGTGTGACAGTCAACCCCTACAAGTGGCTGCCTGTCTACAATGCTGAGGTGGTGGCTGCCTACCGGGGCAAGAAGAGGAGTGAAGCTCCACCCCACATCTTCTCCATCTCTGACAATGCCTACCAGAACATGCTGACAGGTAGGGATCTCCCACCAGGACCCCAAAAGAGAAGATCCCACCCTACAAAATATGTTCTGACCTAGACCTGGTCCTCACCTGGGAGGATGGGGAACCCCAAGTCCCCGAACATCTCCCCTAACTTCAGCCCATCCGACTTCTCTCTTCTGGCAGACCGAGAGAACCAGTCCGTCCTCATCACGTAAGTCCCCACATCCCTGCCCCGGAGTGGTGGGGTGGGATGGAGAAGCTGCCATGCAGCTCCCCACCATCTCACTGCTGTCCCAACCAGCGGAGAATCCGGGGCAGGGAAGACAGTCAACACCAAGAGGGTCATCCAATACTTTGCCACCATTGCTGCCATTGGTGACCGCAAGAAGGAGGCGGCCAACAGCAGCAAGGTGTGTCCTCAAGTCATAGCCCCTCAGTGGTGAGCTTCCCCCAACAATGTCCACACCTTGTCCTACACACTGTTCCACCCCACCAGGGCACCCTGGAGGACCAGATCATACAGGCCAACCCTGCCTTGGAGGCCTTTGGCAACGCCAAGACCGTCCGGAATGACAACTCCTCCCGTTTTGTGAGTGGGGCAGGGTCTGTGGAGAGGGGTCGATGGGGCAGGACCAGCCACAGGAAAGTGGCCACCTCCACCTGATTCTGTTGCTCTCCCAGGGGAAGTTCATCCGTATCCATTTTGGGGCCACTGGGAAGTTGGCATCAGCTGACATTGAGACCTGTGAGTGGGTTGAGGGGTCAAGAAGACAAAGTTTGGTATCTATCATCCCTCCCTCACCTTGTCCCACCATCTGTCTAATCCTCCATCTCTTGGTGTCCTCATTTCCTCACCCCTCCATCTCCTCATCCCTCCATCACCTCATCCATTCCTCCATTGCTCCATGTCTTCATCCATATCCATCTTTCCATGTCTCCATCCACTTCCTCATCCAAACCTCTCCCCACCTTCTCTTGCTCTCCCAGACCTCCTGGAGAAGTCCCGTGTCATCTTCCAGCTGAAGTCTGAGAGGAACTATCACATCTTCTACCAGATCCTCTCCAACAAGAAGCCGGAGCTGTTGGGTGAGTCAGGCAGGGGGACTGGTCCTGAGTCTTGGCCTTGGGTCTTCCCCTTCCTCCACTTCTCCTCTCTATCCTGGGGGATTTGGGCCTGGAAATGCTGAGTTTGTGTCTCTGTCCACCATGAGTAGAGATGCTTCTCATCACCAACAACCCCTATGACTACAGCTACGTCTCCCAAGGAGAAGTGACTGTGGCTTCCATTGACGACTCGGAGGAGCTGTTGGCCACTGACGTAAGGGGTGGGATGGGGCAATGGACATCCTGTGGAAAAGGAGAAAGGGAAGTGATGGGTGGAATGTGGAGATGGTAGAAGGTTGATGGAGGAGAGAAGGAGGGTAGAGAGATGGGAAGACGGTGTGTGGGTGGAATGGGGCTTGGGATAGAAGGCGGGACATGAGGAGTGGGGATGGGTGGGAGAAGAGATTGATGGGGGAGTCCTCAGGTGGATGGACAGACTGGAGATCAGGAAAGGGAGAGGGACACACAGACAGTGGCCAGCAGATGGCCACTCCTTCAGCTGAGCAGTGAGAGTGTCAAGGCCCTCTCCAACCCACTTCCTTCTCACCTCCCAGAGCGCTTTCGACGTCCTGGGCTTCACTGCTGAGGAGAAAGCTGGTGTCTACAAGCTGACGGGCGCCATCATGCACTTTGGCAACATGAAGTTCAAGCAGAAGCAACGAGAGGAGCAGGCAGAGGCAGATGGCACTGAAGGTGGGTTGAGTTGGGACAGTGGTACACACAGGTTTTGGGGACACACTAGGCTGAAGGGCAGGTAGGACCTGACTATGTGTCTTCTTCATGCTCTGCAGATGCTGACAAGTCAGCTTACCTGATGGGGCTGAACTCAGCTGATCTTCTCAAGGGGTTGTGCCACCCCCGGGTGAAAGTGGGCAACGAGTATGTAACCAAAGGGCAGAATGTCCAGCAGGTCTACTACTCCATTGGGGCCTTGGCCAAGTCTGTCTATGAGAAAATGTTTAACTGGATGGTGGTGAGGATCAACAACTCACTGGAGACCAAGCAGCCACGACAGTACTTCATTGGTGTGCTGGACATCGCTGGGTTTGAGATCTTTGATGTAAGGCCTGACGGCAGCTGGGGGGGTCTGGGGCTAGTCTCTCAGGCATTGGATTCAGCCAGCTGGAGGTTGATTTGAAGTTTCAAGTTGGCCTTGGAATTGCCCAGCTGGCCTTCCACTCATTTCCTTGAGTGCCAGCTTGCTTTGCATTATGCATTAACTCCACTGGGTGTTGAGTTGACTCCATTGACCCCATTGAGTGTCATGTTGGTCATGTTGACCCTACTGGGTCTTGTGTTCACCCCATTGGATGCACTGGGCATTATGTAGACCCCATTGGGTTTTCAGTTGACTCCACTGACCCCACTGGCCCACCCCTCTCTCCCTCCCCAGTTCAACAGCTTTGAGCAGCTCTGCATCAACTTCACCAATGAGAAGCTCCAGCAGTTCTTCAACCACCACATGTTCGTGCTGGAGCAGGAGGAGTACAAGAAAGAGGGGATTGAGTGGGAATTCATCGACTTTGGTATGGATCTCCAGGCCTGCATCGACCTCATTGAGAAGGTACCTCCCACCCCACAGCCTCCTGGGGGCTGGAGGTTCTTGTGGAGAAGTATCCTTCCAGTTGGTGCTTGCCAGGGACTGTAAAGTGGGTGATTGGATTTGTGCTTGGTTTCCTTCATGTCCAACGAAGTTTTCTTCTCCCTAGCCCATGGGGATCATGTCCATCCTGGAGGAGGAATGCATGTTCCCCAAGGCCTCGGACATGACCTTCAAGGCCAAGCTCTATGACAACCATCTGGGCAAATCATCTAATTTTGGGAAGCCACGCAACATCAAAGGGAAGACAGAAGCCCACTTCTCCCTTACCCACTATGCTGGCACAGTGGACTACAACATCCTGGGGTGGCTGGAGAAGAACAAGGACCCCCTCAATGAGACGGTGGTAGGGCTCTACCAGAAATCAGCCCTCAAGCTCTTGGCTAACCTCTTCTCCAACTATGCTGGGACAGAGGCTGGTGAGTGAACTATGGTTGGGTGATGGGTGGAAGGAGAAAGTTTCCCACAAGATGCTCCTTCTTTACCACATCACCTCACCTCTATTTTCCCCAGGTGGAGATGGAGGGAAGGGGAAAGGAGCCAAGAAGAAAGGTTCCTCCTTCCAGACTGTCTCAGCCTTGCATCGGGTGAGGGACCTCCCACGGGGAAGAGGGAAGACAACATCCCCGCAGAGGACAACCCCAAGACCCTCTGGTTCCTCCTCTGCTGCCTCCCCTCATCAGCCTCTTCTCTCTCCCCTCCTCCTCCCCAGGAAAATCTCAACAAGCTGATGACCAACCTCAAGACCACCCATCCCCATTTTGTCCGCTGTCTCATCCCTAATGAGCGGAAGGAGTCAGGTGGGTAGGGTTGGGCATGGTGATAGTGGTGAGGGTGGCTCATATCTGACCACTCCCTCTAACCCACCACCCACCAGGTGTGATGGACAATGCCCTGGTGATGCACCAGCTCCGCTGCAACGGGGTGCTGGAGGGCATCCGCATCTGCCGCAAGGGCTTCCCCAACCGCATCCTCTACGGAGACTTCCGCCAGAGGTAGCAGATGTGAACTACGGGTGAGGGGAGAGGGGTGGACAACCCTACTGGGGTTGATTTTGTGGTGTCCATCCTTTCTGACCACCAGGTACCGCATACTGAACCCCACAGCCATCCCTGAGGGACAGTTCATTGACAGCCGCAAGGGTGCTGAGAAACTCCTGGGGTCCATCGACATTGACCACAACCAGTACAAGTTTGGGCACACTAAGGTAAGGTCATGTGGTCTTTCTGTGGTCCCACCATCCACGTCCCACCATCCACCTGCTCATCTACAGCCCCATCTGTCCTTCCATTTACCCACCAACCCATCAATTCATCCATCTGTCCACCAACTGTTCCCAGCCAACCTATCTGCTCATTCATCTACTTCTTCCACCCAGGTCTTCTTCAAGGCTGGGCTGTTGGGGCTGCTGGAGGAGATGCGGGATGAGCGTCTGTCCCGCATCATCACCCGGATCCAGGCTCAGGCCCGGGGGCAGCTCATGCGCATTGAGTTCAAGAAGATCTTGGAGCGTCGGTGAGAGGGGGAGGAGTCCTCCTTAGGTAGAGACCTCCAGGGGGTCACCAGGTCCATGAGTTGGTAGCATCTGTGTCCCCATGATAGGGATGCACTCCTGGTGATCCAGTGGAACATCAGGGCCTTCATGGGGGTGAAGAACTGGCCCTGGATGAAGCTCTACTTCAAGATCAAGCCCTTGTTGAAGAGTGCTGAGACAGAGAAGGAGATGCAGGTGGGAGAAGGAAGGTGATGGTGCAGGCGTGTTAGGACAACCAATAATACAACTTGGATGAGGTGGATGGACGGAGGGTATCACTATTATTCTGGTGCAGAACATGAAGGAGGAGTTTGGGCGTCTGAAGGAGGCCCTGGAGAAGTCAGAGGCACGGCGAAAGGAGCTGGAAGAGAAGATGGTCTCCATGCTGCAGGAGAAGAATGACCTTCAGCTCCAAGTGCAGGCCGTGAGTGAGGTCACGCCCCACGACTACTTCAAGGGGGGTGACCACCAACATCCCCCCTGCCAAGCCACTCCTCTTGACCCACCCTCCCCAACTACAGGAGCAGGACAACCTCAATGATGCCGAGGAGCGCTGTGACCAGCTGATCAAGAACAAGATCCAGCTGGAAGCCAAGGTAAAGGAGCTGACAGAGAGGTTGGAGGATGAGGAGGAGATGAATGCTGAGCTGACGGCCAAGAAAAGGAAGCTGGAGGATGAGTGCTCAGAACTGAAGAAGGACATTGATGACCTGGAGCTGACTCTGGCCAAGGTGGAGAAGGAGAAACATGCCACTGAGAACAAGGTGAGGGCTGAAGAGGCTTGAGTCAGCTTGGCCTGGTTGTGTTGGGCTGACCCAAGGTCAGCTGGCTTGGGCTACATTAAGGTGAGCCAAGGCCCTTTGGGTTCTCCTGCATTGAAATAGCATCAATGGCCAAGACCATCCTCCCCCAGCTGTACCCTACCTTTTAACACCTTTCTCCTCCTGCAGGTCAAGAACCTGACAGAGGAGATGGCTGGGCTGGATGAGACCATTGCCAAGCTGACAAAGGAGAAGAAGGCCCTGCAAGAAGCTCACCAGCAAGCACTGGATGACCTGCAGGCAGAGGAGGACAAGGTCAACACCTTGACAAAGGCCAAAGTCAAGCTGGAACAGCAAGCTGATGATGTGAGTGTGGGCCTGTCCCAATGCAGGCACTGCCAAGGAGCTTCCTGGGGCAGAACTGGTGAAAACCAGAGGTTTCTCTCATTTTCTGTGTTTCCACGCAGCTTGAAGGCTCCCTGGAACAGGAGAAGAAAATCCGAATGGACCTGGAGCGGGCCAAGAGGAAGCTGGAAGGTGACTTGAAGCTGACTCAGGAGAACATAATGGATCTGGAGAATGACAAGCAGCAGCTGGAGGAGAAGCTCAAAAAGTGAGGCTGGTGTTCCTGTCATGGTGAGAGCTGGTTAGTGGATGCAGGCAGGGACCTCAGCTCTCTCCACCTTCTCCTCTGCAGGAAAGACTTTGAGATCCACCAGCAGAACAGTAAGATTGAGGATGAGCAGGCACTAGCCCTTCAGCTCCAGAAGAAGCTCAAAGAGCTTCAGGTGAGGGATCCAGGGTCTGCCTAGTTGGGGTGGGCTGCAGGGCCTCCAGCTGGTTGGGTTGATGAGTCTTCAGCTGTGAAGAGTCTGCAGTGGGTTTAGTTGACTTGAGATGAACAGAGTTTACAGCTGTTTGGGATGAGATGAGATGAGATGAGATAAGATTGAGATGAGATTGAGATGAGATTGAGATGAGATGAGCCGAGCCTGGTTAGGTCAGGCTGAGTTGAAGAGTCTCCAGCTCTTTGGGTTGACTTGAGTTCAAGAGTTTTCAGTGGAGAAGTTGGGTGGAGTCCAACCTGATGACAGCATCTCCATCCCTGGATCACAGGCACGGATCGAGGAGCTGGAGGAGGAGCTAGAGGCAGAGCGAACAGGCAGGGCCAAAGTGGAGAAACTGCGCTCGGACCTGTCACGGGAGCTGGAGGAGATCAGTGAGAGGTTGGAGGAGGCAGGTGGTGCCACCTCCGTGCAGCTGGAGCTCAACAAGAAGCGGGAGGCAGAGTTCCAGAAGATGCGGCGGGACCTGGAGGAGGCCACGCTGCAGCACGAGGCCACGGCTGCTGCCCTGCGCAAGAAGCACGCAGACAGCGTGGCTGAGCTCAGCGAGCAGCTGGACAACCTGCAACGTGTCAAGCAGAAGCTGGAGAAGGAGAAGAGTGAGCTCAAGCTGGAGCTGGATGACCTCAGCTCCAACATGGAGCAGTTGATCAAGGCCAAGGTAGGAGGAGGCCAAGGTGAATGTCTTACCTCCATGGTGGCCATCAGCCTGCAGCTTCATTCCTCTTTTCTGTTCTTTGTTTCTCCAAGGTGGGTATGGAGAAGGTCTCCCGTACGCTGGAGGACCAGGCAGCTGAACACCGTGCAAAGCTGGAGGAAACCCAGCGAGTCCTCAATGACACCAACACCCAACGGGCCAAGCTCCAGACTGAGAATGGTGGGAGTCCTGACCTATGGCATCCCCCACCTGAGAGCTTCACCCCTTGCTCCACATCTTCAGCCCCCATCCCACATCTTCAGCCCCTGTCTCACCCTGAAACACTTTCCCTACCTCTGCAGGAGAGCTGTCCCGCCAGCTGGAGGAGAAGGAGGCTCTCATCTCTCAGCTCACCAGAGGCAAGCAGTCCTACACCCAGCAGATGGAGGACCTGAAGAGGCAGCTGGAGGAGGAGATGAAGGTGAAGTTCCTGGGGTCTCTCTTCACTCTTTTAACCCCTACTGTGGTCTTGGGGTCTCCAGGAGAGTGACAACACAAGGTCTCCTTCACCCTCATGGTGGTAGCACCAAAAAATGAGTGAAGTTCAGTTTGGTTGGGTTGGGAGGTGTCATATAAGGGTGGCTCCATTAGGTTGTATTGGTCTAACAGTGGATGGGTCAGTCTGGGCAGGTCAGCAGAGAGGTGGCTGGGTTGGTCTACAGGCAGCTGGATGGAATCAGACCAGGTGAAGTAAAATTGTGCCAGCCTAAACGTGTCTGAGTGGGTCTAGAGGTGGTGAGGTTGGGTTGGGATGGTTTAAAGAAAGCTGGGCTGTGAAATACCACTGCTTCCTGAGTTGGAGGACATTGAAATAGCTCAATGTTATGTGGTCCTAATGGTCCCACCTTCTCCTGAAGTCCTAAGGAAAGCTGGTTTGGTCTAGAGGAGGTCTAAGGAAGGTTGAGTTAGTCTACAGAAGGTCTGGTTGGGTTGGTGTGATGAAAACCAAAACTAACTCAGTTGGAGAATCTCAAGATGGCTCTGTGTGATGTGGACCCAATGGTCCCACCTTTCTCTCACCCCTCCCAGGCCAAGAATGCCCTGGCCCATGCCCTCCAGTCGGCTCGGCATGACTGTGATCTGCTGAGGGAGCAGTATGAGGAGGAGACAGAGGCCAAGGCTGAGCTCCAACGCTCACTCTCCAAGGCCAACTCTGAGGTGGCTCAGTGGAGGACCAAGTATGAGACAGATGCCATCCAACGCACCGAGGAGCTGGAGGAGGCCAAGTGAGTGATCTCCCCACAGAGGAAGACAATGGTGGGCAACAAACACATCCCCAAGGATCCCCAACAAACTCCTCCAAGCTTTGACACCATCCTTGAGGGCAGTGGAAGGACCAAATCCTTCCTAGGGGCAACCTAGATTGGGTTTGGGGCTGGGCAACCTCTTGGACCATCAGAGTGGCCCATGAGGAGGTTGGAGGGTATCCCTCTGCTACCTGGGCAATCTGGTGGGGTGCCTTCTATGGGGCAAGGGAGAGTGGAGACCCCTCCATTGTAGAAGGATCTGGAGCAGCCTATGGGTGGAAGAAGGTTGGAGTTGGCACACTTACTCCATGGGCTACCACAGCCAGGTCTATTTGTTGTTCCCTGGGCAGGAAGAAGCTGGCTCAGCGGCTGCAGGAGGCTGAGGAGGCAGTGGAGGCAGTCAATGCCAAGTGCTCCTCCTTGGAGAAGACCAAGCACCGGCTGCAGAATGAGATTGAGGATCTTATGGCAGACGTGGAGAGGTCAAATGCAGCTGCTGCCTCCCTGGACAAGAAACAGAGAAACTTTGACAAGGTAAGAGTTACATGATGGTGGGATGGCAGGAGAAGGGAACATGTGGAGACACCCTGATCACTGTCTTGGTCCCAGATCTTGTCCGAGTGGAAGCTGAAGTTTGAAGAGTCACAGACTGAGCTGGAGGCATCACAGAAGGAGGCCAGGTCCCTCAGCACTGAGCTCTTCAAGCTGAAGAATGCCTATGAGGAGTCACTAGAGCACCTGGAGACCTTCAAGAGGGAAAACAAGAACCTCCAAGGTAAGACCACAGTATTCCCCTACCCACCTCATTGGTCTCCACCATGTTCCACATGGCCTGATGGGATGTCACCCATGCAGAGGAGATCTCAGACCTCACGGAGCAGCTGGGTGCCAGCCACAAAACCATACATGAGCTGGAGAAGGTCAGGAAGCAGCTGGATGCTGAGAAGCTGGAGCTTCAAGCTGCTCTGGAGGAGGCTGAGGTGAGCCAAGCCATGGCCCCACGTCTCCCAGTGGTCTGCTCTGTGGTCCTCAACATCCCCTCTGTCTTCCCCAGGCATCACTGGAGCATGAAGAAGGGAAGATCTTGAGGGCCCAGCTGGAGTTCAACCAGGTCAAGGCTGACTACGAGCGCAAGCTGGCTGAGAAGGATGAGGAGATGGAGCAGGCCAAGCGCAACCACCTGAGGGTGGTGGACTCACTGCAGACCTCCCTGGATGCCGAGACCAGGAGCCGCAATGAGGCTTTGAGGCTGAAGAAGAAGATGGAGGGTGACCTCAATGAGATGGAGATCCAGCTCAGCCATGCCAACCGCTCTGCAGCTGAAGCCCAATCCCACCTGAAGGGAGCCCAGACCCACCTCAAGGTAAGATCTCTCACCCCTGAGGAAGTCTTCCTGGCTCTCTGGAGCTGTTGGCTGACATCCATCCTGCTTGACCTCCCAGGACACCCAACTGCAGCTGGATGATGTGGTCAGGGCCAATGAGGACCTGAAGGAGAACATCGCCATCGTGGAGAGGAGGAACAACCTCCTGCAGGCAGAGCTGGAGGAGCTGCGGGCAGTGGTGGAACAGACTGAGAGGGCACGGAAGTTGGCTGAGCAGGAATTGATTGAGGCCAGTGAGAGGGTCCAGCTCCTGCACTCACAGGTGAGACCTCACATATCTCCAAGGAGTAAAACCACCTCCACCCAGAACCCTGGGCTTCTCCTGGGTTGAGTTACCAAGGATCTTGTCCAGCTGGGAATCCTCGAAGCCTGCAGAGATAAGCAGGGAGGAGCCCCACAGTCACCTCATGAGATCTTCTCCTCCATCCCCAGAACACCAGCCTCATCAACCAGAAGAAGAAGATGGAGGGTGACATCTCCCAGTTGCAGACGGAGGTAGAGGAGGCCATCCAGGAGTGCCGGAATGCTGAGGAGAAGGCCAAGAAAGCCATCACTGATGTGAGTGTTGGGGTGGGGCTGCCATTTTGGAGTACTTCCACCATAGGGTACCTTGGACCTTGGACCTCGTTCTCTGGTGGCTTCTTCCCTTGGGCAGGCGGCCATGATGGCAGAGGAGTTGAAGAAGGAGCAGGACACCAGCGCCCATCTGGAGCGGATGAAGAAGAACATGGAGCAGACCATCAAGGATCTGCAGCTGCGTTTGGATGAGGCTGAGCAGCTGGCCCTCAAGGGAGGAAAGAAGCAGCTGCAGAAGCTTGAGGCCCGGGTGAGGGAGCTGGAGAACGAGCTGGAGGCTGAGCAGAAGCGCAACACTGAGAGCATCAAGGGCCTCCGCAAGTCTGAGCGGCGAGTCAAAGAGCTGAGCTACCAGGTGGGATGGCTGCAGTTTCTTCCTTCTTCATCTAGATCCATGGTGTGGCCTAAACCTCTGCAGGGTTGGTGGGCAGAGGAACAGAGATTACCCAGAACATCACTCACTGCCCCTATAACCATGAGTTTAAAACATGGTGACCTGCTGGCCACAGGGACATGAATGACCCAGAAAGATGACCTAATGTTTGACTGGAGAAAGACCTGGAATATTGACCTGGTGGCCACAGGGACACCAGTGACCCAGGACTTCAATTGTTAACTTCATACCCAAAGAGACCTAGGACAGGAGACATGTCCTAAATTTCAGGACATGACCTGATTTCACCCATTAACCTGGTGGTCACAGTGTCACAGAGAAGCTAGAGCACAGCTCAGCCTCCACCAGTCCTTGCCCAGGAGGTCTCTAGGCAGGGAAACTGAGGCACAGAAAGAGCCCAAGAGAGATGGTCATGCCTTGGGGCCAATCTCCAGCTGCATCTCTCTCCTCCCTGCAGACAGAGGAGGACAAGAAGAACCTGCTGAGGCTGCAGGACCTGGTAGACAAGCTGCAGATGAAAGTCAAGGCCTACAAGCGTCAGGCAGAAGAGGCGGTGGGTACCTTGGGCAGGGGTGGGATGGGAGGGGTGGCTGGATGATTGAATGGTTGGGTGGATGGATGAATGGTTGGATGGATGGATGGTTGGATGGATGGATGGATGGTTGGAGGGATGGTTGGATGGATGGATGGATGGATGGATGGTTGGAGGGATGGTTGCTTGGTTGGATGGTTGCTTGGTGGGAGGGACTGGGAAGACCCCCCTGACTCCCCTGCCCGTGTAGGAGGAACAGGCCAACACCAACCTGGCCAAGTTCCGCAAGGCTCAGCACGAGCTGGAGGAGGCAGAGGAACGTGCTGACATAGCTGAGTCCCAGGTCAACAAGCTGCGGGCCAAGAGCCGCGACATGGGAACCAAGGTTGGACCTGACCCTTTTTTCACCCTTGTCCCATGGCCACTCCACAACCAGCCACTCACCAGTTTCCCCCCCTGCCCCTTTTCTCTCTCCGTACCCCAGAAGCTGCACGATGAAGAGTGACACCACCATGAATGACCCCACCATAACCCAACCCCATCCAAGATGGGGTCCTAACAAAGTAGAAGTAGTTAATTAACGACAGCCAGAAGATCCACGGTGTCTGCGAGTGGGGGAGGAGTGGGGGGAGGCACACAATGTTTCCTCACCCACCTCACCCCATAAAAACATGACCGTGGAGAAACATCAGTGGTGAAGAGGTTTAAATGGTGGCTGAAAGGGGTATCCAGAGAGGGTTATGATGTGGGGCTACGGGAAGGGGCACCAGGGAATTATGGGAAACAAGTTGAGGGGGTCTCCAATTAGGCTGAGTCCATGTCAGGATCTGGAAGAGAAAGACAAAAGGGTTGGAGAATATGGTGGACAAGGGGATCCAGGCATCTGGGACCTGCTCCTACCCCACTTCTACCTCGTCCCACCGCTGAGGCCACCTTGGTGCGGTAGGCGATGAAGCTGTCCAGGGCGAAGAGGAAGGAGAGGATGAGACTGAAAGTCTGGGGAGGAGGAAAAAGGAGTGAGATTTGGTCAATATGGGGGCAGGGCATGAAGTGGGGGCAAGGTTTTGGGGTTGGGAGGAGAGGGACACTCACGAAGGTGGTGGCTGCCAAAGCATCACGGGAAGAAGCCAAGGCCACCAGGGCCACCACAAAGAAGATTATGGTCCCGCTGATGGCCCGAAGGAGATCCTGGGAGAAGACATGAAGGGACACCATGGGGACATAGAAGAGGACATAAATATTGGAGGGGAATGCTATAGGGACGTGAAGGCACATCATGGGCCCATGGAGAAGGACATGGGGGGGGGTACACCATGTGTACATGGAGATGGGGGACACACAACGTGGGCACAGGAGAAGACACCATGGGGATACCAGGGCATACACGAAGGGAACATGCCATGGGGACATGAGAGGGGACACCATGATGGCACCTTGGGGACATTGGGAGATGCTGGGGGGATAAAGGAATATCCTCAGGGGACACACCAGGAGATGCCAAGATAAACATGGAAAGGATGCTATGGGGACATGAAGGGGACACGGTGGAAAAAGTGTGAAGCAGAGGTGGGTCTGTGGGTTGGTCGTGGGTCACATACCAGGCAGGGCCCATAGCCATGGGGCAGGTGGGGGGGGTCCCGCAGCAGCAGCCCCCCCAGGGCAGCCGCCCCTGCCAGGGTCTGCAGCAGGGCTGGGGCCAGTGTGGGGGGTGCGGGGGGAGCCAGCAGCCCCACAACAGCCCCACAGAGCACCTGAGGGACACAGACATAAGTGGGGGGGGTGCAGGCAGGGATAGCAGCAGCCCCACAACTGCTCCATGGGGGACAGTAGCACCTCTGTAAAGCCCCATAACCCCTTCCAGCACTCCATAGCCCCCCCAACCACTCCATAGTCCCCCCCCCTAGCACCTGATAGAGCCCCATAACACTCTCTCTCTCCCATAACACCTATAGCACCCCCACAGGACTCCATAGAGCCCCACAGTATCCTCATAACTCCTCAGCACCCTCTAGCATCTGTAACAAGCCCCCAACAACCCCAGAGCTCCATAGCACCCCACAGAGCCCCACAGAGTCCCATAAAGCATCATAGCACCCCCCCAGCCCTCCCCTGGCCACCTACCAGCTCGGCCCCAAGCAGCAGCCCCTTAGGGGTGCGCAGGACCCCGAAGTCAAAGGCCCCGGGTGGCTCCTCCTGTCCCATAGTGGGGGATCTGTGGGGTGTGGGAAGCTGGGAAGCTGTGGGGCTCTGGTTGAGGGGGGAGTTGTCAGCGTGTCGTCATTCCTCCTCCACAGTGACAGGCAGTGGAAGGATGGGAGACAAAGGGACATTGTGCAGGGTGTGGGGTGTGGGTGGCTGTGCAGCTGAGAGTGACTGGGAGGCACTGGGAGGGGGGGGGGGCAGTGACTGAGGTATCTGGGGCAACTGGAAGGAACTGGGAGCAATTGGTAGCTGCTGGAAGAGACCACGATATGCTGGGATTCTGACCCACCCATGGGTTCTACCACTCCCCACCCACACAGTGCTGGGACATCTGTCATCTCCTTGTTATATCCACCCCTGTCCTGTCTCTGCAGGAGAGAGCTGGGCTCAGGGGCTCTGCAGTGAGCTGAGACAGCCCCAGCCCCTGGGTGGAATGAGCCCAGATGGACCTTGGGCATTCTGGACATGAACACCCTCAGGACTGCCTGACAAACAACACCCCCCCTGCCAAGATCACACAAACCAACCCCTCCTTGGGACCATCCCAAGGTCACTGGGGATGCCAGAGGACACCCCCACAGAAAACTTGTGCTGGCCCTAGCCCTCATATTTAACCCTACCCACAGCACCACCAACAGTCAGCCTACGGGTTTGCATTTTACCACAAACCTTGAATCTACCAGCCCTTGGCAGCCACTCTCCCACTGTTGCTCAAGAGGGCTCCATAAATTCCGAATGAATGGGCCTGGCAAAAAAAAAATGCAGAGTGACCTCTGAAAACTTTTGCTGGCCCTAACCTTCACATTACAACTCTACTCACAGCACCACCAACAATCATGCTACAGGTTTGCATTTTACCAAAAACCTCGAATATGCCACCCCTCAGTGGCCACTCTCCACTGTTGCTCAATATTTCTCCCAAAACTCTGAACAAACAGGACTGGCAAACAAATGCAAAGAGTGACCACTGAAAACTTTGGCTGGCCCTAACCCTCACATTTAACCCTATCCCCAGCACCACCAACAATCGGGCTACAGGTTTGCATTTTACCACAAACCTCCAATAAACCAACCCTTGGCAGGCACTCTCCACTGCTGCTCAGTAGGGCTCCATAAATTCTGAATGAACAAAACATGCAAAAAAATGCAAAGAGTGACCCAAAGGCATTACCATTGCCCTTCAGCAGAGCAGACAGGGTGGGATCCCCTTGTTTTCAGTGATTCCAGCAGCCACCTACAACACAAACCATCAGCAGGTGACTCGTGCAGGTTTGTCCAGGTCCGTGTGCTGTAACCAGCAGTTCTCCAAAGGTCTCTCGTGCATCTCCAAGGCAACAATCCAAGCCCAAAGGAACAGATGAACCAATTTAAGAAAAGATTAATTCAACCTGTTGTGGAGATCAAAAGGCCAGAGTAAACAAACTCAAGACAATTCTACATTCCTTACCATGTGTGTGCACTGCGGCCCCCAAAAACTCACAGCTTTTCCACCTGTGCCAAGGCCAACTCCAAGGAGCTTTGCAAGCCTCAGGGTTGCACTGGGGATGGGCTTCTCCTTTCTGTTCAGAGCTGGACACAACTGAAAGGACACAGCCTGTCCCTACCTCCAAAGGGAAGAACGTGGCTCCATTACATCCTGGTCCATGGGGACACCACCAGACCTTGGCATAAGGTGATGAAATCTTGTGCTGCACCATCTTGCACCTGCCTGTATTTAACTAAAACAACACATGAATGAGAACTGGTGGGATTAGACACACAACAGGCTGGAAGAGAGGAGTGGAAGGGGTTTGGGCAGAGACAGATGAACAGGTTTCACTTGGATGAAGTTCAGTGCGCAGCTCTATGCATGATCCACTCTGTAAGGATTGCTCATCGACTCTGATTTTTTTACATCTTCCAGAGAACTGAGCAAATTGTACCCCAGACAAGAGAGTCAAACTCACTTGCAGCAGGAAGAGTCCTGCTTCCTCTTTTCCAGGATTAATTATAAGTGAGAGCAGAAACCCTGCTGTGTGCTTCATCCTTCCACTAATGAAAACTCCTGTCAAATAGAAAATAAGCACTGCAGAAAGCTTACAGCCCTAGTACAGAAAATGTATCTATAGAAATGCCTTGTGGCCTAGGGCTTCCTAGAAATAATACAATCATTATTATATTCTGCAGCTTTCTCAGAAAGTTGCTCTGAATCTCTTAATGGTTTCCATCCTGAAGGGTGATTTACAGCAGATATGTGTATGGCAAAATGCTTGTGTGCTGAATTTGAATCACTTAGATCAGCTGTAACTGGCAGCCTGCAATGCAAGACAGAGCCCTCACAGAACTCCACAATCCCTATGGAAAAAAGCAAAGAGATCCCGTTCTGTTTCCCATCCAGAGGCCATTCAGCACACTCAAAATCTGCATTTACCTTAGTCAGGTCATGGTCCTTTTTGTTTGCCCTCTATCTCAGCCAGCAGCCAACATCAGCTGCTGCAGGAAAAAACCCACAGGGTGGACAGTTGTAGAGTAACTTCCCCATGGGAGAATATACCTCCTAATTCCATGAGGTAGGAGCTGGTTTCTGCCCTAAAGCATAAAAATCCAGTTGTGTCTAAATGAAGAATGCCTCATGCCTGCACTGACTTCATCTGAGACAGCCACAGGGAAATTCAAGCTGCAACCAAGTGAATAGAGCCTGAGGACCCAAAACAGTCAGCAAGAAGATCAATAGGGTTGAGCTGTCATAAATGAGAGGGGGGAGAGAAGACATGAGTAGCTCTGGCAGGTCTCTGTAATCCCATGGATGATGCTGTGTTATCCAGAAAGAAGAAAAAGCTTTGAAAGCTAGACCTCAAACACAACAAAGGGACATTGGGTCTCAAAAACAAAATTTTCATTTCCCCCCCTTTTGTTTAAGACCTGCTATCAATAGAGATGTTTTCATCAAATTGGTTTTGAGAAGAATAAAGAGGTTTTCTGATGAGAAAGGAAGCTGGAGCCTCTCACCTCTCTAAGCTGAAGCAGAGTATGAAATCCTGGGAATGGGAAAAGGATAGGAAAACCTAGGTGTAGTGAAATGAGGCAACCAGGTGCCACTAATTGCCAGGGAGTGAGCATGAGCTTGTGTCAAGCCCACCTGTGCCTAATTAGGGTTGGCACCCTGGTCCTGCTCATGCGCAGTGGAGGCCCACCTAATTAGGCACAGGTGGGCTTGACACAAGCTCATGCTCACTCCCTGGTAATTAGTGGCACCTGGTTGCCTCATTTCACTACACCCAGGAATCTTGGCCTTTACTCCAGCCTGGGTTAAATGTGATTAGGGAAACCCAAGAGTGTGCTCTCTCTAACTCACACAAACTGAAGGCAGAGTCCCCTCTGTGCATCTGCTTTAAGGCATCTGGTGTCATGCAGTGCAGTTATGGGAGCTCTGCTTTCAGGGACAGTTTGGAGAGTTTCTCAGGTTTTTCCCCAGTGCCTGTGGATGAGTTGGCCACTTCACAGGGTACCAAATCCACCTCTGGCCTTGAGATTGCCAAACCATCAGGTGTAAAAAGAATGTCTTCACAGCTGGGTGCAAAATTTAAGACCATCTCATCCTCACTGCACCCTCACAAAGCCACTGACCCCAGTTCCTCTCTGCTGCAGAGATTTGTTGTCCACATCTGTGTTCTTCTTTGCTATGCCCCCCTTTTTTTTTTTTTTTATCCCAGATGAAAGCAGATTCAAGTAGTTAGTTATTGCCTCTTTTGCTGGATCAGGTAAAGGTTGCTCTTTTGCTTTAATCATTTGTGGCCCATGAGTCTCAGGCTCTGTGGAAAAATGAGATGCCATTAAAGCATTTCTGTTTGCCAGGCTGTTGTTTATCCTTTTAAAGTCTGCAGGCCCATGCCATTCTTTGGGAGTGAATGCTGGCTGCTTGAAGGACAACCCAAAATGTCTATCTGAGGCACTAAAAAAGGAAACCATGCAAAACGGAGCTGATTAAAAGGAAGAAACAATTCTTCCAATAAGCAGTGAATTGCTTTCAGCTGGCTTTAGCACTGAGCCTTGCCTGCAGTGAGAATCAAACACCAGTTGCCTGGTACTGCAAGTATTTTGGAGGTACTTCATCACCCATAACTTCAGTTTTTCCTGGTGTATAACTGCAAAACAAGGCTTCTGCTTCTGCTCATCCTGCCTTGGTGATTTTTCCTTTCAGAAAGCTAACACCACTGTACTTAGGGCAGCTTTTAAAGCTCAGACTCTTTCTTACTACATCTGCCTGGAAGCCCTCAGACAGCCTTGGCTGCCTCAATAGCAAGAGGTTCAAGAAAAATTCAAGCAGCTCAACGTGTCTGTCTCACACCGTGAGAGTTTGTGTTGTTCAAAAGACTCCAGAGAGTGTTGGGGACATGCTGAGTTTTCAGCACCCTCAGAAAAAAGGAGAAAATAGGGAGATGGAGGGGAAAGCACTAAAGTTTTGCCAGGCAAAGACCTGTTTTCTCAGTGCAACACTTGCTCCCAGAACACACAGAAAAACACCGCTAGAAGCATCTGCTTTTCTAGTTAGCACTTTTATTTGCTCTGTCAAACCCTTTTTTGAAATAAATTACAAAAAACAAAAAACAAACCAACACAAATCAAAGAATCCAGTTATTTGATGTAGGATCCTTGAAGAATTATCTCAAAACACAAGGAGTATTTCTGAGAAAGTCAACGCATCCCTGTGGGGGGATCAACCTGCCTGACTTCTGACAACTCACAAGCAGATCACTGGCTTACACAAATGCATCACTTTTTTTATTATTATTATTCTAGGTCTAAAGATCAGCAGTTGTCCTAAACAACACTAAAGCCAAACCTCTGCAGAGCTGTTCTGGATATTTTAGCATCAAACCCCACTTTCTTTTGAAAATGCCATCTCCTTCACTTCAGTCTTTCCAGCCATGAAAACCACAGCCTGCTTTGGGGCCAAACTGCCAAATAGTTGAGGCTGGAGTCAGCCACAAGACCTGCACTGACAAAAGAGGAGAAACCTCCCCAAAATGGAAAACAAGGATATACAAAGCCACACTTTCCTCAAACTCACTGAAAGTGCTTTGCAGCACTTTAAAGCAATTGATTTTGCAACGCCCAACATTCTGTCCAAATTTAAACTAACACAGAATTTTGTTTCTCAGCTTGAAAAACCACACAATGACCACAGATGTGGCAGGAATTTAAGTTCAGGGACATGTTTGGGTTCAAGGTCCCAACCTTCACTCACCAGCATCTCTTTCCTCCTCTCCCTGGGTTGTGAGCCAGCTGCTGTTTCACTGCTCAAAAATATCTCGCTTCACCCCACCAAAAGGAACCATCAGCTGCTTCTGAATGCCATGAAGCTGATGAGAATAAGTGATTTTTGGAAGAAATTAAGGCACTGCTATAAGCAAGGAGGCTCTGGCTGCCCCTGACAAGCATGGCTTTGAGCTGCAGTGGGCTGAACTCAGCCTGGGCAGTGTGTGAGTCCTGAATACCTGCAGAGAGAGAAGGGGTGAATGCTGAACTGGGGGTGCAGGATTCACTTCCAGAGCCCTCAAGCAAAGGCTGCTGTTTGGCACATCTCCAGAGTTGCAATATTCCCCTTTATCTCGGGCAATTTATGAAATAATGCTCCACTTTACCAAGCAGGCTTTTTATCTCATGACTGGATTTGTCCCTTCTGTCTGACGAGCTCACACAAAGTCCCTTTTGAGTTCAGCCTCTTCTTTAATTATTTAACACCGTTCCTAAATATTTCAGTGGGTGCTCTGGTGTCTCTGCTCAGGAAAACACAGCCTCATCCCAAAAAAAGATCCCAAGTCACCCAAGGTCCTTCCTTCCCCCTGCCACGCTGGAGAGTCCTTTGGGAAGAGCTGCGAGGAAGGGGATGCAGCTTCTCGGGGAGCTGGGGGGTCACTTGGCGTGGGGCACAGCTCCCCACGGGAATAAAACACTGGCAGAGGGCATGAGACAGGAAAAATCTGTGACACAGCCCGGGGACAGCAGCCCCGCAGCTCCCGGGAGTGCTGCGACATCTTCTCGTGTCCCCACTAGAGGGAGCGACAAATCCAGCTTCGGAGCAGGAGCTGGGCGAGCTCCAGCCCTGAGCATCCCCCAACACATCCCTGGGATGTGCCAGACCGTGAAACCCACCCACCCCACATCGGGTGCCCGGGGAGCTTCGAGGGCTGCGTCCCACGGGCAGGGGTCTGGCAGCTGCCAAGCGCTGTCCCCTGCATCGCTCCCCCGAAGATAAAGGACTGGAGAGTGGGGACAGAGCTTACCTGCTGCCTGGGGGTCCCACAGCGACCACCCGTGCTCAAGGCATCCAGGAGATGCTGTTCCACACGAACTGAAACCCATCTGCAGGGCCGAGAGGTGTGGGGGGACGTGGAGGTGTGGGGACATGGGGGTGAGAAAGCTGGGGGGGGATGAGGAAAGAGGGGGAGAAGCCTAGGAAGGGAATGAGGAAAGATGGGGTGGGGGGGTGAAAGAGCAAGAGGGAGTGAAGGGAAGGATGAAACAAATCCGTGTTGCAGAGAAGTTTCCTTTTCTGTCCACATGGTTCTCCACGGCAGGATGGAAACAAGCACTGCAGTGACAAGGAGCCTAAGTGTCCTGCGTGGGGACATGAAGCAGAACCAAGGTATGGGACAGCCCAGGGTAGAGATGGGGAAGTCAGAGATGTCCCCTGGAGTGGCTCCAATCCCCTTTCCCAGCTCTGGTCCTCAGCAAGGGCAGGGATGAATCTGCATCCTGGGCTCAGCAGGCAAGCAAGAGAAATCCCCCGTGGGTAGGGATGGAGTGTTGGGGGGGGGGTGGGAAGGAGCCCCTGACCTTGCCTGAGGTGTGTGTGTCCCTCCTGGCTGTGGAGGAGAGAGAGAGGATGCCAGGGCTGGCAGGGACTGCAGCAGGAGCACAGCCAGGGGGTTATTAATAACCTGCTGAGTCAGGGGGGGCTCTTGGGTTTCAGGATCACAAGACACAGACACCGAGAGGCTCAGATGGATCTCCCCATTCCTACTTTTCACACTGACAGGGACAACTGCTCAGCTGGGTGGGGGCTGAAGCCAGAGGAGGGGACATTGGGGCCTTGCTCTATCTGCAGGGCAGCCTGGCCACATCCCCACAGTCACTGCATCCAGGAGAGCTGCAACATCCAGAAAGCACAAGAGTCACCCCAAAAAAATCAGGCAAAGAGGGATGGGGCAGAGACAGCTATGTCAGGACACATAGCTATCCTGGCCCTGTTCCTCATCAGCATAATCAAATAACAGCTTGGGGAGAAAAATGAGTCCCAGAGGATTTGCTGCCAGTCCTGCTGCCTTGCAGGGTCCTCTGCAGCCCCCAAAAAGGGTCTGACTGGGGTAAGTGTCCTGCTGCTACCCAAAGGGATGCAGCCAAGGACCTTCTAAGATGCAGAGAAGATCTGGAGCATCTTGCAAACACATACATTGCAGTTTCTAAGGGCAAGAGTTCTGCAGGCATGAAAAGAACTGAAGGGATGGACCAGCTCTAGCTAGCAAGGAAAAGCACCTTGTCCAAGATTTGCTGCCACAGGGTCACCTGCATTTCCCTTGAGGCCCTTGGCATCATCACACAGGCAGGCTGAGCTCTGCTCTGGGATGGCTCTTCCTTATGCATCACTGTGGAAAACTGCTCAGTGATGTGGAACAGATTAACTTGCAGCTGCAGCAGCCCCTGGTAGCAGTGTGCACTGCCAATGCAGTTTCTCTGGCAACTACAGTGCAAGAGCAGCTGGAGCAGCAGGAGCCACCCCTGAGTCTGAGCCTGGCCCTCAGCAGTGCTGTCAGGGCAGGGAGGTGCAGGGACCCCTCTCCCACACACACACCAAGAATCACAGAATTTTCAGGGTTGGAAGGGACCTTTAAGATCATCCAGTTCCAGCCCCCATGGCAGGGACACCTCCCACCAGCTCAGGTTGCTCAGAGCCCCATCCAGCCTGGCCTTGAAAACTTCCAGGGATGGATGGGATTTCCACCAGCTCCCTGGGCAACCTGTGCCAGGGTCTCATCACCCTCATGTGAAGAACTTCTTCCTATCTTCCAATCTAAATCTCCCCTCCTCTAGTTTGAATCCATTACCCCAGTCTTATCACTCCCTGACATCCTAAAAAGTCCCTCCCCAGCTTTCTTGTAGCCCCTTCAGATACTGGAAGGCCACAGAATGTCTCCTCAGAGCCTTCTCCTCTCCAGACCAAACAACCCCAACTCTCTCAGTCTGTCTTCAGCTCCCATTTGGGTGGTTTGTGCCCTGGGATGCAGACACTCACATCCAGAGCTCTTTAGGGCCACTCAGCCCATTGCTGGGGGGTTTTCCCCTCTGTTTTTCACTGCCCCCACTCCCCTTTCCCTCTGGGTCCTCTGGGACACTTGTGGCCTCTGGGGAGGGAGAGCACTCTGTGTTTGCTCTGCCCAGGCTGGCACTCAGCACTGCCTTCTATTTTTCCACCCAGGACAGGACCAAAATAAGCTCATCTCCCCCCTTCTCAGCAGCTGTTATGGCCATCACGACAGCCACACCACTTTTCCCTGGCCCCTCCACTGTGACAGCCCTCAAACCCCCAGTGTCTGCAATTGCTGTGGCAGTAGCTGCCACTTGCAGGGGCTGAAATAAGTAAAGTGCTGAAGCTCTGCTCGACTCCTGTGTCCCTGGAGAGGGCTCATCTCATTCTATCAGGCTGCCTGAGGACCTGAGCCCCGTTCATTTCAATTAGCCAGATAGCTCTCCAATCCTATTTACCTATATGGACGTGTTAGCATCTTGCACTGCTTCCCTCACCAGTACAGATTAAAGGGGAAGTGAGGAATCCATGCTGGGAGCTATCACACCCTGACTGTTAACCCTCACTGCACCCTTTGCCAGGCCAACCCACAGCAGGGTTTTCCCTGCAATGAGCAAACTGGGACACAGATAAAACCCTATCAGAATGACCCCCACAGAGCAGGGAGCAAGCAGCACCATTAACTCACAGATGAGCAAGAAACCCAGTCTATGCCTTTCCTTTTAAACAAACACTTTACATTCTAGGTGATGGATCTTTGGGCAGATAAAAAGATGGAAAAGCCCAGGAAGGCTGTAGTCCTGCAAGCCTCCTTTTTGACTGGGTGCTCTCCCTCCCAGCAGGACCTGTCCTTAGGTCCAGGGACCTCACTTGGATTTTAACAATCATTTACCATCGCAACACATTCCAGCACTTAAATAATCTCCTTGAGAGGGAGAGATAAGGTATCAGCCTTCCTGTTCATCTTGCCAGTCTGTCTGCAGCAGATAAGCACTGTTGGGCAGCAGGAAAAAGGTTATCTAGAAAGGAAGCTGAGCAACGCTTGCTGTTATTACAGGAGGCTTTGAAAAGAAAAAAAAAAGAAAAACCCCACCAGGAATCCCACAACCCATACAAGCCCTTCCCTGCAGGACATGATTGATGGTTGGAGCCCAGCCCTGCCTTCCTCCTGGGCTGGGAGGCATCTTCCCACATGGCAGAAGGAGAGAGCTGTTGGGTTGGTGCTGATCTCCCAGGGAAGGTCATGACCCAAGGCAGGTGCCCAAAAACCTGTTGCTTTCCCTCTTGCTCATCTCTTCCTGCCCTGCTGCTGCTCTGAGGAATTGCAAAAAGATTTGGCCAAGTGTCCCTGCTGCCCCTTCAGCACATTCTGAACTTTTTTAAGCTGAGGAGTCTGCAAGAGGAAATTTTCTGCCCCAAACTGGGGCACTGCTGTTCTGGGTTGCACATGGAGTCCCTGGAAACCAGCACCAATCTCACACTCATCACCCAAGAGCAAGAGTGGGAAGGAGGATCTGAACATCTCCAGCCTTCCTTAACCCAAGGATCACCTTGCTTTTTGGGTTGGGAGCAGGGAAACAAAGAAAGCACCTTGGGGAGAGTGTAATCTACAACCTAGTGAAAAACATGCCTTTCCTTTTTGGATGGCTGCTTGTTACTTTATCTTCTGGCCTGTGGTTTGTTTGCAGGTGATGTATGTCATCTAAAAGTAAAAAAAAAAAAAAAATATGAAAAAAAAAAGAAAGCCATTTTCAGTCAAGTTCACCCCCTTTCTGCCTTCTTATGATCACTCAGGGACAAAAGACCCCACATCCCAGCAATGCTGGCTCAGGAAATGTCCTGAATTGGGGACTGCAGAACAATAACTGGAGCAAATCCTGCCAGGAAGTCCTCTGAATCCACTCAGCCACCTTCTCTGCCCTCTGGACCTGCCACCCCTCTCCCAAGACACCCTCCTCACATCCCTCCTCATGCTCCTCTATTTTCCTGATTCCCATTAATCCAGGGTTTATATAAAGCCCTGGCTTGCACTGGACTCAAAAGCAATGCATTACCATGCTATTAATACACAACTTTAAATTTGGGATTTAAAGCAAATTAAAAAAAAACCCAAAGCCAGGGCAAACAAATCATGACAAACCAGCACTGGCAGCTCCAAGGTGTAAATCCCAGCAGGGAGAAGACATCAGTGCTGGGTGCATCACAGCTCCTCAAAGGGGACCTGCACCCAGAAGTCAGAGGCTGATTCCTTAAGCATCAGGTGTATTTAACTACTGCACAGCTCCTTGGCTGGAAGGAAACATCACTGAATGCCCAGAGCACTTTGGTCTCTGGGCAAGTGCTCTGCAAGCATCCATCATTTCAGCTCTCAGCTTCTCTTCCCCTTGCTCTTAATTTAATTAATCTCTGCAGGTCTGGCTTCCCAGTGCCAATGGTCTGGCACGAGGCTGCTGGTCCTTGGAGAAGTGAGAAAACCAGTGAGGGGTCCCTGGGTGTGGAGGTATCAGAGGGATGGGGACTCTGCAAGGAGAGCACAGTTTCTGGGGAGATAAAGCTCCACCTGCTAGGAATTTGTTGGAAACACCAAGTGGGAGCCATCCCTGTGCAATGCCCAGGTCCCCAGACTTATCTCCATCTTCTGGAAAGTCTCAAAGTAACCACACTGTAAAGGACATTTCCAAAGGTCCTGTTCCCCCCATTCAGCACCTCCCTGCTGCAGCAGAGCTCAGGTGCTGCCCAGCCTGGCTCAGGCTTCAAGAAGTTTTCAAGAGATTTCTGTGATTAACTTTTCCTAAATCTCCAATTCTTCCCTGCCTGCTATTTAAAAAAAAAAGAAAAGAAAAGAGAAGGAGGTGGTATTTACGAGGGATTTCACTCAAATAATGAAATAAATGTGATCAGCCAAGGGACCTTTAATCCGCTTTGACTCTTGCATCCTGGGGAACCAACACAGAGATCTTTGCTGCCTTTGAGTCCCAGCAGGGGAGGGAATGAATCAACCCCTTCCCTGCTCTCCTGGGGCAGAGGCCACAGCCCCCTTTAAATCAGATATTGTATTCAGAGATAGGAACAGCACCAGGGACTCCTGGAGAAAAACATCTGCTCCCACCTTGCAGTCAACGTGTCCATGTCCAGGCCTGCAGCCCACTGTGCCCAGACAAGAACTCATCCATGTCTTTATTTCAGATGTCAGTGGCATCAGCTGTGTTCAAACATCTTCATCTGCAGCATCACCTGCCCTGACAGCACCTCCCTGCTCCACACCTGGGAAAGAGAGGAACCTTCCCATTTCTTTGGGCTTTGTTCAATATATTCAACTTCTCACCTGGAAACAACAGGGTTAATTACTCCTTTAATAGAAAAACTTGACTGAAAATCATACAGATGATTCTCCCTAACTGAGGAGAAAAACTCTGAGCCCCAGCAAGCAGTTTGTGGCTGCTGGGGTCGCCCTGCTCAACTTGGCTGCACTGAGCCCATCAAGCCCACGGGTCCCTTCACCCTGAGAAGAACCCTCCCAGAGTGAATGAAAGGGGTGAATTTTCCCCCCCCAAAAAGCAGGATGGGGTGAACCAGAGCCACATCTGGACTAACCCAGGCAGACTTTGGGTAACAGTCTTCCTGATTCCCCCCATGCCCTAAAATCCACCAACCTGCTCTCTGGGTGCCAGCCAGGACCCATTTCCCCCTCTCTGCTTCATCCCTGGGCATGGGGTCCAAGCCCAGAGAGAAACCTCCCCCCAGCAGGGAGGGCAGCACAGCCCTGATGTGGGAAGTGATTTTTCCCACATTCATTTCAGCACAGCCCCAGCTACAACAGTACAAAACCAGCTTGTTGGAACAAAACACCAGCTTAGGCTGGGAAAGAGGGGAACTAAACACTCCAGCTGTGATTCTCACATATGCCCAAAGATATAATCCAGATTTGCTGCTTGCCCTGGCACCCTTTTTTTTTTTTTTTCTTTATAATAAATTAAAATGTCTTTTTGTTGCTGAGCATAATCAGCATTAGGGCAAGGGGAGGAGGGGCCTTTCACTGTACACAGCAGAATCACAAATTAAATCACCACCACTGGGACTCTCCTGGCTGCAAGGACACACACAGTGCTGATGGCAGCAGCCCCCCAGAAAAGCCTCTCAGGTTTTGGTTTTTTTTTAAAATTCATCTGATAGATGAATGAAGGGATGAATTAATCTGATAGAGGAAAGGCAGAAGATGCCCCAGTCAGGGGGATGGAGGGGTGTGCTGGTTTGGGAAGGAGTTCTTCTCCCCAAGCCTCACCCTGACACCTCTCTGGCTTAGTTTAGGGGTTTGAGGGGTCCAGGAAAAACCCTCACATTTATGGGAAATCCTGAAGGATCTCAAAACATTTGGCTTTTTGCCTCCCCACAGCCACAGGGGTGGGCACCTGCCCAGAGCAGCCCCAGCATCCTGCCCTGGCTCAGATGGGACCAAACCTCTGTGTAAGCATCAACACGAGCTCCAGGGGAGGGGGGAATGAGACACAAAAATTGGTGGCCTCAGCCTCTGGTTCACAGCTAACAAGTCTGGGAGTACAACACGGGAGGATAAATCCCTCCCAGCACAGCTGGCAGCAGGCTAGATGGGATAATGTTACTTGGAAAAGTGTCACTGCAAGCTGAGGACAGTCCCTGAAGGTTGTACCCTGGTGGTGGAAGAGCCAGCTCAGTCTCTCACTGCTCCCCAGGAGCTCCCACAGCCCCAGGGCATCCCAGCTGGGGGTCTCCTGCCTCCCTCTGAGGGCTTATGGCTGACCCAGCCACAGCCTGTCCTGCTTGTTGGGTGACAGGGACAGAGGACACAGGCTGGGTACCACCATCCCTCGCCGTTGCTATGGTGACAGAAGCTGGTTTTCCTCACAGCAATGCTGGTTATTACTAAAAGGTACCCAGGAGAGGGGGATGAGGGATGCCATGCAGGACCCCTTGCCTTGCAAAGCTCTGCCAGGCCCTTCCTGGTGCTTCTGCACCCACATCACCTTCAGGGGCTCTCCCCAAACCCTCCCTGCAGTGAGCACCCCAGCTCTGGGTACTGAAGGACTGGGGGAGGGAAGGGGTTCAGGGTGCCAAGGAGGAAGGCTCCCAGGAGAAACCCTCTGTGGTAGGAAGCCCTGACTTCCCCCTATAAATCACCCCAGTTCACCTCTCCCTGCCCTCCTGCCTTACTTTGCAGCTGATGTTACCTCCCAGGGCAGCTTCTCCAGGCCACACTCTCCTGATTACAGCACCAAAGACCAGGATCAACTCCTCCAGCACCATCCTGGATATACCAGGAGAAGATGACAGAGACCTGAACCCAGGGACACTGCTGTCGATGCACCCAACCTATTTGCAAAGGTTCAATAAAACCTAAAGTTACAGAGTGAGAGTTTTGCACAAAGCAGGCAAGGCAAAGTCTTCTCCTGCCCCCTGCCTCTTTACATACCCACCACCTCCAGCTACACAGAGGCCACCAGAGCTGCAGTTTTGTGCCTCCATCCTTCCTCGAGGTGAGGATAAACTCTGCCAAGTGTAAGAATGCCTGGAAGAAAGAAGGAAAAAGCAGCACAGCTCACTTCTTCAGTTAAGACATTGCAGGAGAAGGAAGCAGGCAAAGAAAAGCCCTGATGGAGGCCAAGCCCAGGAGCACATCCTCTCTCCCACTGCTCCCTCTCTGAACCAACCACCCCCCACTGCTCCTCCTGCTGCTGCACCCACCCACCAGCCTGTGGGGACACCCAGTGAGACCCAGAGATCCCTCATCTCCTGAGCACACTCAGTGACAGCCAAGGGACCAGCTCACCCTTGGGAGCCCCATGGGATGCTCATCTTTAAAGGACATGGGTGCCCTCCTCACCACGCTTCTGCTCCAGCTCGGAGCTGGCAGCCTGGGAAGGCAGCAGGTCCCAGGGCTCTGTGCTGACATCCCAGCTGGAGACAAGTGCCAGGGATAGATTTTCTGTTTAACTTCTTTCCATATTAATTATCAAAGTGCAACAAATGTTAGGAGCTTGCAACAGTCATTATCTGAATGTCTTCTCCTCACCAGCAGCCTCTGTAGGAAGAGGTTGCTCAACATGCAGGGACAGATGAGAGCACAAGACTCAGCTGGCTGCTCCCTGGCCTTGGATTTTGGTCACACGGGATGGGCAGGAGGAGAGGAATGATGAGATCCCTTCCCTCTGCAGGATGCATCCAACCAGGGAAGGCACCAATCTGGTAGTATCCATCACCTGACAGACACCAAACTCTCTTCTGGAGACAGAAAAACCACAGAGAACTGGAAGTTTCTGAGCAAAGTATGGGATTTTCTTGGTTCTGAGGGATGATCCATTTTCAGAGATACCACACTGATCACAGCCATCACCTGGCTGGTTTCAGGTTGGACGGGTGCCAACAACAGAATGCAACAGCATCATGTCTGGGCATCACCCTCTATAGCAGTAATCTCAGACCAGTTCACAGACATCAATTAACTCAGCCTTGTAATGAAGGAAGGTCAGAAGCCCTCTCCTCATTTCATACGAGGTGAGACACAGAAAGCTCAGTACTTTGCTCTGTAATGAGGCTGCAGCCAAGGGAGCAGGGACAGGGGCACAGGCAGTGCTGCCTCCAAGAGACTTACCTTAGAAACTCCCATCTACACCATCATTTGGCTTAAATATAAAATCATGGCCATGAGGAGACAGAAAAAGACTCTTTGCTGTGTATCTAGACCTGCTTTGCAAAATCCCCATGAGCCAGCACATTGCCTGTTCAATTACACCCTACTAGGGTGAAAACAGGCAACTTATATTTGTCCTTTACCCCCCCACAACTCCTCACAGAGGAGATTTCTGGACTTCAGGTGAAAGGCCAGCTTCCACATGCCACCTTCAGCATCCTGAGGGCCCAACCAGCTCCACCCCATCCAAAGCAAACCACTGAAGTGTTCACCTGCATCCCCCCATCAGCACAACCTGCTCCCAGCTCAACACGTATCTCAAAGCTGCACTGAACTGGCTTCACATCCCTTCCCTCATGATAAGAACCAAACAGGGGAGGATTTTCATGGTTATTTATTATCTGTGGAGTGCCAGCAGTGTCTTGACTCGGTACAAGACACAACAGCTGGGCTTACAAAAAGAAAAAAGCACTATGGCCAAAATCCTTTAGCCACAAAAAAGTTAAGGGCTGTGTTGTCAGGATGCTCTCAGGCACTGCCCATCCTGAGGACATCTCAAGGTGCTGCTGTGAACCACCCAGCCTAAGACACGTGTAGCTCATTCCTCTCACTGTAAAGCCAAATTAGGTTGCTGTCCAGACACAGTTTGTGAATATGGCCAAGACAAGGGTATGGCCCTTGCTTGCTAAAACCCAATCCATTGCAAAAAATTTCTTTTTTTTTTTTTTTTTTTCAGGTGGGGAAGCAACATTCAAAAATGCCTCTACTCATGGAAGTTACAACTGCTTCCAACAAACAACAGGTAGAAAACACTAGGAGGGAGACTCTTAAGTATCTGCTACTTTCCAGTGGAAAAGCACCAAGTCCCCCATGTTCACCAGATGGATATCAACATCTGACACGTGTTAGAAGACATCCATATCAACTCAACCAGCCTGAACTGTAAGTAGCCAAAAACAAAGCCAGACAGGACATCTGTGATGTGGTGCCTCCCAATCATCACACGGGAAAAGCCCACGCAGAGGGCCCAGAGGACCAGCAGGATCCGGAGAGGGATGGCCAAGACCAGGTGGTTGAGGAAGAACTTGGAGAGCATGGCTGCTCGGCTGGCATGCCCGGCTGGGAAGGCATAGGTGTCCATGGTCAGGTAGTCCAACAAGCCAGGGTTGATGTCATATGGACCTTTCCTCTTGGCCAGCTTCTGCAAACCAGCCACACTCATGATGTCCAGCAGCAGGGCTACAAAAGGAGAGATGAGGAAGGGAAGGTCAGAGGCAGAAACAGAGTCAAGGGCAGTTTTCAAGGCAGAATGGACAAGTTGCTGTCTTTAAATAAAGGTTTGGGTTGAATTCTCAGCCAGGGGTCTGCAGCTCAGCTGAGTGCAATCTCCTCACCCTCAGATCACCACCCAGATGTTAATTAATGCTCCCAAGCACCATTATCACCATCTCACATAGGAGAAACCCAAACCACAGGTGCAAGTGACCTGCCTGGGGAGGAAAAGAGCAACTGGCAAAGCTAAAATTAAACCTCTTTTGGCCCTCAAACCACTGACCTGGGTGTCTCTGTTTCTCTCCTCCATCCCATGCTTTAGAAACCTCGTGCAGCCAGAACACAGCCCTGCCTGGGCTGGTTCTGTGCCCAGCAGCCAGTGGCAGAAAGGTGCCACACAGCACTTTCTGGTATTGTCCCTTGGCCTCTCCCAAGCCACCAGCACCTCCCTGCCCACTGGGACCACACAGCACTGCCAGAATTATCTGAAACAAGAGTGTCAGGAGACAGCTAGCCAAGGGGAAAGCCAAGCAATTAAGAAAAAGGCTTCTGCTGCAGGTCTCAGCACCAAACTGCCTTTCTCCCCTATTCAGGAGTGACCCTATTGGCACCTGTCTTCATCACCCTCCTCTTCATCCCCTCCCCCTTTGCTCCAGCTGACAGCTCCTGTCATTTCTATTTCCTATCATCAATTTTATTTTTCCTTACACCCTTCCTTTGCTTTTCTCCAGCCCTCCTAATTAGCCAGGGTGCTGATTTCAGCTCCTCACAGCCCTGACAAGGAAACACAGACACCAGAACCAGAACCAGCGCCACCTGCTCCCTCGGCAGGAATGTGGGGGGCTGGTTCCCTGGTTTGAATCAAGATGATTCCTTGAAAGCTGACAAGGTTTCAGGAGGCTGGATGGGAGTGGGGGTGAAGGGAATGGGAAATGAGATGGCAGATCAGAGGCAGGCAGCTCCTCCTGCCTGCTTGGTACCTGGCAGGAGCTGGGAAGCACAGAGCTGTCACGGGGGCTCTGCCACCCCTGCACAGTCAGCCCTCAGCTCTGCTTTGGGAAGGAGCTGGGATTTATCCTCTCTGCCTAAAGGAGAGCTATTTTTCTTCCCTATCTGCAGGGCATCTTGTGTGGGGACAGCAGGACCTCCCTGGACCTCCTGCTTGAGCTGCTCCTGAGCTCTCAGAGCTGGGAGGGAGGGAAGGAGAAGGAGGGGAGAGAGGGAGATGGAGCAGAGGAAAAGGTCTGAAAACTGATTTTCAGAGCTGTGTTGCCCATCAGTGGCATGTCACCCTGCAGAGGAGCTGGGTGAAAGCCAAAGCTCTGGAACCCAATCTCAGGAGCCCAAATTCACACACACTCATTCCAGACAGATGATGCACCAGAGCTGCCAAGAGAAGACTTTGGCCCAAGCTGCTCCTGCTGAAGTCAGCAGCTTATCACATTGCTGAGGAGTCCAGCCAGGACTCAGAAACCAGCCTGGACACCCCAAAGGATCTCCAGTGTCCCCCATGGTGTTCAATACACCCACTACAGACCATTGCCCACCAAATCTTCCTGGAGATCAGCAGCACAAACATCATGTGCTTCAGCAACGTGTGATGTTCACCACTGCCTATCAGGATTTTGCACTTACAAGATTTTTTTCCGGTCAAAGGTGATGTCAGGGCAGCTTGAGGGACTCAGGCTTGTGTGCAGGGAGGTGTTCAGAGCATGGAGAACAAGCCAAAGAGCTGTTTTAATAATTCTTTCATTCAGAAGACGGATAAAATGGGCCTTCAGTACTGCTAGGTTTGATTTTCGTCAAATGATGCACAGAAAGCAGAAAGCCTCATTTGCCTGCATTTCAAGATCTGAAGGCATGACAGCATTCAAACCGGGGGTTAATTTGCCGTTAAAAGAAAAGAAATAAAAAAAAAAAAAAGGAAAAAAAAAAAAACCAACCAAAATATTTCCCCCCACCCCTCCGATGCTTTTTCTCTCACTTCCCCTTGCACTTTCTCTTTCTTCCATGACACAACTTCACAGCCCCAGACACCTGGTGTGTGTGGGGGGGTCCCCCACTGCCCTCACCCAGCTCGGGGTCCCAGAAGAGCCCCTGGGAGCCGTGCTCACCCCTGCCCTCTCCTTCTCCTCCTCCTCCTCCTCCTCCTGCTGCCGGCTGCCAAGCGCTGCCAGAGTGAATCAGCAGCAGCAGCAGCATCGCTGCCGACAGCGCTGCCAAGAGCCCATCCTTCAGGAACAGACACAGACGGTGCCGTCGCTCAGCAGCCCCAGCCCGGACCCTATTCCCTTGCAAATTCCTTGACCTACATACCCGCCCGGACTTTGGCTCGCTTGCAGTTTTTTCCCCTCTCCGCTATTTCAGCTCAATTCAACCCAAATCCTCCCCTCCTCAGCTGGGCACATCTGCAAAGCCAAAAAGGGGTTAATTCGCTCCTCGGAGGGTCCAGCTGCAGGTGGGTGTTTCTGCATTGGGAAAGGTGCCTGCTGGCTCCCAAAGAGGTTGTATTGCACCCTTGGCTTTGCACAGCCCCAGCCACCTGCGAACCGGCACCTTCGGTCTGCCCTTCCCCTGGCCCTGCAAGGCACAGACATGCAAATCCTCCAGGCTACAACGACTGAAAGGCTGGAGGAAATAATAGCCCCAGGAGAGACCGCAGAAAGGAGCCTGCAGCTGATTTACCAGCCTGTGCTGGCACAGGGCTGATGGGGCTGTCAGAGGCAGAGCACAGCTGGCAGAGTGCCACCGGACCGAGAGGCAAGAAATTTTAATTTTAAGCTTGTTTTCCCTCCCCCCTTTTTCTTTCCCATCACACCTTCCCCCTCCCCCCCTCCCAGATCCATGCGTTGCATTTACAACACAAACAGCATCGGGTTTAAAATCCAGATAACAAAAACCAATCCTTCAGCTCTCTGCTGCAAAACCATCCGATCACAACGAGCCCTTTTAACAGCTGAAACTTCCTTAAAGCACAAACCCAAAGCTCAGGTCTCACCTGCCTGCGACAATTTTAGCCTCCCAGATCACCTTGGTACTGTAAATAGCCAACATCTGGCAACAGATGCACAGTAAATGAGCTGAAAGTGAGCCCCCTGGGCAGACGTTTTATATCTATTAATAAGAAAAGGAAAACAATTATCTGCCTTGTTCCTGCCACCAAGTGCTTGGAGCCCATTAAGAGTGGAGGGGCAAGGAGGGAAGTGAGCCCTGAGCTGGAAGGGCACAAGGACAGACCTGGAACATGGCCCTGCCCAAACCCCAGAGCTGATGTTTAGGGGATGTCAAAGCAGTTGGGCATCCTTCATCACCCCGAGGACCTTTCTGTCCCAAGGTGCCATCCCTGCTGCTGTTCCTTATGGAGTGTGGAGGGGGGGGAGAGCACCTCAGGGGCATCACCTGCTCCAGATTGGAGCCAGGCAGCTCCTCCTGGGACCAGAGGCAGATTCCAGCTGAGATGTTTATTATATAAACATCTTATCAAAACCACAGCTGAAAACAACCTGGGTGAAGGGCTGGATTGGACGAGGCAAAAAGGAGAAAGCCAAAAAATCCCTTGGCCTCATCTGCTCCTGCAGCCGTGATTCACATGCCCATGGGGCAGCTGGGATGAGACAAGGCAGCTCTCCAGGGCCCAGCCTGGGAGATGGGGATCAGAAATGGATCAGATGGGGATCAGAAACAGAGCCACAAGCTGGGCTCAGCCTGCTAGCACCACAGCTGAGCACACAGGCAGAGGAGAAGGGGGAGGTAAATGCCCAGGAATGAAGAGCAAGCCCATCTGTGAGCTCAGGAGGCCCCAAGCGTGGGAGCCTGGGACAACCCCCTCTGCCCAGCACGTTTCTAAAGCAGGAAAAAGCTGGAGATAACTCACTGACTGAGTTTCAGAGCCTGCAGCCTGCTCTGACCCAGGTGCCCCCATGCTGGAGACCACACCAACCCACTCATGGCAGCCCTGCTCAGGACTGAACCCCAGACAAATGTCACTGTTCCCAGGAAATGGCTCCTTTTGCTCCACTGTTAGAATTCATACATTTTTCCTTTTTTTTTTTTTTTTTTCTTTTTTCTTTTTTTAACTTACGTGCCCCATCCTACTGCTTCTGAATGGAACTTCCCAAATTTCCTGCAGGCATTAGGCTCCCTGACCTGGAAAATGAGTCGTTTGTAGCCTTGATCAGTTGACATTAATGAAAGATGCAGGTTTCAAAAACGTCCTCACCCTCTCTCCTGGGGAGCTGGTGGCAGCTGGGAGAGCTCCACTCCTTTGGAAGTGAACTCCTCTACTTCATTTTCTTCCCCAAACGTGGCACTGTCAGGTGTAAGAGCTGACAAAAAGCACTCGAGACATTGAAAAACCAATGAATCAGACACTGGGGTGTTCTAGGGGGAGGTTTTTTTTTTGGCTGAACAAGCAGCTGAGTGGGGTAAGCAGCCACAGGGAGGTGAAAAAAAAATGGTGGAAAGCAGCACTGTGCAATTAATTAAAAAAGAAAACAGCAAAAACAACCATACAAAAAAAAAAATCCCAACAACTAAAAATAGACCTGCTATGTGCTAGATGATTACAAACAGCCCTGAGTGCAAACAGAGGCTGCCTGGAGTTCTCCCCTTGGAAATCCTGTGTCCTTGGGAGCTGGGCAATTTTGGATCTCAGCACCAATTACTGAGTGGGGGCTGCACAGCCTGGGGAGGAGACAGGAGTAAGAGGGGGAGCAGTGAGAAAAGGGCTCATGGTGATGGGGAAAAGGAGCTGAGCAGCCACCAGGATGGCTCAGCTGCCTCCCAAAAGGATTACAGCAGTCTGCAAAGCCCCTGTGTGCTCTGGCAGGGGTGCAGAGAGCAGAACCATGCATGGGTCACCCTAGAACCATGCATGGGTCACCCCAGAACCATGTGCCACAACATGCACAGCACAATGACATTGTATGGGAGGAGCTGGAGGAAGAAAAATGCCTTGGGCTGCTGACCAAGAGCATCTCCCAGCCTACAAACTCTGGGGTCAGAAGGCCTCCAAGCATCACACCTCAGATCAAGTATGCCTGCCAGCAGCCCTATACAGACAAAAAATAGAGGGCAAGACCAGAACTGTGTTCCAGGTGAAAAAAAAAACCAAAGATTTCTTCCAAGGGGAGGGAAAAGAGCCAATTCATCTGATCCCTCTTTCCCACCTCCATCCTCCACTGAGCCACTGGATACCCCACAGGCTCTCCCTGCCCAGTGACTGCCCAACACTCCTCCACCTTCCTCTTCACAACCCCTTCACCAGTCACAGCACATTGGATGCAAACACTCTCACCCATTTCTGGGCATCTCCCTTCAGGGCCAGAGCCTGATCCAGCTGCTCCAGCCAGGCTGCTCTGCCCCAGTAAAAGAGCTCCTGTCCCCTTTGAGCTCCAGGCAAGGGCACAGGGAAGCTGCTCCCGGAGTGACAGGCAGCAGGATGACTCATTTCCCCTGTTTATTTCCCCTCTTCCCATTCAACAACCCTCACACTATTTTTCCCCTTTCACTTTGCATTCAGGCTCTGGAACATTTTGCCTGCTCGCTCTGCGCCAGGGTTGGATCTCAGCTTGCTGCAGTTTCCCCAAGGGCTGCACAGGGATGGCTGCAGGGCTCACAGCATCCTCATCACCCAGCCAGGACCTCAAGCTCCTCAATGCTGACTGCTACCAAGGGGCTGAGCTGACCAGGGACCTGACAGACACCCTAGAGAGCTCCCTGGAAAAACAAACCCCCCCCACATGCCTGCTCCAGCCACAACCAAGTGGGTCCCAGCCTGTCACTGAGTGTCCTTTATCTGAAGGGACACTGCAGAGTGTGGAGCCTGCCCTGCAGTGAACATTTGTTGTAGAGGAAGCAGGAGAGGAAGGGAAGGGGGCAGGGAGCTGGGAGAGCTGGGCATGGCTTGCTGCTCTGAGATGCTTGAGCTCATCAGCTGGAAGGGGATGAAGGCTGAGGATGGCACCCACCAAAGGACCAGGGATTTTAACAGCCATATCCCAGACAACACGAGGCAGATTAACGGCCTGATGTGATGAAGAGGAATATTTAATGCCAGGCTGGATGCTGGATGCAGGGAGTGGGCATCTGTGTTGGTTGCTCTGCCCGGCACCCACCACAGGTTGTCATCTTGGCTTGTTTGACATTTAAATATTTCCACCTCGCTGGGCAGATGTGCTGAGCTCTCAGGGGGCACTGCCAGGGCTGGGAGAAGAGCAGGACAGCAGCTGAACCTCCTCCATGTGCCAGGTTTTCCAAGAAGGGGATGGCTCATGCAGGGTACAGCTCCAGAGCTGCTCTCTCCTACCCTGCCCATCCAGCTCAGAAAATCCCCAGCCTCACAGGAGGGGAAAACAAAAGGGAAAAAAACAGCTACATCTGAGCCCAAACCCTCTCTGGGGCTCTAGGCTAAGCCAGCTCTGCTGCATACACCCTGATCCATGTTCTGTGCAGCTCCCTGGCTGCTCTGCTGGCTCTGGGCTGCCGAGCCCTGAGGCTTGCTGGGATGAGCTGTACTGCTGGGCATTTAATCATCTGGGTGACCTTTCCCAGCAGTGAGCTGCACTGGCTGGATTTTCATCCCACAGACTCCAAAGAAAAGCAGGACAACACCTGAAGCACCTCTCTATTGGCAGAGCAGGGGGCAGCTCTCTTTCCCCTCCCTCTCTTTCCTTCCTAACCCAACACTTCCCTGCTAATTTGGGCTTGCTTGGAAGCTGCTGGGGTGGGACTGTAGAGTCCTGACCATATAAATAAAGACATATATTTAAAATACAAGTATATATGGTTCAGGGTAAAGTCACAGCTCTGCAGGGGACAATGCCTCAGAACAACAAGGTTCCTGGTCAGACCAAAGCTGGGTCAGTACTCTGGGTTGGAAAGAGGAAGAATTGCCTTTTTGCTGACCCTCAGGCATGCAGAACTGACCCTGGGCTCCCCCTCCTTTCCTTCTCTTGTGACAAGCCACCCATCTTCAGCCTGCCATGCTGCTCATGATGATACATCCCCACCCCACAGCTCTGCTGTTCGTGATGGTGATAAATGCTTAGTGACAGCTCCAAAGGGAACACCCACCCCTCAGGAGCGGGATGCAGAGCCAGCTGGTGATGGGTAAAGACTGGGAGCTGTGGCACAGAGACAGCAGCAGGACACAAGGGACACAACAGGCAAAGAGAAGACCAGGGCTTTCTCTTCTCTTGGTCTGAATCTCTGTTTTTAAAAGCCACAACTGAAGCAGAAGCAGTTCATAGCTGGTATTTCAAACCAAGCACAAAGCCCTGATTTATGTGCAAGGGTTAAGCAAGCAGATATCCTCTGACAGCAAAGGCACGTGGCTGGACTGCAGATAACTCAAGACAGTGGCAATTTGGCTTTAAACACCATAGGTAGACTTCACCAGAGCAACCACTTTGGGTAGATGACCACAATTCCATCCCCAATGCACTAAGAAGGTGCTGGACTTGGAAAGCCCATCAGCCTAATGAGATCAATCTATTTAGCTTAATGAACAGGAGGTGAAGAACTGACTTGAGGACCATCCAAGACACTGAAAGGCAGAAGAGGTGTTGGCTAAAAGAGCTGAAGAGAGAAAGGTATGAAGGGGAGGAGAAGAGTCAAACTAAAGCAAGGCACTGGTGAGAATACCCACAACTGCAGTAATATAGAAACTGTCCTGACAAGTTCCCCCTCACTCATAATCATACATCAGATTGAGTGTTTGGGTTTTTTCCCCTCAACAAATTGAACAGGAATAAATTAAGGGATGTGCTACAGCCTGTATTTGCCGTGGGTTAGATCAATGATCCAAATGTTCTTTGCTGGCTTTGCAGTCAATGAATCACTAAATTTGGAGTCACATCCTCACCAGATGGATCAGAACCAGAAACTGAGGTACTGCATCCCCCAGGGTTTAATGGAGTTTCTGTTTGGTTCTGGAGAAGACCTGGGGATTTTAGTGACAGGTTTATATCTGTTTTCCCCCCAAAATCCTGATTGCAAGACTCAAATGGTTTTCTATATATTTCAGTTTTCATGAAATCCTTGTGATTACAAAGAAAAGCCTGAACGGTCCTAAAAGTCCCAGCACCAGCAATATGAATAAAATCATCTCTAAAACTGGAAGGGTTTCCTGAGCTGTGATTTTTCTCACTTGGTTGGGGAGTGCAGAATTTCTTTCTGTCTCTTCAATAGCCAGAGTTGGCAATGCTGAGAGGGGCTCCCTGAAAGCACATTCTGGCAGAGGGATTTTTGCAGTGGGCACAGATATCTGATTTCTTCCATCTTTTCAGTAATGGGCAGCGAGTCTGCTGCTCCTCTGGCTGTTTGGCATTTGCTGGAAAAGACGAGGATGGGGAGGATCAATAAATTCCATCACAGATGAAAAACACGGAGGGAAAACATTGCTTGGGGTTGCTAATCAACATCTGCAGTCGGGATGGATGGAGCATCCCAGGGTCAGACCCCCTCACCTGAAATGCTCCCACACGTGTTGGCAAAGCTCCCACCCAGAGCTCCTTGGGAGTGGGTGCCCCCTCCTCACTCTGCAGTGCTGCTTCTGCCAGGTTCCAGGTCCCATTTCAGCAGTCTCCTGTCTCCTTGCCTTGAAAGCCTGATTGCAAATCCTAAACAAGTGCTCTGTGATGGGCTGGCTCCCTGCCCAGAGACTGCATCAGAAATTCTGCTTGATGTATCAAACCCTCAGCAAACTGGGGAGGGGGGAGGAGGAGAGACAGGGGAGGGGAGGAAGGGGTACCCATAGACAACCCTAACTTCCCTGCTTCCATCATCCCAAGAGACCAGGAAAGCACCAGGAGGTTCTCTCCTCTTTGACCTGCCCCTCTCCAGGAGGGCTTCCCACCACATCCTGATGGATTTGAGCCACAGGCAAAGAGCAGCAAAAGGGACCAAGGGTGGCAGCTGCAGCAGTTGTGCCAAACCCTTCCTGTTGTGCCAAGACCCTACAACTCATGGGATCTGCCTGGGTCCTCCATCCCTGTGCTCCCCAGCCAGACTCAACTCCTTCCTCCATCAGCAATGCAGGTGTTACAGCAGCAGCTACTCAGATACTTGGAGTTCCTGACTGCAATCTTAAATATCACACCAAGGCCACCCCCCCAGCAGAAATCTGCTTTGTAGGGTGAGGAAGCTCTCAGAAGAGAGGCTCAGGGCACCTTGGTCAGTCCCACTATTCAGTGGAGCCCTTTGGAGGCTGCCAGACCCATGGAGCTGAGAAGTCACATTCTGAACTTGTCCTTCACACAACTTAAGTGTTTTCTTTCTTGGCAGGTGGAGAAGGAAGATGGAATTAGTGCATCTAGGCAAGGAAGCAAGACTTCAGAACCCCCCTGAGCTGTTCCCAAGCGGTGGATTATGCACCCAGCAGACCTGGAGATGCAGGCAGTGGTGCAGAGAGCTCCCCCAGCAACCCCCTGGTACTCACAGTCTCAGTGTGACCTGGAGGTGGTTTTGCATTTGGGCTTCTCACATTCAAGACAAGAGCAAGAAAACCTTTCTTCTTTTTAAGCCAAAAGTGGCATCATCTCTTTATAAGAACCTCAAATGTTTTGGAGTCAAAGAGGTCAGCTTTTCAGGCTCCAACAGTCAAAAGCTCTCTGGTCAAGAAACATCTGGAAAGTGTGCTGGTTGATGTTTGTCACCCCCTATTTCAGCCCTTTTGAAGAGAGCTCCTTGTCACAGTCAGAGGTTGACCCAGCACAGCTAGGAGCTCCTGGAAGAACTGCTGACGTGGGGCTCTGCATCATGCTGATGCTATTCTGGCTCCTTCCCCACCATGGGTTCCCTTCATGAGATGTCACAGCCCCAGGACAGTCTCTTTGAAAGGCAGAGGCAAGAAAAGGCAGCTACCACTGTGCTTTTCAAACCAAATTCAGGGCAACCTTCACCCTCCCCAATGGATGAACTTGTGAAAGGAAGAGCTGGGTCCTGTTGCACAGCAGTTGCCCCTTTCCTGAGATGCCACTGAAATAAAATGTCCCATGTCCCTTCAAAAGGCTGTCTGAGAAGCAAATCTAATGCCTAAATCTAATGCTTTCCATCCCTCACCAATCAAAAGTGGGAGTTCCAGCTCCTGGTTTGTAACACTGGGGCTGATCCCTGCCAGGTAATGAGTCACAAAATAAAATACAGTAACTGGGCCTCATGCCAAAGGCAGAAGATAAGAGAAAGGTCCTCAGAGGGACATGACCAGGGTGGGTTGGGATCTAATGCAAATCATGCATAGGACTTGTCCTGGTCCCTGGTGGGACAGCAGCCCACATTGGGAGGATGGGCCCTGCTCAACTGAGAAGGCAACAACATCCCAACTTCCAGAAACAAGGACACAACCACTGCACAGGAAAGGAAAGGCAAGAGAGAGAAAGATCCCAGAACATCTGCATGGCCTCTGGGTCAAATTAGCACATGGAAATGGGGACAGCAGCAAGAAAGGTCCTCATGGGAAGGAGGATGTGAGATCAAACCATAGCAGGGAAGGAGAGAGGACTCCATCAGGATGAGATACGGAGCCAGAAACTGTTCAAGAAGGTGGCAAAGAGGATGGAAATCTTTATGTTTTGTTTTTTCTCAAGGAATTGACCCAGATATCAAAATACCAGAACCTCTGTGTTTTCCTCACCTATCAAACCACCAAAGCAGGTGACCATAGGTTAAACAAGAGACATCACTGCTGGAACCCACCTGCACATCACAGACACTTCCTTGGTCTGATCAGACAACCGTGCCCCACGCAGGCCCAGGGACCTGCCCCTGCATTGTGGGTGTCACCAGCTACCAGGATTACTCCATCCCTCTTCAGACAACTCCTTGCTACATCCACCATCCACAGTACCCAGGACAGAGAGGATGGGTAAGTGCCCCATTCACCCTAAAGCTCACTCCCTGCCCACACTGGTGCCTGGGAGCAGTCAGAGGAGGAGTCCCAGTGCCACTGTCCCTTGTGACCAGGGCTGGGCTTTCCCAGCAGGAAAGGAGGTTTGCCACTCACCTAGCAGCAGGTTCATGAGGACCTCCTGGCCTGCCAGCGTGCTGCTCTTCACCAGGCAGATGAGGGTCCCCGCAATCCAGGGGATCCCGTGCCCCGTTATCCCTAGGAGGTTGATCATGGAGCGGGCACCACCCCAGGAGGAAGCACTGTTGGCACAGACTCCCAACCTCTTGGACATGCAGATATCGATGGCCAGCAAGGAGTTGAAGGCAATTCCCTTGAAGGAAGGGTTGAGCTGCATGCAGTCCTCTTCGGGCAGCTGCTGCGACTGCCTCCGCTCCTTGGGGTTGTTGTTCTGGGCACCAGGCACCCCGGCTTGGCCACTCTGCTTTCTGCCAGAGCTCCTGCTCTCCTGGTTCCCTTTCAAGGGCTGATTGAGGGAGAGGAACTCGGCCCTGTTGAGGACATTGTTCCTGTCTCTTGCCCTGGACCGTGCCTGGGATGCTGGCATTGCAGTCTCCAATGCAACCTGCTCTGCAAAGACCGGGAGGAAGGAGAGAAATCCCTCAGAGAAATCCCCGCAGAAAGCTTCCCCCACTCCCACCCTCACGAGCTGTGGATTTGGGAAGCTACAAAGGTTCCCCTCGGTTGCAGTTGCCCCCAGCACAGGCTGCAGCTGTTAAATATAGAGTAAGGAATGCACATGGCTGTTTACTTCATGGGCCTAGCAAGCTTGGAAAGAAAATTAATGCCAGGCTTGGCAGCCAGTCCAGTGCCAGGGAACAAGGTTAAACAGCCAATAGATTGGAAGAAGAGGAGGGAAAAGCTTTGTGCCAAAGGTTGGTTGCTTCTGGCCTGGTCTATTTAAATCTTCCAATTGCTTATCCCCTTGGGCTGCAGGGGAAACTGGGAAATGTAGTTTTTTGGGTTTGGTTTTCTTTCTTTTTTTTTTTTTTTTTTTTTTTTTAGACTGCAATTCACAGTTCAGTATCAGAGTGTCAGAGCTGAAGGAAATCCTGGCATCCCCTCTCCCCACAGCCCCTGGCATTGTCCCCACGGTGGGCTGTGGCACTGGGGCTTTGCAAGCCCTGAGGCTCAGCACGCCTTAGGGGCTCTCCTTGGGTATCTTCTCAATTGTTTTATGTTCTGCAATGCCTCACCCCCTATGAGAACACCCTAAAGAACCCTTTCCTCCCCCTGGGATGGCCACCTTTCACAGAGCACTACCCCATCCCCTCTCCCCGCCCCTGCAGCAGCCTCCATCACTCACCTCTTCCCCGGACCCAAGGAGAAGCAGCACCTGCCTCCTGATTAAAAGCGATTCTGCTAATGACTTCCCATCCCCCTGCCCCCCCCAGCGCTCAGCCTGGCCTCGATACCCAGAGCCTTTCTGCCGTGTCATCCAGCGTCACAGAGCCCACGCCGAGAGAGGTGACAGGAGAGCCCCACGCCCCGGAGCCGCAGATGCCCGCAGCAGCACAGGTACCGGCCCCAAAGGGAGCAGGCTGGAGGGATGGGAGGAGAAATGCTTCCTGCAGCTTGGGCTGGGTGCTGGGGGATCCTGCCAGGCCCTGGGGAGTCCTCCTACAGAGGCCAGGGATGAGCTGCCACCCCTCCCTGCCACGGCACCTTCTGCTCCATCACTTTGTGCAGAGCTGCTCTCAGCTCCCTGCCTGCAGCTGGGATGAAGCCTTCCCAGAGGTGAGGCCCTGAGGGCATCCCCGCTGTGCTCACAGGTCTGAGTGATCTTGCTGCAAGCCCTTGAACCTCAGCTGTGTGGATCTGAGCCTCCAAGCACCACTGGCAGAGCCCGTTCCTCACAACTCCTCCTGCCCCACCTAGCAAACCCACTGAGCAGCCACCACCACCGAGTTACCTTCCTTGGGCTGTCGTGGCTCCACACCACCCACACACTCAAGAAATAGGATTATTCATGTACAAATGGACTGGAAATCCCCTGTGGACAGAGAAATGGGGAAGATGAATATTGCACCGAGGAGCAGAACAGTCACGTCTCTCGGTGCCGGTGACATTTGCCTACACAATGTACAGTTACAGAGGTCAGGATTTCCACAGGTCTGTTCCCTGGGAATCAGGCACCCAGGCATCTTTAAAAGCCTTATCCAAAATCCACTGCAGAGCTCAAGTGCTAAATTCTCTGTTTTCTAAGATAAGATGAAAAATCTTGCACTTTCTTCACACTTTTTATCCATAGTTCTCAAAATCCTCTTGGGGAGCTTTGCACCCAGCCTCTGCCTGTCTGGCAGACAGACCAGAGAGAAGTGAGGGCAAGGCTGGGACAAGCAAGTGCCAGAGGAGCCCTGGCCCCTGAGCTTTGCTTGTATTTCCCTGTTATGAATCAGAGGATAATAATAACAGCACAATTTCATTCTGAATCACACCCTCCAGGAACCTGTCCCCAGCCTGCAATGATGATCCTGACCAGAGGAAGAGCTCATCCCCTCCTCAACCCCACATTCCCAGCCCCAGATGCCACAACCCTGTTCAGTTCAGGTACTTTTTGGGACTGCAGCAGCCCAGGAGCCTGTAGAGACATTGCCACATCACTGACACCCTGCAGCTCCTGCCTTATCCTTGGCATTCTCACACTATCAGGGATGTCAGCACCCCCTCCCTATCTGCCTGCCCTCATCCTGCTGCCTAGAGGCATGTGGACAATCTCAGCCCACCTGCCAGCAGCCAGCAGATAACCATCCTCCCGTCCTCACCACTTTTTTTTTCTTGGCTGTAGCCACCACCTCCTCACTGCACGGCCTCCCCCCATCCAGGGCTGCTGCTGGAGAAGGGGGGGGGCTCCTTGCAAATGTTGGAAAGGGAAGGGTTAAAGGGATGGGGGATCTCCTGCAAAAATAAGGAGGCTCATCTCTCCTCACCAAGGATGCTAAGCTATTACTGAGCATGTTCCTCCAGAGCTGTCACTGAGGGGAAAAAAAATACCTTGGAAGCCCTGGGAGTTAATTGAATCTGGTTCCTGGCTCTGCTGCTGACACTGAAATGGGGGAATTTCTCTTCCTTACACACAGAGCTGCCCAAGCTTCCCCCCTGGGAACCCAGCCTGGCACCCTGGCACCAGTTCCAGGTGGGAAGGGATGGGAGAGGAAGGGCAGCATGGGATGGATGCAGGGAGAGCAAACCCCTGTCAGACATGGAGCAGGAAAGGAAAACTGTTTGATCTCTCTTGAAGCCAGGCTGGTTGCAACTACTTGTCCCAGCTGCAATAAAACAGATCAGGGGTAAAAGGTTCCCAGTCCCTGCACTGGGGCCATGCTGAGCACCATCCTGCTGCATGCACAGAAGAAAGGACAAGCAAGCTTAGAGGAGCCATTCCCAGCTCACAAAACAGCCACAAAACCAGGGGTTTATAAATATCCCTCCTAAACCTGTAGACAAGCTCCCTGGGCCAGCAGGGCTATTCCAGGCCTGACACTTGATCCATATGGGTCACCAAGTGCCTTAGAGAATGCCCAGACAGCCAAATCCAGACAGAGAAATCCAGCATGCTCCATGCATCACATCCCTTTGATCCTGCTCTGCTCCCCACCTGCTTGCTGCAGGTCCTGGGGGCTGCTGGCCACGATTCCCCACCTAGCCATGGCCATGCACAGGGTGAGTGGTCAGCATGGGAGACACAGGAAGGACAGCAATGTCCCCTTTTGCCACAATTCCCTGGCATCTTTGGTGCACCCCAGCCTCTGGCAGCAGCAGGGCTTGTAGCTGAAGTGCTTCCAATCAAACCCACAGTGTTCCTGGGTGGGACCCTTCTAGGGGTGAAAAAAAAAAGCTTGGCCATAATAAAATTGAATATGCTGCAGGATTTCCATGCAGTCAGGGACATGAGCACAGCATAGGATAGCTCTGGTGGGTTGGTTTTACCTGCTGCTGCTCAGATGGTTAAAGGTGAGATCCTGTCTTCCTGTAAACCTGGAGAACATCTGGATGGACCTGGAGGCACAGGGCAGGACATGATCCAGGGGGAGCAGTAGTAGGAAGGGTGCTACAATGAGACATAGACAGGAGCATTCAATGAGCAGCAAAAGGAAAACCAACTCACAGCATCACCAGGCACTCCTAATTCCTACTTATGACAGGTTGGCCTCACATCTGCAGCCTTTCCACCAGTGAACACCAGTGAACACCGTGCTCCCAGGCACAGGAACCATTCTGTGCATGGCTTCACGCAGCCACCCTGGGGTGGAGTGTGCTCAAATCACCCACAGCCCCATGATGGAGAAAGGCAAGAGCAAAACCCAGAGAAAAATCCATCTGAAGATGAAAACCTGATTTAATTAGGATGACTTAAGGCAATTCCTAGTTGACCAGAACACCAGAGATAGCTGGGTTGAAGCAAGACCTGGCTGAAGCTTCAGGGAAACTGAAGTCACAGAACATGCAGTTTTACCAGATCCAGAATGCTCTGAGAAACTGTGACAAGCTTGTTTGAAAAGTGTGAAAGAGTCTTGGAGATGTCAAAAGATTTCAGCACCTTCTGGAGGCTGCTGAAGCAACTGGATATTTCGTTTGGAGATGCTCATTTTGTTCTTTCTTGTTGTATGCAATAGGAACTTGCTTGCTTGGCCCTTGAGTTTGCTCTCAGTGTTTTATGTCTGTTGCAGGGCTGCAGACTGTAACTGTGCCCTTCACAGAGCTGGGGAAGTTTAAAATAAACACTGAGCCAATGCTTTGAGAAACGTGCGGAGGAAAAACATCACAATATACCGTGGTTTTCCCCACCCCTTGCCAAGGGGGTGGAAAGGAGCAGATCTGCTTCCCTTCTCCTCTGGCATTCACTTGTCGGGATCACCCAGTAGCTCCAGTTCCTCCCGCAGGGCAGGCAGCAAGTGCTGGGTGGTGAAAAGCACCAGGAGCTCACCGAGCCTGCTGGGAGGGCAGGATGGGAAGAGCTGGAAGACACTGACTTAACTCTGTGCTGCTGTACCAAAAGCAATTTCTACCTCTCGGTGCCCCAGGTTTTCCTATTTACAAACCAGTCAGGGAGGACCCAGAGTTTGGTGTTACTGGGATGCTGGGCACACACAACTCACCGTGGTGTTCACCTCTTGAATTTTGGATCCTCAGCTGCCTGATGGTTCCAGCAACACCACTCTTGACCTGTAAGAGAAGTTTACAACTATTGCAACTTGCCCACAGGCCATCGCTGCCCCAGACACTTCTCTGTTCCAGCTATTCCATAGTCCCTGTGCTGCTTTGCACTTCCACTCGCTTGAATTCCAGCCCAGCCAGCTTAGGGCTACAGGTTTTGCAAATAAAGAGACCACCCCTTTACCAAATCTATGAATAAGCCTCCAGCTGGGAGCAGAAAATTAAAAAAAAAAAAAAAAAAAAAAAAAAAAGAGAGAGAGAGGGAAAATACACAGCAATTAAATTTGTTTTTTAAAAAATAAAAAATACACTGCAGTGGAATGGGAAGGAAAAAAAAAAAAAAAAAGGAAGACGTTTCTTGAAAAAAAAAACTACATTACCCACAATTCACGGACCTGCGGGAGGAAATGCTGGTTTTGCAAAGGAGGTTTAGCTTCAACAGCTGCAGTTTAAAAGCGAAATACAGGGGGAGGGATGGGACTGGGCGGAGGAGGGAGGGCAGGGAGGCAGGGACTTGGGGGGCTGAGCCCCGCCGCCGGGCTGGCCGGAGCCGCTGTCATGGGGGGTCCCTGCCCGGAGAACCGACGGCAGCGCCCGGGGGGCACGGAAAGGCGAGGAGCGAGTTTCTGCAAAGTTTGACCCGGTTGCCTTTTGGATGCTGCTGCTGCTGCTGCGGCGATAGGAAGCGGGAACCCCCCCAGCACCATCACCCCTCCCTTCATCACCCCCCCCCCCCAGCACCACCGGCGAGGCTGAGACCCGGGAGCCGGCGCCGTCCCCGTCTGCACGAATGTATTGCGAGAGAGGAAGCTTGCGGCAGCCGGGAGGCGGAGGCACCGATCCTGCTCCTCTCACCCCCCCGGGCATCTGACAGAGAGACGAAAGGGGAAAGAGGAAAAAAAAAAAAAAAGAGAAAAAACCCAAACACCACCAACCAAAAAAAAACCAACCAACAAACAACCAAACCAAAAAAGCAAAAAAACAACCCAACAAACCATCGAGAGAAGGAGCCTCCCCCCCCAATCCCTCCGCCCCCCCGCCGCACCTCGCCCCCGCAGCGCAGGGGAGCCCGGCGCGGTGTTCGGCGGCCGGGGCTGGGTGCGGGATGCTGTGAGAGCCCGCGGGGGCACCGCGGGGCCCAGGCGTGTGCGGGGCAGCCCCCGTCGCCCCCCATGAGCCCCGCAGGGTGACCCAGAGCCGGCGCCGGCGGCGGGAGGAAGGTCGGACACCCCTGCGGAGAGAGAGAGCCGCTCGCCGAAGAAGAAGAAGAGGAGGAGGAGGAGGAAGGGGAGCGGCGGGGCCGTCGCCCCTCGGGCCGGTGCGTGGCGGGCGGGATGTCAGGGGCGGCGGTTCCGCGGCGCTGAGCGGGTGCGGAGCGGCACGGCCCCGGCGGAGGCTCCGGTTTGCCGCTGCCTCCCGCCCCTGCGCAGCCCCGGAGCCGCTGCCCCACCGGCGGAGCCTGCATGGTCTCGGCTATTTCTAAGGAAAGAGAGAGAGAGGAAAAAAAAAGGAACACCAAGAAAAGGAAAAAAAAAAAAAAAAAAACCACCACCACACCAACCCAAGCCCAGAGCCCTGACAGCGCTGGTGGAGGAGCCTCCAAAAATCGGAGATTTTGAGATTTTGGCTACTTTTTTTTTTTTTTTTTTTTTTTTGCGTTTTCCAGCCGCTGTTTCTTTTCTGTTATTATTGTAATTTTGTGCGAAAGGAAGTTCTGAACAACTGCAAGTCAGGAAGTGGAAATCCACACCGGTTGTGACAAGCTGGGGCTAAAAAACTATTTCATTATTTATATAGATGTGTCTATCAACATTCTGCTTTTCATCCAAAGAATAAAGGGAAATACCGGCTGGTCCTATGTTTGACGCTGAATGACAGACCGTGTCTGAGGAAAGGAAGGACTAAATATATCAGCTAAGAACACCACCGTTATTTATTGAACTCAAGAGACCTTCTTTTTTTTAACCCAAAGACTGTTTGAGCGAGAGATTTAACGGGTCATTAAAAGGGGAAAAAAAAAAAAAATTTTTTTAAAGGCCCTTTTGCTTCTGAAGTGCAGCTAACCTCAAAATAGGAGCAGTACTTGTAAGACAGATACTCAAAAAATTAAGGCTTTACCTGACAAGTTTTCTATCCTATGGATATCGGTTTTGAGCTTACAAACCAAGAAGATCTGTAATTGATCTAGCACCAGATAATTTCAATGCCTAATATTCCCCAGGATTGCTGGAGTACCCTCGGAGCTGTGTCGGACTGTATTCGGGGTATGCCATGGGCTGTATTCAGAGTATTAGCTGCAAATCCAAAGTTTTCCGGGAAAGTATTTCAGTGATTGAAGTCAAAGCCTCCATTGATCCCATTCCCACCAGCATCGACGAGTCCTCCAGCGTGGTCCTGCGCTACCGGACCCCTCACTTCCGAGCCTCTGCCCAAGTGTTGGTGCCTCCTATTCCCAAGAAGGAGACCTGGATTGTGGGCTGGATCCAGGCTTGCAGCCACATGGAATTTTACAATCACTACGGGGAACAGGGCATGTAAGTATCTCCCAGAGCGTGCACGGGTGCCTTTGCCTACTGGGAAGAGCGAGCAGGAGGACCAGGGCCTGGCTAGGAAATACTGGATTAAACCAAAATTGAAATTGGTTTGAAAAGCCAGCTCTTCTGAAACTTACCAGGACTTTCTCCTATGTTTAAATCCAGGAGAGCTTGTCCTTGCCTTCTTAAAAGTAGTGGGGGATTCTTCTTGTCTTAATGGGAGTGTGCCCAAGCCCTGACCAAACCCCACTCGTGCTGGTGAGCACCCAAAGGCAATGCTGGATTTCTCACCAGCTTCTGAGCAGCACTGGAGATCCTCAGATCCCAGCTCAGCCCTGCTGTGGCAGTGACAGCCACCCCTCTTTTGACCTGCATTTTACACAAGGGGTTCCCCTGACCTCCAGCTCCTCTTGCCTGCATCCCTCCCCATCCCTTCCTGGATCAAACTGCTCACTGAGCAGCCCCAGGGAAACCCCCAGGGCTGACACTTGTGGCACATTGCTGTCCCCAGTGTGCTGTGCTGATGCTGCAGGGAGCCATGGCTGGCAGCCTGGGAGCCCCCCAGCTCCAGGAGCACATTTAACATCACAGAAGGAATCCTGCTTGCTTTGCCCACAGGGAAAGAAACAAGATGGATTTAACCCATTAACCATTAAACCCCATTCACATCACTTTGAATCAGGGTGAAAAATTCTCCTTACTCTCCTTCTGGGTAATGTAAAGGTAGGAATATATAGATATCTGTGTAAGGGAGGGGGGGAATCTAGGGACCGTTTCCACACCAAAAGCCCCATGTTACTGGTCAGACAGTCATAGTGAGACAGGGATGAGTCAAATTAAAATGTCACCTCCCAAGTGTGAAAAGTCATCTCTGTCTCCCCACCAGTTTGTTCCCCAGATGTTGTTGCAGGCTTTAACCCATGGTTTAGTCAGCAGCAGCACCTGATCTCCGGCTGCCTGCACAGAGCAGCAATTCTGCAACTCACGGTGCTGGGCAGCACCAGGTGCAGCTTCCTGGTGCAGCAGAAATCTGTCTGTCCAACCATGGGGACAAAACCTGACTGCAGAGCCCTGAGCTGGCAGATGATTTGGTGGCTGGAGGTGCTGATGCTGCCTGGTCTGTGGGGGACAAGGGAGGAAGGATGGGAAGGTCAGGTCTAAGCTACCCTCCTGTCTCCTCATCCCAAGCACCCTGGGTCAGGGGGATGCCAACACAGCCCCTCGAGGGTTGTTCTGGATGGCTTAAAAAAAAAATAAATTAATGAGGAGGGCTAAGGGAGGATGGGAGCATGGAAAGCAGGAGAAACTGACTTAACACAGCTCTTTCGTGAAGGCCTGAACATCTGCACGCACACCCCAACCCTTCCTCCCTCCCTCCTGCCTGTGAGCCCAGATAAGGACACGGGTTCAGCATCTCAGGCATAAAGCCTGCTGAGATGTGGACCAGAGGGAAGGGCATGCCAAGGAGCAGCCAGAAGGGACAGACTGTTCCCCTGTTCTGTCCCCATGTCCCCTCTCTCTGCTCGAGCAGAAAAGTGCCTTGAGAAGCAAACTGGCACCTGGCAAACACCGGGAGAGAAGAAGAAGCAGAGCAGCTTAGCTTGATTTTAAAAGTACTTAGAAGAAGACCAAAATCTGTAGGCTTTTTGGCTCCAACACCATCTTCAGCAAGGACAATTTGTTGCTCAGATGGTCCCAGTTCCAGGCCTTTGGGATTTGCATGTGTAATTCTCAGGCTCATTTAGAAATCCTGTCTTTAGCCACCAGCTGCAGAGGAAAAGAGAGAAGTCCAGTGGATGTAAATACAGCTCACATCCACTGAAATAAAGGGGCTGGGCAGAGAGCTGTGCTGGCAGTGAAGCTGTGAGCTGCAGACCTCAACACATCCTCTGCACCTGAGTTTCCCTGTGTTTAAAATGGGCATTTGGTCAAGCTTTCCCTTTGCTGGAATGTTTTGAGACAAAAAAAAAAGTTGTATCTAGAAGCTAAGTGCTGTAAAGAGGTGAACACTGCAGCTCTGCAGGAGAGCTGTTAGCCAGAAAAATCCTGGAAACAAAGATTTTTCCCTGGGAGGTTCATTGATATTTAACTGATATATATATATAAAGTTACCCAAACCTAAGTAGGACATGGTCTTCTTCTCCACTCTCCTACTCGTGGACCCCTCACCACCTGAAAGCTATAAATAAAGGTGTTTGGGAGGAAAGGCCTCTTTTAATGCCACTGAAACAGGCTTTTAGAAGACCTTTAGAGAGAGAAAGAGAGGACACAAACCTGTCTGAAAGGATGGGCCAAGCCTGGAGCAGGTGTAACTCACTGTAATCCCACTGACCTCCACGGAGCTGCATTGATTTCTGTCCCAACTTTCCATGCTGAAGAGCCTGCTGCAACACACACCTTTTTTCTTTTTTTTAAATCACTGTGGTGAGAGACAAACAAAAAACTCCAAATAATAACAACTCAGTCGGTCAACCAGGGCATCAATACTTACAGCAGGCTTTGGATTAATTTTTCCACTTATATGCTCCAAAGTTGTTAGCTGTGTATAAGCTGAGGATAGAAACAGCTGAGAAATACTGGAGCAGATGGAGCTGGGCATAACACTCCTAAAGGGATGTTGGCTACAGAGGGGATCATTCAGACACACTCCTTTAAAGTGGCACTGACAATTTTGGGAGCCAAATGCAGTGAATTTTTGAATGTAAAGGGAAATAATTAAAGCTCAGAGAACACGTGGATGCTGGTATTATTTTAAGTGTGAGTCAGGAGATGTTGCTGGGAACACGAAAACCTCCAGCAGGAGGATGTGGATGTGCTCTCTGACCCTCCTCCTTTGTACAGAACTGGGTCAAACTCCCATTCATCCCTGTGGCTGAAGTGTCTGCCCCCCCCCCTTCCCCATCCAGCAGGATTTTACCCTGTATCCTTAGGGAAGGATGCTGCTGTGCAGTGGGAGGCATCAGGATCAGGCTGCAGAGCTCTGCCCCATGCAGGACATGCAGGACCAGATCCCTGCAGGCATCTCCCAGGGTGGGTGCTGGTTTCTACCCCTGGCTGTGCAAGCACCTGGTGGGACCCAAGTCAGTGGCTGGGCAATGCTGGAATGGCATCATCCAACCTTGTTTCTTCATCTCCATGGAGATGTGCAAGAAGCTGCACAGATGGAGACATGCAAATAGAGAGATAAATAAATTGGAGTTTGAATATGAGCAGCCAAGGATCTAGAGAAGTTTCAGGTAGATATTTCACCTCAGGAGGACCCAATGGGGCAGCTGAGCAGCATTCATTACAGCATCACTTTACCTTACCGGGCATCTCTCCCCTGCCAGATGAAATGCCCTGCAGCAGAGACAACAAGGAACTAGAGAATGGACTTGCCAAGAGAATCACCCCCCAGTCTTTTTGGGGGGAAGACACAGTCAGAAACAACTTCAGCAAAGCAAAAACTGGTTATGATTTCCATGGGAAGTAAAAGGAGATCAGTTCACCATGGGAATTTTTTGAGATACCCCCCAAGGGTTCAGAGGAAAAGGCTTTGCTGTCCTTCATGGCCCCTGGCCCTTACCTGCACTGTGAGCACATCTCAGCCCAGATAAAGAGGTTGTCCAGGCTGCCTGAGCTTGCTCAGATCAACCAGCAGAAATTTGTCCCTTTTTCTTCATGCCAGTTTCCTGCTAGTTTTACTCAGTAACCCAAACATCACTGCTGGTTCAGGGGCAGGAAGAGGCAGCTGGAGGATGGGGGGCATGAGGGACCCCAGCAGCCTGGCTCTGACAGCTGGGGAGCAACATCTTACATTTCCTTCCTGTCCTTTGCTATAACCCTGGCTTGAATTGTTTGACCTGCTGGAGTAGGGGAGAGAGAGACACAAACACACAGTAAAAAACAATTTAAAATGAAGCAGCTCTGAATATCAGGTTTTCTTCCTTTCATCCTGCTGCCAGCACAGGCACAGCAGTGGAGGGAGGAGCTGGGGTGTGAAATCCTGGAGGTGGCTTTTTCCCTGCACCCACACGTTGCACGGGGACCTGCAGCACCCAGCATCTGAGCAGGGCTCCCCTCCCAGGGAGCTGCTGGAAAGGGAGGGTGATGGGCAGCATGAGGTCGTGCAAGTCCATCTGGCCTCTAAGAAGGAGCTGCTGGCTTCAAGGAGCAGGGGCTGAGGATGCGAAACAGTGCCTGTCTGAAAAGGTTAAGGGAATGTCCCCTGGATGCACGGGGCTGGAGGCTGCTGGGCTTGGATTCGCTGTGGCTGCACGGGATCGTTGGGGTCTGTGCTGGGAGCAGCCATCTGGAAGGCTCAGGATAAGCCAGGGGTTCATTTGGTGTGACAGAAGAGGAAGAAATGGATCAGAATGAGAACGGGGAGGCTAAAACCTACATAAAGCTGCTTGGCTGGCAGCAGCAGTGGGGCTACAGGCCTGCCACAAGAAATAGCTCCAAGTTCTTTCTCCTGGTAGCAAGGAGATGTTTGTTAGGAGAGGTTTGCTGGCAGCTTCAGTCTCTCTTGATGCCCATACTGACTCTGAAGGTTTCAGAAGCAGCAGAAACAAGCTTGTCAGTGTTACAGGCCAGAATCTACTGATTTTAGAGCTGATCAGCTACAGTGAGTCTGTGAAACCAGACAGGTTGGTTTCCTTTCATGCCTCTTCCCTGCTATTGTCAGCAAAGTGTTTACTGGGCACTTTTTGGTCTTTCATTGGCTCGACACCACCACAGAAAGATGCTGATGCAGCCAAAGATCATTCCACAGCCTTCTTTCCAAAATAACCCAAAAGGGCAGTGGTTGGCATATTATTTAACACGGCCATACTGTGCAAGCAGAAGTTACTGACCTGGCTGCACTCAGGCTTTGCTGTCCCAGGAGAAGGGCAACCACCACCAGCAGCAGAAACCATCATGAAGGTTGCTCCAGTCATGGGATCCTCAGGGCCTCATTTTGCTCCTTGTTGCAAAAGCTGCATGGATTAAGTGTGATGGTTTTGAAAGCCCAGGGTTAACCCCACTGGTGAAGCACAGCGTGCTCTCCACAAGGAAGCAGAGGCCAGTTTCATCTTCCCTATTCCTGCCCTTTTATTACACAGGCTGCACTTCTGAGCCACCCTGGGTGCAGCCATGCTGCTCACAAACACTTTGGGCTTTGCAGTGGGTTTCTCAGGCTCTGAAGGAGGCATGACCTGACCTGGTACAGCTCCACCTTTTTGCTCTCCCAGGCAAATCCCAAAAAAGGTCCTGCAAATCTGTAATGGTCTGGAGTCAGATACATTTGCTGGGAATGAAGATGGGGACAAACAGATCTTAGCTGACCTGCAGTTTCTGAACATCCTCTGCCTGATTCTTCTCCCAGTTGCCCAGCAGCCTCTGATCCAAACAGGCTGGAGGAGCCTGCTGGGTTTATCATCCCCTTGTAGCACCTCAGGTCCTGGTTTGGCACCTCCACTTCCTCAAAGACACTGTGGCTGTGCCTTTGCACCACACTTGTCACAGGATGGATTCCAGGAAATTGTCACATCTCGTCCCCTGGTGACAGCCGAGCTGAGTACTGGCCTCTGTCTGAATGGAAAGTAATCCTAAACCATCTGCTGAAAGAGAAAGAGCTCCCAGATGGTGTTTCAGAGCCAGGCTGTGTGTGAGGAGGAGGTGGGGGGCTGCAGAGCACGACCTCCCCTCATCTGCCCTCCCAGGGCTGAGTTCTTCCAGAATCCCTGAAGCTTTTCCCTTTTCATCCCTCCCTGAGGAGCAGACGAGCCAGGCTGGCAGTGCCTCAGAGAGCAGAGCACACAGACATCCCTCCTGTGGCTGTGGGTCCTGGCAGGAATGCTCAGAGATCTCCTTTTGGTTGCTTTCACTAAAAAGGTTCTTCCAGGGAAAGGACTCCCTCTGCCTGCTGGCTGCAGGCTCAGGAGGAGAGGATCCCAGGCTCTGGAATTGCTGCAGCCACCAGCGGGAAACCTGCACGGGGAAACGTCAGCCTTGTGTAACCCTGGCTGCTGCTAACCCCTGCTCTGCTGCTTGGACCATCCTGCATCCCTCCTGGAGCATCCCTGCATCCCCCTGGTTCATCCCTGCATTCTGCCTTAGAGCATCCCTGCATCCCCCATGGAGCATCCCTGCATCCCCCATGGAGCATTCCTGCATCCCCCCCAGAGCATCCTTGCATCCCCCCCAGTGCATCCCTGCATTCTGCCCTAGAGCATCCCTGCACCCCACCCAGGAACATCCCTGCATCTCCCCCAAACATGCCTCCAGAGCCATCTGACCTGCAAAGCAGCCACCTCCTGTACGGGGCAGCCCTTCTCCCAACACCTGCCAGGGGTTTTTTTTTGTTTGTTTGTTTCTGTTTTGGTTTTGTGGGTTTTGGTTTGGTTTGGATTTTTGCTAGGACCCCCACCAGCATGAGCAAAAAGAAACAAAAAACAGTGAGATCTTTAAATGTCCCCCTTCAGTTTCTTCTAAGGACAGCCAGACATTTACAGCCAACTGCTGAGTGGTTACAAACACGGTGGCACTTTATGGTCATTAACTAATGAGCAATCAGAACAGCCTGGTGGACACTCGCCTTCCTCTCGGCCAGCAGAGAGGAGGAACTCATCCTAAAGCACTGCCCAACATCCCCCTGCCTCCCCCCAGCCTGTGCCCAGCCCCACCTCACTCCAGGGACTATTTTAAGCAGCAGCACTGGGCTTATTCAAGGCTTGGAGTGTCACCCTGCTGAGCCCCAGCCCATCCCCTCTGCCTCCCTCCCAAGATAAATCATGTCCTAGGGAGCTGCAGGGCTCAGGGTGATGGGGGCCAAGTGCAAATGCCACCCCAGGAGCTGCTGGGAGAAGGAGCCACCTCCCCCAGCCTGGTTTTTAAAGGGATGTCCTGAACATACCTGGCATGTGCTCTGGTGATGGCACCCGGGCTATGGTGAGGGCATTTTATTGCCTTTACTCTGCAGATACCTCAGCCTTTCCCAGAGATGCTTCCAGCAGTTGGATTCTGTTGGCAAATCTGATCTGAAAAATTAAAATTGGAGGTTAATAATAATAAAAAAAACCAAACTAACCAAACAAAACCAAAAAAACCCCAACACAAAACCGTGGTGTGCACCAGCACTGCAAGGTGCTGGCAGGATGTCCTCACTCCCTTTCTTGCTGGAAAGGAGACCTCTCCCCATCAGCCTCAGTGCCAGATGATCAGCTCAGGCAGATTTAGGGGGTGGGTGAGGTGGTGCTGGTGACACCAGAGCAGGATGGGTGACATGTCCAGCACCAGGCAGGTGTTGGGAGGGAGAGGGACTTGGCCAGAGAGAAAATGAGATTTTGAGAGTTCTTCCTTGAAAAGGAAGAACAGAAAGAGGCAGTGGGAAGCTTTATGGTCCACTTGAGTCCCTTCCGCTGCTTTGGGGGGCTTTGCTGTCACCTCCCTCCCAGGGCCAGTGCTCAGCTCACCCATTCTGCTGACAACACAGGAGATTTGGTGCTGCTGGGAGACAGAAACTCATCCCTGAGCCCTGCTCTGACTGGCACAAGAGCTGAGACCCCACACACTGCACTGCACTGAGCCCTTTGGGCCAACCCTGCACTGCTGGATTTTTTTCCAAGGCTGGAGCTTTTCTGAACACCTCCCCTTGGCAGCCTTACTTCAACACCAAAATATTTCAAACCACTCCAGGTAGGAAGGGAAACCGTGGCCCTGCAGGGCGACTGGAACTGGAATGGCATTAGAATTGGAATGGGATGCCCAGGGAGGGGGTGGATTCTCCATCCCTGCAGGTTTCTAAGAAGAGACTGAATGTGGCACTGAGTGCCCTGGGCTGGGAGTGGATCAAGGGTTGGAGCTGATGAGCTCAGAGATCCTTTCCAACCAGGATGATTCTCTGATTCTAGGTGGTTCCTCTTGACAGCAGGACAGATTTTCATGACCTGGCAATGTGCAGACACCACTTCTAGTGGCAGGGCTCTTCTGGCAGGATGTTATGAAAGCCACAAGTTCCAGTCAGAGCTAAAAAGGGAATTCAACAACTCCACCTTCTTCTTCTTTGAAGTCCTGCGTGCTCCTCAACTAATTAATTAACGCGTTATCCATGATTTGTCGTTGATTGTGGCAGGTCAAGTTGGGAGCTTCCAGATCTACTGGATGGTAAAATCCAGGCCATCAGTGACTCAGATGGAGTGAACTATCCCTGGTATGGGAACACCACCGAAACCTGCACCATCGTGGGTCCCACCAAGAAGGAGTCCAAGTTCAGCATCAGCATGAACGACAACTTCTACCCCAGCGTGACGTGGGCAGTGCCCGTCAGTGAGAGCAACGTGGCCAAACTCACGAGCATCCACAGGGATCAGAGCTTCACCACCTGGTTGGTGGCCACCAACACGGCCACCAACGAAATGGTGACCCTGCAGACTATCAAATGGCGCATGAGGCTGAGCATCGAGGTGAACCCCAGCAGACCCCTGGGGCAGCGTGCCAAGCTGCAGGAGCCCTCTGCTCAAGAGCAGCCCCAGGTCCTTAGCAAGAATGAGCCAATACCACCCAGTGCCCTTGTCAAACCCAATGCCAATGATGCTCAGGTACTCATGTGGAGGCCAAAGGATGGACCACCCCTTGTGGTGATACCTCCGAAACACCGGTAATCCAAACCTGGCGTCCCGGCACTAAAAGGGAGAAAACAAACAAACAGATAAATAAACCAATAAAACAAACAATCAAACCACCACCAACCAAGCAGAACAATCACTTAGGTATTAGAATATACACGTGTAATCTGAGCAAACTCAAAAATGCACTTTTTCTTCATTCAACAAATGCAACCATTCTACCTTCTCCCATTGGGACGGATTTCACTGTGCTAAAGCTAAAGAGGAGACCTTTGACTGGGGTCTGTCTCATCACTGGATTCCTAAGGGAAGAAACTAACACTGATGTCTACCCCTATAGCTTTTATTTTTTTCCTTCCCTACTTCAGTTACTGTTTGAACTTCAGTCTCATTAGCTTGTTCAGACTGCCCAGAACAATAAGAACATTTTCTTTGAGATTTGAAGAGCCTCTTTTTTTTTTTTCTTTTTTCTTTTTTTTTTTTTTTTTTTCTGTTGAGAACAAAAGTTTCTGGAGCAAAAAGTTGACTATTTAAGATATTTAAAATAAGGATTTTTTTTTTTTTTTGAGCTGTAACGTTCTGAGTTGCAAATCCAAGTCATGCGGCCTTATGTAGACTTTGCTTTGCATTGCCAAACTTTTGCCTTAAAGCTATGTTTGAAAACAAACAAAAAAAAAAAACACACAACAAAAACAACAGAAACACCACCAGGCAGAATGTCCTTTCTACAGAATTTTTGAGAGAAAGTTTTGGAACAAGGAATAGATTTATCAGCATGACACGGGGCTGATGGATGAAAAGGGCAGGAAATTGGAAGAAGTGTGATGATAAGAAAAATCTTCCTGGTTTTAAAACCTGAAAGAAGGAAGGATGGAAATAATCTCAGTTTCAAAGCAATGCAAATACCAAACTTGCTGTAGGATGTCTCTTGAGCTGGAGCTATTAGGCCACCTCCCTGCTTTGCAGAAGACACAGCAAGAGAGCTTGCTCTGCCCACAGTGGGGGAGCTCAGGAACAAGGGGTAACCTCACAGCTAGAATTGTGGCCCTGGGAGTCACCTTAAATCAAGAGAGAGTCCCTCTGGGTTTGTCTTTGTGGCATGCAGATGTTTGTCCAGCTAGCCCATGGTCTTACCTTCTTTGTGGCATCAGAGCCAAGGGCTCACACCCTGTCTGGTGTTGGGTGACGCTGGGGTGTCCCCTTTTCCCATGAAATCCAAGTGATGGTGCTGTAAGGAGAGCAGGATAAAAAAAAAAAAAACAAAAAACCAACTAAAACAAAACAAAAAAAAAAAAAACAAAGAGAGAGATCCTTTTGGTATCATTGGAGATGCACTGGAGATGCAAGGGCAGATCTTATCTACCAAGCCTACTCAGCAATATCCATAATTCAGGAACTGGCATGTCTGAAAATAACAGGCACCCAGTTCCTAGCAAACACTGGAAGCAAAAGCTGTGACTTAACTCTTCTTCCCATAAAAACAAACCACATTGGGGTTAGTAGATAATTTTTTTCCAGATGACCTTGTTATCTACAGATCTACAGGAGTGTCAGGAATAGGGCAAGGAGAGAGAGGACCATGGGCAATTCTGGCACCACCCTCTGCATAGCAAAGGGTGATGCATGGTAAGGTACAAGCAGGGCAACACCTGGGTCTTGGGTGGAGATCCTTCAGGAAGGAAGGTGCATTTGGAGGTGGTACCTGTAGATTTGAATTAGGACCTTTTCCAGATGGTCTAAGATAACCAGACACACTTCTGCAGAGGAATGCAGCCCAGAGAAGCCATCTGAGTGGGGCTGGGCCATGGTTTGCAGGCAGGGAAGTTCTGCAGTGGAGGTGGCAGGGAGGGGAAGATTTGCTCTTTGGCTCCAGCACATGGCCCAGGGCAGATCACTTCCCCTTCCCTCTGCAGCTCCTTCCCCTTGGTGACTTTTTCTTCCTCTTATTAACAATTTGCCTCAAGAGCTAGGACTGAGGAGAGCTCAGCATGCCAGAGACAAGCCTGGCCCTGCTGAGCTGGTCTGAACAGGTCCCATCACCACACACATGCTGCTCAAAGGCTCTCTCCCCAGAGAGGCACCAATTAGCTGCTATTGCCATCTTCATCTTCCAGGACATTACCAGCAAGAAATTCTCCTTTACTTCTCCAAACCCACACCACCTACTTGGGCAACAGGTTCAGCAGCAGCACCTGGGGAATATGTGCCCACAAGATACACATCCCCTCCCCGTGACAGTCTCAAACCAGCAAACAAGGCTCCCAGGTCCCTGCAGCTGTCACCTCCCTTTTCCAGGGGATCCCCCCCTCCTCCTGCACTGCTCCTCAGAGATGCTGGGCCAGGGAGATGCTCTCTCCAACATGAGAAGTCCAGCATTACAAGCAGCCTGAAAACAAACGGACTGGATCCAACCCAAATCCACGAGCCAAAGGTTGCCTAAATCCAGGCTTTGGGACTATAAAAGGTGAAGCTGGGGAGGCTTTGACTTGCAGAGTCACTCTCTGTATTAAAACTCCATTTTCTTACCCGGATTCAAATCCTAACTCCAGCTCTGCCAGCACAGCCCTGTGGGACTTGTCTGTCTTTTCTCTTAGGCAATACATGCAGAAGAGGACAAAATGGGAGCTGGGGGTGAATAAGCTGCTGGAGCTTGCATGCATCTCAGCTGCTGCTTAGGTGCACTTCTGGGCAGTCCCGGGGGTGGGAGCTGAAGGGGTATTTATGTCTGGTATTCACTTTGTCTCCAGGTGCTGAGTACTTCCAGTTCTCACTGATGTCTGCATTGGGTCGAAGAAATCAGGCCCAGTTGTCTTAATTAGCTGCACAAAGGAATTCCAAGGAAAGATTTCTTCTCAGTCACCAAAAACCACATTCAGGGAACACCTATGTCCTTCCCCACTTCTCTTTGTGTTGGACTTAAACCTTACCACCCCACTGCATTAAAGTGAATCTGGTTCCTCCTACTCCTTCTGCCTGGTGGACTGGATGCATCCCTGCAACCTGACAGTAACCTCCTGGCTAATTCACCCTCTTGCACTGAACAGACCCAGCTGAGCAGTAAATACAAAACTCAAATTTCACGTGGGGGTTGGCTCTGCACAGACTTCTCCCTTCCCAAAGAATGCCTTTACCCCATGCCTAGGTCACAACGTGCCCCTCCACCTCCATTTGCATCACCAGACACTGCACAGAAAAGTGATGCTGCCTCTCTTGAGATCTCATGCATTGTGATTAAAAGTGTTGGGGTTTGGGGTGGGTTTTTCTTTTTCCCCAATTTATTTTTTTTTTCAATGCTGCTTCATTACAAATCTGATGAGGACAAATTGAAAAGGGGCAGTGGCTGGAAGTATCAGGTGCTACAGACATCACTATTGGTAGGGCTGGTTATGGGGTAGAAAGGGGACTGACAAGGTCCTAGTGGAGACCAGGGGCATCCTGTACTGGGTACACTGGTGACCAAGCAGAAGGAAATAAAGCTCCTTCTCTGACAGCTTTTTATAGAACTGGGATGGGATTGGGGCACTGATGTGGGTCTTTACAGCCCCAAATCACCAACAGGAGCTGAGACCTAAACCTGTCACTATCACAGCCCTGTAGTGGTCCACAGGGTGGGAGCATCAGGGTGAGACCCTTTCCCACCTCCTCTCCCCCCACAAGGAGCAGAACCAGGGCTGGCAGGCAGCATCCTCAGCAGTACCACAGACCTTTTGTTTCTCACCCTTGACACCCAGATGAGAGCAGCAGCCCCTCAGAGTCACCAGAGAGACAAAGCAGCCTTGGGGAGGGATGGGTGGACCTGCTGGGCTGGCACAGAGGGGAGCAAGGCTGGGTTTAGTGATGGGGTGGGTTGCCCCAGGCTGGGCACTGCCATCCCTGCATCCCTCCTGCCTGGGCTCCTGGTGCAGCAATAAAGAATTGTCCTTGGTCTTGCAGAGATACTGTGAAAAAAAAACCCAAGATGTACCAAGTCTGGACACTTCCAGATGTAAAAAGAAAAAAAAAAAGAAAAAAAAAGAAAACAAAGAAAAACAAACAAAAAACCCCAAAACAACAAACCCAAAACCCTGCTTTTATAACAGATGGAGAAATAAAGTGAAGTTTTGGAATGCATCATCTGCCTGGAATCATTTGGGTGGTGGCTCCACCACCTCTGCACTCTCGTTTCAAGGTGATGACAAACACCCAGTTTGTTGGTTTTGGTTTGGGTTTTTTTGCTATGCTGTTCAGTTTCCTGATGCTGTGTGGTTATTTAGCAAAAGCCTCCTCAGATGTTTGCATCTGGAGAGAGGCAGGAGGCTGTGATACCTGGAGCAGGGAGAGCAGCCCTGGCCACCAAAACCTGGGCAAATGGGAGATCCAAAGCTGCTGCAGTAGGCAGCTGCTTTTCAATTAACACACTGTCTTCATTTTCTAGCACATAAATAACTTTTCATTCAAGGTTTGTTTGCTTCCCAGTAAAGGAAACTGCTGGAATTCTTTTCCCAAGAGCAGGGGGTGCCTCAGCCCACAGGGCTCAACCCTGGCACCTTCCAAGTCTGTGCTGCAGCTCCTCCTGCTCCAGCCCAGCCCAGCCCACAGGCTCCCTCCCCTCCTGCCCCAAGGCAGGTGCAGGTTTCTCTTTCTGTGGTTTTGGTTTTCTTGGGTTTGGTTTTTTGTTGTTTGTTTTTTTTCCTCTTTGTTCTTTCAGTAGTTTTGCTCTTTTGCTGCTCTCTGTTCCAGCCTGCAAAGCAGCATCAAGGCTTCTGCAGGAAGCAGCCAAATCTTGCTGCTCTTGCATCAGCTCCCCTGGGACCCTCCTGCTCACTGGGGCTGGGGGAGCTGCACCCCATGCTCAGGGCTTTCCTTGAATGTGCCCAGAGCAGAGGGGCTGCATCCTTACCTGGGCATCCCCCAGCAAGGGGCTCCTCACACCCACATCTCTCCTGAGCTCCTCTGGAGCAAACAAGGGCCTGCCAGAAACCTGTTAAGTCCCTCAAAGGTTGCAGCCAACTTTTGCAGCTCCAGAACCTTTGGTTGCTACTGCTGGGCAGCTGGGAGACCTGGGACCATCAGCCCTGAACCACTGAGGTGCCCACCTAAAATACAAAGAGCCATGGAAGTCAGCTTGGGATGCTCCACCAGCACAGAGCAGGGACACAAAGCCAAGAGGTGGAGGGGAAGGACAGGAATGGAAAATACAGGAGGGAAGGAACACGCAGGGATGGAGCCCAAGAAGAGGAGAGGACAGGTTCTGGGTGGGATTCCTTACCCCACTGGAAATACTCCAAGCTCATCTTTGATAGCAGGTTAAATTTAGATGTCCTGGTTTCGAAGGGAGGGGAAGGCTGGAGAGGGAACACCAGCCAACCCACAGCTGGTTTGGAGTGACACCCAGAAAAAACAGAAAGCTCCTGGTCACGGATTGAACAGGGACACTGGGAACCCTCCTGAGCAGGGGAAAGGACTTTGAGTGCTGAGGCCAGAACCCAGGGGATGCTGAGCCCAGTTCTAGTGCTTGAGGTGACACCAGTGCCAATCCTTCAGTGCTGTGCTGAGGCTGCAAATCAAACCTCACCTTTCTGCAGGTTTTGCTGTTTGACTTTGTGGTTTCCTGACCCCAGCTTTAAGTAGACTGAGGCAACAGTTCCTTAATGGGAAGAAAGACACCCTGGCCTCCACAGTCCCTGCACAGAACTTCTTGTGGGAACTTCCCCCTGCTGATGCAAACCAGGGCTCATTTCCTATTTCTTCTCTCTCCCATCTTGTTAAGCTGTCCATGTGCAGCAGCTGCAAGCACTCATTTTATTCCTTCATGTTTTCAGCTTTTGCAGAAAAATATTTTTAGCAACGTGCTGAAGGGCCTTGAATCAGCTATTTAAAAAAATAATACTAATACTGTGGCACATGTGGCACACACATAACTCTAACAGAGCTCCTCAAACAATCTGGGATCTCAGGGTTTATAGTAACCCTCTTGTAAACTGGTCCCCACAAACCTACCAGGGATGGAGCCCTGGCAACAAGCCCCCAGCCAGGAGAGCAGCACTGCAGAGTCAGGTCCCACCCTACCAGGATTCCTACCAGGATTTGGGGTTGTCCCATTAACCCCTCAAAAGAGTAACAGCTTAGCGTTTGAGGTGTGGAAGCTCCTACAGAGCAGAAGTGCAGAGAGGAGCATGGACATGGGGTTGACACCAACCTTCTGCTCCAGGAGAGGGACAGGGGTCACCTGTCCCCATCCAGCTCTGGAAGAGGATGCTGTGACATCCTCTGTGACCAGGTGGGACTGAGATCAGAGCATCAGCTGTGGCCACGAGCACCCCAGGGCAGTGCCACAGTCCCAGAGCTGTATTTGAGCAACGTGCTGGCTGACAACACACAACTTCATTTTTATCTCATGTTCAGGGAACAGCACGAGTTCAGGGAACAGGGACTGGCAGCACAAAGTGTGTCCCTGTGTGATAAAGACACTTACAGGAAGGTCCCAGCTCTGCATCAGGAGCCAGAGATGCGTTTTCAGAGAAGGAGCTTTGTGACCCACCGAAAGTTGCAGAGAAAAGGGGGTGGAGAAAGACACAGAAGGTGCTGAGCATAACCATGGGGCCCTCAGGAAACAGGAGAGGGGCACACACAGGTGTGCAGAGCCAGAAAATGTGCCACCCCCAAGTCCATCCCTTGGTGAGGAAAAGTTGGGTCTTTTCTTGACGGCTTCAAGATCCGGGGCCTCGCTGCTGCGAGGGGGAGAAAAGATTGAGTTTGTCTTGCTGCTGACCAAGGGCTGCTCACATCCCTTCCCCTGAGCTGTGTCTGCCTCTTCCCAGCCCCTGGGGCCCAACATGACATTTCTCTGGGAACAAAACTCCCTCAGCTCACACCAAAGCCTCACACAGATTCATCTCTCCCTGTAAGCAACGCTGAAAGCGACACGCAAGGGCAGGAGACGTGAAAACCAAGAAGGGATAAATCAAATGATAAAAGGATAAATCAAATGATAAATAAAACGTCACTTCATCCTCTGGGAGAGATGTCCCTGAGACTCACCACACACACACAGACACCACAGCAGCTCACGGGTGAGGCTGATGATGAACCTGTCCCCAGCAGGATGCTCGTGTCAGCCCCATGTCTGGTTCTTCCCATAGAGCGGCAGCTCTGGCTCCAGCACCTCTCAGGCAGGGAGGTGGCCATGAGGGATGAGGTAACACCAGGGACAAGTGTTGGGTCTGTGATGCCTCCTCAGTTGGACAGCAGAGTGATGCCACTGGCATTTGTCCCCTGGTCACCTCTCCACACACTACAGGAAGGCCAGGGATGGAGACAGAACGACCTTCCCTCCTTGGAGAGGGACCCATTAGAGCTGCAGAGCAGAGGCTGTGGGTGCTGTGAACTCCCTAATTTTGGACATAAAGTATTATGCAGTAAAAAGTTTTCAGCCAGGAGATTAAATATTTTTTTCTTTCATTCTGTGCCTCTTCACGATGAAGCTGCACTTTGCCCTTTTCCCAAAACAGGCACTTTTCTTCATTGCTCTTTAACCTTAAAGGTAGTAGAAATCCTCAGTCTGATTTCCCCAGAGTTTGAGATCCTCCCTCCCTGCTCACCAGGTCTCTAACACCATCATTAGTGCTCTGCCAGAGCACAGCATCACCAGCACTCTGCTTCCCACTGCCTCAAGGCCACAACATGGTCTCAAAGGAGGGAAAAAATCTTTCATTAGGAATAATTAAGAATCCACCTTTGATAAAAGCCTTGAAAAATTTCTTCTCAGACTGAATCGGCAAGGGGGAAAAAAAAAGGCACAGATAAAACAGATCATCTCCTGCAGAGTAGTCCTGAAACAGTTGTTATTCATTATCTGGGGACTCACCAGCATGGACAACACAACTTATGAAAGGGCTCCAAGCCCTGCTAGCCCTTGGCTTCTTTGCCAGGTCTGCCAAGAGAGGCTTTCTGTGTTGGTAGCTCTATTGTTCGGTGGCCAGCTGGCCACAAAGAAGTGGTCAGAGGCCACAAGATCACCAGCCACATAACAGAGATGACAGACTAGAAGAGCTTCTGGCAACCACCAACCCAGAGCCACAGGCACTTGAGTCATCTAATAAAAATTCAGGTTTTTCAAAGTCAACCCTTTTGTCAGTATTCCTGTAGGTTTGTGGTCACGATCAGCCTCTCTACAACTGCTCTGCTCTTCCAGCAGCTACTATGGAAACCAGGAGCAGCACCCATTTCTCAAGGGCAGATAGTTCAGGGGGTTGGGCTTTCAGCCATCATTCTGGAAGCACTGGAAGAAAATGTGTGTTCTGTCAGAATCTGGAATAATTCTTACAGCCCTTCACTTGCAGAGGGTAAAGGAGTTGAACAGGTACCAAGCAGCACAGCAGGGACTACCCCCAACTGCTCCCCTCGTTCCAAAAAAGAAACTTGAAATGGCTCAGCATGCCAACACCACATTCTTCCCGAGCCAATCTTCTCCATAGCAAGAGGTTTATTAGCTATCTGGGGGAGCACAGCTGATACAGCCCTGCTAGGAGGTGTCACATGCCACAGCAAGGGGAGATTAATGCAAAGAATTTAAGGTCAATGGTTTGGGCCAGCTGCTATTTATAAATAAGAAGGAAAGCAGAACAGCAGTATCACCTCTAGGCACTAAGAAGCATTGTACACACTGGGAGGGCAGAGGCTTCAACCCACCTTCAGCTTTTTCTCCAATTTCCAAACCAGCAAATTTTAGGAAATGTTCTCTTGTGTTCTAGGGCTGGGGTCCCAGGATTTGTGTCACCTGCTCTGTTCCATCAGAGGGGAGGGACGGTATCAACAAGCAGCCAACAGTGCTGCAACAGCAGCACATCAGGGTTCAGAAACCCAGGGTGTCTGTAAAAGCCTTACAGCCTTGCAAAGCCTCCCTGCAGCTAAAAATAAGCCTTGTAGACACTGAATTCCCTGCATTTCAGTGCTCTTCTTTTTTAAAAGGAACCTACCTCATCTCATCCCCAGGAGCAGGACACTTTCAGCAGCTGTAACAGGAGGTTACAGGTCAAACACTGACTTTTTAGGTTTACTTTGAAAAAAACATTTCTTCAGGAGTTGGTGATAAAGTTCAGAATTTGCTTTCAAACATCTGAGATGAAAACAAGGAATTATCAGCTACTTCCAACTCCAAAAAGCAACCACATGCCCACTTGCCAATCAAACCAGAAAATTACAATTGTCAGCACAGTGTGGTATTAGAAAAAAAGAGAAAAAAATACTACAAGGTTTCTGCTGAAAATAGGAAAAGCAGAAGTACCCCAGAATGTCCTAATAGGACCAACAAGTTAAACCAATCTGCATGTATTCAACTAACTCAACTAACAGCTAATTCAAGCTGTTATTTCAAATGTCTTTTTCACAAAGCAACAAAACCCCATTACATCATTTAGAGGTTTCCTGGAGTCAGATGCATCAAACAAAAAAAGTGATTGTGCAGAATGCTCTCAGGGCATCCTTCAAAATATTTGCTCACTATACTTAAGGATAAACACATAAGAATTTCCCAAACATAACTGACTAAAGCTAAAAGTGACAGGGAAAAAGTACAATCTCATCCATGTTAGAAATAAAAAAAATAGCTGAGAGTAGAATCCAAAGCCATAACCTGAAAAATCACTAAAGCCTCTGGACAGAGGTCACACTTCAAATGCAAGGGCCAGAAGTTCTCCTTATAACATGAGTTCCATTTTCTGAGTTCTGCAAAATTTACAGAAAGGTAAAAATAGGAGAGCTTTTATTTCCCACCTCTTTGCTGAACATTACTGCCATGGGAACGTGTTTTGCATGCTGCCAGTTTCTCCTCAGATAATTTCCTATTTCTCCACTAAGCCTCTGGCTCACACATGACTCAGTTTTAGCACTTTAGATAAGTATGTGCCCCATCCCAAACTTAAAATTAGCAGGGCAAACTCCAGCCCCATCTGAAGAGCCCAGGATAATCAAGTTATTCTCTTCAATGAAAACTGATTTATATGAGGAACCAACATGAGCCACACTCTTGCCTGAGCAAGGGGTGAACAACAGAAAGTTCAGTACAAGGCTGGTAACCACAGCACACATATATTCCTTCTAGATCCAGGGACATAAACCCATCCAACACAAATTATATCAAGCCAGATAAAATAGTTTAATATAGAGCGAGAACAAATGTTGCATAAAAATAAGTGAAATCTTTTTTCTTAAAAAAAAAAAGAGTCTGAAAATTTGTATGTAAAAGAAAAACTGTTTGGATATTGATCATGTAGGTGACTCATGAACACCAGAGCTAGGGCAGAGTTCTGCAGGAGAGGTCAGCATGTTCTTAGCTTCTCCATCCACTAAATCCAGAGGAAGATCTGTGGAGCAAGAAAAAAAAAAAAAACCAGCACAGCAATGAGTGCCAGAATCTCCCTCAGGCAGCATTCATTCAGCAGATCTCTCAAACAAACTTCCAGTCTTCCTAGTATCAGAAGCTCATTAAGAGAACACATTGGTATTTCCAGCATACTTCACCTGAGAGTGCATCAATAAATGCTAACTGGGTATAATTATGGTTATTCTAGAGCCTGCCATCTGGAGATACATGTGCTTTCTCTACTTGAGAGGGAAACAAAGCAAGAGAAACTTGCTAGAAATAATCCAGCAAGCCAGGGGCAGAGTGGGTGACAGAGTTAACCTCAGATCTTAGTCCTGTTCCCTAATTGTCAATCAGCATCTCAATTCAGCCAGGAAGTACCAATTGATTTCATTCCTTGTTTCAACTTGAGAAATGGAGTAGAGATTACATTCACACACACAGCTTGAGCCCACACAGCATGTGCATGGCAGGTCAGGAAGAGCATAATCCAACTAAAAATTCTCTTATATGAAAGATTAGCCTCACTGGAACACACACACTCAAAGCCTGGACTTGGAGCTCTATGCAGAGCCACTAAAAAGGAAATGAGAACTAGAATTTTACTGCTACTTTCCAAGCTTGCTCTTGTAAACCACTCAACTATTCTCCTCTGCTCCTATTTGTATTTCTAACAAAGAGGTAGACACAAAACAGTACTTACGTGTTAGTTGATCCAAAACCAAATGCTAAAAGAAAGGCAAGATTAAAAAAGAATTGTTAGAAGGTAAAATGAAGGCATAAGATTTGTTGTAAATGTCCCCTCCCACACACAGACTGAAAAATGTTTCTTCCCTGCCCTAGGCCAGGGGAAGAGTGATAGGCAAACAATGGAAGTCAACTCTCCACCTAGAAGAAAAGTGACTTGCCTCAGCTCCTGAGAGGGCTTTGCTTTCACTGCTAATCACATCCATTCATTAGTAGCAGCTCCATACAATGTGCCTGGTTTATCCATCTCTCAGAGGGAGTTTGTGCTTAATGCAAGGCAGTGGTGGCAGGCAGAGCACCACTGAACAGCTCCCCTCTCACAGGCCCTGTAAATCACTGCAGCTTCACTGAATTACACCATAAAGATTTGGCCACTTGGTGTTTTAGCTCGATTTTGCAATGCATAATCTTTTGACACTGAAGACTCCCACACAGGTAACCCATACACAGGGTACTGATATTGATTATTGCTCAGTGTTTTCCTTAGAGAAGGAAGAACAGCTCCACAAAAAGGTGTGAAAAGGAACCATCTGATGAAGTGTGCAGTAGTAGTGAATTATTGACTTGTCACAGCTGATCAGTGATGGAATTATGAAACAGTCTGGGAAAATGCTACACCCCACCCTGCAGCTCAATCCTCCATGACATGGTGCCTTCCCTACAGCAGGAGCAGCACCAGGCAGATTTTTAACAGGGAGCTGAAGAGTCCCACCCAAGCTCCAAGGAAAACTCAAGACATGGGGGCTGTTAGGTTCATTGTATTTTTGCTTTTCCTACCTCCTCCTCCTGTCCCAAAGGCTGAGAATCCACTGCTTTGTGTGCCAAACCCAGTGCCCTGTTGTGAAAGTGATCCAAACGTTGGGGTATTTTGATTTGCCAACGTGCCAAAAGATGCTGTATTGCTACTGGTACCACCAAACCTGCAGATTAAAGAGAAAATTTATGTTTGCAAGCAACTTCTCTACTAACTCTGAGTTTGTCCCCATACACACAACAAGGATACATCAAAAGAGTAAGACCACCCCAAATAAATAATTATGAACATTCATTCTGGAAAGAGATTTCCTGGTTTGGAAAAGACTGTTGTACATACACATTCTGTTCAGCCTACAAGCTTCAGCTACAGTCAGAAAGGGAAAGCAGAGCCCAGAAACAGCACCCAGACTCCCAACCTTCAAATGATCATCACTTGCTCACTGTCCACCCAAACTGTCTGCAGATTTCTCATCTCCTTTCTCTCCCCAGCCCATTCTGAGCCATGCTTGGTTCCAGAGCTTTCTTGAGGATCTGCACCTACCTGACATTTCTTCCCACCATCTTTGAGTTATTTCCCTAATTGCTTTTGGGAACTGAAATAAGAAACACTTTAACATATGGAAATTGGGCTCTTTTCTCCACCTACTCTGTCCAACCAGGCACTGCAGAGCTCTCAGTGTGACACACTAATGAGACCATGACATCCATCATGGTTCCATGCCCTCCCACCCCCACTACACCTCTCCCAGTTCTGAACACAAGAGGTGCACTCAAAAGATGAGTGTTTCTCTAACTTAAAGTGAGCTAAATGCAGACACAAAATGTTCAAACAACAAATTTGGCAAGTGCATAATGTTACTGGTACCAACCCAGTGTCAGCCCTTCCCCAAGCTGGCCAAGTGGCAGCTTTGCAAGGCTATGCCTCACACTAACTCCTGTCATTTGACTTAAAATATGACCTGACAGCACATTAACCCACCTCTCCATCCATCCAGATGAGTTAAAAAAAAAAAAAAAAGAAAAAAAACCCCACCAAAACAAACTACCACATCAAAACAATTTTCTCCAGATAAAAGACAACCCTTGTAGCAGTGTGACAAGGAATTCACTTGGCAAAGGATGTCAAGCTCCCCCCCCCCAGCACTTTCAACCATACCCACTACTTCCAGATACAGTATGAGATACAACAGGCACTTGAGTGACTTTGCAGCTTTGGCCCTGCCATCCATCCCCCTGTCCTGGTTTGGCTCTTGACCATGTACCTTGCAATTCAACTTCAGCTCAGAACCACAAAGGTGGTTTCCTCAGCAAGGGCAGAGCAGGTTTTTGGAGTTCTTTTCTAACAGAAGCAAGATGGGGGGATGCATTTGAGAAGAGGTTCTCACAGTGCTCCATCTCCTCAGGACTGTGCCACTGAACACACAAATTGTGTCTACCCAGGGAAAGGAAGTGGAGGTGCAAATGGTGACAAAGGAACTTGTGGTTCTAACTGCTGCTTTTCAGTTAAAATAGAGGAACACATCTGCTGAAAACTGCTAAGCATAGCAGAAGTAGAGAAACAGCTCAAGCTAGGCACAGATATTTTTTTAATAAACATCTAAAAGACATGAGATAGAGTCATTGCCTGGTAACAAGTTAATCAACCCTATCTTGCCCTGATTTTCAGGTCTTTTGTGAAGCTCCTATACAAAACAGAATTGAGAGGCACTTGAGGTTAGTTTATGAAAGCAAAACATTATTTGTTCACAAATAGTCTGAACTGCAGACTTCGAAGAGGTCTAGTGGTTTCTATTTTTGATACTTAAGTCATTTAGTGAGTGATGCAGATTCTTCAGACTGAGGCAGCGATGAATCAGGTGCATTTAAGCTGTTGTCAGGAATTGGAGCTAACAGCACACAACTCCCCTGGATTGAGCATTTCCAAAGTTTTACTTCAAGAAGCCCTGTACTAGATGCTCCATTATATATTAATTTTAGAATTAAAATATTGCTCAAAATCAAATTCCTCAGGCAAATCTGAAAAATTCCAGAGTCTGCACCTTTCTAATAAAGAAGAAATTCTCAAAACTTCCCACAAGTTAAGCCACTGAATTATCTTTCTTGAGTCTGCAGACTGCTTATGCAAGACCTCTGTTAGAATCACTGTGCTTTTTGTTCTGAATCCATTTTTATCTTTAAGCTTCCAACACTGTCACTGAGCACATCCAGTTTCAGCACAAAATCCTGCAGCACAATGGCTGAAAGCTGGAACTAAACAAAATACCAGTGAGGTTGATGCTAAGTCATCCCTACAAGCAAATCTTTCTTTGCTGGAATTTAACCAAGCTGCCTCTGTTTTTAACCTTCCAAAGGGGCTCCTCAGCCTGCTGCACCAGAGTTCAGAATGGAGCAGAAGAATCCAGGTAAAACCTCTCCCAGCTCAGGGGTGCCCTGGTATCCAGCTGTCTAACCTCATGAGGAATTAACAAGTTAACTTCTGGATGTTCTAGTGTACCTTACAGAAATGCAATTCCTCCTGAAGCCAAAGACAAACACTTGCAAAATATACAAACACCAAAATTGGGAAGACCTCCAGTTTCCTCTTTTCACTGGAAGTTTTTATTAACTGGGTCAGTGTAGTCTGAACATAACAAAGGAGAGTTGCTTGCTGGTAGTGCAGTGTTGAAGAATTGCACTGGTTGCCCATTGCAGGAGCTGCACTGTGAGGTTTGAAATTCTGTTATTTGCTGAACAAAAACAAAGACTAAAGTGCTGTCTACTCTGGTGCCAAGAACAGACTTAAGTGGTGAAGAAACAGGTAAAAACAATCAGTGTGGGATAAACACAGATGGCACTGGGAGCACAGGCTGTTACAAGTGCTTCCTCCCACCTGCCAGAGGTGAGAAACCAGACTGAATTCTCATTAGAATCTCGAGCCCAAATCTTGCAAGTGGATAAGGTGGCTAGATAAAGTCACAAAAAAATGATATGTATTATTTTCTTTGCCAGGCCTAGACTTGAACTCATTCCCTTAGACACTTGGAAGATGACTCACATCCCCTCCCCCCATATCTAAAGATTCAGTGGAGCAGTTTCAGCTTTAAAATCAGATCTTGCACCTTATTTCCGTTGGGGTTAAAGTCTTTGCTTTATGCCTTTAAAAACCAACCAAACTAAGGACATTTGAGCTTGGAAATTAGCCCTGTAATAATATTCTTTACATTAAGCAGAGGTAACTTGTGTCATGCAAGAAATAAATATTGCTTTTCCTGGAGAACTTACCCAAAGCCTCCAGCGCTGGCTGCTGCCGTACCCTCGCCGAACACTTTGCCTCCAGTTGAGCCCAGAGGGCTTGAAAAGGTTGGGGCTGAACCGAATGCTGGCACCCCTCCAAACCCAGGGGATCCCCCAAAAGTAGGAGGGCTGCCAAACACTGGAGCAGCACCGAAGCCACCTGAGCAAAACAGAGGCAAAAAGAAAAAAAAAAAAAAAAGGACAAGAACATCACGTAACGAATAAGGCAAAAAAAACCCCAAACCCCACAACTACCCAACCCAAAATCTAGATTTCCATGTAGACCATATCCAGAACAGGGCAGATAATCTTCTCACATGGACACAGCATTATTTAGAAAACTGCCACAAAGCTGCCAAACTGCAGGGTGTTTTATTGCAAAAGACAGGGATAAGAAAAGTGCCTGAACGCATGCAAAAAGCTGCAACCAAACTGAGAGACTATCCAGCAGAAAACCCCATTATGGGTCTCTTGGACATCTGAGCACAAGATCAACCCAATCCCCAAAGCCATACTGCAAGGTGATGTCATCCATTCTTGCACACTCTGAAGGAATTCCTCCTTATTTTATGTAAAAACCCCATAGCAAGCATGCACAATAACCAAGTTATAGTGAAACTACATACGTGATAGTGATGCTTTTATTACTATTAAAAAACACACCCACCCACCCATCATAAAACTAGCATGTACCCTGGCTTCTAATCAAAAGCTCTGGAAGGACACACACGTGTCCAGAGGACAGAACTCAACACAATCAAGTGTTGCTACAGCAAGAATTCCCCAGTAAATGGGCACATCTCTCCCTTCTCTTAAGGACAGAGAGCAGATATCAAGCTTGGTTTTGAGGTGCTCCAGTGATGCAAAAAAGATTCAGGGGATAGGGTACTATGTAATCCTGGTTTAAGGGGTGGAAACTAAGATGTGGTGATTAAATGCCAGGCCAGTGGGACTGCACAATTCCTGCAGGGAATCAAGAACTGAACTCTGCTCTTGGCAATTTCTGTTTGGGGTCCAGCTCCGAGATGGACTTCTACCCAGATTCTTTTATTCTGTGTTCATCTGCTGATATTATTGGCCTGTTTCTACTTGACACCATGGAAGGTGAAGGACACCTGCTCTTTTGTTTGAATAGGGCTGAGGACTGGGATACCACCACACATTATAATACCCGGGGTGAAATTCCAGCCCATGCCAAAGAAATAGATACTGTTTGGCTGTAAACACAAAAGGGCTGGAAAAAAACAAAAAGCTAGGCCTGAATTATTTAAACATAGATCAGATATCCTGTTACCTCTGTCTCTAGGAAGTTGGAGTATTTATCCCAGGGGTTGATAGCACACAACCTCTTTTGCAATGCACAGTAAAAAATAGTTGGGAAAATTAAACATAGAAGCAGTGGAACTAGGAAGAAGGGGGATTCAAATAAACTCTTCCAGTGAAGCTGGGAAAGGAAGATGCATCCTTCATCTCAATATGTAGCAAATATAACCAGAGGAGGGAAGGCTCTGAGTGCCTTATGCAGAAACCTCTTGAAAAATTCTATCTCAAGAAGGATTTTGAAACCCAAATAAACAAAAACTAAAACAGAGTCACTGGGTGAATGAAAGAAGGGCTTCCTTCAGCAATGCCCTTCTCCTCTAGTAAAAGCAAGAGAGGGGAGGCATGCCTGAGATAAGAAACTTGGTCCACTAACAAGCAGAAAGCAATACTTGAGAGACACCTTCCAAATGGCTGCTGGATCTGATAACACCATCATTATGCTCTCAGCCACTTAACTGACTGACAGCAGAGCTACTGTCAAAGCAGAGAGAGCCTCCTCTCAAAGCTCTCCTTCTCTGAAGGGAGTATGAGCACCACTGGCTCAAGACAACTTCAAGAACAGCCAAGCTTCCCCCACTTCCCCCAGGGATGAAGCTTCAGTAGACACACTTGGAGCAGAAGATTGGCTTTATCAGTGTTCCCTTTAAGAGCTGTTTGAGGACAGAGGAGAAAAGCTTTGCTCTGCCTGACCCTTTGGACCTCCATTTTTGGAGGTCCATTAACAAAATGAACATTTTGCCATTCAGTTCTAATGAACAGATCACAGTCACTGCTACTTGTGTGGATCTTTCTTTGGGAAGATGACAGTAAAAAGAAAAGAGGTTTTGTGAAATTTCCAATATTTAATTAACTCAACTGAGAGAGAACAACAGCTTGACCACAGAAGAAAGTGAAAAACATCTCTGATGAATTTTCTGAGTAAGCTTTCCCATTGCAGACACATGTGCATTCACTCATTAAAAAATGAGGACAAAAAGGGTTCCAAAACCCAGAGTGAAATTTGGAAGATAACATTCCAAGGAAGCATCTAAAATAGGAAAAAATTCACTCAGTTCCATATTCTGCACTCTTCATTGTACAGTACATATGAGACCAGAACTAATTTACACAGCTCTCTGCTCTTAAACTGCAATGGGAATTTCTGGAATGAAGACTTGAAAATGCAGTTTACTGACAGCTTTTCTGCACAAGAGACTGTAAATAAATCTCTGCCTTGAATTCACCAGCTCCAGTCCATTCACTAAGCCCCTAGCTGTCTTCTATTTACTGCTCAAAGCCAGTTTCTGTACACATATTATAGACTCCTAAATGGTAGAATGCTCTACAAAATATCCCTCAGGTAAGTGTGGGGGTGAACAAAGTACCTGCTTTGGTGGGACTGGAGAACCCAAAGCCTTGAGATGCCACACTCCCACCACCAGAGCTGAAAGTGCCTGTGGGCTTCTGCTCTCCAAAGGATGAGCTCCCAAATCCAAAGGTCTTTGCTCCACTGTTTCCAAATAAGCTAGAAGAATCTGAGGAGAAAAAAACACTCATGAAGCTCATAACAAACAGTTTTCTGTTACACTTCATTTACTGGATCAGGAGAAAGAAAACTCCTTTTGCTTCCCTAAACCCAAGCACAAAATGCACACATTGAAACCTGCACTGAGTTTCCCCCTGTTCCTACAAGGCTTTGTAGTTCCACCAAGATCCATTCTGGATCTGATGGACCACTAACAGCTTTTTATTGCTGCAATCTAGCAAATGACAGTGCTGGGTGATTTGTTTAGTTGCATCCTGCCCTGCAGTTACTAACAGACAATGCCTCAAGTGAGGAATCACAGCAGCTAGACTCAGTCCTGACAACACAAACATCAGTCCACCATAAATTCAAGATTCTCAGCTCTTCTGGCAAACTCCAGTATTTCTTAACATGACTGACAGGACCTAAAAGTAGGAGCCAAACTTTTCCAGCCTTACTGAGAAATGACTCAGGTTTTTCATCTTTCACAAAGCAACACAGATTTTTAGCATTTAGCAGCAGGATACAGAATAACCAAAGCCTTTCTCTAGTGAACCATCTGTTCTATTTCATCCCAGAACCCAGCACAACAGTAAAAGAAGACTAAATCAGCAAGGTTAGACAACTAACCCCAAACATTAATCCAAATGGATCATTAAAGATGTGACAGAAAAAATGGATTTGCTTTCTCTCAAGACCTGAAGTGCTACTTCCAGCCACTTGCAGTTCATTCTACAGCTTTCCTTTGTCCCCCTATTTTAGGTCTCTGCCACTGCTTGCTTTACTTCTTGCTTTCTACCTGCTGGACTCCACCCCTTCTGCCCTTGCTTTCTGCCAACCCAACCATCACAAGTGATGGAATTATGAAGCTGGGCAATCATTTAGTGAAAGCCACTGTTAAGCAATAATTCTGAAGAGCTTTTGTGATTTCAGTGTATATAACAAGTGCAGCTCTGCAGTGCCTGCACACAACAGGCATGAGGGAGTCTGATGGTATTTCAAACTACAGGTAGCAACAGCATCTCAGTTCAAGCTTTAGAGAATTACCAAGACCTGTTAGCCCAGAAAACTCAAAAATAGTTTTTAACTTGACTATAGCATAAAAATAAAAAAAACTCTTGACACTAATAAGAGGAACTTCATGATTCTGCTTCCTTACAAACAGACTACATCCCTAAACCAACCACTATGCACATTTATCCCTTTATTACATCCATGTGAATGAACAAATTCACATCTCCAAGATGTGAAAAATGACTGAGCTTTGACTGTAGCAAATTTAGTATTGGCTTATAGCAAATGTTGATAAAATATCTTGCAGGGTCTCCATAAAAAGCAGTATGTTTTGGACAAAGCTGAGGAAACTGCTATCCATCATGCACTTCTTTGTTCCTCATGAGGATGAGATTCTTAACTATTTTTTAGAGTTTTAGGGCAGATGAGAAATAATTAAACCTTTCTAACTTTCAGCCAAGTAGAAATTCAGTGAAAATAATTTAGAGCATTCAATTTTAAAGAATTCCCTATAGAATACAGACATCCTTCACACTTCTTGCATTTGCTTGTTTGGTTCAATGGTTTCCCTGCTTGTTTCCCTTTAACCTAAAAGAAAAATTCTGGATTATACATCATGCACACTCACTGTCTCCATTACCCACGAGAAGCCTTTCATGTTAACATAGAATTTACCCAAAGAGGACTAACAGCAGAAAAGCAGATGGGATCAGAAAAGCAGATGGAAATCACAGCACATTTTGTATTCTTGTTTTGTTCACTTACTCTGGGAAGCTGCAGATCCAAATCCTCCACTGGAGGAACTGAAGGGATTCTTATTGGCTGCATCCTGACTTGGCTTTCCTCCCAAACCACTGAAGAAGCCTCCACTTCTCCCACCACTTCCAGCTCCAAACAAGCCTCCACTGGAAGAAGATGGCTGCTAGAACACAAGAAAGGCAAAAGGGGGATTTAAGTGAAGGAAAAAAAACCACATGCTCCCCTACTACATGTCCTACACCTCTGGATGTACCAGGGGGCTGATGAACCTACAAGCAATTAATTACCTTCCAACACATAACACAATGAAATCTTATCCAAGTCTGTCTCAAACCTCTGTGGAGCACAATAATGAAACTTGCCCTACACTGTCCACTTTCCACTTAGGATGGAATAAAAGCAGGTGCTTTACCCCATCTCTATCTTATCCTGAATCTGATAAAATGTTTGTCTCTCCTCATCCTTTGGAAAACACTCAGCAGATGCTGGTTGGGTGCCTCCTACAAAAGCAACCACCTTTGGTACAGACTGGGGCACTTTTTACTGAGCATGTCAAATTCTCTCATTTTTATTTTTTTTCCCCATACATCAGAACTAGATAAGGAACCCTGAACAGGTCCACTGTGCCTAGCAGTCCCTTGTTTCTATAAAACAAATAAATACTTGCCTGGCCAAAGACTGTGCCTCCAGTATTAGCTGCTTGCCCAAACACAGAACCTGTGTTACTAGAACCAAAACCTGCCAAAAAAAGAAAGTAAAATAAAGCAGTGGAACTACTGCTAAGGTATAAGACAATTCAGGGTGATGACAACAGTCCAGAAACAGGGAAAGGACAGGTCTCCCATACCAAAACAGATCCAGATGATGTTACCAATGTACATAGGTTGGACAAATTCACAAATTGGAACACATCATTTGTGTTGGCACTTGAAAGATTATTTGAAAGTCTATCTCCTATTCTTTTTGGCCAACTTAAAAATAAACAAAATATAAAAGGCTTTTTTCACTTGTGGGATTGTTGCTAACAATATAAGAATTGGATTTCTGTTAAGATTGCTATAATAATGCTGCAAGCCATGAAGAGGCACTGTAGCATTGATTTCCCTGGTGGAAGGAGAATCTGAGCTTTGTTACCTAAAAATTCCCTGTTACAGATAATGAAATGTTTTCTGATTTAAAAAAAGAACTCCCCATTCAATTTCCCAGTTCACTTAAAAAGTGCATTTTATAATATAACTTGCATTTCTATAATTAGCAACACCTTTCTCAGAGTTCACTTTCTCCAATTTAACTGCTCTCTGTTAACTGTAGTTAAAATGAGCAAGCAGTTTGCCTACAGAGCCATAATTTTTAATTACACAAGCCTAATTAGTTTTTCTTCCTTAGAAATACATGTTCTCTATTATTACTATGTACTTCTCACTTTTCTCTGGGAGCTTTCTGTCAAGATTATACAAAGCTTGGGGAAAAAGCCCATTGCTACCCCTTGTAGTTTCCTTTTGTTCTCCCCAGTGCTAAGGAAGAAGGTTTGGTCTGTGCAAGTGTTCAACTGAGCTCTGGAGACAGGTAGCTGATGGGCATGTTATTGCTATATTTAATTCTGAATTATCTCCAAATGCAAAAGTGGATTTAACAGGATAGTTCCTTGCCAACCCATCACTTTGAGGGCTTGATTTTATTTTTTTTTTTTTGCCAGCCTAGGTCACAATACAGCACTACACCTGACTATAAATCCTCTACAGGTAGTGCTGCATCTGTACCCATTGCCTTGATGCCCTCAGAGCTGCTTTGCCACTTCAGGGTAACAATTTACACCACCATCCAAGTTTAAGACCTTTTCACACCATGCTGAATCCAACCTACTTCTTGTGCAACAGGCAGGACAATATGTGATTAAAAATTAAGTCAAGGTAGACTTGTAAGTATAAAATGAATGCAAGTTTGGATTGAAAGCCTCCTGATGAGCAGCAAAGCAGAGCAAAAGCTGCTTTGGTCTCCAATGTTAGCCTCCCCCACACAAACACTGCAGCTCCTGTTCTTACTAATTGGAAAAAAAACCTCAACAAACCAAAAACCATGAAGTGGCAAATGAGGGGGAGGAAAAAAAGGCATTAAAACCCACCCTGCTTTCCCCAGTGATGTGCTGCTGCTCTCTGTACTCCAGCCTGACAGCACCACTGGATATCCCACCTCCCTGCAGTTTGCTCTCACCTGAAGCTTGGCAGAAGCTGAATCCAGCAGAGGATGCTGTGGTAGTGACAGTGGCAGAGCTCCCGAAGACTGATCCCCCCTGCCCAAAACCTGTGTTCTGCCCAAACACTGGAGGGCTGCTTTGTCCAAACAAGCCACCCCCAGTGCTGGCAGCTGGCTGGCCAAAGGAGAAGGAGCTGGCACTGTTGGTGTTAGCTGGTGTTCCAAAAACATTGCCACTGCTGGAGGTGGCTGTGGAAGCTGCTGGCTGGCCAAAGGCTGGCATTGTCCCAAAGGCAGACTGGCTAAAGGTAAAACCACCTGAAGAACTGCTTGCTGGTTGCCCAAAGCTTGGTGCTTGTCCAAAGGCTGGCTGACCAAAACCCCCAGTAGTGGTGGTGCCAAAAGCAGAAGCACCAAAAGCTGAGCTGGCTGCCTGGGTGGTAGCAGTGGCAGTGGACAAGGTACTGGTGGGAAGTTGCCCAAATGGAGAAGACGCTGTGGTACCCGCTGGCATTTGCCCAAAAACTGGTGGGGTGGAAGGAGTGGCAGTTGTGTCACCAGCAGGCTGGCTAAATGCTGAGCCAGAAGTGCTGGAACTTGGAGGCTGAGAGAACACTGGGGTGCCTGCAGAAGTGGGGGCAAACACAGAGGGAGCAACAGCTGGGCTCTGAACACAGGTAGGAACATCAGAGGTAGCAGCCAGCACACTCGGGGCTTCGGCAGGAGAGGCAACATTTGTTGTAGAGGTTGTCACCAAGACATTCTGATCTGGTGGGGCAGGTGCAGAGACAGCAGGAGGTCCTGGTGCCTTCAAATCACTCGTGGAAGCAGGACTAGCAATGGCATCAGGGGGAGGTGCTGCAGATGTGGTGGCTGAAGAGACAGTGTCCCCAGCTGTGACTTGGGGTAAAGCAGGCTCTTTCACAGACTCTGAAAGCTGTACCTGTGGCTGTGGAGGCTGTGGCATTTGAGATGAAGACCCAGCAGCTACAGCTTCGTTTTCAGATGTTTTTTCTGACACAGATGGTAACTTGACATCTCCTGAACCCTTACTAGAAGTTGCAGCAGGGACAGCAGTTTGTGACGAACTTAAATTTCCAAACGAGAGGGAGGATGAAGCAGAGAGAGTAGAAGGGGTAGAGGTGGATGTGCTCACACTGGTTGCTTGCTGAATAACAAATGAAAAGGTGGGTTTGATGCCACTGGAGCCTCCCAGGTTAAACACCCCAGAAGAGCCTGTGCTGGTTATCTGGACGTTGCCAAAGAGGCTGCCTGTGGCAGCAGTGCTGATGGATGGGGATGCTGTGCCAGCTGATGGCACTGATGGTGAAGCAGCTTCTCCAGCTTTTCCTAATGACAGAGGAGTACCAAAAGTAAAGCCAGAAGGTATTGTAGACCCTTTAGTTGACTGTGCTCCTGCAACACTGGTAGATGGTGCTTTAGCTGTGGTCTTGGCATTATCATCTACTTGACCAACCCGAAGTCCTGAGAAGCTCCCAAGAGTTTCACCAGCTAGATTGCTCTGAAACAAGTGATCTCCTGGTTTAGGTGGAGGGATATCCAACTTGCCAGAGGCTGTGGAGGGAGCAGATGTTGTTGTTGCAGCAGGTTTGTTTGGTTGGGTGCTATCTGCCAAGGAACTGTTTCCCAAGGTTCCTGAAGCACCTGTTGGCTTGAGGGACCCGAAAGCAAAGGAGCCCTCGGGGACTGCTCCAAATTTGGGACCCCCAGCAAGTGAGAATGAATCAGTCTGGGTGGACTCTTTAGCAGGGGCTGTCAGCAAGAGAAAAAGGAGTTACAAATTGAGTTAGAGTATGCAAAGGTCATTTCTCATCTTTACAATAAAAGCATGTTTTAGGGCATCACAGATTCTTAAACAGTGCTTTGCTTGTAAGGCCTCTGACTAGCAGGTAACTGCCACTCCATGGGCTTCCAGGAGACAGAGACAACTGAAGCCTTTTTGACCAACACTTTTACTATCATGTCATATTCTCCACTTAACCATCCTTCCCTTTGAGGACAATTTCAGCCTTTGGCTATCTCTTTTTCAGCAGTCTGATAGAAACATAAAAGACCTGGTTTACTACAGGCATTTGCTTTTAACAGCATTTTCACTCCTCCTTACTCCAGCTAAAAAATTCCTGGCATTCATTCCAGAACTCTGTTTAAACCAGTGACTCAATCAAATCTTTCTTTACAAATTCAACTATTTATAGGCCACCGACCAGTTTCTATGCAGCCTGTTTTCACCTTAGAAAGACCAGAGAAAAGCTCTCAAATGTGACTGCCAGAGCAGTTCCACTTGTAAGATGTGCTGCTGTCCAACAGTGTGAAACTGCTGAAGTTATAATGGAGACTGGAATGGTTTTACTTGATGTACTGTCATTTAATTTCTGAGCAAACACTAATTTATGACTTGAAAACACTGGATTGGTGTTTGGACTATGAGCTGATTTGGACGAGGTGCAGGAAATCTGCATGGAGATCAAATAACAAAGAGCAAAAGCTTCTCAACAGAACTGGTATTATCCTTGTGTTTTACCCTGTAAGTATATTTAAGTATATCAGTAACTGACACTAAATAATGTAGCATTTGTTTCCTCCCAAGTCACTAAAATTCTTCTGTTCTTCCATCCCCAGCTAACAAAGCTGCTCTTCCCATTTCATGGTGCAACATGAAGTAACTGCCCTCACACAACACAATGGTTTCAAAGTCTGTCTCCTGCAACTCTCACTCCTTTAATCAGTGTTATTTACCTAAACTTTTACATTGACTGAATTGTCAAGTTTCAAGCCAAGTTAATTCTCTCTGGTTAACATGAACAGAGCATTGGTAGCATTGCTGTGGCTGTGATGATCTAAGGATATAGGCAAGTTTATATCAATACCTTTTATCAGAACAACACAAAGTGTGCTTTGGGCCACACATTCTCTTGCAAGACTGAAATTAGTGGCATAAAATGTCAAGAATATTATAAAGCAGGATTTCTCAATCCCCTTTTTCCTAACAGTGAAATGGAAAGCCTGACTATATATTGTCAACTCCATTTTAGAAGGAACAAAGCCATCCCAAACATTCCCCTCCCACTCCTAATTGCTCATTCCACTTAATGACAGTTTTCTGTGTCAGACCACCTCAGCAACCTTGAATCTACAGATTAAACACAGCAGAGGCAATGACTACAGATGTTACCCTTTTCATAAACAAGCATCTCCTAGATGTTCTTGGCAGCAAAATATTTTGCATGCTCTTAACTGAAAGGCAAATGACCTTGATGTCTGTGCATTACAGGGCATAATCCAGCATACACATATAATGTTAGTGCAGCTGCTGCAATTTTAGTAATAAAGAATAATAATAAGAAACACACCAATTAGGAAGAGGAAGGGTTCTCTTGGCAGAGAAGAGATGTTTGCACACTCTTCCACCAAACTAACCTTGTGAGGAAGCGAGGCTGGGCAGTGATGGTGAGGAAGCAGCTGATGTGACTACACCAAAATTAAATCCAGATCTAGGAGAAAGGAGGAGAAAAGGAAAGAATGACACTTAGCTCAAAGTGTTGAGACTTCCAACTCCGTGACTAACACGTTGTGCAAGTCTGGACTGGAAGTTTGAGTCTCAAAGTCAAACACACAGGTACACAAAAACAACTTATCAGGCTGAGTGAAGCAAGAATGCAGATCAAGATCCATTTTTTTTCCTCTCTGACAAAGACTCTAGAGGGCTAAAGAGAGTCCAAGTTTGGAGCTCTTTTGGCCATCTCTCTCATTCTTTCCTTTCTGCTGTATATTTATTTCCCATTTAACTCAGCAGCTGAACACCATGCACCAACTCCTGAAATACCAGGACACACTGTGTATGATTTGTTCAATAGCCCACTATAGACAAACCTGACAATAAAGCCAGTCATTATTTACTCTTGAATTTCTAGATTAGTCCCAGACTGAAAAACCTCAAAGCAACACAATGTTGTGTCAAATTCTCAGACCTTCAGCTCTCACTCAGGTAGGCTTCCACAAACAGGAAGGTCTTCCAAAAACTCTGGTACCACCTCTGCCCAACCCTGCCCTAGGGTACAACCATTTCCAGTTGCAGTTTTACAGTGCTATGCAGCCTGTAGGTAATGCTGTAACAGTCAATACATCATTTTTACCATCAACTACAAAGAAATGTCAATGTTCATACAGACCCCACAGAAGAGAAGGAGAATGCTTTGTTTAGCTGTGCAGTTGTTGCTGGTACTGGTGTCACTGTGGAAGAGGTCACAGCTGTAACTGCTTTTACTGTCCCTTGTCCTGTAAGTTACAAAAAGCAACATTACAAATAAGAAAAAAGCAGTCATCCAACTATCAAAAAAGAAAGGATTAGTTTGCAATTTTATTAGATAGAAATAAAGCTTTTTTGTCACTTGCACCAAGTTTGACATTTGTGCAGAAACATTCCTGCTACTGCTACAATAATCTCAAAGATTTAAGACAATAACACATCTGATTAGACCAAGGCAGGTGTCACCATCTTAACAACATAAATTAAACAAACAAATAAACAAAAACACCAAATCAATAAATCCTGACATATCAAAACTTGTTTGAAAAAAAAAATTCTATCAAATTCAGGACCTGACATTTTCAATAAACCAAAATTTAATAAGGATTTGCAAAGTCACATATGATTCCTAGCTATTTTTACTGACTCTTACCCCTGGCTAAGAGGCAACCTACATTCACAGATTAAAGGCAGAAAAGCAACAGAGATAGATTTCAGACATTTATGCAAGAGGCTTATAAAACCATGTCCAATGCAAGCATTATTATCTAATACACATTAGAAATCAATTCCTCCCTTCCGAGTTTCCTCTTCCCCTGTTTGCCCTGTATGATGCAAACTGAGTATTCCTTTCCTTAAGAAGCTCCTAAGCTATGTGCAACAAACCACAGTACCTGAACTGGCTTTGAAATTGGTCATACAGCCCAGAGCTCAACAGCTCCAGTACCTGAATCAGCACATTTCAAGACAGTTCAGGTCTCCCTGTGGTGCTGCAGCCTATTGCACAGAAATACATCAGACACCACTGCCTGGAAAAACTAATTCTGTTACTTCAGGATCTAATCACTTCCCTGGACAAATGCAACAACTTTCCACATTTAAAAACAACAAAGATGCCTGTTCTTGATTTGCTGTCAAACCACAGTAGCCTTTGGTAGATGTACTTTTAACTTTTCTTGGTCAGGGTTAAACATTCCTAACCTGCTTTGTGCAAGGAACTGTATCCCTGAAATCAAGGTGCAGACACAAAACATTGGGCTATACACAAACCCACTCTCCTGCTCTTCTGTGCTTTTATCTTCTCTCTCTCAAGACTGGAACAAAAACTTCTCAGTGGAGGCAGATAGTTTTTCATCAGTGTCTTAATTTTCTGGATCACACACCCTGACAAATGGCAAGAAATGTCCAGGCCTTATTTCCACCTCCAAAGACAACTTACCTGAGATTTTGTTGCCAGATGATGTTGGACCAGCTGTAGATGCCATAGGACAGGGTGCACACACAGAGGAAGGTGGAGTCTGTCCCTTATGTGAGCTTATTAGAGGTGTCTAAAAACATAAAAGCACTCCAGGTCAGTGCAGTCTGCCCATTAACAAAGGTCCTTTTGACCCTGGCCTGGCATTACAAGAGTCATACAATGTCTTAAGAAACAACTAGAGGAAGGTGGTCACAGCACTTACAAGTTCAATTCTGGGCCCATTTAAGTGTCTTGACACTTTAATGCAGGGTCAATACTCCACTTTTTCAACACATCTCTTGTGTTGCCAGTAAGCTTCCATGGGCAACACCTCAATGATACCAGGAGACAAAGACTGCTGCCTGGTTTTTGGATGTGTGGACACAAAACCTAGGGGCTTGTTGAGCAGTAAGAGATGTTTTGAGTAGAGTAGTAGGACAGGTAAACTACTCTCTCCCTAGATTGCAGAGCACTTTTTGAGGGGCAAAATCATGTATATCCACCCAGTACAGTTTCCTTTATTGTTAGCTGCAAGGCTGTGGCCATTAGAAAGCTCCAAGTCTTCAAATGAGAGAAAAGGGAAGACATAACAAAGATATGCCTAGCAACACACTGTCAAGGTCACAGATAAATAAATGGTTTGTCAAAAACACAGGACAGGCTGTGAAGAGACATTTTTGGATGACCTATTCACCAACAACTCTACCCCCAGTCTGTGCTGAGCATGCACAGGTACAATATTTCACAGGGAAAAGTGTTCTATATTGAGATACCTGTTTAGCTTGATTTGTAGCAACAGTTGCCAAAACTTGGTGGACTGCCTGGGCTGCAGAGTGAGGTACAGATGATCTTAAAAAGAAAAAAAGAAAAAAAATGTAAATGTTAAACGAATGCCTAGTCTAAGAGAGGATTTTCTTGCCTCTCAAAAAGCACAGCTTCCATACATCTTGAACAACCACTATTATTAAAGATTCCACAGACAACTCCAAACGAACAAATCTGATTAGGGAATAAACCTCTTAAATGAATCAGCCACATTTAACAAAGGAAGTCTGCAAACGTGTTTAAAGCTCTAGACTTAAATGATCAAGTCTTTTTCACACACCCCTCTGTCTGAAGAGAGCCAAGCAATTCTATTTTACAGGAAGCTGACGAAAATTCAGCAGGTAAGGAGATTACAATTTTATGCCTAGTGGATAACAAATTTAAGAAGCTTCCTTTATAGAGCTCAGAAGTCCATGCAACTCTCAGAAATGCTGAGCAAGGAGATGTAGGGGAAAGAGTCTTCTTCATGTCTTTGAAGTGTAGTATAAAAATTAAAAGAAGTCAGAGCAAGAACTATGATAAAATTAAACTATAGTTTGCATTATAAACTTAGGAATTTTGCCCATTCAACAAATTGTACATCAGAGCCTACAGACATTGCTGCAGAACAGCAGCTGCTTCTCCAGTGAGGTGTCCTTGCTACATGCTGTGGGGAAATGACACACCAGATCATCCCAACCTGAGAACAACCATCCAGTTCTAGCATCTCCATGTCTGTGGGTCACCAAGTTCAGCACCTTAAGTGGCCAAGACCAGAAGCTTTTGCAAACTTTAATTCAACACTGACTGCATTCTCTATGTTTCATGGGCTGTATTTGCCCTCTGCTGGGAGCAGAAAAGCAAATGAAGGAAAATTTCACCATAGCACTAGAAAGAGTTCATGTTGGGAAGGTGCAGTGGTAAATTTCAAGGTTCATACAAACCTTGAATAAAGAAAAAAACAATGAGAGGCCTCTGAAATTCATGATAGGGTGGGACCTTTTGCTCAGAAAATGGGTCTCAAGATGACTGGACTCACAGGATCTCTGCCAAGGCTATGAAAAGGCTGGGTTTGACTTCAGCTGGGGCAAGAGGGCATTTCTGCACTGAAAGTTATGTACAAGTAACTGGCTAAGACCACCAACACACCTATCCACAGGCCATTGAACAGTTGATAACAACTGAAAAATCATTACTGCTTAACAATCCAAAGAGTCTGCTGTGGCAGCAGAAGAGAGCCAGGATGTCTGAAGTAGCAAAAACTGAGGAATTAACTTTGCTGGGTGAATGCACTTGAGTTCAGTGCTGAATCTGACTGGCAGGCACGGATCATTTGGGTAGAATTTTTGGAGAGTACATTTTTATGAGGTCAGCTATAAAACAAGACTGTAAAAAGCCTTCAAGATAGCAAGCTAGCTGGTGCTCTATAAATTAAAGAGATCAATCAATAACACCACTCTAAAACTACTTGAAAGTAAGACAGGTCTTTAACTACAGTTCAAGTGAAAACCAATCTCAGATACGTATCATTCCCTCATGTCCTTGCCTCTGTCTGTACTTTTTTCACCACAGTTTTGATCAAACAAAGGGTGGAGAACTCTTCCTGCTCTTAACACCACTTTTAGTAAAGTTCCCCAAGCAGAGCTGTTGGCAAATTTTACTTTCAGAAGATGGAGCATTGCCCTCCCCCTCTCAGTTTATCATTTTTAGGAGATAACAGTAAGTAGCTTCCATACTAATTCCCAACTGAAATGCAGAAGAAACCATGAAGTAAATGTCAAGGTCAGCAGCTGGGTAAGACTCTGTTCTCTTTTTGAAAAGCAGCTTCACCTTTTTCATTTGACTGTGCAGGGTATATGAAAAACAGAAGTTCTAGGAGCTGGACCTACAGCCCAGATATGTGGATAAATCATTTGCAACATCATGTGGGCTTCTAACCAGGTGTAGATGGAGAGTTTATCCTGTTTTATGCAGTAAATCCAACTTTGGTCATATTTTTCAGCAGTGCCCTTGCCTCCTCAGCCCAGAAACAGTTATGTACTATCTTGGTCTTAAGGAACAGCAGGACCTTCAAGCAAAGACAGTTTCAAGATCATTATGATGACAGGGAAAAGGACAAGCTTGGTGGCTGGTGACAGAGCTTGGTGATAAGACAGAAATGTCTGGAATGAGCTGAGCTGGCTGTTGTCTGTAGGAGGCAGAGCAGAAAAACCAAGTGTTCCAGCAAGCTTATGAGAAATCTTCACAAATCCAAGGTCAAATGCCAGAAGACAACATTCAACTTTTACTCATGAGGAAGACAGCCCTGCAGCTCTGTATTTTTCCAAAGTGATTGGCCCTTATTCACACCCAACTCTTCAGTCACAATTCTGATGTCAAAAAATTTGAGCCAAGTTTTCAGATAAAGAGCAAATTTCTCCCACCCTCAGGGGGTGAAGCTGGTACCAGATAGAAAAGGCATCACTCCACAACTTCTCTGAATGGATGAAGAAGGAATAACATCTGGATTCCAGACCAACTCAGCAACAGAGGGGTGCAGTTCCCTCACAGAGAAAGGTGGAACAGAGGTAGTGACTGGAAAGATACCAGACACAAAGTACATATTAGCAGTAAAACCACTGGACCCCAGGAGAGGATGCACTGAAATGCATTTCACAGCCTAATGGAGGAGGTTAATACTGGTCTCATCGTTTGTTCAGGACAAGCCATTAGCAAATCCTTGAATGACCTGGAAACAAAGTATTTCTTTTCATTCCACAAACCGAACACTCTTCTCTAAATGCATCCACTCTAGGTTTTACATTTGTAAACCTAGAGTAAAACACTGCTCCCCACTGGCAGATACACTCTATTGCAAGTGCTACCCAAGGTTAGAAGAAAGCAGCACCCACTCACCCTATTACTGCAGTGACAGCTGGAGACAAAGCACCAGTCTTGAGTTCTCGAACATTCACCACCTGAGGAACGTTTTTGAGAGTCGATTCAGTCAAGGAGGTGCTTACAGCTTTAAGGAAACAAAGAAAAAAAACCAAAAACAAACCAAAAAAAAGTAAAGATAATGTCCAGATCAAGCATTTAATTCAGTATGGTGCTTATGAGCAGCTCCAGAAAAAAAATTCATGCAGATTTCTATTAGGTACACAGTGCATCTGGCCAAAAATATTTAGAAACTCCAAGAGCACTAAAGATGTGGACAGTTTTCTTACTGCTGTTACATTTTTTCTTGTTCACTGATCAAACAGATCATTCTTAGGAACTTTCCCTTACCTGAACTCTAACGTCTTAAGGTAACCAAAATGATCTGTGTAGTTACACCACAGCTTCTGCCAGAATTCATATCCTTAGTCCACTTTCTGCACTTACACTCTCCTTGGGCAATGAAAACAGAATAATCCAATTCCTCTACCAGTAACTGAATTTTGTTTCCTTTCTTGACTGATGCTGTAGTACTGAGGAAGCACCAAGAAATGTTAAACCCAAACAAGAAAGGTTCCTCAATTTCAATTTTTCTCCTGATAACCCAAAACCTTACAAGCAGATCCAAGGCTTCACAGGTCACCTTTAACTTTTCAATATTAAAATTGTCTTACAATTCAGATCTTTAATTGCAGAGCTAATAATGAGTTATTAATACAGGCTAGTGACATCCTTCTCTGCTCTCCAATGGAGTTTCTTGCACACAGAACAATTGCCATGCCACAATCTCCTAAGAGTCATTGATATTTCTGCCAAATGAGAATGGGTCCAAAGAAACCCAAGGTGAGAATTTCTCAGGCATTTTGCACTATTAACTTCCAAGAAGGAAGACAAAAATCCTCAAGCACACTAGAGAGCTCAAGGGGTGCAACAAACACAGATCTGTAACACATTTTGTTTGATGATCTTCCCCTGAGAGAGCACTAAATTCCTGTGACAGCCACATTCAGCTGCTCAGAGGTCACTTGGGCAATCAGCCATCCTGTTACCTGGGGACTGGTTAGCCATCTGCCTCCTCAGGGCTGCAGCAGCAGCTGCTTGTGGTGCTGGAACAGTGACAGTGGGAGCAGGAGCCCCGTGTTTCACAGTCTTTGTTGCAAGCATTGTACTGTCTGCCCCCTGGGGTATGATTCTGTTTGAAGATGTAGGCACTGAAAAACAAATGAACAAAAATATTACAGTTCACTGTGCCTCTCCAAACCAGAGAGGCTTGAAATGAAAGCCTCTGCTGAACTACAGTTCCTCTAAGTACACAGATTCCTCCTGACATGACTGATGCACAGGCCTTTTAAACAATCAGCACAACCTGTCCCTGGCAGTTTCTGTAGAGCTCAATGAGTTTGGCAAGGAAGTCTCAATAGCTGTCATTTCAATGCTTTAGATCACTCTGAGTTTGCTGTTACAGACACTTCTGCTGACACCTTATTTTTCACTCCAGCTACAGAGGTGAAAAAAACCCCAAACCTCATACAAAGGAAACTGAGTGTGTGCAAATACAATCCTTACTGTGACTCACTGGGCCCAAACTCCTAACCTTGGCCACACCAACTAAATGCAGCAGACCAAATTCCTGGTCTTTGGGCACTATTTTAAGAAATAATGACATACACTTAAGGCAAATGACTAAAGGAAGGCAATGCTATCTATGGTCAGTAGTATCTAGAAGAAACAGGCTATCAGAAACAGTCAATGAGTCAAGATATTTTTGTGCTTTCAGCCCAAGTTCACAAGGTTACAATGCCACTTGGCCAGCTGCAATCCTATTTCTCCAGAGCCTGGAGCACTGGCTATGGATTCAGTGGTTAAGATACCAACAAGAACACGTGCAGAAGTGGAGAGACATTCCAAAAAATAACTCACACAAAGTCCCCAGGGGGAGGTGCTGTTTTGCAAAGGACAGAGACTGAGCCATCAAACCAGGCTGGACAGAGGGAGTCCGGACCACAGGAGCATGACGAGGGACTTGGACTGGAGCAGCCTCCTCCTCCTGCTCCACTGCCTGTGAATCCTCATTTTCCAGTGACTGGGAAACTGAGGATGTTGAACTGACTTCATCCAAGTCTTCATAATATCTTGTGGACAAGAAGGCAGATCTGGACAAACTTGCTGCAATATCAAAGACAATTATGTGTGGGTATATTAGATTAAGCTGAGGGAAGAATCTAGTTTAACAGCCAAGACAGAGTCACCCTATTTTAGGGTGCTCTTCTACTGGCTTGTTTTAATCCTGCATTGGTAGGATCTGACTTCAACTGCCAGGAAAGGCAGCATTCAAGATGGTAACTGATGGAAATTCTTACTGAGAACAGATGGAGGAAGCAGAAAATGAGACCTAGAAGTTGAGGAATGAGAAGCCAAAGTCTGACTTCAGGACTGATTCCTACAGCAGGTAAAATAATTCTAGACTTTTGTGGAAACTAGAGGTTTACCTGGAGCTGTAGACCTAACTGGTGGAGTTTTCCTCTTGGCTAGAAAATTCCTTAGCTGTGCCTGTTTCACAGGGGATAATTTAACTGGAAAACCAAAGAGAGTTTTATTAGTCTATAACCTAACTGCAACATAAAAAAAAAAAATAAGCAAAGCAATTCACAATTATGGTGTGAATGCCAGGAAGAAAGAATAAATTACCAGGTACTTTAGGCAGAGGCTTGGCATGAGATTCCAAGGTAGTTTTCTTCAAGGCATTACGCAGGCTTTCAATGTCACTGTCAAAACTGGGACAAGGCAGAGCAGGGAAAAACTATGATCAACAAAAAGAAACCAACCAAACCAGGAACAAAAGGGGAACAAAGGAGACACTTCCATTGATTTTATCTGGAAGAACAACTAGCTCATTTAGATACTGTGCTGTTTAAACACATGCATCTTAAATTATTTTGGAAATTCTAAGAGTCATTCACTTCTTCCCCCGAAATCAGACAGACCACTAGAAGTACCCCAGCCTGGAGGATCCATTATGCTGTTTACTATTAAGAAATGTAACTTCTAGGTGGTGTTTCTGATAAACATCAGTGTGCCACACTGGTTTACCTGCTTCTTTATTATTTGGGGATAATTTAGCATAACTTTCAGGGCACTTTGTCCTTCCACATAACATCCACAAAACATCATTCTTTGCTGGGGGCAAGAGGAGTGTCAACACCTGTCAGGAACTCATTCTTCACCTACCTTTGAGCACTAAGAAATGTATCACTGGGGGCACTCCACTCAGATGTCTGATTGTAGAGCCTGAGCTGCTGCAGGCTGTTCACCAGCTGATTCAGTCTCTTCCTCTGCTGGCTGATGATTTCCCGGTTATTTGCCAGGGTGTTAAACAAGGTCTCCCTCTCAGGAACTACCAGACGCCTTAAGACATCAGATCAAGAGACAGGGATAAGGACTATCCTTCCTTCTAGAGCTCCACAAAGTAGCTTAGTGGCTCTAGCTACTTAAACTCCATGAGATCAAACATGGTTTGATGTCAACATCAGAGCAGTTCAGGTAATCTCCAATGCATATTTCTCCTTTGGATATGCTGAGAGTTTATACAGTTAGGTTGCTTGCTTCAAGATGTTTTATGTATTAAAAAGGCTTCATTAGCCAACACCAATGGATGTATTTGGTTTCTACAAAGCTTACTTTACTCTTTTTTCTTTTCCTGTAAGCACTATTTACATTGTAAAGAGATGCAGCCAGCTTTTAACACATGGAGCCAAGCTGAACCTAAAGCTCCCATTAGGTTCTCAGTCAAGCTTTATTCCTGAACCCACTTGAAAAAGATTGAACTGTTAAAGAGAAAGAGGCTTTTATCTGTCAATTAGGGACTAAAACCTGATTCACTGACATGTTCTTTACACTTGTCCTGTACTCCAATTTCATTAACTTACTTCTGTTTTCTCTTCTGCTCCAGGTGCCGATCCCACTCCAAATCCAGGACATCATTCACATCCTGAACAGCAAACTTCACATACTGGTGCAGGCGTCGGATTTCCTACCAGGCAAAAGAAAGTCAGCTTCCAGAGTCCTTCAGAAATCTCAGTTTCAGCTGAAAAAGCTGAAGAACCCTGTGCCATTCAACCCATGTCATGCAGCACTTTCCTGTGGTTCTGCCTGGAATGTTTTATCAGCACAACAGAACCCAGCAAAGTAAAAATTTAATTGTCAACCAATGGGGACCCACAGGGCTTGGCCTGGACAGTTTATTCCAGCCCTCAATCAGAAATAAAGCTTTCCATGTGTTTGCAAAACATTGCCAGGTCTTTACAAAAAAGGGTTTTACAGACATCAGGCCCTTATTTCAAGCCTCATTTCCAGGAGCTATTTGCTGCCATTTTACAATTCTGAAACTTCTGTTACAGGTGATCAAAGCTTTGTGGGCAACTCACATACCTCTAGGATACCAGAGTTCACAGACTATGCTACATGAAAGCTTTCACAAATGCTCACAGCTTCCACACTATGACAAGGAATTAACTTTCAATACTTCATTTTAATTTTAACACTGCATTGGAAACTGAAAGTGTTGACTAAGTGAGTTCTTCCCACCCTGGAGAACTGGGATGATGTAGACTGAAAAAAATTTAAGAGTCAGGCTAAAGCTGTGTTTCTTGTAAACTTAGAGAGCTCTCTCCTTACATTCCAATCCACTTGCACTCCTCTCCCACTCTGCTATTCTTTCCTCTCTCTAGACCAGTGAAACAAGCATTTAAAGATGATCATCTCTCTGAAGTCACAGGCATAAGCTTTACATGTCACAGAGACATACAGGACATCATAGCCAGCACACAATTAGGACTGTGAATCAATCTACAGAATCCACATGAAGATCAGAGATCAGGCCTAAAGGAAATTATTTCATGTCAGCTGATTTCTGGTAACTGTCTCCAGGCATGCTCAATCCCTGCTGTAGGAAAGATGACATTCAATTGTGACTTCAGCCTGCAAGTCAAATTTCTTCAGGGGAACTTATCAGTGAACTAAGTATAATTTGTAGGCATTCACTCTATTTTGCTTAGGGTTAAACAGCTCTCTCAGCAGCAGAGCAGGAACAAAATGAGTGCTTCACCCTTAGTTTCTTTCATGTCTTTGAAAGGCTCTTTATGTATTGCTGGGTAGTTTCTCTGTGTGCCAGCTTTTAGAATATCATTTAGCTTTTTGCTCTGCCATCCATGAAATTAACCACACAATTCTCTAACTCCTGATAAATCATCAACTTGTTCCATCAACACCAATAAAAATTATCAACATAAGGCACTTGCTGAAGATAAAAATAATACCAAGAACTCTTCTACAAAGTGCTGAATAAAAGAACAATATTCTTTTAAATTAAATCCCTGAGCAAACACTACAGGCTAGAGAAGGAACAGGATGTCAAGAGCCACAGTCTCAGCTTGGAATAAACTTGCTTCTCAAGTGAATCAATTTCCTTCAGCAGGAGTTTTGAATCACTGCAGTAGGCAGCACAGGAGCTTTAGGAGATTTTCAGTGTATCTTCAAACTCACAGAGAACAAAACTCAAAACAAAAACTCAGAGAACAAAACATGGTTACCCCACCACATCAAAACACCAAATACCTAAGGCACATTAAAGCTGCTGGGCACTTGAACACTAGGTCATATTTTATTTAAAACTCTAGATTAGAAGTTGGCTGTCATGCTCATACCTGAAGTTGTGCTTCACTCTTGGGATCCAAAGGTTTCTTATAGAGCAAGTGTAAATACCCTGAGCTGTGATTCCGTTCATTCTGCTCTCTAGCCTCCTCTACCCCTGCAAATCCCTCCAGCAAGGTTGTCTTTAGAATACTGATATCTCCATGAAGTGACTGCAAAGAGAACAGACAGGAGAAGGTTTAAAGGAACATTTTTTTTCATTACCATCTCTAGCACAGGGGCTTCTGCAATTCTCTGCCTGAAATCACAAATGCCAATGTCAAGCCCAAACTAAGCAGCATAGTCAGATGTTGCCTCAGCTCATCGAGAGCAGGTTAAGTAGGAACAGAAGCACTTAACTGAGGAGTTAAACAGTTTGAAGGCACTCTCCTCACCTCTGTTGTCTCTTTAATTTCCAAGAGGAATGTGTGAAGATCATCCGACTCCGTCCGCAGCATCTTCATCTCCTCTGGAGTGCCCACTTGGAAACAAGCTTTTGAAGTCCTTGCCTTCAGCTCCTCCATCTCCTTTTGGAAATGTGCAATCTACCAAGTCAAGCAGAAGAAAATGCAGCCACTGAAAGACAGCTTTTGGAAAAAACTGTTTCACTGCTTTTGGATAATTTTTCTACCACACTGTAAACAACTGTAACTTTGCAGCCAAAGCAAGAAATTCTTCTTGAATATTACCAGGAAAGAATACTCAAGTTTTTCAGCACAACAACTGAAGTTAAAGCTGGACGCACAAACAGCAGTTACAAACCAGGATGATTATCTTGGGGAAAAAATTTCCATTCTGATTCCTAAACTACAGACAGTCACCATCAGAACACAGGTGAACTGAAAATGAGCACCTGTGTACCCATACAGTGGTCTTGCAGCTTCTACAAGGAAGAAACCTGCTTGAAAAAAGAAAAAAAAAATCTCACCTCCTCTCTGATTCCTGCTATGACAGGGTCTGAATCCTTAGACTGATGAGCTGGCTTCTCTAGAGCTGTGCTGGGAAGTGCTGATTTGCTCTGGAAGAAAAAAAATTAACACATAACAAACCCAAAACCAGTATTAGGGATATATCCTTAACAAGGAGCACAGAATATCAAAAAAACCCTCCATTTAGACACCCATCACCAGGGAAACAACTGCCACAAGCATAAATACTAGTTCCACAGTCAAACCCAACTGGTACATGCACATTTGTGGCAGGAGTGCAGACTAGTTGGACATAAATGGCAAAAGCTTCATAGAAGCAAAGAAAATCTTTGTGTGCTGCTCTGTATTACTGCTTTCATGTCCTATCCACCAAACCTGGTGTCTCAATACACAGTCAAGGCATTTCTTGACTGCTTATTAGCCAGGAAAGCAGTGAAATCCCATTTCCATAACAACAGGAAGAATTAGTTTCTAACAAGTCTGATCATGATATCTCAAGCAGACTCTCTACAGACATGCAATGAACATAGTTTCACTCCTACTGATTTGCTACTAATATGTCAAAAGAGTAATTATCCAGTCCAATGACTTCTAAGCAATTCATGGGCATGTAAAAACATTGACCCTCTAAAAATCTACTTAAATTCTCAGTACCTGAGCAGAGCTTGGCTTTGCTGCAGAGGGGGTGACTTTGGCTGTCTTCTGTAGTGAAGAAGTTGATGGTGTACTCTGAGCAGGACGTGTTGCTGCTATTTAAAAAGAGGAACAGTAATTTATCAACTTACACAAACTTTAGAAAACAGGTTCTCATCAGCCACAATCATGATCACTGCTGTCAAACCCCAAAGTAGTTGTGGTGAGGGCCCCAGGTGCAGTTTCATTCCCATCCAACTCCTCTGCTAAAAGTCACAATTGTCACTCTCCAGCACCACTGGCTGCACCACTCCTGAAGGACCCCAGGATCCCATTTTGAGAGATGGAATATTATTCTGCTAGCAAATGAATGCTATCTAATTTAAACTGGCCTGTGACCATTTTGAACTCCAGTCACCCCAGACGCATGAGAGGACATGGATTTCTGTGAGTGCCTATGAACACCCATGATCAGAGCTTTACTACAGAGCACAGAAAATGCCAGAACTCCTGGATGACCTTAAACAGCTGAATCCATTCATTCCACGTATGACACTCTGGGGAACAAAGTGCACTAATGGAAAAACTTTTCAGTTTCAGTACTAAGTCTATCACATCATTAGTGTGCAAATCAGATCTGCTGCATCAGTAAAAGCAGAAAGAAAGACAAGAAAGAGAGAAGAAAGAAACCAAATGAAGCTCACTACACCCTAAAACTTCTAGAACGTTCTTTGTAGTGCATCATTCCCAGCAATATGCAGCAGACTCCTACCTGTGGTGGACATAGGAGTTGAAGCCTTCAGTGGTGCAGCAGCAGAAGCTGTGAGGGGTGTGGGCTGGCTCAGGGGACTTCCAGAACCAGGTTTTGAAGTGGTTGAGAATGAAAACATTGTGGAAGTACATTGACCAGTGCTGCGAGGGGGAGAAGAGGTGTCTACAGCACTGAACCTGCAAGAGGAAGCAGAACAACCTTTCAGCTCTGAACTGGTCCTGACTGCTCCTCTCCATCCACAACAAAGCACTAAGTTCTAATGCATCAGCATCCTCCAAGATCAGCAAGGAGTAATCAGGATAATATCTGAGTATGTGGAACCACAAAGACTGCTACTGTAGACCCAGCCAGCAAACAAAAGCCAAAATGCCAGCAAAGAGTCCTACCCTGCTTCAAAACACACCTCATCCTTTTGCACAAAAGCACCAAATGAGCTGCCTTTCAGTGCCAGCCCTGCAGCAAAACACAAACAAATTCTACAAGTGAATATAAACTTCCATTCATTTGCAAACTCAGGTCCTCAAGGCAGCCAAGTTAAATATTCAGCCAATTCACAAGTGTATAATTTGCTTTATACACAAAATGTCAAATTTTAAAAGCCTTAGGAAGCTATCATCAGATCCTGGTGTAGTAAAGATTTTTCTAATTAAAAACTAATCATTTGAACTATCACATATTTTTTATGATGCATTTTTATGAAAAATCATTCTCCACAGTAAGCAGCTCCAATTAACATAGCTCTGTGTTTTAAACCACTCTTCCTAAAAAAAAAAAAAAAAAAAAAAAAGAAAGAACAAGTCTCAGGAGCTGGAGGGAAGAGTGGGTATATGAAATCTGAGAATATTCATCACTCAGATCCATTTTGCAAAGTTTCAAAGCACTTTTTATTTTCTTTCTGTTGGCATGAACATGCTTGGAAGATTTCGGATCCTGTGTTCAGTGGCCAAGCACTCATTTAAGAACAAAACCAAAAGGTCTGGCACCTTCTCCACTGAACAAAGGACTGGGAAAGAAATCCACCAGCTTGGGATACAGCTTCCTCTCTGCTCTGCGAGTTACTCTCGAGTTCTGGGGTAAGGAACCTTCAACAAAGTAGCAAGCAGAGAAACCTGTGCTATCATCACCACACTAAACCAGTCCTAGGCATACAGGATTTCAAATCCCAGTATTCTCCAAGAATCTTTAACCATGATTTGCACCAAACAAGGCACAGAATTACCACTTGATGTCCATGAAGCCAAGACAAAAAAAATACCCTCTGGCAATTTGGTAAATTATGGGTCTAATTTTTGGCACTGTCCCTTAACCAATATTTCACCCTCTAGCACAGGAAAAAGCTGCTAAGGCAAAACACCAGAAACCCTCTTCAGTACTACCATACATTGCCCATTCCTGGAGCAATTAAACAAGTACCCAGCCACTGCATTAACTCTTAAATCTATTTACTTCTCACTGAGGTTCACTTTGACTGAAGAAGCTGAAGGGGCAAAGGATGACTTCTGTGCAACAGATGTTGTAGAGAGTGGTGTCCCAGGAGAGCTGTCTACAGCTGGTTTAAAGTTCACAGTTCCAAAGGAAGTTCCAGTGGCTGGAGTGGTGCCTGCAGAAGGAGGAGTTGTCACAGATGCCTTAGGAGTAGAGGAGAAAGAGAATGTTGCTGCTCCAGGCAGACTGGGAGTCGGGGCTTGCTTGGAGGTCTCAGTGGCAAAGAGAGAAGGTGGAGGATCACTGCCAGTAGCACCAGGCATCTTCACAGTGGAGAAGGAAAAAGCAGCTGCTCCCCCTCCTGCAGGAGGCTGACCAGAGGCAGGTGCAGTAGGAGCAACACTTGGTACTGTGTCTGGCTTTAGAGAAGCTGGAGGAGTGGTTGGAGTTGTGGCAGTACTTCCTACAAAAAGACAAATGAGGAAGGAAGGGACTCGTTCAGGGTATTGTGCAAGGCCAAGTGGCATTTGATGGGGACAGCTCAGCACTATCCTGCTGACCAGACAGACAGTGAGGAAGAGGTGGCAGAGCCAGGTTTCCAGTCCCCAAACCCAGTAAGTGATACAGAAACTGCACAAAGTTCAAGCTATGAGCAATATGACAGTCTGTCTAGATGAACACTGTCTGGAATTTCCTGTGAAAAGGCTTCACTTTCCTGCATTGATTTTGGTGAGGTTCCTGCCATCTCAAATAAAAGAGGTTGTCAGCACAAAAGTCAGCCAGTGCTGCAGAGAGGCAGGCTGCCAAACAGAAGCCTTCTGTTTGGGGAAGAGGGAAGAAGAAAACTTGGGCTTAGGGAAGAAAATCCTGGGTTTGCAATTATTACAGCATGCATGCAGACAAGAAAAACAATCAGCTTACCTGCCCACCCCAACGTGGGCAGCTGCCATGGCAGCACATGTGTAACTCAGATAAAACCACTTTTCACCTGCTAGCACCATTTTCAGTGTTGCAGAAAGCTCTTGTTTAAATAAGCTTCTGCTGCAGCCAAAAACCTTACTTTATATCGTGGCCTCCCACAGGAAAACACAGGACTGAAAAGCATCATCTGTCTGGGGATGAGGGGAGGCAGAGCCTTGCTCTGGGTCTGCCTGATCCTCATCCCCAAGCAGCACCTGCAGTCACTGCTGCAGTGCCAGTCAGACATCCTGAACATGGGCAAAGTGCCTCCTGGAATTGCTTTGGCCCCATTCCCCAAAGGCTGATTGCACAGTGGAGCTGAAGAGCAGAGTCTGTAAAATGCCTGAGCTCCTGCAGCAGAACAGGACCTGGTAATGTCACACTGATGTGCAAGAGACAGAACAGTCCTGGGAGCACAGAACACCCAAGAACTGCTCTCCATTAGCACTAAAAAGAAAAAAAAAAATAATAATTTCCTGTGGCATCATACATGTCTGAATACCAAACTTAAAGATGAAGATGACAAAAATCCACAGATGTGTTTCCCCAGCCTACTGGAGGACTTACCTGATGACTTTGGGACCCTTTCCCCTACTAATGGCAGTGGCTCTGGGCTCACAATAAGTGACCTGAGCCCTGGGTTTTGGTTGATCATGTAGAATGGGCAGAGGACACCATCTGTTGAGAGCAAGATCAGAACTGGAGCTGGAGGAAGGGTCTTCTCCTCACCTGTTGAAGACCAAACATGTTAAGTCCTGCAGACAAAGTTTCCTGTTGTGTTACTACTGGCATGGGCACCTTCCTGTGACTTCCTTTGCACAGCATCTCTTACATCTCCTCCAGGAATGCCCAACTCTCTTCCCTTCCTTCATTATTCTTTCCTATTCCTGACTTCACATTTTATAAAACTCATAGATGAAGGGTTATTTTGACAAATCAAATGTCATCTCCTCAATAACAAAGCCCAAATTTTAACCATGAATTTCTGTTCCAGGCCTTTTCAAGTTTTGAAGTAGTCCTTTCTCACCTTTTTCAGAAGGGGTGCTGCCCCCTCCTTCAGTTCTCTATGCCTTCCAGCAGTCCCCACATTCCTGTCACATCATTTACATTCACATACATGAAGTAGAAAAGGGAATTGCTAGATAGGAAGCTTTTTAACTAAAAAAAGCCAACACCAAACCAACATTCTGATTATCTGAACCTCTGATACAAAATGCTTGTATTGTGTGGAGCTGCAGCCTTAAGCCTTGAGTCTGCTTCAGTGGAATATTCTCAGCACAGTTAAAGGCCCCAAACCATTCCCCCCTATTTAAAAAAAAAAAATCCAATTCTTTAGATTAATTAACCAACAAATCTTAATTAAATTTGTGCTTAATTAAACAACAAATCCCAACAAATTCAGGATGCAGGAAAGATCTGCTCAATCACAGTGGCTTGTTTGTTGGGCTGTGCAGTAGAAGGTCACATTACCTATTGGTTCTTCAGGAAAAGCATGCTTGGGAAGGGCAGTTTCCCCATGGGAAACAAGCTCCAGGAGAAATGAGGGATTTTTTTTTTTGCAATCCAAAATTACTGTGAACTGCAAAGCCAATTAAAGAGCAGTGAAACCATGTTGACTGCACTCTGTGAGAACACAGAGAACGTGTTAGCAGTAAGCTTCTCCAAAAAAATAAAAAACTCTAAAGCAGCAGCACAGCCTGGGCTTAAAAAGGGCTGTCTTGACAGATTGTTTTTAATCCAATAACTGTATGGATTAACAAAGAAAATGCTTCAAATTCAATTTTGCATTCAAGGAGAAAATTTTGACCTCAATTCCCTACTGTAGGTTTTCATTCAGGTAAAGTTCTCAGCTCACTGGCACCCTCCTGTGCTCTTCAGGAACTCCTGACTGCAATACCTTCCCCCTCTGCCCCAAGGCATCTTTATTTCAATCTTTCTCTGGGTTTCAAAGCAGGGTTTTCAGAATTCACTCTGCTACAACACAATAGCTCAGATGCATCTTCAGTTTCAGCCTCTGAAAGGTTCTTTCAAGAGCCTTTGGGCAGCACAGAGGGTACAGCAGTAACCCCACTGGTGAGATGTGGAGCACAGCAAGGTTCAGCCAGCACAGGCCCTGAGCATTAATGCAGAATTAAAACATTCACCTCGATGATGTTTTGCTTTTTCTGGCTTTGAAACTAACCCACTTTGCCTCTGGATCAGAGCAAACATACTTCATACAAAACACAGTTCTGCAAAACAACAGAAGCTACAAGTACAGAGAGAACCTCATTTGAATCCTTCCACAGAAGGAAGCCCACGTGTGCTGTGGGCTCAGAATGAAACAAAAGGATGGATCCTCTGTGCCATTCTCCCTTTCAGAACCATCTCCTAGAACCCTGAGCAGCAGGATGCCCCCCAATCTGTTGCTGTTATTGGAGTACTCCACAAGAAAAGTTAAGACTTACTGATTGGGATTGGCATGTTACTGGTGTAGTCTACAGCAACACCAACAGGCAGAGTGTCATCACTCTTGTCTGTCACAGGAAGCTCTGCCCTGCTGGAGTCCTCCAAAAGCCAGGATTCCCAGTTCTGAAAAAAAAAAAAAAAAAAAGATTATTTTGACTCCTGTCTTCCTGTCATCAGCCTTCTGCAGAACTCTAGCCAACTAACTGTTAAAAGACTACAAAAACCAAAAACCTAGAGCACCTACTTATTATTTGCCAGAGTGACAAGTGCCACAAGTATCAGGGGACTTCACAGACTTGTGGAGGACTCCTCACATCATTGCATGTCAGAAGTGAGGTCATTTCATGTTTAATTTCAGCTGATGACCTCACATGGATTCCTTCATTATGTGTGATCCCATTTTGGGACTGCCAAATGAATCATGATGAGCAGATTCCTGGGACTTGGTTGACAGAATACAGAGCCTGTTTGCCCTCTCCTCTGTCACTCAGATTTCTTTTTCATCTAGGAATTACATTTGTCTTTAGATTCTACACAATTCAGAGGCAAAAATAAAGCTTTTATTGTTTGTTTTGGAGTGTTTTTTAAAACTACCCTGTATCCCAGGTCTTATAAAGGTTATACTTGATGAGATTTTTGAGAAAGAGGAGGCACACGTGCACAAATCCAACAGGAACAAAAATATTACCTGATCCCCTTGCCTGGCAAGAATGCTGACTTCTGTGGAGGCTGCTGAAGCTGCCAGAACTAAATCCCTGAAAGCAGAGACACAAACAGGTTAAAACCAACATGAGAACCCCCAGCAAGGGCCCCAGCTCCACAACTCATTATCATCTATACCAATTCACAACCAGGAATACAGTTATAATAATATGAAACTGACTTTTCCTCCCCAAGATTTAGGGACCATGATTTGCTACATTACTGTAGAACACTCAGATGTGTAAGGAGGACAAAATTTGGCCATGATTCCTGCTACTCACCATTCCTCAACGTAGTTGAGGAAGTAATGATGCTGTCTCTCTGTGCAGCTCCCATAGCAAGGCTCCATGAAATTCACAAACTTCTCTGGTCTTTTCTCTTCCTTTTTCTATAAGGAAGAGTGACAACAACATTGAGAATTTACCTTCCAATGCATAAATCAAGCAACCCCCCCCAGAACTATGACTGAATCAGGGCACAGCAATAATTGCCACGTACTTCAGGAGAACAGACATCAGGAGACCACTTGAAAAACAAAAAGCAACCAAACCCAAATGGTCCTCCAAGAGATAAGGGGACAGGAAGGCTACTAGAGAGTTGAGTTCTCAACTCCTGTAGCAATAAATAAACTGATACAAAATAAGAGTACATCATCAGGTCTAAAAAAATGTAACCTAAGCAAAACAAAAACAAAATGAGGATTCTCTATTAGTTAAGTTTTAAGTGTTTACTTCAGAGGCTAAAAGTCTCCAAGCTATAAATTGATGGTGGCAGAATGTGTTAGGTATTGGGTTTCAGGTGGATACTGCTTCCTTCACTCAATTCCCCCCACACACACCCCAAAACCATGATTAACAGCAGTAATTATATAAATCTCCATGATGCCAAGGTGAACAACAGAAGCAGCTTGACATTGCAACAAGTAAAGTCAAAACCAAGCAAGAAACATTTCTGTTGTTGGGACTTGCTGGCACTTACAGGTAATATTGCAATGACCACTTCTGGAGGGGTTTCCAGTGTCCCATCAGCTGCTGCATACACAATAGTAAAGACATATGTTCCAATCCACAGCACATCCAGAACTGGAAGAGAAGGAAACAAACTCAGAATGACACTGCCTTGCACCTTGATTTTAACTCTGCACAGCACACAAAAGTAAATGACAAACAAACCAAGAGGGAATCACTAACTCCTGAACGACCAAGAGAAAGAATTTCAGTGATCTGTCAGCAGAACTTCAGTATTTTTAGGGGGAAAACTTACTTGACCTCAGAAATTTCAAACACAAAGCAAAAGATTGCATTAATTTGTTTGATGATATCACAGCCAAGAAAACATCAGCATTCCCACACATGGGTGATGTTTTGGCATCTCCAAAATCAACTGTTTCTGCTTTCCTAAACTTAACTGGTTTCACATTTTACTGAAGAGTCAAAATGAAAAGATAAAACAATCTCTGAGAATGGGATTTATATCCAGAAATCTTCATAATAAAGGGAGATTACTTGTGAAAGTACTGTCACATTGGTGATTAAAAAAATAGCTTTTAAAATGCCTATTTAAAACATCCTAGAAATAGAGAAGGACTCTGGACAACTGATAATTTTTCTACCCAGAAATAAAGGAAATAATTATTTTTTCCACATATTTAAAAATCACACTGTAATTATATACCAGTGAAGTACACAGCTGCTAAAACTAAAAAATAAAAACCTAAAACGTTAGTAAAACAAAGTAAAAATATTTTAAGAGAAAAGAAGTTAAAAAGAAATAAAAATATGTACCTTTAACAGGATTGTCTGAGTCATAAAAGGGAGGACAAGGGATGACTTTCTTTTCCTGCAGATTCTGCAAATGAAGCTCCTCTTAGATACAAGAAAAAAGTCACCAAAAAAAGCTAACTGCAAGCTTTGCAGAAACCCCACTGAACTTTAGAGCAACTCCCCCACTCTTTAACACTCAACTCCTGACACTCTGAAAATGTGACTTTTCAGTGGCAGGTGCAAACCTTAAACCAAACCCAAACTGGTCTTTGATTTCACACAGCTGAAACCACATCTTGCTACCAAATTCCTTGTAATGCAAGGAAAACCATTGCAAACCAGTGCTCAGACCTTACTAACAATACTTACAGGCAGATACTGCACCACAGTGCCATTTTGCCTCCCCACAGCCAGTTGTTTTCCCTTTGGGCTCCAACACACTGGGCAGAAAAAAAAGAATTTCATTAGCACTAAGAAACTGGAGAGTAACAAGACCCCAGAGAAGCAGGAGCAATACACTGACACCACATTGCCCCCCCAAAAAAAACCCAAAACTTGAATCTGAATTAAGCAAACAGGGAGTCAAGTGTTGAGGAAGCAGGACTGCACAGCTCAGAAGCCAGCAGGTAACAACCCCTGCATGCTACCCTGGAAATTATCCTGTAAGACCTGAAACAGCCCCAAAGCACAGGTGGGCACAGCTGACTCCACAAGACCCAACTCCCCCAACTAATTAGGAAACTGCAATTACATTTTCCAAGTCTTAGGGAGTTTAAATCCTTCCTCTTTGTGAAGTATTTTCTCTAAGAAACCCCCTACCCCAGCCAAACAGTCCTTTTTACACCTGCTTCTCTTTTTCAGTGTCCTGTGTGCTCCTGCCACTCACCAGATGTGACAGCCACAGAGGCAGGCAGGGTGGCATACACCTTGACAGAGTCTGTGACCTGCAGCACAGAGATGCTGCCATCAGAGAGGCAGATGGCCACCATGGCAGGGCTGGCAGGGTTCCACTTCAGGTCGTTCACCATTACTGGGCCTTCTGAGTCCTTGGCTAGTTTGTGATAAGCAAATGCACGTTTCTGCTGTTTTGCCTTTTAGGAAAAAACCCAAAAAAATACAGGAGAGAATCAAAGCTGAGCACAAATGAACTGTGCTAAACCCAGAGTGGCTTTGACCTTCATGTAAATTATTAACAAATGAAAATAAGCCACAGATTTTTAGTTTACTGAAGCAATTCTTGCCAAGACTGCCCACAAAACTCCACCCTCCAAGGTAGGCTTCTCCTCCTGGTACTTGAAAAAAACAGAATTAAAGCCAAACCCACTTGGCAGCTCTTTTACCTGATTCAGGAACGTGCGGACATCGAAGAAGGCAACGAAGGAGCCGAGCTCAGGGGACACCATGCAGACTGAGAGGGTGAGGTTGTCACAGCTCAGAGCCAGGTGCTGCAGAGGAAACTTCATGGGAACTGAGGTACTCTGAACATTCTCCACTGAAAAGACAAAAGGGGAGGCAGAGGGAATGAAGAGGATGAGTTTAAATAGAAAAAGTTCATGCAGCAAGCAGTGCTTGCTGTGCTAATAACAGCAGCTGTTGGAGCTGGTGTAGAAAAAGTGATGGGAAACCCCTTCACCTCCAGCTATACAGAGTCAAGAGTAGTCACATTCCTACAGAAAAAAAAAAAAAGCCAAGAAAACCCCACTTTCCTTCCTCAGTAACCTGGAGGAAAAATAAGAGGATGGATTTTTGGGTTTACTTATGTATGTACTCAGGTGAAACAGTCACTAAGGACCACAGGAAAACCAAACCCATTTTACTCCTGGTTGCATTTTACACCTGGGTGGTGGAAAAGATGACAACATGCAGGGAGGAGCATGGCAAAGACTGCATCAGAAGCTCCATATCCCAAACCCCCTCCCTGATTTTTGGGTTTACTTATGTATGGACATGATTTTTCTCAGGTGAAACAGTCACTAAGGACCACAAGAAAACCAAACCCATTTCACACCTGGGTGGTGGAAAAGATCACAACACACAGGGAGGAGCATGACAGGGAATGCATCAGAAGCTCCATATCCCAAACCCCCTCCCTGATTTTTGTTTTACTTATGTATGTACATGATTTTTCTCAGGTGAAACAGTCACTAAGGACCACAGGAAAACCAAACCCATTTTACATCTGGGTGTATTTTGCACCTGGGTGGTGGAAAAGATCACAACATGCAGGGAGGAGCATGGCAAAGACTGCATCACCAGCTCCATATCCCAAAAACCCCTCCCTGAACAAAAGCTGCACAGACCACCAGGCCTCAGCACACCTCACCAATTTTATTGGGATCTTCTCCCAGCTGGTTTTGCATCAGCAGATTCCTGGTGTGGAAGATCTGCAGGCTGGTTCCTCCCCCAGCAAACACCAGCCCATGTTTGTTAGAGACTGCCAGGAGGCTGGAGCGCTCCTTGGGGAGCTCGTCTGGGGCAGCAAAGATCCGAACCTTCTTCAGTGCTCTGAACTGAAAATCCTGTTGGGAGAGAGGTGGCAAACATGAGGAACACTTCCCTACAAGTTTCTTGGAGTTCAGGATGTTTAAAAACCCCCTCACAAGGGCTGCAAACCCCCAGCCAGGTGGGCACTGTCCAGGCTGTCTCATCTCAGAGCTCCCACCACATTTTTGCCACTGGTTGAATCTCTCCTCTCCCCACTGCCTAAATTCATAAAGCCTGCAGGGGTGGAGTCTGTCCAGAAACTTCCCCAAAACATCCCCAAACTGGCCCAGAGACACAGAGGGGAAAAAGAAAGAGATGGGGATGTTTTGGGGAAGTTTCTGGAGGGGGGGGAAACGAGGGGGGGGACCAACAAACCCACAAAGCTGCAAAGCACACAGCTGCTCAGGTGCCTGTTTGCTGCTGTAATTTATGATCCACAGAACAGAATTATTCCTTCCACCCATCCCCCCCAGTAATTAATCTGTAAAGTGAGATTTTTTTTGTCTATTTGCACCCATTTATCTCATCATCTACATCACCCTTTTGTGACAGGAGGAAGAGGAAAGCTGAGAGATAAAGAATCTAAAATTACAAACTGGAGTAAGAAACAGCAGCTGGGTTATTGCTATGCAAAACCTGAGGTTTGCCTCAGGAATGAGTTTTTCTTCCCAGGGGGCCAACTGTGGAGCTGAGTGCTGGCTCTAAGGCCACTAAACCCACCTGAGTTTGATCCCCCAATTATTGCCAAACCCTTGATTAAGGACATTCCTGCAAGCTGAGGAGGCTGCAGGAACCCAGAAACTTCTGCAAAGCAAACTTTTTGGATGTGCCCGAGCAGAAAGCAGCTGCACAAAAATCCACGTGGTTTCAGACATCCATCCCCTTTATCCCTGCTTGCACAGCCTGACAGAAACACCCCCAGACACCACACTGGGCTGGCACCACACAGCAAGACTCCATTTCCTGTGGTCCCCCAGCAGACAGCCCCCCGTGGTGTCCCCAAAACACAAGGCATGCTGGCAGGAGACCTTAGAAACATATCCCTCCTCACCCAAAACAAGGCTCCCCCAACACCCCAAGGCATTTCCAAGCCCCCCTCCATGCCAGCCCCTCACTCTTCCACCTCAGACCCTGCAAAAAACCCTCAAGTGCTTCACAAACCCCAACAAAAAGCCCCCGCCATGACCCCACCACCCCACAGCTACCCCTCAGCCCAACAGGTCACACCAAGCCCTTCCCGTGCTTTGTCAGCCCTCAAAACTAAGCTGGTGAAGGGATCCAGCTTAGTTTTCCAGGGATCCTATGAGGAAGGGCTGAGGGAGCTGGGGGTGTTGAGGCTGGAGAAGAGGAGGCTCAGGGGAGACCTCATCACTCTCTCCAACTCCCTGAAAGGAGGTTGGAGCCAGGGGGGGGTTGGGCTCTTTTCCCAGGTAACTCTCAGCAAGACAAGAGGGCAGGGTCTCAAGTTGTGCCAGGGGAGGTTTAGGTTGGAGATGAGAAAGAATTTCTTTCTGGAGAGGGTGATCAGGCATTGGAATGGGCTGCCCAGGGAAGTAGTGGATTCTCCGTGTCTGGAGATCTTTCCAAAGAGCCTGGATGTGGCACTGAGTGCCATGGGCTGGGAACCACGGGGGGAGTGGATCAAGGGTTGGACTTGATGATCTCTGAGGTCCCTTCCAACCCAGCCAGTTCTATGATTCTATGAAAATCCTTCTTCGAGCCCCATTCTCCTCACTCCCTGAGCCGACACCCCCCTCACACCCGCCCCCCCCCAGCCTCTCACCCCCTTCTCCGGCCCAACCCCCCCCACCACCCAAACCAACCGCCCCAGCACCGCGGGCTGCCCCTTCGCAGAGCCCGTCTGCTCTCTCCTAAGCCCCTCACCTTCATCTCCCTCTCGGGGATCACGTCCATATCGTCCCCCATGGCAGCCCCGAGGCCCTCGCTGCCTCCTCCCTGCGCACAGCCGGGAACCCCCTGCGCGCCCGCCACTGCGCTCACTTCCGCTTCCGGGAGGGCCGCTCTGCACCTCAGCTCTCGATGGTCCCGGAGTCCTCCAGCGGGGGCTGAGGGCGGGGAGGAGGCATGGCCGCCCCTCAGGGTCCCCTTTGTGGGCTCTTTTTAAGCTGTCCTCAAGGGGTGTTTTGTGTTGGCATGCTGCTGCCTGCTCTCCTGATTCGGGAGAATGTCTCGGAGGTCTTTTGTTAAAGGTTACAGGCCAAGTTTCTGTGGGGCTCTTAACAAACACAGTGTTCCCCTCTTAGGTGTCTGGGGGAGGAAATACAAAATCACAGCTCAGCTGCACCTCAGTAGTGAACAGAGCAACCGAAATAAAGACATTTATTTCAAAAACCCGTATTGTTTTATCACCATTGGCAGGGGCGAGGCCTGAGGTTGGCACTGGACTCATCTCCCCCAAATGTCACTTCTTGCCCCAAGAAACTCAGCATTGACACGTTCTGCCTGCTTCTTTTTTTGTAAGAAACCTGATTTCACAGGGATTACCCCAGGGTCAGAGAGGAGCTCGATGGAAATAATCACCCAGGATGGATACAAAACAATTCTGTGACTTCTAAATCCCATCTTGAGGTGGGGGCTGCCCCGGTTCTACTGGACCCAGCACCCCCCAACCCCTGAGGTGACCCAGCAAACCCCCTGAGGTGACCCAGCAAAACCTCCTGAGATGACCCAACAAACCCCCTGAGATGACCCAGCAAACCCACTGAGGTGACCCAACAAACCTCCTGAGGTGACCCAACAAACCCCCCTGAGGTGACCCAACAAACCCCCCCTGAGATGACCCAACAAACCCCCCCTGAGGTGACCCAACAAAACCCCTTGAGATGACCCAACAAAACCCCCTGAGGTGACCCAACAAACCCACTGAGGTGACCCAACAAACCCCCTGAGGTGACCCAACAAAACCCCTTAAGGTGATCCAACAAACCCACTGAGGTGACCCAACAAACCCCCTGAGGTGACCCAACAAACCCACTGAGGTGACCCAACAAACCTCCTGAGGTGACCCAACAAACCCCCCCTGAGATGACCCAACAAAACCCCTTGAGATGACCCAACAAAACCCCCTGAGGTGACCCAACAAAACCCCTTAAGGTGATCCAACAAACCCACTGAGGTGACCCAACAAACCCCCTGAGGTGACCCAACAAACCCACTGAGGTGACCCAACAAACCCCCTGAGGTGACCCAACAAACCCCCTGAGGTGACCCAATAAAACCCCCTGAGGTGACCCAACAAAACCCTGAGGTGACCCAACAAAACCCCCTGAGGTGACCCAACAAAACCCTGAGGTGACCCAACAAACCCCCCTGAGGTGACCCAGCACGGTGTGGACCTGGGGGAGATGGTTTAGGGGAGAACTTTGCAGCGTAAGGATGATGGTTGGACTCAACAAGCCCAAAATTCCTTCCCAACGTGGCAGACGCCACGATGGAGCTGCCCTTGGACACCCTGAGGGGACGGATCCTGCTGGGCCTGGGGGTCCCAGATGTTCCACCTCATCCATCAACCCTTGGTAAAGAGTTTTAAACCTTTTTTTTCACACAGATGTGGAAAGTTGCTGAAGTTCTGAGCAATTCCCACTCCTTGAGTCTGGGGTGCTCCTCACGTTGCCTCTGCAGATGGAAGAGCAGGGACAGCTCTGCCCCAGGGCTACACAAAACCAAGGGGGGTTTTTCCCTTCAAGTTTTTCTTTCTTTCTTTCTTTCCTCCCTCCTGCCTCGAGTTTGTGGGTTCAGACCCCACTCACTACCAGCAAAGGAGGTGCCTTGCTTAACCCTGTGGGGACAAGGACACATTGGGAAAGATTGTTTCCAGCCCTACACAAGTTGTGCTTGATTTTTCCAGGCCCAAAAAGAACAAGGATTTCCACAGAGAAAAAGAAAAACAGGCATGGCTTTGGGCAGTGACCTGAACTGCAGCAAACCACATCTGAATTTCCCCCGTGGAAAATGCTGCCTTTATTTTCTAACTGAACGACAGCTTTAACACACGTAGCCCAGAAAAGCAGGTGCATCCCCAGAGGCTAAAAGGCAGCAGAAAGCAGACCCAGGGCTCTGATCTAAGGCAATTTTATCCATTTGAGGAACATATGGAAAAAAAGTGTATCCTGCCATTCCCCCAGGAAACCTGGTCTCCATTTTGAGAACTCTTATCAGACAATAAGAACCTCAGGCAATTGCTTCAAAAGCAGAGAGGATTAAAAAAAAAAAAAAATACTCTTTCAAGGGAAGCATTACAAGTGTCTGCTCTTGATAAACAAGTTATTCCCTAAAATAAGCACCACCACCTGCTTTCTTTCACTCAGACAAAAAAAAATAAATTAAAAGGCAGCTTTCAGGAGGCAGCCTCTGCATTTTGTAACTCAAACTCATCAGCATTTGGTCAGTTATTACAGATAAAGATCAGCTCAAGACACTCCAAACCTATCTCTAGGATCTTTAAGGGTTTATATTAACAGACTTGAAAATCAGCTCAATTAATCTGCAACCAGTTGAATGCCTCAAGCTTCAGAAGAGCTCAACTAAATACACTGACACAGAGTGTAGCTTCAGAAGATTTATTTTCAGTCCTTGAAGTAGACTAATGCTGCTTTTGCTCACAATTTTTCTCTCCATTACAGTTTTGGTTTTCATGCAAACAGGAGCGAGAATGCGTTTTGTTTTGTTTTTATTTAAAAGTGCAGCCTTTGGCAGGAACAATCAGCCTTAGTAGTAGAGTTAATCATCTGTATTTCCTTTAAAAAAGTTATTAAACCATGATTTAAAAAAAAAATAGTTAAAAACTGCCAAGAACATTTAAGAAAAGAGGAGGGGGGAAAGGGCAAAGAGCAAACATCTGGATTCCAGAGATTTTGTCTAGAGGAAGAATCACTGCAGTAACCAGAGTGTGGACAACACAGTCCCAGCTATGTCTGGATCCCAGCTCATACTCCACACCTACAGCCTTTTTTTTTTTTTGCAGACTGGAGGGCTGATCCATCAGGGAAACCCAACTGATAGCCCCAGGGGACCAAGCAGAACATTCAGACAGGTCTTTAAAAATCAGGTCTTCAAAAAACCAGAGCATCTGGGTGAGGACTGATCCCCATCTGCAGCTGCTCTGGCAGGGCACACAGTTTGGTCACCCAGCTGCATCTTCACCTGAAGGTTTCATTTCCTCCAGGGCTGCCTGAGGGGCTGCCAAAGTTTACCAGCAGCTTGGTTTTGCAGGACAGACAGCCACCCACACACAGGCTATGGACCTGAGCAGATCCAGGTAAATTTAGCAGGAAGAAAGCCCCTAAGGTAGCTTGAAATCATCCTCCACAGAGATCTGATCCCAGGATGAACCCATGGAGTGGGGAGAAGCTGTCCTCACAGCCAGCCATACCCATCTCCCCGCAGGAAAATCCCTGTGCCCCTTCCCACATTCACCTGGCACACAACCAGGAGCCCAACTTGTGCTTTGAGGAAGTCAGGAGGGGAAAAACTATTCCAAAGGCAGGAAGCATAGGCTGGAGCAGAGAAGGCACTTATTTCTTTGCACCCAGGAAGCTGCTGTCAGGGGTTTTGCCACAGAAGCACCCAATGTCTGCCAGCAAAGCCCTTCAGGGACCTGTCATGACAGGCACAGGTATCTGAATCCATGTGGTGAGAAGAAAGCTTCTCCTTGTCTGAGAAATGCAGGAAGGGCAGAGGAAAGAGTAAGATCACAGGATTTTTTTTTTTTTTTTTTTTTGTCTCACATTACACTTGGTGCTACAGTCTCTAACAAATCAAGTTGGCTAAGGGATGCAGCAGAAAAACATGAGCTGGGGGGGGTCTCCAGCTTCCCTTGCTGTTCCTCTAAGGCAGGTTAGTTGAAAACTAGGACTGTCCACAGCACAAAGTAACAAAGCACAGGTAACCTCTGTTACAGCCCAAAGCAAACAGTGCCATTTTTCAGCCAGTGCCTCTTCAAGGGAGGCTGGCTATGTCTCTCTCTGGAGGTGGACCAGAAGGTTTTGGGTTGCTTTCATTGGCTTTTCCTTCAAACATCATGACCCTGCAAAACACAACAGATGAAACAAAATTATCTATTGAAAAAACAGCACCTGCCTTCTATGCAAAGGGCACCAGATGAGGGAAAGCCATCAGAGGGCAGTGCTGCCAGCCAGGCACACTGCTCTGCTTTTCCAGCAGGGTCCAAAAGTGGATTCCCAAAGCTCCTGCTACTTTTCCTCTCAGAGCCCAGAGGATTAGCATATTTTATTTAGACAGCCACTTCCAAAAAATCCCCTGGTCACACACTGCACGCCAAGTTGTCTTGGTGCATAAAAGCAAATATTGTCCCTGGCCCACCTTGTACATAACCACAGAGCAGAGCAGCCAAAAGCCAACACCATGCAAGCAACAACAGCCACAGCCAGGAAAGAGGCCAGTGACAAAGAGCAAGGCACTGGCTAAAAGAATCCCAAGCATTTTTCAACCACTAGCACTGTCTTCCAGAGGACTGCAGCTACTCTGGGAATGCCAGCTGCCACCCTGGATCAAAGGGCTGCCCTGCTCTTGGGATGAGTTTTACATTTCTGCTCCTGTTCTGAGAGTCCAACAAACAATGGGGTATCTGTTGGCAAAAATAAGGGACCCATCTGTGAAAGCTGCTGCAGCTGGGAGGAAAGATGGAAGAGGGGGGACAGGCTGCAGGCTCTGTCTCCTTCCCTGGAAATGAAACAAGAAGGAGCAGGGGTGTCAGGAGAGGCCACGTGTGTGCTTGGAAGAAGAGCATCCCAACACACAGACACAGGGGAGAGGAGAAACCCATCACCAGCAAACACACACACAGGCTTAGAGGAACCATGGGAGAAGGGGGAGCAAGATCCCTCCTCCCAAAGTGCCTTGAAAGCTGGCTGCATTTTTAAAGCTGCCTGCAGAAAAAGGGGCAAGGGGGATGGAGAGGAGCAGCTCCTATTCATGGTGGTAACAGACACAAAAGCAGGGCCAGCCTCCCTGGCTGTGAAAGGGAAAGGCAGACTTCAATGGGGTGGAGATGGAGCCAGGAAAGGGTTCGGAAGCCATTTGTTACAGCAGAACTTTCAGAGGCCTTTCAAGAGGGCAGAGGGGGCCGTGGGAGGCTGGTGCTGGCAGCCTAGAGCACAGAAAACCTCTCCCAGCACAAGCCAGCTGTTCCAAGCATGTCCCCAGTCTCCATCTACTGCCTCTCCCTGTAAAATCAGGCAGGGAGGGAGCATCCTGGGGAAAACAGGAGGTGTTGGCAGGACAGTCACCCACTGCTGAAGTCCCAACACCATCCACAGGGCAAGCCTGCATCCCCAAATCCATCAGGAGCCAGGAATGAGATGGGAAGAAGTCCCTCAGCCTGCACATTCTCAGGAAAGGGGGAGAATGGCTCTGCATGGAGCACGTGGGAGGAAGGCTGTGCTAGCACACTGCAGGCAGCTCTGCCATGAATGCTCAGCCCACACAGAGCCTCACACCCCCTCTCATGTCTCTCTGCAAACTCCCCCAAGGTTCTCATCTCCCCTCCACCAGCACCAAACATTCACAGCTCCACCTCCACCAGGCAGAAAAGCTTCTGCTTCCCAGCTCTCCAGCACCCAGTTCAGGTCCTGCCTCTCCCCTGTGTCCCCCCCCTCCTAGGGACACTCACAGTTTTAGCACAGCAGAACGTTTCCCAAGCATCACATTGACAAAGTCCTGGTATGAGATGGTCTCACTGACCCCTCCAGTCACCTCAGAGATCATCTTCTTCAGTTCTAGGTGGGTCTTGGGAGCACCCATCTTCTCCATCATCCTTTTGACAGACATCAAATCTGCAAGAGCAAAGAGGTGGTCAAAGTGACCACACTGAGCACAGACCAACCCCAGGGATACAGGCACAAGTTCCCACCTCAGATAACCTCAAATGAGGCTCTGGTGCTGAAAGGCAAGAGAAGACTTCCAGTACCCCCTGCTGCTGCACTGATCAGCACAGAGAAAGCATCACTGCCTGTTTTGTGCAGCTTGAGATAGGAGATGATGCACACAGGAGGAGGAAAACTCCAAAAGAGTGCTCCAAAGACACGTGGGGACACTGTTCTCCAGCTGAAACCACAGTGCCAAAAAATCACAAGGATGGGGAGGAGGGAAGCAACGCTGGAGTTAAAGCCAGAGACAAAGAGGCAGGAGGGAAGGGGTGGCTCTGCCCATCACCACGGGACATTTCCTTCCACTGCTTTGCTGCCCTGCTGAGACATGTGGCCCCTTCCCTCCCGGAAACTGCAGCCCAGCCTGAGCCTCCTCCAGCTCCACACAGGCTTTCCTTCAGCTCCAGGACTGGAGGAGGTGTGGGAGCCTCCTGGAAGCATGATTACATTCCAGTGTCAGCTCCAGGCCTACAGAAAGCTGGATCTTTACGTAACTGGTACTTTCTGGGTCCAAACCAGGGCTGAGAGGATTCACACCCAAGTCCCCTCTGCTTCCCTCCACTCACCTCCCAGCAAAGCAAAGAGCTCCTCTGCATTGGAAGTGTTTAGGGTTTTATACAGCTTCTGCCTCAGGCCAGACAAAACCCAGGACTGCCCAAAGCCCAGCAGCTTCCCAGCTCTGGAGATGCTGAGGATTGAGACAAAAGGGTTGGTGGGGAAAATGGGAGAAGAAGTAGAGGAATTAAGAAGAGACTCAGGAGGAGAAGAGGAATGAGAAGAGTCTAGATGCTGAAGCAAGGGAGGAGAGACTGAGGAAGCTGAGAGGCAGGGGCTGGAAAGCCAAGGATGCCCCTGGCAGGCAGTCAAGATCCAGGCAAGGCAGGAGACGGGAAAAGCCCAGAGGTTTTCTTCCTCTGAAACATGAGTACAGAGGAAAGCAGCAGACACCTCTTCATCAGGCTGTTGCTCTTCCAGCCCAGCACCCCCCAGACACTCACCAATTTCCCCTTGGTTGTTGAGGTCAAACTCCATGTACTTCTCTGGAAGAGATACAGAAGCAAGTTAGCAGGATGCTAGAGCAGGGGGTGTGCAGGTCTTTGGAGCACTGCCTGCTTAGAGAAATGAAATGAAGGATTTGGGGATAAGGCTGATATACTGCTGAATGCAAACAGTTTGGAGAGGCAGACCATCTCCAGACCTGGGTTTAGTGCCCTTATCTCAATCCCAGGGCTCTAGAGTTAAGTGCTCTTTAATTGTGGCTGCTTTTCATTTAAGCTGAAGGAAAACACTGGCATGAGAACAAGGTAGCAGCTAGCCATGAACAGCGTTAAAAGGTTTCCAGCCAGAAAAACAGAGCCCTGGAACAGCCTCCCAAGAGGAGTAGCAAGGAAAACAAACCCCTGAGCAGTCCCAAGATGAAGCTCGATCGGATTAGGACGGGGATTAAATGACGTGGTTGCCTGGAATAGCAAGGGACAGACTCTACAGTCCTCCTAATGCACTGCACTCCCAGAGCTGTACCTGCCAGCAGAGATGCTTGAGAACCACATCAAGAGGGCAAAACCAAGAACACACCTAGGAGCAGTTACTTCCTGAGCAGGCTGACTGCCCTTCCAACCTGCTGTCAAACCTTGCTGAATCAGGCAACTCCAGCATCCTCAGAAAAAGGCAGAGCCTGCTCCAGAAAGTCTGGTTAGCTTTGCAGGACAAAAGCTGGCATGCCGTAACAGACAGAGCACTGACTTGAGTCAGAAAAATCAGGATTTCTGTCCTCTGCTGCTTCTGACCTTTGGAATGGCACACCTGTGCTTCCCACCCCCTTGCCTCCCTCCCTTCTGAGCTATTCCCCATTTAGACTTTAAAGCTCTTCAGGCAAGGATTTGTCTGTCTCACAGACCATACAGCTCCTAGCACTGCAGGGGGCCCCCCCATCATCTCAGCTCTGCTAAATGAGAAGAGCAAGATGCCTGCTGCCACCATCCATCCACGCTGAGCTGGAGAAATCCCTGCAGTTAGCACTCACTCCTCAGAACAGCCACGGGGGACTCAAATTAAGCGAATGCTCCCAGGCTGCTCCTGCCCCCCAAGGGGAAAAAAAAAAAAACCACAACTAAAAAAGGGACTTTTTGCCTCTGCTGCAGGGACACCAGCAAGCAGATGAGCATGAACAGAGATGTGGCAAGCTAATGTGAGGAGCTGGAGAGAAGAGGATTTCACACATCAGAGCTTTCCCAGGACTTGTGCTCCTGAAGGACAGCGCTGGGTTAACTGGACCGAGGGGAAGCTGCAGGCAAGAGGCAGACAAATGGCTTGACAGGTCTTCACCTGGTGGATTACTATTGTCAAGCTGACCAGGACAGACCTAGAGGAGCACCATGTACAAACCCAAGCTGGTCATGCTCCAGGCAGGAATAATTATCTCCCTTCAAGCATTAAGCAACCAATCCAAGATAAAATTGAATCTGTCGTATATGTGCTCAGGGGCCAAGGAAATGCTTGATGTGGAAATGGCTCTCCTCACACTCTGCCCCACCAGAAAGACCTTGTGCAAATGAACTGCCAGGTCCCAGGGCAGGGGTCAGACACCTCAACATGTGCTCAGGGACACAAACCCTGCTCTGCTGTGTCCGTGCCCAGCACATGTGTTCTTTTCTTCTCGGGTGACACGAAGCCAAACACACAGAAAACAGAGGCAGCTTTACCTCGCCGTGCTCACACATCCATCTTTCCCTCCCATCCCAGCTGCAGGGATTTGGTGGGGCAAACCCAGGCACAGCCCCTCCCTAAAATACATTTACACAAACAGTGCACGGGGGCTCTCCCTGCCCGGTCATGGAGGGCAGCAGGAAGGACGGCAGAGAAGAAACACTCCCCCCATCCTCACACAATGGGTCGATTGTTGGAGGAGGCACTGGAGAGCAGGACAGACCACGGAGGCAAACTCACGAGGCAGCAGGAGGAGATGCCAAGGGCTCTCGTTACAGGGAATTCTGAGCCTGTGACCTACGGGTGCAATGTTTGAAGAGCCCCAATTGTGATGAGAAAAATAATGCGGAGCTGCAGCCAAAAGCCAGAGCCTTACAAAAGGCAACAGAAAAAGGACGGGGAACACTGGAGGCTTCTCTGTCCCCAGACAGCAGGGTAAAGGATCAGAAAAGCCCAGGCAGATTCATCCACGGTGGTTTGCAAAGCCAAAATTCAAAGAGCTGACAATGCCTGAAATGGAAGCAAGGTCGGGATTTATTTGGGTAGAGCCAGGCAGGAAACAAACCTTGAGGACACTGGGACACAGAAGGTGTTTTCTCAACCGCCTTCAGCTACTGCTTGGAAAGAAAGCAGATGCACCCAGAACAGCCCTGACAAATCCTGTGCTGTTAACACTTTGAGGACGAGCTCCAGAGGACACCAGGGTTTTTTTTCTATATCTCCCATCCCAACAAATGGCCCAAGATCTGCAGACCCTCTGGCAAGCTTTGGGCAGGACTAGAGACTCACTACTGCTGTTGCTTCTGGTACCAAGGGACTGAGAAGGGACCAGATCAGACTGAAGAAACTGTTGGGGAGAGAGAGACCTCAACCCCTTCAAGAAGCAGCTGAGAGCTCTGCTCTGTGGGAAGAAGTCCTCCTACTCACAAAAAAAAAAAGAGTCCAGCTACTGCACCAGCCATGATACCAGCTACCTTGTCTGGGTATCTAGACAGAAACCATTCTCCTTTGCTACTCCTCAGGGTTTTGCCCACACAGCAGGTTTTGCAGTAAGAGCAGTCACCAGGCAGAATGTCTGGAGGGTGACATGTCCCTGCCCTGCAAGTGGGGGAAACACGAAGACTCATGTGGGAAAAACACCTCTCAGAGGAGTTTCCCTGCATTGCACAAGGAAGGGGGAGGCATCCATCACAGTTCAGGCACTTGTATTTGGAATAGAATGTCAGGCTGGTAAGATCCAAGTGCAGAAGAAAATAATCTAATCAGAACAAACAGACTGAAATAGGACACAGAAAGCCTCTGGTTCTCACCTTTGAACACAGCCAACTTCTCCTCCAGATCTTCTTCATCACTGAACTTTGGGTCACAGAGGAATTCCTAAGATAGGAAGAAAAAAAAAAAAAAAAAAAAGAGAGAGAAAGGTATCCTCAAGGTTAAGAGATGTAAAAGAAAACACCCTAGAGGGCATGTATAAATGCAGCATTACCCAGAAGACTTGTGCAGTTCCCAGAGGGCCACCTCTGAGCACAAGGAGGCTTATAAATGGGGTTAAAGCCCTCCATGCCTTGTCATTAATATTCCAGTGCAAGGGGAATGCTTCTGGTGTCTCAGATATCCCACCAGCAGCTTGAGGGAAGCCTGGACCCCATGTGCCTTTGGAACACCTGCAGGAAGCCCCCTCTTCTTGAACATCCAAGGTTACAATTCCCCTCATCTCTGCTTGAGCACACACAGCATGGAAATGAACCACCTATTCCCAGCAAGGGATTGTACTCCTTGCAAAAAAAAAATCACTCTGGTCTCAGAGATTTAGAACTCTTGGATAACTCTGAGCAAACAAAACAGGCAAAGTTTGCATAACATCATGCACCAAGAGAGGACAGGTATTTAGGGGGCAGGAACTCTCCCAAACTGCCTATCCAGTTTTTCCCCCACACTACTCAGGCTGCAGAGGAAATTCTGGGTGAGTTCTGGTCACTTGTCCTTAGTCCCACCTCAAAAACCTTCAGGTATTTGAGAGAACAGACCACAACTTGTCCAGCCAGCTCTACTGCTATGTCCTGCCAGCAACCCCCCCAGCTGGGAGAAGCAAGGTCTTGGTCCTGTCCCTGCCCTCCCACACCCCCTGCTCCAGTGAGCCCAGCACAGCTTAATGACTCTGTCTGTGTTCAGCAACAACATCACATTCTTCACTGCAGAAATCATTAACATCTGCACAGCTTATGCACTGCCTGCCCAGAATAAAAATCCTCCAGGGGTTCAAGAGGACAGAAACTGAGGTTGTTCCCTACCTGGGGCATGTGTTCCCCACCACTGTTACCCATGTTCACAAGGAAGGCAGGAGCACATCCCTAAGAAACTAGGATCTTCAGCACTGGTAGGACTGGGGCAGCATCATGTGTGACTCAGGAGACATTCCCCCACCCCAAAAGAAACCCCATCTGCAACCACTGGGGCATCAGGACTGCAGGAGCTCTGCACAGCCATTAGCAACCCAAATATTCTCCAGCCTCCAGAGCTCATTTCTTCCCAAAGGAGGCTGAAATGGAACCCAGCTGTCCAGGTGTGATGGGCTGTGCCACCCTGGCTGCTGGGTCAGCTTTGGAAGTGCTGCAGCCCCAGGCTGATGTCTGGTTCCTGCTGCCACAGCCTGAAGAGGCTTGATTGCTGCCCACTACCCTAATACTACCTGGAGTCACACTCTGCTTCCTCCCTGAGACAGGGGTGCCTGGACTTGTCCAGGGAGCCCAAATGCTTCAAACCTTCACTGCCAGCACACCACTGCTTCGGAGGGTCCTTTCTGTGCAGCTGCACCAAGCTTTTGTAGGAAGCCCACTAGGACAGAAGTGACTGTCATCCCCTCCTCACACCTCACAAACTCCACATGGGACACCAAAGATCATGCCCACTAAACCAGCATGACATGAACTTCCTTTATCACCATGGACACCAAATCAAACTGAGAGCTGTGGTGAAATGTTCCCAAGTTCCTTCTTTCGCTCTCCTTTGCCAACTCTGTTTCATTTATCTCAGTTATTTCTACCCAGGGGTATCATTTGCCAGCTCAACACAAAGGGCCCAATTCAGCTTTGAGACCTGGGCTCAGCCAGCAGCAAAAGTCACCAGAGAGAAGTCCTGTTACCCACTGCCACTGCTGAACAGCCTCAGTAGGAGGAACTTGCCAAACATCGCTGAGAAACAAAACAGGACCAGAGCATCCCCTGGCCACCATGTCACAGCTTCACTACTGCCCTGCAGGACAGCTTGAACCTACCAGGACAGGGGATGTGAGAGCAAGAAGCAGCACAGACATGTTAAATACTGATAGGAATGCTCCATCCATACAGAATCCAGGCCCAACAGCCCCTGGCAGCATGGGATGAAAGCAGGATGGGTGACACCGTGCACACAACTAGGACCCAGTCCACTTGCAGTTCAACTGGAGGGGAACTGGACAGTCCACCAGCATCATAGCTCTGCTCCAGACAGGAGGAAGCAACAGGAGAGTGTATTTCAAAGGCATTCTACCCTCCACATTGTATTCAAGCTGGGCTGTGAGTGTGATAAGGGAAACACTCACAATAGCACAGAGGAATTCAGTCCCCAGGGCCAGTGACTCAGACTCAGGCCCTGTAGTTAAAGTTCCTCCTGTAGCCCTTTGCTAAAGCTCCCATTTTAAGGGGCGCATTCTATTAATAAAGATCTGCTTAAAAATAAACCCCAGCCTCCCCCCACCAGCTCCTGCCCTGAGCAGCCTTTCTTGGGCAGACACACTTTACTAAGCCAATAAATTCAGCCACACATATCCCAGCAAGGCAACCTGAGGAAAGCCAGGTCTTGTCTCCTCCAAAAAGACATCTCCAGACAGAAACCCAAGCTCACACTGGGTCATGGAAGTGCTCAACACCATGCACCCTGTCTACTGGGGCTGGGAAGGGGCTGAGGGATGCTCATGCCTGCCCTGGATGGGAGAAATAGGCACCTGCTCCCCAGCACACTGAATTCCTTCACCACAGCCCAGAGTATTAGAGGGTAAAACTAGGTTGAAACTAATCTGTGCTGGATTAGGCTTGCCACCTGGATGCACGAGGCAGAACAATGTGATTGCCTTTCCCCAGGAAGAGGGCAAGGGCCAAGAGGGGATCCCAGAGGAGAATATCAAGCTGGAAGAGAGAATTCAATACCAGGACTCAGCTGTCCTTCATCAGCATCTGTGCACTCAGGCCACTGCCTGCCAAAGATCCCTATCCCAGCAGAGCTCTGGGGTAGAAACCAGCCAAGAAAACAGGGCTGGGAGGGAGCTAAATGCTAGGATGAGACAATGAGATTAAGCCTGATAGGAATTTGGCCTGATAGGTTTTATTAGGAGCACTTTATTGCTTTGGCTCCAGGGCTTGGGAAACCCCTCCCTGGCTCAGTATCAGCCCAGGTTTACAGATCAGCTCTGTGGCAGAGGAAGGGAGGTTGGGAGCTGCTTCACTGCATGCCTGCTCACACCAGCATCCCCCCAGCACCACCACCACCACCAGCACCAGGCAGAGCTGGCAGAGCACAGCAGTGCAGGGGTTGATGCCCAAAGCCACTACAGGGCAAGGGCTGCTCAGGATCCATGGGCTGCCACCACCTGTACTACCTGCAGCTTGATTTCTAGCTGCTTAAACCCCCTCCCTTAGCACAGAGCCAACATTTCGGGCAGCAAGGATGCAAACAAGCAGCTCCCACCTCTCTCAGAAGGAAGTTATGTGGCTTGCTTCATTTTTGTCACCCAAGCCTCACCCAGATGAAAAGCCTGCCAGAAGTGATGGCTACCTGGGGAAGTGACTCTTCCCTGACTCAATCCTACCAGCTGAAGGATCTTGTATCCACCCTGTGCCCAGGTGATGCTGGAGGACAGCTCTGCAGCAGCAGAAACAGCAGCAACACACTCCCCAACTCCCCAACCCATGGGCCAACACTGCTTTGACTATGAGGGCTGCTTTTGGCCCACCCACATGCCTCCTCACCACAGGACATGTCATTCCTGCCTTCCAGCAGCAGGTTTCAAAGGCTCCTTTTCAGCCAAGCACCCTTATTCTGCACCTTATCCTGCAGCACCTCTTCTGCTGCTCTTATTCCTCAGCACCTCCTGCTTTCTAATCACATCATTCCCTCTCCAGTGACTTAAATTTCACCACCACTCTCTCACTCCTTCCTGAAAGGACATATTGGCACATCTCATGGCCCAGTCAATGTAAGGGCAAGGCAAGCTCAGCCTCTTCCAGCCTCTTTTGATTTCTCCGCCTGTAACACCGAAGTGCCGCTGGGTATGAACAAGTGGTCGCTGAATCCACTTAGAAATGACCCTAGAAATTAACTGTTCAGAGGTTAAAACCTTCTTTTCAGCCTCAGAACTGCCCTTGGCCAGGATGGATGCCAACAGAGCTGCCCTGCAAGACATGCCAAGCAAGGGAAGGGGCAAGCCTGAAGCTCCATGGAGAGGACCTTGCCTGACCCTGGCATAAAGGGCACACAGCCCAGCGTACTTTGCACTAATCCAGGAGCTACCATTCCCCTGCCCAAGGCTTGTGGGACATCCAACCATCCCGGGCTCTCCATTAAAACCAGAAAGGCTCGAGTCAGCACCACTCCTCCCGCCGAGGAGAAGAAATCAAAGCTCTCGATACAGCAGAGGGGAGGTTGGAGCCCTCTGGGAGAACAATGCCTTCTCTTCTTGCCGGAGCACGGTCCCAAAGGGACTTTGGTGGCACTCTCAGCATCCCCCAGCCCTCTCGGACCTGCGGACTGAAAACCGGCAAGACGCGGGGCAGGAGGGATGGAGAGCAATCCCACCCCAAAAAGCCAAATTTCCCCCTAGGGGCTCACAGACAAATCGGGGAGCAAAGCAAAGCGGAGTGGGGGGCAGCTCCACCTCCCCCTCCCTCCTCCTCCTCCTTCCCTCCCCTCTGCAGCCCCCCAGACCCTCCGGCCGGCGGGCCGGCCCCCATCCCACCCTTCCCCAGATCCCGCAAGGATCTTGTAGGATCGGGGAGGAGGGGGGGAGCCGTCCCCAGCCCCACCTTGTTGATCTCCTCCAGCCGCCCGTCCTGCGGGGCTCTCCGCAGCCCCCCGCCGCTCGGCCGGCGCGGAACCGCCATCTCCGCTTCCCGCCCCGGCTCCAGCCACAGCCTTAAGTAGGACCGAGCCGGGCCGGGCCGGACCGGGCGGGCGGTGCTGGGCCTCCGCCCCCGCCCTTAACCCCTTCCGCGCCGAGAACCGGAGGCTGAGAGCGCTCGTCCCGCTCCGGGCTGTTCCCGGAGGGAGTTTTGCAGGGAAGGTGTTGCTGGAAGGGCAGCAGCATCCTGGGTCCATCCCGTATCCCAGCAGGGCTGGGGCAGGAGCTGTCGTCCTGTAGGTGGGGACTGGTGAGGCTGCACCTCCCATCCTGAGTTCGGTTTTGGGGTGAGGAAAGAGATGTTGAGGGGCTGAGGTGCGGAAGGGGCTGGAGCACAAGTTTTGAAGGAGCAGAAAAAGGAACTGGGGGTGTTCAGCTTGGAGAAAAAGAAGGCTGAGGGAAGACCTTCTTGTCCTCTACAAGTACCTGAAAGGAGGGTGGAGGGAGGTGGGGGGGAGGTCTCTTTCAGCTAACAAGCAATAGAACAAGAAATGGCCTTAAGTCAGGCCAGGAGAGGTTTAAATTGGGTATTAGGAAAAAATTCTTTACTGAAGGGGTTGTCAGGTACTGGTACAGGATGCCCAGGGATGTGGAGGAGTCAACTTCCCTGGAGATATTTCAAAGATATGTAGGTGTGGTGCTGAGGGACATGGTTTAGCAGTGGATTTGGCAGAATACTCAGTTAACTGTTAGACTAAAACTGAACAGAGATTCTGGTGGCAGCAGCTCGGTGGTTTGGTGTAGCACCAGCTGCTTGCAGGTCAGTCCTGGAGCACAAAGAGCAGGAAAAGTCAACTTCAGACTGGACCAAACTGATGTGAATCCTTTCCAGAATTTTCTGTGGGTGGTTGCACTCAAGGCCCTCACTCCCCCTTCCATCTCAGCTGGGCACATTTCTTTTAAGACCTGTGCTAAAGTGGTTTCTTAAAGTTGCCCTATACCACCCCAGAGACAGTCACACTGAGGAAACAGCAAGCAGAGGTACAGCCTGTGCCCCTCCTGCTGCCAGGCACACAGGTGGATGGGCAGCTCTGCATTATATTAAGGATTTTTAATGGATACAACTCTAGGAAGGTGTCACCAGCTAAAGAAAACAGATTTTTCCAGGAAGAGCAGGAGGGAGGATGGACCAAATGTTCAGCAGCATGCACAAGGCAGAGGCTTGACATTTCTCTTAACAGCAGCAAATTTATGTGTTGATTGGAGACCTATAATTGTATTCCCAGGGAGATGGGAAGTGGCTGCAGCTCCCTGCCTCTCAGCCATGCAGAATCCCACTGTGCTCCCACTGCCACATGGTTTTGCTTTTGCAGAGCTGTTCTTGGGCAGCCCCTGCCATTCCACTCCCACAGCAATGCAGCATCCCACTCCTTGGGCAGATTTTGTGCAGATGAGTTTGTTCATAGTAGAAAAATCCTGTGGCCCTTCTGGAACACCAGAACCACCAGAGCAAACCCGGTTTCTATCACTGTGAGCAGAAGAGCACAGGTAAAACAGGTTAAAATGTGGTCTCCAGCCTGGGAACTCGTTTCTGGTCTTATCAGAATGACTTCATCAGCTCCCTGGAATTATGGCACAGCCAGCACAGGGTGGGCTGGACAAGGGGCTGGCTCTGCTGCCTGCGTGGCCCAAGAGACCAGCCCGGAAGCACACGGGGACTGCACATGCCTTTCCTTTAAAGGCAAAAAAGCCACTGACCTCTGCCACCCAGTGGGAGTGACACTGGCAGGAGCTGGTCCCATCCAGCTGCTCCCTGAACATCCAGCTGGGTGCCACCAACCAGCTGCTCTCCAGTGGAAAGGATGTGTGGGTGCTGGGGGGTAAAGCACGTGTCAGCTCCCCCACCTCCCAGCCCCTGGGACTGCCAGCAGTTGAGCTGATTTAGAGGCAGACCTGATGAGAGCCAAGCCAAGGTGGGGCAGGACACAGGGACCAGAGCTGTGGGCAGTGGCAACCTTGCAGTACCCTGAGGAAACAGAGCAGAGCTGCTCTTCCTCTGCAACATGCAGATGGTGCCCAACCTGCCTGCCAGGAGATGGTTAAGGGTCCAGCTTTGCTTCTGCTTGCCCCCAGGTTTAGCTCTCCCTGCTGCAAACGCTTTTCCCCAGGCTCACAGCCAACCAGCATGCCCTGCAGTACAGCAGCTCTGCCCAGCTCCAGCACAATTCACCTTTGCACCTCTGCACATGAGCATGGCACTGCAGGCCCAGCTTCCAGCATCCATCCAACAGCCTCCTTCAGCTCCTGAGGCAGGAGGGATTGCTGGGTGCTACAGCTCTGCTGCTTGACATGCTTGATAAACTGTCCCTGTGATGGAAGGACCTGCCTAGTGAGGAGATCTGTGATGGTTCTTTGTTCACTCCATGGTGAAAAACCAACCCTGTGGTGGTTCTGTCTCCTGCACAGAAACATTGGTCATCCCTGGTAGCTGGTTGTCCCCAGGCCCTGGGGACAGAGCTGGTGGATGAATTCATGCTGCAGGACACTGAGCCTGAACTGGTGCAGGTAAGGACCTGGGGTGTGATATCATGGGCAGTGTGAAGAGCAGCAGGAGGGATCGATGCTGGTGAACATGGGGTGTCCTTTGCTCTGCCCTTCCCTCTGCAGGGGGGCACGGAGGTGACGGGGCAGCAGCCAGGGACCTCTCAGTGTCACTTGGAGCAGCCCTCGGGGAGGCTCCGCAAAATGTCCTCCAGGTTTTTCTTGTCAGCCCGGATCTCAGTCAAGTCACTCTCAAACTCCTGGATCTTCTCCTGCTGCCTGGTTGCCTCCTGCTCCAGCAGCCTGAGCTGAGCAGCCAGGGTACCCTGCGTGGTCAAGCGCATCCACAGCTCCTCCAGCTGCTGCTGCCCAGCACTCAGCACGGCCTCTGGGACCTGCTCCAGGTTGCCTGGGCAAGGGGAGAAGACACAGGTGAGAGGAGAAGACTTGGGTGAGAAGCAGAGAGCTGGGCAGGAGAGGCTCTGGATATACTCCAGGGGCTCAGACCCTTGGCAGCAGATGAAGTGCTGGGTGCAGTGGGGCATGGAGGCATTGCAGCTTCCCAGTGATCACAGGTAAGCAAATGGGATTGTGACTCCAGAAAGGGCCTGGGCACATCTCTCTCTTGCAGATGGGTGATGGTTTCCACCCCTTTGCAAAACTCCTGGGGTGTAGGAGTCCAGGAGTACTTGGAAATCTATCCAGTTAACAAAGCAGGAGGAGCTGGAGCAAAACCATCCAGCAAGGAGTTAACCCAGCCCAACACCTCCCTTAGCTCCAAAGGGACTGAGCATCTGACTCAGCCCTGCTCCTCTGGAGGTGCCAAGGAAGATCAGTGTCCCCATACAGGCATGAGCACACACATTCAGCAAGTCCCAATTCATTCTGCATGAGGGCTTTCCTGAGACATGACCCCTCAAGAAGCTTTGCTAAGACCCCGAGTGATATCAGATAAAGGGCATCCAGCTCAGCCCAGATGGCTACCAGGCAGGAGATCCAGCACCAATGAACCCCAGGCCCCAAAGCTTGTCCCTTCTCTGGGACCTGTACCCCACTCCCTGCTCAGGTCTCACCTAGGCTGCTCAGCAGATCATTCAAGGTCTCAATGTCTGAGATCAGAGAGCTTCGGGCTTCCTGGAGGTTTTTTGCCATCCCACTGACCTCTGTCTCCACCTTCCAAGACAAACAGACACCAAGATCAGGGACGTTGACCCTTGGCTGGATGGGAGAAGGGAGGAGATCCCAAGAAGCTCCCCAAGGCATTCCCCATACACTGGAGCCCAAAAGCCAGGTCGCTCCCAATGCTTTGGGATGCAGGTGAAGCCCTTTCCAGGCTCTGGGATGTGCTCACCTGATATGCATCTTCCAAGTGCCCCCTGAGCTTCTCAGCCACGTGTTCCTGTCGAGAGAGCTCCTCTTGGGTCTGGTTGGCACGTGTGGCCAGCTGCCTGGCGTGTCTGCTGGCCCGCTTGCTCTCCTGCAGCACTGCCTGTGCCCTCTGCAAAGGGATGGAGATGGGGACAGTCACCTGGGGACATGCAGAGGGACCTTGGCTGGCTCCTGGCCCCCTGGTCTGCAGGCAGATATGTGTGTGCTGTGCTGGTGGGGCAGCAGAAGCTGCACTGGGCAGTTCTGTGGCTCTGCCTGCACAGGATGGGCTCTGCCTGGGGTGGCTGCCAGGCTGGCCACGTCCCACAGCCTCCCCACATCCCTCCCCTCAGACCTTGGCACTTTCCCCAGAGACTTTCTCAGCCTCCCCAGCCATCCTCCGGGCCGTGGTGGAGATGGACAAGGAGTTTCCCAACATCTTCTCTGCCTGTTTCAGCTTCCTCTGGGCCTCCACCATTGTCCTGTCCCGTACGTGTGTCATCCTCCTGCTCAGGCCAGCCTGGCCCTTCCGATGCCCCAGCACCTTCCTCATGCCTGTGGGGACAACCCGACTGTCACTCAAGTGTCTCTTTCTCCCTTTGCCACCCAGAGCTGGGATGTGAGCAGAAATGCTCTGACTGGTGCCTTCTACCTTCCAAGCTGGCCAGGAGGGACTCTGCATCAGTGACCATGGCTTTTCCAAGTGAGATGGCTGAGGTGGCCGTGCTGTGGGCAGAGCTGGCCCGGTCCTGCAGCTGGGGAGAGGAAAGCAGGAGTGAGGGGAGAAGAGCAGCACCCAGATGGGAAATGTGGGTACTTGGCAGGTGAGCTCCTTGGGAGATGTCTCCCAAAACCCTCTGGCTCCAGACAGGATCCCTCTGGAGCAGCAGGGATGGAACTCGCTCATCCCTGTGCCCTGGGTGGAGGCAGAGGGGTGCTCCCAGTATGACCACAGCTCCAGCTGGAGCAGCCCCATCATTTTATTTTCATTTTGATTATTTTAATTTTCAGCCTGAAGATGAGAAGACTCTGGGGGGACCTTCTAGCTGCCCTTCCAATACCTGAAGGGAACCTACAGGCTGGAGAGGGACTTTTCATAAGAGTGTCCAGTGATAGAACGAGGGGAAATAGTTTTACACTGAAAAATAATAGGTTTAGATTGGATGTTAGGAAGCAGTTCTTTAGTACAAGGACGATGAGACCCTGAAAGCTGTGGCTGCCCCTCCCTGGGAGGTGTTCAAAGCCAGGTTGGATGAGTCCTTGACTAGATGAGAGGCTTCCCCTCCCTTGGCAAGGAGCTTGGAGTAGATGATCTCCAAGGTCCCTTCCCACCTCAGCCATTCTACAATTCCACAATTCTTTTGCAGGGATACTCCACACAAATGAGCAGCAATAACCCTCTTGAAGCTGTGAGTCCTCTGCAGCTCCTGGTGCAACCCAGCAGCCAGCGTGCGGGAGGTCTCCATGGCCCCATGGGCTGATGGCTCCTGCTCCTCCACTGTCTGCTCCAGCACTGCCAGCTCCTGTGCCAAGGCTCCAGCCTGCACTGGCAGCACCTGCTGTGGGGACAGGGATGCCAAAAGCTCCAGGAGAGCATCTCCCAACCCAAGAGGGAGAGGAGGGAGTAGGGGTACAAGCAGGAGCATCACCTTGGGAGTTGTTGCTCACCTGCCCCAGTGCAGCCACCTGCAGGAGTTTTTCTGCCAAGTTGGTGTTTGCCTGCTGCAGGGTGGTGAAAGCTCTCCTGGCCTCTGCTGCCACCTCCACCACGCCAGCACCCAGCTCCTCCTGTGCCCGCTGGACTTCCTCATACCTACGTGGACAGGACACTCTGGTCACCCCCCTCAAAGGATGGAGATGACATTTTGAGACCACACAAGAAGGAAATGCTGGGAGAAAAGGCAAGGAACACCCCCAGCACAGCTTGGCAATGCTGTGCTGCAATGAGTTTGACAGGACTCAGTCATGGCCAAGCCACCACGACCGAGTCCTGTAACAGGAGCCTGGCCAGAGGCAAGGGACTGCAGTTCCCTGCTGCCAGCCCTCCAGAATTCCTGCCAGGCCCTTCTCACCCGGCCTCCAGCTCACGCTGCACCTCCTGTGTCACATTCCCCTCCAGCAGATCATGCAGGAGCTGGGAGCTGGCACGGGAGGCACCCAGTGCCCTCCCCACCACTGCCACCACCTGCACCGCGGTGTCCTCATGGCTGCGGGGACAAGGGACATGGTGTGAGGGTCAGCATCCCAGGCCAGGAGCAACCACTCTGCTGGGCACACTGGGGTCAGACTGGCAAATCCTACCTCTCGGCCAGTGCCCGTGCCTCCAGTGCCCAGCGGCTCCAGTTAGTGGGCTGCTGAGGGATTTCCTTGGGAATCTCCTTAAAACAAAACCAGCAGCAGTGAGACCCTGGATGGGAGGAGGGATCCCCTGACCCCCCCAGCTCTCCCCACCAGCCCAAGCAACAAGGAGACAGACCCTCACAAGGGCTGGGAAATAAAGGACCCCTGGACCCCACCAGCCCAGCACCAAGGAGAACATGCTCAAGGTCTGGAGAAGGTTTGCAGCCAGGAGAGAGCAAGGGAAATAACTCCTCTTGACTCAGCAGCAAGGAGGGCTATACCCACACATTTTTCCCACTCCATCACGGTGCTACCCACATCCCACCCCACCAGTCCTGCCCCCCTGGGAGCCCAGGGCTGGTGAGAGCCCGCACCGTGGTAGCCAGGGTGTCTGCAGCATCCAGGATCTCCCTCTGTGCCGACTGCAGCACGGCCCCAATCTCCGAGAGCAGGACACAGGTCTTAGGGGGTCCTTGGCTGGAGCAGCCTGTGGCCCAGCTGACGTTGCTGAGATGACCCCGTGCAGTGCCCAGAGCCCCTGCCAGCTGTCCCACCTGTGCCAAGAGGGCAGCCCGAGCACCTGTGGGCAGCACAACCCATGGTGGTGCCCAGGGCTCCCTGCTTGCCTGGGGGACTGCCCCATGGCTGAGCCCCAAGCCTTGACCTGATGATGAAAGGGGCAGGCAGTCCCCCCAAGCCTTGGTGCTCAGGAAGGACCAAGGATGCAGCACCCAAAGGGCACCCCGTGTGCCAACGCTCAGCTCCCAGTAGTGCCCACCACCAGCTGCTCCAAAACCTGTACTCATAGGTAAAGGATCCCTGCTGCACCCCCATCCTACACAAAAAGTCATGGGCCCACCAGCTGTCCTCCTCCTCTCAGTCCCCCCATCACCTGTGCTGAGCCCATCAGTGACCTGGGGACCCCCTTGCACCCACCCAGCATGTCACAGCACCCCAGGGGAGCAGAGGGTCCACAGAGGGATGATGGAGGGGCTTCCCCATGCAGAGAAGAGGTGTCCCCTGTACCTTGCAGAAGGTGTGGGCTGGACAGCCCATCTCCCCGGGGTGAATCTCCCAGCATGGGGGACTGGGCATCACAGCCTGGTTTCTTCAGCCAGTCCTCCATCTCCTGCAGCCTGGCCTTCACCCGGTCAGCCTTCAGGGGACATGTCAGGGGACATGAGAGGACAGTGAGGCAACACAGGGGCCAGGGTGCTGCACCCACCTCTGCAGGGCATAGGCTGTACCTCATCCTTCACCAGCCCATAGCAGACAGGACACTGCTGGCAGCGGGAGCTTGGTGGGTCAGGGAAGAAGTTGGCCTGGCACTGGTCACACTTGTAGCCCACAAAACCAGGGTGGCAGAGGCAGGTGCTGTTCTCATGGCACTGCGGGGTGATGGAGCCCAGGGGGGAGCAGTTGCAGGCTGCAATGGTGGCAGAAAGGTGTCACACCGTGGCCATCAGCCTCAGTTTTGGGACCAAGATGCTTTCCCTGTCCCTTTCACCTCGGCAGCCCCGGGCAGAGAAGCCGAAGAATCCGTGTTGGCATCGGTCACATTGCTTCCCTGTGACACCAGGCTGGCAGGAGCACTGCCCTGTCACTGCATCACACCCGCTCTCCCGTGACCCCATCGGGTGGCACTCGCAGCTGGCAAGGGGAGGTAGAGGATGATGAGCAAGCAGTGGATGCAAAGAGACCAGAGTCAGGGGCACAGAGCCACCACTGGTCCCTTCCAGCCCCACGTAGTGCCCCCACCTACCTCTTGCACCCCAGAGTGGGCTGCAGGCCATAGTATCCAGGCTGGCAGAGCCCACAGGTTCTGCCCATCACATGTGGGAGGCAGTGGCACTGTCCTGTGCTGGGGTCACAGCCCTCCAGCCCTGGGACTGAGCCATTGGGGTGGCAGTCACAAGCTACAGGACACAAAACATCACTTTTATCCCAGCACAGGGCTGGCAGATGGGTCAGCAGGAATGGGGCACTGGGGTTGAGGCCCCCACAACATAGAGGGCCATGTCCCCCCCATCAAACAGGGCTCAGGGAGGCTGAGGCCCTGCAGAGTGGGGTATCTCCAGGGAAGGATGGGAGTGGAGAAAGGGGACAAAGACCACTCCTGAGCATTTGGGGCCAACCCAGACCATCCATCATCCCCTAAATCCACTAGGCATCCTCCATCCACCCTCTGCCTCCACCACTAGGAGGAAATTTTGGCCACGGTGGGACCTGGAGGAGCAAGGCCAGCCCCCAGGGCTGCAGGTACCTGCACATTTCCCGGCAGGGTCAGGAGCCAGCGCGTCCCCATAGAAGCCCGGCCCACACCTCTCGCAGTGCTCGCCCATCGTGTTGTGCAGGCAGCGCAGGCATCGGCCGGACACGGGGTCACAGTTCCCCACGGCGTTGAGATCCACATTCCCGTGACACTGGCAGGGGACACAGGGACGCACGGGACCCCTCTGCCCCAGAGGGTCCCCGAAAAACCCATCGTCACACAGCTCGCAGCGTTTTCCTGGGGAAGGGAAAAAGGTGGGGAGGGTCTGGTTGTACCGGCGCTGCCCAAAGCCCCCTTCACCCATCCCCTCACCCCCAGCCTCACCTCTCTGGCCCGGGGGGCAGTGGGTGCAGACCACCTCCCCACTGCCGGGCATCTGGGTGCAGGGGGAGCGGCCGGGGCAGGGGCAGGGTTTGCAGTCATCGAAACCTCCCGTGAAGGGGTTGCCATAAAACCCGGGGCTGCAGCGCTCGCAGGAGGGACCTTCTGTGTTGTGCAAGCAGCGGCAGAGCCCTGCAGGGAGGAAAACGGAGCTGAGGGTCTGCAAAAAAACAGCCCCGAGTTACAGCGGGGAGCGCGGGAGGGCTGGGGAGTCAAGAGAGGAACAGGGTGCCCAGTTGGGATTGCACATCCCTATCCGGGACCCGGTGCGTTTCCCCTCCCTGCCCCATCCTTGCTCAAGGGAGAAGGTTTTGGAAGAGAAGATGTCGGGGTCCCAGCGCCAGCTCCCCCGCGGTGCGGGGACAAGGCGGCTCCGGCACACGCAGGCGGCGGCGTCGATGTGCACCGAGTCTGTCGGCGCCTGCGATAATGGACAACACATTTCCCAACCATCAGGCGCCTCTTTCCAGCCTGCCATGGTAAACACAAGCAGCTGCCGGCCGGCACCCAGCGGGGAGCGAGCGTCTCCTTGCGAGCCGAGCCGGTGAATCAGCTGGGAGGAGGAGGAGGAGGAAGGATGCTCAAGGAACCCCCACCACCACCTCCAGGCGGATGCTCTGCTTGACAGGAGAGAGAGGAGACAGGGGGAGGATTTTTCCCTGTGATTTGTGAGGTTGGGTCATACCAGGCGGGTTGTGCAGAAGGGAAACTGGTGTTTTTCCATTTTTTCGCCACGTCCAGGCGAAGCCGGATGATGGAAAAGAAAAGAAAAGGGGGTGGCAGGAAGGAGTGGAAAAATAAATGAAAGGAAGCGTGCGGGCTGGCTAGGGCTGGGACATGAAAACACTGTGCCTGTCCCTGGGGATTGTGCCCAGGGCAGCACCAGTCCCGGCTCCGGGAGGTGAGGCCGAGACTGCGGAGCTGCTGCCCCCTGGCAGGGGAGGGGCACAGCCTGGGCACAAAGCCTCTCCCAGCCTTTTCCATCTCTTCCCATCCCTTTCCATCCCAGCCATTTCCTACTGCTGCTCCTCACCGAGGGGAGCCGGCAGAGGGGAATCCCAGGCACTCCGTTGGGGTACCCAAAGCACCATCTAATTTCCCAGGTCTTTTCAGCACTCCTCAGAGCTGCTGCTTTCTGCAGGGGTGGGTGGGGAGCGAGGCAGCAGCTCGGGAGCCCCTCAGGGCTGATGCTGGATTCATGAAACCGCCTCAAGCTTCAGGGCAGCTGTTTGCAATCCTGTCCCACTTCCCCGACCAAAGCTATCCAGACACTTTCTCTGGTGGGAGGAGGGGGAACCATCACCCCATCAACCACCCCAGACACAACCAGGCTGCCTTGAACACTTTTTTGCTTTTTCCTGCCTTCAAGCCACAGTTCCTGCTGCAGTCACGCACCTCTGAGCAGGACCTGGAGGCAGAGCAGGGCTTGGGCTGGCAGCAGGAGAGATGGTTCCTCTGGTGCCTTCCCACAAGCTGGGCACTGCTGTATTTTCCTGCTTTTTACCTGTTTTTCTGCTCAGGTTCACCACCGAGTTGCAGGCACCAGGGCTGTGCCCAGTCTGACTCCACAACCTGGGCAGCGATGCTGCCTGCAAGACACATCCTGACAAACCCCTCTGCCTCTTTCCTGCCTCCCCACTCCTCTGAGGACCACCACCCTTCACTTTTTCCCCCTTTAAGGTCATAAAGCACCATGGAAGATGCCCCTCTTATTATAAATTACCACCATTACTGCAGTTAGTGAATTATCTCTGTAGCTACCAGCCCAGTCTCCACAAGTTTTGAGTACCACAACCTCACAGATGGTTTCCTGCATCCCTCAGAAAGAAGCATGCACAGATTTGTCACTGGTGCAGGCAGCAATGGGGCAGGTGAAGGAGGGTACAGACCTGTGAGGGGGTGGCAGTCCCCGTGCTGGTTGCAGGTGCAGGGCACGCAGCTGACAAAGGGGCTGCCCAAGGGTATCTCCCGTCTGAAGCCGGGTGAGCAGGACTGGCAGAACTGCCCGGTGTAGCCCAGGGGACACGTGCAATCTTCCACCCAGCTGGCCTGCAAACCCATCCCGGGGCGAGCAGATGTGAGCTGGACCTCACTCAAGGACAGCCTGCCTGTGAGAGGGGGGAGCAGCATGAGGATGGGATGGAACATTGCCCTGCTCCCTCCATCCTGCCTGGAAACACTCCAGACAGACACAGGAGACCCCAAAATACCTCCTGGAGAGCCCCAGGGGTGTTTGCAGAGAGTACCCAGCCCTTGCCACAACACACCCTCTGGTCCTGAGAGGCTGATGCTGCTCTGATGTCCCCAGCACCATCCCAGCTCAGCTCCCCACGGGGACATTCCAGGAGCCACCTACCTGGCACGGGGCCGCGGCTCAGGCGGAGGCGGAGGGAGGTGAGGTTGGAGAGCAGGCGCTGGAAGCTGAAGGCTGAGAGCAAAGGCTCTGCACCCTCCTCTGCCTCGTGCAGCCTGTTGGGAAAGGAGAGTGGGAGGAAGGACAGGGCCAGCCTGACAGCAGGACACCTCAGCTGGGTAATGGGGACACAATTAAAGCCCCAAGGAGGGTAGGGAGTGGGGCTGAACCCCACAGCACAGGATGGCCCCGGGGTGTTCTGACATGCATGTCCCAAACCCACCACAGTGTGATCACAGGTACCTGAAGGTGACAGCCAGCTTGCCGTGCTGGGGCTGCCTCTCACTGCTGGACATGGTGATTTCCATTCCCTCACCCTCCAGCACCAGCTGGACCTGGAGCAGGGGCACCCAGGTATCCATCTCCATCCCATTTCCCTCCATTCCCAGCAGCAGGGTCAGGAGCTGCCCATAACTGAGACGCTGGTTCTGCAGAAACTTCTCTGTGAGGGCAAAGAGGAGCAAAGTTTGTAGGGCATGGATGCACCCCTGCACCCACCAGCATCACCAAGAGCTATGACCATCCTCCTAGGGCAGGACCAGCTCCAGCCCACCCTCCTGAGGTCCCAGCCCACTGCTCTGGTCACCCCCACCTTCCTTGTGTTATCAAAATGCACTCAGCTCTGCGATGGAACCCAGCACCTTGTGCACCACCTTAGAGGTGGAACATCCCGTGAGGACACCGAGAGGTCCCCATGGCAGGGCAGGACCCCAGAGACCTGTCACACACCATACCTGGTGCAAGAAACTCCACCATCTCCTCTCCATCCCACTCGATGATGATCTCCCCATCAGTCCAGTGCAGTGGCAGGTCCCCAGTGCCTGGTGCTGCTGCAGCCCAGCCCTCTAGCCCTGGTGACAGCACATGGTGGCAGTGCACAGATGAAGGGAGCAGTGAGTCCCCACAAGCCCAGCACTATCAGGGTGCTGCTTTCAGGGGCTCTGTCCCTCCTCCTGAGACTCTCCAGGGTCTTGTAAGGAGCTGGCATGTTGTAATGCTCTGCTCAGCTCCAGCTCTGTGCTCTCATTGCTGGGGAGTGGCCCTGGCTGCACCCCCCTCTGTTTATTTTCTTTGATTTGGAGGAAATTATTATCTTTAAACTTTTGCCCTCCTGCCTGAGCTGTGTTTCCAGCATTGCTGTGGGCTGGAGAGTGCAGGAAGCCCAGGGAGAGATGGAGTGTAATTGCATTAAGTTGGTTTCCTTTGGAATTCAGTTAAACTCCCCAGGGTTAGTTATTTTTTGGAGCCCAGGGGCACCCACAGGATGGATACTTGGAAATCCCTCCCCAGCTCCCAGTGGGCTGCACTTGGTTATCAAATCATTCTGAACTGGGACCCCTACACTCAGCACAGGAAACTTCCAGCTGGTCCTGCTCAGCTGCAGACTGGGGAGCAGGGCTGGAAGGGGGGGGTGGCCATGCTGAGCCTCCTCTTGCAACCAAAGCCAAACCTGTCCCTAAAAGAACAGCCCCAAATTGGCTGCATGAAGGGTGGAAAAGACTCATTGTAAAGCCTGGCTCTGTTTCAAGGCCACAGAAGTCATCACAGCAGCAGCACAGCAATTGGCAGCACAGTTTAAAAGCAATCAGGACAAACTGGTCCATCAGCATCCATCTGCTCACTGGCGTGTGCTCCCTGCAGTGGTACAGGAAGCTGAGCTGCCACCTATGGGTGCCACTGCCTCGGTGGGGTGCAGGTGGGGGTCCCAGAGAGCAGAGGCTGCAATGGGGACCCTCAGCTGGGGCTGCACACGTCGGGCTGTGCAGCAGAGGGCAGGGTTTCCCTGAGCATCCTGCACACACCCAGCCCTGGCCTCTATCCCACTCCCCCAGCCCCTGTCTGCCCTGTCCTGTCCCAGCTGAGGGTGGGGGGAGAAGGGAATAAGGAGGAAATTTCCCCATGAGCTCCATCCTTTTAGTTTTTATCTTTCTAAGCTGATTTTTAGTGGTCTTGCAGTCTCTGGTGAGATGGGATGGCTGTGCCCAGCCCTGCAGCCCTCCCTGACCCATGCACAGCCCCAAGAGGAGTGTCCCACGGAGGGACACTGTGGGGAGCCCATCCCCAAAGAGCTGGGGGCAAAAGCAGAGGTTTAGCAGCAAAATGGGAGCAAGCCAGAGAAATCACCCTTAGCCATCACCACTGGTCAGCCTCAGAGGGGGATGCTCAGCCCCAGCCATCCCAAACTGGTAAGAGTTTTTTTGGCCGGAGCTGGCTCAGCTCTGCCCTCCATTTCACCCTGGGCCAGGGAGTTGGTACCTTGGCTGAAGTCAGAGCTGATGTGGGTCACTTCGTAGCCATCTGCTGCTCTGCAGGCAGTGGAGTGGCCGTAGCAGAAGCAGCTGGTACAGCCAGCAGGGTTGTGGGGTTGCAGGTTAAACCAACCTGGCTGGCACCTGGGCATTGGAAGGAAACAGGAGCACATGGCATGGGGCAGGCAGAACCATGGGGGACCACAGTAGTGTGCCAGGGGGATGCTGGTGGCAGCTCTGAGTGCTTCCACTGGTCCAGAGGGATGCAGCCCCACAGCCTCTCCAACCAGGCAGAGAGCAATCCTGAAAAATCCCTATGGCAAAGCCCCAGCGAGGGGCTGTGGGTAGGGGTTGGAGACACAGCAATTCCCTCTCAGGAATGAAGACACCTGCCCTGCACTGACCACCAAGCCCTGGCATTGATCCCAGCCTGGAAAAGGGCTGTGGTGCCATCCCATGGTGCTTACCTGTTGCACAGGTGCCCCTCCACCCTCTCCTTGCAGGTGCAATGCCCCGTGTTGGGGTCACAGGTGCCCACGCTGCCCATGGGGTCACAGGTGCAGGGTCTGGATGGGACAAGATGATGGCACAAGGTGAGCCCTGGGCCTGTCCCACTGTTTGAGGCTGGGGCTGGGCTCCTCCTTACCTGCAGCCACCCTCGCTGAGGCTGTGGTAGCCATCCTTGCAGCGCTCACATTTCCAACCTGTCACATTGGCTTTGCAGAGACAGGTCCCCGAGTTGTCACACTGGGGCTGCAAGGAACCTGTGGGGACCCCAACCAGCCCTGAGGCTCAACCCCAGAGATGAGGAGACCATCCAAAAGATAGAGAACCACGGGAAAACCAACCCAAACCATCCCTCCGGACCCATCCCTGCCCGGGGCAGGGGTTTTACAGCAGAACCCGGCTGGGGACAGCCCCACGCACCTGCGGGGTGGCAGTGGCAGGGCTGGCAGGCTGCCCGGGGATCCCAGCGGTAGTGGTTCTGCCGGCAGCGTTCGCAGTGGGGCCCGGCAGTGTTGTCCCTGCAGTTTTGGCAGTGTCCTCCGTGGCCGGTGCGGCGGTAGAGCTCCCGGTCGTAGAAACATTCCTCCGAGCGGCCGCTGCAATTGCAAGCTGGAGGGGCAGAGGCAGAAAGGGTGGTTGGGAGCCCCGGGAGGAGGTAGAATGCAAATGTCCTGGGGGTGTTGGATGAGCCAGAGGCGCTGCGTGGGGTTTTAAAAGGCAAGGACTCAGCCATTGGGAGGGGAGGTGGGTGCAGCACCCTGCATGGAGCAGACGGATGCGCCCATGGGGTGAGGGGATGTCAGCGGATCCTCGGGGTGATGCTGTGAAGGGGGTCCCTGGGGATGCAAATCCTCCCTTTCAACTCAAAGCAGCCTTGGAAAATCATAGAATGTCAGGTTGGAGGAGCCTCAAGGCTCATGTGGTCCAACCCATCTGATGTTGTTGGTTATGTGGTATGTCTCAGCACCACATCGAGCTGAGACTAAAAACTTTCCAAAGGGGGGGAATCCATCACTTCCCCTGGGAGACTGTTCCAATGCCTGACTGTCCTCACAGCAAAAAACTTTCCTCCTGTGTTCAAGGCTTTAAAAGCCTTTGTTTCGTAGAAAGAAGAGAAGAGAAGAGAAGAGAAGAGAAGAGAAGAGAAGAGAAGAGAAGAGAAGAGAAGAGAAGAGAAGAGAGAAGAGAGAAGAGAGAAGAGAGAAGAGAGAAGGGAGAAGGGAGAAGGGAGAAGGGAGAAGGGAGAAGGGAGAAGGGAGAAGGGAGAAGGGAGAAGGGAGAAGGGAGAAGGGAGAAGGGAGAAGGGAGAAGGGAGAAGGGAGAAGGGAGAAGGGAGAAGGGAGAAGGGAGAAGGGAGAAGGGAGAAGGGAGAAGGGAGAAGGGAGAAGGGAGAAGGGAGAAGGGAGAAGGGAGAAGGGAGAAGGGAGAAGGGAGAAGGGAGAAGGGAGAAGGGAGAAGAGAAGGGAGAAGAGAAGGGAGAAAAGAGAGAAAGGGGAAAAGGGAAAGGGAAAAGGAAAAGGAAAAGGGAAAGGGGAAAAGGGGAAAGGGGAAAGGGGAAAAGGAAAAGGAGAAGGAAAGGAAAAGGAAAGGAAAAGGAGAAGGAGAAGGAGAAGGAGAAGGAGAAGGAGAAGGAGAAGGAGAAGGAGAAGGAGAAGGAGAAGGAGAAGGAGAAGGAGAAGGAGAAGGAGAAGGAGAAGGAGAAGGAGAAGGAGAAGGAGAAGGAGAAGGAGAAGGAGAAGGAGAAGGAGAAGGAGAAGGAGAAGGAGAAGGAGAAGGAGAAGGAGAAGGAGAAGGAGAAGGAGAAGGAAAAGGAAAAGGAAAAGGAAAAGGAAAAGGAAAAGGAAAAGGAAAAGGAAAAAGGAAAAGGAAAAGGAAAAGGAAAAGGAAAAGGAAAAGGAAAAGGAAAAGGAAAAGGAAAAGGAAAAGGAAAGGAACAGGCTCGCTCTTCCCCCAGGAGCTGAGGGAGCAGCCCCATCCATCCATCCCCCCGGATCCAGCCCAGGTGATACTCACGCAGACACTCATTGGCAGCCTCGGCAGTTCCACGAGCCCAGGGCCGGTCCTGGTAGAAGGCCTGGCAGTGCTGGCAGTCGGTACCAGCTGTGTGGTGCTGGCACACACAGACCAGCTGCCCAGCCTCGTCTGGAGCACACTCACTGGCGTGGCCATTGCATTTGCACCTGCAGTGAGAGCAGAGCTGCTCTGAGTAGCACCGGGGGCAGGATGGTCCCAGGCTGTGCAGCATGTGGCCCTGGCTGGCACATCTGGGGTGGCCGTGGGGTGAGGAGTGGGGTAGAAAGCATTGTGTCCCTGTGGCACTCCCAGATGGGAGGTGACACCCTGAGGGTGGCCCGTGTGAGCTGGTAACCAGCTCCAGCTGCTGGGGCCCAGGGGGTGAGATGAGAGGGATGGGGGCTGCTGGATGGCCAAGAGCAGCCCCATCCCTGCTGCCTGGAGAAGGCAGCTCTCAGCAGGGTGCAGGATTCCCCCCAGGCACCTGCAGCACAGCTGATGGGCAGCACTGGGTTGGTGCCACCGTTGTCTCTGTCCCACATCAGCTCCCCCATCCCACCATCAGCTGCTCAAGCTGTGGCCATGCTGACTCCAAGCTCCTCCAGCAGCCTCCTTGTCCTGGAGACATCCCTCTGCTGGCACCCCTCTTTTACTGTCCCCAAGCAGAGTCACAGGAGGAGCAACATGAGCCCCACTGTCATTGAAAGCCATGGTGGGGGGCAAAGCAAACACAGCTGGTGGCAAACAGAGCTTGCAGGGAAAAGTCCTTTGTGCACAGCTCAGAGGGTTCCAGGTTTCATCACCCAGCCCTGCACTTCCAGCTCCAGTTTACAGATGGAGAAAGCAAAATCTGAGCACTTTGCCCCAGAACAGCACCTCAAAGAAGACCCCAACCTACTCCAGACCCAGGGAATGTCTCCCCCCTCGTGCCCTCCTGCCCCTCACCTGCCACCAACGGAGAAGTCAGAGATGGCATAGTAGTATGACTGCAGCACCTTGGGGTCCTTGAAGATGTCATCCCCAAATGTGTTGAGCCGGTTCAGAGAGATGAGCAGGTCAGTGACAGTCACCCACTCCTGCAGGGGACACAGAGAAGCAGCCTTGGCAAGGGGTCTGGGCCACCATCTCCTCACCCTTCACCTTCTCTTATGGAGGTGCAGGGCATCCCAGGTTCTTTCACCCGGGTTGGGAGGGGGGGGGCTGCATTTGTGCACCCTGCCATGGGGTGCCCACGCTCCCACCCCCTCTCCCACCCTGAGGGCACCTGCAGGGCGGGGCTCCCATCGAAATTGTAGGCGCTGGGCCGCCCCTCCAGGGTGGAGAAGGCCACGTTGCCCCCGCTCAGGGGGGAGATGTCACTGAACTCGTCGGTGCAGAAGGCCACCTGCTCGTCCTCCCCCGGGCGCAGGTACTGCCGCTGCCTCTTCCCGTAAGTTTTCTGGCAGGATGCGCTGTAGTACTGGAAAGGCACCCAGGGCCCCCCCGGCTGGCTGCGTTTGTAGATTGCGAAGCTCTCCGGGCGGCTGGTGTGAAACTTGAGCCGGACGTAGGTGATCTCGTAGGCTTTGCCTGGGGACAGACCCACCCCGCCGCTGTCACCCTCGCCCCATGGCCACCACAGCCCCTGCCAAGGGGGGGAAACTGTCCTCATGCCCCATCCTGCCAGCATCCCACTACTGTCCCTCTCTTCCCACCACAGCTGAAAGAGGAGGGAGGTTGTGCAAAGCAAAAATCACTCCCAAGCTGCCCCAAGCTGCAACCCAAACCCCAACGAACCAACCCCACATCTGCTCTCACCCCACTGCAGCCCCCCCACCCACTGCATGGATGCACTGGGAGGGTTGGATGAGCAAGAAGCTGCTGTAAAACCAGACTGAGTGACCAGGGCTGAAGAGTCAGGCCCAGAGCATCAAGCAGCATCCTTGGGGCAGCTGTTCCACAGGGCTGGAAAAGGCCAAGGATGGTTTCTTCCTAAGGAGCTCTGTGCCAGGGTCTGGCATTGCTGCCGGGTTGGAAGGCACGAAGACAAAAGAAAGGCCACCAACCCCCTGGGCAGCCAGCACAGCTCTGAAAGTGCTTGAAAGAATTAGCAAGGAAAAAAAAAAAAAAGAAGAAGGAAAAAAAAAAGAAGGGGAAAAGCAAACACCAAAGTGAACATCAGAACCGCTTAATTGCCAGAGATGAAGGACCAGCTCAAAGACTGGATTGCTCCATAAAAGCAAAGCTCCTGACAGCACAAAACAATTAGCTGCAAGGTTTTGGCTTTATTTGAAAAGATAATGAGTTGGGAATGTTAGAGGGGTTACACCGGGACTAGGAAAACAAGCCTTTAATTAGGCCCATATGAATACTGTCGCATATGTGCTGCGACTTTGCTGCGGGGGAGCCGAGGCAGCCGGGCTACTGGCGCTGGGAAAAGCAGCTGCTTCCCATCAGGGACACAGGGAGCACCCAGCCGAGTGCCTGGGGAGGGGACACAAACCCTCTCCCAGCCCACCCAGAGGTGACAAGGGCTAAGAACTGGGCTGTCCCACAACCTCTGCACTCCCCCCCTCCGAATTCCCTCTGGGATCTCTCCAAGCTGGTGGCAGCGGGGGTGCCCCGGTCCCGCATCCGAGGAGGTCGGGGGTGGACGCCTGGCAGGCGCCCGTTCCCAGGCAGCACTGTCCCAGGGGGACATCTACCAAAAGAGCAAGGTCAGGGCCGTCACCTCCTGGAATAGTTTCCTCTGGGAGAGGAAAGGGGCTCGGCGCTGTGTCAATAAACAGGGGAGGGTGGGCTGGGATGGGGAGGGAGGGAAGAAGGGTGGGTCAAGTGGTGCCTCCCGCTGGGATGGAGGAGATCTGCCCTGGGGAAAGATCCCGAGGGAGCGCGTGCTTTTCCCAGACAAGCATTTTTCATTAGCCGAATTCCGCTTAAAAAAGAAACAAACCCAAACAAAAGAGAAAATAACCCATGCTGGTTGGCTCCTCCTTCCTGCTCGGGAAGGTGTGATGTGTCCCCAAACCAGACAGGCAGTGGGGCGGATGCTGGGAGGGTGCACGGATGGCTGAGGGTAGGGGGGATGGCACCAGGACCCCTGGGATGCTCTCCCAGCTGGGCTGTTCTCCAAATACAGTGTTCATCCAGATGAACACTGAGCCCAGATTGCAGCTCTTACCATGCCAGGGGCTTCAGACAGAAGAGTTTGGAGAGGAGAGAAAAGCACATGGGATGGTTGTGTCACCCACATGTCCCCAGCCGGCTCTGACCCCCCTAAACCTCAGCTCCAGGAGCCCACAGGAAAATCAGAGTCAAGGCTGCAGACAGCACTTAATTCAGAGAGTTTCCCCAGGAGCCCCAGTGCCTGCTGCCTTTGCAAGCCACGGGTATTTTGGGTTCTTCCCTGACATCTGACAGGGTAAATGCAGCAGCAACAGGCACTTGGGATTATTGATCTGCTCCAAGTCCAGTACACTGTAAAGACACAGCTAAAACATCAGAGAAAAGCAAGATTTAAAGGAATATATATCTAATTAATGCCAATCAGCAGCATGCAGGTAAACAAGGGTCTTGTTCAACTCACTTGATATCTCATTTAATAAGCTCCCCAGGTAAACATCCTGCAGAACCTACAAGATGTCTGACTTGGGACTGAGCAAGATGAGCAGGCTGGCAGGGACATGCTACATGGGTTAAAAAAACCAATTACTCCATGGAGCTCATGAGCAAGGCCTCATCCTGGGCCATGTCCTGGGGGGCTGCAGGGACTGGTTGGTCTTCTCCTCCATAGCTCAAATGAAAGCATTAAGGTAGCAATAAAAAGGTCTGCAGATGGGACCAGAATAGGGCCTGGTGGCTGTGGGAAGGGTCAGACAACAGTACACTGGGCACCAAAATGCCACTTTTTAGCATGGCACCATATACAAGCCATGTAGGAACAAGGAAGGGGTAGAGAAGACTGGGAAGCAAGTCCCAAGAGTTGGACAGCTTGGGCAGTGGGATCCCACACATATCCATGTGCCAACTCAGGACTGGTCACCACAAACTCTCCTGGCCATCCCTGAGATGACCACCAGCTTCCCAAGCTGGAAACCAAGACGAAGAAAATCCAGGCTGGAAGTCCTCTGCAGTGGAGCAGGGACTGACCACCACAGGAGCTTGTACGTTTCCTTTGGACTCTGTAGGTTTCCTTCTATGCTCTGGGTGAAACACAAAGGAATTTGGGGTGGTCTGACATGGGTGAGGGGCTGGCAGCCTCCTCCAGCATTGCCTCTCATGCCCAGAGAGAAGCCCATCCCTGTTCCAGGGATGAGGACCAGATGTCTGCCTGCTTGCAGGAGGCTGGGAATGCCACGACCTCCACCCAGCTGGGCAGTCCCCGTGTCCCCACAGGGACACAGACAGACCCTCCACTGTCCCACCATCCCAGCTCCGTGCCACACCAGCCCCTTGCCAGCTCCTCCCACAGCCCCTCTGCTAAACCCCTCAGCATGGAGGCAGCAGAGAATGGAGATGGAAGAAGGAAAACGTTGAAAAAAAATCCTTTTTAAAATGCCAAGCATGCCCCTTCCTTTTAAGTATTCTCCAAGAGGGTGGCTTGCACAATATTTAAAACATAAAGGCTCAGATCCCAGCTGGGGAAACCCCCCAGGGCTGCAGGGGGTGTGCAGGGCTCTGCCCTCCCCCCTCCCCTGCCCCCCGAGGTAATGAGCATCCTCAGCACGGCACAGGGGTGAAAAGCCACGGGTGGGCACACACCGTGGTCACCCCACTGGCAAGGCTCTAACGGGTTTGGGGGGCTTTGCCTCCCCCTGCCTGCCTCCAGCTCTGCAAACTTGCATAATCGGTAAAAAGCAACCCCAGGGGAGGGGACGAGGGGACAACAGACACCCCAGGGGGGTCTGGCTGTGAAATGACACAGGTGGGTGCTGCCACCAGCATCCTCACCCCACAAGGGACCGGGGCTGAGCTGATGGACAGGACAGACCCTCCCCGGGACTTTTCAGTGTTCTACCTGCAGCTTTTTGGAGGGGGCACCTCCCTCCTTGCCCTCCCTAGAAGCCCTGGGCAAGGTCCCATCTTTAAGCAAGGAGCACCCACCACCTCCCCTCCCAGGTCCCAGCGCACCCACCCCCGGTGCCCCTTGTCGGCTCTTACCCAGGTGTAGGGTGATGTTGACGGAGTTGGGGTGCTGGATGCCGAAAGCCATGGATTGGCTCTGCCACCAGGTACTCTCCTCCTGGCTGTGGAAGTCGGTGAGGAAGGAGGCGTTGTGGTGGAGCAAGGGGTCGGTGGCATCGCAGCGGTGGCACAGGGTACTGGCGTGGCGGGCACCCATCTGCTGGCAGTAATCCTCGGGGGGTGACCCACAGGTGTTGGTGACCTGGGCGGCCCGGCCAAAAGCAGCGTTCTCAAAGACGGGCATGCAACGACGGGGGCGGCCCCGAGGGTCCCAACAGGAGGACGAACCCCCAGCCCCCAGCCCCAGCCCCAGCAGGGCCAGAAGGCAGAGCCCGGGTGGTCGTGCCATGGCGGGGCTCTCCTGGGAGGATTCTGAGCCTCCTCCGGCTGGCATGGAGAGAGCAGGCGGGACAGGACGGGACGGGATGGGATGGGATGGGATGGGATAGGATGGGATGGGATGTGTCCCCCTGGCCGGCACCTCCTCTCGCTCCGAGGTCCATCTTGTGGAAGTAGCTGGGAATGTCGAAAGCTTCGTAGCTGAGACCGAGCAGCGGGATTTGGGCTTCTCCCAGGTCACCCCGGTTCCCAGAAGGAGGATGTGGGTAGGATGGGGACCCCCCCCCCCTCCCTCCTGTGAGTTACACCCCGGCCCTGTTGCTTTGGGGGTGGGAGGGCTGCACTTTCGGCAGCTTCTCCAGCTCTCAGCCCCGGGGATGAGTTCACAGTGATACAGATCCCAAGGGTGGATTTTTCCTTCAATTAGTGGGGGTCACCACTTTTCCTGCAACCCCAAAATCAAGGGGGGGGGAGGGGGGGGCGAAGGAAAGGCTTTGGAGCAGGCCCAGCACACTCTTCTCCCCCCACACTGATTTATGGGGACCCTGCTGCTCCCCCATTCATGCCAACCTGGCTGGGTCAGGGGTCTGTGACATCCCCCAATACCCCCACACCAGCACCCATGGGGAGGAGGGGTTCCATCCCTGCCTGCTGCCATGGACCTGGAAGAGGGCTCATCCCTTGTGGTGGCATCTCCACGGGGTGGCAAAGCCAGATTGTCACCAGACCTCATTAGCAGGTTCCCAAATACTGGTAATTATACTCTGCACAGAGGGAATCCCTTGCAGGGCTGTGGCACCCTCCAGATTTAACCCTTGGGGACAGAAGGGTGACAGCAATCAGGGAGACAGGCAGGCTGGCACAGTGCCATGCCCCTGGGCACACCGTGACCCTGACCCCAAAACTCCTCAGGGGGTTATGTCTGCAAAAAGGGGTGCAGGGGGGGACAACACTGCCTCTTATCCCCCCCCCCAGCACTACCCAGCTGAGCTGCCTGTAGGAACCCTGGAAATTTAACCCTCATTTATAATTTAAATCCCCTTCCTCCCCTCCCCTTCTACTCTTATTTATTTTATTCTCCCTCTCTGTACACGCTGCTGGGAGAAAGCTCCAGGGGGAAGCTGTGAATCAGAAGCTGGGGCAGCAGCTCCTGCAGCAGCAGCACCATTCCTGAGTCCCATTACCATATATTGACCCAGGCTCTGACAGCCTGAGCCAGTTCCACTGGGAAAGGTGAATTTCCCAGCACCGAGGAGCTGAGCATCAGCTGCCTGGGAGCACAAGGCTGGTGGCAAACCCACTGTCAACCTCCCAGGGGGAAAGAGAAGGGTTTGCAGCTCAATAACTGCCCTGCACATCTCCATCACTAGCTTTAAGGGGATTTGCATCCTGCAGAGATGTGGTTTCCCGGGTATTTTGCTTTTCTCCTTGTTACTGGGGTTGCAAGCTGGTTATGGGACACCCCTTGTCTTCGAGGGACATAGATGGGCTTAAAGGGTGTCCATAAGCACAACCAGAGCTGGGATTTGCCCCCAAACCCACAGCCCAACCTCACCTGAAGTCCTCTGTACCTAGAAAGGTTTCACCCACTGCTCCAGGGCTCTCTCCAGTGGAGAGATATGGGGAGATATGGTTGGGATGACATCTCAACCTGCTGTCAAAGCCCAGGAGCCTTCTCCTACCCCTGGAAGGGACCTGGCACCCTGCAAGGGGTTAAGAGAAGCGGTGAGGAGAAAACTGTTCTTCTGATTTGCTTAATGAACGTTAATTAAGAAGACAGAAGATAGCAGATTCCTTCAGGGTAGAGATGAAAGGCCCTGTTAATTAAATCTAGAGAGAGAGAGAGAGAGAGAAGGGAGGACTGATCCTCCTTCTGATCAGACCTGGCAAGGCAGGCTTGGGGCTGGAGTGAGGTGTGCCAGGGCCAAGAGCCCAAGTCCAAGCCAGCAGCACAGTTGGGTTTTGAGAGGGCAGGGGACCAGGTGCCACCACCCTCTGCCCAGCCTCCACCTCTCCTGGGGTTGGAAGCTCCACCAGTGCCCTGGCCCCAGCTGCACCCCAGGTTGGCACCGTGAGATGGGCACAAGCTTGGTTCCCATCAGAACCTTCTCCAGGATGGATGAGCTGCCCCTGCTGTGGTGCTGGGTAAGACAATGTCTCTCTTGGCCAGCTCCATCCTCAGGAGGAGAAGGAAGTTTGGTCACCAACCTTGGCTCTCTGCCCCAGGTCCCAAGCCCACAGGAGTTGGATCCCAGTGATTTGCCAAAATGGGGTTTGCTGCCCAACCTGGGAGGCTTTTGCACACTAAGGGGATTCTGCTGGCAGTATGCTGCCTCCACTCTCATGCTCCCCTTCCCCCCCAGCTTTTACCTTAGGCTTATTTTTAAAAGCAGAGCAGCTGAGCATCCTAAATGACTCCCCCCAGACCACAACAGCCCTTTGTATCCTGCCTGCCCTGCCTTTAAACCTTACCTGCTCCCACCCCCATCCCTCCCCCTAGGGCTGGAAGGGGGAGCTGCAGCCAGGTGATGCCATGAGCATTTCCATGGGCACAACCACAGCCCATAGCCCTTCTCCCAGCACCTGGGAGAGGAGCAGAGATCTCCAGAGCTTTATGGCAGAGTGGTGGGGTGGTCTTCCCCAATACCTGCAGCCCCTTGGGCAGAAGGGACCAGAAACGAGGGGGGAACTGGTGACAACCCCCCCACACACACACTTCAGTTCTTCTCAACATGGGATGAGGGGCCCATGGAGTGGGAAAGAGCACATGCAACATCAATAAGGTCTGGAGCATCTCCTCTCTGCATCAGCTTATTTTGTAAACCTGAACTTTGCAAAATGTCACGAAACAGAGAAACGGGAGGTGTGGGATGAGTAAATCTCTATTAGGAATTCCCCAGGACCACTGCAGTCATGTTCTCTCACTTGTTACAGCCCAAGCCTGGCTCGGGGAACGGGGTCATGTGCAGCACTGATTGCAGAAAGGATTTAATTAACAGTGCTGTAAATACAGCACTAGTGATGCCAACCAGACCACGTCGGGGCAGGATGCTGCTGAGCTCTGTCAAGTTTTGCCAAGGCAGACAGGAGACCATGAGGGAAAGCAGAGAAAACTGCAGCAGATTTTACTCCCTGCTTTGTCCCAGCCCTTGGGTGCTTCAGAAGGGTGAGAAGAGGATGGGACAAGGACATTGGCCCTCAAGGTGACACCCCGTGAGCAAGAGGACTTCACCATCAGTGCCCAGAGAAGTGAGGAACCCCAGAACCAGGGAATGAGCTCATTCAGGACACCCATCACTGTCCTCTTCCTGGTACACAAGGAGTCTGGAAGCCACCTTTTTAGAGCTAATCATCCCCAGATTTTCTCCATACCTGGCAGTGAAAACAGGGACATCCCAGCTTCACTCTTGCACGACTACAAGCTCCTCATCTCACAGGTGAGCTGAAGGACACCAGAGCTGATCCAGCCCAGGGGGTGACAGCTGAACCATTATTGTCCCCAGGACACACACTTCACCTTCCTTAGGGCTCCGGAGGTCAAGGACCATGAGAAGAGGAAGAACTGGGTCAGCACAGGACCAGCAGTTTCAGGCACAGCCAAAAAGGCCCTTTCCCTGCCTGAGCTCATCAGGAGCTTAATGACACCAGCTAAAACGCTTCAGAGTCCCTAATCACTCATCATATTATGGCTGCTCACAAGTGAGGCCAACCTGTCCAAAACTCCTCAAAGCCTTTCTAATTAATGAGCAGGAGCTTAGGCTCTCCCAGCCCCAAAAAGCAGCATCGCAGAGGAAACTGGCAGCCCTCCCACCAGCCCCTCGATCAACCCCTTTAATGGGCTTGTTAGCATCACCTGAGGCCACCTCATTGGCTCATCCCTCTGTCTGTCCTCCCCTGCATCCCTCCTGTGGGTGGGGAGAAGTTCATCCATCCGTCCATCCATCCATCCATCTGTCCCCACAGAACATGTCCCCAGGGTACCCCATCGGCGAAACATCCTGAGCATCCCCTTCACCGGGGGGGAGGGGGGGGTTTGGTGACAGCTGAGCAGCAGCAGATGCCACCAGATGGTCACCCCAACGGGGGACCCGGCTAAACCAGGAGCCGGTTAGCTCCTGGATAACCAGGATAACCAGGAAGGTGCTGGAGCCCCCCCTAGAGGGTCCCACAGGAGGAAGCTCGGGATGGTGGCACCAAAGTCCTTTTGCCTGCAAAGACTCCGGGATCTTTGGAAGAGCTCGTCACAGGGATGCTGCTTTTCCAAGAGAACCCATCCCTGTGATGAGCTGCGAGTGCTCAGCCCCTCCACAACCTCCTCCCCTTCCTCTCCCTCCTAAGAAATGGTCCCATGGACTGTGTGACAAACACGGAGTTGTTGTGAACACCTCTGACTTTAAAGCAGGAGAAATTAAACCCCACTCCCAGTAAATGTGTCTCTACCGTGTCTTTATATTCCCAAACCTGTCACCCGGGATCTGATTTAATATTCTCCTGGAAGCCACTGCCCTCATCCAATTACCACGGGGATTTCGGTGCAGTCAGGAGTGCTGGCACAGAACTGAGCCCCACAGGGGACCAAATCCACACTGGCCAGCATTAAAAAAAAATAATTAATATTTCACCCCTCCCAAACAAGCGTTGTGCCAAGGACTGGGTTAAACTGGTGAGGACTGGAAGCACTGGGAGGGCAGCAAAGGCAAAAAGTCGCTGCAGGAGGCAGCAGAGCTCTGCGGGTAACCATCCCTGGAGAGTTCCACTTCCAGCAGGACTAAAAATCCCTCTGTTTCCTCCTCAAATGCCTGCTGCTCTGAATCCCCCTCCAGCCACGGAGGCTGGATGTTCGATGGTAATCCTGCCTCATTTATTTTCATTGGCTGACAGAAAAAAAAAAAAAGAGCCATCAGAAAACCAACATTAGCTGTGCTGGCTGGCATATAAAATGTTGCTTTAATTGTATTTTATTTGCCAATAAGAAAAGAGAAGCAGTGACAAACCCTCCAGATATTTCCCCCTCCCTCTCTGTCTCCCTCCCCCCCCCCCCATTTAAAATTTCAATTTGGTAATTTTATGTCTCAGATAAAGCCCAACAAAGCACGTTAAAGTAACAGAAGCGATTTATCCTCTTCTGTGGCACATGATCTTTGGACATATTTCCCAGCCCATAAATATTAAGACAGTTAAAGCAAAGAAAAGCAAAAAAAAAAAAAAAGACTTTTTTTTTTTTACACGTTTTTTGTGGTTGGTTTTTTTTTTTTCCATGTCAACTGTTATTTTTCAACCAACAAACCACTATTTTTTTCCAACCCTTTTTTTTCCAGCCTTCTGATCTCTAAAGGCAAAAACCAGGGAAGTTTTGGAAAGCTGAACTCAAAAACAGCAATCACAGAGCAGCTTCACTCCCTCCAGGCCAGGCCTGGGCACCACATCATGTCCTGCTGTAATTTTACACTTTTAAGGGCATTTTCATTTGTGGGAAGGAGAATGACTTCAGTGCCTTCATCTGCTCCCCAAAGAAACTCTATAATTGATTTAATATTGAAATGGGAAGAAGTGGCTGCCTGGTGCTCTGCCTCTCCTGAGGCCGATTTGGGCTTTCCCTGACCTTTTCCCAGAAAGTCAGAGGGTGAAACCTTCCAAACTATCATGACATTTAGAACCCAAACCTCTGCCATCAATACATAAACCTGAGGATTTTTCTGTGCCACCCTAAATAAAAACCAAACAACTCTGGAGTCTTAACTACCCACCCCACCTTGACACCCCAGCCTGGCTGAGCAGCTCAGCATCCTCCGGGTATTCCTGTGGATTTCCTTGCTGGATAAAAATCCCTGCTTGTTCCCACTGATGCCACTGAAGCACTGGGATGTCCTATGGCACTGGGGGACTCCAGGGAAGGGGTTAATGGGTGGGCAGAGGCAGCACTGGGGAGTTGCTAGGAGACTGGGGGCTTCAGGCTGCTGGGGATGAGAAAATCTCTAATCTGGGTTTCCCTGATTGCCTGGGGTTAGGGGTGGCTGTGGGTAGAGCTCAGGAAGGCTGACCCTCCTCTTCCCAGTCCCATAGGGATGCTTTCCCCTCCTGCAGTTTCAATTAAACCACTGAATTAATCTCTTGCAATAAACTCTGCAGCGAGCACAGTTTGCTTTGGGATCCAGAATGGCTTTTCCTGAAAATGTAACAATTAAACAGAGAGGTCTTGGGAGCTTAGGAGGGAAAGCCAGGGATCTCCCAGGCTGTGGCTGGGATCAGGGTGCCCGGCTGCCTTCCAGGGATAGTTTTTAGCAGCCAAAAGCTTTTTGGGGAGCTGCTGAGAGCAAGGGAGCTGGGGGAGGCACTGCCACTTTCTGCTCACCTGCATATGCTCCTCCAGATGGCCTGGGCTGATGCTCTTCATGGGGAAAAGCTTTTAAATTAAAATCTTGTCTGTGTTTTTTTTGGAGGTTTTTTGGCTTTTTTCGATGCTTTTTTTTTTTTTTTTTTTCTTTCTTTCTTTTCCCCTTGCTTTCTGGAGCTGCAGCCCATTTGCCATCATTAACTATAGATGGAGCAGCAGCACAGGGAGGCTGGGTGGGAAGGTGAGGGGGGGGAAAGGTCTGCAGGCTCCAAATGGGGCTTGGCTGGGGGTCTGCAGCGGGGGTCCTGCCCTACAGAGGTGGCCAAGCACCCCACAATAAGCCCCTTTATGCACAGGGTCAGCCCCAGCTCCCCACAGCCCCAGAGCCAGCCCCTCTCATCAGCTCCAATGTCCCCTGTGCCAATGTCCCCTCCCCACTGGAGGGGCAAAAGGACTCCCTCAGATGCCCAGTGCTTTGGACCCCCATCCCAGCAGGATCTGACCTGGCTCTGCTCCAAAGCAGAGACTTTTCCCACCTGGCACCATCCCCTCCTTTGAGCTTTTAGCCTCTGGCTTTGCAGGGATGGGATGGGATGGGATGGGATGGGATGGGATGGGATGGGATGGGATGGGGGGAATGCAGCCTTCTCACTGCACCCCAAGCCCAGCAGAGGAATGAGAGCTGCATGGAGGCAGGATCTGGCCCCTCCAGGGACCCTGGGATGCCAACTTTTCAGAGAAACAGCGGATTACAGTGCATCAGCTCCAATCAATACTCTGCCATGGCAAAAAGCAAAGGGAAAAGAGGAACAAAAAGAGGTTTCTCCGTTGTGGAGGATTTAGGGGGTTTTGTTGTGTTTGGAGGAAGGAAAAAAAGAAAAGAAAGAAAAAAAAAAAAAAGAGCCTGAGAAAGGGCTGGGCAGGAAGGGTAGGGGGGGGAAATCAGAGGCACTGCTGCAGGGTGAGACCCTCCAGAACATGTGTGGTGCCAGGGAAAGCACAGGGGAATGGGGTGGGGACAGAGAGGGACACGGGGTGTTCCGTGTCCATGCAGCACAGGGGAGTTGACTCCTTCAGCCTGGGTTGGGGCATGGCATGGCAAAACCATCCTGGCTCCTGCCACCTTTGTGGGGTGAAAGATTGAGAAGGGAGAGATGGGAGAGATGGTCACCACCTGGTCTGGTCTTGCTGAGACCCTCACGAAGAACAACCAGGCTTGGGGGATGCTCTAGAAAAAAAGAGAGGAGTTACAGAAGGGATTATTTTTGAAACCCAAAGGTGCTGCACAGGGATGAGCAGAAGAGATGCCTCCACCCTCCCCACCTTCCCGGGAGCTGCTGCCAGGGACCCACTTTTGGCTGCAGCCCAAACCCTCTGTGCTGGTAGTTTGTCTCATTGTCTGAGCTATTGATCCCTTCTGTGGGAAGAAACAGCCCTGGCACAGCAAGCAGTGTCTCTAGATGATGGACAGAGAGCCCTGCCCTTACAAGAGAGGCTCTTTTCCCAGCAGCCAAATCAGCTTTTCCCTGTGGGATGGGGGACCCTGCACAGGACAGTGACAGGAGCTGGAGGGGGGGACATCAAACCCATGGAGGGAATTCTGCCAGCCAAACTCACAGCAAGAAGCACACACAAGGGGAAGACCTGGCATGTTTGGGGTTTTTTTGTCACCTCAGGTCAACGGTCCAGCAGAGGATGGGCTGGAGGTGGCAGTGCTCTCTCTCTCTCTCTCTCTCTCTCCAGGGCTGCTTGGGATGAGGCTCACGCATCTCTTCTGCATTCTGTGCTCTCCCCGGCGCAGGGGCGAAGAGCTTTGAAGGAGCTGCCCTTTCATTATTAATATGATGATGATGTCTGACGCCGGGTGTGCGCAGCGACGGCTCTCTGCCTCCTGTGGCACCCTGCCAAGAAAAGCACAAGCTGCTCCTCCAGGAGAGGCTGGGTGTGTGTGTGTGTGTATATGTGTCCCTGTCAGCTTTTCCCCCCATCCCCAGCCCAGTTCTGTGTCTTGGACCATAAATAACAGAGTGGTTCTGCCTTGTAAAGTCCCTTGCAGGGTGGTGCTGGAAACTTGCAGGGTTGGAACTACAGGACATCTGTCCCCTCCACGGCTCTGTGATGTTCTGGGGATGCAGAGCACGTGCTGGATGGAACACAACGAGGAAGGTAAAGGGCCACCAAACCCCGCTGCATGGTGTCCTGCTGCCCAGAGAGTCCCATCCCACAGGGGCCATGGTGCCAGCCTCAGCCCAGCCTCTGCCCACCACCACTGCTGCAACTCTGCTTCCCCTCCTGGGCCACAGAATAGAAGATAGCATTCAATTTTTTAAAAAAAAAGAGTGACATTTTTGTGCATGATCTGATCCTATGTTGTTTCAAGCATTTTCTGCCCCCAGACCAAGCCAGGACCCCCAAGCAGCGTGGATAGAACGGCTTGGGGAGGGGAAACTCTGCCAGGAGCCACAGCTCCCGGCAGGACCTCGCTGCCGCAGCAGCCTGCCAGCATCCTCACATCAAACAGCTCTCCCGCTTTTGCCCTCCGGCCACAGCCTGAGCCATGAATCATTCCCTCCCTCTGCCCATCGATCCTGGACAGGATGCTGGCAGCAACCCCCTCCCCACCCCGGCAAACTGCTGTCACCCCCCGGGGATCCCGTGCCTGCAGAGTGTACCCCCACCCTTGGGTGCACCCTGAGCACCCCAGCCCCCCCCAGCACAGGCCGTGGGGACGGATCTGTGGCCATGAGGTCAGCAGGGGTGGCAGAGCTGTAACCCTGGGGACACCCCTTCACGTGTCCCCAGCTCCAGGCACACCCCGTGATGGGTAACACGAGGTGACACTTCTGGGTGTGAATCAGTGATGAGGGCCAGGCCAACATCCCTGCTGGGGATGGGCAGGGCTCACCCTGAGCATCCCTTGGGCTCCCAGAAACATGCTCCCCCTCGCCAGGCAGGCACCTTCTGTCCTTTCTCACCACCAAAGCTTGGGGAGCCACACACCAGCCTGGACATCACTGGGACCCCTGTGCCAGGGTGCAGGGGAATCCCAGCCCTGTGCTCACACACCCCCAAGCACCCTGTCCCACAGCAGCCTCAGGTGACTGGGCTGCAGGTTACACCAAGGTGTGTTGGATTGCAGGTTAAACAGTCCCTGCTCCATCTGCAGAAAACGAGTTGCTGGACTTGGAGGGTGTCCAGTGTGCAGCTCAGCGTGCCTAACACCCCAGGATGACAAGCCACTGAATCACTCCTCCCCGCCCTGCCAGGCCACACGAAGCCAAGATACATTTCTTTTTAATGATAAGTTTTTATTATTTGGAGTTCAGCTAAAACAGCCTCCCGGGCACCCACAGACTCTTTCCTGCTACCAGGGCAACCGAGCAGCTCAGGGGCTGAGCCCAGCTGGCTCAGACACATCTCACACCTCACCTGTGAAACGAGTTGCATGGTCTCAGCTGTAAAGGAAAGTCCTTGAAAACCATCCATGGGGAAGGATCTGGGCTGCCCGCCATCAGCATCACCCAGTAAATCCACACAGCATCACCGAAGCCAAAGGCAGGATTTGTACCTGGCCAGGAGACAAACACAGACACACACGGGTACCAACCACTCAAGCTGGTGCCTCTGCTTGTATTTCCTTCCCCTCCCTCACTACAGCACCGTTTCCAGCCCATCACACACCCAGCTCATCACAGCTGATGAGTTGTCACAGTCTGTCTGTCCTGATGAGGACCCACGCAGACCCCTGGGCCTCCCCCCCTAGAGCAGCCCCCACCCCAGAAAAGTGGGGAGCGGCTGGGGTGTCCCAACCAGGACTGAACCCCAGGGACAGACTGCAGGGGGTTTCCCGGGGGGGTCTTTGAGGCACTGAGAGGTAAACCAACCCCTCCCCCCCCAAGCCAGATTAAGGCAGGGTTGAGCCATCGCTGCTCTCACGATTTGCCTCTGAACCTCTTAGCAACGCTCCTGCCCGCAGGTCAGACACCCGGCACAGAAAAGATTGAAGGGAGGTGCCGCAAAGGTTCGGTAAAGAAAAAAACACATCCACGTTAAAGAAACCCCACAACCAGACCCGGGGAGGGGGCGGTAAATAAAGCTGGGGAGGGATTCCTGCACGGGGGGGGGGGGGCTGGTGGCACGCAGGGTCTCTGCACTTTGAGCTGGGAACGCTGGGATTTAGGGAAGTGATGCTCCAGAGGGTATCGGTGTCACCCCGTGTGCCAGGGAGGGTTCTGGCTGCTGCCTCTCCCCCAGTCAGCACCAGTTCCCCACCATGTGCTGGGTGCTGCTGAGAGCCCCCCAGCCTTTTTGCTACCCTTGGGCACAAAGGTTTGGGGGGCTGATGCCAATACCCCCCTTCTCCCCCCCACCCATCCCAATCCCTGTCCACTGGTAGAACTGAGCATCCTCAGTGCGGGGGGGCTACACTGGGGACCGGAGCTTTGGAAAAGAGGGGATAGGGTCCCCGGGACACCCCTGAACCCGCTGACACCAACTCCTGCCTTATCTACTGCCGCTTCTCCAGATGTGCTGCCACATCTGGGCAGTTGTGGGGCAGGAGAGGGGGGCAACCTTGGATCCGGAGTGACTCCGGAGCAGCTAGGGCTGCCATGGGGGGGCGCAGATCAGTGGTGGGAGAGTCCCCGGGGCATCGCCGGGTCGTGTCCCAAGAGCAGGGCGGGGGGACCCCCGGGGGGGCGGGCACGGCCGGGGGCGGGGGCGGGGGGAGCAGAGGGATGGGCCCCCCGGGCAGGGGGGAGAGGGAGGGGGAAGCCGGGCGGGCGGGCAGGAGGGAAGATCCACCCCCGTGTCCGTGCCCGTGTCCTCCCTCCCTTCTCTTCCTCCTCCTCCTCCTCCTCCTCTGCCGCCGCCGCCGCCCGTCCTCCCGCCGCGGCCAACCGGGCAGGCCGGGGGCTGCGCTGCCGGGGAGGGGGTTTGGGGTGTTACCGGGGGGAGGTCTGGGCACTTGTGCTGGAAGTTGAGGCGCGATGGGGAACGAGCGCTGGAAAACCATGGGAGGAGTCTCGCAACTTGAGGACGGGCAGCAGGAGAAATCGCAGGTACCGGGAGGGGGGGGGGGGCGGCGGGGCAGGGGCCATCCCAGGGGTCCCACCGAAAACCCCGCGTCCTTCCTGCCAAAAAAGCTTTTCCCTCGGTGCAGCCCCGCGGGGTGAGCTGCTCTCCCTCCCTGTCCCCGATTCCTCCTCGTGCGGAGCCCCCCGGGCTGCCTCCCATCACCCCTGCCCCCCTACCCCCAATTATTAAGATAATTTACTTGCAGCCAGTGTCCCCGGGGCTGCCCCTCGGCCGGGCACCCCGCGATGCTCGGGGGTTGTCCCAAACCTCTCTGAGGAAGCGTTGCACGTTTTAAATCGCTTAAATAACCCTGGACGGGGGATCGTGCACCTCGGCTCCCTGATGCAGCCACAGCATCCACCCCTCTTGCAGAGGGGGGGGACACGACACACACTGCCTGGCGCTCTCTTAACCTCCAGGACCAACCCCTCCCATACCCCTCCTTGTTTTTTGGGGGGGCCGTTGCGGTGGGGTGCTGCGGGTGGCAGAGGATGCTGCGACGCGTTGGTGACCGGCACGTGCCGGAGCCTGTTTGCAGAACCCGCCACACGTGTGCCACCTCCTCCGTGTGCCCAGCACACAGGTAATGGCCACCTGCCCAGACAAGGGACACCGAGAGTGCTGGAGAAGACGTGGCTACATAGCCGGGGCATGTGGTTGCCCTGCCAGCACTCTGGGTGGGAAGGGAAGGGAAGGGGTGCGGAGTGCCTGAGACGAGTGTGGGGGGGGAAAGCCTTAGAGCCTGAGAGTCAAGGGGAAAAGCCAAGAGCCAGCAGTGCCTGCCCTCCCTCTGCACCCCAGCGCTGGCCCCAGTTGGAAGCCCCACTAACCATGGGACCCACTCGCCCTCCCAGTTCTGTCGCTTCTTAGTCCCTGAAAGGGATTTCTGCCCTTCCTTCTCCCGACCCTCTTCCCCCGTGCCCAACAGCCCCCTCACCTCACTTGAGGGGGGCTGTGCACCCCGAGATGCGCGGGAGGCCCCAGACCAAACACCCCCCCCTCTCCCCCCCGAGAAATAAACCTGATTCTCCTCACCCCTTCCCGGCAGAGCTGCCACACAGCCCCTCCACGCCGGGGGCTGAGCAGCGATGTCCAGCTGGAGGGGGGGCTACAGCCTCCGGGTGGCTTAATCCCCCCCATGTCCCCAGGGATGAGCCGGGCAGGATGGGTCCAGCAGAGAGGGGCTGAACAGCACAACCTGGAGCCGGTGGTTCCGGGGGGGGGGGGGGTGGAGGTTGCAAAGGAGGCACGGAAGGTGCCGTGGAGCCGGTACCGGGCTCCCAGTGAGCTCCAATGGAAACCCAGTCCAGCCCAGCCCGCCTGTGTGCTCACCCACGGAGCCGGTTCCGATGCTCCCCGGTGCTCTCTCCTCTCCCCGAGCCGTGCTGCAGCAGCGGTACCAGGCAGGCTTTGGATGACGGAGGAGAGAAGGTAACAGGAGAGGGGATTCTGTTCACCACTTCTGCGGGGAGAGAGCAAAGCGCGGCGTGAGGCTGCGGGGAGCAGAGAGGTGCGGGGGGGAGTGGAGGGGGGGGGGAGTTGGGGTACAGCCCCTGCCCCAGGGCGAGCAGGGATGCAGCCCCGCACAAAACTGAGCAGGGGCAGAGCTGGAGAGGCAGGGAAAGGGGAGAGGGACAGGAGCAGAGCCCTTGGGATGCAAACTGAGCTGCCTGAGTAAAAAATGGCTTGGAGAGGGGGGGACACAGGACTGGCCCCTGCTGCCCTGGGGGTCCCTCAGGGCTGGGTGGACCCCGGCAGTAAAGTGGGGATACCTGGACTAACGTTTGCCCCAGCAGCTGAGCCTGAGTGATGCAAAGCACAGCATCCACCTCCTTCAGAAGCACAACCAGGGGCTTGGTTTGTGTCTGGCTGAGGGCAGGGCTCAGGGATAGAGCACCCAGGGCTGCTGCCATCCCGCAGAGCTTGCCTGGGGAGCTGGCAGAGAGCAGCAGCTTCGGCAGGAGCTAAGGGCATCTTCTCATCAAATAGCATCTCCCACGGCAAAGCTCAGCATCTCCATCCGTGCTGGGGCACCAAGGACCCCGTCCCTCATGGGGCAGAGTGGCCAAAGACAGAGTCAGTGCAGGGCATGAAGATCCCAGCTCAGCTGTGCACTGGGAAAGCTGCAGTGCCTCAGTTCCTGCCTGGAGCTTCCTCCGGAGCTCCAGTCCCAGCTCCAGAGTAGGTTTGCAACTGAAGCTCTGCTCGTCCCCACCAGCACCTCCCAGCCATGCAGCTTCTGCTCTCCTTAGGAAGGAATGTTTGGGAGGCTCTGGGAGCTCCAGCTTGATGGATGTTCACAGGGAGACATCAAGAACCGGGGCAGCTGCCACATGCTCAGCAGGGAGATGTCCTGTGGTTAAAACCTTGGCAAGAAGATCCAGGAGCCCAAGGCTGTGCACTGGAGGAGCAGAAACACCTGGAGCCAAAAGGGCTGTGGCCATGGTGGGGCAGGAGCATCTGCAGGACCCTGTGCTGGTAGCTGGGCATGCAGCTGCAGGGCTGCTGTGCTGGGAAGAGTTTTGGGGGGGTCCCACCCCCCAGTTTGGAGTGTTGCTGGTGCTGCTGGCTCGGTGGTTTCCTCCTCTCCCCACGGCAGGTTGCCAGGTAACACAACCTGCCAGCAAAATGCTGGGGGACTCATAAAGCTGCTCCTCATCTCATGGTCACAAGCAGATGGGGTCACTCGTGAAGGGGATCAGCCCCCAGGTTCCTGGTGCCAGCAGGAGGGCAGTGATGCAGGGACTTGAAGGCTGGAAAACAGCTGGATGCAGCTCTCAGGTGGAGCTGCAGGGTTTTGGTGTTTTAAAGCCCACTTGGGATTTGTGCGGCTGCAGAACCAGAGCGTGGGTCATGCACGGCTCTGCTCCTGAAACCCTTAATGCTCAGATGGGTCCCTGGGCTGTCACAGCCTCTCTGCATGTCCCAGCAGGCACGTTTTGAGCTGAGGACATCAGGGCAGAGAGAAGCAGCTATGTGTGGGGCGGGACAGTGCAGAGCTGTGGAGCTGAAGGTGCTGCAATAACTGGGATTGTCCCTGCTGCCCCCACGGATCCCAAGCCTCCAGCCAGCACCCATCCCTCCTGCCACTTCTGCACTCACAGGATGCTGAGGGATTGGGTTGAGCCCAAGTCCAGGGTGTTCAGATGAGCTTGTCAGCAATGGGCATCTTCCACTTCTGTCTGCCACTTCCCTGCTGCTCCTGGGTGCCCTCAAGCTGGGGCTCAGTGTCTACAAACACAGCTCCTCCATCCTCTGCTTGCCAGAGCTTCCCTTGCTGCCTCTGACATCCCATTTCATGCACCCTGAGGGGCTGAGCCTGGGGCTGCCTCATGATGGAGGTCCCTGCTGGGTATCTTCCCATTCATCCCAGTGCCATTTCCACCTCCGGCATCACTCTGTGGGCAGGGGGAAGAAAACTTGGAGCATCCTCATGGCTGATGGGGCACCCAGGGCCCCCCAGCCCTTGGCTGGTCAGTCCCACCACAGCCCGGGTCACCTTAATGCAAATGGTTGCAGGAACGTGAATGCAAGGAAGGGTGCTTGAAGGAAGGTGTCACTCCAGATAGATGTGCACAGGAGGGGACAGAGCCTGGGAAAATCTTTGCAGATGCAGCAATTTTCCCCTCGTTTCGGGGGAAAATAGTCTTTGTCTCTCCGAATCTGCAGTTTTCTGGCAGCCTTGCAATTCCTTCTGACAGCCATGGCCGAGGTCAGGGGAAAATCACATCCTCTGCCCTGCAGGTGTAATGAGAAAGGGAGGTGGCCTGGGGGGGGGTTTGCTGATGGGACTCGATGGAATTTCCCTCCCTCTACACTGGCAGTGTTGGCACTTTGAGCTTTGCAAGGAGAAAAGGCTTTTGGTGCCCACAGAGCAGCTCCCCTGGGTCCCTGCAGCAGCAGAGCTGCCAGAGGGGCCGAGGGAGGGGGTGGGGGTGTCAGAGACCTTTCCTACAGCCATTCCCCCTCACCGGGAGGCTCTGGGACAGGTCTGAGGGTTTTGGGAGCAGCTCTGCTCCCCTCCAGCTGCCAGCAAGGGTGGGGAGGCAGTGAGAGGTGATGCCTGGTGCAGAGTTGTCCCCAAGATGCTCAGGGTGGTCCCAGCATCGACCCTCAGCCTCCCCTTGCTGCTGGGGACAGCCCCTCCCTTCCCTTGCTTCCCCTGCAGTCCATGCTCTGGGGTGGGGTGGTGGGAGGGAGAGGGAGTGTTTTCCTTTTTTCTGCCCATATTTGTGCTCAGGCAGCCCCCCGAACACCTCCTGTGGAACCAGGGCTGTTCTGCCTGAGTACAACCACCTTAAATTAAAGACGCCAGCAGCCACCAGGCGTTCACTCTCTTTATTATTTCATACCTCTGCCTCCCAGGTGGGTTTCGCTGCTTTGCTCGCCAAGAGCTCACTCGTGGCCTCCTCTGTCCCTGGCAGAGCCCCCTGGGGTCCCCTGTGCCACCACCCGCACACCCAACATCACCTCCCACTGTCACTGGACACCCCCCCCCTCCCCAAAAAGCTTGTGGGGGGTTTGAACCCACCTCTCAAATGAAGGGGATGGGTCCCGACGGTGTCCGTGTCTCTCTCTCTGTCCTCAGAGGATGAGCTGTGGGTACATCCTGTGCACTGTCCTGCTCTCTGTGGCCGTCCTCCTGGCTGTGACAGTGACAGGGGCCATCCTCTTCATGAACCACTACCACACCCCTGTCACCGAGTCCCCCCCGGTCATCAGCACCAACCCTGAGGAAGCCAACGCTCTGGTGACCATCGAGAAAGCCGACAGCTCCCGCATCAACATCTTCATCGACCCCAACTGCCCTGACGGGGCGGGCACCCTGGGGCGCCTGGAGGGGCTGCAGACCTCCCTGCTGCACGCTGTCACTGACCACGACGCCGAGGTCAAGGCCACCAAGAGCCAGCAAAAGGCCCTGCTGGTGACAGTGGCAGATGAGGTGGCCAAGCTCTTGACTCACGCCGTGCAGCTGCGGGCTGACTGCGACGGCCTCAAGAAGGGGCACAGTGCCATGGGGCAGGAGCTCAGCACCCTGCAGGGAGAGCAGGGCAGGCTCATCCAGGTGAGGCACAGCTCTGGGTGCTCCCCACGGTCCCAAGGACATGGCTGCCCATGGTGTCCAAGGGCAGATCTTCACCTAAAGGAGCTGAAGGTTAAGGGGGGTGCTTGAGTATTGGAAGTTGGGAAGCAGAACTCCATCTCCAGCTCATCAACTACCTGCATCTCACTGCCAAACCACCCTGGCATGCAGCCTTCCTCCCTGTGGGTCTCCTGCCTCTGGGTCCAGTATGGGGGCTCCCAGCAGAGCTGAGCACAGCCCAGGATCATCCCAGTGGCAGCTCACACAGCAATCACCCCCCTTCTTTCTTGCAGTGCCAAAATTTTCCCAGCTGATGAGCCATGTTGAAATGCTTACCTGGGCACGCTGGGGATCTGCTGGGTGTCCTAGCAAGACCCAGGGCACAGTTTGCATGCTCAGCTCCTTGCCTGTCCCTCCTGGTGCTCATCTCTCTTCGGTCCGAGCTGCTTGGTTCTGCTGCTTCACTTTGCTCCCTGTCCTGCTGCTCTGCCATGGCCATCCCGTGACACTCACCCAGCCCAGGTCACCTCAGGGGATGGCAGAGAGCTGTCGGCTGTCTCAGGACACAGCTATTTCTGCCACCTCCTCCCACCTCTGTGCCATCCCCTCCCTGGCCCAGAGATGCTCCTCATCCAAGGGGGTGGAGGCTGCACCCACGCACCCACGTTGGGGGATTTCTCAGCCCAGTTGGCAATAGGAGCTACCTGGACCCAAAACCCACCAGAGATGCCTTTATGGGCTCTGCTGTGGCTTTTATGTCCCCTCAGCCTATATCAGGCTGATCTATAGCCAGGCAGGGAGTGTTACTGCTGGCAGATGGGTAGGGGAGCGGGCAGAGCATCCTCCCGGAGGGGGTGGTGAAGGTGTTGGGGGTATGGGAAGGATTTAACTACATTTCTTGTCCCTCCTCACAGCTGCTCTCAGAGAGCCAGACCAACATGGCTCGGCTGGTGAGCTCTGTCAGTGATGTCCTGGACACCCTGCAGAAGGAGCGTGGAGGTGCCCGGCCCCGGCTCAAGGCTGATCTGCAACGAGCACCAGGCAGGGGAGCCCGGCCACGGGGCTGCTCCAATGGTGAGATGTGTCCCCAGGGAGAGGGAGACACCTGGGACTGCTCTAGGCTGGTCCTTGCCTAAAAAAGAAGGGAGAGAAAACAACCTGAGGTGTGGGGAACCAGCCTGGAGAAGGGAGTTAATACAGTAGGGGGGCTGGCAGGGAGATGGAGCATGAGGGAGATGCAAAGCTGTGTCCTGGAAGGGGTGTTTCTCACCCTGCAGCCCCCCCAGTTGTCCATAAACCAGCACAAAACCCACTTCACACCCCTCTGGACCCACCCATTCCCCATGCAGACGTAGCTGGGGCAAAAAGCAGAGCAAGGAGCACCCATTCCTTTGGGTGCAGAGGGCAGTGGGGCTCAGGGTGAACTCTCACAGTCCTCATCCTTTGGAGAAGATGAAGCTGAGCAAAGCTGTCCCAAGGCTGCAGGCACGTGCCCACGCTCTGCCTGCAGCTGCCTCTGGGCATCAGCTCCCTCCTCCCCAGCTGGGTCCCAGCCTGACCTTGCTGTCACACGGGGTCAGTCCCTGCTGGCTGCTGGGGGGTTCCCCAGGATGGCCTCGTCCCCCCGGGCATGGCTTAGCTTTGGAGAAGAGAGAAGGGAAAGAGCAAGGCAGGACCGAGCTGCCAACCAGAGCTAGCAGCAAGGTTGAGTGCCTGAAAGAAATGGCAAGACATTAAATTAGCTCATTAATTAACTGTCCCACCCCATCCCGATGCCACCCTGCAGGCTCCCGGCCCCGAGACTGCTTTGACATCTATCTGAGTGGACAGCAAGAGGATGGGATTTACTCCATCTTCCCCACCCACCATCCCTCTGGCTTCCAGGTCTACTGTGACATGACGACCGACGGGGGAGGCTGGACGGTGAGCTGCCACCATGCTGGGGGTGATGCCACCACCACCAGCCACGGGGCTGTCCCCATGCTGGAAGGGTGGGAGGCATCACTCTGGGCATTTGGATGTGTTGATGGGGTCTGGCTGTGCACAGGGTGCCCAGTGCAAGCAAACAGGCTCATTCATATCATCCTGACCAGGCCAGGAGTTGGGTGCCATGGTCAGAATTCATCCCTCTCTGCAGGGCTGGTGCCCAGCTGGGGTATGGGGTAGCTGTGGTGGTGCTATGGGGTGAATGGCTGTGCTTCACCTCATCCTGGTGGTCCTAGGACTCAAGGCAGACCCCAAACCCAGCACTTTTTGCCTCAGCTAAAACAGGGGTTCTGATTCACTCTCTCTCCCTGGCCACCCCATCTGATTGGTTTTGCTGTGGGGGCTGCAGAAGCCCCAGAATCACAGCAGAGGGGCAGGGAGTGGGGAAGGCAGAGGGACCCATGCCTGGCAGCCCCAAACCTGGGAACCCCCCTTGGCCCCTGGAGTGTGAGCGGCCCCTACATGGAGGATGTGGTCTGGGGGGCTGGTGGAGCAGTCAGGGGGTCCCTGGGGTGGTGGCTGAGGGCTCACGGGGGCAGGGGGGTTGCAGCCTCTCCCCTGAGGACACACTGGGTGAGCCAAGCTGGCCAGCACCCCTCCAAGGAACAAATCCCCACGATCTGATTCCCCTAAGCAGCTTGGAGCAGTGCCAGGAGGGAGCTTATCCCCCCCTGCCCTCGGGGGGCTGCTGAGTCTTCAACACAGGGCTGCCCACCCCAGGCAGGAGCAAACTGTCATGTACAGGATAGTGCCAGCAGCTCCAGTGGGGAAACTGAGGCACATTGCAGCCATCAGGACCCCAGCTCCTGCGGGGCTTACAGGGGGGAGACGGGGGCCCCTACTTGCTTCTCAGGGTGGGGAGGGTCCCTGCAAACCCCCTGCACAGCCTCCACCAACCCCAGCCCTGCCTGAAGAGCAGCCCAAGGTGATTAGAGAGCCACTCAGAGGCTTATTTAAAGCTGCTGCAGGCGGGAGAGCCCCGGCTGGGCAGGCGAGGGGGTGAGGGGGATGATTTTACATCCAGCAGCCCGGTGGGCTCCGGGGCTGGCAGGATGCTGCCTGCAGCCAGGGTCAAGCATCATCCCAGCATCCCTGGCTGAGGAGCCAGGTCCCGGCACTCCCGGGGTGGGCACAGCCAGAGTGGGATCAGGATGCTCCCCTCCACCTCCCATTTTATGGGGCTGCACCTTTAGTCCCCCAGGGTGGTGGGTTTGGGGGTCTCAGGCAACTCCGGTGAGGGTGGGGACAAGGGGGAGATCCCTGGGGTACCGACTCACCTGGGTTCCTGTTCAGCCATGGCAGGGCTGAGCGCCCTGGTGCAGAGCCTGGGAAGTTTTCCTTCTTTTCTTCTTCCTCTTCCTCCTCCTCCTCTGGAGAGATTGCTGCTGACATTTGAGCTTATTTGCATGTGGGCGGAAGCGGTGGCAGCAGCTGAATCAATTTTGTTTCGGGAGCTTGGGAGCTGCTGAGCTGAGGCTCAAGCCTGCAGGGACGGCTCCGAGAGCCCGGGGAGAGGAACCACCCCGTCAGGGACAAACCCAGCATCACCCCTATCCCTATCCCAGAGGCAGGTCCTGATCATTCCCAATCTTCTTGGGGAATACTGGGCAAAGTATGGATCTTACTGGGCCAGTTCTTCCGCTTCCTACCACGGTTGTATCCAGTCCAGATTAGGATACCCCTGGCTCGTTTAACCCCCTGTTCCTGCCTGCTCGCAGTGAGGTCACTTTTGCCACCATCTGTGATGTTGAATCCAGGCTGGAGCCATAGGGAGCATCCTCCAGTCAGCCCCAACTTTAATTGCAGGGATTCCCTAGAGCAGAACCCGGGCTTGTGGCAGCCCCATGCTGCATTCGTGTGATTGTCCAGCCTGACCTCCCCTGCCCTTTCTGCCCCCCACCCCTGGCACTTCATTTAAGCAATGAGGGGACAGAGGCCAGAGAAGGCTCAGTATCCACGGAGGCCTGAAAACGTTGTTGCTTCTTCACATCCTCTGGTCTTGGGAATTTTTTTTTATTTGCAACCACCTCACACTCCTCCTGGTGCCTCGGAGCCTCCATCACTGCCCAGCCAGGGCAAATTCACCCCCGGGATCAGCATCTCAGCCCCCTAAGCAACGGTGCCACAACTGCCCCAGCTGCCTCAGCATCATTTTCAGTGCTCAGCTCCAGCTGGGAAGCAATAGGAAAGATGAAGGCTGCAGAAATAAAGCCTCTACAAGCAGGACGAGGGCCATGGTGACGTTAAGTGACAGCTTCCAGCTTGACAGACACCTGCCCTGCTGAGAACACTGGCAGGGATGGCTTCACCCAGCCTGCTTGTCACCCACCAGAGGGGTCCCAGCAGGGCTGGGGGGGTTTGAACAGCCACTGATGGATTTACACATGAGCTGAGACAAGCTGAAGGCAGCGGGTGAGATGAGCTGGGGGAAATCTGTGCTGGTTCCAAAAGATGTGATTTGTGTGCTGCCATGAATGAAGACAAGAGGCTTCTGCTGGCAGGGACAGGAGGGAGAGGCCTGGTCCCCAGGATGGGCAGTGGTGCCAGCCCTGGTGTTTGCTGGTGAACACATGGGACTGGTGCTGTCCAGCTCCCGCAGTGATCCGACTTCATCTTCTCCATGGATGAACCCAAAGATGGTCTGTGCTGGGGCTCAGAGGAACTCTGTGTGTCCAGGCCTGCAGATCCTTCCCTTGCTGCCAATGCCCCAGCAGGCACAGGCTGGGCTCCCATTTTTCTCTGGTTTTAACCCATTTTTCTGGATTAGCACCTTTGCAGGAGACTGTTCCTGCCCTGTGAGCTCAGCGTGACCGGGGGAGGCAGAGAGCGGGGGAGATGAATATTTCAGCCTTGGCTTTAAAGAAGGGAAGGAAATCCTTTTTGCTTAAGAGGGGGTGATGCATATTTGATGAGGAGGAAAGGAGCAGGGCTGGGAAACAGGCTGTGAGCCTGTGGGTCACCCGAGCACACAGCATCCCTGTGCACACAGCATCCCTGTGCACACAGCATCCCTGTGCACACAGCATCCCTGTGCACCAAGCAAGGAGGAGGCTCCCACATCCCCTCCTGCACACCCCAGGGAAGCAGAAGGAGGGACAGTACATGAGAGATGCTGAGGATGGAGCAGGAGACCCAGGAGGATGCAGCACCTCCAGCACCCACCAGCACTTTCAACCCAGCACCCAACCCCCTGGGGCCAAACCTGGTGGGCAACAGGGACTGAGGGGGCTCTTCCAGCACCCAGAGGAACCCCTGAGTTGTGCTGAGGCTCAGCCAACAAGGACATGTCCCACACACCCCTCCCTGGGCACTGCTCAGGCAATTGGCCTATTTACACCCATGGATCAAAGCCGATTAAGAGGAGCATCACTGCTGCTTCCACCACCTTCCCTGGGCCAACACTGGCTGGGGAAAATCAGCTTCGGGCCCCTGTCCAGCCATGTCATCCCCCTCTCCCAGCAAGTCCCCCTAAACAGGCTTAGCCACAGCTTCTCAAGTGCTCAATGCCAGGATCAAAATTAAGGCTCTAATTCTAGAAGGTAAGTACAGCAGGATCAGAGCTGCTCCATACTGAGGAAGGTGCTGGAACCTGCACCAGGCACCTACAGCCCAAAAAAATACTCATCTGGTGCAGGGCAAACCAGTGTGAAGCTCACAAGCCACTTCTCCACATCCCTGCACATGTTTCCTGGCACAAAGTGCCCTCTCCTGCCCTGGCCACAGCCACAGGAATGTGGCACTTGGTGGCCATGGGCTCAGCCAAGTTTAACACAGTTAATCCAGGGCTGCTTAATTAAGTTCAAGTGGTCTGGCGTGGAGCAGCATGTTTGGGATCATTGTCAATAAACCCAACCTGAAAGGATGGACAAAAGGGGATGAAACAGGCAGGGCACAACATAACACACCAAAGAGCAGATGGGAGAAGGAAAGGGAAAGGTTCAGAGAAAAAAAAACTGAACTGAGCTCCAGGGATCCGGGGGGCACTGCAGGAGTTGGAGCAGTTGGTGCCCCTTGGGGTCTGTCCATCCTCCTTTCCTTTCCTTTCCTTTCCTTTCCTTTCCTTTCCTTTCCTTTCCTTTCCTTTCCTTTCCTTTCCTTTCCTTTCCTTTCCTTTCCTTTCCTTTCCTTTCCTTTCCTTTCCTTTCCTTTCCTTTCCTTTCCCTTTCCTTTCCCTTTCCTTTCCTTTTTCCCTTCTTTTCCTTCCTTCCTCCCTTCTTCCCTTCCTTCATTTCCTTCCTTGTTTCCCACCCTGGACCTGGGTGCTGCCAGCCCTTCCTAGAGCACTGGACACCAACTCCCAGGAGCACACCATGGGTTTTCCTGAGCCTTTCTCCCCTCTCTGTGCAGGGGGAAGTGTTTTATCTCAACCAACTCTCCCATTCCCAGTAGCCTGGTCTGGCATTTCCCAGGGGACCTGCTCACCCCCATCCCTGTGTAATTGCAGGGGTGACAAGGTTTAGTTTGTGCCCCTGTCTAATCAGATGGGCAGCCCAGTGGGGGGCAGAGGGGCTGCTGAGGGTGCACACCCCATGACTGACACCCCCACATCTCCCTCCCCAGGTGTTCCAGAGGCGGGAGGACGGCTCCGTGAACTTTTTCCGTGGCTGGGAAGCCTACAGGGATGGTTTTGGGAAGCTGACAGGAGAGCACTGGTTAGGTACATGGGGCTGGGGGAGCTTCTGGGTAAAGAGGGGGGGGGGGAAAAAGACCCCAACACTCCCTTGGCCAAGTCTCACCTCCCAGGAGTCACATCCCAGGCAGCTGGGAGGGGACCACAGAGGGACAGGGAAGTGATGGGGCTGTTTTGCCCATGAGCTGAGCACCTGCCCTTGGCCATGCAGCAAGGACAGAGCCAGGGCTGGATGTGGGAACCTCTCCCCATCCTATGCCGTGCAGCAGGAACAGAGCCAGGGCTGGAGGTGGGAACCTCTCCTCCATCCCACCCCACACCCCCTCCTCCCTGGGGACCCCCGGCCACCCCGTCCCCATCAAGATCTCACACTCACCCCCTCCCTTGGCCTCAGGGCTGTCTCGGATCCACGTGCTGACAGTGCAGGGCAGCTACGAGCTCCGCATCGACCTGGAGGACTTTGACAACGGCACCGCCTTCGCCCACTACGGCAGCTTTGGTGTGGGGCTCTTCTCTGTCGACCCCGAGGAGGATGGGTACCCCATCTCCATCTCTGACTACTCAGGGACAGCAGGTAGGGTGGTGGGACACAGGGATGCACGTAGATCTGTAGGGACAAGGGGAGCCCACGCCCACCAAACCTTTTTTCTGGAGCATTAGGTGTCAGCAGCAGCAGCGTTGGCTGCGTCCCTGTGTCCCTCTGCTGGGGCTGGGTGTTTGTGGGGTGTGTGACCCCAATTGCTCTGTGTGTCACCGGGGTGCCCACACGAGCCTTCCTTGGGATGGGAGAGAGCCCAAAGGCAGGGTGAGGGGCAGGAAAGGCTCATTATGGTTCTTTTCTCCTACCCCATGGCAGGAGACTCCTTCCTGAAGCACAACGGGATGAAATTCACCACCAAGGACCTGGACAACGACCACTCGGAGAACAACTGTGCAGCTTTCTACCACGGGGCCTGGTGGTACCGTAACTGCCACACCTCCAACCTCAACGGGCAGTACCTCAAGGGCCACCACAGCTCCTACGCCGATGGCATCGAGTGGTCCTCCTGGACCGGCTGGCAGTACTCCCTCAAGTTCACTGAGATGAAGATCCGACCTGTCCGGGAGGAGAATTAGCTGGATGGCATGAGCCCCCCAACCCCCTGCCCTTCCCCACTGTCCCACAGCCCCATCCCTCCCATCCCTACCCCCATTTTCCATCCTCCCCGAGGGCTGGCCCATCTTTGAGGGGTTCCTAGGAAGGGTGGCTTTTTTGCTGCTTCAGCCACCACTGGACTTTTGCTCTCTGCTGCTGTGGTCTCCTGGTCAGAGTGGGATCTGCAGAGAAGGGAGCAGGATGCAGGAATCTGGGGAATGGTGCCCAACGGTGTGTGACAAGGAAGGAATGAGCCAACAGGAGGGATGCAGCAGTCCAAGGCACCTCCACTCATTTCCCTTTTGGACACAGTTCTGCTGAGGGACTCAAGGACGCTTGCCATGGGGAGCCCCCAAACCTACAGACCCCCCCCTAAGGACTCCGGGGAGGCTGCTGCTCTGCTGTCCCAGCTCACCCCATGGTGCTACTGGGATCGGGGAGGGCTGGGCTGGTTTGCAGCCCCTGCAGACCCCAGAGCAGCTTCTCCTGTCTGTAAACCCTCACCTCTGCCCTTCCCAGGGCAATGCAGCCGGAGAGGGACAACCACACAAATTCCTCTGTCCCTGTTATCCTGGAGCCTCCTGGTGGATCAGCACATCCCAAAGGAAGCTGGCAGGGTGCTGCAAGGACACAGCCCCAGAGCAGAGCACGGCTCGAAGCTTTTTTTGGGTGGTGCTGGGGAAACGAGGAGCACAGCGAGGAGGAGGAGGAGGAGGGGGAGGTGAGGAAGGATCACTTCCCAGCATGGCTCTGCCTGCGTTTCACTGCTCCTCCCTCCACAGAGACTCCCATCAGACTTCTGCCACCCAAAAGCTGTGACTGTCCCCTCAAACCCTTCCCTTTTGATGGTACATCTGCCTGCCCCCAGCCAGCCCCCTCCCCTCGCTCCCGGCCCAGGGACCCCATTTCCCCACCCCCCTGATGAGCCACGCTCTGGTTTGGCACCTGCAGATATTCAAAGCCTTTCATTGCTTCAAATCCCATTAAGGTTTTGCAAAAAAATAAAAAAATAAAAAAAAAAAAAGAAGAAGAAGCCCCGGATGGGGCTTAACATCTGCAGGGCCCTGATAAGGGGTGACAGGAGATGCCTCACAACGGCCGACCCGAGGAGGAGCTTCCATGGGCTGTGGGACTCCTCTGGTTCCCTGGAATGACTCAAATGGGGAATTTTGTCTAAAAAAACCCAAAAACCAAACCCACAAAAAAACAAAAATCCCCACCCTAAACAGACAAGCAAGAAACCCACCAAAAAAACCAACACAAAACAATAAAACCAAGACTGAGGAGGCTGCATAGGAACAGGGATGGGGACAGCTGGGACTCCACCATTCTTTACATGATTTTCTGCCTGTGCTACAGCAGCAATGGGGAGCAGAGTCCCCACACCAGGCCCTGGCTTCAAGAAACCCCGTTGGATGGACAGACTGCCCAAGGAGGGGAGGAAAGATCCTGCTCTCCCCTTTTCTATGAGGGCTTAAGGCACTGGGAGATCAAAGGCTCATCCTGCAGGCTGTGGCAGATTTGAACTTCCCTGCGTGCTGCTGCTTTTTATTTATTTTTTTTTTCCCCCCAGCCTTCTCCTCCGTGGATCCTTTGCTGGATGAGTCCCTTCACCTGCTGGACAAGTCCCTGTCTGTCTGTCCTGCCAGGGAAACAGGGACAAACACTGGGGATCCCTGGAGCTTTCCCCACTGCCAGACACAGTCCTCAGATCCCTGGGGTGAGGACAAGCTCCAAGCACAGCCACTGCCTCTATCCACTGCCTGAAGCATCCAAGCCATGGGATTTGGGGGTGGCATTGCCCAGGCAGCACCAGAGGAACCCCTGGCAGCTCCTGAGGGGCTTCCCAAAGCCCTGCCAGACCCCTTCAGAAAGAGTCCTGTGGTAATGAGGAGCACAACGCCCAGTTTTACTTTTTATTCCTTGTTTTCAGTGGATTAGCTGTAGCCGGGGTCTCTAGCCCTTGCTTTCAGGACAAGGCGGCCCACGGAGCCACCTGCCCCCTCCCTGAAGCCCTATAGGGATTTTCCCTGTTTTTCCCTGCCAGGGAGGGGACATTGTGCAGTTTGTGGGTAGCACACCCTTGTGTAGCCACCCGTGTCACCCAGGGCTCCCTAATCACCTTCTGATTTGCACGAGATGGCATTTAATCTACGACGAGACGTGGGATTTCCCAGGATTATTCCCGGCAGCGCACGCATCGTTCCGCAGCCTTGGATTAGTCTAAACCCAACCCCTCGGTGCCACCTCCCTGGAGAGGAGGTGTGGGAAGGGATAGGGTCTGGGAGGGGACTGGGACCTGGCATTTACCTTCCCGACAGGAGCCCCGGGCCGGGCCGTGGTGTGTAGCGGTTCCGTGATGTCTTGGTCGTGTGTGCGTGGTGTCCAAAGCTGTTGATGTGGACTTTCTAAACTCCTGAAATAAAAAACAGGATTCATCCTTAGCGGGGGTGTTTGGTGGCGGGGGACATGCCTGGGGGATGACCTGTGGTGAGGATGGTCCTGGGTTACCACAGGGTCCTGCTGTCCTGGCTCCTTGTCACCCTGACAAACTCGTGCCAAGACATCTCTGGGAACCAGAGCAAACCTTCTGCAGAAATTCTGGGGACATCGAGGGGGACTCAGTGGGGTAGGGACAGGACAGAAAAAATTTCCTGGCACCTCCAGCCCAAACCCAGGTGCTGTGGGACCTCAGGGTGGCAGCTCTCCACATCCTGTGTTGGTGGGCAGAACACTGAGTGAATCCCACAGCCCCTTCCCCCTGAACAGAGGGTGCTGCCCACCTCCTGTCCTGGGCCAGGATGGAGCCAGGAGGGGATGGCTGGGGTTGGAGCAGGATCCCTCCTTCACCAGGGTGTCCCAGCAGCTCCAAAGTGACGCCGGTGGGAGGGGAGAAGCGCAGCGGCACGCTGGGAACCGGGCTGAGGAACTCAATGGCTACAACAGGAAAAAAGGAGGATTCATCTCCTGCTTCAGGAGATGAAGGACTGGGCTCGTCATCCTCTCCTTTTCCTTTCCTTTCCTTTCCTTTCCTTTCCTTTCCTTTCCTTTCCTTTCCTTTCCTTTCCTTTCCTTTCCTTTCCTTTCCTTTCCTTTCCTTTCCTTTCCTTTCCTTTCCTCTCCTCTCCTCTCCTCTCCTCTCCTCTCCTCTCCTCTCCTCTCCTCTCCTCTCCTCTCCTCTCCTCTCCTCTCCTCTCCTCTCCTTCCTTTCCTTTCCTTTCCTTTCCTTTCCTTTCCTTTCCTTTCCTTTCCTTTCCTTTCCTTTCCTTTCCTTTCCTTTCCTTTCCTTTCCTTTCCTTTCCTTCCCTTCCTTCCCTTCCCTTCCCTTCCCTTCCCTTCCCTTCCCTTCCCTTCCCTTCCCTTCCCTTCCCGCGGGTCACCTCATCCCATCCTTCGCTTCTATCTCCCCTGGGTTTGCTTGGACAAAAAGGGATTTAGGGGGAGTTTGCTGCTGGGATTGCCCTGGGGATGGGGGGACGGGACACATCACTTGTGCTCCACTTACAGCCCTGCCCCACATCTCACATCCTTGTTCCCAGCCGGCGCTATGGGAGAAGAGGAAGGAGCCTTAGAAAGAAGCCACCGTGTCCCTTCCCTGGTCACACGCAGCCTTTGCTGGGACACCGGGTACGCAGCCTGGGACAGGCAGGGAGCAGGGTGAAGGCTGGAGGTGGATGGGCTGAAGGGTTACAGCAGGGGAATCCTGGTGGTGACAGTCTGGTGGTGACAGTCCCCTGGGGACTGCCTGTAGCTGCCAGCCAGGACAGGGCTGTTGGGGAGGAGCAGGTTCCCCAGAGCTCTCCTGCCCACGACAAAAAAGCAAATTCTGTCAAGATGCCACTCACCAGAGCTGACTCCTGTGTGCCACCCGGCATGAGCAGCGTGGGTTGGGAAAATCTCCTCCTCAGAAATCCCTGGTAGGAAAACCCAGCCCTGGCATTCCCCATCCTGCTGCAGTCCCACCCCCCTGCTTCACACTCCCACCCCAACACCCATCCTCAAATGCCACCCGAGCCCCTGCAGGGGTGAGATGATGATTTCTGACCTTCAGTGTCCTTGTCACATCACCCCAAGAGCTCCACGGACTGCCTGGCCCTTCCCAACCCTCTCCTGGCCTCATCACCACCTATTCCCAGCTCCAGCTGCTGCAGAAACCTGGGTGCAGGGAAACAAAGACCCCTGCACCTACCCAGGGCCACCACCAGTGCTTCAGGGTTCTGCTCTTCACCCCCCTAATGGGGCAGCTTGGGAATGGCAAGCACCAAAATCCAGCCCAGGCTGTGAAGGACAAACCCCTCTTCTCTTCAGCCTTCTCACTGCCTTCTCCCCCTTTGGGCAGATTTAGCTCTGCCGATGCCAACCCTGACATTGGCTTTTGTGGCTGCCCCTGCAGGCAGAGATATCAGTAATCAGAGTCTAACTACCTGGCTTGCAGGCACCAAAGGCAAGTTAGACACCTAACGACTGCTAATATTTCATTGCAGGCACAGAAACGAAGCAGGGCAATTATTTGCAAGTGCTAAATTGCACCCTCAGAATCAAAGACCGTGGCAGGACTTGGCTGGGGGGGGTGGAAAAAACAAAACAAAACAAAACCCAAAACCAACCAAAAAAAACCCCCAACCCTCCTAAAAAAAAAAAAAAAAATATCATCAGGCTCCAAGAGGTGCATTGTAATATCCATCAAACAGACAGAGCACTTAATAGAGCACTGGCAGGGCTGGTGTGAGCTGTTCTCCCAGCAGGAGCTGTGTGTAAGTGAAGGCTGAATGGGGGTGAGCTGGAACACAGTGGAAAACCCCAGCCATGGGGAGGGCAGAGCTGGGGGAATGATGGAGGAGCACCAGGAGGCTCCTCCAGGCAGCCAGGTATGGGGCAGGGATACAGACAATGCTGGGATTTGGTCCTCAAAAGGTGATCACCTCGCTCTGTGGGGACCAGGCCAGGGACCAGGAAACCCAAAGGCACTTGGAGTGACAGCAACCCCACCCTGAGTATCCCCAAACCCACCTCCAATCCCTCTTGGCTCCCATCCCACCCCAAAGCCAGAGGTTTGGGGGATGCAGGTGCAGCACTCGCATCACGCAGCAGTCAGGAGCTTTATTGATGTTTCTATGGCAACACCTTTTTTTTTTTTTTCTCCCCTTTTCCTTTCTTTTCAGTCTTTAAATCATCAATAAATATGCAGTGATCAATTTTACCCTGTGCTGGAGTTGGGAGTGGGAAGGGGGGAGGAGGAAGGGTTGGGAGGGAGGAAGGGGGAAGAGCTGTGGAGCAACACGGGGCTGGTAAATCCCTGGCTTTGCTGTGATGGATTGGTGCAGGGAAAAGTGGCCCTGTCTGCTGTGGGAAGGGAAAGAAAACCTGTTGAGGGGGGGCTGGGAGGGTGACTGGGCTTCTGCTCTCAAGTCCATGAGAGGAACAGGGTCAGAGCAGCAGGATAAAAAATACACACATAATGAGGCTTTGATTGAAGTGCAATAACCCTCTGTGTAACTTATTTTAAAGTAAAAGCCAATGCTTCCCACAGTGCTTACCTGGCAGGGGGGACAGAGCTGGGCTCAGCCCCAGGGCTCCTGGATGGGCAGCTTGGTGCCATGGGGGTGATGCCATCCTCCTCCTCCTCACCAGCAGGGTGGAAAGGGGTCCTGGCAGAGTGGGCACACCCAGAGCAGCTTCATCAACCACCAAAACACCACAGAGCAGCACCTGGCTCCCAGGGAGGACAGCTTGGAGCCCAGCCTAAAGGTTCAGTGACTTGTTTCCAACCCCATGGCTTCAGGGCCACCAACATTCCTGCCAAGGCATCAGGACTGAATGGAGAAGCAAAACAATCCAGGAGGATCCTGGGGCTCACCCTCAGACCAGGAGCCCATCCCTCTCTGCTGCCAGCCTGGTTTTAGACACATACGATGTCAGGAACTCTCTCTTCAGAGGTGACACAAGTCTGTTTTCTTCTTTTCATGAAGGGATTAATGGCAAACAAGGAAGAGGCTGTTGAGTGGCCCCTAATCACCAGCAGCACTGCCAAGAGCACAGCTGCTCCAGCAGCATCTCTACAGGACAGGTGACACTTTAGCCTATCCTTAAACCCTTGATTTCAAAAAAAAACCCCACCACGTATAAAACACTGACCACATTTTACAACTTGCAACAAGCACCTTCCCAACAGAAGGCAGGAATGACATGAAAGGAAAACTTGGAAGAGTGAAGATTGTGTTTTCCAAGACAGGAAAACCAAAACAAAAACACAAACACAGAGCTATTTTTTCCCCCAGAGCACTCTCACTTTCAAGCTCAATAGCCTTGAAAATTGGAGCAATCAAACTGTTAAATGCATCGATCTGTTAAATCAACTCCTACTGTACTCAGCTAAATTTAGCCTTTAATCCCTTTCTCTTTCACTCCCAACACTGCAGATCCCAGGGCTTTCCCCAGCCAGCCCCACACCACAGACTGCTCCCTAAGAGAGCAGAGATGGAGATCACCAGGACTGAGGGTGTTTAGGAGGAGGTTCAGCTTCTTCACCATCCCTCAGCCCACAGCTATCCACTATTTGCTGGACACAAAGAGCAGCCTGGACATTGATTTTTGCCAACAAAACAACCAGGAACCCCTTGAAGCCTTGCTGAGAAGTAGCCTGAGCCTTGCCATAAATTCCATTTATACCTGCCCACAGCATCCTCCCCTCTCAGGCTCATTCAGAACCAGCCTGATGCACTCACTGTCACAGCAAGACAAGGTCTGCACTGAGCCTTTTCCCCATGGCCAGGAATGAGCAGTTCCCCAAGCCAGGACTGACAGATTTCACCATTAGAAATTTAGGGAGCTGGGTTATAACCCTAAAACACCACCAAGCAACTGCAGCACCTCGGGCACACCACTCCCTTTCATCTGTCCTTGTTTTCTCCTCATCCTTTTTTTGTTTTTCAGCATCTTCACTCCTCAAGGCAGGGCCTTGTTTTAGAGGCTGCTTAGTCCCTGGATACACCCTTCCCTCAGGATGTGCCAGAAAATAAGCCAATTTCTTTTGGGAAAAAAAAAACCTCAAACAAAAACATTATTTCCAATTTTTAGCCAGGGAACTCTGTGGCAGTACAGGGTGCCACCCTCTCCAGTGGGAGACTCTTCAAACTTCAGGTCTGTGCTCAGAGCATCACTCCTGGTGTGCCCCAGGCAGCCCACAACTGGAAAAAAGGGAGGGAGCAGCCAGAACCATCTGAGGAGAAAAAAAAAATAAAAAATCACAGATCACAGCAGAGAAGGAGGAGAAACCAAGAGCAAATGAACTGCAGAATGCAAATCATGAAGGGGAAGTTTTAATCTAAGTCTCACTGAAGACAGAAGCAAAGCCTTTGCTCCACAAGAGGGGATGGCACAGTCTGTTCTCTGCATCTTTTTTGTCTTCTCCTGAGTTTTGAGAGCCAAATCACAAGGAGATGGAAAGGTGCTGCTGCCAGACACTGCTGTGGGAAAGGGTCCCAGGAGACCACCCAAAAAGGGAACCCCTCTTTTTCTTGGATGCAGAGTCTAAGGGAAGGTAACTGGGCTTGAAAAGCTTTGCTATCAGACAAACACAAGTTTTCCTCAACATTGATTTATTTTTAAATATACTACACAAGAGAGACTGGAATAAAAAATAAATCAAAACAAAAAAAAAAAAAAAAAAAGAAAAAAAAGAAAAAAAAAAGAAAAATAGAGAAAGAGAGGAGGAAGAATTGAAAGTCATGTACAGAAACAATCTGTACTGGACCAAATGAAAGGGGAAACAACCCCCTTAAGTATCACAGAGATGAAGGACAGAGCTATTTACACACTGTAAAAAAGACAAGTCTACAAAAGTGTGTAATAACAAGATACAAATGTATAATATAGTGGCACAATATGTTATCAAAGTAAAAACAGTACCTCCAGGAAAGAGACAGTCCAAGGGTTGGCTGGGTAATTTTTTTTTGTTTGTTTTTGTTTTTTCTTACATTTTTAAAGGCAGCCTCTAGCAGAAGTGTGTATTTCCTTTTGAACTTTTGTCATGTGTTAAGTCATGGCTGTTTGTGAGGGAGAGAAGTGGTGTGAACATACACGAGTGAATTACTAGAAATCATATACAAAACAAACAGTTCCAAAGAGAACAGAATAAAATACAATGGAAGGCAATTAAGTGTTTAAGATACACAAGAGGGGTCACAAGAGTTACAGGGGAATGGGACACAGAAAATGCTTTTTGCTCTTGTTTGGAACTGTTAAGAGTTGAGTTAAATTGCACAGTTAATAGCCCTAAACCTTGTTCTTTCACTATTGTCACAAGTCACAGTTAGTTCCCAGTCGTGTTGTGTTAGTTGGGAAGGTCACAGGACCTTGGAAAAGAAGCCCAGGAGTCCTGCTGTCAGCATTTTGTGGCACTTCCCTTGAGAGCTGCACCCAAGAGAAAAGTGTCTGCAGTCTTCACAGATCCTTTTGTGATGCTGGATGGAAGCACATGAAGGTAGTGATGGTTTTAACCCCAAGTTACTGGCATTTGAGTTCTTCATGAGGAGTCAGCACTGGCAAGGAGAGGGAGGTCCCCCAGGGCAGCAGAGAAGCCAGGTCCCACCTCTGCTCACCCAACAAAGCAAGTCTGGAAATTCAACTGCAGCAAGAGCCATTCTCATCCACCTGCAATGTGTAAGCTCAGATGAAACGACTGCTGGAGGCACAGGGGGCTCCATCCTAAGCTGTTTCCCCCCCAGCCTGTGACCCTTTAGGGAGCAGTCACCAGCCAACTGCTCCCTGCCCTGCTCTGCACCCCAACCACCAGCCTGATGAATGTTAGAGAGCTCAAGAGTGAGATAGCAATGTCCTTTTTAAGACCTTCCCCAAGTCCTTCTCCACTACCAAGGGAGATCTGCAAAGAGGCTCCTGTGCCAGGATGTTAGCAGGCACTGGCTGCAACATTTTCAACCCAAAGCAACTCATTTGGGCTCAGCAAGACTTCAGAAACTGCTGAGAACACAGAAATGAAGGGCACCGAGTGGAACTGGAGGAAGAATTTGGGTAAACATCACTTGTAGCATTCTGTCATTAAAGGAAAAAACAAAAAAACAAAAAAACAACAAAACAGACCAAAACGCCCTCTTACATTAACACTTTTCCCCCCTTCCCTCCCAAAAGCTCAATCTGTTGGATTCATGCCAGGTCACTGTCAGGCTCAAGCCAGGGATAGGTGCTGCAGCTCTCCCAAGACATGCAGTGGGTATATTGCTATTCAAACACTCATCCTTGTGTACAGGGGGGCAGAGGGAGGGAACAAAATTGCAGTAGAAAGTCCTCCTGAGGAGGATGGCATCTCAGTGTCCATCAGTCTGGCTTCAGTCTTAATGCTCTGTCCAGAACAAATAAAATATTAATAAAAAGGCATGGTGTGACATCAGCACTTAGACTTGTAGTCCACAAGGCAAGAACTCCACAGATAAGGACGATTGTGAGCACATGGAACACAGGGAAGCTGAGTTAAGAGGATGGGAAGTGCCTCTTGAAGACAGTTCTGCCCTCTGGAGCTGGGGCAGCCATTCACAGTCTGTGTCTTCTGCACAGCCCTCACCTCACCTCACCACCCTGTTCCTTTTGTCAGTCCACACACATTACCCTCTCCACAGCTGGCTTTGGCCCATTGGGTTTTTCTTTTGTTGCTGTTTTTTTATTGTGGTTTTTTTTTTTTTTCCTCTTTTGTGGTGTTGTTTTTCCGTTTTTTTTTTTTTTTTTTTTTTTAATTTCTTTTTCACCTGGCTCCCTGCTACCTCTGAACAATGTCACTGATTTCTTTCACTGAACTGAGAAGTTTGCTAAAGTCCTGGGTGGCTGCAGGACCACTGCCAGCTGTTGCTGGGCAGATCTGAAGCTCCCGGAGGTTGTTCTCCAGCTTATTGATGGCCTCCCGAAAAGCAAATTTGTTCCTCATCTGCTGGATGGAGTCCACGTAGCTCACGCAGAAGGTGTAGAGGTTCTTGCCAGCCTCCAAGACAGCACTGTGGCTTGCCATTTGTTCAGAGTTCTTGCTGATGGCAAGACGCAGAGCCTCAGTGCTTTCCAACACCACCCCTTTGGTGATGGTGCCACTGGCAATCCTCTCCGGGGGCTGCCTGGTCTTCCGTAGGGAGACTCTGGTGGAAATGAGAGGGATGAAGGCTGTAGATGATGGTTGTTCCCCACCTGGGGCAGAGGGGAGAGCTGAGGAGGTGGCAGCTGGGGTTGCTGTGCTCATCAGCAGCTTTGCAGAGGACTGTGGCTTTGGTACAGAAGGGATCCCCAGCTTTTTCACACCTTCCCCTGACTGGTTTGGCTTGACAGCATCACTGCTCGCAGCATCTCCAACCTGAGTCAACTGTTTGGATTTCGGCCCAGACACCACATCTGCTGCTGCTTCATGGCTGGGACTGTGGGACACTTTCCCAGATTTGCCAATGGAGGAGGATGACAGTGGAAGTGGAGGGGCTGGTTTCAGCTTTGATAACTTCCCTTTGTCCTTCCCTGCCAACTCCGAGGTCTGCTTGAGCCTCCTCAGTCGTGGCTCCTCAGAAGCAGCCTTGCTGGCACCCACAAACCCAGCAGGTTTGACAGTGGACCCTTGGTCCATTGTCACAGGGGTACCTAAGGCACTGGATTTGACCCCATCGTCCTTGTGGAGCACGCTGGAGGAAGGAGGGGCAGCAGGTTGCCTACGGCCAAGTTTTGGGGTCAGAGTGGGAGGGCTGGAGCCAGGGCTCGACTCTGCATCTTTGAACACTTCATCAGTGGTCTCTTCATTTTTCTTAAGCAGCCGTGGAGGAGGGGTCACTGTTCCCTTGACAGCAATGTCACTCTTGGCCTCGTTTGCCCGTTTCCGAGGCAGTGCTGGCTTTTCACTTTTGTGTCCCCCAAAAGTGGAGGAATCAAACTGGCGTCCTGTGGACTGCAAATCCCGAGGCAGAGTCACAGATTTCCACTCCGTGTCCTTTGCTCCGTGGGGCACACAGGAGGCTGAGCAGGATCTCAAGAAACGTTTGCTGGAGTTGGAGCTGTTCTCCTCCTCACCCGCCACCCCCCGGCTGCTGCTCATCGTGCTGGATTTCTTCCGTAAGTGGGGAGATAAAAACCCAGAGTTCCCAGTGACAACCCCGTTGGTGACACCAGCCCCGTTGCTTGGGCTCTGAAACTTGGAGGGGTCAACTCCATCTGCTGGGGGTGCAATGAAAGCTCCATTGCCAGCATCCCTGGACTCCTCCTCCCCACCCGCCCTGCGGTCCGAGTGCCCATCCATCTCTCTGAAGGAGCTGCTCCGTTTTGGAGGGGTAGGGGCAGTCTTCTTCTTCTTCTTTATCAGGGCACTGAAGAGGTTGTGCTTCTTGTCTTTTGGAAGCAGCCTCTCATCTTCGTTCAAACTGCTTTCCAGGGCCACCCTCTCCTTCCGTGGGAGCAAGGGAGAGACAGCAGGTTCATGATCCAGAGGGTCTGCGAGGGAAAGGAAAGAATTTTCTGAGCCAAAGTTGCTTCAACAGTCATAATAATAATAAAAATAATAATAAAAATAAATAAATAATAATAATAGTAGTAATAGTAATAATAATATTTTTCTTTCAGGATCAGACCCCTCCAAAAGGTGGATGCTAAGTAAAATCAGACAACTTCAGACCAGAAGTAAAATGCAGCCATACACAAACCTGGACTGAACGTGATCCCTAATCCTGCAGACATTTATTTCTGAGGTGGCCTCTACAGAGCTCAGCTGCCAAACTCCTTTCCCTGTGGGCTTCTCACTTAAACAGCAACATACAAACATGAAATGTTTACATTCAGATTCCTCTCTTACATCTGGAGACTTGTCTAAACTTCACACTGCAAAGAAGTTAAATATTAAGAAGCTTTAGTCCCTGTGCTGTTGTTGTCTTTTGAATAGCCAAACCTCTGAACTAGTAAGACATCTCTATCCCAGTCTCCTGGTTTGAGTAGATTCTGACTCTCCTGACCTCTTTGTGGGAAGTGGAAATAAGTTTTTCACAAACAGAAATCAAGATGCCCTTCAACAGCTGAACACTTGGGATGGCACCACCATGAAGATGACCACCTCTCTACAAAAATGGGGGAGAAGTGGCAGAAATGTCCTTCAGCAGCATTGCCCCAGAAGGAACTGATGGGGTGACCTGCTCTCCCCTTACAAGAGGTATTTAAAAATGAATACTGGTTTATAATAAATTTATACAGTGTTCTGAAGGGCTCTGTACTTGCCTGACAGGGGGTCTCATTCCCAGGCCAGGCACAGGGATGCCATCCTAATTCAAAGGAGCAATGCCTTCAGGGCAGCAGATACATTTACAGCTCCACCAGGCAGAAAGAAGGGAGGTGAAGCAGAGGCATGGGGAGAAAGGAGGATGCTTCTTAGTTATGCATCCGTGATCACCATGCTAAGGGCAGGACTTTGGATAAGGAAGGGGTTTTGGTTGAGGAGGAAGAATTTGAAGAGAAAGAGTTCCACACTTTGGGAAGACAGCACCCATTCCCAGGGCCACGTGCAGTTCAACTGTTCCCACACAACTTCTGGGGACCCAGACAACCAGAAGAGCTCTCACAGCATTTGGAGAGGCCATGGGCTCACTGTGTCTAGACACAGCAGAGCTGTGGAGATCCAGTGAAAACAAGCAGCTTGCACTGAGGATTGACTTCCAACTGCTGGACTTGCCATGGAAACACTGACAATTGAAGGGAAACTGCAAAAGAACTTTAATGTGAAATATTTTCTTTCACAATAAGGAGTGAAATGATTCCCAGCATAATGTTAAAATCATTATTCCTGCTGCACTTGAATCTCTCAAAGCCCTTGAGTATTTAAATGAAGTTATTTTACTTCAAAGCTTGTCTAGTAGACAGTTTTATTTCCTATATATAGCAAATAACCCTCCTTTCTAACTCACTGATACTTTCTTTTTCCAGCATTTTACATCCATTCTTTTTTCACCTCTTTGTCTAGATGTACATCCATCTGCTACCAGAACACATCCTACTTGGTGAATTTGACTTTACACAGAAAAGGTTGGTCACATGAATGGTCAGAGAAGGCACCCTCAACAGGAGCAGGAAGAAAACACATTTTTCTTTGTCTTATTTTTCAAATGATCTAGGTAAAAACCTACTGTACACATTCAGCATTTTAGCACTGCTTTTATTACCTCGGAATGGAAGGTAAGTTGTTGAAGAAACTGATTGAAAGAGAGCTTAACTTCATGAGAGATTTTGTAACTACCACTTTGTCCCTTGCTGAAATTACATTTGGTACCTGCCAAGAGTAATATTCTTTAGTGCTGCAAGCACAAGTCTGGTAGGATGGAAGAGTGAAGGAGTCTCCCTTATGGGGCTTGCTAAACCCAAGCAATTGTCCTGCTTTAAATTATGCAGCATGGTAGAATAAAGTGGCTTGAACACAGCAGATTACCCAGCCCTCAGATGCAGAGGGAGAACCCACTGATAGCTTCTCCCAGGGAATGGGAAGAGGATATGAACAGAGAGCTCTGTGCTCAGGCTCTGGTCTGTAGGGAGCTGCAGGCAACAGCCATTAAGTTAAGCGAACTCCTCAGGCTTCTCTAAGCAACAGCAGGTAGAGCACAAATCCCTCAGCCAGTTAAGGATTCACACTCTCAGCTGCTGTGTGTATCTGGGTCCCAGAATTAACAACCTACCTTTGGAAAAAATAATAAAAGGCATTCTCAACCCAGGAAAGCAAGCCCAGCAGCCTGTCACACAGAAACACAATACCAGGACAGAAAGATGGCACTTGTTATTATATATAGCTTTGCCCCTGTGAAGACCTGGAGCTGGACGTGCATTTTGTTTTCCCCTGGATTTCCTGAAGGAATAATGACTTTAATTAAAACCTACCACATTCCCCCTGGCCTCGAGCATGTGCAGTCTCCAAGCTCTCGTTGGCATCTTTGCTTTCAGCAGTTCTCCTTGATGTTCGTGTTTTGGTTGGTAACTCTGGGGCCTGGAGGAAATTGCTCACTACACTCCTCATGCCTTTCTTTCCCAATTCCTTCTCCACCTCTGCAACACACAGAAGAAAAATAAGCACTACAAGTCAACAGAAGGTAAAAAAAACCTTTTGCACGGTTCTGAGTTAATAGCCCAAAAAAGAAAAGCAAAAAGCACAGGGCAGGGGTTCCTTGAGGCTGTTCAGACATTTGGCCCTTTGAAATCAGATGTAAACCCAGATGTAAACACACCTCTGCTTTCTACACTGCTTCCACCAGGCAGTGTAACTCAGGACTGAGTTTCACCACAAAGCAGCCTATGAGCCTCAACATGCAGAGTTAAGGATCCAGTTGGCCCTTTTCCCAAGCCCTGGAATTGCTGGTCCAAGTGGGAAGCCCAGACCTACCATCTGAAATGCTGGATTCCTGAAACATGGTTTCAAAGGCTTGGTGGATCTCAGCAAAGGAGGGTCTATCAGAAGGGCTCCACTGCCAGCCTGGAAAAAACAAAACCAAACAAAAACCACACCACCACTCAAAATCTCCCACCAGCATTAGACATTCCATACACAGCAGCAGGAGCAGCCAGCTATTGCAGTTCCCTTTTTGTAAAATGAGAGAGATAAAATACTGTACCCAGACATCTGATTTATAAGGTGCTGGGCATCTGCAACCACTTTGGCTCTGATGGTTGCAGACACCCAGCACCCTTTAAATCAGGTTTCCATTTCAGTGTTTAATAGCAGGTGCTGAGCACCACTGGAAAAAAAGTGTAGCACACTAAGTCATGTACCAGAAGGCCACAGTGGAAGAGTAACACTCAGTCCCATAAGAAGCCTAATGAAGCTCCTGCTTCATCCTTAGAGCACAAGCTTTTCTTTAAGCTGACAATAAAAAGCAGACAAAGAAAACACTGAAATGCACAACAAATCTCTCCCCCAAGCCTGTGTCCTCCCAGTAGAGATGAATGGCTGGTGTTCATCCTCTGCAAAAAGCAGTTTTAAGCAAACACTTCTATACAGCATCACACCTCCACTGGAACTGGCAGGGGGTTTGCTGCAGATGGCCATACCCTGACACGTTCATTGCATCTCTGCAGAGCTGAAAAGCAGCATTTAGAGGATTGAGGAACACTTACAGGCTCTCATGAGCTCATAAACTTTCTCAGGACAGCCTTCGGGGCGCTCCATGCGGTAGTCTTTCTCCAGCAGCTCATAGACTTGAGACAGGTCAATCCCAGGGTAAGGGGACATGCCATAGGTTGCAATTTCCCACAGCAGAACACCAAAGGCTGCAGTGGAGAAAGAAAGGAAAAAAAGAAGGGGAAGAGAAAAAAAAAATCAATAGCTTTGTTTTCATCTTAAATTTGAGATGATGTTTAGTGGGAGTAGTCAGTGAATATAGTGCTGCACTCTTAAAACCAGCTCTGGGTGGCTCAGATCCCAAGCTCAGCAGCAGCTTAAATGTTAAAAAAGCATAACAAGCCTCTCTGTCAGCACAGCCAAGGCTCCTGTGATATGACAGAGTAGAATTAGACTAATTTTCAATGTATCAGTTGTCTCCAACCTGAACGCCTTGAGATCCTTCAAGTCCTATTAAAGGCACAATTAAGAGACTTCACAGTGGATTAGCTGAAACCAGTTCAGTGCTGCACTGCAGTCTCTCCCCAAATCTGACAGCTCCACTTAATCTGCAGCCTCTCCCTAGAGGACTCACACATTTGAATAGCTCAGTGGGTTTGGGGTGCCCTTGTTTAGCTGGAGCTTGGGTGAGGAGCAGAAACTTGGGAGGCAGTGCTGAGAGGAATGTTTCAGCAGTTGAACAAACCAGGGTAAGGGTTGGGATGTTCTGGTCACAGGGAAAGCTGAAGAGGAAAAGGGAGAGGACAAAAAGCATCTTGAAGCAGGCAAGGCTTTCCAGCCTCAGGAATTGGGAGGGGATGTAGGTCAGGAGCAGGGTCAGGCAGCTGCTGCTGACCTGCAGAATAGACTCAACACCAGTTCAAGAACCTGCATGTAATTAGTTCAGTCACCCTATTCTGTTCTTAACATGAAGAGAAAGCGATTACAAGCCTGCATAAGTAAGGAAATCACATCACATTACATGCTAACACCACCAAGGGCAATTTACATTAGACATTTCTGTGCACAATTTTCTTTGATTGCTGTCTTGAGGCAGTGAGGTGAAAGAATCTAAAACTCTGGTGTGCCCAGCAGCAGGCATGGCCTCAGGGAATGGCCAACTTGCTCTAATCAGCTCCCAAAGTCCACTGCCCTGACTCTTAACTATGCAAAGGTTATGTGAAGTCTAATTAAAAATACCCAATACTCCTCTTGGATCTTTCCTGCCTGAGTACTCTACCACTTCAATGCAACAGGGATCCTGCAGCCACCACAGAGATACAGCAGCAGCCAACACCACCACCTACATAAGTCCAAAGCAGAAAAAACACCTCAATCTACCTGGGAGGATGTTTCAGGTTTTCTTCCACCATCTATAAAACATTTTGCATCAGCCACCTACCTAAAAGTTTCTTCAAAATAAAGCCTTTCTCTGCATAGTCTTCTTAAACTCCAGAGAACTTCATCAAGCTGCTTCACTACTATCTTTTTTTTTTTTTTTTTCTATACAGAAGATGCTCAGGATAACATTTTCCAAGTGCCTTTGGGTCCACATCCCACCAACTTCTATCTTATGTCACTGGGCACTTTTGAGACCAACAGCTACAGCAGAGATATAAAACCCAAAGAAAGGCTGATAAAAAGTACAATGAGATTTTCTGTGGTCAGATTTGATGGAATGAAGTTTCATTTAGTTAAGCCTACCCTTATCACCAACACCTCAGGGCTCTTCAATAACCATTTGTCATCAAATTTTCCCTCTGTTTCTCCTCATCTCATTCCAAAGATTATTCTTTTTAAATGCAGAAAGACAAGCTTGGAGCTATCTCTGAGACAGATACACACATAATTAATTTTTTTAACATAAAATGAACCAGATTCTCACTTTCCTCCTTGAAGCAGTTAGAAAGTTCCTGGGTACATAACAACCTAACACCTCAGAGCTCTGTGACAGCACTCTGTCAAGTCAGTAGCATCAGTGTCCTCCAGCCCCACAAACACTACAGTCTCCTTTATTTTCAAACTTGCCAACAACTCAAATGTGTAAAGTCAGGCTGGCATCCTCAGTGCTCCACTCAAAGTCTGACTTAGCAGAGATCAGTTTCTGAACTCTGACAAGCTCCTAGAACAATACAGCTCAAACCAGGGAACGTGCTCACTCCTGAAATGCTTCACAATGTCCTCATTTCACAGCCCTGGAAGAAGAAGACTTTAATGCTTTAATGAGTAGATGGAAATTCTTACCCCAGACATCAGATTTAATGGAGAACTTGTTGTAGGCCAGGCTCTCTGGTGCAGTCCACTTGATGGGGAATTTAGCTCCAGCATGGGCAGTGTATGTGTCACCTGTCATCAGCCTGCTGAGGCCAAAGTCTGCCACCTTCACCAAGTGGTTCTCCCCTACAAGGCAGTTTCTGGCAGCGAGGTCCCTGAAAAACAAGAACAAAAATAGGTGATGAGAAGCCTTTACCATCTCTCTTTCAGCTATAGCAAGGAAACCTGCTGTTCCTGAAGAAACCTGGGCCTGGCTGTGATTATTTTGATCAGAGTATTCCACATATATTATGTAGTTATGCGCATACATGTAAGAGGGAAAGTTATTTTCCATTCCAGCTTTGTAAGACTGCCATCCAAACTTTTCTCTTTTCTTTTTTTTTTTTAAATGTAAAGCGAAAGCTTCAAGAAGCCCCCTCACTTTCAATAAAAGCTGCCACCCTCAGGATAAAAATAATTTAAAGAAATGTCAGTGCTCAAGTTATCGATAGCTGAGGATGAGCTCTGAATAAAAGAAGTGGAAATGCCTCACTTCTTGCCCACTTCTCTAGAACTTGGGTCACCCCAGCCAACACCACTGACTCCCCAGAACTCCTTTTCCAGTCCTTGCTCAAGCACCAGGTTTAACTCCCAGCTATGCTCTTCTGCCTCCCCACATTTTACAACACTTTTTCCTATCCCATTTTGGTCTTTTTCAGACCTGTTGTAGCCTCTGTAATTAGTACCTGCATTTTTAAAGGACAACAAATGAATTAAGCTTTTCCTTAATATTTTTTCACCTGCCTCCACCTTGACAGGTGAGAGATGTGCACACTGCATTTGCCATTTCCCTGGCTCATTGTTAACAGCCTCAAAAATGCATCATGATAATAAAAATAAAAAGCACAGAAATATGTTCCTCCTAATATTAGGTTTCCTTATAAACACATTTCCAGATTATGTCAAGTTGAACTAAAAATTGATTCTACCAGAAAGCTTGAGTGAGATGTTTAGATATGAGGCAGACACTGCTTTTGTGATTGTTCTCAGTCAGAATAAATTTTAAAAGTATGTCTTACTAGAAGCCCATTACATTTTCACAGTGTTTTTGAATATACCTTATCAATGCTGATTACTACAATGTGTGTCTAAATAAAAGCTCCTCTTCATAATCAAATTCCTCCTCCTTCCTGATTCGTTAAATGAGGTCACAGCCCAGCATCTGAATCCATGGATGGGAACTGTGACAACACTCTTAAAATAATTGGGTAGGTGGGTATGGGGGTGGCTGATAAGGGAAAATGCTACTATTTATTTTAGATAACTGGGTCATTAGAAATAAGAGGAAATGAAATGAATGGAAGAGCAGACAAATGGGAGCCACACAAAGCAGTTTTTAAAGTTCACTTCCTACAGGCTGAAGGGATGAAGAGCTTTCAAAAGAAAAAAATCAAAAGCTGGAAATTTTAATTTGCAGCATCACTGTTTGCTTTGTTGCCTGACAGAAGCATTTAAATAGGCCTTTCATGCAGCAAAGGCAATGCACGACTTAGAGGAGCACCTAGAACTTTACACACCATATTCATGTTTGTCTCTATGAAAAAACACGTGCTAATTTCATATTCCAATTAATTGGGCAGGAAAGGTCACACCATGGCACAGAGAACACCTTGTATAGAGCTCAGCAACTCAAACTTTTGCACAGGCTGTGTCATTACCCTGCTAGGAGGCCATTTCTACAGATGAAGAATGCAAAGCTCTGGCCATAATTGCAGCACACTTAAAGGTCAGAGCCTCTGAGTTCTTTTAAGACTGCACAGATGCTTATTAAAGTGAACACCCAATCTGGACAGTAGTGGGAAACAATCCCTAAAGAGTATAAAAAAAAAAAAAAAAAGAGGAACAAACAAGAATATGGGATAAGAAGGCACCAAGAGGGTGGCTTTGCTGTGAGCACCAGCACACATCCACCAACATCAACTGCAGCAGTTTTTAATGGCTGCTGGAACCAAGGAAGAGCAGTAGCTTATCTGGTCCATTAAGAGCCTGTTACTTTGGGGAGCATTTACATCTAAGGCCCTTGTCCAAACTATAAAAGCACTGGTATGTCTTTCAGCTGCATCTGCTTCAAAGGTAAGAGGAAAACAGGGAGAGAAAAGCCATTAGGAAACCATCCTATAGACAGGTTAATGTGCTGTAGCAGAATACAACGTGCCAGTGTGGTAAATACAGGACACCAACTGCATCTCAAGTCAGTGCTGTGAAAATCTGACCAGCAGGCAGGCAAAGAAACCAAGGAGTGTTGTGGGTGCCTGGTGTCCTTCCTACCTGTGAATGAAGTTTTTCTTCTCCAGGTACTCCATGGCTGAGGAGATCTGAGTTGCCATGTAGAGCAGCACCACAGCATTCACCTCCTGGCGGTTGCATTCCCGGAGATAATCCAACAAATTCCCATAGGTCATGAATTCCGTGATGATGTAGAAAGGAGGCTCCCGTGTGCACACCCCTAAGGACCAAAGTTATGTTTGAGAATAGCAGTGAAGCCTTCAGGTTTTGCCCTTTCCTGTTTGTACCCTTAAAAGGCAGAAATAGAGGGCTGAGAGGCGGAATGAATTCTGCCTGGAATTGGTTAATAAAAGGTTTTAATTTCCTGCTTCAGGCTCTGGCAACTTAAACATTAGGGAGACGAGATCATTAAAAATCATGTATTAGTGGTACAAATTGCAAATTTTGCCAGACAATGTGTCTGTGTTTAAAGCCTTGGTATGGTAAGCAGCTTATCTGCTCCTTAACATCCCTATCACCACACGAGGGTTTAGTTCAAATCCCTCTGCTTGGTATTTATCACTTACCTAATAATTGCACCAAGTTGGGATGCTTGATCTCCTTCATTACTGCAGCTTCTTTCAAGAACTCTTCCACTTCCATGGTATCCTCCTGCAGAACAATGGCAAAGCTTTGGCAAGGACAGCATGTACAAAGGAGGAACAGATCTTTGTATGAGGACACAAAAAGAACTGCAAACTGACAACATAAGCTAGAGTTCTTTCAAGGTAATTTTCCCCTGTAGCCACGTCACAATGCCAGGGAGTTAGGAACATTGGGGTTTCTGTAGAATTTTAAAAATATATATTTTAATCAGTCTTATTCTAACAGAGCTTTTTGGGGCAAGAAAATCCATATCTCTTTTGTGAAGGGCCTCTCACAGGACCACTCAGGAGCTGAAAAGGAAAAATGTGCTTCTTCCAAACAGAAAAAAAAAAAAAAGATGAAAGAAAAAGTACTGAAAAGAAAGAAGAATGAACATAAAAGGAAGGATATGCCACAATCAATGCTTGAGAAGCTACCAAAATGTGAGCCCCCAGTTTCACTGGGGAGGTGCAAGAAATGCTCCCCCCTTCAGATGGGGAGGCAGGATGATGGCAGCCACTCTGGAACTGAAAGCTTGAGGTTCCAGAGGTTTTAATTCTGGCATTTAGAGCCTGACCCATGACGTAACAGCTCTGGACAGATGTGTCACTACCTATTTGTTGAACACTCTAAAGTTGCTTGGCACAACACAAAACCAAGGAAGATACAATCTTACTCAAAAGACAGATTTTTCTGAAGCAAATATGCCCCAAATGGCCAGAAGGTCATTTCAAAGTGGTGTAAAACCACAGATCTCTTCCAAAGCAATGTTTCTTTCTATATCCATTTTTTTTTTTTCCACTGGTGGATTAATGTTGACAGGCTACATGGACGAAGTGTTTTAAGGAAGGATTGGAAAGGATTTACTGCTGCTGGTGAGAATGATAACAGTGGGCTGGCACTGTAAGATCCAGCCAGCTTTCTGTTTTGCTGCTAGGAAGGAGAACCTTTCTCAAACAATTTCATTCAATCATTTACCCTTCCTTGACAATTAGCTTGACTGGCAGCTGTGATTTGCTGAATGCACTCTGTCAAAATTAATAGCCCAAAGGTCTTTGTGAGCAGAACCTTAACCTGCTTGCTTTGGCAAAGGAAACTGGGTTAAAAATCCAAGCTGTAAAATTACCCTAAATAAGCACTTGTCTTATGCACGAAAGGCTGCTCCTCTGCAGAGCTGCTCCCCTGATTTAAAAGCTCTCACCTCTCAGTGACCAAATTAATAGGAAGGACACAGACAGAGAACTGCTCTAAAAATGATCTCTCTGAAAACCTCATCTCATGCAAAGGACCAAGTCCAAGCAGCTTCCAGCTTCCACTGTACCAAACAATGGAAGAAATAAACCAGTTCTGGGGATTTCTCAAGCAGAGCACAGCCCCACACAATGGTGTTAAGGGACACCAGGGTAGCACTTTGCCAATTTTAAAACAGGCTTTCCAATGGGGGGGGGGAAATAAAAACAAGGAAAACAGGAAAAAAAAATGAGGCATTCCTCCTGGAGGCAGATTCAAGGTGTGCAGTAAGAAGTGTGCCAAGATGATGGACTTCTTAGGATGGCAGGTAGTGACAGGACTAGGGGGAATGGTTTCAAACTAGAGGAGGGGAGATTTAGATTAGATATTAGGAGGAAATTCTTCACCATGAGGATACTGGGACAGGAACCAGAGAGGAGGTGGAAGCCCCATCACTGGCTAGACAGGGCTCCAAGCAACCCGATCTGGTGAGAGGTGGGTTGGAACTGAATGATCTTAAAGATCCCTTCCAACCCTGAAAATTCTATGATTCTATCAGCTGCTCACACCAGTTCTGCCATTAAATGGCCCTCAAAGGACCAGCTTTGGCCAGAGTCATAGCCAGCATCACCCAAGTAACTCTGTGCAGGTCACTGCTCACCTCCTGCCCCTTTCCATCAAGTGAAAAAACCCCACAAACTCAGAGCATACCATGTTATAATAACAGATCCTTATAAATACTGACCTGCCCATGCATCCCACTGAGCTTCCAATGATCTGTTTTAATGGGAAACACCTAAGCATCAGGACACTGCTCAGCATTTCCCAGTTAAATGCAACCCAGGAACAGCGTGTGCTGCTCTGTCTGCCTTCTTGTCTGATCCAGTGTTTTGCACCAGCTATGAGCTATGTTTAGACACTTGATAAAAAGCTGAACAACAAATGGGTGTTCAGAAGCATCAATGCTCAAAAAGAAGTTAGAATGATTTTTTTTTTTTTTTTTTAAATCTCTTTTACTTTTCCTTCCCCTTTATCTTTCTCACAGAGATATCTGGAGTTGACAGGGAAGGAACAAGAAGAGCCATATAAAGTTTTGAAAAATATTCTCTCAGAGGAAAATAAAATGAGTCATTTAAATGTTTGTGCAGAAGCTGTGGAGGGCCTGTTTTCCCCAGCAGAACTGGCATATAAATGTGATTTTAAAATGTTTCCCAAAACTTTGAAGAAAGCTATAATCCCATCTGTCAGGCAGTAGACTGATGGATTTAGGGAAGGTGGATTATAAATTTGCTTTTAAGGATGGGTTTAGTGTGCATAATTGCAGGTTAAAGTGTTTCTCAACTCTCTTCTTGGTTATTCTTATATTCCCCAGAGGAACGTGCTGCTTCATACTACATTATGAATCACTTCTAGTCATGTTTCATCAAATATTTATTTGATATATTTGAAACAGCCATGGTCTGTATGAAAGCTTCACCTTGTGCTCAAAGAGATTTGCAGGGATAACACACAATCTGCCTTTGCTGATGGCTTTTAGAGAGAAGAGAATGAAAGCAACAACTGCAGTTGGGAGTAAAACGAGAAACCTGAAGACATTTGAGTCTCCTCATGCTGCAAGAGTAGCAGGAGAGGAGCTCAGAGTGATGTTAGCCCATGATTTCTGGGAAGAACTGGTCTCTCCTGTGCATGACAAAAAGTTCAATCTGGTCTCAGCCCAGCTCCAGCTGCATTGCAATGCCCTGAGGTCCCCAGCACTGCATCCAAGCAGGGACAACAAGTCCCCAACCCTGGATCCAAGCAGAAACAACAGGTCCCTAGCCCTGGATCCAAGCAGGGACAACAAGTCCCCAACCCTCTATCCAAACAGAAACAACAGGTCCCCAGCCCTGAATCCAAGCAGGGACAACAAGTCCCCAGCCCTGGATCCAAGCAGGGACAAGTCCCCAGCCCTGGATCCAAGCAGGGACAACAGGTCTCCAGCCCTGGATCCAAGCAAGGACAACAAGTCCCCAGCCCTGGATCCAAGCAGAAACAACAGGTCTCCAGCCCTGGATCAAGCAGGGACAACAGGTCTCCAGCCATGGATCCAAGCAGGGACAGCAGGTCCCCAGCCCTGGATCCAAGCAGGGACAACACTAGGTGTCACCCGCTGCCTGTACAAGCGGGCACTGGGACTCAGCTCCACTGGGGAGCAGCACCAGGAATCAGGAATCTCCAGAGTACAAAACCTGCCAAAACGAAAATACTTTCTGCAACCATAGCAACCCAGAAATACCGAGGTAGCTGCTGCTCAGACAGTAAAGAAGAAATATTTTCCTCAAATCAAGGAAATGTTTTTTTTCCCCTGACACTAAAGCGTCTACACGGTTCTCTGCACTTCAAAATTTCCACTGAAAAAAAATTAAAAAAAGCCCAAACCAAAAAAAAAGAGAACCAAACCAAAAGCTCTGGTTTGTTTGTTTCTACACCATATCCCCATTGGAGGAGAGAGAACATGGTGTCAAGTTTGCATAAACTCTTATTAAGCAATCAAATGCAATCTGTGTGGATGGTGCCAGAAGATCTCGAGACACTTTTATAAACATAAATGAATTAAACAGTGACCTTATGAACTCACAGAGCATTATTTGCATTTCAAGAGGCAAGGAAACGAAGATACAGAAATCAGGGAGCAGAGCCAGCAACAGAACTGATTATACAGTTCCTCATTAAAGTCACTTACAAATTTTAATATATTTTAATATATTTTAGCTTGGATATACTTTTTCCTCTTCTTGTATTTTTTGATAAGGAACAGCTGTGAACAATTGCCTCAGACTTCCAGGTACCCAGGGAGCTTGTCTTTTGGGAAAGACACCACATAAGACAGAATGAAAACATGTAAAGCCTCCCCTGAAGCACAGCCTTTGAATTTTATGTTGACTGACTCACAATCCACAGTTTTCCTTAAATCACCAGCCTCTGACAGTCCTTTCATCCATCAGCAGCTCACCTCTGCCACACCCCAAGTGTGAGACATCACAGCCCTATTTACTTTTCTAAGGTTTCACCCATTTTGAAGTAAAAATTGCACTGCTGCTGTTCTCCTTTCTTTAGATACAAGTGTTTCAGGTATCACCTAGAAGCGTAGTAGGATCAGAAACCCTCTACTCTAAACCTACAGCACACAAAGGAAGAGCCATCCCCAACCCAAACTGTGAGCATATCCGAGGGCAACGGAGAGGAATGGGATTGGAGTCCTACCTTTAGTGTCTTCACAGCCACTGTGAGGTTGTACTTCTTCCAGACCCCTTCATACACCTCTCCATACTGCCCTCCACCAAGTTTGTGTTTCATGGTGATGTCAGTTCTCTCTATTTCCCATTTGTCATAGTTGGGGGAGACTCCATAGATGGTGGGTTTGTTGCGTTTGGGGGCCGGGTAGTGCAAGGTGGTGATGAGTCCATCTGCAACTGTGGAATGGTGATGGACCAGCTCTGCCAAGGTGTTGAAACGGCTCTCTGAAGAAACATACAGCTAAGGACCAAGGAGAAAGAGAAAGCTCAGGCACACAACCCCTGGCAGATGTAGAAATCACCTTGCAAAATGGAGAAAGCAAAAGGTTCCATCAATCCGACTCGACCTGCAGTAGGTGGGAGCTTCACAGAGCCCTAAGTAACTCTCAGAACATCAGAGCTGAGAGCAATCAACACTCACAACATGGGAAATACATGGATTCAGGAGAAAAATACATGCATTTGACAGAAACCATGGAAGGAATGACTGCCAATAGCATGAGACTGGCATGCTGTTGCTTGAAATGCCTTTTTTTCAAAAGGTTCAAATCAGTAAAGATTGTGAGATATCACCTGGAGAGTAAGAGCTTGTGAACCTCAGGGTCCTGATTCCATTATTATTACAGAATTTGGGTTACATTTTCAGCTGTCTAAATTCTCTCTGAAGTGTCACTAGCAAACTGGTGGCTTCCCTGCTCTTGGCCTAAGCTGCTGCATGGATTTTGCATGAAGCTGGACAGCTGCTCTGCTCCACTCCTGTGATGGGCACAGAAGTAAATCATTAAGAAGTAAAATCATTACCACTGAAAGAAACCCTGTAGGTTAACCTTTATTTGTTACCTTTTTTTTGGCATTTATAGAAAAGATCCATTTTAAGCCTAAAAACCTTCTAAAGATAATGGCCAAGTGACTCCTTACCACCAGAGCTTGGCATTTCCACTTTTCACACTCAGGCCCAGCCTTCTGTTAGGCAAAGGGACAAATGCTAGAAATTTAGTTTTTTTTTTAATATGCAGGTAACACCTGAAGGAGAGGAAGGCATCTTTGTATCAAAGCCTACACTGGACACAGCAGATGGAAGAGGGCAGAGCTCCACTGCTCAAGAAGAACCAAGGTCTGATAAGGGAGAACCATGCAGAAGAGCAGCCCTGTGCTAAGTCTTCCAGAATTCTGCCCAGTTCTCCCACTATGAAATGAGTGTGATGCACTGGTCCTGCTGTGCACATTACATCCTGATAGCTATGATCAAGCTTCCCAAATGCTTCTGACTCACTGGATATGCTCTCAACAGTCTGTCTGTGCTTGAGCAGTGCCCATCTGTCTGGGATTTCAGGAGCTGACAGGGCTGCCAGGCATCCAGAAATCCCAGACTTCAGGTCAAAATCTGCTGCTTCCACCTAGGCAGAATTTTTGGATGCCAAAAGCAAATGCATCTGTGAAGCTCCAGTGGTAAGGCAAATAGAAAAGGGAGATGTATTTGCAATAGAATTAAAAAAACTATCTGTGGGGAAGGGGAATAAACCCTCAGACTTGATTAGAGCCTTTGTACTGGAGACTCAATTTCTGTACAGATGCTCCAGGGGAGAATGTTCTCAGCCCTCTACCAAAATGAGTCAGATATTCTTTCAGTAAAATAACCAGACCAAATCTCATTTCAACACTGATTAAAAAAACAAATCAAATGACCTTTCATGGTCATCACCTTAAAAACAGGTCTGAGAATAGAGGAGTGATAACATGAGAGGCTTTGGCAGCTGCATGGCTTGGGCCACCAAGCATTAGCCAGTACAACCACAAATTAAAACAAGCCATACCTGTTTGAGAACAACTTCCAGTACTAGCTGTGGTATGAGCAGTTTATATGGTAGACTGAAGATTAAAATATAGAAGTATGGATGAGGAAAATTATGCTGAACTCCAGGATCCCTTGGAAGTATTAGAGGGATATGGAGAAGGATGCTGCCCGTGCTTTTATGATTATCTCACAATCTTGAAATCTCAGGGAAACTAGAGATTTTGTGTGACAGGTGAGGTGATCTTGTTACAGATGGAGAAAGAGGTTAAATAAATAGCCAAAGGTGTCAAACCTGTAGCAGGGTGGAGTACACAACAGGATCACCCTGCCCAGGACAACACCATTCCATGCCTTAACACACATGGAAGCTTTCCATTTCCATTCAAAAGCCACTTCCACCCACTAAATGTGCTCCTTCTGTAGGCAGAGTTTTTCTGACCTTTCAGTGATTACATCTCAACACTGACTCCTAAGGGCTGGACTTCCCAACTGCAAATCAGAGTTACAGGAATGTGGAGCACAAGGAGATGATGCAGCCAGGAGCAGCACAGTGCCCAGGCAGCCTGTACACAGATTATTCTGATTTTTCACTCCAATCCCCCTGCTCTGCTGACCCTGGTGAAGTGCCAAGCCTGAACTCCAGCTGCTTTCTGGCTATCGGCCCCCAAGAAAAGGTCCTGGGGCTGCTAACTGCACACATCCAGAGGGAACAGGATCAGGGTTTCTGGTTCTGTAGGGACTCACAGAGTTTGCCTCCTGGCTATGCTGCTGACATGTTCCTGGGGCAATTGGTGTATTTGTTCCTACAAACTAATATTGGTCCAAGGGTTGTACTGGTGAGCCACACACCTGCAGCTTCTGCCACCAGCTCACATCTTTTTTTCCTGGTCAGTCTATTTTATAAAGGTGGTTAAACTGGCCCACACTAACCTCCAACTCATCTTCAACCTCATTCCCCCTCCCAAGTCAGTGGACAAAACTGATCATCCAAACCAAAAATCCATAAAGGGCCATGATAAAGGAATGGGTCTGCATTCAGTTCAGCCACTGGAGGCTCTGAGAAACTTAAGCAGGACACGAGTCCCAAGTTCTTAATGCTGAGGACAGCAGGATCTGAAGAACTGGCTGGGCAGAGCTGTTTATTCAGTTGGGTCACTCAACAGGAGCTTTGCCTCAAGTACTATCAAGTCAGGAAAACCAAGTCCTCTGTACCACGGAAGTGGTTTACCAGATGACGAGCTGCACAGTGCCAGTCAAATCAAGAAAGGTCACTTTTAATGCCTTCCTTATAAAAAAACAAAACCCAAAACATTCAGAGGTGGTCCAGAAGAACACGAGCCACTCAACTGGGAAATAAAGAAAAATTTCCCTGAGCAAATCTTTTTCTTCTTCCAAGATTTTTGAACTCTAATGCACTGAGTATGAACTGTGTTAAAATTAAGTCATGCACACCTCTGATCTTCTTCCTAAACTCTTCCATTTTTCCCAGGATAAGCCTGGCAATGCTGTATGATGCCCAGCACCACGCAGCAGTGGCTCCACACATTTCTCTAATACCTCTTTTCTCCTGGCAGTGTCTTCTCTCAGCCACAGGATATGATCCCCCCAAAGCCATTCATCCTCATTGCAGCACTTCCAGATATTAAATTCCCTGGACAGTCTGACTAATGATCCAGCAGGCTGGGAGGGCCCCAGGTGCTCAGGGAGTCGAAGGGAAGTGCTTTCCATCAGCAAAGCCATGCTCTGCTGCAAAGCAGGTAATAGAGTGAGACACAAGCTGCTCAGAGCAGGGGACTTGCTCCAGCAAGCTCCATTTTGCAGAGGGAAAAGCAAGGATATTAGCTGTTTCTCTTCCTAGCTCTTCAGTTTTGACAGCTGGGGACAGGGTGCTGGAAGAGCACAGTGTCCTCCAAGCCCAGCAGCAGAGCAGGCAGCACATCTGCTGCTAAGCTGTTGCAATTCACTGCCCAGCTCATTAACACAAACTGAAACTGATGGGGTTTTCACTGAGCTGTCTCTTGTGCAGGGACACTGGCACCAGGGAGTGCTCTGGCTCTACTTCTGTCATCATGAGCAGCCAAAGCCCAGGAGCCACAGGGCTTGGTCACTGCCACATTTTGATGCTGTTATTCCCATCAGCTGCAGCTCTGCTTCAGTGCATGGTGCTGACCTTCACCATTTCTCAAAAACATCAATTTTAAACTTTGTGGAAAATGAACAGTTAACCTGGCTAATGGAGACCTGAATGGATGATTGTAGCTCTGCAGAATTTTTTTTTTTTTTTTTTTTTTGGTGCTATATATTAAAAAATCAGCTCTGCTGAGATAAAAGCCTGCATATCCCCTTTTCCATAACCCCTTTTCCAGCTAAAATGGAGACCATGTGCTGTCACATCATGGACACATGCTTATTTACATCAACTGAAGGAGGCTTGGGTTCAAACTGTTCACACATGAACATTGCTCATCTGCCAGCATCAATGTGAATTGAAGGAATATCCACTACAGAAACAGGAGGAAGAACAATATTCCAGACTGCCATGCAGCCCTCCTCCAAGTATGCTGCATGTCAGCATTTCCCAGTGCTGATTCTGACCACAGAGTGTGTCTGCATGGGAGGAAAAAGGAAGAATCAAAGCACTGTAACTTGGAAATAGGCTGCATTAAATAACATGGTCAGAATTGTATCAGTTGCAATCTCTTTACTGAAGTAAACAAAAAGTTTATCTTTTTAAATTTTATCTTTTAAAAAAACATCTCACCAAAAAGATTGTCTTTTTTATCCTTGTAAAAAACAAAACTGTTTATCTTAAAGGTTTTAGGGTGGCAAGTCTGATAAATAGGAAACAATCTGATTCTTCCTAAGTTTTCATCTTAAAGAATTTGCTGTCAAAAAATGCTGTAAGAAGAGCAAAGCTCTTGCAGGACAAAGGAAATTTGGTCACTACTATACTTGGTTTTGGGTTTTATTCTTTTCTTTTGAAGTACTTTAATGGCACAGAATCTGTCATCTACCAGATGCTGGCAAGAAGAGCCTCAGCAGCCATGCTCCAGACCCACACTTCAACTTCTGCACAGGATATCAAGACACTGTTTAAAATAGATTCATTAAACCCAAGATTTTTGAAAACCCAATGCCAGCAGAAATGTTTCCATGAAATTCAAACAAACAAACAAAAATCTGTAGAAAACTACACTTTTATGCTAACATTTCTCTGCAGCATCCACTAAGCATGGCATTGCAACACTGCTACAGCACACAAGGGTCTAGGGAAAAAAAAAATGAAGAAACTAGAGACTGGGCTCATATAAAAGTGAAATTGCCTACCCGTCTCCAATGATCACGCTGAAATACTGTAGAGAAATCAAAACAGTAGTTAAAAATACTGCAGCATAGCTCAGGGTCCCTAATATTTCCAGGATTCCCAACAACAGGCACTGACTTCTCTGTTTGGCACTTGCAGAGATTATCTTTTGAACATCTGGGACATGAATTCACCCACAGAATCTCTTATTAATGCTATCTATTACATTCAGCTCTGGTGTAACTCTAGTATCTTCTTAAACTGTTGGACTACTGAGCTGCTTTATACCTCACCAGACGTTTGCTAAAAGGATCAACCTGTTTTGTCACAGAGGTGACAGGCAGGACTTTACTGTAAGCACAGACCATGAACATCACGATCAGGGCTCAGAACTGCTCAGTTCAACCCCTGCTCATTGCCCTCGTGCAGTTAGTGGACCAAGTCTTCTGATCAAGTTTGATTTCATGGTTTGGGTAGCCTGCAAGCCTACCTTTCCATCAGATGCAGTGTTTATTCTGTAGTGGTACACCCTTCCTTCGTATCGCAGGGAAATAGATCTCTGTCCTGGGCTGCTCTCACTCTCTCGTACAAGAAAGCTGCCATTGATCCCACTGCTCAGCAGGTACTCAGCAGCATTCCGAGACACTGGTCCATGATACCAGGAATGTTTTTCCAAACTATTCACTGGAGTGATGTAGTTGCTGGGCACCCAGCCTTGTCCGTTCTTCGTTTGAGCCTCGCACCATTCCCCGTTGTGATTGTAGCCCAGGACACGGAGCTTTTCACCTTAGCACAAGAAAAAACACTTAAGACATGGCAAACCTGGGAGCTGGAAAGATGGGGTTTTTCTGGCTGACAGATCTTTAACTCATCTACAACAAGAATAGGTATCTGCCTGAGCAGGGAGCATGTGTTTTTCTTTAAGCTTCAGTGGACTCCTCAAAGACAAATTAGGTCACACACATGCTTCAGGACTTCGTTAGGCTCCCGTGCAGTTCTGCAGCAGCCCTGCTATGGCTTGAATTTAAAAAATGAATCCATCAAATATTACTTAAACAGAGCTAGCTTGATGGGGCTAGACAAGCAATAGATAAACAATTAAAAAATATTTTCAATTAGCAAGGTAAGCAGATGCAACTTGGAGTACACATAAGGACCAAGTAAGAAAACACTAGATCTGTAACAGTCACTTTTCATACACTGACTCTGTTTTGGAGAGCTATGAAAATGACAGAGGCCAGCCTCTAAAGTCAGCTTAGTTTAATTTATCAGTTCAAATTTTTGCTCTTAATGGAGACCTTGGTTTTTGCAAACAGTTTCTTGCCCAAATGCAAAAGCTTCAGACAGTTTTAACCTTTTAAAAGGTTATGACTCTGTGAAATGTTTGTATTTGTTTAAGAAGAATTCCCACAGTAAAAAAATTCCATAGGGTTTAGTGTGTAACTCAGTTATTCCATAGTGACTTTTCTTTCTATGCCTTCTCACACTCTCCCAGTACCCTTTTGCCCAGCTACCTTACCTTTAGTGATGCTGAGAGTGTTGTCCCCACTTGCCACAAAATCGTACAGTGCAACAAAGAGGTGGGGGTCATTTTCACTAGGACAGGACAGAAGGTTTTCCTTGGAGTTCCAGCGAGCTGCTTCACTCAGACCCTGGGGCTCAAAGTCTGATACTACTGGTCTCTGGAGGGCTTCTGGAGGAGGAAAAGAGAGGAAAAAACAGGTTCATCTTTGCTGATAGAAGCCATCTGGTTGACCCGCGCACTCTGATTTTCTGATCTGCACTGTATCTTGACATGTGTGCTCCTCGTGCTTCAGAGGACATGTTCTTTACATAGATACAGACAGTTCTTCAATGCAGCTCTCCTGCCACACAGGCAGGACACCCTTGCTCCAGAGCTGTCCCCCCAAGCCTGTCCCAGGCCCCCAGCTCCTGCCTCCCACTGCTGGCAGGAGGGGGAAAGCTCCTCTCCCTACCTACCTCCTTCCTTCCTTCCACTAAATGCTGCTCACGTAGACTGTTTGCTGCTACTAAATCCTTTGGCTCATGCTTAACTGCAGGAATGGTTAGATTTGAAAACAAACTCAAGACCTTTAAAAGGTAAATCCCTTAATTATGCTATAAATGAAACGGCCAGAACACGCAGCACCAAGAGCCAGGCAGGGCAGGATTTTATCAGCCGTGGTATTTAAGAACGAGATGCATACTTCTGTTTTTCACAGTGTTTTCAAGCTTTTCTCTTCTTATTTGAGAACAAAGCTGTGTCTTTTTTTATTGCTCGCTCTCTCCTGCCTGCCACTCTTGTAAGCAGAGCACCACTGCAAGAACACTTCACACAGTTTTCAATATTTTTAGGAACCCTGAGCCACCTCCAGAAAGATTCCTAAAAACTGAGCTCCACAGGTGAGTAAAAAACCAATCACCATAGGTGTCTGTGCAATGCAGCACATCAGGAGTGTAATATTCACCAAATCCCAAGCAAGCCCAAGGACCTCAGGGAATTTTATTGCAGTTGGTCCTGCAAACCCTCCCCTCCAGACCACGATTCAGGAGCAGCGATGCTCCCAGTTGTGTCCCCTAACTCTGAAGTTCTGTCCCCCAAACCAAAGCTGTGCTGACAGCCTGGTGGGTGACTCTGTGCTGGCAGAAACCCACAAGAAGAAGTTTTGAAAATCTTTGGGTTTGAAAGGTTGTTTTCCATCTGGCTTAAGTTCACCAGGCGAGGTCACAGCACCACACACAACCCAGCACGTCACTGCAGCCATGGGGACAGGAAACACAGCACTGTCATTGTCACACCTGGCCCCTTGCCACATTAAATTGTTCTTCATTACTCAGCACCAGCCCTCCCTGCTCCCCTGAATCCCTCTTCTGCCCACACCACAGGACTTTGGAGGGAGAAATCCCAGGCCAAGTGTCTTCTACGTGATCAGGTCACCCGGGAGCACAGGTCCCACTGTACACTGGTGACACCAACAAGCAAAGGGCTGCTGAGCAGATGAAATGGCATAAAAATCTGGTTTTAACACTACTGCTTGTCTGGTCTGGAAATCCAGTATAATCTACACCAGTGAAGAACTGACAGGATTGACACCAGAAAATGTATGGAAGTCAGAAGTGGATTGGGACAGGTCCAAACTACATTTTCCAGCATGGAAATTCTAAAAAAACCAAACCAAAACCAACCAAACCAAACAACAAGGAAAACACACAAACCCAAGAAGCAATAACTAATCCCATGATTTTCTAAGCTTATCCTGGCATCCAGGATGTGTTGCTCAGATCACCACTGGTAAAAGCTCAGTGAGTGATTATTTACAGACACTTAATTCCCTGAACGTGTTTAAAAATCACCTGGATGTGGTGCTTGGGGACATGGTTTAGTGGTGGGTCATCAGGAATAAGGTAATAGGGTCAGGACAAGGCTGGACTCAATGATCTTGGAGCTCTTTTCCAGTCTGAGCAATTGTATGATTCTATGACTTGTGTATTCTTTGGAAAAGGCAACAGTGAGGTGGGCAGAGAGCAAAACAGCAAAGTACAGGTACTGCTGGGCCTGTTTTCCCAGCCAAACCCTATCTGCAGGGAAATATGTTTTTATGGTGAGTTAGAGGAGTCAAGAAATTCTGCTCTCTAAACAATTCCATAGTCAGAAAAGGTGATGATGTGCTGGGTGGTTTTTAAAGCACCTTGATGTCCTTGCTTCCCCCTCCTGCTGCCTGCAGAACACATTTTAATAGCCTGGGTTTGCTTCAGTGAGAAAAGAAACAGCAAATCCACTTTCAGAAAATTAAGCTATAATAATTTTACCATGAAAACACTTTGATCCTCTCAAGCCCATTAAGCTCCCTTATCAAACCCAGGGTGCTGCAGTGACTGGAGGTACTCCAAGAGTTCCAGCATCAGAAAACACCTGGGACAGACAGACAGCAGCAGACACACAACCCCAGCAAGGAGCAAGGCTGGGATGCTCTCCTCCCAAACATGAACAAACCAGCACATGGTGTGTGGTGGGATGAACCATCACCTCCATTAGGCAGGAAAATGCCTCCCTCCCCAGGGGACTTCTTGGAGAGGAAGGCAGGAAATCCAAGGCAGGCTCCTCTCCAGCTCCAGAGTAGGACGGCTGATGCACGGCCAGGGATGGGGCTGCAGGAGGAAAGCCAAGAGCTCCATAAAAATCCCTTCCTCCTGCCCAGGCCATGGCAATGCTGGGCCTGACTCATTAAACAGGGATGCCAAGGCATGAGCTTCAGCCCAGACCATGAGACAACAGAGTGTCAACCCCTGAGAACACCCACGAGCAGCGGTGGGGAAGTCAAGGAAGGTTGGTTTTGTTCAGTGACACTCCTCCAAACACTGACTCAGTGATAATTGTCTGCAAAGCCAAGGATCAGCTGTTAAATAAACGGATGAGGATTTGCTAAGCTGGAAAACCACACAAATCCCCCCCCTAAGTGAACCTCTAGGATGCTGCTCACAGGCTGGTGTCCTCTCCAAGATAACTCCCACGTGCTGACCCCACCAGAGGAACACAACACTGCCACGTGGGAGAGAACCATGGGGAGATTCATCACCCAACCCTTGGGATGGGTTTGGGCTGGTGGAAACCTCAGGTTAAGAATTGGGGTGGGGAAGGTGATGAAGCTTGAAGAGCAGAAAGAAAGGATGAGGTCCTGAGCCAACACGAAGAGCGTAAAGGAAAGAGCAAGAGTTGTGGTGACCTGAGTGTAGCAGAAGCTTGATGGACCATGACAAAATCTACTTTTAAAGGTCTAGGTCCCAAGAGGAAGCTGCCAACAGACTCAGGACACAAAAGCATGAAAGAAGAGAAGCAGACAGGACGTATCCATCTGGGAGCCACATACAGGCAGCTGTCAGCAGTATTTATCCCTGGTAAACCCACTCAGATATTACAGTCCATCAGAGCAGGAATTAGACATTGTTGTTCATATATAAAAAAGAACTTTTTCAACACAACACAGTTTCTTCATTATATTACTGGTTTTATCTCTAATTTTACAGCCCTGTTGAGCTCTTCAATGAGCCAGATTCCTCCTAATAAATCAGCCTGGTTGCTGTCCCTACAGGAGGGTATCCTGGTGTGGTGATGGGGCAGGAAGCAAGCATAATTCAATCTATTATCTCTGTGCTGTGATTCCTTCCACTTTGTCTTCTGCTGCATCCCAGCAAGACTGTAATTTATTACTTTGATCACTGCATTCTCCAGATGACACCTGGATTCCTGGGAGGAGTCCAGAGGCAATTCTGTAATTCAGTCCTTCACCAACGCCAACGAAATGATGACTCTTCACTGAAAAAGTGGAGCAGCCTCCAAAGTAAGACAACAGCAGCTTTCATTTTGAGGCATTAGCCATAAGAATGCCTTCATTTCCCCTTTAAATTAAGCTTTTACAAGGAGCTATTTACATTTTCACATAAAAAGGTTTCATAAGTGTAACTATTTCCTGCTAATTACTGTTTATACGCAGCCATGAATCACTGGTAGGAACTGTGTAAGAACCATTCTCTGATATGAACCACTCTGGTCCAGCCCAATGGGGAGCAAATTTCCTTCATAATGTAAGGGAAGGGCTGGCAAAGAGGCAGAAGTACAAATTTACTCTCAGCTCCTCCAGAGCTGACTGTCCCCAGGGAAGGCAGAGACCTCCTCTCTCCCTGCAAACCAAACATCCTGTCATCTTACAAACTCTGCTGGCACTTTTTCCACCAGGTTTGTAGAGCAAGGGAGCACAGAACACATCCAGTAACCTCTCCACAGGTACAGCATTTGCTGTCTAAAGCTTCTCCTTTCCCTACATTACCCCTGCTCTCCTTTCCCTGGGAAAAAAAACGATGATAAATGGCAGAAGATTTAATTCTGTAGATTTAATACATCCAAACGTCCCTAAATCTGAGCACATATGATGGAGCCTCTCTCGTCCAGTATTTCCTTAGTGACCCTCAAAGATTCTCTGTCCCTGATGGAAAACAGATTCTTTAAAAATATATATATCTTAAATCAGACCTTTCCAAATAGAAGGAAGGTTTCATATTTTAATTCAGGCTCAGGCCCTGACAGTCAGCTGCAGGGTTTTATCCTCTCTAAGGCTAAGCACCCCAATGAAGTAGATTTTTCCCACTCTTCCAAGAGATTATATAATAATCTTGGGGCTTGCATTGGTTTTTTTGTTTGTTTGATTGATTGGTTTGTTTGGTTGGGGGTTTTAGATGTGATTCTTGTATTAGCCTGCAGATTCCACTCCAGTTCATTCGCTGAGTTTATCCCATTTGTGACATGGTAAATACTGTTTTCTCCAGCCAGCTGTAGATGTTTGGAATGGAGCTGTGAGTATGGCAGAAATTTGGATTTTATTCCCCCCCCCATCTGCCAGCAAACTGCTGCCTGACTTCAGGTTATAACTTCTGGGAGAGGAAGAGGAAAATAAGATCCAGGTGAATTTCAGTAACACTGCCTACTTCTGAAAACTTGACCTCTTCAATTTTTGCTTCAGTTTCCTTATTTACAGAGCAGAATCAGGGAAGTTCTTCCATTTCTGAGCCCTGGGGACACAAAGCACCAAGCTGGACTAAAGCAGATTTACTATTATATTGCTCTGTTTTACTAAGCATCCCCAGACTGCTCTGGGAAGGACAAAAACGTCCGTGGATGATCACTGTGAGCTCTGGAGACAACCACAACTCTTCTTAGGAAAGTGTAAACCTTCCCATGGGAAATGGGAGCAAGCAGCATCAGCCAGAATTTTTAATTAATGATGGGACAGGTGAGAACTGCTGGAAAAAAACCATATAACTAAGAAGCCCTTCCAAAGCCAGAAACATATTTAAAAGTAAGAATTCTACTGAGTGATGGTAAATGAGAGGTGAGGAACAGAAAAGAGTGAAGGAAGAGAGCAAACAAAGAGAAGGGAGGGAACTTCATGAACTCTTTCTATCAGGTTGCCCCCTGATTCCAGCAACACCAGGGCAGGAAAAGTTGCTGGCATTGAAGATTTGGGATTGGCTTAATAGGTGCCCAATTCATAAAAAAAAAAAAGAAACTCTCCAGGAACAGGGCAATGGCTCCAGGCTCCTCTATTCTATAACAAGACACACTTAGGAAAAAAAAAAAAAAAAAAAAAAAAAAAAGAGAGAGAATCTGACAGCTGGCAGGAGAAAATATATTTCAGTTAAAAACAAAGGACTTTAACTAATGCCCCCCCAGCAGATTTTAAACTTTCCTGAGAACCCTGACAGATTTTAAACAAGGCTTCTGCCTTTCCTTGGCAGAGCAAGCCCAAAAAGGCAGCAAGACTGTTTCAGCCCCTATTTGGGACATGGACACGTTCTGTTTTCCAGATCAGATTGGCAGCAGTACGTGCTGTGCCTCTTCCCTTCTCCTCTTTACCCTTTCTTGGTGTGAAGTGGGTGAGGAATTATTCAGTTTGGCAAAGGCAGAAAGGAGAAAGCAGAAGACAGAAATTCCCATCTCTCACGTTTTAGAATAATGTTTACTCCTGGGAGTAGAAAAGACAGCAAAAAAAGGGCCAGCCAGGTCAAACAGCAACATGAAATCTCAGTCGTTGTTAGAACCAGTTTAAACTGATTTTAGATCAAATTTAAGAATAGGTCTCAACTTTTTCAGCAAGCAGGGAAGCCCAGCCATCCACAGCAAAACATCCAGGCATGGGGTGCACCACCTGCCACCCCTCCACAGAGGACACTCCAAACAATCCTCATTCCTGCAAGCTAACAGAGCATAAAAACCTTTCAGAAGACCACCATGGGGAAAAAAAAGTCAACAAAAAACCAAACATTTCTAATTATCTGGTCAAAAAACACCTATCTACACCCACACTCTCAATCAGCCTTCCATCAAACCCAACCTGGATACAATATTTTCAAGAAGTGTGGTTAAAAAGGCAACAAAGAATTATGATTTTTGCTACTATTCCAAGAAACACTCTCAAGTTTTTGTTAACCCATGAAAACCAAAATAAAAAACTGAGTTAGGTAAATTGAAATCTATTCTCCCCACTGCAACTAATGGACCTTTAATCCTCTAAGCTTTTATGCTTAAAGTTTCATAGTCTACTACAGTAAAGAAAGTTTCAGCTTTTCCCCTGTGTCCTCAACAGCTTCCCAGACAGCTAAGATAACAAGAGCAGAGTTAAAGCCTCCAATGGGATCAGCATCATCTCCTTAATCCTCTCAGAAGCCTCAGTGAGGCTGTGGGACACACATGGAATGGACTGACCATTACATCCTTTTTCCAGGGATCCAGGACCCTGGTTTGGGGCTCTGGATACAAGCTTGTCCCCTTCCAACCATCAGTCAGTTTGCCCTTTGTAGGACTTAGGTGGTAGCTATCAATTAACATACCAAATATAATTAAATATAATATAGAAAACCTTGCTATCTTCTGAAGGGTAATAATTTAAGTGTATTTTTACTTGTTCCCTTTTACTTGTTCATGTGGGGACCTTCAAGCTTTGGAAATGAATAATAGAAAGGGGTTTTTTTTCCTTTTTCTTTTTTTTTTTCTCTTTTTTTTTTACTGTCCCCCCCATTCCCTCACAAGATTCTCATTTCTCCCCTGGCTTTCCAAGAGACTTACAGTTGGGAATGGTGGGTTCTTGGCTGCCTTTTGTTCACCTTTAAGATGCCACCTGGGTGCTGGTTTCAAGGTTTGCCCCAGGCTGAGTTGAGAAGGAAGCTACTTTGAAAGAAGTTCATTTAAAAGTTGTTTCAGTGCTCATTTCCCATCTCATCAGGAAAAAAAAAAAATAAATACACAGCCACTCCCAGGGCAGCTGAAGGCAGAAATATTACAACAGGTTGTCCAGGATCATGTTGGGAACTGGCACAAGCCAAACCATGCTCTAACCTTAATATACTGGAAACTGGGGAGGGGTGAATGGTTGTAGCCCAGGCACAAAAGAGAAAACTTTCAGAAACAGTCAGAGTACCCCCCTGTAACATCATCCTTCAGCATCCACCTCTGCAGGGAAGAGAGGCCCCAAATGCTTTGTCTGTTCTCCCAGGGTGGTGTTGAAAGATCCAAGTGCAGAGAAAGGAGAGGCCCAGACACAGAGCCTGACTCTGCCTGAGCAATGCCAGGGACACAGACTGAGGGTTTAGAGACCCCAAAGAGTGCAGAATAATTCATTTCCATTAAAAAAGAAAAAAACCAAGATGAACTATTCAGACACATCCTCCTCCTGTTAAGTTGCTGAAACTTGAAATAAATAAAGCCCTCTGGAAACTGTTCAGACAACAGAAAATTCTTCAGACCCACTAAATGCAGCTGATGAACACTGACTCTTTAAGCCAAATTTTTTCTTTCTTTTCCTTCTTTCCCTTCTTTTCTTTCTTTTCTTTCTTTTTTCTTTCTTTTTTTTTTTTTTCTTGCCACGAGAAGCCATTTGTAGGTTTTGAGATTCCTAACCTATGAATTTCCGAGGACCATTTCTCCACTGAATATTCGAGAGTTGAGCAAGAGGGACTTGTGATAGGCCCTGGGAAATCAGCTGCTGCCTTTCCTGCCTGTGATTTGATGAGCCAGAACCGTCCTCCTGGCATGCAGATTATTTTTACTCAAGCAACAACCAGCAACACAAAAGAAGTTGAAGAAGCTCAGGCTGCCCTGGCAGGATGGACACAGCCCTGCTCCAGCAGTGAAGAAGGTTCAGGGTGTATGGGGTGACCCTTAGGGGTGTTCTGCAGGTGGGGTGTAAAGTCCTCAGGGTGAAAAACTTGCTTGAGGTCACACCAAGCAAGAGCTCAGCCCAAAATCCCCCAGCACAGTGATTCTATCACCCAGGCTTTCAATCTGGACTGGTCAAGTCTGTGTTTAACATTTCAGTGTCTGCAAATAACCACAGGTTTGGCTCAAAGGAAAAAAATAATTTAAAAAAAAAGGCAAATATGCAAAAAAATTCAGTTCATCAGTGCCTGGGGAAAGCAAAGTTACAAAGGGGGTAACCAAAGTGAACCAAAGGGATTAACACACGGTGAAAATATTTTACTGATGTCCTCATCTGAATTTTCTTCCTGAGCCTGGAGGTGGTTTGCCCATCCTCCTCCCATTCCAAAATAAGGGTATTAAAAAAAAAAATTAAAAAATAAAGTTGAGGCCCAAAGATAAAGCCACAGCTTTGTTTATGGGCTCAGCAATAAGATCACTTGACATTTTACAACCATAAATGGTAGAGCTGCCCTCCCTTTGTATCCTTGCAGCTAATGAAAGTCACCTGGGGGCTGGATGCCCCAAACACCCCTCAGTTCCCTTGGCCCTGGCATGCAAAATGCCCAACCTGGCCAGGACCCAGTGCCCTCCACAAGCCTGGTTCCAACTTGAAAGCAAGAGATAAAATTGGTGTTTGGGATAGCAGTGGGGTTGAGCAGTTCCCCCCAGGAGCCAAGGAGCTGGGAATCCGGGGGCCACTGCTCGCCCCCAGCCCCATTTTGGGTACTCACCTTCCAGGTAGCAGCTGGAGGAGGAGGAAAGCCCTTTCTTGGATTTGCAACCCACCAATTTCAAGCAAATCTCCAACATTTTCATTTGTTAGAGTTTGGCTTCAGCTGTCTGGTTTTCCCCCTTCCCCCCCCCCTCCTTTCCCTTTCAGCTTCTTCTTGCGTTTGGTGAATTATCCGGTTAACAAGAAAAAAAAAAAGTTGAAAAAATAAAATCTGGGAAGACTCTTAAGAAAAAAAAGAAAAAATCCAGGAAAAGTCAGAACCGGAAGATCCAGGAAAAGTCGAAAACAAAATATCCAGGGAAAAAGTCAAAGAAATCCAACGCTCTGAAAACCATTACAAGGGCGAGCCCAAAAGGCGGAAAATCCTGGGGCCCCGCATCTCCTCTCCCGGGGAGTTAACTCCAGCCATCTTCCCTCTTTCCCAACTCTTTTGGCGGGAGAGAGGGAAGGGAGGGAAGGGGGAGGTTGGGAGGGAAAGGAAAATAATAAAGAAGAAGAAAAAAAATAAGCCAAGCCAACCAAGTCGGTCACTCCTGGCAGTGGTTGGGGGCAGCTGCCCGCATGCCGGGGGGTGCTGGGTGCAGGCAGGGTCTGGGCTGCCAACAAAGGGCCCCCTTCAGCCCCTGCCTCCCTCCATGACATCAGGCAGGCAAGAAACGCCCTCAGTCCTTAACCCTCCTCCTGCCTGCCTCCTCTCCCAACACTGGAGAAGAAGAAGGGCAAAATCAACAAGTTTTCCCTCCGTTGGGAGAGCCCTGTGGGGTTCGGGAGGGGGGCAAACGCAGGGTGAGGGGATAACGCTGCTTTCTGGGGGGGTTTTGGGGTGGTTTTGTGAGTGGCTCTGTTAAAGGCAGGGAATCCAAGTCTTAAAAGCACAGCACGTCACGGCGTGGGAAGGGAATTGTTTCAGTAATGAGTCTTGTAACTGAGGGAAGCCAACCATAAAGCAGCAGAGAAACTGCCACGGAGCCGGAGGTCCTGCCCAGGAGATGCAGTCAGAGCATCCCTGGGATCACTGCAGGCAAAGAGAAGGAAATCTCAGCTCAGGCAATGATCACAAGATACTACTGCTCCCACACAAGGGATCCAAAGTTGTCCTTCTTCCCTTACCTCCTATTCTTTCCCCCCTACAAACTGTGCATTTCTCTAAAGGCTACGTGTTAATTAATTACTTCTCTTCAGTTTTGAGATAGTTTTGATACATTCCTTTCATTATGCATCTCCTTCCTAAAATAACCATCCCTTCTGTCACATATATTTCTACTCTATACATTATATATATATGTATATATTCCATAGATATATCTTTATAAATGAGATAGAAAATCAGGGGGGTGTATTCAATTCCCACTCAAAAAAATCCCCTTTCACTTCCCAAATCTTCAGGTGCTGTTGCTGCTTGGAGCAAGGGGTGCTCAAGGGTGCAGAGTTCATCAAGGGTGCAGAAGGGAGAGGCTGGGGAAACGGAGACCCCACCACAAACCATGTGTGGATTACTTGGTGTGTCCCACAGAGGATCAACAAAGCAGCAAATCTTCATTTTTCTCCCTCCTCCCTTCACATCTGACAGTTGGTTTTGGCATGGTTACTGACTAGCTAGCACTCTTTTGCCCTCCAACATTTTCAAACATTTAATACTTCAGGGGAAACTCTGCATGCTTCCAGCATCTGAGGACCATGCCTCCAAAGCAGCAAACAGTGCTCAGACTCTTTTAAACATTATTTTACAGCATTACTTTGCTTCAGAGTTCTGATCCAGGGGGTGTGCTTGTGAAAGAGAGCTTGGAAAGAAATTCTTGGTCTTTCTCAACCCATACTGAACTGTAATAACAGCATCTGCTTGCTTTTTTGCCTTTTTTTTTTTTTTTTTTTTTTTTTAACACCACAAACCACGTAACTTTTAGCAGAGAAATGATCACAGCAAGGGCAGTGTGGTGTTCAAAGTGGTTCCAAGCTTTTCCTCAGTAAAAAACAAATAATGTGGATATTTAATAATCCAGGAAACAGCAAGAGAACTTAGATAGGTGGTTCAGACCTAGTCCCCAACCTCTGGCAGCCCATACAAGCATTAGGAAGACAAGGATGCAGTTCCCCCCATACTCTCCCTTCCTTCCTCCCTCTACTTCTGGAGCAGGATTTCTGTTTTATGGCAACAGGAGAGTTTCAAGAGAAACCAACACCTCTCTACTTGATCCCCACTCGCCTTGCTTTAGATGTGACTGGAACAGAGAACTTGTGCAGAATTGTACTGGGGAAAAAAAAAATAAAAATAGTTAAGAGCAGATTTGGAGGAGCAAACTTCAATGACAGGAGGAGCTCCCCCATCATGTATTTAGGGAGTTGGGGTGAATTAACACTGTCAGAGCACACCAGTCATCTTGTATTCATCTCCTTTTTCATGTGAGGAGCATCCCTACCCCTCTTCTCCTTCAGCTGCAGGAATAGAGAATCCCAGGAGCACAAAGCCTGTCCCCATCCCCACCACCCAGCCGTTACAATTGAGGTCCACACAATGAGCATGGGCAGAATTAAAGAGGATTACATCCCTGATGAACTCCTGGGGTTCTGAATCCAGCAGAAGAATGCCTCATCTCCAATGAAATTAGCCAGCTTGGAGAAGAACTTCACCCCAGGAGAAACACAGCCACTCAGGGAGTTCCACACAAAGAGCCAGAACTTCCTCTGTAGATAAACAAATTAATTCTCTTTATGTTTCCACCCAGAAGAACTTGTGTGGTCCCCCTGCTACAAACTTGATCCCTCAATGTCTCCTCTTGTGTGTGATGGCAAACTAGGTTGTAAATACTTTGGAGCAAAATACCCTCCCTGCCTGTCCCACATGCCATGAAATTAAGTGGTGATATGGCCAGAAAAGCCATGTTGGTAGTGTCACACCAATTCTGCTACTCTTAGGGCTGACATCTATTCATCTCTTTCATGCTTTTTTGTCACAGGCATCTTAAGATAAAATCAGTCATGAAAAGCATGCAGATTTGGGGGCTCTGCTGCAACCTCCAACTCAGGCTCTGGTGCAGAAGACAAAACAGTTTTGGGTGGGAGCAATCCTCAGAAGCTCTGCAGTTCAACCAGCTGCTCAGAGCTATCTAAGATGAGGTTGTTACAGGTATTTTGCCTCTAAACTTTAACAGAGACTGCTGGGCCCCGTGAAAACACTTTTTATCCTCTTACATCTCTGCAGATTTGCCTTGCTGCAAGGTGTTGCTTCTCCTCCTTTTGCTGGGAACCTCTAAGAAATCTCTCTCACCCACCTGTGGGGTGGTTACCAGAGCACTGGGACCCCTTCAGCCTCCTCTTCCCAACCTGCAGCTCTCTTGGCCCCAGGAGCATCACCTTGTTCAGCTCCCCCCAGATTCCTTCCAGTTTCTCATCATCTGCTATGGGGGAAGGAGGGAGCTGGACACTGTGCTCCAGATGTGGCCTCACAAGTGCCAAAAAGAAGGAAATAATCACTTCCTTCGACCTGCTGGCTCCTCTCTTGCTAATGCAATCCAGTATCCATCAGCCTTTATTGCTTGTGCTCATCCAAGAGCAGAAACCTGTGTAGCCAACTGCCTTCTAGCAGCCAGCTCTGTGCTCCTCACCTTCTTTAAGCTATCTAAAATGGGAGGGTGGATGCTTCCAAAAAAAAAAAAAACCCATCACACACACCCATGACAGTGGCAGCAAAAGGACCTCACGAGCAGAAAGTGAGTTTTGGCATGATCCCCCCCAACACCAGCAGCTGGAGCTCCTTTTGTTGAGATCCCAATAAAATCAGCTTGAGTGCTCCTCACCCATTTAAAAGCAGAGCTTAATTTTGGTTTTTTGGTTTCAAAACCTCTCCTGAAAACATGGGAAGGTAACAAAGTTTGAAGGCCCTGAACTAGGCATTTTTTTTTTTTTTTTGATAGGCATGTTCAGCTGTTTCAGGCTGGTAAATGTCATTGAAAGAGAAGCAGCACAAAGCAGTGGTTAAAGCAAAGGACTAAGAAAAAGAGCAGATTCCTCTTTACAGCTGTGATTTTACCTCTGCCTTATCCTGCCCTTCTGTAAATGCAGCTGAGAGTTCCCCATGGAAGCTGAAGACTAACTCAGTGCAGGCTGTAAAGCACTGCTACCTCTGGACATAATTTTTAAGATACCTTTTCCTTAGCAAGTGATAAGGTCACAGGTGATTTAGGGCATTCACACATCACTGCCTTTATAATTAAAAATCAGTCCATGCCCTGGAGCACTGCCATACTACACAGCTCTGCTGATGACACCTTTCCCATAGTGATACAACACATTCTAACACTATTACCTGCTTAAAAAAATAGATGTTTCTATGAAAAGAATCAGAGAAACAGAGATTGAAATCCATGAATGACCCCAGGATGTGCTCCAGCCACAGCTGTAACAAAGCTGAGCTTTGATCCAACAGCAAATGAAGCATTCCCTGTTCCTGGGGGCTGGCCCAGCTTTGTCTGACAGATCCCAGTTTGGGTTTTCAGATCAATTCAAATCAATTAAAGGACTCCATGCAGTCTTAGATACAGATTGCCAAACGTTTGGGAAGATAGTGGTGTGTATAAATGTGTAATATATATATATATGTGTGTGTGTGTGTATATATATTATATATATGTATGTGTGTATATATATCTATATATGAGTGGCTGAAAAGTGGGGGGATACCCCATAGGGGATGTCCAACAGTTCCAAATTCTTCTGAAGCAAGAGGGTAGAGTCCTTCTTTTAGAGGTAGTAACAAGACAGAGGGTACTACTAAATTCCTACTTTGGTGGGTTTTACCATACTGGTAAAAAAAAAAAAAACAAACAAAGGAGCTCCCCAGGGAACTACCTGGGGTATTAGCATTTGAAGCCTGAAAGGTTAAATTCAAGTCCAAAGGGGCTCTCCTCAAAATCACTGAAAAAGTTTTGGGCCTCTTCCCTTAAAAGCTTTTTGAAACATCTGCAGGGGAAGAAAAAAAAAAAAAAAAAAGAAAGAAAGAAAGAGGCATCTTGCACTTTTCACATCTGAAAAAACCAGCAGCTTACCTTAAAGAAACACACACAAAAAAGTAAAAATTTTCTAAAAATAAAAAAAGTCACACGAAATCCTACTCACTGGATTCACTTCCACTGTCTGGGCATTTTATTAGGGTCGTGGAGTTTCTGTGCCATAGAAGTCACTTCAGTTTAGGGATCCTACTTAAGGTCAGGATTTTCTGCCAAAGCAGAGAGGGCTCACAGGCAGCCAGGACACAATCAGGAAAGATACATACTTGGAAAGCAGCAGAAAATAAATTTTAGAGCCATTTCTTTGCCAAATACTGACTCAGATCTTGAGTGGGAGCATTTCCGTATTTCGTCTGAGTGGAAAGGCAAGGAAATGAAGATGAACAAGTAAAGTTAAAACCAGAGGTTAAAAAAAAAAAAAAAAAAAAAAGCTGGTGACTGCTGGGGATATCTTGGGCAATTCTGAGCACTTCTGCAGGAAGAGCCAGGAGGAGCCATAAAACCTGTTTCAGTCCCCACAGTCACTAAGTGGTTAATTTCTTCCATTTAAGAGCTGAAAAATCTGCCAAAGCAGAAGACCAGGCCTAAGAGATCAAATTACACATGAGGAGGGGGTGGAAGGGGAGAGGAAGAAAAGAAAACAAGAATTACTGAGCCACTGCTAAAGGAGACCCAGCAGGGACTGGAGAACAGGGAGGTTTCCCCAGCTCTGCCTCCAAACACCCCTGGTTGTCACCCACACCTCGGTTGTCACCCACACCTTGGTTGTCACCCACACCTTGGCATTCCTATTTCAGGAATATCAACCTGTACCAAGCTCCTTCCCCTCTGGCCAATGTGAAAATCCCTTTTTGTGCTGTGGAATTGATGTGACTGGAAGAATTGAACCTTGGTCCTTCCTCTCTGCACCCAATTTTCTGCTGAATTTTCTCTCCCAAAGGGAGGGCTTCACTCTGGGCACAGCTCTGGGAATGTGTTCAGCTCTTGCTGAGAAAATAATAATCCACCAATAAACCAATAATCCATCGAATCTGGTAGAAATTTAGCTCAGGTTGAGGATGCAAAGGACTCACAGCAATATTAACATCTCCAGAGTTATTTCAGGGCAGGGAAAAGCTTCCCCTCTCCTCTACTCCTGAGCCACCTAAGCTGTTTCATACCGAATTCAGCCAAAATTGAGATCATTTTCTGAAATGCAGAAAATGTCAAGGAACACACACAGCAACAGGAGAGGAGGAGAAATTCAGCTGCAAGGATCACTTTTCTCCAGGGATCTAATCCTAAACTCTGCTTTTGAACACCATCAGGACCAGGGAACAGAAACTGATACAGGATCACAGCATCCACTTTTTTTTTTTTTTAAACACAAAGCAACAACAAACCCCTAAAAAAACCACTGCCTTCCAATCATGAATTCAAGACTTCACTAATTCACCCATAACTCCTATTATTTTAAGAAAGCAGAAACCCTTTTAAACTATATAAACATCTAGATAAATATAAAAGATGCTCTATAAAAGAATCTACAGTCATTTATTTTGAAATACAGTATTTACCCATCCTCAGTATCTACTCTCAGCCTTCCTCAGATATGCAGGTGAAGTGCCTGGTGCTCCACAGCATGAATTGCTTATTATTCCCAGCACAAGAAATTAAATACCCACTCTCAGAACAGAAAAGCTTCCACTTAATTGGAACTGCCTGCAGCAATGGTTCCCCCAACCAGTTGAGCATTTTATTCTGGTGTCAGGATGCTACATCAGAAGTTTTAAGAGCCCTGCTGGTACTGTGGCATAAAGGCAGGTCCAGTATTTTCTCTGGGGACAAAAGGCACAAACTTCAGAGAGAAACAAGTGATTTCCCTGTGAAGAAAGGGGAGTGTAAAAAAATCTCTGTACAACTCCATCCTGGTCCAGCTGAAGCAAAGATGCAGAAAACCAAGATGTATCCATGTCACTCCCACAGTGCCCAGCACAGACAGATGCAGTTCAAGTGCTAAACTTCCACAAGGGTTTAAAAGATTGTTTTTCAATTACCAAATGTAACAGCACACTGAAAGAAGCATTTTAATTTGATTATTTTTTTTTTAAGCTAGATAACAGTCTCTCTAGGTTGTAGCATCAAGGCAAAGCAGAAGCCTGATGTAAATTCACCAGGGCAAGGTTTCTTAAATCTTTTCAGAATGAGTTTCCCAGTATGCACAGAGCACAATCCTTGTCATATTTGCATTTAGATTTAGAAAATGGCATGAGGCTGTGGATTACCTTCACATTTTCTGCCTTTCCAGGCAAAAGAGGCAAGAAAATAAAGAAGAAAAGCATAAAAGAGAAATCAGCAGCAACTCTGCTTCTCTGCATATTTTGAGAAATCCAAAGTTCCTTTCTTTTCATTCCCTCTTCCCCTTTACCTGTCCATCACTAATCAGAACTATTCACAGAGCAGATACATTACATGTGCTCTGAGGTTTTCAGCTGCTGGGCTGAATAAAAGATTGTGGATTTTGTCTGCCTGCATCCCAGAGGGAAGAGAAAGGGAAGTGAGGAGGGAGAACTGAATGGCACCAGGCAGAACCCTCTGAGCTGCCACATCTGGAGCTGTGGGTCCAGCTGGGTCCCTGCAGTGCTCACAGGGACAGAAGCTGATGCTGAAAAGCTGCACAAGGGATTAAAAAAAAAATAAGGGGAGGAAAAGGGGAGGAAAAGGGGAGGAAAAGGGGAGGAAAAGGGGAGGAAAAGGGGAGGAAAAGGGGAGGAAAAGGGGAGGAAAAGGGGAGGAAAAGGGGAGGAAAAGGGGAGGAAAAGGGGAGGAAAAGGGGAGGAAAAGGGGAGGAAAAGGGGAGGAAAAGGGAGGAAAAGGGGAGGAAAAGGGGAGGAAGAAAGGAGGGAAAAAAGAAGGAAAGAAAGGAGGGAAAAAAGAAGGAAACAAAGAAGGAAACAAAGAAGGAAACAAAGAAGGAAACAAAGAAGGAAACAAAGAAGGAAACAAAGAAGGAAACAAAGAAGGAAACAAAGAAGGAAACAAAGAAGGAAACAAAGAAGGAAACAAAGAAGGAAACAAAGAAGGAAACAAAGAAGGAAACAAAGAAGGAAACAAAGAAGGAAGCAAAGAAGGAAACAAAGAAGGAAACAAAGAAGGAAAAAAAGAAAAGTATCTCTAAAGAAACCCAACAATAATAGCTGTGAATGTAGGAGTGGAGCAGATATAGCTGCATTCCATTAATCATTCAGAGAGCATCAAACAGACCCCAGAGTCCCCCAGCTCTGGGAGATCTCCTTCCACCTGAACTGGGAATACTTCAGGCAGCCCCCAGGAACTGGCCATGCTCCAGGATGGATCTAAGGAAAGCAATGCCTGAAATTCCTAGAGAGCTGCCAGATCCCCAGATATGCAAGTGCTGCAATAGATAAAAAGCTCTCTGGAAACACAGCTTTGTGAGAAGCTCTTTCTGGAGTAAGATGTTCAGCTGTAGCTCCTCTGCAAGTCTCTCCTGATTCTGAGCATGTTCCATGAAGTTCCAGGTAGAATAAAACCATCCCAGAATTAAATTCAGATTTTCCCATATCTGATGGAGCTCCTGTCCACCCCAAGGTCTCATGTCAGTGATTCCTAAGTTCAGAACACTCCTTGTGACTCCTGAAAATGGTCAGCCTTTAATACAAGCTCTTCTGGTGTTACCTTATTCCTGCTTTTTCCATGAAGGAAAAGTCATGCAGCACTCCCAGAGAAAATAAATGATCTCCTAAGTTTTCTGAAATTGCATCTCTCTCACAACTACACGTTACAAGGGGAATGGAAAACACCACATACTGCTCAGGTAGAATATTCTTGTTTTAATTTCTTGATTTGATTTAATCAGATGGTATCTGATATAAAAACTTGGGTTTCACTGGATGAGCCCTGAAATGGAGTGCAGAAAGCACTTCACTAGTTCATGGTGGATTCAAGCTTCCTTGTTAGACACATTATATCATTTTATATATAATACTTTGTACATATATAATGCATATCATATATAATACATAATATAATGCATATCATTATATATATATAATAACATTCTATCAAGTTATTGCAAGAATAAAGACAAAAGCCTACAAGATAAGTGAACAGACAAAAGCAGCCAAGCAAATGTGCCACTAAAGGAGAAGGAAGGCTCTGGCTTCAAGCAACATGTGGTAGAAAAAAAACCCAAAGTAAAAGCCAAGTGGTTTTTGTTAGGCCACACGTCCCAATTTCCTTGGTCCAGCTCTGCCTTTGCCAGCCTCACACCTGGCATGGGGCCAGGGAAGGTTTTCACAGGGGTGAAAGAGCTGCTGTGTTCCCCTAATCCCTCCCTCCAACACACACTGCCTTTAGGGTGCCAGGAAAACCTATTTTAAAATTAATCTGAAAGCAGAGGAAGGTTTAGAGAAAGACAGAGGACTAGAAAGCTCCAGCAGCTCTGGAATCCAAGGGGGGATGAAGCCAATCCATCACTGCATGTTGGAGGAGTCACAGAAGATCCCAAAGAGGTAATGCACAAGGATTTTAAGCCATGCAACATCATTTATAAGATCAAGAAAAAGCACAGAGCAAAAAAACCCCACAGATTATGTGATCCTCATTTTTTAGTTGTACTTGTATAAAGGATGTCAGAACGCCACTGGGAGGATTAGCAGGTTCTTGTTTTGGAAAGAGCTGCTAATAGTTTGGTTCACTTTTGCTAACACTGCCAACTCCTCTAATGGGGTCTGGATTTGAAGATGGAAATAATTTTAGGGGAAAAAAAGTTAGGGGAAGAAATAGAGGGGGAAGAAATTGAGGGGAGATAAATCGAGGGGGAAAAAGTCAAGAGGAAAGAAATCAAGGCAAAAAAAACTAAGGGGGGAAGAACTAAGGGGGGAGAAATTAAGGGGGGAGAAATTAAGGGGGGAGAAATTAAGGGGGAGAATTAAGGGGGGGAAATTAAGGGGGGGAAATTAAGGGGGGGAAATTAAGGGGGGGAAACTAAGGGGGGGAAACTAAGGGGGGGAAACTAAGGGGGGGAAGCTAAGGGGGGGAAGCTAAGGGGGGGAAGCTAAGGGGGGAAAACTAAGGGGGGAAAATTTAAGGAGAAAGTTAACCATCCAGCTTAATCACATGCTCTAGGAATAATCATGCCATGGGTTTATTCCCAACTCTTCTCTAGATTTCTCCTATAGTTGTACATAAACCAATTACCTGGCTTTGTAAATATGGAAGGTTTTCTTGCCACCTGGCTTCTGCACAAGCTAATTACAAATCAGGTCCCAGCCTTGAGATCCACTGCTGGGAGTGTGAAACATTCAGTACCACACCAGCTGTGCCAACTTCCAGTTTCTCAAACCCATTTCGCACATACTTGGAGGGCATTCCCAGTCTTCCCATCGTGTGGAGCTGCTGGCATCAGCCTGGCTATGGCAGAGGGCAGGATCTAAAGACTCCTCCTGACCTTGAACTCTGCTCTTGATCTTCCAGGCTTTTCACAGCTTGCCCAGGGTGTGTTCAATATCAACAACCCATCCTGCACGACCTGGGAAAAGTCTGCAGATGCAGGAATCCAAGCAGACATGAAAAGGAATTCAATCCAAGGATAATAATTGTTTTTTCTCCCCCTCCCACCAAAATGTTTCGTTTATATCCAAGAGAAAAAAAGAGAGGGGGTTTTGTGTGTCAGAGCACCAAGATGCTTATTCCATGGGGGAAACCCAAGGGAAAGGGGCTGTCTGGGGTGACAAGCTGGGACAGAAATGTGCTGGGACTCCCTGAGGTCTTTAAGCCAGACAGAAGAATAACAGAAATGCAGGGAGCTCTACAGCTTAAGGACAAAAGTGCTCCAAACCACTTCAGTCTTGAAAGCTGCAAGGAGTCCACCAAGTCGTGGAAACCTTAATTGGAAAATAAAAAGGTTTCCACAACTGCCTCTTAACACTGCTCCCTGCCCTCTGCTGAAGCTGTTCAGAATATCCTGAGCAAAAGCAAACACGAGCAGCAGTGAGGAACAGCCTATCCTGAAACCACTTCCAGGAACAGGGATTGTTTAAACAAAATACATTAAGTGAAACCATCTGTATAAAGGGTCAAACACCATCTGAGGCTGAATGTGCAAAAATTGTTGTTTTCCAGAATTTGGCCAATTAGCCATTTGTTGGGTTTGGGTTTTATCTGGATAACCAGTGGCACCCAAGGTGTTAGCAAGGGACAGGAGTTGAACTCAGCAGCTCCAGAGCCACAAAAATATTACATTTATCTTGGTGCTACCCTCTCCTGCCTGCTCAGAGGAAGCTTTTCTCAGTCTCATTCACTGAGCATCCCACCAGCCAGCCCTGGGTTAGGCAATCATCCCCAGACCCTGCTGCCAGGCAACCACTTGGTCTGAATCCCAAGGGATGCTGCTTTCACAAGACTTGCTGGCAAAAGCTAGGTGCCCAAAGAGGTTCAAGGAAAGGGACAAAAGGGGAAAAAAAAAGGCAATTTAAAGTTACAGAGGCATCAAGGATGGGTTTTAACCCATATCAGTTGGGGAAGTTAGGGCTGGAGATCAGTAGGGTTCAAAGATGTTCTGCCCTTGCTAAAGATAATAAATATTAAGCTAAAATATTCAATGTTTCTATGAAGTCTGCAGACAGGCACCTTGTGCAACACCATTGTGTGAGTCAGAGGAAAAGGGGAAATGGTTTCAAACTTGAAGAGGAGAGATTTAGGTTAAGCATTAGGAGGAAATTCTTTGATGTGAGGATGGTGAGAGTCTGGAACAGGTTTCCCAGGGAAGCTGTGGCTGCCCCATGCCTGGCAGTGTCTCAGGTCAGGTTGGATGGGGCTTGGAGCAACCTGGGCTGTGGGAGGTGTCCCTGGGCATGGCAGGGGGGTTGGAAATGGATTAGCTTTAAGGTCCCTCCCAACTCAACCCATCCCATGATTGTGCTCTTGATCCTCTCACATCTCAAATAAGTCCCATCCCACTTACCAGAAATCTGATTTTAATGGGAGCACAGTGCCCCAGAGGAGAAGGAATGGCAGAAGATGTTGGGCATTAAGCTCTTCAGGTATTTATTTGGACAATGTAAATTGTGAACTCCTACCACTAAGCTAAGAGGGAAAGTGCCACCAAAAGGAAGATGCCCTCAGAGATCCTGATCACTGGAACACTGGGAGAACAGCTACATCTGAGTATGGGCTTAGTCACCTCCCAGGGATTTGGTAATATCCAATTAAGAGCAGAAATATTTCCATATGTTATCACTGGTGAAGTCAGACTGCAATCACTTATTGCAGCTGCAAAGGCAAAAAAGTCATTAATTTTTTTTTTTTTTTTTCTGGAAAGCAAGCAGAGGGTGATGATGAAAGGGAAAACTACAATTCATTTCTTTTCAGCAAAACTGCCAGCAAGAAGGCTAAGAGAATACCAATTTTTAATTGTTTCTTTTTTTTAATTAACATTTACAGGCAAACATGTAAATGCCTTGCAGCTTTTTAAGCAGACAGATATTTAATGGATCCAACATAAATGCAAATGTCAGCTATCAAAAGTCAAATTGCACAGCTATGGTGTAATGAACTAACTCTGCTTGATGGGAATGAGGTCACAGGTTTGAAATATGGCTTTAGGTGTAAAAAATATAATATTCTTTCACAGAACTTGCAAAACTGTAATGCAATTACTTGGCTAATCCGAAAATTTTACAGATATTTAAATTCAACTCTAAAGATATAAACGAGTCATCAATTTGCATCAGTTTTGTTGAGGACCATATCACTCTTCAATCAAAATGAACTAATGAAGTTTTCATGCTCTGAATAAAGAAGCTACAGCAAGAGAGTTAAAGCTGAACTGGAACCCTGAAGTGCATGCACATTACAGTCACAAACCATTTTTACATCTCTGAAGATAAAGTGTCAGAATAACCTGTACACGTAAGAAAATAGAAATATTGTCAGTATCCAAGCCAAGGCCTGGCAAGAAACCCCATTGCATTTGTTTGAACAATCTGCAGCTTGAAATGAGTTTAACCCCAGGGAAACAGCAGCCCCTGGGAGCCAAAAAAAATTTTTTTTATTCAGCTTTCCAGAGCAGGATGAGGCCAGGCTGGTGGGACAGACAGGGACATTGATTCAGAATTCTTCAGCACCCTGTTAAGTGAGGTATGGAGTCACCCTGGCAGGAACCTGAGCTCCCTTGCTCAAAAAGCCAAAGAAAAAGGAATTCCTGGCTCTCCAGAAACTGGTTATTTTCAGAAGTTACTCTGGAGCATCACTTTACCTGCAGGGGATGGGCAGCTTTGATGCATCTTACTCTGCCCAGATAAAAATCAACCAAGTTCAGCACCTGAAGCTGTGTTACAAATGCTCTGTCCCAGCAGGGGAGAAGCCCAGCTGGAGGGGAGATTCATCATTTTTTTGCTATGTTCTACTACCTCTGCTAGGAGGAACAGCCTCTGTCTGTTGGCCTCATAAATAAGGTAAAGGGGCTCTCAGTTCTGAACCAAACTCAATACAAACTCAATATGTGAAGCACAAGACATTAACTTCACAGTTATGCCACTGTACGGATGCTTTTCCCTTCAGAGTTACATCATAAAGATTAATTAATCTGTGGGTTTGAGGTGTCCAAAAAACCAGTGTTTAGCAGCACAGAAGATTTTCTAACCAAGCAAGCAGTGCATCACACGAGGCTGTGCCTATTGCACCTGCAATAGGAATAAAACCACAACTAATCCCTGAAACCACCTCCCATAAATCAAGATTTGGTTTGAAGGAGTCATTCTGCATCCCCTTTTCGTCTGTCTGTGGATGGATGTGAAGAGAAAGAGCAGCACTCATCAACAGCAAAGCTCCCTGTGGTGATGGAACCAGCTCCAAACAGCCCCTGGGATCCAGTTGAGCTCTGGATATATTTTTTAGAAACCACATGATGGTTCCTTAGCAGGACCATGACCAGGGCAGACAAAATGGCCCAAGGGTGATCCCACTGCAGCAGTAGCCCAGTTTGTAATCCATCCCAAACCTGAGGGTGGTTGAAAATGTTGAGGAAAAGGATGAGCAGGGGCCAAACAGAGAGATTGTGCCCCCCCCCTCCTTCCTGTCCCTCCCAATAAGTTTTCCATTAACATACCAAAACACACATATCAATGAAGAATTCGTGGAGATTCCCTGAATACCAAAATACTGAGTATAATGGCAAGCAGAAGGAGCTTAACACCCTCTTCCAGTTCCACACCCTGCCCCGGGTGGATCACTTTTCTAAAGCTCCACTTGTATTTACAGCAGCAAAGTCCTCACTGAACCCCTTCATCACCAATGCCTTCCATGGACCTGGAGCATCTCGACTCCAGCGACCACAAATGCTGTATCTTTAAATCCCATTTTCATTTTCCAAGTTTCTGTTTGAGCTGTTACAGCTCCCTCAGGACTCCACTGACTCACTGCATTTTTGGGATGACGCAAGCAGGCTCTTCTGCACAACTTCAAAACAGGCTCCAAGCATTTCCAGTCAGAAACTGCCCACCAAAGAACCCTATAAAAAAGGGTGCTCTTCCTGAGCAAGCATCACCCCCACGAAGCCAGGAGCAAAGCTTCAGTTCTTCTCCTTATTGGAAATGTATTCATCACTGGCACTTCTGCTCCTCGGGAATACTTCTAGGAAAGCTCAAGTTTCCATTCTGAAAGCTTGTGGAAAATAGTTTGCTCCTGACTGAGCACCTACTTCCTCTGACCCATCCATCTCAACCCCTTCTACCCATCAGCTGGGGGTCCCTGTCCTGCTGTTGAGTGTTCATGCAAATTCCTCTGCTCTCAATGCTTTCAAAGCTCTCACAAATAATAAAATGGCTCTCAAGTTCCAACCTTGGTTTTCAGTTTCTCAGTTTTACCTCCCAGCAAGGGTGGGCAGGCAAAGAAAGAGAAAATCTGTACCAGGAGGGAACGTTTAGGGGACACATGAACAGACTGAGCACTTGTGGCTGTGGATGGACTCTGTGAAGAGACCTGAAGCCACCACAGGGACAGATGTATGCAAAAAAAAAAATGGGACTGGGGAAAGCATCTCCCATGACACAAGACTGAACTCTGTATCTCTTCCTTCTGAATCCCTTCACTTAGCTCTTCCTGCTGCCCCAATCATTGCAAGTCAGCAGACAGACCTTTTAAGTACATTTTTTTCATACAGGAATGGTAACAAATGCAAAACAAACACTGGGCTTCTGACTTACATTTGCTGCTTGATAGCAAAGGCAGCTGAAAAATCTTGGTTTTCTAGCTTTCAGCTATTATTCAGTCTGTAAGATTTCACTGTGACAAGAGAACTGGGAGCAATGTAAAAATGAAAAATAATAAAGCAGAGAAAAAAATCAGAAAGACAGATGAGAGAGTCTTGATTGATCATCTACCCTAGCATCCATACCACACATTTTAAGGCAAAAAGCATCCTTGCTAAAGAGCATGCTTATCCTCTTCAGTTTCAGGTAGATGTTGAAGACAAACCTGTTGACACTTCATTCACTTCTTTCTCCACGGGATGCAGCACACTGGGAAATCTTTTGACTATCAACTTGCAGGCTCAAGGCAGCATCACAGGACCTGTGCCCTTGGCAAGGGATGTACAGGAAGCACTGAACGTTCATTTTCTCATGCTGCAGGGTAACTGTGTTGTTACAGACATCCCAGTACCTGGGATTAAGAACATGGAACAGGCAGGTAGCTTGGAGCCACCAGAAGAGCAGGCAGCAAGCAGGGAGAGCACATCCCTGCTCCAGTCCTGATATCCAGAGGGGCTTTTCTGGATGGATATTGGGAGTTTTCTATTGAACCACGTTAAAAAGGTCTTCTAGGATGTAAATACTGAAACAAATTTATGTAGATTTTCTTTAATTGGTATTTGCAGGATCTTGAAATGACAGAACTCGGGATCCTGCCAAGTCATGATGACAAAATGAGCAGATTTGCTAAACAGAAAAACATAGTTTTAAACTGTGAATGGGAGACTGTACACATGGGATGCTTTTTCTCACAATCCAATTACTGGCTATTTATCACATTTCTCCAGCTAACTAAACTTCTCTTTCTAAATTTTTGAGTCCCCCAGTTCACTCTTAAAGCAACAGGGAGAAGAAATGAGCCCCAAAGATAGAACTCTGATGCAGGGTTGATGTATTGGTGTAGGAAAACAGGCCAGCTTTTAAACCCCTGGAAAGCTTATTTCTTCCAATCAGAGTGGATTTGAAGCCCATGAATCCAGGATGCAGTTAAGGACAGCGATTAGGAAAGTGTCAGGAATTATGATTCAGAGAGGTGAATCACCAGCAGCTCCCCTGCGGGGTGGGATTTGGGATAAGCAAACCCAACTGTGGCCCTGTAGAAGATTACACAACCCTGGTCAGCAAGCCCAGCCACGGGGATGGTTTACTTGGAGACAGCACTCAGGTCCTCCTTCCCAAACCTCTCTCCACGGCGCAGCACAAGGCGTCTGCTGCTCTCGCTGGGTTCTTTCCACTTGCAGTTTGAGGTTTCAGTTGCCCAGAAGCCCACACACCAGCACAGCCCTGCTGCCAAGCATGTGATAGAGCCCTGGCATGGAAGTCCTACTCAATCTTCTCAAGAGCTGTTTGTTATTCAACAGCCCCAGCTCAGCCAGCTTTACTCCAGCTTCACAGGGGACGAGCAGCCGTGGCATGCTGCTCTTCTCCACTCTTTCCAGTTCAGAAATTATCTTTGTACAAGCACAGGCTTTATGCTCGCCCAATAGCTTGGCCTCCAGCAACAGCACATCCCAAGCTCAGACACCACACTTAGCCAAATAATCCGTAACACTTTCAGAAAATGTATTTTGAGCCAGAGGAAGCTCACAGAAGATGGGCTTTCTGGTAGGGTCCTTTGAATCACGGGGGTGCAAACAGCGCGAGAAATTCTGCAGCCCGGGTTTGAAGGCAGCTGATGGCTTTTTGCTCCAGCAGAAACCGTGGAATTTGGCCTGCAGTGCTTTACCCAAGCAGCCATCCCATCTCATGACTAAGTGCATGCAAAGCGATGGGGGTGGTGGGGAGGAAGAGACAGGCAGGAAGATGGAGAGCTCTTATAGTAAACATCTGAGCTGTCTGGAAGCAAGGCTGTGCGATTAAAATGAAGCCGCTGCTGGTTTTCCAGTATCTTTTCCTCTGTTTATCTCAGTTGCCATGGCTCTCACTTGAATCATCTGAACAAATTACATACACATGTCCCGGGCCACATTATTTCCACTCACTCCACAACTCCAGATTGACTTTCACTCACCTGGCAGCTGCTGGTGCCAAACAACGTCACCGGGACTCGGGACGGAGCGGCCGCTGCTGATTAGAAACTGATGGCAATTGCTTCAGAACAGCTTATGAATATTTCAGGAAACACAGGCAAGAGGAAGAAGACAGAAACAACAGCCTGGTGTTATCCTTCATGACCTGGGTTCCAAGTGGGTTGAGTCTCCAGTGTTGACATGCCCGAGTGTTCTTTCGGGTCAGCTGTGAGCTGAAGGAGCTGCTCTCCTGCTCCTCCAGTGTAGCAGCTCGAGCAAGACTGTAAAGGATGGTGTCAAAATTCAGCTCTCTGGCACATCAAGCCATTTAAATAATCCAATATATTGTCCTCTGACTGTGGTCACATGCCAAGTGTCCCAAACTAGTTAGTTCCACCACTGAAAGTCAGATCAGCCTACTGACCAAGGGCCAGACTGTGCCCTTGGTGCTGCTAATCCACAGCTCTCAGAAATACACTTTATTGTGTTGGAAACTCTGAGCTTACTAGAATAAATCTAAAGCACCCCACACCTTCAGTAATAAAGATCTGTTTTCTGACTATTATGCTCTGCATCAGAAGATTTACAGGAGGGAACTATGCCCTTCTTTAAACATATGGCCTAACAACCAACCTACATCACTGACAACCAACAACCTACATCACTGATGCTCTGCCAAAATCAGGAACATGGATGATTTCTGCCTCTCTTCCTGCTTCTGTCCTCTCCAAATCATTAAGAATCAGAACCTGAGTGCTGATGGTGGCTGAAGCAGCACTGCAGACAATATCCTTTGCCCAGGCAGTGGATATTCTGCTGCTAGAGACAGACAGACAGCTCCAAGAGACTCCTGTCCTCCAAGGTCAGAGACCAGCAGACTGCAAGGAGAGGCTGGTGCATCCCAAAAAAACCCAAGAGTTATTGTTGGGAATGACCTTCTGTCTGGAACTGAGCATGATGGAAAGCTAAAGGGAATGCTCCCATGGCTTTAAAAAAAAAAACAAAACACCCTGATTTCTCCTCCTCACCTACAAGTAAATGATTATCCATCTGTACTTAACCACACTGAGATGTGCAGGGGAGAAGCACACGCCAGTCCTTAAATTCAAACCCTCATTTCACGGGTGATGGTTTTATTTTGAAAGACTGTCACCAAGTGGCAGAGCTATGAACCGCTGCTCCGGGGTCACCGGACCACACTGTGGGGTTTGGAAAAGCAGAGCCACAAATCCACCATCACCTCCAGGGACACAACCAAAAAATCCCAAGACCCTTCCATGCATCTGAGGACACGGATGGAAATGTCAGGACAGATCATGCAACAAAACCCAAGTAAGCCATGGAAAAAAAAAAAAATTACCTCCGAAGGAAACTTCAAATACTGAGAGGTTTGTTCTTTCAGGATAAAAAAAATAAAAATGCTCAATTCAGTTTCTGATCCTTTCCTTTGAAGCACAAAAATCATTGACAACAAAGTCTAACAATACTGTTTCGTAGGAAACAGCCACCTTGGGGGCTAAACAGAGGCACCCAGAAGAGTCCAACAAAGGATGAGGCTTTCTCAACACAAAACCAAGGAAAGGCAGCCTCCTACTTTCATCTGTAACTTGAGTGAAAATGAAATGTTTGACACCTGACATAAAGTGATAGCAATTATTTTTAACTATTACACTCTGTGTGTTCCCAAAGCACTAAAAAAGGTGTTTTGGTTTTTTTTTAAGAATACAGACATCTCCACAAAATAAGCATTTGAGGATTCATTGATTAATCAAGCTGGAGCCTGGCTGGTTGAGCTGTTAGCAAACAGCACAAACATCATACCCAGAGGGTCAGGGTCTCCTCAGCTGCATAGGACACATCCTGATCCAGGTTGGAAGTGCAGGATCAGTGGGTTTCATCTGATACCCTGCACGTCACCACCTGCAGCCCAACAGGAGCCAGGCTCTGCTCTTCTGTTATTCCTCCAAGCAAAAAAAACCCAGAGTTTTCTCTCTTAAGCTGCTTCTAGTCTGAATTCATTTGAAGCTGTTGAGTTCTCTACATGTAACTGAAGGTAGGGACAAGTAAAGGTGTTTCTAGGAATTGTTAAAATTTACATTTGACACCCAATCTTTGTGGTTTCTGCTGGATAAGAGCACCCTGATGGAGCAAGTGACACCCAAGCATCCTCTGGACAACTGGCTGTCAATACTTTATCAAGAGCTTTGCTTTACCATCCCTGAAGCTCACTCAGCTCTCTGAGTCTTAACTTTCAGCAAATGAAGCTTGTGAAAATAATTAGGCTACCTGTTCCTGCATTCCTGGTAGATATTTGCCTTCTAATTTGTTTGGGGAATAAACCAAGCTAGTTTACATGGAACTTTCTTTGCACTCTCTCTCCTTACCCAGAAATCCATAACACTGTTAAAGATCTGGGAAGATTTTCAAGAGCAAGTTGGAAATACTGACTTGCAAGCCTCCCAGAACACAGCTGATGTTTATTTAGGCCCACTATAGGCTTTTCTCTTCAATCAAAGTTTGTAGGCTCTGAGAATTTACAGCAACTGGACAGAGCTGAAAACTTGTGTTGCAGGCTGGATGAACCCCCCAGCTCCAATGGGTCTGGATGACTGAGGATGAGTGTTCCTTAGTGCCAAGAGGAGAGGGGACCCAGGCAGCACAGCAAGGAATAGAAAGAGAAGATGGGTGCCAAACTTCTGCAAGTGACAACCCAGGGAGAGACAGCATCATTTGGGAGAGGAAAACATCAAGCAGAGACTCCACACTTCTGCTGTAGCTTCACAAGTTTGGAAAATACAACCTGCTATGCCCCAACACACCTTCCCCCCCAGCTGGGATGAGCTCAGGGTGACTCAGGTCCTGGCACATCCAAAGGGTACACAGTGTCCTGGCTGTGCCTGGACACACCAAACCAGGGGTACCAGCTAGGACAGGGACATCTGTGGTTCTGGGAGGTTGTGTGCACTGGGAAAGCTGAGTTGTTTGACTCAAACAGCAATGAGATGGCAGTAATTTCACTTACTTGCTGCTCCAGTCTAAATTATAATAATAATGCAAAAGAAACAGCCATCAGCCACTCCCTGAAATAACCAATCATTTCCACCATCCTACTTGTCTCTCAAAAATAAAATTTCTTTACCATAGCAAACTGGAAGCTTTACAGCTCCTGAAGGAAGTCTTGCATCACGCTCTGAGACCTTTAGAAAAGCACTGGCAGCAAAATAAATTATTTACAGCACTATTTCTGACAATACAATCTCCATAAATGATACAAGATTGAAGGGTTTAAAAATGAGTGCCTGTGGCACAGGGCCCAAGTATGTGTCTAATAGAAATATTGATTAACTCAATTTCTACAGACTCTGTAAACAGTCTGATGAGTAAGGAAACTGCAAGAATCATTTTTTTTTCCCTTTGCTGTCAAGTAGGACAGAGCAATCACTTCACCCATTCACACTAAGCCAAATTAAAGCAGTTTTGGCTATCTACAGAATTCCTTTCTCTTTAAAACAATCCAATCTCCATGTTGTTTACCTGATTCTAATTCATGACTTCTTTAATTTCCCCAGAACAACTCAGTCAGTCGAGGCTTCTGGCTTCCAGCAAGGTTCCTGCTGTTTACTTAGGGTTTTCCAGCTGGGCTGAAGGATATGCAAAGAGGTCTGAGGACTTGCTGGAGGTCACACAGAGAGGAAAGTCACTTGGCTCCTCCAGCATAATCACGCTGCACTTTTATAGCTCCCAGGACTTTGCTCTAAGCACCAAGCTAACCTTCTCCTCAGAAAACACTAAATCTGTTCTCAACATTTCAGACATTCCCAGTGTCTTAGGAAAAGGCACTTCCCTCCATCAGGAGTTTGAAGCTACTCTGCTAAAGGGCACGGTGAAAATCTGAAGGCTCCCAGTTAGGGAAGTGCTCCCAGTTAGGAAATGAACTGGGAACTGCTAAACATGCAGGTTTTCCTTTTCCATGGAGGAATTTTCAAAGGTATTTCGGCAGGCAGTGTAAAAGAAAGGAAACTTAAGGGGATGTTTAAATAGAGTCTGCCTAAATATTTTGTTTCAGGGAACTATTTTCATTTTGGCTAGAATTTATAGGGTAAAACATCCCAGGCAATCCACAAGGGCTGTCAGGCTTCAATTAATCCAATCTGGACTTCCCCCATGGCCAAGGACAATCCAATGCACTTCCCAATGCCACAGTTTTTGCAGAGCTCCAAAGAAGATAAGGAATGTTCCCTCAGGTCTTCCCACCCCAATCATTCCACCAGGACAAACTGCTCTGCTAAACAAGGCTCAGGAGCCCTATTTTTCAGCTTGACTGCAGGACTTGTGATTTGTGTTTTCCCAGAGCAGCACAGGGGACATTGGTACCACTTGGATTTACCTCCCCTGTGCCACTGCAAATATGCTTGACAGAAGCAAAACCCTTTGGAACTTCAACATGACAAAAGCAAGGGCTGTAAACTTCCATTTAAACACAGCACTGACAGTATGAGAGATTAACAGTGATATTTTGGAGAAAAGGCAGTTTTCTGCTAGCAATTCAACACCCACTCCCATTTGTTGGGGCACAAGCACTTCCATACATCCTCCAAGAACCACAGGGCCCTCCAGCAAACTGCTGTCCCACTTGTCACCCCAGCAGGCCTCCTGCCCTTCTCTACTTCTGTCATGCAAAAACCCACTCCTTTTCACTTCCAAGCTCTTCAAATTCATGCCTTCGTGTTCCTCAGCTCCTTTTCCCTCCCAGAGTAATTCAAACAATTTTAATTCTGAGATCTGATCTGCCAGCTCAGCTCTTCCAACACCTTTTGCCTCCAGTGTTGCTCCTCAGCCCTTTTTATTTGCTTCTCCATTGCACTAATATGGCATCAGCTTTTATTTCTCAGTTTATGCTTCTTTAAACTTTCCTCTTCTTTTATGTTTTCACGTTTTATTTGCTTTATTTCCTCCCAGTGTTACTCACTCTACCCTTCTTTAATCTCCAATTAAACCTTAATGATGTCTCCTACCAACAGGTGTTCTCAGGCTGACCAACACACCTTAGAAGAAAACCCAAAGTTTCTCCTGTTAGATATTTTACTATAATCCAAAAGTCACATGAGCCATTATCTGACACTCTGTCCTGCATTATGGCTTTTTTCTGGTAACCAGAAACCTTTGGAAAAGGTTCCTCTACCCCTAACAAGGATAAACATCTTCACATGGTGAGTCTGCCCAGGTCTAAAGCTTGGCAAGCCAACAAAGGTATAGTAGCTGTTTTCTATCCCATAAATACCATTTGATGCTTCAGCCAGGTGGTTTTCCACCTCTCCTGCTCCATGAGCTCTATGTTGCTGGGACAGCAATGCTGGCTGCCAGGTTTAGCACACCTGGGACACAGCAGGCACAGGACCAGAGACTCTCCTGGGTGCCAGCCCCTCCTGTCACATCATTCCTGGTGTGCCATGGGAGGCTCAGACCCACAGCCAGTCTATAGCCTTCAAGTAAACACTGAATTGTGCCTCACTTCTGGCTCTACCATGAAGCTTCTGGGGTTACCACGGTTCTCCAGCCTGACCATGAACCAGGCAGGACAGGGGGTGGGGATGGAGAGGCCAAGTTATGCCAGGAATGAGCCTGGGGAATGCAGCAGAGGTCACATTGCAGAGCTGGTACCAACACATGCTGCTCCTTCCAGCCTCCTGCTTGCTGAAACTCCTGCTTGGAGGGCTCTCCCAAAGCCTGGGAAATGCTCAGTGGGCGATGACCTGCACCCACTGCATCTTCATCCTGCTTAGCATATGCCAAATACAATCAGATGCATTAAATCAAGTCTTTGCTCTACCCAGTGCATGATGTGATTGGCAGAACAACTTTTTTCTCTTCCCCCCTCCCTCTAATTCTGCTGATCATATGTAATTCCCTTCATCCTTTTAGCCTTAGCCAAATATTTATGTCAAGCTAGGAAAAAAATGCCAGGCACAGAGCAGAGGGCAGAGGGAAAGCAATCTAGAAAAGGCTTATAAACCCAATTTCAGCACACAAAGCACTTCTTCTGCTCAGCCATACTCAGATTAACAACACAGTCACTCCGCTGGCCGCTCCTTTTTTTAATTAACCTTCAACAGGTTTGTCAGCTCAAGACCAGGCTATTAGGTAATCAATACAAAACCAGGCAGTAATTCCATAATCACAACACAAATGTTTTACTGGGTTAGGATAAAACCTCAATGGCTTGTTAGATGCAGCAGCTACCTACTGGGGGAGAAGGGGGAGGCAGATGAACCCTAAAGCACTAATGATGCCACGTACTCCCAGGTACTCGTGCAGATCAGCTTGAACTGCATTCAATTTTTCAGTCACATTGCTGCTCCCAGGCAGGGATCTAGCACGTACATCTTTTCTACCACTTCCTCAGTTCTGCTTGAATGGGAAAATTCATTATTCATTTAATTTTAAGCTGTAACAGCCAAAGGGCCCAATCAGCAGCAGAGTGCCCCAGCGCTGTGTTAAGGCAGCTGAGGAATCAGTGCTGCAGTTGTGGGGTTAAGAGGATGCCATGGTTTTCTTAAGGGATTGGAAAGCAGAAACAAAGCCATAAATTATTTGCTAATTGCTTAGCAGTCAACAAAGGCAGAAAACGACCTGCTGGGTCCCAGCTCTTCCAAAGGCACATGTGAATAAACAGGGCTGCTGGAAGTCTAACAAACTGACAGCCCATCCCAGGGAACACCAAGAGGAATGTTTGCCTCAACACTGCCTTTCAGCAAGACTGGAATCAAAGAAAAAACAAAACCCAACACGTATGATAAGAAAGATTCCTGGTGGTTCTGGCCCAGTGATTATTTCCTACGTAATGGGGAAAGTTTGGAAACATCCCACTATGCCGTTTTCCTGGAATCCTTTCAAAAACTGAAAAAAAAACCCCAAATGGCTGTAGTTCAAACAGCAAACAAGGCCCCAAACCAGTGACTAAAGCAAACATTATGGATCCCCAGGAAAACAAAGCACATTTCCTCACATTTTCTGTGCTATGAATGAAGAGATAATGGCAGTCTGTGCAGATATCTGGAATTAGCCTGGAGGATGGGATAGCACAGGAGAGTGGGATAACTATTACAAGGTAAAATAATCAACTTGCTTTTAGCATGGAGTCAAACAAAGGAGCAGAAAGGAGAGCTCCAGCTGCGTATCTCAGCAGGGACTGGCCTGGGCAACATGACACCCTCAGATTTGATGACTTTGAAACTGATCCATGAGCAGTGTTAGGTTTGCAGGGCATCATGCCAGCTTGCATTTTCTCAAGTGACTTGAGATTCAAAGACACAGGAAGATCACGACCAGATGGGAATGGCAAGAAGACCAGTCCAAAGAAGTCAGTTACCAGTAAGAAAAGATGAACTGACCTCCTTTCTAGAGAAGACCACACTTTAAAACTTTAAACTATGGTAGTTATCAAGATCCTACCAGAAGACACGATGTGCTGAAAAAATGATGCTCTCTTCTCAAGAAAGAATCCCATAAATACTGTTCCTAAAAAGCCACCCAGCCCAGGGTGCTCCTTTACTGTACATCAGCTCTCCCTAGAGGCAACTGCCTGCATGGAAAGGACTTCACCTTGGCAGAACTTATCCGTGCAAGGGAAAGGCAGTACCCTGTGTATAAAGGGTATGGGGTTTAATACAAGTTAATACTGTTTATCTGAACCAGGCCAACAGAGGTAACTGTGGAATATAATGAGATTGTGATGGAAAAAAAAAAACACACCAAAACCACACAGCCTGAACTTTTAAGCCACAAAACACTAAGGCAACAATTCATCAGTTGCTTTTTCTCAAACTGGGAGGAGGGAGAAAAAGATGTATCTACTGAAATCCAAGCTAAAGCACAGGGCAGGTATTTCTCAGATGCATGGGAATAAAACAAAGTGCAAGGCATTATTAATGTTTATCATGCAGGTCTGTTACCAGACAGTTTATCACCATTTGGTTTCAGCAACCTCAAAACTCATGCCTAAATTTATTGTTTTCCTGAAAACAAAAAACCAGGGTGCACAGCCTGGGGGAACCTCACTGGGCTAAGCTGGGCCATTACTCCAGCAACCCTAAGTTCTCAGGCTGGCACACTGCTGATTTACACCCCCAAAGCCCCCAGAATGGCTCCACTTGAGCTGTAATGCATAACCCCTTTCATTAGTCACGTTGACAAATCAGAAATAACTCAAGGTATCTTAATTACAAAGCCTGAAATTCACTTTCACAGCTCACCAGGAGTGGTGGGAAGGGAATCAATCCTTCAAGGAAAAGGACTGAGCTGATTAAAGTCGTTAGGGATGGTAAAGAGGCTGCAAATACTGGTTTTTAAGTCGATAAAAAAGGCTTTAATGAACCATTCCTAAGATGAAGGGGGTTTTCTACAATGTTATTTTATTTACAAGGTGCTTGTTGTCCCGTAACATAAAAAGTTCATCCTGAATTTCCCCATTAGCACCACAACTCCTAGAACTCCCCAAACCCATAATAATCCGAGTTACTAAACCAACAGTCACAATCCATTTAAATGCTCCCTGAACAATAACCCTATTGAAGGCAGGTCAGGGAGGGGGACTCTGTTGACCCCAAGCAGCCCTGGCTCCATTTGGCCTGAAATGGAGAGGTCTGGCACAAAAAGGTGTTTTGTCCAGGAGGCAGAGGAACACCCTCCCCAGCACACCCCTCCCCATGGAACATGGGGGCTTTCAGACATTCCCAAGGTGAAATAGCAGCAGAAAAACCTCCCTGGAGCAAAGCAGGGATTCCACCTGCTGTAAAACTCATTTTAGCTTCCAAGAGAGGCTTTTCAACCTCATTTCCAGCTTCTGGAAGGTGCTCCTCTCCATCTCCCTCCCTAATTGATGAGGAGAACAAACCATCAGGATGGTGGAGGAAGGCTCTGCTCTTTTCCTCTCCAGGAGCAATGTAATGACATGATGGCAAAGTGTTTTCTATCAGTTCCCCAGACCTCGAGAGCTGACCCTGCACCATTCATCAGGAGGAGAATGGACCAGGAGAACAATCAGAAATCCATTAGCAAAGCTGCTGCTCCCCCCTCCTGATCAAATGTCAGAGCACTGAATGCCTTCTGCCTTGGGAGGAGGAAAGGATGGGGGAATTGCTTCAATATTCTTCCAGTTTTTAGCTTTTATTAGCATGAGGGCAAACATTTGCAATTTACACTGTCCCTTTGCTCAAATCCAGGCCATAAGCTTCCAGGATAATTAAAATAAAGGCCTGCTCTAGTGCCACCAATGCACCTCACAAGGAAAGGAGAAGTGGGGGGAGAAGTTAGAAATAGAGACAGAGGTAGGGATGCTTGCTGGTTGTGTTTAATGCTGTAACTGCCTGTCTTCAGAAGCCAGGGCTCAACTGTGAAATACTCCAAATTTCCAAGAAAATAGCAAGAATTACCAACACTGCTATTTACTAGCAGGGGAGTGACCCCCTAAGAATACATTAGCTCATCATCAGTATTTCATCCTGCTCTTCTGCAAAGCTCCAGGCTCATTCCTGCTCTAAGTAACACTTTGTTGTCCATTTAGCAGAAGCATGAGAGAGATTCAAAGCCAATCTGCTGGTTCAAAACCTGTCCCCTCTCCCAGAAAGATGATGAGGCCATTGAAAAAGCAATGCAAATCACCAGGTTCATATATACATTTGGACATTAAAAACCAATATCTGTACCAGCCCTCTCCAGTGTTGGTTACAACGTGTCTGAAAGCTGTTATCTGAGCTATTACCTGGCACAGACAGTAAAATAAAATATTCTGGGTTTATTAGCAGCATATCACATATTGAAATGATTTGTGCAGATTTGCTGCATCATGTACTGTGGATGTTTACTGAAGGATTTAACACGAGAAAGTTGCACATCTACCAGGAGGAAGGGAAAAATAATTTGAGAGTTGTGAATTCTCCAGTGCAAATATTTCCAACTGCAAGCTGACTCTCATTATCTTTCATCTGCCAAAAACCCAAATTAAAACATCAGTCAAATGCAGTGATCCAGGTAAAAGTCTTAAACTGTGCCTTCGGTTCGGTAGCAGCAATTATTGATTCATTGTTCTCATCTCCTTGAGCTCCTCAAATAAGACCAGAAATTACTACAGAAAAAAAACCCCAAAAACCAAACAAAACAACACAAAATCTCAACAAAACCCTGTCATCCACAATACCCAAATGACATTTGAATCCTGATATTTTTCCTTCTCAAACAGCTAGAAGTGGAATGAAATTAAGGTTGTCACCATCTCCAGTATGAAATGCTAACCATGCCAAACTCTTACTGTACATATTTACTTGTCCTTTTTATCCTGTTTTTTCCAATAAGGCAGACTGAACCTTTGAAGTGTGCTGAAACAAAGTGGCAGTACATAAAGGCTGAGACAGACTTACTGTGACACTGGGACATGTGTAGAGTGTTTGTTTCAAGCTGGTGTGCCCAGTAACCACAATTTACATACAGGAGTAGACTGGTGGGACAGGAGCTGGTGCAATCTTCCAGCTCTGTTTATTTTCCAAGGGTGAGGAAGCACACATCCAGCTAAGCATCCTCACAAACTGTTAGAAGAGGAAGCAAATCCACACAAATCCCACTGAGTTTCCTCCTCCTGCACAGCTCATGGATGCACCTGGATGTCAGAACGTTGTCAGCAGTGGGAAGGACAGGAGCTGGTGGCAAAACTCTTCATCCACTCCATTGTGCAGCTTGTCCTGGGGCTTTACCAGTCAAGATCTTCTCAGCAAATGGCTTTGCAATGATACCTGCTCAATTTTCTTTCAGAAAAATCCCATTAGGTCTATTTGGAGGCTCTCATGCTCCAAGAGAGAATCTTCTTTAGAAGAGAAGTTAGGAGCTGATGGAGGGAGGGGTAATTTGCTTACTGGTCACAGGTCTCCTGGCAGAGATCAGCCACCACCAGCGTGTGATGAGATGAGAAGAGCTCTGAGTGATATCCCAGTTCCTAGGAGCAGATGTCCTCACTGCCACCTCCAAACACAGCCATCAGCCCTGCTGAACACCTGGGCAGGTGGGGAAGGGGCAGGACACCCTGAAACCCCCCTTCTCTCCCTAAAAACCCCCCAGCCCTTCCACCAGGCATGACAGCTGAGTTCTCACTGTCACTGCCTGCCCATCTTCTCAACTGGGGGACTCTCCTGCCCGGGGTTTTCACACCAGCACATTTTTCAAGTGTCACATTCACGTGAGCAAGTCGGGGGGGGGGATAAGAACAAATTAGTTGAGCGTCTTCAATGAAGTTATTTCATTTGTTTTTGCTCCTGTTCATTTATTCCAATCTGCTGCACCTTCCCTTGGAGAGGTTATTAAATGCTTTGCTAATGGCTGCCAGCACTCATTTAATTCTTCTTAATGAATGTATGAGTGAGTAGCGGAAGCTATTAGCAAGGGCTAAAGAAAGGGCGGGGAGGAATTTCCTAAAATTTATTGCCACAGGCTGCTGCTTGAAGATAAAATAAATGGTAATTGCTTGAAATGGGGAAAAGGAGGATGATAAAACATCCCTAGACATAAGCAAAAAATAAAATTAAAATAAAATAAAATAAAATAAAATAAACCCACGTGCTCTGAACCAAAATCTCGACACCTAAAAGGTCACAAAAGCCAAAGCAAGTTCCTCCCAGATTTTAGCTTTTTCTAATCCTTAAAGTGTTTTCTTTGAACATGGATGCTGAGATGAACTCAATCGCAGCTGGAAAGATTATTTTACAATACTAGAAAGACAACTGTCCATATATATATATATATATAAACATTAAATCAGACAGTGCCTTACAAAAATATTATTTGCAAGAGAGGGACAACATGGAAAAATAACAAGGACAAAGCTTCTGGAGTACTGAATCCAGCAATACAATCTTTATCCTAAAGTCCAGGTTTTACAGTATGAAGGAGACACATATCCTGCTACAATTATGTTTCCTCTTTCCCATTGCTTTTTTGGCCAGGGTTGATGGAAGAAGGAAGATTGCTGAGAGGTGGACGTGTGCATTGTTTCTTCAGTTTCATCTACTGCTTGTTAAAAGAATAAAAACCAGGAGGCTGAACAAGAAAGAAGGTGTCTGAGCTGGAAATCATGTGTCAGTGCTGCAATCACCACCTGCCTCCCAGCAAGCTCCAGGTCAGACCTCAACAGCTGATGAGAACACAGGGAAAAAAATCAAACAACTTTCCCACCTAATCCTAATCTAAAAGGAAAACCCAGGTTTTCAGCACAAAGCTTTTCATTACCACCCACAACAGTCTTCTCTCCACCACCAGAGACACTGTGATCAACCTCTTCAAGAAAAGCAAGTTTCCCCAAAGCAGGTTTGAGGTTTGGTTTCTCCTCCATCAGGCAACATTTTGCACATTAGAGGCTGCCAAAGCACTGCCTAAAAATCCAGATAACTCACAAGTTACACCAACTTGCATGTTTAACCAAAGCAGCAGCAACCTGAGATTGCAACCCTTGTGCTGAGGAGTTAAAGGTCTGGGCCACCCCAAGGTGCCACTGGGGTTTCAGGTAGAGCTGCCCCAATAGGCATCAACTTCCCAAAGAGCAGCAGGAAGGAACAACTACAGAGAACTTCAGAGAGATGATGTCAAACCTGAGTGGGCGAGACATCCATTTCCCTTTCTATAAAGGAGCAGGAAGAAAGGAGGAGTATTTTCAATAGCAAGCTAATATATCCAAGAGCTTAAATGTTGACCCAAGAAGAAAAACAAGATTAGGTTTGATCTTTTCTGCTGCTTAGGGCAGACAAAGCCCCTCTCAGAAAACCACCATTTTGCATGCCAGCTTTGACCATCTTAAAACCAGAATAAAAAAAAAAAAAAAAAGAGGATAAAAAGCAATTTTTTTTTTTTTAATCCTTGGCAGGTCACCTGCAAGTGCAGGCCAAAAGCTTTTCGAGCAGGCAGTAAGAAATTATGATTTTCTTTTCTAAACAAGGATTTCAGTTCCATCAGCTCAACAGGAGGATATTCATAGTCTGAGAAACACAGAGCAATCAGCCAACCTGCATGAGCATCCAACTTGAAGATGGGCAGTAGCTTCTTCAAGAGGAAAAGCAACCATTTGGTAGAGACAAAAAAAAACCCAAAACAAAACAAAATTAATACAAGGAGAAAACAAACAAAACAGCTTTAGCACACTGGAAGACAAAGGTGAAATTTCAGGGGATACTTGACACAACTTTGCAGAGGACAAGGGCTTAGAAAATTTTTTATTGTAGTGCATATTTGTATCCATTTAAAATAAATCAGAATTTCTGTGCAAGTCAGGAATGCACCCTACAATTACCTTCTCAATGTATTTCTCTTAAAATAAGACCTTCCTCTCTAAAGAAGGCTGCAGAGGTCTCAGGAGCTCACTCTTTATCATGCTGCACAAACAGGTACCTCCACACCAGCTGGCTACAGACACATCAAACAAGGATAAAAAGAACTCAAATCAAAGTGTGATTGTGTAAGACTTGTAAAAAGGTCTCCAAAGCAGAAGAGAGCACCTTTACTTGCATGGGGTTAGTTCTACTTCTAAAATTTTTACAAGTAGTACATTTTTAAAATTCAGCTGCTAGCAATTCCAATTTGAGAAATCATAAAAAGTACTATATTAATAATTGAAACAAAATGCCTGTCTGATTCACTCCAGTCCTCAGTCCCCCTCCCCAGAGGCCTTGTTTTGCCTTAGGGGAGCATTTCACAAGCAGCACATCAACTTTCTGAAACACAACTTCAGCAGATGAAAGCCTCCTAAAACCACGGCAGAGCTGCCATCCTTCTGAGCCTGGAACTGAAAACCAGTGACATCCACAGAGGTGTTTAAATTAATTTCAAGGTGGAAGGGCTGAAACATTTCAGCCTAACCAAGCACTTCTGAAAGAACTATGCTGGGTGATACCTGATGTGGCTCACCAGCAATCTCCCATTTCAACCTCTCTTTCTCAGTGGGCAGACAGCATCCCAGCATCACTGCTTTGACTCACGAAGACCAAGGTGATGAGGCAGCCCCAATATTGGGTGACTCCAGGCTATTTGGTAGCTGTGTCTCCTCCCAGGAGCTGCAGATCATCAGGTTCTGAAGTCCAGTTAAAGCCCAGCACTTCCCAGTTTGGAAATGCTGCAAATGAGGGGGATGGCTGAGCTGGAGAGCATCTGCTCCATTGGTGTCTGCATCTTTCACCTTCATGTTTTTAATGCCTGTGTAGTTGTGCAGGACTAAGTGATGTGACCATGGCCAATACACTGAAACATTCACTTTTCTAGGGAAAAGGAACCTAAGTTATCAAATTAGAACATAAACACCTCACTGGTTTTGTGCTACTTACTCCAGTGAGCAGAAGGAAAATATTTCCAGTTAACATTTCACAGTTCTTTGGATCCTTATCTGACATTAATGCAGCAATGATTGCTATTCTCATTTAATGTTCTTCAAATCCTGTTTTTACCCACGATTACAAAGCCAGACTACTGCTCACTGAGGCTCACAATTACTCTCAGAGGAGGTTTGCTTATCAACACTGCAGCAGTTCATCAACGAAACCATGCAGTACTTCGGCTTTGCAGCACCCAAAATGACTCTATGACCATTTAAAGCTTGTTATTTGCCTCCAAAACAGTCCAACTTTTATTATTCTAATTCCATCTTCTGCTTGGCTCAAAATACTACCTGCTTATTTAAAGAGATGCTACTAGTAGGGTGCATTTTGTTAACTAGAAATAGCCTTTAGGATGTGGCCCTCTCCAGTTCCATTGCTGCAGCAGCTCCAGAATAAACTCCTAGAAGATGTTTGCAGGCTGCACTTAGTGAGAAATAAAAAAGAAAGCATGGATCTGCTGGTGTGCCTGTCATTATACAAAGCCTTGCTGTTCATCTACTCTCTAGCAAGAGCAAGGTAAAAAAACATCATTTTTCCAGTGAGGCCCAATTAGATTGAGGTTTCCCCTACAGATTTATTTTTTTCCTAATGACATGGAATGTGAAGGGTTGAGCAACACTTCCACTGTCTTCTGTGATCACCTCATACCAATAATTATTACTTATTACCCAAAACATGATGGCAGCTTGACATACAAACCTCTGTGTGGGAAGCACTATTTAGCCAGAGCAGACAATCCCCAGAACCCAAAGAAATTGCAGCTTCTGTATGAGCACCAAAGCACCAAATGATGGGAATAGCTTCATCTTCCCTCCAGCTTATTTCCAGTAAGTGACATTTACTTTGTATTAAATAGCTGCACATTTGGATAGAAAAAAATGCACATAGCAAACACATTTAGTGCAACCCATCAATAGCCTTAAAATAAGTAAAGGTTTGATAGCAAAGAATTTTAAATGCATCTTCTTACCCATCAAGCTAAATATATTTAAGAAGAAATAACAGCTTGGCACTGATTCAGAGTTTTTCATCTGAGCTTTCCTAAGTTATTTGCAAACCTCAGGTATAGCCAGACAACAATAGCTCTAATAGCTGTTCCAGTAATTCTGGCTCAACAAGAAGGTACCTTTACAGTGAACATTATGTGTTGTCAGATTTACAGAGGATATGAAGAGAGCTTAGAGCTAACAAAAATAATAAAACCCATTCAAGCATACATATTTATAGCTTAAACTATTTTGCTAGATGCACTAAATCTTCATTATTCTAAAATTCTCCCACTCAGAAGAGATTTGAATAAAATAGAATACTGCTAGATTACAGCTTTGCTTTTGTTAGCATTGTGATGAATTCATAAAAGTTTTACTCCACAATTAGTTTTGTGATAGCAAATCTGACATTCAGATGACACCAACTGGGTAAAGAGCTGTAACAGGTTGAATATTGTTTGGAGTTATTCCCTAAGCATTCCTGCCAGGAAAAGCTCAAACATTTAGAAATCTCAGACACAATGCTACAAGAGGATCTGCAGAATCAATGTCTATACAGAGAGCACCACACAATTTAGTATTAAAAAATACATATATAATTTGCAAAAGTCAGTGTGGAGTAAGAGAAGAGGGTAGAGGAATGAGATGAAACGCAGAGGATAGCAATAGGAGAATAGAAAAACAACACTGAGAACTATTTCTGTTGTTTTAAAAAAAGAAGAAGGGGCTGGGATGGAGCCTGAGGAGGTGAGGGAGCAAGATCTTCCCATTAACAGCACAAGTAAACATCATCTACCAAACTCTTGTTCATCAGCAAGCAAGCTCAGGAAGATTATAGGCTCCCAAAGTAACTAAAAAGAGTTGACAGTCACTATTCCTGAAATTCACAGTTGTCACTTCTGACCCAGGACACTGCCATGAGCTTTTTGCTCATTTCCAGGACACTTCTTCCTGCAGGGAAGTTCCTTTAAGCAGAGCAAGTTATTAAAAAGCTTCAGAGAAGACACCTGGTGGCCAGCCCATCAAATGACAGTTTCAATTTCTCCAGGGTCATTATAAAGGTAGCACAAAAATGCCAGAAAACTGGCTGAGTTTACTGCATAACAGCCCTGCTAATAACCCTCTGTGGTCATGCCAGCAACTGAGACAACAGAGACCTCTGGAGCAGCCCTTCCCCAGTACATTAAACAAGACAGCAAGCAAAAAGCAGCCTTTGAAATTGGGCAGCTCCAGCACAAATGAAACAGCAAACATTTCCTGAAAGCCCCATTTCCTATTTAAAGTGTCCATGTCCTTGTCCATTCACACATTCAGCCTTTGGAAAAACAATGTTGTTTATTCCAGGAGCACATATCCCCCTAAAAATAAGCAGTGACAAAAAAAAAAAAATAATACTCAGTTAATTACACATACCAGGTGTGGGCTGGCAGCTGATCAGCTCCCTGGGCTCCCTGCAAAAACCTCAGAGCTGATGTGTTTGCATTGGTAGATTCTGGATGTAAGAAGAACTGAAATTTCCTCCTATACATTCCAAACCCCAGGCATTTAACAGGCAGTAGAATTCATAATTCAATATATTCTTCATTAAACAGTATTCCCCAGTCCCTCTCTGATGCAAATGTGGAGTGGCAACCACAACTGAATCAAATTTAGCATTTTACTGGTTTAGGAGCTGTAAGGAGAGACTGGACCAAAGCACTTCAAAGGACAAGACTCTAGAAAGGCAGACTGGAAAGGTGTATGAGAAAGTACTAAGTTGATAGGATAGGAATAAGGTAGAAACTGAAATCAGACTAAGAGATGAATGCACCAAAATGCCTTATAAAAGCAGCACTAATGGATAAGAACTTTCTCAGTGCAGGCAATGTCTTGGGATATCAATTCATTAATACACACACTGAAACCAAGGTCTTAATGATTAATAATCCATTCAGAAATTCTATTCATTAGGTAAAAACAGTGTGCAGAGACACCATAACATAAATCAGGCATTCTCTCCAGTCATGAAAGAATGATGGTCTTGCTTGTGTCTATGTAAATTAGCAGCACTCACTCAGGAGAGTAACAAGGATGAAATGCTGGGTAAAGAATAAAAAAAAACAGTCTAATTTCAACAGTACCTTCAGAAAGTACTTCAGGCAAAAAAATAAAGCTGGTATTCAGGACATGCCTGCTCCATCCTAACGAGATGTGTGGAAAGGGACTCCTGCCAGAGCATCACACACCATTGCAGCAGATTTGTATCAGATTTTGCCATCAGGGCTCAGCAACTTCCAGCCATCTCATGAAAAATTATGCTTAAATATCTAAGTGCAGAACTGGCCCTAAATGTGCAAATTTGAACAACAAAGTTGAAAACTAAGGAGAGATGTTGCCTTAAGCAGCTTTACTACCTAAAACTATCTGGCTCTTTAGTACCCTTTTTGTGCAAGATTTCTCTTGAAACTGAGTAAGTGGACACTCCAGTGGATACTCTACAGGCTGTTTAGATTCATATTCAATCAGTACAGAGCAGGCTCAGAGCTGACTGACAATAATCACTAAAACAAGGCAACAAGAGTCTTGCTTCTCCTGCAACTGCTCTGCCTGTTCCTGCAGCAATGGAATTCTGAGCTTCACACCAGACCTTTTTATAAGGAGACTTCTCACAAGAATGGCACAGTACATCTGAAATGACAAAAGACTGCTGGGTTGAAGACATTAAGACTCTTTATACAGCTATCAACAGGCATTACAGATCGAAGGCTGCCCCCTCCCCCTGCCAAAAAAAAAGAAAAAAAAAAAAAAAGGAAAAAAAGGAAAGCAAAGTCCATCTGCAACAATAACACCAGAAGGACAGTCATATTTAAAATGCTTCCTTCAGTCTGCACATATGTGAATCAATCAGAGCATTCTACACAGAGAGATGACATCTATGATGTACCAAACACCCACTCCCAGGCAGCAATGCAGGTTGGAAACTGTATGGTGGGGCTTGAGCACAGGGATGGAGCTCTGGGAAAGCTGGGGATGCTAAAATTCCCAACTGGGGATCAAGGCTTAAGGCAGCACAGGATGAACTGAACACTACTGGTACCAGCTGGATGTGAGGAGTTGGACTAACCACTGCAACCAGGCATTCAGCCAGGACGGTATCAGGGAACAGCATTCCCTCTCTGACACCCTGCCAAGACACATCTACCCGGTAAACACCCAGCAGGACTGCCCAGGACTGACAATACTCACCCATTTATTTCTGGTCTGTTTAAACAGAGCTCCTAGAAGCCCAGCTGGAAAGACAACCCTATTGTTCCAAGATACAACACAACACCATCCCCACCCTAAAACCACAATCAACAGGACAAGATCTTTCCAAGGCCATTGGCACCTTGCTGGGCCCTCAGCACTTGGCCCATCACAAGGATGAAACTCAGGTTCCCCCAGCTCTCCAGATTAGGGTTGTGTCACTTCCCCGTTTTCAAGGTTATAATTTCAGAGAATCACAGAATGGCCTATTGGAAGGGACCTTAAACTCTTCAATTTAAAATACTGTGAGCTTGTTGGGAGAGATGATCCTTAACAAGCAGTGCTCCGTATTCTTATGCCCTGCAGCTTTCTCTTCCCTCCCTGTGCTGATGATCTCACACAGCCTATTAAAGTTTATAAATAAGAATGCAGAACAAGCACAGTCTATTACAAAAGTCTGGCACATGAACAACTCCTACCTATTTGTCATGAAGAAGATGAATTGCTTAAATATACCAAGTTACCAAAGATCAGCCAGTGCCCACCACAGCTGCTTTTGCCCAGATCAGGATTAGCCTTTCCCCACCATCATATTCTACCTTGGTGCATGGAAAAGCACTTTAAACAATTTTTAAGTCTCTTTCCTAACATATTCCAACTTGAGATCAAGTTTTGTGGAAGAGCATCTTAGCAAAACCTACTGGTGTTTGGTATTTTGGAGCAGGAAAAGAAAAATCTAGTAAGAGTTTTGTATGATGAAAAGGGATTTAAGTCAGGTGGTAAACAAACCTGCATTTGATGTGCAGCAGATATCAGCATTAACCAGACCAATACCTGAGCACATCAAAGCTGGATTCAAAAGCAGTGATCCCAAAAAGCTGGGGATGAGTCTCTCTTAATAAAAATGGAAAGTAAAGTTTGGGAGCTGCTAAATTTTCAAGCTAACAATGAAGAAAGTTCTGTCAGTTTAGAACACAGACCTGAGCTCCAAATAATGGACTCCTTTTAAACCAGAATCAGGACTAGTAAAGCAGTTTCTTCCAAATCTCAGGTTCTGGAGTTGGTGAAGCAGAGAGGGAGTATAAAAATACCCTAAGGAACAATGGAAAGAGATAAATGTGGGGTTTGTAACTACATGGGTTTAAAAAAACAGAGTTCTAGTGTGGAAGGAACCTCATTTAAATTAATTTTCATGCATGGGCAACTGACTATCTAATAAATGTATATTGCATATAAAGAAGATCTATTGAGTTCACCTGTAGGATAAAGGATAATGAGTACAAAATCATACATTATTACTCAATCACAACCTGCTCTGGACCATCCAGCTAATACAAGCATATATCAAAGCCAAACAGGTATTGATAACATTTTACTCCCAACAAAAATTAAGTAACTTATTGGAATTATGCATTTTCCAACAGGGTATGAAAATGAACTGCATTTAATGAATATAATAAGCAGCAGTGTAACAGTCTATACTGTAGTATATACTCATATTTACTGGTCAACAGCTAATTGGAAGGGACCAATTATAAAGTAATTAACCCATTTTCACAATCTAGATAGTTGAAATACAAAATTTAACAAGATAAGTTATTAAACCTAAAGACTCTTAAAAATACACTTTTAATCAATAATAGAGGAAAAGATACTTCTAGGGTTTTTTGTCCAAGAGTGAATTTCATAGGGCTCATCTCCAACGGGCAGCTGGGGTAAGGTTGTGCTATGGGTCTGTTTTGTACAGTTATTTCCTAATTAAAGCACTAAAACTTTCAGCACTCTTGTAAGAAAATTAGTTCAGAACCAATATGAAAGAGGATGTAGTAAGCTGACTTCAGCTGTATTCAGCACTAATGTAGAGGAAAAATGGATCCAGATCCTGGAGTTCATCTGTCTTTACAGCAAGGTAAACAACTCATTTAAGCTCCCCTATCCCTTCCCTCCTGGAAGAAAAATTATCAGGAAGACCACATTTTATCACCACAAGAGATTAAGAAAAGAACATTCTTGTGTGAGTGCTTTATCAATCATATTCTAAATATAGTTAAAATAAAGCTCAAAGCTGAACAAGCACCAGTCCCTGGTAGTACAGAGGTGTAACAGATTCAAAAAGAAAGCTCCTTCTATTTCTACCAACTTTAAATCTTTATATTCCTTTGCAGGATGCCTCAAACACAAAACACTGAAAAAGACCAGGTTGATATCTACTACTGATCCATTACATCTAATGAGAAGCAGCACATAAGAAATTCTCCTACTCAAAACCTCTTCAGAAGGGTTCTTCTTCCTCCCAAATCATCCATTTGTCTGACTGCACCAGCAAAACTGGCACCAATGACACCAAACATGTACACCAAACTAGCATCAATTTGAAATGTAGCACTAGTTTGAAAGGTATGTATTTCATGATGTTATTTACCACAATTTTGCACAGTTAAAGCAAAAAAGAGACACTGAAATTCCCACCAACGTGCCCATGGAAAGATGGTCCCCAGTCACTGTCACTATTTACACAGCAAGGAGTACATTTAAAACTCAACCCTTGGGACTCATATCAGTGGAGAAACCACTGAGGATTTCACCTCTGGGAACACTGCTTGGCTGCTGATCACATCAGTCAATAGTGCAGTAAATGGAATTCAAAGCTGGAGACCAAACCCACCACTTTGTTAAAAAGTGACCCCAGCATCTCTTCTCCACCACAGCAACACAGGTCTAATGATTGGAATTCATTTTTTAAGCTTTTAGGTGACAATGTTGCTTGGAGCTACAGTATTTCCAAGATGCTTCAGGGAATCTGCTCATCATTCAGCACAGCAACACCTACCCCAGACAGCTGGAGAAGGTGTGGCATTCACTCCAGGTAACTCCAGCCAACATGAGATCAGAGTCGAGCCCTGGGGGGAATATGTCTTTCTTTTCAAAAGTTTGAGTTTTGCCAAGATTAATGTTCTGGAAAGGCACAAGATACACTAGAGTGTAAACTTAAAATTCCATTGACAAAGTCTTTCCCATTACCTGCCTGCTGACCAGTTGCATATTCCCCAAAAGCAGTCACTGGAGACTCATTTCTCAGCTGATGAAAGCACAGGGGAAGAGGCACACTTTGCCTTTATACTTTCCTCTCAATTTTAAGCTTGCAAGATGGAGTGATATGCATCAAATTGAAACCTGTAAAAACCCATCAAGGGCTCCTCTGCTGCCCAGGGTAACCACACCAGTGGGAACTCCAGCTTGTGAAACACCCTCAGTGGAAGCAGCAGCAACACAAAGAAAGAAGCCTAAAACTTGCCCAGAAATTATTTCACACACACACACCCCTTATTGCACTCCTCAGTGAACTCATAGCAAAATTTAGAGCCTTTCTGCATTCGTCTCACAGAACACTGTTCACCAGCAGAGCTGATTTCTGCCCAGTCACCTCCTTGCTTTTCAGAAGCCTCTGGATGCAGAGCTTTGAGTGCTACAGAAAGTGCAAGGACCAAGAAACTGAATTACTACCCTCCAAGCTCCTTTGCCTTCCCCTGTTAGCAGCTGGGAATATTCCCTACCCCTTCCAGCTCAGACTCAACACTAATGAAGCAATTAATATCTTCAGTGCTCTAAAAACCACTGCTAAGTGTCTGCTGAACTTAGCAGGTTGTGGTCCCACTGAAACAGGGTCATGAAGAAGCTTTACAAAAACACAACCATGCCAGGAGAGTCACTGCCAACTCCTCTTCTGGTTGTTGCTGTTTTATCATGGGTTTTAATATACAAGAACTTCAAACAAGTACCTCCAAGAGCTCAACTATTTCTAGGTCTTTGCCTGGAGCAGCCCACCCTAGAATTTCTTCAGCATTTCTTAGTTATGAAATAAAGAAACATGACCTCCCGGGGATAAATGAGGTCCCAGAGTGTGACAGAGAAACCAGACACAGTGTTTGGAACAGCTCAGAGAAAACTGTGTAATGAAAGTACTGAGGGACAAATGTGCAAAAATTTAAGCCCTAAAAGAGTGGTAATCTGTTTTTATGAGCTACAGCCTGTGGCACCATATCTGAGTAGTACCTCTGAAAACATTAAATACTATTCTGTCCATAAATTACAAAGTATATCAGACTATATATTTCAAAGACAAATTACCAAACTAAGAAAAAAAAAAAAAAAAAGAGGGAAATTAAGACCTCACCAAAATGAACTTTGTTTCCTTTGTATCTTTTCAGATATTTTAAGCTGTCATTTTTCTGGACAGGCTGAGCAACAAACAAGGGTGGTGCAGCCCTTGCTGTCTGTACTTTGAAGAATCATTCCATACACCCAAAGGAAGGAACTTTTCCTCATGTGGAGAAGCGAGGCTGATCTTTTGCAGTTTTCTTAACAGATGTCCTGGCCTTGATGTCCCCTTTCAAGTTTATTCTTTTCTAAATCAAGACACTGAGGTCTCTTGTGGACATATGGTGTATGGACATTAGAGATGCTATTTTTCTTTGCAAATGTGCTAGGATCTTCTGACCTCAGGTCATAGTGGCAAGAAGTTACCATCTGCCTATTCCTGTTGGATGATCAAAAAGGAGTGTTTCTGGCTCTTCTGCTACATCAAACCACCAAAGGCAGTTACAACACTATACTTGCTAGCAGTTGGGGCTTTTGCTGTATCTCAGCTGACCTTGAAACTCGTCCAAAGTAGTAAAAGCAGCAACCAAACTGGGGGTGGAGGCAGTGAGTCAATAACAGGACTGAAAGGGTGGCTTGTATAACTCCAGCAGCAGGTTTATCATCAGAGGGCCAAATTAGCCCTTCCATTCTCTAATCTTCCCTTAATCACCTTTAATTTCCTCGGTGCACAAGCACTGATTGGGAAAATAAATAACACTGGTGCAACTCAAAACAGTGTCTCAGCCCAGCAGTACATAACACAGGACCTGTCTGGGTTTTGCTGAACACTGCACAGGATTTCTTGGGCCCTTCTGGAAATAGAGAACAAGTCTGAAAGCAAAGAGCAGTTGAAACAAAACTGAGCCCAAACTTCTCCACTAACCAGATTGTGTTCTCAGACCCAGCAAATACTTCATTTTTTTGTTAGACAAAGCTTAGGGATGCAGTTTGGTTTTATTCACAGATAAACTTCCTCAAGAGGACAAAACTGTTGAAGAAGTTTTCACAAAACCTCAGTCTCCAGCCTAAGATAGGCAACAGGCAGCAGTTCTAACATTCTCAAAGAATATTAGAATTAAAAAAGCACTGTGCAAAAGCAAGAATTACTCCAAAACATTTCAGTAAAACAATGCATTTTCCTGTCTCATTTTTAGAGATGCCTTCAGTTTACCATTTCTTTGGTCATTTGTTTTTTTACAGGAAAAAGAAAAAAAGCAACATTTGAAACAGTCACTCAACCTCCCACTAAGTACTACTGAGCTTTTCATCTGGCTTCTTTCCTGAAATTCTCAGTCCCCTCTTAATTTGCAGAAGGCCAGCAAGTGACAGGGGCACTGTGTCCCTAAACTTGGCCAGTGTTAGCATCTAGTGCCTAAATCAGTCATAACAGGAGATGAAGGCTCAACAGGCTATGAGAAACAAATAACCAAAAGTGCTACAAATGCACTAAGCAAATTAACAAGAAACTTTTCTCCCAACAGGTTTTTACAACAGCAGCATCCACAAACTTTCCAAAAGTAATATCTTTTTTCTCCAAGCAGCAGAGTCCCTTCTGTAAAGATAATTAATTAACTCTTATCCCTGACCACAGTATCACCTTCAGCTGTGGTTGGTGTATACCTAGGAAACAGAAAACTTGAAATGAATGTAACACTTTCCCAGTCTGTAAACCAGAACACACCTAAAACAAAAACGAGAAACTTGTACAAAGTTAACAAGTCACTTCCTTGCATTTCATGTTTAGCCTTACAATAACCTCCTCCCAGGCTTGAAGCAATCTGGCTCAAGTATTTTCTTAATAGACAATCACAATAGGAATAAGCAAGAAGTTTTCTTAATAAGCAAGAAGATTTGCATTAAGAAACAAGTAACAGAAAACAAAACACTTCTGTAAAGCAGAATATGTCTGCACCGTGCCCTTGAATAAATCCATATTGCACCTATTTTGGCAAATAAAAAGCAAACCAGAAGAATTACCAATAAAAACCTCTTACCATGTTCAACGAAGACATTACAGGGTGGGCCCCCATGCCTTGATGACTCCTTCTTCCCTGCTCCTTTGATAAAGTGCAGGGCAGGCAGACTTGGCCTCCTTTGGTCCCCAAGAACTTTTCCAGGCTGCTGCCCCATAAAGTAACTATGGGCAGCCTTTCCCAGGACGAGAAGTTTTCGAAGTCTGTGATCCCTGATCTTCCAGGCTGGGAAGGTGCTTGGAAGGAGAAGGTTGCTTTAGGTGGTTGTACTCACTGCGTGATAAAGTCACTTGAGGCGGTAATTAAGACAAGCACAGGTTCCTTCAATGATTCTGAAGATGGAAACAAGGCTCCTTTAGGTCACTTAATGCCAAAATTTAAAAAATAAAAATTAAGAAAAAAAAAATAATTAAAAGTTCCAACTGCTTTTAGCAATGACCAAACATTACCAAAGTTTCAGGTTGCCATATGCAGTGTGTCTTCCACCAGCTGAAGGAGAATCAGTTCATCTCAACAAACCCAGAAACCACATGCAGGCTCACCCAGGGCAGGAAAAAGCCATTCCCACTGCAACCAGTGTCAAGGTTTCCTTTTTTTTCCTCCTCCTTTTCTTTTGCATAGCATTGAGTTAGCAAAGGCCAAAGAGCCACGTATTTGGCTTCAAGTACCGCTGAAGTCTAGCAGGATCAACTCGGCTGGAACCATGTCAGCTGCAAGGCCAAGCAGGGGCAGCTCGGGGCCTGGCCGGCTCCACACGCTCCTCGGGGTGAAGGAAAGGGACGGGAAAGGACAGGAGGAGGGGACCCAAGGTCCGGTCCGGTCCGGTCTCACGCTTCACCTTCTTCCATCGCCATCCTGGGGCCACCCGCACCGCCGCTACCTCTCCCCAGCAGCGGCCGAGGCCAAGGGGGCCAGCGGGGCCATGCTGGCTTCGAAACAAGGCAGGGACCGCCGGGCCGGAGCAGGTGGCCGCCCTCCCGGCCTGCTGCCCGCCTCAGACGGAACCGGGTACCAAGGCCGGGGTGCGAAGCCGGGGTTGAACTCCAGGAGGTCGGTTCCTGCAGAGCAGCCAGAAGAGGTCAAACGGGGGGGATCGGACCGGCCGCATCCCCGCGGGTGAAGCCGGAGGAGGGGAAGGCCCGGGCGGGCAGCGGCTGCGGGGCCGAACCCAGCCCGGCCGCGGCGGGACGCGCGGAGGGGGCCGGGCGGGGGGGGGCGGCCGCACGCCTGGAGGGGGCCCCGGCAGAAGGAAGGGGACGAAGGGCAGCAGGGCAAGGGGTACCCTGGAGGCTGCCGGCGGGGGCACCGAAAAGAGACTGGAGGGGGGGCGGCTGCAGGCGGCCAGGGAGCTCCCGGAACCCCCGGCGCGGCGCAGCCCCGTCCTCAGCCGGCGGGGCGGGCGGGCACATCCCCTTCCGGCCCCTCCTACTCCGCCGCTCCCGCCTCCCGCCCGGCCCGGCGGCTGCCCCGCTCCCGGCCTCATGACGGGAACCTGCCCCGGGGGAAATGGGGCGGTGTGGGGCAACCGGGACGATGGGGTCGGTGAGGAGGAGGCTCCTGTGGAGATGGAGGGGAAAGCTCTGAGGAGAGGGGGGAGCAGAGCAGGGAGTGTGGGGGGGACGGACCGTGAGGAGAATGGGGGTGAAGGAGTCTGTGAGGGAACTCCTGGGGGACATGAAGGTGTCTCCAGGGTGAAGGCAGGAGGGAAATGAAGGGAACATGAGGTGGATGGAGAGGGCAAGGAGAGATGTTGGAGGGAAGCCATGGAAGGAGTGGGATGAATGGGAAGATGGTGGAAGTGACAGGGATTTGCTAGTTTAACACCATGTGGCAAAGGACCCAGAGTGCTCCTCTGAAGCTCAGTGCCCCTTTGCCTGCCAAGCTCCTTGGCCCTCAAGGTGGCTGAGATCTCCTCCTGTGCAGAGTCCCAGGGCAGCTGTGTGCACAGCCAGCAGCTTTTCCACAACCCCCTATCAGTCACCCTGATTGCACCAAGGACTCCTCCTCATCATTAATGCTGTCGGGGTGGATGCAGAGCTGGATACCAAACACAGCCACAGAAGCCGCTGAATGCAGCAGGTATTTTATTGATCTGCTTCCATGCACCATTTGGTAAGTTAAACCCCCAAATGCAGCCCACACTGATGTGTAGCATGAGCATCCCCCAACCTAAAGAGCACAGACAGTGACATATTTAGTTTCTTCTGTGTTCTCCAGTTCACCTTGGGGATAGGAGATGGTTGAGGCAGCAGCTTGAGGTCAGGATGCTTTGGTCAAAGGTCTGCAGTTGCTCCCACTCATCAACTGGAGAACACACAAATGCAATTTTGTGCAGGAGCCTCCTGCTCAGGGTAACCATCTGGACAGAGTGGCTTGTTTATACTGACTCCTCCCTTGTGACAAATCCAAACACACTCCATGTCTCCTATGCCACATTCAAGGTCCTTGGCAGACGTTTATTTCTCATCTCCCAACAACAGCATCTGAAATTAAGCACTTTATACAGCCCTATGGGACCCTCCAACTTCTGCTGTGCCAGGCTGCTCCTGCATCCCCAGTTCGTAGCCAAGAGACTGATCTCAAACCATTTCTCATTCCATTTCTCCATCAGTGACTCAAATTGCACCGACTGAGGCTCTCTGTTGGAATGAATGTTGTTGGAAATTTGTTACCAGAAAATCAATACCAACCACCCTTTACTGAAAAAGTTATTCCCTTCTAGGACTGACTGAAAGATCCTGGACAATTTCTCCTGCCATGACAGGGCTGAAGAAGGGAGATCCAGAAGACTACCCCAGGTCTGTAATACTCAAAAGACCTTGACCAAAATATGCAAAGGTAATTGCAAATAAGCAGGACTTGTGTCCTGGACAATACAGGCTGAATATGCACCTCCCTGTGAAGAGAAATGTACTTTTTATTTACCAGATTTGGTGAATTTATCACTCAGTTAACAGTCAGATACTCCTTCTGATTCTCTGCCATCACAGGCAGCAAAGTTGAAGAGGTCCCCAACCTCTTTTCTCTCAGCAGTTGCTCCAAAAGCATTTCCCTTTTCCCAAAGCAATGCTGTAGTTAATCTGGGGCTATACACAGGCAGATGGGCCAGCTGGTAACTCCCAAATATCTTAGCAAGGCATCTGCCCTCTTTTCCTTCCTGAAGGGTACTGCCTTTTCTGTCCCCTACCCTGCTGACAGTTTTTGTGAACACAATTGTCTCATGGTAACAATCTTGAAGGTACCCCATGGGTTCAGAAGTTATTAAAGAAGACAGAGACAAAACAACTGTGTGAATACAGAATATTTTTTTTTTAAATCTACAGAAGGTTTAATTCAATCAAGCCTTGTGTGTGGCCTGTGCACATCCCAGGTATTTCATAAAAGAAATGTCAATAATTTTTCTGTTTACCTTCATTAAGTCTGGGTTGTTACATCCAACAGCTGAAGTGATGCTTCCTCCATAACAATATCTTAAAGCTTCAATCTCTTTATCAAATAATAAACTTGAGCACATTAATTAGCAGTCCTCAGGAACCTGAAACAACCATTTCAAGACTGCCTATATAATCTCAGTGGGATTTCAGTGTCTTCTAGGATCTGCTCAAAGCTTTGTATTTGTACCACTCACCTCAAATGAACAGCAAAACTGCATGCAGATGATACAGAAGTAATAAGCAGGAGTAATTGGATTAATAACTCATTAGCACTAATTTAAAATCCCAGTGCTTATTACTTTCAGGGAGAGGTTGCCATTCTTCATATTAGCACACAAATCAAAAACCACCACCAAGAAACAGGAGAATTATTTCTACAGACAAGTGATTTTATGTGCTTGTTTCTGCAGGCAGCACTCACCAGCAAGGGAACTATTTACCAGCTCCACTTTCAAGCACATCTGTGCCTTGTATTAACCCTGGAGTAAGCAGCACAGGCAGGTGCTGCATGTGATTTACAAACAGGCTCCACAGCACCAGACACTGATAACCTAAGAAATCAGAGGGGTGTTAAAGCTGTTTTAATGCATGCATGGGTGTTTTAGCTCCCCATATAAAAGGGAACACTTACTAGTTTTCTCCCACCCTTTTCAACTGTGATTTTGCTCTGAAACCAGAGAAGCCTTTTCATCCCTCCTGCTTAGAAGTTGCCTGTTTCAAGCATTCAAGAGGACACTGCTTTTGCTGGAGCCCTCCTTTACCTCTTGAGCACTTCCCATTTCAAAGGAATTTTTTACATACCCCTTGCAGACCTACCTATGGAAAAAAGGACCCTGGCTCCCCCCTCCAGCAGAGATCCCAGAGCTTTTGAGATGGATGTGATCTGATGGTGCACATCAAGGAAGTGGAGTCACAGGGATTCAGCCAAATCAAGATGAAATGTTGGCTGTTCCCTTTCATATCCACTTCTGAAACTGCTCAGGAAGTTTCCCCCTCCCCATGCAAGCTTCTCACTCAGCTCTTGTTACCTTCTGCTTCGCAAAGCTGTGCTGGATGGGATTGTAGGAACTGCCAGCAATGCCCTGGCTGAAGCCTTCTTACAGAATTGAGGTCTGGGCTTGGATGAATTTGAAGTGAACATCAATGACCCCTCGTGGCCAGGAAGGAAAATACCGAGACCTTCAGTTCCCCTCACACGGCAGAAAAGATCCATAACCAAACCTGAGCAGCTGGTGCTCTTATTCTCAGGCTTAAAAAACAAAATGCCAGGTATCCCCCCATTTAATACATCCCCAAGGCCAAAATATGAGAATGCTACAGTGAGCAGGAGGAATCAGAAAGCTCAGAGCTCAAGCAGTGCAGATCTCAGGCTCACTGTTTATATTCTCATTTATTGAACATAAGTAACAAAAAAAAAAGGTACATAATCAGGAGAGGGCTATTATAAGAAGCTGGGAAACAAGGCACAGTAAAGACTGCTATGCAGAGGAAAAAAAGGGTAAAAAAAAAGGGAAAAAATACAAATATATAACAACTCAGCCATGCAGCCCACACAGCCTGCTGCAGAGACTCCAGCACTCTTTCCCTAAGATCTGTGTTATTAAAACCTGGCACTGTCTCACCTTGCAGGTCTGTCAGCTCATGCTTGGTACCCACGAGCATGATCCAGCTCTAAATGAGCCACCTCCAGAGCACACCTCCTCAGTATCTTTCCACCACATTACCTACAACACTTTCAAGAGCTTCCTAATGCCCCCAGCCCCTTTCTGACCTGTTAGATGGCTGCAGAGAGGCTGGCTGAGGACAGAGCAGCATTTTGCATTCATTTAGCAGAACCATTTCCAGATCTCAGATCTCTCTGGTGGTGCTGCAGTCTCTTCACTCTTTTGTCCTTTAACTGACACAGAGGTATTTAAGTGGCAGAGACTCAGAGAGATCTATTGGATTAAATACAGACCTCCCCATCAGCCTTCAAAAATGCTTCAAAAAGAGAGGACATCAGATACTTTCTCTCATTGCTTCTATATCCCCCAATCTGCTTATACCTAGAAGCCTCACAGCAGAAATCCCTGAACCTCCCTCCCCATATGGTAATAAGATAAACAGCTGCTGAACTACAGCAACTGGGTAGGGGGAAAAAAAATCTAATTAAAAAATGCAGAGGCTGCTAAAGCTTTTATCCTTTTTGCCTGTGCAGGCAGATGTGAATAATGCTGCTACCAGCCTGGAAGTGTCACCATCAATGCCACCACCCAACTTTAGTTTTACAAACTTCCCCACATCATCCTGATATGATTGCTGCAAACCTTACTAGATAATCCTCATAAAAAACAATTCCCAGGTCTTGTGTTGAGCATTTCACCCACATCCCCAAGAAGTTAAGTACTGTTTTACAGAGGCAGCAACAGAAGTTGGAGCTGTGCAGCAGCAGAATGGATTACCCATGTCCTTGCTTGTCCTTAGCCACTGAGCTCCATGATGTTGGAGTCTTTAGGCAGCAGCACTGGTGGCAGACATCCAGCTTTACTCTTTGGCAGAGCTGCTGAGGAAAATAAAACACTACAAACGCGATCCTAAGCTGCCACCTAGTGCTTACACCAGGCAGAGCAGGCTGGGCTAGATCTGAAAGGGTAATCCCAGTACCCAGGAAAAAGATAGAATCAATTTTTCCTTTTGCCTGGGGCTCTAACCACTGTCCTGAGGTTCTAACCACAACCTGAGGATCTTCACCACTGGGCTCCCCATAATCTCTGTGAACAATGGCAGCAGATATACTTACAGAAGTCTGAACAGAATATACTCTGAACAGGAAGGTTAAGTCCTGCTTGAATGGCATGAGGAGCAACAGCTGAAGAGGAGATAACAAGACACTGCAAACCATTCCAAGTGTCCTGACCCAAGAAAACTTGAGCCAACTACAGCTCTCTAGCTAGACCAAGTTCATTCTGGAGAAAGACAAGCACTGCACAGAATCCTGAGTGACTGATCTGTTTCAAAAAAATTTATTGAGATGTAAAATATTTAATAGAAAACAATATTGGAGCCTCCTCAGAGGAGGAGCTCACCACATCAGGCATATAAAAGGAACAAGTAAGATGCACAGAGAAGGCTCTGCTTGCCCATGGCTCCTGGCCAGATGCCATATCTCATCTCATACCCTCAAGACACAGAAGCAATGAACAACCAGTCCCAAAATGTGGTTAGCAAGGGTGTGGATATTCCTGTCCTCTAAAAAACTGTATTTGTGATTTGCAGTCTTAAACAGAAAAATAGAGCTCCGAGTCAGAGGACAGACTGGGAGATTTACATCACAGTAAAGGAAAAATTAAGACAATTTAGAAAGCTTTTGGGGAGAGAGAAACATGACAAAATTCATCCCTTCCTCTCTATCATTCTGCACAAAGTTCAGGGGCACCAGACACAGCAACAAGTGCTATGAGATACATTCCAGTTGCATCTGCATCTTCATAAAAGTCAGGTATCAATTTTTCAGGCTGCTGCACTAAAAGGCTGTTGTACTGAAGTACTATTTAGTACTCCTGTACCAAAAGGGCTCAGGAGTTATCCTAGGAGTTAAAATAAAGAATTTGGGTGGTTTCTGAAGTGTGGAATGAATGTTGGGGCCTAGAACACCAGAAAATAATACTGAGAATCAAAAGCTGCTATGCTGGGACTTCAAATGACTCCTTCTAGCACATGCCTGTTACAGTCTGCAGGTTCTTATCCTGCTGACCATGCCAAATGTTAGGGTTTGAGGTAAATTTTTGGATCTGTGAGAACAAAGTCCAATCACCAAGGGTCAGGTGCAAGCATGGCATGCAGATGACTGCACAGGCATTAAAGAATCCTCACAGCACTCCCACTGAAGACCCACCTGAAGGAGATCTCTCCACCTGGTGCTCCAACCAACCTGATTCACTTTAAAATTGTCTTTTGAGGCAAAGAAAACTCCACTGATTGGAAGCTCCCAATGCCTTATCCCTCCAGCTCCAGCAACCTCTGTCGGGTTTCCAGAATGATCTGCTCCATCACCTCTGGTTTCAGAACATCCTTGATCTGGAGTGGAAAGAAGAGGAATATTGGCACCAAAAATCAACTACTACTACAGCACACTCTGTAGAGACAAGGGCCCCCAGCACAGCAATGAGCAGTGAGTTTACAGGGTTGTGGTCAAACAAGGCTATCACAGCAGAGGGGCCAAGGCAAAGTCTTTTGCCAGAGTTAGAAATTCTTACAGAGACCATCAGAAATCAAAGGAATTGCTACTGATAATTCCTGAAGGATAGACACCAGTATTTGGGAAAGGGAGAGATGGCTTAATCAGAAGCATAGTTCAAAACAACATCCCATCTAACTGAGTAGGCTGCCAGTGTGAATTAAAGCAGAGGACAATTCAGATTTTATCCATTTTTGAGAAGAGAACTTCTAGGGGTTGTGCTGGCAGGAATCACCAGAAAAGCTGTACAGCAGGAGATCAAACTGAGGCAGCTTTCTAGCAATGCAGGGTGTGGATTCAAAGACACTCATTTCCTCTTGAACTGCATCTTAACCTCACACAATCCCCAAAATTCAACAGGGATTACAGAGGGTCCATAATCCCAGCAAGGGATACACCTCTATCAAGAAGCTGAACAATTTCTCTGTAGGAGTAGCTGGACTTGGCCCAAGTCAGAACCCTTCAAACTATCTCTGAAAACATGCAAGGCAATTTATGTTCTTCAGAAGGGGAGAAGGTCACATTGTCACTAGAGGACACTTTGGAAAGCCAAAAGGAAGCCCTGCCACCTTCCTGTCCTCAGCAGCAACTGACGTGGCCTCTCCATCCCCTCTCCATAGTGTGGAGTAAAATAAACAACACTGCTTTGTGTACCTGATGAGGAAGGGATGCTTCATAGCAATACAGGATGCTGGTGTCAAAGAGCATCAGTTTGTGGGTAACCAGAGCCACAATGCAGTTTCGGAGCCGTGAGATCACCTCTCGGTCAGACAAGGGAACAGGCTGAGGAAGGAGAGAGGAAGAGATGAACAGACAGAGAAAAAAATGCAAACCTACCATAAAAAAAGCTTTGCCATGAACCCAGTACTAAATCTTGAAAGCCTTCATGTATCTCTATGTTACACTAACAATATGTTGGAGGGAATGGTTCACCTCCCCTGAAACTTTACCTCCAAGTTGGTGGTGAAGCCTCCTGCCTCTTCATCTTTCTGCTCTGGAGTTGGGTAGATCCAGATGAAACCATTGTTGCCAAGGATCACAGATGCACCACAGGGCAAATCATGGAAATGTGTCTTCTGACGTTTCACAAGGGAGGGAGAGACCTGAACAAGCACACCCTGGCCAAGCTGAAGAGAAAACCACAAGACTCAGCATGAGTTATGAGCCACCATAGATAACCTTAAGTCACCAACATGCACGCCACTCCTCATCTAGAAACCAGTCCATTTTAACACCATTTCCTGTGGAACAGTGAATATAAAACCCAGCAGCCTCTGGGAGTGCTGTGAGGATTCTTTAGTGCCTGTGCAGCAGTGCTTTAGAGATGAATAGTCCAAGTGCCTAGCACAAATGTTAATATCTTGATCATAACTACCCATCCCTGCAGAAAAGGGAGAAGCTAGGGGCCCAATTTAACAGACCATTTTCCCTCTTAATCCAATCACTTTGGATCCAATCTTTCAGCCTTTTTTGCAGGAAGCACATTTTACTTTCATCTTTTAAGTGCCAATACCCTTGGTCTGGTAATCCCAAACTGCAGCCTACAGTCCAGCAGCCTCTTGGCTTATTTCAATGCACAAAACCAGAGATAAATGCCAACTGTGTAAAAGCAGAGCCCTGGAGAGAGACACAAGTCACAGGGGCAATGGGCCTGTGGACAGGGAGAGCAGCAGTCCAAAGAACAACTCAAGGGCATGTCTTCTGCTTTAGGGAAACTGGTGCTCCCACACAGGAGCTAAGACTCTTCCTAACCTGCAGAAATGGGTTGTAACAACATCCTGCTCTACTCCAGAGCTTCCTTCTTAAAAATGCTCCTAAAAAGCCTTATAGAAGTCAACTGGAGCAGAATTAGGCAGAAACTAAGTGCTTTTGAACAACTTACCTTCCCGTATTTCAGACTCCGGGTGTGCAGTGACACAGCTCCATCAGAAAATACAGACTGGACCTCTGCCTGTCAGTGCCACTTAAGGAAACAACATTCCTGATGCTGCCCAGTGCCACCAGCTGCTAGCTGAGAGCTCTCAGGACCAGCCAGGCTGGCAGAGGTCTGGATGTTCTCCCTGTTCCCCTTAGTGCTCCTGCCTGAGTGCAAGCAATAGAAGGATACACTGATGAGGTCCCCTTCCTGCAGATAGTCCCTCATGGCAAGCTCATCTTCTGCTGATCTCCTTCTCTGAAATGCAGAATGAAAGAAAAAGTTACACACAGCTCAGAATGCAAAAACATCTGTTAATAACAACATTGTACAGGGACCTTAGGATGCCATGCAAAATGCAATCTGGTCACCAAAGGAAATTCAGACAGATTCACATCCCTTTATAACCCATAAACCCTGTTTATGTCCAAGTAACAGTGGGAGTGAAACATCCCACCCACAAAACCCAGCACTGCCGTTTTGCTAACTGGGGAAAGGGCTCCAGAGGTCCTCAGCTTCTGCCATGGATACAGATGACACTGTCCTGGCACTGAGCAACAACTCACCAGTTCCCCACCAGGTAAATTCATAGATGACAGCAACAGGACTGAGTCCAGCCTGGAATTTGTTTCCACTTTCCATCGCTTCTGCTGAACCTGGAGAAGAAAAATAATCTGTTGATGTACACTCAAAAAAATATACAGAAGCTTTTCTACAGAGTGGGAGTCACAGGAAAGGTCAGAAGGGACCTCAAAAAGATCATCGACCAGAGCAGGGTCACCTACAGGAGGTCACATAGGAACAGGTGGGTTTTTAATGTCTCCAGAGAAGGAGACCCCAACAACCTCCCTGGGCAGCCTGTGCTAGTGGTCTGGAGATGCTGCAGCCAGATGAGTCTGCAGGAGGACACAACTCTGCTGACCTCTTCCATCCTCATCCATTTAACCCGCCCCTGCTCGCACTGCTGCCATGCACAGACACCGAGGCACTTTTAGGAACCTCCGAACAGTTCCAGCTCGAACCGGGTCACAGCAGCTGACCCGCGGGCCCCACTCCTCCAAACCCCCAACTTTACCTCCGTGATCCTCCCGACCACGATGTCACCAACTTCCCCGTTGTACCTGGGAGCGGGACAGAGAGAGCAGAGCAGCCCGTTACAGCCTCACCGTGCCCCGCACACCGCCCGCCAAGCCCCCGCCACCCTTCACGCCTCCCACAAGGAGCCGGGGGCCGCGCTCACCGGGTCTTCAGCGCCTTGACACACACCAACTTGTTCACCCTCTCCACCACGCCGGCCACCGAGGCGATCAGCTTCTCCTCCTCCACGTAAGTGCCGTGGCCCCTGCGGAGAGAGCGGCGGCCTCAAGAGAGCCCGAGACGGGCCTCACACCTCCCCTTTTTCCCGTTCTCCGCCGCTGTCCCCACCTCATGTATCCCGTGTCCGTGGTGATGGTGTCCCCCGGCGCCACCAGGTGCTTCTCGCCGCCCCGGGGAGCGCTCGGCCCCACCGGTTTGCGAGCCACCGGCAGCCGCATGGTGATCGCGGACATCTTGGGAGCGGGCGGCCCAGAGGAAGAGGATGAGGGGACGAAGAGCAGCAGGGCAAGGGGTACCCTGGAGGCTGCCGGAGGGGGCACCGAAAAGAGACTGGAGGGAGGGCGGCTGCAGGCGGCCAGGGAGCTCCCGGAATTCCCGATCGGGCGGGCACATCCCTTTCCGGCCCCTCCTACTCCACCGCCCCCGCCTCCCGCCTGGCCCGGCGGCTGCCTCGATCCCGGCACCGTGATGGGAGCCTGCCCCGGGGGAAATGGGGCGGTGTGGGGCAACCGGGACGATGGGGTCGGTGAGGAGGAGGCTCCTGTGGAGATGGAGGGGAAAGCTCTGAGGAGAGGGGGGAGCAGAGCAGGGAGTGTGAGGAGAATGGGTGTGAAGGAGTGTGTGAGGGAGGACGGGAGGAGGGATGGAGAGCCCGAGGCCGGCCCGCACCGCCCCTTTTCCCCTTCTCCCGCAGCCATTCCTCCGCCGCTTTCCCGACCCCATGTATCCCATGTCCCTGCTGCTGATGTCCTCCGGTGACACCAGGTGCTTCTCGCCGCCCCGGCCCCACGGGTTTGCGGCCATCGGCGGCCGCATGGTGATCGCGATCATCTTGGGAGCGGGCGGTGCGATACCAGCGGCGCCATTCAGGTGCGTTTTCCGTCCGCCATCTTAACTGCTGGCGAGAAGGCGCCTGAGGCGCAGCTGCCGCCATCTTGAGTGAGGGCGGGGGTGGTTCCTAAGCGGCCATTTTGGTTCCTGGCACTGAGGGAGGAAGGAAAGGGCAGGAGGGGCCATGGTTAGTGAGGGCAGGCAGGGGGTGAGGGGGCTGCCCCAGCTCCCTGTCCCCTCTCCGAGGGGTGCGGTGACCCCCGGCTCTCTCCTCCCACCTTTGGTGGGCCCAGGGGTGGTTCCTGCCGCAAGTCCCCATCCAAGGATTGCAGGTAGGGGTGTGTCGGGCTTGGGGCAGAGATCTCCGAGGGATGAGGAATTCCCCCCCTTTCCCTGGTAAAGCTGTCCCAGCAGTAAGATGCGTGGAGGTTTTCTGCCTTTAATTAAAAATTAATTTCTAAGAGGTCAGAGCTGCTGAGGAAATACCCAGGGAAAAGGAAGAGAAAGAAAGGGAAAAGGAAGAGAAGAGAGGGAAAAGGAGGAAAGGAGAAGGGGGAAAAGGAGGAAAGGAGAAGGGGGAAAAGGAGGAAAGGAGAAGGGGGAAAAGGAGGAAAGGAGAAGGGGGAAAAGGAGGAAAGGAGAAGGGGGAAAAGGAGGAAAGGAGAAGGGGGAAGAAGCCAGTGATGACCTTCAGGGAATGCATTGCTGCTTCCAAAAGTATAATGTTTTTTCAGGGAAGAGTTGGTGCCTGTAGCCCATCACCGCTGAAATACAGCCACAATTTCATGGAAGGCAAAGGGTATCAGCAGCTCCTGCTTCAAATACAGACTGCACATGTGGAGACAGGCAGGTAACAGCCCAAAGAATACCACCAGCTCCTTCACCCACCTCATCTCTCTCAGACCTGGAAAACCTTTGTTTTTCCCAAAGCTGATTGTTCCTCTTCCCAGATGCACCATTTAGTCAAACAGACAAGGCTACATCTCTTTAACTCACCTTGTGCCAGCCTGAAAATCCACTCCTCCCAACCATCCATCCTTCCCCTGGCACACGGCAAAATAAAGGTCTCCATCCTGCCCATCTTCTAAATGATAAATGCTCCAAGTAATTTTTATTTAGAATACGAGAGGTACAAATGTATTTACACTGTGTACGTATACAATCAAATAATATATAATATCAAAGTTTTGTAAATAATGTTTACATAAATATTTACAAAGTTAAAGTGACTTTTTTCTTTTCTTTCTTCTGGAAGTAAAACACAGTTTGTGAGAACTTTATACAATCTCAGACTTATAATTAATATTGGAATACCTTCTTTTAAGCTTTATGATACACAGCCCTCACGTGTGGCAGGACTCCAGAGGGCGCTTAGAATTGTCCTTGGGGACACAGCTGGGTTTCCTCTGTCCCCAGAGGGCAGCAGAAGTGACAACCAAGATATTCCTGCATGGCTTTGGGAGCTGGCATAGGGTCTGCCACAAAACCAAGGGTGTTTCCAGCTGGGGTGTCCCCTCTGCTGCTGGCAAACTCCAGCCCAGGGCTGGGGGAGAGCAAGTAAAGGGCTTGGGGGTGGGAAAATGGAACCACTTGCTAAAGCTGGGCTTCCCAGGAGGGGAATGTGTCCCTGGGAAAGAGCCACCAGGGCCAGAGGTGGGGAAATGGGCACGGAGTGGCTGTGCCAGCCTTTTAGCAGAGCACGTGTCTGTCTGTGCACTCAGTGGAGCAAAGGAGTAGGGAGAAAAGCAATTTTTCTCTGCAAATTATCCCTAAAACCCGGGCGTGAGTTTTTATCTCCCCCCCTCTGCCATGCACCAGGACATCCCGATGTGTCCCTGCATCCCTTCTTCCCGCCTCCCAACCCCAGCCCACCCTACACCCATACGCCCAGGGTCACACCCGTGCAGAGTTTGGGGGTGGGAAATCCCCACCCTAGCCTGCCAGACCCCTCCCAAACGCTGCTGCTGCAGAAATAAACCTCCCAAAGCAGCCCCACCCACCCCACAGACTTTGTTGGATGTCTGGGTGTCAGTCTTTGCTGTCCGAAAAAAAAAAACAAACCCAAAACAAAACAACGAACAAAACCAAAACAAAATAAAACAAACAAAATAAACAACAAAATGTCCCCAACCCTCCCCCAAAAGAACGTAAGCCCCACAAGAAAACAAAAAAACCCAACTCAAAACCCCCTCAAGAAAGCTCCCCAAAAAACCTTAAAACAAAAAAACCCTCAACCCCCTCCCAAAAAAAACTCCTCAAAAAACCCTTAAAACTCAAAAATCCCCTCAAAAAATAAACCTCAAAAAAACCCCTCAAACCCCCCAATAAAAAAACCCACCAAAAACCACCCCCCAAAAAAGCAAACAAAACAACCAAAAGAAAACCCCAGCCCCCTCTAAAAAGCAAAAAAAAACCCCCAAAAATGCCCATAAAACCCCAAGCCACCCCCCCAAAAAAAAAACCCAAAAAAACCCAAACGAAAAAAACCCCATAAAATAAAAATAAAATAAAAATAAAATAAAAATAAAATAAAAATAAAATAAAAATAAAATAAAATAAAATAAAAATAAAATAAAAATAAAATATTAAAAAATATTTTAAAAATTTAAAAATAAAAAATAAAAAAAATAAAATTTAAAAATAAAATTAAAAATATATTAAAAAAATTGAAGAAAGAAACAACCAACAAACCCCAAACAACCCATCCCAGCCATCCCCCCGCACGCTCACAGCACCATGGTGGGGATGTGATGTGCCAGGGCTGCGGGATGGGGCACGGGCAGGGCTGGTGAATGAGCCTGCAGGGAGGCGTTGGGCGGCCGGTGCCGAGCGCTCTTCTGGTGGGCTCGGAGCCCGGCGAGCTGGGAGTAGGCACTTTGGCAAACCTGGCACTTGTAGGGCCGCTCGCCGGTGTGCAAGCGGACGTGGTTGCGGAGGGTGGAGGACTGGCTGAAGCGGCGGTTGCAGAAGCGGCAGACGAAAGGTTTGTCCAGGGTGTGGATCCGCATGTGGGAGCGCAGATTGCTGCGGGAGTTAAAGCCCCGGTGGCAGATAACGCAGCGCATCCGCCCCGTGGTGCTGGCCCCGGGCTCCACCGAGTGGAAATCCTCTGGAATAACAAGGGGGGAACAACGAGGGATAGGTCAGGGGTTTGCTGTCTGGAGTGGCAGCTCGCACACACACCCCCATCCCCAAATCTCTGAGGTGCTGAGTGCCCGAAATATAAAATTATGGAAAGGGAGGTGTTAGAAGGGAGCTTGGAAGATCGTTGAGTGCAATTCCCCCCCTGACAGAGCAGGGTGACCTAGAGCAGGTCACAGAGGAACACATCCAGGTCTCCAGGATAGGAGACTCCCCAACCTCTCTGAGCAGCCTGGGTTGGTGGTGTCACCCTCACAGTGAAAAAAAATCTTGTATTTATACAGACTCATCTGGGTTGGAAAGGACCTCTGAGATCACCATGTCCAACCTTTAATCCACTAGCACCTATAAACTCCAAGTTTATAACCGTTGCCCCTTGTTCTGTGTTAGTCACCCCCAAGACAAGCTTGACTCCATCCTCCTGGCACTCACCCCTTCTATATTTATAGAAATTGGTGAGGTCACTCCTCATCCTCCTCATACACACACCCTGTGTCCCCTTGCTGGCAATGACACGAGCAGAGCCCAGTCACAGGTTGGTGCTTTGGGACGGGCCCAGGGCTGGGAATGGGCTCATCCCGTTTTAGGTGAGGGAAAAGACCCAAACCAACCCGTTTCCCCTATAAACAAGCACAAAAAGTGCTTTTCTGCTTTTCCAGCAGAGCTGGAAGGAACAAGCAGGAAGCCCCATCCTACAGCCCTGGCCCCATTCCTGGGCTCTCTGGCAGCACCACATCATCCCTGCACTGGTCCCAGCTTCTCCCCCAGCCCTGCGGGGCTCTGACCTGGCTCAGAGCAAGGAGCAGGGCTGAGGAGCACAGATGGGGTCTGGCTCCAAACACAGCACCCTCAAAAGTGGTCAAGAACTCTGCTGCCTGCCTGCAGAGGAATGACCATGACAAGCAGTGAGTGAAAGCCCAGGGAGAGAAAAAGCCTCTCGTGATGGTGATTTTGGGATAAATGTGGAGTGGGGACATAGGCATCTGCATCCACAGCATTTCACCAGGTTTCAGGGCTGCCTTTCTCCTTCTTACCCTGCCTGGCTGGGTTGGGAAGCAGCTGCTGGCCACCAGCAACAGCCATGGGCAAACTGGCCTGGAGACAATCCCTCAAATTACTGGGAAGCTGCTCAAGCTGTAGGAATCTGTCTCATTGTTCCCATGTTTGTCCCCAGAGAGCACCCGACATCCCCCACGACCTCAGAGGAAGGGACAGGGTGAAAGGAGAATGGGAATGCTGCACCTCTGGTTGTTTTTTTCCAGTGCTACCTACCATGTTTGTTCTTCTTCTGCTCCTCTTCCAGCCCTGGCACTCCTGGGATGCCCAGGAAGGTGTTGTGGGAGTTCCCATACCAGACCAGCAGCTCTTGGTCTGGAGGAATCATCTAGAAAGAGAAAAAGATACAGATGGGGGTGTTGGGAGGGGTGATGAACAACTCCCGGGGCATCCTCAGCTGATCACTTTGAACCTCTGCTCCTACCCCATCCCCTGCAGCCAGCTGGACCTGCCAGCAGTCCCCAGCACCAGAGGCCATGGCACAGCTCAGCACCATCCAGCTGCACAAACCTGCCCCAGGGTTGGGCCACAGACAAAAAGAAAAATAAAAATAAAGCAGCTATAAAGCACACAGATAAGAGCTGGGGTCTCTGAAATAAAGGACCCAGAGGCCCTTCACTGCTCAGGGAGACAAGGACACGGTGGCACACAGAGACACAGGGAAATAACCCATTTGTGGACCCAGGAACTGCAGCGAGGCACAAGTGACAGAGCCCAACACAGGAACCTGTGACCCAGAGCCAGAACTCCATGCCCCTGCAGAGCATTTCAGCTCTGGATGGAACCATTAGCATCCTCCTGCTGTGGGACACAGGCAGCATCTCCCACCTGATCCCACTGGGAATTATTTTATCAGTTGGAAATAGAGATGTGCCAGCAAAGGGCGTATCAGCCCGGGCATCCACGGGCACAGAGGCTGCTATAGGAGCGTGGCTTGGGTTCCAGATGCTGCTTACATCCCACACCAAAGCCCCAGTGCCAGCAACAGCCCAAGGAGACCTGCAGGGAAAGGCTTTTCCACCATCTACACTCCCATTTCCCTGAAACGATGCCACTTCTCCTTCCTGCCATTCCCATTACATTCCCACACTGCTGGAGCAGGCAGCCAGGGAATTCCCAGCCTTCCTGAGCATGGATGCTGTGTCTGGGAAGATGGATGCTCTCACAGCAGATGCTTCAGGCAACAATAACAACTTTTTATAAAAATATATGCAGATTATTTTTTTTTCCCCCTAGTATTAAGAACTTGCTTTAGAAATGGGAAAGAGCCCTGTTTCAGAGGACAGCTTTCCAGACACAGAGTAGTGCAAGAAAAGCATCAGCCACATGAAACACAGATCACAAGTTAGATCAGCTGAGTGCTGAAAATGTGCCTAATCTTAAGCACCCGACAGCAGTGGGAATTTGACTTCATTTGTTTAAGGCATCCATCTGCATGGAGACAGAGTAAGGTCTGTGGAGTAAGAATTTGGGAGGCAGGGGAAGCCAAAAATCATTTTGCATCCCAAATTGGTGCTGTTTCTTGGTGTCGTTTTCTCTTAATAAAAAGCAAGTACTTGTTAATACAAGCAAATAGAATAAAATATTGCTGAAAGGATAAAACACATTGCACATGTGCACACGTGTGTGCGTGTATGTTTTATTCTGCTGGATCACCTGTACCAGCAGCAGGTGAGTACCCATGGGCATGCAATTATTAAAGCAATGCATGCAAAAATTAAAGCGATTTAAATTGCCACCTAGAAATCTCGTGGCCCTCAGATCCCTGCCCTCACTTGTGTTTTCCCACACCAGCAACTCGAAATCCATGAGGATGGGAAAAACAAATGAGGAGGAAAAGGCTGAAATGGGCAAAACACAATAAATATAGAAAAGGTGAAGAGTGGGGGGGGGAAAAAACCAAAACCAATAAATATGATTTTGCAGTGGGTAGGTGAGAATGATATCCTAAGAAGATGTGCTGGAGCCATGGTGCAGCAGAGGGGGGTGCAGAGTGACAGGGACCAGCAGCTCGCTGTGCCCAGCAGGGAGGGGACAGGCACAGGACTGGGGGGTGACAGTGCCTGGGCACCAGGTCATGCTGGTGAGAGAGGGCACTGCTGCAGTCAGTTCATGTATCCTGCCACAGACTGAGCTGTTCCAAGCCCCTCTCTATCCAGTGTTTGTGGCAAGGGAGATGACAATGCGGGAGAGGTGGGTGACAAGCAAGGAGCTCACTCAGGTCTAAGGTGCTGCATTTATGTGGATTAATAAGCAGGAAGAACCCAGAAAGAAAATCCCCTCTTGGTTTTTTTTTTTTTTTTTTTTTTGGTACACAAACCCCAGTGAGCCTGCAGAGGCCATCGGGTTAGAGCTGTGTGTGTGTGCACCCATCTGCAAGGATGGGAACCAGGAGTCCCTGGAAGATGCAGATCCTCAAGATGCTATTCCTAGTTGTGACCCAGCTCCTCACAGACTCCATGCTTCCCTTGCTTGCTCTCTCCCATGGAAAGCCCTGACCCTTTCTGCCTCTCCCAGTATGGAAAGGCCCATCCCAGCCTGGAGGCAGTGGGAGCAGAAGCTCCAACAGGTACCTGCTGAGCCCAGGGAGCACACTGCAGTGTGACAGCCAGCACCCTGCATCCCCACTTCCACCTCTGGGACTCTCCATATTTAAAGGGAGAGAATTAAACTCATCCCTGCTCTGAAAGCTGCTGCTTCAACCCTCAGAACAAGCCTGCAAGTTGACCACTGCTGTAACTCACCTCCCCAAACACCACCTTAATCACTCACCCCATCATCTGTGCACACAAGGTGTGAGAAGCACAGCTGAATTCCTCATTACACCACAGCTACCTGGAATGATTACACTTCTTTACCTCATTTAAGAACTGTAACAAAAAGCCATTAAGCTGCTGCCACTCTGGGCACTGCTGCAGATAAGAATATCAGGTCTTAAAACTGAGTAGAGCTGAAGCCTACAGAGGGGTGTCTGATGTGGGCAGAGCAGCACAGAAGCACTTGGGGCTCTTGCAGAGCTGCAGGGGAAAGCCCTGGGGAAGCACACGGGATGCTCCTGCAGCAGCAGAACATCCCTGTTCCCACCCACCCACCTTTCCCATTCCACTGGGACAATTCCAAACCCAGCCCTGCCCCTGGCTCAGTGCAGGGTTGAGCCGTGGTCCTGTACCCCAGAGCATTTGAGCATCTGCCCCTCTGTAAGCCAGCACAGGATCCGCCCTTGCCCATGGAACCAGCAGGCATTATTTAGCCTCCTTCCCAGCTAAAATCCTCTCCCAGCTGCACACTCTGGAGCTCCAAGCCTCTGGACCCAATAGAGGAGAAGGACAGTCCCGGGATGCTGGGCTGGGGTGGAATGGCAGATGGCTTCTCATGACTCTAAGCTGAAGCAGCTACACAGAGACACCTCCCCAAGCTACCCCCACCTGCAACAGCACTGGGGTTTGGGGACACTGTACCCGAGCAGGGATGGTCCCTACCACCACGCCGCTGTCACTGTGTGACTTGGATGCGTGTGGCATTGATAACACCAGGGAGATGGACACCAACCTCCACCCCAGCATCTCCCCTGTAAGATGAACCCCAGTCCCCCCCATGGCACAGCAGCCTGTGCCCTGGGACATCACTGGGAGCCAGCACCAGTTCCTACTGGGTCAGGACCCACCAGCACTTCATACAGGAGCAGATGGATGAGCTGGGCAGGATGAGTCCCACCCCCATGGCCCTGCTGCTGTAAACCTGGGGCATGGCTGTGACAGCCCCACACCCTGCCTGGGTCCTGCAGTCCCACTCTTACTCTTTTTACACCTGGACCCACTTGTGACTCCCTGGGCAAGAGCGGTGCAGAGCCAGGCACAGCCTGTCCTCACCACCTGCATGGCACAGAAAACCCCCAGACTTCTCCCCACCTACAGGAAAGCACAAAATCCCATTTTTCAAGAGAGCAGCAACACCTTGCTCCTGCCCAAAGCCCCAGCTGAGCCAGGATTGCAACGATTTTCATGCTTTCCACCCCAAAACAAGTTTGGGCAGCATTCGCTCTCCCTCTGCTCAGCACATCTCACATCGTGAGCTCTCTAGAAGAGGACAAAGAGGGAAAAGACCACTCAGTGCTCCTTGAGGTCTCCCTGAACCGCTTGCAATGGCCTTTCCCAGGGGATCAGGGACAGCAAAGCCACCCTGTGCTCCCGATACCTCAGCAACAGCCCAAAGAACAGCTCCCACCTGTGGGGTGGGAGCACCCCTGCTCCCATCCTGCAGCTTCCTGACTGTCTCCCAGCCCTGCTTACCTCGATGGCCTTGTAGAAGATGCTGTTCCCGATCTGGACCACCTCTAAGTTCTGCTCCTGCTCATTCCGGGCACATTTGATGTAGGTCATCCAGCTGCGGTGATCCTCCTGGCTGGCATCGATGAAATACCGCACGGTGCCGTCTTCGTTGAAGACCTGGGAGAGGGAGGGAGCGATGGGTTGGTGGCGATGCTGCCCCCGAGGGACCAAACCCGTCCACATCCAGCCCCGGGGATCAAGACCCTGCCAGAAGGACAAATTCAAAACCAGCACAGCTTTGGGGCTGACACAACCGGGAGCTGCTGCCTGCAGGTGGGAGGTGACCAAATCCTTCCTGCCCGCCGAGGTGCTGTGGGGCTGGGAAGGGTCCCCTGCTCTCCTGGGTGGGCACAGATGGCCCCATCAGCCCATGCCCACACGGATAACCCAGGTCCCCGCTTCTATATCCCTTCCTGGCAGAGTCCCACCAGCAGCTCAGCCTCGAAGGGGCTGCTCAGCACCCTGCAGATGCCCGCGGGAGCATCCTTGGGTGGAGATGGATGGTGCCTGCCAGGGGAAAGATGCTTTGCAAGGCGGCAGGAAGGGCGGGGCACGTTTCTAATTAGGCATAAAATAATAATGATCAATAATAGGTTTTAAATACGAGTCTAACACCGAAACAAACAAAAAATAAATTTCAGGGAAAAAAAAACCTCCACCAGCCGACCATTACTGCCTGATGTCCTGGCAGCTCAGATCCCCCCCAAACCCCGCAGCTTCCCTCAGGATTAACCACATCAGGCCTGGGACAAAGCAGGACGGGGCAGAGGTGGTTTCGTACCCGTGCCCGGTGCAGCAGCTGCGGGCAAGGGTTTCGCTGTGACAGGATCAGGCAGGGAGTGATCCTGCGGTGTGGGACACGAGCAAAAGCATTTCGGGGCTCCTCCGAGAGCTGGGAAAGCCATGCCCTGCTCCGGCTCCGGAGGAAGCCAGATTTTTGCACGATCAGGGAAACTGAGGCACGGGGAGAAGGCACAAACACAAGACAAAGCCCCCGGGACTCCTGCACCTCTTCCTTGCCTTTCCCCGGGCTGCTGATACAGAGACGGGGGGGTCGTTACCTCCCACATGAGGTTGTTGTTCTTGCACAGATCCACATGCTCCGGCGAGATGACCCGACCCGTGAACGGTCCCATCTCAGTGCCAGCCTTGATCCAGGTCTTGGAGAAGATGCCGAGCCCTTCGCCGGGGATGGAGCTCTGGGCAATGATGACTTCCGACGGCAGCACCAGGCTGGAGAGCTTCTGCACCTCTGCGGGAGGTGGGACACAGCTCAGAACACGGACCCACCGGCTCCCACCCCCGGGGATAAGGGCCAGGAGGGGACCGGACAGGGGGGGCAACGGGCACCCCTCCCCGACTCCAGCCCAAATCCCGGGTCTGAGCCTTTTAAAACGCCCAACCGGGCTCCTACAAAGCGGTACAAGGTTCCCCCCGGGGCATTGAGGAGATACCTGGGAAAAGCAGCCCAGGCTGAGCGAGGGAGCGGGGCTGAGAAAAGAGGTTAAATGGTGTCTATTTCGGCCCATCCAGCAATTTGTCATGCTGTTAAAGTGATCTGCATTCATTAAACTCAACTAGAAAGAAATTGCTAATTCTAAATTCATTAGTCCTTTAGGAATGCTGTAGCGGTACATTGTGCCTGAATGGCGCAAGGGCTTGTTTAAAAAGGCCCAGGAATTCCTCTTACAAAATGGGGAGATGAGATGGTTGACATATCGTGAATGGAAATGGAATTAGCCTTCATGGTAAATTAAGAGAGGAACAGAAATCCGAAAGGGGGAAAAGGGAGCCGGGACGCCCCAGCGATGCCGGGGCGAGAGAAAAGATATTGTCCCGGGCGGCTGAATGCGGGCCGGCCCCAGGAATACCCCCCAGCCCCCCTCCTCAGCCCACGGTTTAAGTGGGAACTTTCTCAGGTCAAGCCCAAGTTAACCAAATGAATTTAAAGCCCTTCTTCCCCAGTCAACTGCTATTACACGCCTGGGGAGAGCGGGGCGCCGGGAACCGCATCCCGCCGCCGGGCACCTCGGGCCGGTACCGGGACCCATATGAGGGTTTGGAAGGGGGTGGTTCTGGAAAGGGGTAGGGGTTCGGTGCCTCCACTCACCTCCAGAGAAGGACTGAGCCAAGACCTCGGCCGTGAAAGCCGTTTTGGGGCTGCTCTTCTCTTCGAAGAGCTGCTCGCCCAGGACGTTTCTCCAGCGGCCATAGAGGAAGCTGTGCAGGATGTCGGAGGTGATCACCTCGGCCAGCGAGAGCCCCTGGGGCTTCAGCCCGGGCTTGAGCACCAGGGCCTCGGCGGGCAGCACCGAGCCCATCATGGGGGCGAGGTGGCGGGCGGGCCGGGCTCGGCGGGGCGCGGGCAGCGGGCCGGGCTCCGTGCGGCTCGGCGGCTCCCGCCCGGCTATATATGAGCTTCATTGACCCTCCTAATTGGTTATTAATGACCTCCCTGACGTTGGCAGAGAGACTGGGGCTGCCGGAGCGAGGCGAGCCGTCGGAGCCCCCCCTCCTCCTCACCCCTCCCTCCTTCCCTCCGCTTTCTTCCCTCCTTCCCTCCCCTCCCCGGGGGTGGGGTGGCTGGAGGGAGGGACACGGCGAGCACACACACGCACATATACATATACATACAAACATACACACACACACATACGGGCTCAGCCCGTCGCAACCTCCTGCCCAAGGAAACCCAAACCCGGACTCGGGCACCTGCCCCCAGCCAGCAGCCGGGTAGGGCGAAAAAAACCCAAAAAACCCAACAAAATGGCCTCACCTGTGCCCTGGGAAAGGGGAGCATCCTCAGGGACAGTTCCGCCCGGCCCGAGCCCCTATCGGGCTCCTATACTCGTTTTGGGGGCAAAATTCGGCTCTTTGGGACCGCTGAGAACCACAACGAAATCGACGGTACCGAAGCTGCCAGCCCACCCTTCTTGGCCGCTTTTGGCTCCTCCGACTTCGGGGGAACGGGTCGGGGTCTCCCAGTGGGTGCAAAGCCAGGAGGGCTCCCCGCATCCCCGATCAGGAGAGTGGGTACCGGCGACCCCAGGGAAGCACCCGGAGGAGTCAGCTCTGCTCCTCTAAACCCCAGGAAGGGTTCCCCGGAACAAAACAGGGGAGTGCGAGCCCCCCCACGGCTGGTCCCCAACTTGCACCCAGGGCCAGGCTCTCCCGACTGCATCCCCCAGCCCGGCCGCTCCCCAAACCCGCTGAGTTTCCCAGGGGAAGGTGGGAAGGGCTGTGCCCACGAGTGGAAGGGACCAGAGTGGATCCCCCACCTCCCCACAATGGCAACCGCGTCCCTCCAAGGCCGGACCCCCACCCGGAGGAGAGGCTGCAGCATCTTCGGCGTTACTTCACCGCAGCATCCCTATCTCCCCACCCAAAAATATTTCCGGGCCAGCCAGGGTGCCCACACCATTTCCCACTCCCCTGGATGGTGGGGTAGGCACCGTGGTTGCCCGCGGAATATTTTCGCTTTGCCCCTGGTGCCACCGCTGTCCCCCGCCAGCGGGGTCCCCACAAACCCAGCGCTCCCCTCCCTCAGGGCCCGCAGCTTTGCCCGCTCAGCAAAGGGTTAATCCTCCCTGGATTTAAACCCAATCCCGCTGTGTCGGAGCTTAGAGCCCTCTCCTTCGCCTTGTTCTTTTGATTTTCATGGGGACGAGGGGCTGGGAAGGGCTGGGGGAAGAAGGATGGGCCCCCAAATTCCTCCAGCACTCAGAAGCCGCTCCAGGTCCCCCCCACCACTTCCCCCCCCCTCCGGGACAGCCCCAGAGAAGGATCCTGGCAATTCCAAATCCCCCCACCCCAGCCGACCCTATTTTATAGGGCGAGGCTGATCTTGGCAGAGCTGCCCCTGCGAAAGCGCTGTTAGAGCCCAGGTGCAATTATTTCTATTAACCCAATCAAGAAAAGCACAAATGTCAGGAATCAACCCAAACCGGTGGTTACTGAGGGGGTTTGCCCGGTGAGAAGCAGCGCTGCCCTGAAAAGGGGAAGTTAATAACCTGTCAGGGTTTGGTTTGGCTTTTCATAGGCGGAAAAATAAGTTTATTTGCTTTTCTGGACTTTGGCTCTAGGAGCCGTCAGCCGATGGGGCTTGTGACTAAATCTGCTAAATGTAAAGCATCAGGTGGAAAAGCTTTCCCAACACACGTCTTCCTCCGGCTGCCGAGACGAGCGAGCCCCTCCGAGTGCTTTATCTTTATTTTTAATTCCCCCAGGAAACACATCAACCCTCAAGTTATCCAGGGACGGAAAAAAAAATTAATAAAAAAAATACTTTTAAAAACGTGTGCGACTTCCGTGCGGGCTGCGGGGAGCTCGGGGGGGGGGGCTGGGAGAGGAGTTTTGGAAAAAGGTGGGAAAAAAAAAATCCTTCAATTTTCTGTGTGGTTTTAAATATCCCCAGCTATTTCCCAAAGCTCCTTCCCGGTGCTAGGAAGGTGCTTTGGTGTGCGTATATGTGTGTGTGTCCCTTCGTTTCTTTTTTTTTTTTTTTTTTTTAATATCGCAGCTATCCCTCCTTTTTAACATTTAGGAGGAAACAAGTTTAATATTCATGGCTGTTAATAGAGAAGGGCCATTATCGCCGCCCCATTGTTCTGAGCCCCGAACAATGCTGCTTGTATTTTCATGTGTATATTCCCAAAGTTCCTTCTGAGCGTTTAGTGAGCACTTTAATATTCATGGGTGTTAATAGAGAAGCCCTCAGTATATTGGCATATTGTTGGGAGGTGTACATATTGGTCTGACTTTGAATAGCCACAGTCCTCTTTTCTTTTGCTCTGTTTTGCAGGGTTGATGGGCCAGGAGTAAATGGGCATTTTTCCCCCCCGTCTCCCCCTTACAGAGAGAACATCTTTATTCCAGTCTCAGACTTTCTGGTTTCCCATTCAGGACCCTCAGAAATAATGTCAGGCAGAAGAAAAGTGGAGCAAATCAATCTTTCATGGTCTTTTTGAGACCAATTTGACATCCATGGACTCTTCTTTTCTTTCACAGCCTACAAGGGGATGGTCAGGATCTGGACAAGGTTGGGGTCTGATGAGGGGAGACATGGGATCATAATGCAGCAAAGAGAGAAAAGAAAAGCAAAACAAGAAAAGATTGCAGGGATGGGGTGATGGAGGAAAAATGAGGGTGAATGACAGTGCAAGAAAGGAGATTAGAGCCCAGCAGCTGCTTTTTGGGGGGCGGGGGGGGGGGGGGGGAGCTCTCTCCCCTCTTCCAGCCCTTCGCATGAATAGGATTTGAACAGAGCGGAGATTGATTTATAGTTATTGCAGTTGAACATTTATTGCTCTTAAAGAGTGGCGGGGAGAAAAGAGAGAAAAGCGGCTTGAAAAGCTCCTTTCTGTATTAAAGAGGTATCAAATGAAGACTGCTGAGATAATATACAGTGGCCAATGGGAATTTGATTTGCTTTAAAATTTAACTCTTGTGGGGCCGCCGCCGGACGCGCCGGGGATGGAGCCGGACGGGCGCTGCCTCCGCGGGCGCGTAAGGGCGCGGAGCCGCCGCTGCTCTGGGCAGCTCGTGTTGGTTTCTCCAACCCTGCGAACTGCCCGGCTTTCCTGCAAAAATCTCCGAGCAGTTCTTGTGCGCGGCGAGAGGACGGCTGCAGCCTCGAAATTATTCTTATTTCTTCGTTATTAGGATCGTGGGGTTTTGTTTGTTTGTTTGTTCTGTAAGCGGGGTGAGGACAAACGGGATGCGGAGCTACGAAATACCCAGGTGCAGGGAAAAGCTCTTTTCGGAGCTGAGTTTTCCTGCCCTAAAACCGGAGGTTTCTCCTCCCCGGCATCAGAAACGCGATCGCAGCCGATTCCCCCCGGGCGCAGAAAGGAGCCCATTGTTCAGCGGGGAGAAATACATTTTTAGCCGTGATTGAAAGCTCCCCTCTCGTTTGAACTCGAGAAGAAAAGTCCCTGGCAGGGAAGAGCATCCCCCTCCCTCTGCCCCAACATCTGTTTGGAGCAATCCAGGCTCTAGGGCAGAGCTGGGCTCTGCCCCCTCAGCAAAGTCATTAAAAAGATATTAGTTGAGCTGAGAAAAGTCCAGCGCAGCCCCTCATCGGGGTTGGGGTGGTGGTGGGGGTGGTGTGTATCACTAAAGACAATTTTGGATTTGCCAGAGCTAATACCAGGCGAAGGCACCCACGGGGTCCAGGTTCTAAAGCTCCCCGATCCCCGATGCCCCGCAGTGCCCTGCCCGCTGCCCGGCACCTGGTGCCCGGAGCCGGCGCGGGGCGGACCGAGCGACCCCATCACCTACTCCGTGTGCCCTGCGGAGCGCCGGGGGGAGGAACGGCGGCGGGAGCCGAGGCCGTCAGGTGCTTTGGCCGCATCCCCTGCACCTCCACGGGCTACGAACGCCCCGGGAACCGGACGGAAAGGGAAGCAGGAGAGATCGCTGCACCCCTGCGAGTGCCGGGGGAGCCGGGGCAGTGGGGATCACTGCACCCCTCCGGCTGCCGAAGGAGCCAGGCGCCTCCGAAGTTGCTAAATGTGTCATTTATTAAAGCATTCAGGGGGCTTTTCTTTGGCGTTTGCTTGCAAACTCACAAAGGCCGAGCTGCTGTTTGGGGGTCTTTTCTGATGGAAAAAGGGCTCGGAGACCCCCGGCACAAAAGAAATCCTGGCAGTGCTTTCAATGGCCAGGACTCAATGAGGGGGACCCTGTGCGCAGCGGGCGGGGGCGAGGGGCCGCCCGGTGCTGCCTGAAAGGCAGGCCTGAATGTAATGGGGAGATCTGCGTTTATTTGTTGGGATCACATTTAATTAGCTTAGTACAACCCTTGAAAGACAAAGGGACCTCAATCTGGATCCAATCTGAAGCTCGTTTGGAGAGCGAGGGCTCCTGGAAAAGTCAAAAGAGAGAAAGGAGAAAGAAAAGGGAGGCTGGGAGAGAAAGGGGCTGGGGGCCCAGCCAGGTGACTGGCACGCGTGAAACAAGGGGGCCTTTTGGGCACAAGGCAGGGCTCAAAAGGGAGGGAGGAAAATAGCCTCTTCCTCAGGTTTTACCTACTTAAAGCCCCTGAAGGGGACGGAGCTGAAAAGCTTCAATAGGGTCTAAGGAGGCTGCAAAGCAAACAGCGGGGCTGGAGAGGGGGCTCGGGTCCTGCCGCCCAGCAGTTGGCAGCACTCGGTTATGGGAATGTTCCCAAATGTTACCTGAGCCCGGGAACGCTCCCAGCGCCGGCTGCCTCCGAGCAGGAGGCGTGGGGGGACGAGGTGATGCTTGCGGAAAAGCCCGGGGGTCCAGGGGGCTGCCTGTCCCCCGCCCCAGCTCAGGCCTCGCCACAGGGCGAGACCCCCACCCCTCTTCCCCCCATCTGCCGCACCCCTGCCCCACAGCACGGAGGGTTTCCCCAGGTGACAATGGGGACACAGCTGGCATGGGGCACCGAGCAGGGGTCCCCTTGGGTGCACCCCTTGCTCTGAGGCGATCCCCAGAGTCCCCCGACACAGGGCACAGTGTGGGGGGGATGCGCTGCCACCTCCCCAGGGGCAAAAAGAGGGACAGTGTCTGTCCCCAAGGTGCCACATCCACGGGATGGAGCCGAATGGGGTTCCTCCTCCTAACAGAACATTGCACAGCTGTCCCTGGGAGCAGGAGCAGTAGGGAGGGTTTGGGGTGCCCCTGAGCGGTGCCAGCCCCTCAGCAGGAGGGGTTGGTGCAGTGAAGCTCTGACCCTCCCAGCGAGGGCTCCGGCACAGAGCTGCAGCCCCTCCGAACCAGGCCGGCTGATTGCACTGTTTAGAAAAGGAGCTTTAGGGCATTATTTGCCTCCATTTCACTCTGCGGGAGACCGCGGAGCCGAGCAGAGATGCTGAGTGCTCTCCCCTCCGCTCTCGCTCGTTTTCTTGCCTTTTTTTCTTTTTCCCCCCTTCCTTTTTAAATTTTTTTTTAGTAGTAGTATTTCCCGCATTATTTTGGCGAGGGGGTCAAGGCAAACAAAAGCAAACAGGAGAGGGGAAAAAAACCCCCAAACCAACTAAACACCTTCCTAGCTGTGTCCGAATGTTTCACCGGGCTGAGGCAGCCTCGGAACAAAACGTGATCGTGGCAAATGGCACCGGCAGCTCCTCGGCTGCCTCCCTTGCACTGTGGCTCGGCCAGCTGGGCCAGTAGCCCTTGGCATCTGGATGCCAGAGCCCCCAGCAGCATCAGCACCCCCCTGGCAGCCGCAGCACCCCGGGGCCCTGGCTGAGCTGCTGGGAAAAACGGAGTGGAAAAAAACCCTCACAGTGGATTTTCTGCCCACGGCCAAATGTGTTGGTTGGGGGTGAAGGAGGCTTTGGGGGGGGGTGGGTTTAGCTCCTCAAAAAGAGATGCTCCCAGGGGTCCTGGTGAGGCCAGGCTGTGGGGCCAGGCACAGCTCCAGATTGCTTGCCCTCAGCCCCATGGTCAGGCTGGATGGCAAATGTTCTCCCTGGCATTAGAGGGTCCTCTAAAGGGAGTGAGGTGGGATTCAGATGGCAGAGACAGGAAAATCTCTGCACCTTTTCTTACCACTCTGCCAGTGTCTTGGGCCTGGAGCAGTTGCACCCCACCACCATCTCTCCTCTGTCCCCCCACCACTGAGATCCACACTGGAGACTGCACGGAGACACCAGCTTGGAGAAGGCCAGTGCCCAGGGCAGGGCGAGTTGCCCGAGGGGAAATGGGGCACCTGGGAGCCCCACTGCTCCCTCCCACCCCTCTCTTTGCTCCCACTGCGATGGGAGGATTGCAGGAGCTGGCCTCAGGACAGATCCAGATCCGAGCATCCAGCTACAGCATCCCTGGCTCATGTCTGGGCAGTGTCCCCAGGGCCAGGGGACAAGGGGAGTGAGGACCCCAGGTCCTCTGGAGGAGGAGGGGTGCAGGGATGGGTGCTGGGAACGGGGCTGCCCCACAGGCAGGTGACCCCAGCCCTAGGGATGTGTAGTGGGGAGACGATCCCACCCCTCGCTGTTCCTGCCCTTTTTTCGGCCCTATTCTCTCCAAAACAAACAGAGCAGCGGCCTCTGCCTCCCCGTGCACCGGTTCCATGGCAGCAAAGTTTAATATTCCCCGGTGAATGGCCCAAACACGGAGCCCTCACCGGGGCAGGGCAGAGCCCGGGGGCGGCTCGCACAGAGGGAGGGACTCGCTAATCCCCCGGGCCCGCGGCACCTGCACCCCGGCCCGGCCGGGATTAAAGAGGAGCCAGCCGGCCCCTGAGAAGATCAGAGGCTTCTTTAGAGTGGCCTTGAAATAGGATTTCCTCAAGTGATAAGGGGCAAGAGAATATATATTGGAGGGGGAGGTGGGGGGCTGTTGGTACCTGCCCCCACCTCAACCCCAGAGATGCTCTTCTGGGTCGCCTGCCTTGAACCCGGTGCCCCAGGCCTGGAGGGAGGTGGCAGGGGGAACCTGGGCACCCACAGCCCTGTCTGTCTTGTCCCAGGGGTGGCTGCTCCCTTGTCACCAGCCCCTTCCATCCCCAGCACCCACTGAGGTGTCACCAAGATGAGGATAGGAGCCCCGAGCCCACTGCCCTTGGCTCCTCTGGCCAACGGACCAGGGAGCTGTGGCTGTTTCTGCTCATCATCACATCACCTAACTCTGGTTTCTGCTGATTTCCAGCATGAAAAGTTGTGGAAAATTCCCTTTCTGTCTTTTCCAGGCTTAAAAAAGGCAGAGAAATGCCTCATCTGCTTCAGGCACCCGGCACCACTGATACTCACAGCAAAGCCAGGGAAAAAAAAACCCAAACCCTCCAGACCAGCCAAATGAAAGCTAAACAGCTGCTGACGTGGAATAAAACACTCGTGTGCTGCTTGGCAGCATACAACAAAACCTCTGTCTGCAGAGGAACAACCTGACACCACGAGATCCCAGTTCCTCACCCCACATCACAGCCCCCCCACGAGTCAGACAAACCAAGAGGGGCTGCAGAAGAAGCAGGGGCACAGGTGGGACCTCAGCATCATCCACATCATGGCAAAAACCTCCACGTTAATTACCACAAACTCCCCCTCTGACCACACCACCCCATCTCCCACCCAGCTTACTGTAAATACATTGTTGTTCCAATGCAATTAAATATTTAATACTTGGAGAAGAAGAAAAAAAAAAGTCCCATGTCTGCTTGTCTCTTTCAATAACGATTTTGATTTAACTCACAAAGTCCATAATGTACTTCATTCTGAAACAGTGGACAATTAAATCAAGTATTTTAGACTGATTTTAGACCTTAAAAGTCTCCTCTTTCCTTCTAAAATAGCCTTTGCCTGGTCAGGCAGACCTGAGACAGAGCACAGGAGAGCATCATCAGGGTGATTGTGAGCCCAGAGAAATGCTTCAGTGATGTGGTTTTTTTCAGGCTGCTGCTCAGAAATGGTTTGCAGAAGGACTGCAGTAAGTTTCTACTTACCACTAAAATCTCTGCTCCCAAAGAGCCAGGCAGGTCCTGGGCAGTCCCAGGACATGAAGCTGGGATGCTGGTGCCACCCCAAATGTGCTGCTGGATGTGGATCCTGTGGAGGATTCATACGGGGGAGAGAGAAACCATCGTGTGCCTGAGCCCTGAGGACAGGGATTGTGCTTGAAGGAAAAAAACCACCATGATTTGTAGAAAACAGGAAAGAGCAGGAGCCAAGCAGCCAGGGCTGGGGATGTCCCCCCACAGCACTCACCTGGGATGGCCTCGAATTCCTCTTCCTCCATCCCCAGACGTTGGGCTCCTGGGTTGGATGTTTCCCTGTGGGAGGTCCCCAGCCAGCCCAGGACTAACACCCAGGCACAGCCTCGTGTTGGGAGCTGCTCCCTTGAGAGGAGGAAAAGTTTGGGATGAAGCTGTGCTGTCCCCACCACTGCTCATGGACCCCACAGCTCCAAACCTGTCCCACATGTTGGTTCCTGCCTTTGGGACCTGTCCTGCTCCCTGCCACATCCATTTTCTGTCTGAGGAGCAGACAAACCCTCCCTGCCCCAAAAACCTTGTGGTTTAATCCACTTGGTTTGGGGATTAAACTCATCCAGAGCTGAGCAGGAGACTCAGCTCCTCTCGTGGAGGCCACAAACTTGGTTTGAAGGCATCACAGCAACACCTGAACCAGGAGACCCAAAGAGCTCCCTACAACCTCAGGGTGGGGTGAACAGGCAGACCCTGGGGTGGGATTGACCATCACATCATCCCTCAGATCCAGGATCTGAGCTGGAATGGGGTTTGGAAGAAGCCAGAGATCACCAACTCCTCCAGAGGTTCCAAGGTATTTGTTCACCTCCTATCCTGGCCCCTCTCCAACCCCTGGTGGACTCACAACAGAAAGCAGTGGAATGGTTGCAGCCCCTCAGGCAGCAGTAATGGGAAAACTGCTGAACTTGGGAACATTTCAAGCACTTCAGCCTTCCAGGGCACCAGACTGCTGCTGAAAACCCAGCTTTGCAGGCACCATCTTAATGACAGGCCAAATTTCAAAGGCTTGCAAACTATTTCTTCTGCTGCCCCACCCCCTCAATAAAAGGTTGCATCAGAAAAGAGATATTTCCATAATTTATAGTATGGGTATTTCACTGGGGAGACTCACTAATCTGTACTTACAGATACATTTAAGAAAATGCATCCTCCCACCATCCCGGGCCATTTACGACTATTGGCACAATCTGTAATACTCAGTCTTCAATTAAGGGACACCTTAGGGTTCATTATCACACAATTGCTCCCTGTGAACCATGCCAAATGCTGTTTTGGCACAGAGCTTGGAAGATGAATTAGAAGGAAGTCTTCTCGGTAATGCCCGCTCCCAATTCCCATCAGCAGCCTTTATGCCCTCCTCTAGCCATTTTTTTCTTTTTTCCCCCCCTCTCCCCTCTTTCCAAGTGGCTTTTACTATCCCATCTTTCAATGTCTCTCTTGATTCTCTGGAGGTATATTTAGAGATGCTACATCTCTTTTTCTTCCGGCTCTCAACATCCCCTCCCACTCCCTGCCCTGCAGATGGGATCTTCTTCCCTTCCTCCCTCCCTCCCTCCCTCCCTCTTCCCTGCAAACCTCTCCAGCCAGCTGGGGAGAGGTGGACGGAGCTATTTTAGGTTGGAGGAGCACAAAACTCAACATTTTACAAAAAAAAGAGCAGCTAGAAAGGGCTGGGCATCACCAAACTTGGTCTGGCTGTGACTTAAAAGGAAGTCCAAGGGATGAGGATGACCAGAGCTCTGTCCCCCTGCACCCTTCTCCCCCTCCCAGGGCCAGGGAGAGCAAATCCTGGATGGATTTATCAGCAAATAAAATGTTGTGGAAGAGCAACAAGCTCAGGGTATTAAAACTGGGGGACCTCCACCTCACCTCCTCAAGCAGCAGTCAAACAAATCCCTGTGGCTGGAGATCCACATCCCTCTGGGCTTCCAGGAAACTTCCTCAGAACAGCTCCTGCTGGAGCTGCAATCACAGCCCCCCAGTGTGGAAATCCTCTGCCACGAGATGCTCTGATGTGCCACGAGTGGAGCTGCACCAGAATTGAAGCTTAAAGGTTGGGAGAAATGCTCATCCCCAACTCCTGGGGGGACACGGTGTGAGCAGGGATGGGAGAGGAGCCCACGGGGGCTGCAGGTGGTGGAGTGGGAGGAAACGGAGCAAACCAGACTGGAAATACTTCACCCACAAGACACCTTGTGGGAATTTTATTATATAGAGTGTAAAATGCAACTGTCAGTCAAATAAAAAGAACACTTTGTTTGTTTTAAACACCATGCTCAACATTATCCAATCGAGTTCGTATATTTTTTTTTTTTTTATAGTTAGACATTTCAAGCATAAGGAAAAAAAAAAAAATAAGGAAAGAACCCAAGAACAGTAACTTCAGTACATTTCAAAACGGAATGTCCTGCAGGGCAATTAAAAATGCAAGAAAAAATAGCTTCAATTCCGTTTTTTCCTTTAAAAATACACTGTTATCTGTACAAGAAACACTACAGTAAACATTGGAAATCATATTATCCCTTTTATTAAATCAAAATTATTTAGCATACTGTGGTTAATACTAGATTCATTTATTTCTCTAGGTAATTTGACAAATATTAGATAAGAAAATATTTAAAAGAAATGAAAAAGCAAAAAACACCTTGGAATTAAAAAATAGTTACTACCTTTTATATGGTTTTTATGTTCCACAGTGTTTGTTAAAGGTACTAATAGCAGATTCATTTTAATATTAAAAATAACAGTATTTATATTTCTGAGAGCATAGAAGAAAGTTTTTTCTTTTTTTTTTTTTTTTTTTTGCTTTGTCTTTTTTTTTTTTTTTTTTTAAACAAGCTTGGAGGTCTTAGATACATAAATGCAACTAGGAATGGAGACATGAAAAATGTATTGCTAAAAAAATTAACACGTTTTTATATTACCCCTTTAGACTCTAGAAATTATACAAACCCTACAAAATGCCCCCCCACCCATAACTTGTCTGACAGCAAAACAGAAACTGTCTCAATACAGAATTCACATAATTAATTACAATACATAGTTCAGTTTTTAAAAAATGCAATAAAATCAAAGACAGCCAAGGTACAAGAAATTAGAAGTAAAACATTTAATGAATTTACATATTTAAGAATATTTAAATACTGTTTAAAATTTTTTTTTTTTTTTCTTTTTAGGATTTGTTACATACCACCTAAGACTTCCAAGCCACTCTTTCTGTTGCAACAGATCGAAAATTAAAAGGAAAAAAAAAAACAAAACCCCCACACAAAAAACCCACATGTTGAAATGTCACAGCTCTGGGGTGCATTTTGGTGCCTGCAAATTCTCTGGCTTCTCTCCAAAAAGAATCCCGGAGTTTGGTTTTTTTTTTTTTTTTTAATTTTTTTTTTTTTGCTATTTTTTTTCTTTTGCTTTTTCTTTTTTTTTCTTTTTTTTTTTTTACAAATTTGGAAACAAAATTACCAGCACGTCCATAAGTTTAGTACGTTACTAATTGTTCCTGATTCTTAGAAAAGTTCAGTATAGATTATCCTACAACTAGTGTTCAAACAAACAAACAGAAAAGTCTTCATCAAAAGGTTGCAAATCTAGAAACCTCTGTTACAAAAAGGTTTGCTGCCACAATGATTCCAAGGGAGGACAAAAAAAAAAAAAAATTGCCACGAGGACCTTGTTCTACTGCTCCTAAAATGAAAGAGAATGAAGGAAAAAATAAGAGAAGTTACTCAGCAGCAGTAAATTCTTCAAGCCCTCCTCCCCTGACACAGACGGATCCCCGATTCCCCGTTCCTGCCAAGCAGGACAGACCCCAAACGATGCTCCTGGGGAGCTCTAAAGCCTGCTCTGCCTCAGCTCACTGCCAGGAGTTTGTGCCTCTTACCAAACAAGATCTCTCTTCTCTAGAGGGCCAGACTTTGAGAGAGGAATGAAGAGAAACTCCCTTTTATCCCTCCTTTCAGGTCACACTTGGCCAGCGCCTGCGGCAAGCGGCGGTTCCCGGAGAGCGCGGAGGCTGCGAAGGACGGGGCTCCCCCGAGCAGCCTAAGGCCACTCCAGCTTCTCCCAGGAATCAAGAGCAAAAACATGATTCCCTGGGGAATCTGATCCCGCTAAGGTGTGCTCTGCATAGATTTTTTTCTTTTTTTTGCCAAAAATATTCCAGACGTTCAGCGTCACAAATCTGGCGCTCAGGAAAGCCCTGCGGGTACGAGGACGAATCCCTCCAGCCTCTGGTGCTCTGAGGGACAGGTGAGGCACAATTTGACATGGCTGCAGGTTAATCCAGATTATTTTTCAACAGTTTTCTGCTCCCTTTCAGGACAGGGGTGCACAGCTCCTATCCTAACACAAAGCTTCCATGAGAAAAGGCAAAGCCTGCACACACGGTCTCAGACTGCGTGTCCCAGCGCTGGGCTACCTCCCCAGCCTGGCTCCAGCATTCCTTTTACTTTATTCACCAAAGCCACAAAACTGCCTGGGAATTACAAGGAAAGGCCACCAGAAAAAAAAATAAATAACCTCTCAATCCTCTCCCTCAAAAAATCACTCACCCTATTGAGAGAAATAATATTGAAACAACAGGACAGGGAGCAGGGAGCGATCTCTCGCTTCTGTGGTCACATCCTCACAAAAATGTCTCTGCTTTGCCACATGAACCCAAAGCAGAGTCCCCACACCAGGGTGAAGCCAAGGCACCCAATTTTCCAAGGGAAAGAGCAGTGAGGTTCAGGGAACACAGATACAAACCTGGCTGTGGGCCTGAGCCTGCCCTAGTGTCTGCCCGTAGTAGGCAGCCTGCTGTCTGTAATACTCTGCCCAAGCCATCGTGTAGTCGGGCTGGGAACTTGCCTGAGAAGCAGCACTGGCAGCATGACCTGGAGGAAAAAAAGGGAGAAAAGGGAGAAATGAGCAAATCAGTAATCTAAACCCAGGCTTAGGATCTCCTTTTGTGAAGCTTAAAGAGGAGACAGCCCCCATCCAACAGCTGCAGAGATCTGAAAGAGCGGCACCGGGTTTGGCTGCCACAGGACAGGCTTGGAGCTGGCTTGCAAGTGACAGACCTACAGCAGGATGAAAAAGAGACTGTTCCCATGGCTGCAGGGACATTGCACCCTTCAGCCTCAGCCCCAAGGCTCCAGCAGCACAGTGACAAATGCAAATCCTGATGTTGGCATCCTGTGCTTCTTTATGGAGTGGAGAAGCCAGGCCCGTGCTGTCCCACACGTGCAGCACTCCCCTGCCCTCTCATCAGTCCAGGCTGAGAGGTTTGTGCTGGCACCAGTTCTTGCTGTGCACTCTCTCTAACCCCTGGACAGGCACTGGGGCTGTGGTTGAGTGGGAGAAGCTCTCCCAAGGCACGACAGCAGACAGCACAACCCAGAGCTTTCAGTTTTTCACACACACCAACACCAGAGGAGAGGACCAAAGGGCTTTTGTAGAGGGAGTGGAAGCTAATGATGGCAGGGGCTGGAGATGTAAGTCCCCAGATTAGAGTTAACTCTGTAACAAGAGCTGATTCATCTCCAAGAGCCCTGTTTCACTCACTCTGTTTTTTGAAATACTCCTCCCATGCTTTGCTGTAATCAGGATGGCTGTTCTGCTGCTGGCTCTGTTGGCCTGTGCAAAGATGACAACAAGGGGCACGTCAATATGGAACGGGTGACAATTTCCAGCCAGTCACCATCTACCCTAGACAGGCCCTGGATCTACCTCAGTTGCCCAGACTTCAGATTTCACCTTTTTACAGTGTGGGGAAAAGCTCCAGTGCCTGATCCCATCTCACCTGCTAAAGGGCACTAAGCCCCATCTCTCCCCTGCTGGGACTGCTTCAAGACAAAGCTCCTGGGCTGGGAGCTGCTCAGTTTGCAGATGAAGCATCCCAGGAGGTCAGGCTACTCCTACCTAGCACAGGGCTGGAGGGTTCAAAGCCCTGACAGAACTAAGACCTGTCACCTTGACTTCCAGCCACGAAGCTGCCAAGGAAAGAGTCATGTTATGTGTCACCTCACTTGGTTTGCAGGGTTCTGCATCCTTCACCTTCTCCCTCACCAGCAGAGCAGGTCTGAAGGAGCCCTGCTGGGCAGTCTCTCTGTACAGCAAGCCCACACACAAGCCTGCAGCAACCCACCGGCCCCAGCACAACTCCAAGCAGCAAAACTGCAGCCTCAGGGCTGAAGGAACCCATGATCTGGGCACCAAGTCCAAGCCAGCTCCACCTACACCATCCAGAGAGGCATCCACACCCCTCTCCTACACTGCACTGAGAAAAACAGTGCCAACACTTGGACTGAGAGCACTCACAGACCCCAAAGCCTTGGTCTTCACCTGGCACACAACCCCTGTCTTTGAAGCACTGAGACACCTTCAATCCAGCACATGAAGGTGAGTCCAGACAGCTGGGTGCAGGGGTGGGATGCCCACTGCTCCCTTAAAGCAAAGAACCCTCAAGCCAGACATGCAGAAAAGGTAAAAAAAGGAAAGCCCTGAACAGAAAACACAGCAATTAATAAACTGCAGAGAGAGGCAGGCACAGAGAGAGCCTGAGTGCTGAGCACAGACAGGGACAGCAGGCAAGGACAGGGAGATGCTGAAGGAGAGCCCTTCCCAACCCCTGCCCCACCACGCTGGCTGGAGGGGGCTTTGAAGTGGGGGGAAGGGGGAAAATAATACACTGCAAGTGTGAAGTGGGTGGAGGGAACAGGGCAGCAGTGTCCTGTCCAGGGGCATAAAAGAGGGTTAAAAGACTTGACCAACGCTACAAGTCAGGACCTTTTCTGGCAGAGGTCAAGGCTGCCTCAACTGTCCACCTGCTAATGCCAACAAAGGACCTCCTTCAATGCCTTTTCTTCCAGGAGAATTACAGTCGGCAGCAGGCTGAAAGGACACGCAGCTAACTGTGTTTCACAGCAAAATGTTTCCCCAGCCAGTTAATTTATTTAAGATGGGGGAAGTCATTAAAATCTCAATACATGTGTAGGGGGTGGGGGTCTGCCCCTCCTCCCACAAGGAGGGCACTCTGGAGCCTGTCCCTGGGAAGGCAGCTTGGGGGACACCGCCGCGGCTCTCCGACAGCCACCAAATGGGCTGCAGCACCCAGGAAAAGGGACCTTTCACAAGGCTGTTTCCAAAATAAAGTGCAAAAGCACCAGTATTTACCTGGTTTCTTATATTAATCCTCCCAGGCTTTGAACTCCACCTGGCCTGACTGTGATCTGCAGCAGGAAAAAGGGGGGAAGGCTGCTCAAAGCACAGCGTTATCTTGTCTGTCCTCTCTCCTTATCAAAGCTGTGTGCCTGGCTATGAAGAGGAACACCAAGGATCCTAAACTAGAGAGCCAACATTTTCCATCAGGATCACCAGCAGAAATAAACCAGCTGTCCCCAGACTGTGGCCTTGTGGTACTAAACCCATAGAGGGGAAGGATAATGGCAAGGGAGGATGCTTCACTGTCAGTACTCAGGGGATGTGAAAGGTCTGTGCATCTTACACCAAGCTGCAAAGCCAGGAGGTGTCAGCTGCAGACACAACTGTATGTTAGGAGAGGGTTCAAATAACAATTTTTCCTGTAAAACAAGCCAGTGGGAAAATACTCTTCTTTGGGACCATACCATTTTAACCCTGCACAAAAAAAAAAAATTCCTTTCATGCCCCCCACTGCATTTCGCTCTCCTGAAAACACAACTTTTGACCTTCTGTAAGTCCCAAGGGCTCAAAGGAAAAGTCACAATTTTTTAAAACTGTAATTGCTGAGGAGCAGGACTCTTCCAGAGGCATTTTTTTGAGTTTAATACACAATTCCTATGCCAAGTTCCTATGTCCAACTTCAGCACACATTTTAGAAGTCCACTAAATTAACAACACAGCATTGAGGATTTCCAAATGTCACAGTATCAGACATTAAAATTTGTGTTACAGGGGATCACAAAGATCCAAGAGGTCCAAAGGAGAGCAACCAGGCTGGTGAAGGGACTCGAGCATAGACCCTACGAGGAGAGGCTGAGAGAACTGGGGTTGTTCAGCCTAAAGAAGAGGCGGCTCAGGGGAGACCTCATCGCTCTCTACAACTACCTGAAAGGAGGGTGTAGCCAGGTGGGGGTTGGGCTCTTTTACCAAACGACTTTCAACAAGACAAGAGGGCATGGACTTAAGTTGTGCCAGGGGAAGTTTAGGTTAGATATTAGAAAGAATTTCTTTACGGAAAGAGTGATCCGTCATTGGAATGGGCTGCCCACTGAAGTAGTGGATTCTCCGTCCCTGGAGATATTTAAAAAGAGACTGGATGTGGCACTCAGTGCCATGGTCTAGCAACCGCAACAGTGGTTCAAGGGTTGGACTCGATGATCTCTGAGGTCCCTTCCAACCCAGCCAATTCTATGATTCTATGATTCTATGAAATGCAATTGCAGGCACTGCTCCTCCAACATTTCCCCTACTTCAGGCACCCACAGGAGTGGGACTTTATATTGGAGTTAAATAATCTACTTCATTGCTAAAGCAGCCTCAGTACTGAGAAGCATTTGCTATTAAACCCCTTTAAAATTATACCCCCAAATACACACACACACTTTTTGGTGCTCAGCTTTAGTTTTCCCAAGACCAGGCCATTAAAAAACCCTCTTATTTCCTGAAAAAAATGTAACTGAAAAGTGTCTGTTGGATATTCCTGCCATCACATGAGCTCTGAGATTACCAAGCAGACTTTTTTTGCCCTGTTTAGGGCAAACCACTAAGGCTGGTGAGGACACAGCTGCCCCTGTCACCACTGGCATTTGCTACTGCAATTATTCCCCAAAGGGGGACAGCCCTTTCCAACCTGCTGAATTTTGACTAAACAGGGTTTAGGAAGAAAAGACACCTTGAACCTTAAAGAATAGCACTCAGCCTGACTTGGTGCTGGAGGCTTGAACTGGAAAGCCCAGCAGCAGTGATGATCTGGATCAGTTTTTGAACTCATGCTCCTCATTTTCAGCACCTTCTTTCCCTTTCTTCCCATCAGACTGGGAGATGAGCAGTGAGAAGAGGTCATAAGGAACATTACAAGAAAATAAGCAAGAACTGATATAAGCAAGAACAAAGAGATGGGAGGGCTCTCCACCAGAGAGGGTGTGTCTGGCAGAGGGAAGTGAGGTTGGGAAGTGCTCACCTGGAGACTCCTGGCAGAAGAGAAGCCACTGTAAGAATATTTTTTTTGGGGAGCAACAGACAGCAAGGACCACATTCTTACACCAAGGGAGCAGAAACAGGCAGTAAAGTACACCAAAAGCATTACAGTTTTCAATAGACTTCAGCTTATTTTGACCTCAAACATCATTACCACACCTCCACACACCTCTTCTGCTCGAGGAAGTCATTTTGCTGTTGTCATCCAAGCAGCCTCATGGATGAACCTGTGCTTTGCAGGCACAAAGCAGCAATTGCCAAGGGAACAAGAGCCCTTCTGCAGCCCAGGTCCTAAACACTTACTTGGGACTTGCTGTCCAGGTTGCTGCCACGTCTGGTAGGTACTGCCCCAACCCTGCGTCATGAAGGCCTGAGGACCACTGCAGAGGACAAAAAGACATGCTGAGGGAGGCAATAAAACCCTTGCCAGGCCATACACCTGATACTGCCTAGAGAAACTGTTACTTAAGAGTCAGAAATTGCTGAGCAAACAGGTTAGCAAAGGGACAGAAGGATGCCCTAAGTAGGAGTGACTGCCAACTGTCTCGATACTGGTCTGTTCAGGAAGCTGAGATGAAGACCCCTCAGACAGAGCAGCACTTTCTGTGCTCTGAGCAGCTGAGGCTTCTTTCCATGCTCTCACTGCACTAAAAGCAGGAATATTGGAGATGTTAGTACCTACCTGGTTTATAATTTAATAGCTAAAATTCTTCCTGCAGTCAAACTTAGAGGTTTCATCTCCCCTGCCTCTGAACGTTTCATCTTTAAAAGGCTCCACTTATGCTTCACTCCTTCTGGGCCTTCCACCCTTTTCCCAAAGCTTTTATAGCTCCCAGCCATCCCAGCCCATCCCTGATGAGATGGAGACACTTACTTTTGATGAGGTGTTGCAGGTGCTTGGCTGAATGGGCTTTGACCAAATCCTCCAGGTCCACCCATGCTGGTACCCTGTCACAGAATCCACAAATATTTAATGGCAGCTCTAAGCACAGGGTGGAGACAGCTACTACCAGGAGTAAGAAAGGAGAGAAGGCAGCCTGGGACATGTTCCACTAAACCCCAGCACCTGAAAGAAGTGACTGATTCTCCAAGGATGAAGTTCTCAGGACTGTCACCACACTGAAGGAGCCCAGCATCAAAAGCAACTCTGGTCACCCCCAAAGGGACTGATGGGACTACAACACAGCTGGAAGTTTTCCTTTGAATAGCTTGGATCCTGAGGTTGGTATCAAGCCTTCTCTTCTCAGGCAGTTCAGCACAAAGGTTGCTTTACCACACAGCAGTTCAGTATTTGCTGGACTTTCTTTTACCCAAGTCTCCCCTTTCAGTAGGGCTTCAGCCTGACATTATTAAGCTTCAATACCACAGCACTGCATTAAGTAGGAGATAAAAGTCATCCTGGATTTACTGGAGCAAGGTGTTGAGTGTTACTTTCAGGATGATGATGCCAGGGTTGTGTCATTCTCAGGCAGTGACACTATTGTCTTCCCTTCACACAAAAAAAATCTCCTTTGACAGCCTTCTCACACTTTATTATTGCTGTTTTTCCCTCTCATATAGCTGCACACTACCCTTGATTATGTCAGCCAACAGTCAGATCTTTCTGAGACCACAGCAAAAATTAGTCCAATGGATTCTGGAGGGCCATCAAAGTTCAAGACAGCAGCTAACAGGCAAATGGTTTTGAAGCTAAATAAAGTAAGGGTTTATATTCTGTGCCATCCTCTAAGTCCAGGCCTACAGGTTCCTAAGAGTGAAAACAACACATCAGAAAGAGAGAGAGCAAGATTAACAGAGATGGAACTTACACCAACTTTCTCATCTATGAGATGTCTAGCAAGTTCAATTTGCTGGGGAACTCCTCTGATTGTGAATATTCGTACTCCAGGGTCTGTGTTTGGAGGTGGGTTTCTCTGGAGCTCCACATGGGCTCCTGACTGCTGATTTATGCTCTTGATGTTCTCCCCACCTGAAAAAAACAAAAACCAAGACATAAAGAAGGGATATCCAGCATCTCTTTCCATAAAAGCATGTCAAAGTCAGGTTCTGTTATGGAATATGGTTTTCAACCACCTTCTTCATGCCTCAGGCAGGATGGGGATGGCAATAGCGTAACTGAGCTCATGGTGCTTCTTTCAGCCCCCTCATAAGCATGACCCAACACTGTGAGCTATTACAAAGCTTTCTGGGGTCATGGGTGATGCTGTTTTAAGGATACACACAGTCCCCCTGGCTCCCAACAAAATGCAGCATGATCAAGGCACACTTGGACAAAACAGATGCAAGACTGCTGACTGAGCTCTGGTGGTTTCAAATCCTCAACAACCAAGTCACCTGCAGCTCAAACCTCCTTTTACTTCCTTCCATCAGGCTTTTTTTCCCCACCACTACACATTTCATCCCACAAAAACCCACCAGCCACATACCTTGTACCTTCAAAACACAGCCCAAGCTCTCTGACAACCACGTGTGCTGCTCAACAGCTCCTTCCCCTTCAAGAAACCTCTGCTTCCTGCCCTGCCCACTCACACCAGTGTCCCAGCCCTCCACACAACTGCAGCAGCACAGAATTCCAGGCAGTTTTCTGCTATTCCAGAGTTAGCTGTGAATGCAGTGAACACCACATCTGGCTAGTTTTCCATCTGGACTAGAGCATAGGAGAGCTTGGAGCAGGATGCATCAGGGCCAGCCAAAGCAGATCTGATTTCCTGCAGACCTGCAAGGTCCTGGTCTCTTAATGAAATTTGCTTAACAAAAGCCCCAGCCAATGTTACAATGGTTCAATTCTTCTTTTGGAAACCTCACACAACTTACAGACCAGCTCCACTCAACTGGAGAAATTAAAGGGTGCAGGGAAAGGAAGGGGTTTTAGAGCTTTTAAATAACAAAACAAAAATCACCAGCCAAAAGGACACAGAGCAAGCAGGAAAGAGAGCAAAGGAAACCAGAGATTTTTGTTTGGTTTTAATTAAAGAGTATCCAAAAATAATCTCCTCAATTTCACTTACATTTCCATCTCTATACATGCAGCACAACTTCAGAACAAACTGTGGATGTTGCAGACACTTGTTCATTTCATTGTAATGGGCTCGTGACCTTTTTAACATTTTAAAGCCTTCTTGGGGAAGGGAGGAGGAAAAGTTGCCAAAGGGCAATTAACTCTTTCTAAATGAATTTTTGAAGATGCATTTAACAATAGATAATCGTGTCACATCCCTGGGCAGACAACAGGGATTGTACTGTGCAGCCAAAAGCCAAGCCACTTATTTTCAGTCAAGCATGGGAAAGCAGTAACATGAAGTTTCAAAAAGAAGAAGAGTTTTTTTGGTTTGTTTTTTTTTTAATGTAATGCTTTTGTCTGGTGCAGACTTGTCTGAAGCTATGTTTCTTAAATATTGAGGTAAGATCTGTATGAACAGCCACTTCACCAGCTTCACAAAAACCTAGGAACTTTCCAGCCAAGACACTTTGGATCATGAAGGAGTGGGAGAAATTCTCCACTGGGTGGACAGAGGCATAACCCCAGGTTGCTACTTGCACAGCAGACCTAGGTTTCTCCTTCCAAAAGGGGATCAAAAGTTGGAAGCAGCCTCATCAAACTAGAAGTGTGAAGAATATAGATTTAAAATAATTCCCCCATTTAGCTTTCAGCACTTAGTTGGTAGCTGATGGGGCTGTTTCCACATCATCTCTCTCCTAGACAATATTTATTGCAGGATCAAGCCAGTTGGCCCTCCAGGTTTGGTCAGAGGCTTCAAGTTTCCACTCCTGTACCAGCACTTTGAGCCTTTCTCCTCCTTATCCTCTAGCTGGTACAGCCCAAAGTGCTCCCTCCCATCCAAACTCTCCCAATTCTGCCTCCAGAGCAGGCAGTTCCCCCAGGGTGCTGCCTGGTGCTGGAAGGAGTTCATCTTCCCCCATAATGAGGTGACCTGCTTGGCACATGGTGGCTGTCTATAGACTCATTCAGCAGCCCAGCTCCATTCTTCTACCTGATGGGGGGCAGAAGTGATCCAAGAGTGGCCCCCCAGCTGGACGTGAAATCGTAAAGCAATTAATCAAAGCTGCTAAAAGGCAGAGCTGACAAGAGCCAGGCTGGCCACGTTATCTGTCAATATTGCTGTATTTATCATGGAAATCCAGTGGGGGCCCAGCCAGGCTGTGGTTTGTTTCCAAGCACCACCAAACAGAGAAAGCACTTGACATGTGTATGGTGCTGGTCTCCACCCTTCCTCCAGTCTTGCAGAAAAGAAAAGCTGCACCTACCCACCCTCTAGAGGGAAAAAACCAACACAGGATTTGCAGGGAGCAGAGAACTTTTTACCAGCTTGTGCTGCCAAGCTGAGAAGTGATGCCCAGGAGAAAAGAGCCCTATACCTTTTCTCACATATGCTGCAGAAATCGAGGTGAGAAATTTCCTCATTTCCTTCTTTTTTACCTTCTCAAATGGTGACACAGCACAGCACCAGTTACCTGGCCACATCACAGACATGACACCCCAGGGAGCACCAAGGTACCCAGGGTGGTAGCCTCAGAGAGGAAGCTCTGTGTGCCCAGATTTTACAGAGAACACCAACAGCCAAGTCTTGTATGATGGGGAGGAAAAAAAAACAAAAAAAGGGGACTGGAAAATGCACAAAAAATAAAAAGGGGGAGCAAAGGTTTTACAATTCATCACTGTTAAAAAAATTCCCCACTAACATCCTGACCCACAGGCAGAGAAAATAAAAATTGGGTGTCTTGCATCAAAATACAAGGAGTGTAGCAGTTCCTCCACCCTGAAGCAGGCCCCAAAAGGCAACACTACAGCCATCACTCACTTGACAAAAATGAAGGCTGCAATAGACTAAGAGCACAGGCACTGTAAGAACACCGATTACAAGGGGGTATTACAAAGCTACAAGCACTCAAATCACCATACAACTAGTAATTAGTCACTCCAGAAAGCTTCTGATCTGGCCGGGTAAGAATCCTTCTTTTGCTGTTGTGGAAACAAAGGTAAAAGGCTCCCCCTCACTCCCACAGAGAGCCTGTGCCAGGCTTTGCACTTGACTGCTAGGACATCCAACTCTGCTACCTGCATTTATCTTTTCAGCACTCAGAGCTCTGCAGTCACAAATGCTCCACTTCAGTGCACTGCTGAACAACAAGTGACCTTTTCTGATCCTTTATTAAGGCTGACTAATGGATACAGCAATAAACTTTCACTGTAATTTGATTTTTCCATACATAGAACTCTCACTTGTGGGCTTAAAATTTGCTTTGCTTCATTTTTTTTTTTTTTCCCCCCAACTGGACTTTTCAGTGAGATCAAGTACAATCACTCTGCAATTTCTGCATGATGGGGAGGAGCAGGTGTTTTTTTCATCTTGAAAAAAGTTTTCAGGTTTTGTGAACAGGTTTATGGCAAAGAACAGCAGCTGAAAACGATAGCAGATACACAACAGACTTTCCAGTGTCCATACCTGTGTTTCTTGCAATCCAACAAAGCAGGAGCTTAGGGTGCTACAGGGGCCAGAGATGTGGAAGGGAAGAAGTGAGGTGCAGCAGGGCATATGTGTCACCACAAGCTCAGTCCTGCCTGGCAGGATGGCAGGAAACTCAATGCCACTGAACCATGGCACAATGCCCTCAAGTCTGCTGCAGCTCCTCTGCTCCTGCTCTATTCACCTCACCAGTGCTGAGACTAAAAGCCAACTGTGATTACTTAAATACTAGTTAAGGCACATGTCACTCTTTCTGAAATAAGCAGATAGATAAATTAAATCCAGCTCCTTTGATATGTCAGTATTAACTCAGAAGGATGGCAACCATTGGGAGCGACTGAGCTCTTCTATTCCTGGCTCCAAGTGCTGCCAGTACCTGCTGTGCAGCTTATGTTCTGTGTCAAACTGAGACTGCTGCTGATGCTCAGCTTTCAGAACTCTCCTGGAGTTGTACTGGTTCTTGAGAGCATCACCAGGTGACCCCTTTGTCCATCTCTTTTCCATGGAGGGATTCAAGGCAGTCACGGGGCCTCTATGGCAGGGAACATCTGAGCAAGATGAGGAGCACAGCCTGTGCTGTGACACAAACTCAGGTACAAACCCTGCTGCTTCACTGGATTCAACAGACACTTCACTTTCATAGCTGGAAGCAGCTTCTGTTATTACCACATTCAGAGACCTTCCATTTTATCACATGGCACTCACAGAAATCCAACCCGATGAAATGACTGCTCTGCTTGTCCCTGATAAACTGTCCTTAGAATGAATTCTCTATAAAAAGAATCCACAAATGAACCTGCCTTTTCTCAGCCAGCTGCTTGTTATAACAAGCTTACTTGACAGCTCTGCATGAAGAGCCTCTCTTACATATTGTGAACAAGGGCCTGGAGAGTACAATTATGAGTGAGAGCACCACAAAGAAACAACCACAAATGCTTACAGCTTATTCCTATGCTGCATTCACCAGCCACTAAATACCTGCAATTACAGAAAACTCCAAAGCCTCACTGTCAGGCAGCAAGAACACAACCATCCTGAGAGAGAAAGATTTCAAGCTTGAGCATTTAGAGACAGCAGACCCACCTTTGCCTATAACAAGACCACACTTGTCAGCTGGCACCGTGTAGGTTATCTCCTGCATGCCTCCAGGGGTTCCAACACTCCAGTCCCCACGGCCACGACCTCTTCCTCTGGTGACAGCCAAACCTCCAAAGCCATCTCGTTCCTTGGAAGGCAAAAGAATTGGCATCAATGGGTATTTTTGCTGGCCCCTTGCATGTTAAAAATCAAATAAAGCAAGGTAAGGTAAACTGCATCGTAATCGATGGCACTGAATTAAGATATTCTTGGACTTTAGTTTCACATTCAAGATTTTGAAGCACTTTAAAGAAATGCCAAGTAATGTAGGTTATGGTTAACATCCTGACTCAGGAAGATATTTATAGTTTTTAAATGCATGCCTTTACATCTGCTGAAATAAACCTATAAACAAGCATCAACTACTAAAGGACTTTCAGTCTGTGATAAGGACTTTTCCTCAGAGCAACCAACAGATCTTGGCACTGACACACACAAAAGTTTCTTCCAAACCCTTTCAAGTGTCATTCTTTAAAGAACTGCTGGAATTACTCAGCTGAAATGCACACCTTCCAAAACTTCCAAAGGAAGCTTCCAAGTTCAAAAACACTTAGAGGACGTAACTATTTTGGGAAACTGATTTCTCCAAAAGCAAAAGCCATGGGCAGTCAGAGACCTTGAGATTTAAGTAGATTATTTTAAAAATTCTGAAATCAAGCATTCAAACCAGATCTCTGGACAAGAAGAGATATCATGACCTACTCTTAATGGAGAAATCATGCTCAGGTACCCTGTCTGGAATGGTCTAATACCTTTACTTCTCATAATACAATAATAAAAGGGAATATACAAGCTCCTTCATGAGTCTGCCCTAAAACTTCACCCATCTTTGTAGTACTTGTTATGTTGGTGTCTTTCTTAAGAGTGCAGTGACCACATCTGTGAGCACTCATTGCCTTCCCCTGCCTCCCACAGCCACCAGACCAGAGGACTGGAGGCAGAAGAGGAGGCAGCATTAAGCACTGCTAATGCTCTGCTGCCTGAGTGTTGAGCCTCCAGGCACTTTCTCACAGTCCTGCTGGACTCCATTCCATCAGGTCACCATTTCACAATAAAAAAAGCACAAATTAGAAAAACACAAACCCAGCAGTTCTGTCCTGGGCAGCACCATGCATGGCCTACCAGAGGGAAAATTTAATGCTGTTGTTCTTCAGGTGGTAGCATCCATCCATCCAGCTGCTTGTATGCAAACTACATTCCTAGAAAAGCACTTTCCTCCCAAAAGCCTCCAGAACTCACCTGTGCTGTCAGAATGAGCTCACTGATGATGTGTGCTGCATGTTGACACCTATCAGGAAGCCCCATGACCTGTGCCACTCGTTCAGAACTAATCCCATCATCTGTGAAGAGAGGTGGCAAAGAGGAAATTAAAAGGAGAAAACATCCACCCAACAGCCAACAAAAGCTTTCTTCCAGCACCATCACTGCTAGCAGCATTTTCTCATAACACCACAAGAACTACCTCTTCATCTTCAGTCCCTCTTCTATAGACTGAAGGAAGACAAAACCCAAACCACGTTGTAGAAGAAATAACACTCAAAAGGCAACACTGTCAAATGCCAAAGAGTCATGAAAGAGACTGATGTAACTTTAAGAGGACAAAGGCAGCTTTGATAGGTGATCAGACAGCCAAGGACCCAGAGAAAGTTACTTAGAATTAATCAACTCCTGATCCCCAAAGGCTTTAATGTCCTGAAGGAGAATTCTTTAACAGGAAAGAAATGGGTTTTTTGTTACTGTTATTTCTTATCCATGTAATTACCATTCAAGACATGACTGTTGTGACATCTAATGTTGGCAAATGGGGCATATATAATCTTACTCTCTGAAAAACAAAGTTGGCAAGGAAGCAGCACATCATACTTAAACAGGTTGCAGAAAGAGACACAATGCACCTTTACATTAGGAAAGCTCAGCTGCTGTGACCTCAGAGCAGATTCACTTCAGCAATCCCAAACTGGAACTCTGAGCAGAAAGTAGCAGCTCTCCATCCTCACACAAACCTGGTTTAAATTGAATCCTAACTCCAGCATCATTCTGAATCTTTTTGATCATTTCTCCATTTCTTCCTATCACAATTCCAACAGCAAACCTGGGCACAGAGACCTGATGGGAAAGGCAAAGCAGTATGAAAGCTCAGAGAACTAGACTGAATTCCTCTGATTTTACAAGGAGATGCTCTTAGCTATGAGGACAGGCCATGTTAAGCAGCTCCAGGCTACAGAACCATATCCCTTTAAAAAAAACAACAAAAAACCAAAACCAAACATGTGGCCACAAATTCCTTCCCCACTAAATCAACTCTGTGCTACAAGAATGCAGCACAATTAGGAAACTGCCAGCTGGGAGTCCAGGAGAACTCCTCTTTCTCTGCAGCACAACACGATGCATTTAAAAAGAAGCTTACAGGTTATATATGATGACTTCCACCCACTACCCATCCCCCAGGGAGGTTAGCAGAGTACTTGTGAAGAAAACATACCTCTATGCTGCCTCCTCCCATTCTAGAACTGAAATCATTGCGTACGCCTCGGAAGTCTGCCTGATCTTTCTCTCGGATGATCTCCAGTACCATTTCCCTTGCTTGCTACATGGGGAAAGAAGTTACAGTTAGCTTAAAAGGATTCTGCTTGCCATCTTGGGGTTTGGGCCTCAATGGTGGCTGACAGTCAGGCAAAACGAGAGCTCCACCTCCACAGCATTTCTGATTTAGAATTTCTTTCGCCAAAGTCATCGGAGATCTGTTCTGGATGGCATCTTCCATGTCTGACAAAACCTGCCAAGTGTGCAAGGTGGCAGTTTCTTGTGTGCCATAGCTTCCTTCCATCTTTCAAAAAGGCCCCTTAACCTGTTTTTTAAATTTTGCTGTTGCAGGTTGGTTTTTAAATCAAAGGAAAGCCCTTTCCTACTAGGCAGGACTGAAACCAGTAGAGTAAGGTGGAATCTGTGGTTGCACAGCAGAGAGCATGTCCATGAAGAGCTGGAGAGCAGGTAACCACCAATGCAGGTGGGCAGGAGTGAGCTTAGGGACACTCAGAAAAGTTAAGCCCAAATCTGAAGCACTGCATCAAGACAATTTCTGAAAGAAATGAGTATTTTCCTACCTACTTGCAGCCCTCAAGGCCATTCATGAGCGTGCACGTAGCCCAGATAGTAGAAGTGTACCTTGGAAATAAGCCAACAGCAGCCACCATTGAAAAGGAGCCTACGTGTCAAAACCAAAGCCTTTGTCTCTATATATTACCAGTCAAGCTTTCACTATTTGGATTCTGTTTCCAAGTTTGAGGGACACTGGTGAATCTGACTCCTTTCACATTTTTACGTATTTTCCATGCCCCCTCCCCGTGGTATTTTTTACAGAAGGAAATGACTTGAGACATTGCAGAGATGCCAAGACAGAAATAAGGGCAACAGAGAGATATCACAGGAATTTTAGACAGTTAAAAAACACCAGTGCAGCATCCAGAGAATCCCACCAACCCCAAGGATTCATCAAGCTGCTTAAGTGCTTTCTGTGCATGCTCAACTTATTCTAAGTGCCTCAAAGGTCTTCCAGCCTACACAGGTTCCACAATTGCTTGGCATGGTTTATGCCACGGGAGATGTGACAAGAGCAAATCTTGCAAGAAAGGAGAAGCCACCTGGGAAGCAGCAGCACTTAAAAGCATGATTCAGTTAAAAGTAGAAAGACTGCCCTTAAAATCCTCTGCATATCTATGCATCCACAGCGAGTGTAAGAAGTTAGAGAAATAAAAGCACCCCATATTTAAATCTAAAAGCTCACTTGCAAAAAAAGAGATTTGAGAAACAAAACCCAAACATACTATTCCTGAGCAACACTGTTGCAGCAATTTTTGAGTAGGGAGATCCTGTGAACACACAACCATTTTTATTAGATTCAGGAATGCTAAGCTAGACTTAAGTACTTAGCAAGGCATGAAAAGCACTTGCTGAGAAATGGAACATGCCACAGCTTAACTTTAATTCTTGAATTCAAGCACTCCCATCATGCTGCAATCTTCCAGCCTCTGGCTGATCATGGGTTTTTGCTTTGAACCGCAGGTATGGACCCATCTGTAGAACCCTGACACAAGGAGACTGAGGCACTGAAATTAAGCAAACCCCTTGGTTTCAGGAGTTGTCATGGGATATTTAGTTTTTTTAATTACCTGCGTCAGTTGGCTGTCTGAGATAATGAACCTTCCACAAAACTTTCTTAAATGAGTGGCTAAGATAGTCACTAAGAACCCATTTGCTGAAGTAAGATGCAGCTTGGATTTTTGCTTCACAGACTGGAAAACATTTCAAAGCTACTTTTCACCAAACTCTCCTCCTCAGCTCTTCTCTTACCCACATCCAGTACCTCCATGAAGTGAGAGCTCCTACATTATGCTGTAAACAAGCCAACACTTGCTAGTCTGGCATTTTAACTTCCTCTACTCAAACAGAACAAACCCAGCAAGGATCATCACATTTCCACTCGGATTCAACCCCATTAGAAGCTCAGAAATATGCTGAAGTTTAAAATTTCTCCTCAGTTCTCTAGGCATCTGCTTACTTTTGTTACATACCTGTACTTTAAATGCATCTCCAGTAATACGGAGAGGTTTATCTGCTCCAGTAGGCAATGGACCATCTTGGATCATAATCATTTTCACCCCTGTTCGCTCCTGAAGAAAAAGCACAGAGCACTTTGCTAAGCAGAGCCCCTAAAACCAGGGCCTATATTTCGGTCACTAAACATTATGCAGGTCAAATCAGCAGCTTTAGGAAGGCTACTTTAGCTCTTCACAAAATTCAGAACTAATCCTACAGTGTAAAAGACTGCCAGAAAGTGTGCTCCTCCTGAAGTTCTCAAAGAGCTGAATCCTTTGCAAAAAAGACAACTCCTCTTCCTCAACAACTGATTTTTCATCCCTTTCCAAAACCTGTAGGTGACTGAATGTAGTAATTATGCAATGACCACCCCTAAACCGACTGGATGACAGAGGCTTAATCAGGGCACTCAAAAAGCTGCGTTTTTGTCCTAGGTGCTTTTCCAAAACCCTCCATTCTTCAAAAAAATCTTGTGCCAGATGGAGAAACAAAGAATGTCGAGGAACACAGATTCATCCATGACACCACACTTTTAATTAGAAAGGATCGGGATGAGAAAAAAATGGAAGAGACACCCCAGCTTTACCACAGAGCAGCCACAAAAAAAGCCCCACAGCACTCTACAACATGGCTGGCACTAAAAACTCCTGCAGCAGCAGACTAGAGATAGTCTTTTCCTGGCTCTAAGGGTCCCCTCCTAAACAGCACCAAACATTTAGATAACCAAACGTTATCTAAAGCACACAAGGATTTATTATTTTATTTTTTTTTTTCCCCACAGTTCTGCTCAACCTCACTACAGGCGTAGCTGGGGCCGAACCGGTTCCTCTTTTAACACAAGATTGGATTTGAGTCCAGCTCCCCGAAGGCAGAAGAACAATCCCTGCTGTGGAAGTTTAAGAGCATTTTAGGCTCTCCATTTCAGCACACACTCCTGTTGAGCTAGAGAAGCTGCAGTAGAGAAGAGAGAGCCCTGAAGGGAATGCATCTTGCGCACCTGCAACTGCTTTATTGTTTCACCTCCTTTGCCGATGACTAGACCCACTTTGGATGCCGGGATCAAAATCTCCTGGATGGTACTGTTGCCATCAACATCGTTGTGAAACCCAGGTCCGTTCCGACAGCGATCTACAATCTGCCCCAGAAGCCGTTTTGCTTGTCTTGGGAAAAGAATCGAGGGAAAGAACCATTAGACAACAATGCTCCACGTCACCCAGAGAGCAGGAACCGGCAGAATGGGAAGCGATCGGGGAGAGGAGAAGAAGTGAAGAGATGAAGGGAACCACAGTTAGCACAATGTTTGCTTGCTTTTTCTTTTAAAAACAAAACCAAAAAAAACCAACCCCAAAACTCTGATGTGTATCTTCCCCTGTCGTGTTTACTTGTAAGCAGCCTGATTTTTTTGAAAGGGGAAGAGAGAAGGAAGAGCAGCAGCATGCTCTGACCTCTTCTGAAGTTCAAGATTAACACTCTGTCTGGGGTGCTCACTTTGCATGAAGATGCTCTATGTTCTAAACTTGAATACAGAGATATACAATATCTAGCAAAAAAACCTCAAGCTCTGTTCTCCTTGAGTCAAGACAAAACACACACACACACACACTACTCTGATACTAACACAGTACATGGGTTAACCATGCTCTGCTCAGTCACTGCCTTGCTCTTCTCTGCCTGCTCTTACCAGCAGCACCAGAACTGTTCTAACACAGCCTCTGCCCCAAGCAGTAGGTGCTGAAGTTACACCACGAAGTGAGGCAAGGATACTGCAGCAGCAACCAGTGAAAGACTGGGTTCTTCTACTCCTGGTGAGAAGAGACAGACACAAAGAAGCATTTGGGAGATTGAAGACACCTTCTCTCAAATCTTTAGCACATCAGAGGGAGCTGAAAAGGCTTCCTGACATCCTGAAGACTCCTAGTACCAACACATCTGTCCTGCCCTTCTCCCCTAGCCCTTTTCAAAGTAGGTAGAAAAAAGGCACCAGTTCCCTATTTAGTCTAAAGCAGCATCTTTCCCTCTCTCCACTTCATACCAAGCCATATTAGGCACCCAAGGAGGACTGTCTTCTCTCTGGAGATTAAGAAACACTACAAAGCCATCCCTCACAAACAGACATGCACCCAAGACAGCTCAGGGGGTGGTGATCTGAGGCTGCACACAGAGCAGAGCACTGCTTTCTCCTGACTTTCCTCACAAAAGTGGAACTTTTGGATGTCCACTTCAAATATTCTGGAAGACTTGAGAGGTTTTTACTAACCTAACTTTTGTATAAAGTTCTTCTAGTGACAATACAGAACCTTTAGCAGTTATTATGCAATGTATTTCAGATGAGAAGGGGTCATCTGGAAACTAACTCCAGGTTTGCCACTGAATATAACTAATGGAAAGAAGCCTCACACAAAGCTCTTCACAAAGAAGCCTGACACCCAGTGTGGTTTCCATACTACATTTTCTTTTTTTACATGTAGCCTGAAAAAGTAGTTCAAATAACCAACTAGACAAGAATTTCAGCACAACAGTAAATAAATTTGCCTGATTCCATGTCCTCAGCACCTTGTTCTGCTTCAACAAAATGAGTATTTTCACTTGTCTTTTTTCTGTTTATATATATTTTACTTAAAGACAGCCTTGGACATGACTACATTCAACTGCTTATTTCAGAACCATGAAGTCTCAACTAGACCTCTCCCCCATTCTCCCCCAACTGCATCTCATCAGGCATCCCAGCTTTTTAATATTTTGCTCTTGTTCTGAAACACCTTTTGCTCAACGGGAAAAAGCACTTCAATAGAAGCAAGAATACATTGCCTGCCCTATCATGTGAGCTTGCCAATTATATTTATTCTGGCTCACTGCTTGCAGTATTATGGTAGAATAAGGAGATTTAAGTACCCTTAGATCTCTTAGGAATGGAAGAATGATGAGTGTCTTCTCTTTAGAGAGAGTCTTTGTGCCCATGTATTTTCACTATCAAATGCAACTCAAAGATTTCCAGATGGATTTTAAAAAACCCACCTACCCAAAGGCTGGGGAGAGAAAGAGCAGCTCCATATGTTAAGTGTGTTCCTGTAAGCCTGAGGATCCTGGATCCAGTTCCAGCAGGAGGTCCTCAACTGGTTTGTGAGAGTCTCAAACTCAGCTCCTGGGAAGGGGGAGGGAGGAAACACTGTCCCTAAAGTTTCTATAGATCTAAAGAGTAGAAATCCCTGCTGGCTGCCCACGTGTCTGTACCATGCAGGGATCAGAATTCAAGATTTTGGTTCAGTCCTTTGCTTCTTGTTGGCAGCAATGCAGAGGCAAGCACACCCTTAGGCTTCATGCTGCTCTGCAACAACACCAACACCTCCAGATTATTCTGGAGTGGCACCAACAGGCTTTGGAGGCCTCATGCAGCCCTTCTTCAACTGGAAGGATGCTCATCTCAATAGGATTAGGGAAGCAAAGGGGGAAAGAGAGGTGCCCTTCAACAGCTTAGCTCAGTATCCTGGAAAGCTGCAGTTAGAAAACTGCATCCTAGGTGCCCTAAGAGCAACCTTGCCCTGCGGAGGGGAATTCCAAGGGAATTTCTGCAGAGGGTTCAAACTGCAACTGGAAAAAAGCCTTTGAGGTGCACGGTTTAAAGCATCAGACCAAGAGGTTCTATGCTCCCTCAAGTTTCTCTAGGCCAACATTTGCTGGTGTGGCTAACCAAGTAGCACCACTGAGAGAGCACAGCATTAGGGAGAAGAGAGAGAAGGAGAAAGGAGAGAAATGAAATCAGAACTCACTCAATGCTCTCTGGAGTCCCAGTGAGTACGCAAGGTCTCTCAGGCATCCCACCACTGTCTACAAAGAAATAAGAAGGAAACTTTCAATACATGGAATTTTTATAAAACTGGCATATTTTTAAGTAATTATCAAGCATTAATAGAAGCACCATCCCCCACCAGCCTGAGCACGTTAATGAATTCAAAGACATTCAGGGTCAACATATTTTAAAAGATTTGCTGGATGTCTGCATTCTTTGAAAGCCTTCCCCCCCCACAGTGAAAGGGAGGAGTAAGAACTCAGTCTACATCCATCAAGTTTCCTGTCCAGCATTATACTACAATCTTCCCCAAAGCAAATAACCACGAGCACAGAACAAACAGATGGTCCCATTTTTCAGTGCAAGGTGAGCTGTACAAAGAAGGTGCTGCTGCCCTTCTGAAATGTCTTCTACCAGGGATTGGAGCAGACTAATCAGAGACAAACCACAGAGCTGAGCAAAGTGGTACCACCAGGAGAAAACTCAGCTTCAGGTCTAAGTACAAAATGACTTGTCCAATTGCACTGTACCCACCTGTTAGTTGAAGACAGTCCCTTAATTGTTTCACTCCCCAAACCACCTGACAAACCTGTTTTCTATGCTAGTCAGGAGGTCACAGCAGCTCTCCCATGCATGTTAGTGCCACCTCTATCAGTAGCCAGTGGTGACAACGTGCCAGCAGCACCTGATCGAATGGACCCGAGATCCTTCAGCATCAAAAGTGCCATCCAAAGAGGCTCTTACCTGGAGCAATTTGAATTTTGCAGCCAGACTCTGCCTGAATCCTTGAGATCTGTTCTCCTCCCCTGCCGATTACTGAAATGAGTTGAACAAGCATCAGAACACACCATTTTCCCAAGCAACTGCAGAACACCTTCCCCCTTTTTACTCGGCTGCTGCTATCTATAAAGGAACAGTTTGACTCCAAGATTGCAGAAGAGGCATCCACAGCATGATCAAATTTACCACAGTAGAAAAAAAACCCCTGACATTAAATGACTGCTCAAAGTTATTCTTGTTGCTTAGAAAAACACATCAAAACAGCTTGTCTTGCACTGGAATGGAAATTCACTGTCTGCAAGAAATAAGGCACTAGTTTGAGTGCTGCTGGAAAGTAATTTAAATAGATCTTGCTCAGCCTGAACCAATACCCTAGTCATTTGGTGTACTAAAAGAGGCAAAGATATTTGCCTTTTTTTCTTTATAATTCATATTTTACTGCCTCTTGTCCATGGCCATGCTATTTGGCTGCTCTGCACTCAGAACCTCTACATACTCAGGTGCTCAATCAACCCTGAGAAGAAACTAACACCCAGCTCCCTTAACTCCAGGAGTTGGCACACTGTTGTTTCACAATCAGACAGACAGATGAAGGCCTATGTTCAGCTCACCTCATATCCTTCCCAGACTGCAGCAGGAGCAAACCAGCCAGGTCCAACAGGTATGCCTGCCTCAAGATGCTCCCACAGAAGCAGCTCTCAGCTGCATGTTTGCCACCCTCCTGCACCCACCTCCCCCTGAACCAGGATTAGATTCAATAAAGAGATGATGCACCAGCAGAGGATGCAAGCTCCCTCCTCTCCCAGAGCCACAGCATCCCTCCAACATTGCCCTACACCTGGTACTGATAAATGAAAAGGTCCAGGAAAAGTGGTTTTTCCTTTGCAGGAATTTGTGGTACAGTTTTACAACGTCTTAGATGCCAAACACAACTTCATGTGCTAAGGGGTGATTATTCTGGCCTGTTATTTTCCTTTTTGCTCTCCATATATCAAATTGGAAGAGCTAAACAGAGATCTAGCAGAGGAAGATGTGCAATCACTGAAATAACAGAGCAGCAGGAGGTGCCATTGAAAGGAAGAGCAATGACCAACAGGAAGAAGAGAGAAATTAGGATCAAGCTGGAAAGAGAACAGTATCAGGAATGCAAATCTTGGAAAAATTCTCATCTGAGCAATGCATGCTGGTTGTGTTTCCCTGCAGCAAATGTTCAAGAGATTTACAATTCTGTTTAACTTGCCTTGAGTCAGTTCTTACTCTAACATTTAAATGTTGCTTTCCTCCCTCAGCTCTCAGTTTTGCATACTCAGAGGAAGCAAGATGTTTCAGTGAAGGGAAATAAATTCACTTTTGACTTGGGAATCAAGAAGAGAATCACTAAAACTCTCAGTAACTTGTACAACAAGTCTTGTCTTGTTCTTATTACTGAGACACCAAGATTTTCCATGCAGTTTACACCTGGATTTTAAACACTGATTATTTGGGCTTCATGAACACAGCATTAGGCAAGGGTTATCCAAAGCTAGTAAGCACAGAAACTTGTGAGCATGTCAGGATAAACACCATTCCTGGACAGAAAACACATCAAGAAACATATCAAAAGCATCCAGGGTACTTACTAAATCCAACCATTTTATCAGGCACTTTGAACTCTTCTGTGATTACAGCCCTTTAAAAAACAAAACACAAAACACAACACAAACCCAAACAGTCATTATAATGAATAATTTGGAAGCCCACCCTTCTCTGTGCTGCCCTACCTGGACATGAGCTTTAACCTAACATTATAAATTGATGGGTTTACAGTTTTTACCTATGTTACTTGTGCTTTCTGCTGAGGCCCTCAACAACAAATTGGTTATGCTGGAAATGCACTACTAGCAGCCCAAAAGTAAATCCAGACCTAGAAATGCTCTCCCCCTCCCTACTCAAACAAGACCATCAATTCCTCAAAATCACAATTGGAGAAAACTTGGTAATTTTACTTCTGTGTTAGGTGCTAAGACATGCTGCACATCCACTTGCTTTGGACTCCTAAAGCCACTTCTGACAAAGGAGTCATCTCAAGTCATATTATACCAACAAATTAAAAATAAAATAAAATATTAATAATCAACCTGTCCATTTAATATTTTCAACTTCTATCAAAATGCCAGAAGTTTGGGGTTTTATTTTGCTTTTTTCTACCTTTCTGCCTAGCACATGGGAAGGGAAAGAAGAGAAAATTTATTTTCTCTGCAGCCTGGTCCTGCAGGTTTTCAGAACCCAAATCCAAGTTTCACATCAACTCTTTTTTTCATCACAACAAACAGCTTTAGCAAAAATCCCAGCCTGGAGAAAACCTAAGCTGACAGCTTCTCCACATTCTCAACCTCTGACTTCCTAACACTACTACAGATGGTGGATCAATAAACAATTAGAATTGATCAATAAATAATAAAACATAACCCACTGCTTACCTTTGATGTACCAGGGCCCCTAACTGGTTACCTACTGTGGCAAAGAGAGAAAAAAGGGAAAAAAAATCAAAGCATTAGCACGGATAAACTAACTTCATCCCTACAGAAAAAGAGTTCTTACCATTTCATCAAAAAAGAAAGAAAAGCAAAACAGTAATTTAGGTTCAGTGGCTGAAATGAATGCATTATATGGTACAAAACAGGAGGGGATTTCTTGATCAACACACACCATAACCCAGTGTCCAGCTGAACACAGGATAGGGAATTGATCTGTGTCTCCCCATGCTGAGAGTCATGGGAGAAAATCCTGCCTGCCCAAATCCAAATCCCTGCAACTAACATCCCCCCCTTTCCCAAATTAAACACAAAGTAGTAAAAAAAAAAACAAACCACCACAAAAAAATAAATAAAAAATGGAGGGGTGGGAGGAGAAGAGAAATTTCAAGCAGAGTGGTATGTATTAAAAAGCAAAAATAAAAGCTGAGCAGACTCAAGATTTATTCCAGGCAAAAAGCATTTAAAGACTGCTCACACATACTTCTCTCTGTGTCTCTTATCTGTGCTCCATGGAGCCCACTTACACGGAGACCTGTTAAAGGAATAGGTCTGTTAAGTAACCTGATGACACCCAAAAAAAAACCCCCAACAACAACAACAACAAAACACCACAACCCAGACACCTCATTTTAACTAAATACACACATTCCAAGCATATCTGTGCTGTTTGCTGGTGGTCCATTTCTGATTAGCAGTTATCTCCTCCCTGACAACCTGCACACTGATTTCTCCCCCCTCCACAACCCCAATAAATGAGATCTTTCTTCCAAATGTTAATGGGGAAAAAAAATAAAAATAAATATCGTTAGACCAACTCATGCAAAGTGGGAACACAAACCCTGCTGGGCTGCCTACTGGATTTTGCCTGCAGCAAACCAGCTAAAAACCAGACCATTTGGTCCTAACAACCAGTTGTAAGATTATATTGCATGCCTGGAGGGCACATGTAGCCAAACAAATGAAATCGACCAACATGTGAGCTGGGATAATAAAGATGCTGTTTCAAACTACCTTGCAGCAACCTGCACATTCTTTGACCTGAAATAAATTGGCAATCAGCTGGCAGAGTTAGGAAGTGGATGCATCCCACACCCTCTTAAATTCACTAGAAAAATGCATAAAGTTTGTGGCCAGACACTTTCCTCAAATAAAATAGACAAAGAGAGTCAATACTATGTTTCTGCTGCATGTCAATACCTTCAAAATAGTTCAGGACCAAAATATTGACAGCATATGTATTTTATTACTCCCCCCAGCTCAGCAATAAGACGACTGCTGCGTTATTGACTCCATGAGATTTGTCTTTGCATATTCTCACCCTGAATATAAAAAGCTCTAATTTGGTAACTATCAATACTGGAGCTGACAAAGGTGGGTGATGTAATGGGGAATATTTGCTCTAGCTGATAAACTGCTGCAGCAGAGCTGAGCAAATACAACCAACCAAATTCAGACTCTTGCCATCTTGCCCTGTCCTCCAACTATTTTCACTCCAAGCAGCAGGTCTGCTGCCTCTTGCTGTAGCATGGGATTGCCCTTGCCAGGGACCAGGCTGCCCATTATCCCAAGATGCCAGAATGAGTGGTCTTAACCTGACAAGGCTGTATTTAAATATCCACTTCACATTTCAATTCCCCAGAACAGCTCTCTTAGCAGCCCGCTCCACCGCAGCCGCTGCCCACAAATTATGAGCCAGACACACATCCTATAATCAACTCCTGAAGTTCACACAAGGAACAGAAGAGCCTTCATTTTGTAACACAATCCTACACTTGAGAAAGACAACTTCCTAGGGGAAAAACTCGAGCACAAGACATTAAATCAGTTAGGGAAATAATGCTCCAGGTCTACGGAACAGAACGTCTCCAACCCATTCCAAGTACGACACAAACACAGCAAACCATTCACCATTACAGGCAGATACCACATTTGCTGAATATTTATTGTACAAATTAGTTTAAAAAAAAAATTAAGCCACAGTAACTTATGTACAAGGTCATTCCTTTCACATTTCACAGCCTCTCCAAGAGCTGAGATAGAAAGCAGGTGGAGAGAGCTGGTAGTGATTCACTTGAAGTTTGTTTTCGGAGAAAAAAGAAAGCAAGTGGCTTCACTTCCAACAACCTAAAGGTCCATTCCTTCACCAAGATGCCCACTGGGCTTGGAAAGATTTTCTTCTAACTTGGAAAAGCTAGAACACTAACAGGAGAGACAGAGCTGGGGCAGGTCATGCTTAAGGCAGCACTGGTGGTTCTGTTCACCACCTTTCTCTTCACTCACAACACTCAACATTTCCCCCTTTTATATGTACTGAGTACAGCTTAGCTGTAGCTGCAGTCATTTCACTGAAAACACAGCAAAATGATGAATAAAATCAGCACAATTTCCTGTTAATAGCACCTGCTGGTTGATAACTCTTCACTCTGCTTTAGGCTTCACCTTAACTGAATTCTACCTAACAGATACTCAAAAACAAATGGGGATTTTTTTTCCATTCCATAAAACAGAGCACTGCCTCCCACTAAATTAATGTGCATGATGGGAATATACAATCTTGTCAAGGATATCTTTATGGCTAGGATAAAATCTGAGTGACACATCTCCTGGAGAGCACTGGAACAGGGTTGCATTTCATACTTTTGAATAAAAAAGGGATCAACATAAATTTCAGAAAGCTCCATGGAAGACACTAGTTCTTCCTAATTCTTCCCCTGTACTCAGCGCTGGTTAGGCCACACCTCGAGTACTGTGTCCAGTTCTGGGCCCCTCAGTTTAAGAAGGATGTAGAGGTCCTGGAACAGGTCCAAAGGAGGGCAACCAGGCTGGTGAAGGGACTCGAGCACAGACCCTATGAGGAGAGGCTGAGAGAGCTGGGGTTGTTCAGCCTGGAGAAGAGGAGGCTCAGGGGAGACCTCATTGCTGTCTACAACTACCTGAAAGGAGGCTGTAGCGAGGTGGGAACTGGACTCTTTTCACAGACGACCTTCAACAAGACAAGAGGACACAGTCTTAAGTTGTGCCAGGGGAGGTTTAGGTTAGATATTAGAAAGAATTTCTTCACGGAGAGGGTGATTAGGCTATGGAATGGACTGCCCGGTGAGGTGGTAGATTCTCCGTCCCTGGAGACATTTAAAAAAAGACTGGATGTGGCACTCAGTGCCATGGTCTAGCAACTGCTCCGGTGGGTCAAGGGTTGGACTCGATGATCTCTGAGGTCCCTTCCAACCCGGCTAATTCTATGATTCTATGATTCTAATTCATCATTAAACATTGCTAGGTTTTTCTTTAATTAAATGGCCAAAAATTAATAATTTCCAAGTCTACCTTCACTACAAATGTTTATAAGCTTTTTTCCCACCTCTTAAACTGCCTTATTTAAAAAACAGTGATCTGTAAAAGTGCAATATTGAAAAACATTGGCCCTTTGTGTATGACACTAATGATTTTGCTGAGAGATGCTACTCCAGATGTGTCAAGGAGCATCACTACCAACTATCAACAGCAGTAAGACAGGGATAAGATTTTTCTTCTGCCATCACTATTTTCACTGAAAATATTTTGGAGCACAAGAATGAAGTCTTCTCTACAAAAAGGCCCTGTTGTGTTTAAGCCCCTGGGGCTCTACTACAGTCAAGCTTTACAACCCCAAAACTGGCCAACTTCATATCAACCACAGGAAAGGGACAGGGTGGAGAGAGTGAGGTGGGAGGATTCCCCAAGGTCTCTCTCATCTTTGTTTTTCCAGAAATGCCACCAGGGCTCTGCAGCTGGGGACTAAACCTATCTGTAGTGCTCACCTTTGCTGAGAAACATTAGCTGGGGCAAGTGGCCACATAAATGCTGCCTGGGACTTGCTGTGAGCAGTACAAACAAACCTGATCTCTTCCCTGCACTATAGCTATTTGCAGGATTACTTTCAAGTTGTTTCCAGAAAAGGGAAATAAAGAAGCCAGGGAAAAAGAAATAATCAATCTCCAACTCCATCTAATACCAATAGGCCAGGTCACCAGTCCTAGCAGCTCTTCATTTCAAAGGAAGGTTATGTTAAGGGAAGTGCAAAAGGCACTCACACAATCTGGTTTCCAATATTATGACAAATCTATTCTTCCTGGAAATGCTTTTAAAAGCAGCTGAATTTGTTTTGACCACACATTGTCACCCTGTCTTCAGCCCACTTCCAAAGCTGACATCAATCAGCCACGCCAGCAGCTGTTTACAGAAATGGAGAGGCAGAATTAGATTTTCCTGAGACAGACAGTTTTCTTGTCACCTTAAATACTTCCTCTGAACCCATTTTATTCAGAATTATCAGAACACAAGTCATTTTCTAACAGCTACACAGGGATAAGGAAGCAGTGAAAACTGCACCCAGCTGTGAACAGGCAGTATACAGAAGTTAAAATCATAACATTTACCACCAGATCTGTTTCCAAGATATCCAGAGCAGCAGAATGTATCCAAACCCCCACACTATAAAATCTCCAGAGGACGTTTGACAATACAAATAATTGCTTATTGACAGTGACATCTCCAAACTGTCTTTCACAGCCAAGCAGAAAATGGAGAAAAAAATGTGGGCATGCAATCCTGACACTTCTTGTCCACACAGAATTCAAGTATCATCCAAGAGCTTCCCTAATTCAAGTGTCTTAGGAAAAGCAACAGCCATCTTCCAGATGCCTAAAGGTAAAGCTGCATTGCAGACTTCCAATGGCAGCAAAACTGACTGAGGTATGGATCAAACCACAAAAAAAAACAGAGTGCAAGAAGCACCTGCTGCTCCAGGAGCTCCTTTGCCAGGCTACAGTCCTGGGTATGCAGCTGAAATAAAATAAATAAAAAATAAAATCAGAAATAAAACCCAAGATGGCCAAAGCTGAAAGACACAACACAAACCTCACTCCTACCCTGACAGCTGCTTCTTTGGGAAATTCCAGCTTTTTAAAGTATTATTTCCATCATTTCTCTTCTCCCCTAAGATCTCAGGTCAGGTTTTTAGGAAGGGAGTTGGACAAAGTCAGAATATCTACAGTTTCACTGGGAGAACCCCAGGGCAAACACAGCACTTGGGGCTACTTTAAAAAAAGTGAGAAACAAGGCTCAGTCTGAAGAAGCACCTGGGGTGAGCAAACTACCAGCAGGGCTTTAGTGTCAGAGCAAGATCTGTACAAGAGTCAGGAGCAGAGCTGCTGGAAGGTTCTCCCAGGAATGATACCTGCAGTTATCACAACACATGAAACCAGCTGTATAATGTCCATTTCTAGCCCAGACTGCAACTGTATTGACAAGGTCTGTGTCAACACAAACAAGGCTCAGCAAGAAACAGGGCTCACCAGTAAAAGTTTAAGTACAAAGTCCAACTTGCTCTGTCATTAAGTGCTATGAGCATTTCACGTGCTAAAAGTCCCTAAAAAAACAAAGAAAACAAAAAACAAAAACATTTTGTCAAGAGGTGAGGTTTCTCAGCTCAATCTGATGAATCAATGCAAGACACAGGTAGCACTAATATCCCATGTGGCTGGCTTCAAAGTGCTACTTGGAGGCTTTTCCACACACAACCACTTATCTATGCCATCCAAACACAACTCAAAGCTGCTCAGCAGTGCTGAAGAGGCTGCTTGACAGCTGAGCATCTCCCCACAGAAACCATCACAGACCAGTGATGCCAGCTCCTGCCTCCTCCCAGACACAGCGAGGCACAGGGGCTCACCCAGACCAACCCATCCTTTCCTAAAACATCAAACCAAAGGAGCAGCAACCTCTTGCTCCCATGGAGCCAACAGCAGAGAACAAAGCAGATTGTGGCACGTGTTGAGAAAGCAGTAATGTTAACAAGCCAGAGGCCACCCAAGAAAGAAACTTCTCCTTGTGACCCAGCATGTATTTTGCAGAATGAGAAGCAGGCTTGCAGTATTTTCAGCCTTTGTATCAGAGGGAAAAAATTGTTTTCAAAATGTAGTGCTAGGCAGCATTTTTCCTCATCTCCTCAGTATTCCTGTGAACTGTCAGTAGGGGAGACAATTAACCCTGCAGGGCTACCTGTGTTAATAAAAATACCAGAGGAAATAGGAAAAGGAAGACAGAGCCACATTTTTTTTTTTTAATAACCACCCACAGGAAAAGTTGAGCTCTTTGCATCTATATAGCAGCAGATAATACAGATTAAACACTTCTTGGAACAGTGCACATTATTAGATTTGTAAAAAAGAAAACACCTCTTCTAACATTTTTGTTATTCTTACCAAAGAGAAGAAACTACAACTTATTTTAAGATGCACCTCATACAACACCTACACATTACAGTTACAATCACAGTCCACACAGTAATTAATTCCTTAGCTGCAGCCTCAGAGCCCTGTGCTGGCCAGAGAGGACTCATCAGCATGGGGAATCTTGTCTAAAAATTCTATATATAGGAAGCTGCTCCTGCTTTCTGTCCCTAAAGTAGACAGCTGGCTCCATAGGTGAATTTCAGGAGCTGCACCCACAAGAGGGACTGAGCCCTCCAGCTTACCTCCATCATCCAGGGGCCTTTTCTGCACTCCATAACCGTAGACTGATGGGTCCACAAGTGTTGTAGAGTTATTCAAGTGAGGAATATCTCCAATTTTAGCAGCAATCTACAAAAACAGGGGATAAAGGCATGATTAGCACACCTGAAGTTTCAACCACCACCAGCTAAACACTTTCTTCCAGTAAGGCATTGACTCCAGTCCAGTCTTCTCTGAGCAATCACTATATAGGTGCCTTTAGAACAGTTCCAAGACATCAGTGGTTCATTTGGAAAGTAAACAATTTTCTACTTGCTCTTAATATTTGTTTAACTAAGACCACATTCACCCAGTTCCTCTTCCTCATCATCAGCAGGTATTTACTCACTGGATGATTTTATTCAGGTTTGTTCACTCAGTGGACAGCTGACAAGCTAAAACTTGCCAAGAAAAGAGTTCAAATTAGCTCATCAGCTTTTTGCTGGAGAAGCTGCCACCCCCATAGCTGTGCAGAAGGACAGAACCTTCCTCCTGTGGCCCTGAATAAGGAAATGCAAACTCACACATCAGTGGGGGAGTAGAGGGAGAAGGACATGGAAATACTCAGCACAAGGACAGGTTTGGGAGCTCCCTGTCAGAGCCTGGCTCACCTTGTGTTTGCTGGAGGAAGAATAAGCCAGTGGGCAAATTATTAGCTAAGAATTAGCTAACACAACCTGTGTCACTGCTTCCATCCCTTACAGAGGGGTAAGGGACAAACCAGGATGCAAGGAGGGTATTTACAGGAAAGAGGAGGCAGTCAGGTGTCACAGGAAGAGGACCAAGGGAAGCCAGCGAAACCATGTGAGACAGACACCTAAACATCACCTAATAAAAGCACAAGTTAAGCTCATTTCTAGTGGCATCTCTATGCTGACAGACAACAGCTCTTCCACCTGCTCTCCAACCTCACTCTAGAGATGTCCAGGTGCATCCCTTTGGTGCTATTCCCAAGTTAATACCCCAGCAGGGAGAGGGAGGCTGCAGTCTCCCAGCAGCTCCTGCCTACATGAAATACTTTGCTGTAAGAAGCAAGTGCAGAATAAAATAGATAAAGAGCAAACACAAAGCATGTTGCATTCTCCAGCTTCCTTTTCCAGCAAAAAGAAACTCACTGAATAGGGTCTTTATGAGGAGCCTGATCTCACTCTCTTATAACTGGGATTTCACCAGAGAATAAGCAGTAGGAATAGAGAAAAGAGAATTTTACACAGATCTGTTTTAAATGAAGATGAGGGCAAAGGACAAATGGAACTAAAGGTGTTTCTAAAATTTGAGTTTCACTTTACAGAAAGACATCTACAGTAACTCTGGGTCTTGACACTCTCAGCTGCTACCATGGAATAAGCTGCCCAAGACTCAGAACCACAAGGTAATAAAAAAAAAAGCTATTTGAAATAATCTTTAAAGACTGAGGGCACTGCTTTTAGAAAGAGAAAACATTCTCTTCAATGACTTGCATGAAAAGGGCCCCAAGTTTACACCACCTTCTTCTCATAGTCCACTTTGTCCTGTCTACTTTTAGAAAGTCAAGAACTTTGCTGTGTCAGAAATGCCAGGAGCTGAAGTTTTCCTGAGGGACCAGCACAGGGATCATGTAGTGAGACTTGATGATGAGCACCCCATATAGAACATCTCCAAAACCAGTAAGCCCATGGAAATCTGACTCTGGAAGCATTACCAGGCTACCCCTTGTTCACCATATATTAGAGAGAGCACCAGGTGATGCACTGGGATTTTTTTGTAGAAAACTGCCCTGTATCCATGGCTCCAGCCCTTTACCCACACTCATTCCCCTTATATTTGGGATGCAGAGGATTTTAATGAAAGTATGAAGGGCACAGAAGTTTCTTGACTACTTCAATGCTGAAAAATAAATTGAAATTTTATTTCATGGCCACCTATGAACAGCTTTCAGATAATAACTTACAAACATATGCCAAAAGGAACAGTGTCAGGTATAACACAACCTGGAATGTTTTGGAACAGTTGCTGTGTGCCATATATGACTGCTCTGTTATTTACCTGGAGCTAAAATCATACACCAGATGCTCAAGTGAAAGAAAAAATCTGTGGAAGGAGCAGAAGCTGGCCTGGAAAAGGAAGGTGGCATGAAGCACAACCAAGGCTGTCAGCTCCCAGAACTGTGCTCAGCACACAGTTACCACCCTGGCACAGAACTCTCCAAGTAAAGGGTAAAATAAGAGTCTCAAAGCAATATTTACATTACCATATTTTGGGATATTTTCCTTTTTTTATTATTTTTTTTCTTTCTTCTTTTCTTTCTCCTTTATTTCAGCTCCTACCCTTGTCTCTAAAGCCTCCCAGATTACACACAGACAACTTTCCACTTCCCAAGAGCTGGAAAAAATACCCTGCAAAATTAAGACTTGGACTTTTAAATTCAGTGGAGCAGCTGACACAAGTTTTTATTCCTTGATGTTCAACTTAAAATGGGAGCCTTGCTTTTTACTACTGGATCAGCAGGGAGATAAGCACAGAAGTTAGAACACAGACAAAGCAAGCTGACCCAGCCCTTATCTGACAAGATGACCTTGAGTAATGCACTGCCAGCCACTGCTTTTGTCCCACTATGTGTCAGTCTTCATTTTTTTTTCCTCTGAACAAACACATTTTACTAAGCTCTGAAATACACTGGTAAAAAAGCATCACTACCACAGAACTGTTTCTTTATCTAATTTCCTCAAAATAAAGCTCTGCAGCAAACACTTGAAAGGACACAGCACAAAGCTGAGCTACAAAATGCAATGGTAAAGCCAAGAAAAATGAAGAAAATATCCTACAAAGTTGTGTGAGGCATATGTGGTTTCTTATGCCTCACACTTCTGTCCTCCTGGACCTTTAACACCCTTTAGTAGTGGTGTAATACCAAAAAACTTTCACATCTGAAGCTTCTTGGCTGAGTGCAGTGGGACTCAAACACCACAATCTGCAGAATTCAGCTTTCAAGAGAAAGGACAGAACTTCTGGGAAGAATATTTCCATGCTGTCCTGCAAAAAACCAGCAACTGACAAACCCCACCAATTCCAGGCATTAGCAGGATGTAAAACAATAAGGTGCTGTCATCTGATCCTTCAGACAGCTCTACAGCTTCTGCTTCTCCTCCCACTCATCAAGCAGAAGGGACCTAAGGTGGCACATTAGGGGCTTACCAAGCCACAGCCTTTCCTCTTCACAGCATTCCCAGAAATTTGGATTCAGAGGAGCAGCACAGCACAGAGAACACGTGTTGTAGTGGAAATGAGACTGCAGAGGAGGACAGGAGAGGGTAAGAACCAAGCAAGCCCCTTGTTCAATAAAACAAAACAAGGCCACTCTGATGGAAATCCATTTTTGTCCAAAGCAGGGGCAGCTCTGCTCATTTTTCTGATCCATTTACTCAAAAGGGGAGCAAACATCCTCTCTCTCTCACCCTCCCCCCACTGAAAAATGCCCCAGAAGAAAAGCCACCCTGCCAGGGAGCAGCCAGGCAGATCACTCACCACCTATGATCCATAAACTAATCTACTCACTTGAGGCATGGTGCAGAAGATGCAGAACAGACCATCCCAAAGCCCCAGCATTCTCTTGAGAAAGGAATCCTTGATACATCCCAAATATTTAAGAGTCCACAAAAAAAAAAAAAAAAGCACCAAGCAAGTCCAGCACAGCCACTGAGAGCAATGTACAAATCATTTATTTCCAAGTTATTCCAGATTTCTTACTCTTATGTCATCCCACATCCCAGTGACTTTGAGGAATGCAGTTACTGGGACTGATGAGGAATGAGGAAAGCCTTCCCTGTTCTGAATTACTCAGTTATGAACAGCTAAGCATAGCCCAGCTCCAGTGCTTTCAGGAGAGCTGAAATGAGTGAGTTTGATTGCCAGTCTTCAGTACAAGATTAAACTGAGTTCAAATGTCAAGCCAGAGCTGCCACACCAACCCACAAAGCAAGAACTAGGACTGAATGTCATTCCTCTGCTCCCTCTCCACTTTAAATAAGAACTAATATTCATTAAAGGCTGCAGCAGAACAAAAGCTGACATCTATGTCCCAAACCAGCACAATCCAACCAAATCCAGCACGAAACACAGGCAGGGACAGCTCTGCCACCACCTCCAGAGAAGTTTTGGGATTACCTGCCTGGACATCTCCCCTGATTCTCCACCAGGATGTTCCAGACTGCCTGGCTGGGATGTGGACCCTTGACCACTGAGCAGTGAAGATCAGCTGCATCCACATTTGGGAACAAGTCACAAGTGACAGTGTGGCCCTGCTGAACTGTGCAGGAGAAGATCACCTGCTGCCCTACAGAGCTGCTGCAGAACAAGTTTAAACCAAGTACTTCTGCAGGGAGGAAAAATATTCTGGCACTTGCCACCAATTCTTTTCGGCCCACAAATAGTAATGGAAAAAAAAATAAAATCAGATTCAGCAGGCAGCAAACTCACTGCACAAAAACGTGGGGCACTGGGCTCCCAGGGACACAAGCAGAGTGCACAATTCCAAAGGCATTTGTTTCCAGCAGGAAAAGAGAGCAGGAAAGTTGTTCTGCTGCAGTGCCTGACCTGAAGTTGGCAGCTTGGAAGATTTCATAGAATCATGGAATGGTTTGGGTTGGAAGGGACCTTAAAGATTATTCAGTTCCAACCCCCCTGCATGAGCAAGGACACCTCCCACTAAACCAGGATGATCAAGGCCCCATCCAACCTGGCCTTGAGCACTTCCAGGGATGGGGAATCCACAGTTTCCTTGGGCAACCTGTTCCAGTCTCACACCACCCTCATATTAAAGAATTGCTTCCTAATGTTTAACCTAAATCTCCCCAATTCAAGTCTGAAACCATCTCCCCTTGTCCTCTCATCACACACTTGTGTCAAAAGCCCTCCCCCAGCTTTCCTGTAGCCCCTTTCAGCTCCTGCAAGGTTTGAAATCTTCCACTTCAGCCTGACTCAAGTTGTAAGCTCACAGTAACTCATTCCCTCCAGCCTAAGCAACTCAACACCCAAACTGGAGCACAGGGAGGTTACAGGATCATTTAACACTCCTTCTCCTTCATGTGTGGGCTGGGGGCCCCATGGATTCACCCCCCTAAACACAACACCAGCACCCACACAACACAGACCCAGAGCAGTCTGCAGTTAATGCTGTTTTTTCCCTTAATTCTCCCCAGGGGATCCCTCCTGTCACATGTTAACCTGCCCCTGCTCAGGTGAGCACTGCACCACAGCACTTTCAACTCACTAAACAAATTTCACCAAGCTGCAACTTACCAGCATATAATTATTTTTATTCAACTGCTAATGGCCAATAATATCATCAGATACACACACAAGAAGTTTTTGCAATGAGAAGCCTTCAGTAAAAGACCAAAACCAAGGGAAACACAGCTGCAACACCTCTCAATTTCACTATCGGGTGGAGAACCCTGCAAATCTCTGGGCCCCTCAGCTCAGGAAGGATATCGAGGTCCTGGAGCAGGTCCAAAGGAGGCAACCGGGCTGGTGAAGGGCACAGATCCTATGAGGAGAGGCTGAGGGAGCTGGGGGTGTTCAGGCTGGAGAAGAGGAGGCTCAGGGGAGACCTCATCACTCTCTGCAACTCCCTGAAAGGAGGTTGGAGCCAGGGGGGGGTTGGGCTCTTTTCCCAGGCAACTCTCAGCAAGACAAGAGGGCAGGATCTCAAGTTGTGCCAGGGGAGGTTTAGGTTGGAGATGAGAAAGAATTTCTTTCTGGAGAGGGTGATCAGGCATTGGAATGGGCTGCCCAGGGAAGTAGTGGATTCTCCGTGTCTGGAGATCTTTCCAAAGAGCCTGGATGTGGCACTGAGTGCCATGGGCTGGGAACCACGGGGGGAGTGGATCAAGGGTTGGACTTGATGATCTCTGAGGTCCCTTCCAACCCAGCCAATTCTATGATTCTATGCAAAGCTTTCAAGGCATCCCACACCACCAAGGCCACTGTTAGCCACTGAAAAAAAAAGGGACACATGGCCTCACACTCTGGGAAGCAGCCAACATGTAACCTGCCCACTGAGGAAGAAATCAACCACCATGGAGCAGAGCAGCTCCCTGGGAAGGTACAAGATGGGTCACTGCAGAGCACACAGAATGCAGACCTGGTGCTGTCCTGACTCACAAGTGAACCCTGAGCCACTTCAGTTCCATGAGAGTGATTGCTTGAAAGGTCTGAGGATCCAGCTCAGTTTCTTCAGAGGTTTCTCAGTGAAATGAGAAAAGCAAGGCTGGGCATCAGAAGGAAACATTTCCCACCTGGCCTGTAACATCAGAAAGAATAAAATCAGGGTCTCACTGTGCCAGCTGGGCTGAGGTCCAGGTGTTTGGCTGTTTAACAGCTCATTAAGGTGCAGTTACTAAAGAAGAGGCAATTGCCATGTGTTGGGAGATGGCACCAACACCTGGAGCAGGCAGGGGACACCAGATGTGAGGATGAGCAGCCACAGAACCTGCGCTGTGAGCAGCAGCTTCGTCTTGCTGGAGCCACCTTCCACAAAGAGAGGAGCACACAAACACCTGGAACAGGCTGTACTGGAGACTGTGGGGGTTGATGGCTGCAGGGCTGGATGCTCTCATTGAAAGTTCCCATTTTAGCCCCATGGAAGCTTAGAAATCCCTTTGGGAAGCACTTCACCCTTCCCTCCCAGGAGGGAATGCAAACCTCCCACTCCACCAGAGTTTCTCCTGACCAGCCTAACGCGCTATTAAGACTCATTAAAAAATGATCGAACATTAAGCTCCCCCCTTACCCCCTCCAAACCACCAGCCAGCCCTGGGCAGCACAGAGCTCCCGCAAGGCCTCTCCTTTCCTGCACCGCAGCGTTTGTCCCGGAGAGCTCTGTCACCGAGCCCTCCCCGGCCTGTCACACACCCCGCACCCCCTCCTGCTCCTCTCCCAACACCGGGGTGGGCGGGTTGGTTCCCTGAGGAGCCTCCGCTTCTCTCCTCACAGCCGAGGGGCAGCGGGGCCGCGGCTCTGCCCCACCCGGCGGCTCCGCCTCAGCCCCGCGGCCTAGCGGCGCCCCGCGGCCTCCTCCTCCTCCTCCTCCTTCCCGCCCCCGGCCCCGCCAGCCCGGGCCTCACCTGCCGGACCCGGTGCAGAGCGTCCACGAAGCCTTCGGCTTTGATCCCTACGGGCGCCGGGCTCTGCCCCTGCGCCAGCTCCGCCATGGCCCGCGCACCGCGCCCGCAGCCGCCGCGCCGGCCCGGCCCGTCCCGTCCCGCCGCTCCGCCCGGGGACCCGCACCCGGAAAGGGAAGGAGCCCCCCGCTTCCGGCGGAAATGGGAAAGGAGGGGGGGAGGGGGGGGGGAAAAAGGGCGGGGAAGGGGGAAAAGGGGAGGAGTGGATGGGAAGGGGGGGGGGGGGGGGCTGTGCTCGCGCTGCGCGTCACCGGCGCTCACGTGCCGAGGGCGGGAAAAGGGGTGGGGGGGGGGAGGGTCCGGGTGTCCCCACGGGTGTCACCTGCGGTGTCACCTCCCCCCCCGGCACCGGGAAACCTGGGGAGAGGGGCAGCAGCCAGCGAGACGCCTGCCTGTGCCATGCCCTGAGTGTACCCCCGTGCTCTGCCTGTACCCCCTTCCATCCCCTGCCTGTACCCCCATCCTCTGCCTCTACCTAATACTCTGCCTGTACCCCATCCCCTGAATGTACCCCATCCATCCTCTGCCTGTACCCTCATCCCCTGCCTGTACCATCCTCTGCCTGTGCCATCCCCTGAATGTACCCCCATCCTCTGCCTGTACCCCATTCCCTGCCTGTACCCCCGTCCCCTACCTGTTCCATCCCCTTCCTGTCCCTGTCAGGCTGTCCCTGTCCCATTCCTGTATCCGGCTGCTGCTGCTCAGCCCCTGCCCATCCCATCCCATCCCATCCATTCCCATCCCATCCCATCCCTCCTTCACCCCCTGAGCCATCCGGGGTGGGTTTGGGGGTGTCCCTCAGGGACTGACACCCACCCTCCCTCTTTCCTGATCCCCAGCATTTTCCTCCTGGCAGAAGTCAGGGTGGATTTTCCTACTCAAAATAACCCGGTTTTTTTTAGGAGAAAGGAGCACAGCCCGTGAGGAAAGGATTTTAAGATGAGTTATGGTCCCAGCAGCCACCCCAGGTCACAGCTCTGGGTTGTTTCTCGAGCCACACGCAGGGTTTTTGGCCAAGTGACCAGGGTGGCAGGAAGGTGACAACAAGGTGTGGCTCTGGATGAGCAGGGAGGGAGCCTGGTGTGAAGAAGACATCAGGCAGGAATTGAAAAGAAGGAAAATCACAGGCCTTAAACACTTCCAGAAACAAATTTCTGATGTAAATCTCGCTTTGGAGAGGGGAAAAAAAAAAAAAAAAAAAAAAAAAGAAAAACAGGGAAAAAAGAAAAAAAAACCAACAGAGTGGTTCTACTCCTCCATCACCCACCTCCCCCCTCCTGAGACACACACACCTTACACACACAGACACTGAAATTAGTTGTGACAGCTGAAATTCTCCTCTCCTCGGACACCATTTGACAGGGTACTTAAAAAAGGAGGAGGGGAAAAAAAAATAAATAAAAAGGAGAGGGAGAAGAAGAAAAGGGAAAGTGGTTTGGTGTTGTGGGGGGGGGGGGTGATGGGGTGGGGGAGTTTCAAGTGATACGAGGCACATAATTCAGGCTTCTTGGATTGCAAAAGCTCCTCTTACCTAAAGGGCCTGCTGCCTTTATTTTTATCCAAATGGCTCAATTACTGCAAAGCCCCACAGAGAAAATTATGGATGTTTGTCTCTATTTTTCTCCCCTTGTCTCGACAACTGTAGATATTTTGTTTTTCCTGCTTTCCATCTTTTTTTTTTCTTTTTTAATTCCCTTTTGGTGGGGGTGGGGGTGAGGGGGGTGGGAAGTGGCCGGCAACTGGGGATGGATGGGGAGATGAAGGGGACCTGGGGTAAGGCTCTGCCACTCAGTCCTCTCTCCATCCTCCCCACATCACCTCACACATTTGTGCTCCTGGATTCCCCTCACCCTTCTCCTTTCCTCCATCCCTCTCTCCCTCTTTTTTCCCCTCCCCACTTCCCTCCTCTCCTTCCCTTTGCTCTCCACCCCATCACCCCCTCCCCGTGCCTCTCAAAGCCGCCGTAATAGCAGCTTGTTTGGCACTTCACTTGGTCTCAATGAGAAAATTCCCCCTTCTCCTTTTTTTTTTTCCCCTTCCTTATTTCCAAACCCTGCAATAGCTCCTTTGCTCGGGGCTGCGGGAAGTGCCCATTTTTCAACATTTTTCTTTGCTTTATGTTTGTCATCCTCTGAATTACCGCACCGGGGAGTCCAGTCAGCCCGACACCGGGCTCTGCTGTTCACGCCTCTCCTGCTCCTTGAGATCATGGAGGGAGAAATTAGTTATTTATTTCCAGCACCACTGCAATGCATTTCCCTGCAGAAGTGTTTGTTTTGATCCCCTGCTGGAAAAGGAGGCTCTGCAGGGAACAGCACCGGGATGCAGGGCGGGGGTATGGGCAGCATCAGTGTCCTGGAGATGGAGAGGGGGTTCTCACTGTGCTGAGATGCTTCTCCAAGGTTTCTCCTGGAGTGGGTGTTCTTTGGAGTTGCCAGGTGATGTTGTTCCAGCAGTTGTCCATGGTTTTATCCCTAGGTGAGACTCCTGATGGTGATCCCAAGGCTGCAAAGTGCAAGGGAGCATCCCACCCCAAGGTGACCGGGACTGCAATCTGGAAGGCTTTTGCCAAATGCTGAAAGAACGGGCAGATTTGGTGCCTGGAGGGAGAAACCCTGCTCCAACCCAGCTCACAGTCACCAGACATGGTCCCAACCCCCTCTGACTGCTGTCCTGCTCACCACAGCCCCCTTGGCAGAACAATTCCAGCCCTGCCTGGGCTTTTGGGCACGGGAAGTGTGGACCAGCAAACACCAGAGAGAGTTACAGATGGCAGGAGGTGGGATGGATGCTGCCAGTCCAGGGAAAAAAACATCCTTGGGGGATGTAACCTCCCCTTCTCCTTGTGCCAAGGTCAGCAGTCAGGGAGTCCCCATCACTGAGCCCACTCGTGCAGGCAGGGCTAGCAGCACTGCAGCTTGGTAGCCACCTCGGCAGCTTTGAGCCTTTCTGCTGGTGATAGCCCAGACAGCACCAGCACCAGCCATGGCAAGATGCCCAGGAAGGGGCCCAGGGAGCTGTGGCTTTAAAAAAAAAAAAAAAAAAAAAGCAGAGGAGGAGCAGCAGGAGGAAGAAAATGCCAAATTGGCCCAGTGGGTAGAGCTGCTGGTTAAGTGCAGTGGAGAAAGGAGCGGGAGGAATTACAGGAGAAATGATAGTGCCCTGACAGCTGCCATTTCCCACCACCAGTCTCCCCTAATGGAGTCCTAATGTAGTGGTGGGCTCTTTGCTGACAGCCCAGCCTGAGACAGGGCTCCTCTTTGTGCTGGTGACAGATGGGACAGTCCGGTGACAAACCTGTAATCCTGGGATTCCTGCCGGCTCTGGCTCAGCTTAACCCCTTCTTTCCCCCACCAACTGGTGCTGCCCAGGTGCTCAGGTGGCTGGGGCCAGGTCCAACCTGCCCCAGGGGCCTTGTCCACCCACTGGGCTGTGCTGGGTGGTAAAGTGAGGGGCTGGGAAGAGCAGGAAGCTGCCTGCACATCCCTCCAGGGAGCAAGAGTGGGTGGTGGGCAGGGTTCCCTATGGGGAAAGCCAAGAGCCAGACCCCCTCTGCCCCCTGGCATTGAAGCAGGCAGGTGGGTGCAGGCAGGTGGGTGCAGGCAGGTGTTCTCTGTAGAGCATCACCCACCAAGCTCTGGGCTGCCTGCCCAGCACAGCCTCCCACTACTGCTAGCTGCCAGCTCTGGCAAGAAACCTCCTTTCTGCCTCAAATTAGCCCCAAAGGAGGGTAAAATTAGACAGTTTAAAGTTAAAAGGTGTGACAGTTCCCCCACTGCCACCACCACCCTGGGGTGGCAGCAGGAAAAGCTGCCAAAGGTTTTCTGCAGAAAAAAAATAAAAGCAGGTTCTCCATGAACTTGGCTGTCCACTGGAGGGAAAGGTGGGGGTGCCAGGGAACCCCCTGGCATGCACCACCCCCAGGGAACCCCCTGGATGCTCTCACCCCTGGGATGCAAAGGGAGAGATTAACCACCTGCTGACCTCACACCCCCCATCCCACAACCAGGATGGGCCCTAAAGATCCCTGAGGAGGGATTTTTGGATGCTTTTCTGTCTGCCTCACCTCTCACTTTGACCCCAGCTGCCCTCTAACACGCATCCAGGTCTCCATCCACCACTGAAACCCACCAGCATCTTTCCAAGCTGCATGGGAGCTCTCAGCCAGCAGCACAAGGCAGACAAATCTTCTCAGCCTTCAGCACCCATAGCCATCACCATGGGGTCACAGGCACCAAACAAAAAGCCACCCAGCAACCTCCTTGTCTCCCATCCCACCAGCAGCATGCCTGCCTGCCTGCCCTCCTACCAAAACAGGAGTTAGCAGATAGGATAGAAAGTTCCAGGCAGCTCTGGAGGATCCATCTGCTCATCCATCCTATTGCAAACAGAAGTCAGGAGCTCACCCTGCTCCTGGCTCCACAACCTCCTGCTGATCCAAACCTATCCAGGGCCATGGGGAATACAAACATCCCCATCCCACCAACCCCTGGGGAAGAAAGCCTAAACCCTGGGACCCATTCTGGGGGGTGCTGAAGGTCCCCATCACCCTCTGCTCAGGGGGGAGCCCCAGCCCCCAGCAGGGTTGGAGCCTCCCTGGCAGGAAGGCACAGTGCAGCACACACAGGTCCTTGGCACAATTAGCCAACAAGTGGCTGTTTTGTGGGGGATTGTTGCTGATGTGTTTTAAGTGGCTTTCTGAGTGGAAAATGTAAGGCTCTGAAGAGGCCAGAGGACAAAGAGGGGGATGCATTAGGTTTTATTGGTCTGCCTCACACACATCTGACATCACTCCATGGAGCAAGTTCTGCCTGGCTTTGGGGGAAAAAAAAATAATAAAAAAAAAAGAAAAAGAAAGCAAGCAAAGGGGGCTGAGGATACAGGGGAGGGGAGCATGAGTGATTCAAGCAGGCAAGTGGGGGCTTAAAAGCAGGAGACACTGGAGCAAACTGTGTCAACCAGATGGGACCCGGGTGCAGCGTGGGGAGAGGGGAAGCAGCAAACCCACGCTTTGTTCCCTCAGAAAGCTCTGCCCTCTCCCCCCCAGGAGCTGCTTACGTGTGATATAATACAGCCCCTTTCAGCCACTAAGCTGGCCAAGGACAAAAGTCACCAATAAATAGAGAGAGGGTGAGGCTGAAAGCAAAAGGCAGAGTTGCCAAGAGCCTTCGCTTTATCCTTGGGCTGCCCCGGCCTGGGGCATGGTGATGGCAGAGCTGGGGATGATGCTGGGGGGCAGGAGGGGTTTGAAGCCTTCAGCAGGGGTGGTTGGAGCCTGCCTGGTGTTGGATGGACACCCGTGTTTCCTCTGCCTCCATCACCTTATCCATAAGAGCATGAGCCCCCTCGTGCCTTGGGCATTCCCCATCCCAGACAGGAAAGGGCCAGAGGTTGCTGTCCCAGCCACATCTCCAGCAATCCACTGGTTGGGGTTATTAAGCCAATGTGCATCTTTCCTCTTCACTACCAGGCTCCAGTAACTCCCTCCTCAGCCCCAGATAAAACAGCTCAAAAAATCACTCACCCTGCCCTGCACACAGGAGGACAGGAGCAGCCCCCACCCTGAGCCTCCTCTGTTCCTCTGCCATTCACCTGGAGTCTGCTGAGCACCCCCTGCCCCCCAACTACAGCTTTCCCCTACACACAGCACCCCCCGTGCCTGCCAGGTGGGGGATTTGATGGCTGAGACCACCCCAGCTTAAGCTTTGGACCCAAAGGCATCCTGGCTGTTGCACCCTGGTGCAGAGCTCAAGACCCCCAAACATTTGCTTGGAGAGAGAAGACCCCAAATGCCCCCAGCCTGAGCTGGCACCCACTGGTTTGGGGTCTCCCTCTCCTCCCAGCCCCCAGCAGGGACCCAGCCAAGTACTAAACCAGCTGTGGGGCTGTGCAAACAAGCAGGACCCACCATCCTCTCCCCTTTCTTCCTTGGGGAGGGGGATTTTTTTCCTTGCTCTTGAAGAAATATTGATCCAGATAAACCAGGGAGACACATTAGGTGCCCTGGGGGAGTCAGGGGATCAGTGGCTCAGCTGGCCACCCGCCACCCCATGGCCATGGGATTCAGGATGGGGCAGGGAGTGCTGGGGGACTTGGGAAGCCCCTTACATGGCCAAGTGAGCTGGGGCCAAAGTGCTTTTGCCAAGGGGAGGTAAAACAAATCAATGAGGGGCCACCGTGACACAGTGACCCTGGTGCTGAGCCAGGGTTTTAAGGCCTGACAGTAAATCTGGGCAGGGGGCTTGGAGGCAGATGGCTGGAGGGGGGAGGTGAGCTGGGCACTTTGTGATGGGACGAGGGAAGGGCAAGAACTCCGAAACTGATGGAGGCCAACAGAGCCCCCAGAGGAGGGTGAGGAGGTGGGAGAAGGCAGCTCAGACACTGACATGGGGATGGATGATGGCTCTGCCATGACCAGGATGCCTCTTGTGGCCGAGCATCAGTCCTGAGTGGTCCCTGCTGCCTCAACACACACTCTGCTTCACCTGGGAGGGATGCAGGCTGCCAGAGCCATCCTGAACCTTTCTCCAAACTCACTTCCATCCAGCCAAGGGGAAGCATCCCCTCCAAACCGAGGTCTTGCTTTCCAACCCTGGGCTCCTCACTCCCACCTCCCATCCCTCACCCCCACCATAGCCAGAGGAGAGGGCAGGAAAGGCACCAACGGCCGCAGATCCGATTACCCAAGGCCAACAAAACCTACCTGTCCCTTCCCAGACCCTCCCCCTTCCTCCTTTCCAGAGGGATGGACCAGAAACCCTCCCCCCAGCCCTCCCTGAACATCACCGGCTCGCTGCCCACCGAGTGACCAGATGGATGGTGCAGGACCTGCACCACGGCTTCCTCTGGGGGTCCCATGTCACCCCCCCCTTCCAACCGGCTGAGCTTTGACGCTGTTCCCCCGGGGCATCCTTTTGTCAGAAGGGCCCCTGTGTCCCTCTGATCCCTGCCGGCCCCACGGCAGCGTGTCCCCGGCCGGAGCATAAAGCTGGCTTTCAGGGCTCCGGCGTTGGGAAATTCCCGGGGAAGAAGCAAGGGAGTTTCTTGTTAAACGGGGGAGACAAAGCCACCTTGTTAAGGGCTTTACAAAGGCGACCATCTCTCCCACCCCCCTTTCCTGGGAAGCCTGTGGCCAGCAGCTCCCAACCTCACCGGGGGGATGGTTTTCCCTCAGAAGGATGGGAACACTTCATAGCCCTGCTGGGCTGCAGCCCTCTGACCCCACGGGTGCTCCCACAAACCCACCCAGAGCCACATCTCCAAAGGAAAAGTGGGACCAAACACCCGGTGCTGGGGGTCCTGGGGTTTTCCCCGGGAGGGTAACACCAGTAGCAGTGTCCCTCTTGGGATGGAAAGCCATCCTTGACACCATTACCAGCACCCAGACACCACAAACTATGTGACACTGGATATCACAAGAGGAATTGCTCCCCCTGCTTTGGGAGAGATGGGTCAGTGGCCTTTCCCACACACTCCCCAGATGGAGATTCAGGAGGGGACAGAGTCCCACAGGACACAGCCACACCACACAAGACCTCCCTGATTTTCTATCACCCTTTTTTGCTCACCTGGATCCAGGGATCCCTTTCTCCACTAAGCACCATACAGCTCAAGCGAAAACCCAGCAGCCCCACAGCTGCTCTGTCCCCCTGGGAGTTTTCTCCTAGCACCCATTTATTCTTCTTGATGATTGCAGGAAAAAAATCCCCAGCTCTAACAGCAGAATTTTGACACAACCATTTGTGGGACCTAATAGTAGCTCCAGCCTCTGATGGACAGCCCCCCAAAGTCCCTAGACCTCCCCATTTTGCAGACCACACCTCTGGGCTCCTCACATCCTGACTGCATCCAAGCCCCCGGGATGTGATGCCCAAAACCTGGGCATTGTTCTGAGTTGTTCTTGGCAACGCCTGCCCTAAAATCCAGATGCATGTTAAACCTTAAACCCAGTAATTACCTCTACCTCCAGAGAAAGAAGAAAATTGATTTTGCCATAGTGATGCAGCAGGCTGCAGGAGCTGGACAGCTTTTAAACACCAGGACCCCCGGGCACATCCAAAGCCCACCTGGGCATGAAAGGGAGCCCTGCTCCTGGTAGCAGTTCCTAGGGGGGAGGAAAACAGGTCAAGCCCCACCAGGAAATGCTAGAAAAGCCAAATTAACAGCAAGGAGCTTTTTTCCCCCTGCAGCACATCCTTGCCTCCCACCTACACTCACAGGTGGCACTCTGAGGGGTCCAGATGTCTCCTGGCATCCTTCCCCTCTGCCTGGGAAATGCCATCCCCAGGTGAGCATGGCTGGAGGACCACATCACCTTCTCAGTAAATATGAGTGGCTGCAGCCACCCGGTGTCACCCTGGGTGCCCATCCTTCCTCAGGAAACCCTGGATGTAGCTCTGTGCCCCATGGGGTTGGGCTGGAGGCAGCTTTCCCTTGCTGGGACCAGCAATAAATTGGAGTGCTGCAGCTTTAAAGCAGCATCTCTGCTCCTTGGCTGGCTGCAGGGCTGGTGCCAGCAGGGAGAGCCTGAGGACACCTGCAGAGATCCTGTACAGCTGGGGAAGATTAGCCTTTTCCACTAGACAAGAGCCATTACCATGTTCCAATATACCATCACTTCCGCTAGGAGAGCCTGGAGATGAGATATCGATTGTGGTGACCCCAGACAAGCCCTTCCCTGAAGCCCAGGAGGGTGGCAGAGAAGCCCCACAGCACAAAGAAGGGGTACAGCTCCCCAAAGGCATCCCCTGAAACCCTCTGCCTTGGAGCAGGCTGGAGCTGGAGCAGGGGGAGAATGGACAGAAGAGCTTGGAAACCCAGCAGACACCCAGGTCCCTTCCTGAGGTCCCTCCAGGCTCTTCCCAGGAATAGGGAACGAGCCCTTACTGCCAGGTGGGTATTGCAGAATAAGACTGCCACCCAAAAGCCCAAAACATCATGCCCAAAACCCTTCTAGTGAGGAGTTACCAAGTGGTTCAGGAACTGCTCATCCACTGCTTTTCCCTCCTGCTGGAACTCGAGGCTGGGAGTGACTGGAGCTGAGCTGGGCAGCCCCCAAAATCCCCTCCCCCGAGACAAACTAGGGATGAAAGGATGCTGGGAAACTGCAAGAGGGCCAATGAGAAACCACCCAATCGTGGGAAGTAGAAGGGCTGATGGTAATTAAAGTAGTTTATTAATTAAACGTGGTGGTTGACTCACAGCATCCTATTGCTGCAGCCCCTTGTAGCTGCACCCAGGGGCAGGTGTTTGCTGGGTCTCCTCCACCCTGGCACTCCCCAGGGTTCCAGAAGTTGCTTTTTATCTCCTCCAAGACTTGCAGAGGGTTTAACTTGGCTTTTGGAATGCTCCAACCTTTGCTCCATGTGCTTTCAGCCCAGCAGCTGGAAGCCAACTCATGCTGCTCCTCCAAGGCCAACCACAGCCACCAACCTCCAAAATCAAGTCTGTGCTGCCCAAGGAGTGGGAGCTGCACCCTCTGCCCTCAACCAAAGCCCTCATTGTGTATCCCAGGGGATACAGGGACAACCAGGGCACCCTCGAGTCCTGCATCCGAGGAGCCTTGGGGAGAAACTTTTTCTGGATGATGATCTAACTGCTCCCAGAAGTGTCCCAGCCAATCTCCCAGAGGATGCCTGGCACTTCTTAAGCATTCAGGTACAAGCAGCATCTGCAGTGACACCTTCCTTTTAGTTTCCACCTTAAAAAAATAGAAATCAGCTTCTCATGGCACCAAGTCCCTTCACCATCTGGGCATGAGAGAGGTGAGGACTGCCTGTGATCCCAGAGGCCAGCACACCATCCCCTCCCCCAGCATGCTGGAAGTTAGCAGCTCTCATTCCACCTTTTTTTTTTGGACACCCCCCCTAGGATCTGGCTCACGATGAGGTTTCAAGCCTTTTCCCCCCACCTGGGGGGCTGTGAGAGGAGCAAGGCTGGCTCAACACCCATGCCAGGGTGGGCACAACCCTGCTGACCACCACCACCATGGAGCTCTGGGATGCTGCTCCACGTGCAGCTTCACTTTTTGCATGGATTTGCTGCTGAAAACAATGGGAACAGGGCAGCCACACGCAGCACCCCCTCCCCACACCCCACGGGGGTCAGACAGGCTCCACCAGCCCAGAAAACCATTTCTCTCTCTTTGCCTGACAACCCTCTGCTGCTTTCTCTTCCCAAGATGGTCGCTGCCAGTAATAGCAGGGAAAGCCACATCCAAGCTGGGAAAATAACCTGTTATTTTCCCAGCTGTGATGTCAGAGCTTGTCACACTCACCAGCTCAGCAGTGAGGTGGGCAGGGTATGTCTGGACATCCCCCCAGTGGCCACCAGGCCTGTCACCACCACCACCCCCCACCCAGGGGACTGCAAAAACTGTTCCCCTTTTTGGTGGCAAACCCCCAAACTTCCCTTTTGCTCCCCAAATGGGTGGGAAAGCCCCCAGGATGATGCTGGCTGAGTGCACCATAGTGGGGGCATCAGCTCCAGCCCCTGCAGAGCATCTCTGCCCCCAACCTGGGGACACCCACATCCCAAACTGGGTCCTTCCCCATCCTTTAACCTTGCACAGGTTAAAAAGTGGTTTTTTTTTTTCTTTCCTCCTGCTTCCACCATATATTTTTGGGAGCATTTCTCCCTTGTCATCCTGGCCCAGCACTGCAGCCTCAGCCCTCAACCCACCCACGGGTGAGAAACCCCTTGTCCCCCACCCTCAGAAAACATTTCCCTTGGCTTGTTGGTTTTTTTTTTCCTTTCTCAGCACCCCCAAACCTGCTTCCCAAACACACTAAACCCAAAAGCCTCAAATCCCCTTAACCCATCCCCACCTCACCCCTCCAGACCAGCACCGTGTGTGGCAGCATCCCCCCCCCTTCCCACCTTCACGACAAGGTACCCACCACCCCCTCCACGGCCTTCAGAGCCACTTAATCCATTACAGATGTCACAAAGCCCGGCTGGGGGACAGCAGAGCAAACAAACAAGGCAGGAATAAAGCCCAGGATCTCAATGAGGGGACCCCAACGCGTGGCTGAGGTTGGTTTTTTTTTTCCCCACTTCTCTGGCCAACCACCTTTTAATTTATTTTTTTTTTTTTTATTTTAATCTGTATTTTGAATGATTGCGTTTCTCTGGCCGGTAACAAAGGCATCACCTCTGCCTTTGTGACTCCGGGAGTTACAATTACAAATTACCACCACAATTAGCGCCAGTCCTTAAGAGGAATTAGAAAGGGGAGCAGGAGGCCGGGCCTGGGATTGATTGCTATTCAGCCTGCTTTAGGGTGACCTTGCTCTGGAGACGATGATATTCCTTCAGCCTGGAAACCAGATTAAAAAAAAAAAAAAAAAAATTAATTGTAAATTAACAGTAATAACACATTTCCTTTCAATTAATTTAAGCAGAATGAGGGGGGCGTGAAGAGCAGGCGTTTGTTAAGGTCCGTACAGTTTAATTATTTTTTTTTTCGTTCTTTTTCTTTCTTTTTCCTCCAAGAGATAATGTAATTAATTTATCTTAGAGGGGTGGGGGGGAGGACATGGCTGTTGGGGGAAGAACAAAGCAGTTAACAGGCAGGGGAAAAATTAAGAGCCCATTATGTAAATGCAGCGTGGTTTACAGCCCTGGAGTTTGGGGTGGGGGGGCTGGAGCATGGCAGGGGCTGAGAAAATAAATAAAATAAGGAGCTTGGCAGCATCAGGGAAGGCTGTGATTAGGCAGGGCTGGTGCTGGGGGGGGGGTCACACCCCAGTGTTTTGGGGGGAAGAGCCTGAGGGGTGCTGGGGACTTTTTTTTTTGCCCCCCCTTGGGTGGGTCCCTCCTCCATCCCGCAGACCTGAGGGAGTTGATGTTGATGAAGCCGGTGGCATCGGCGGGCTCGTAGTCCCCTTGCACGTTCATGCTGCAGAGAGAAAGGCACTGTCACCAGGATGGGGGGGTCCCCAGGGGGACTTAGGTGCTGATGGCTCTGGGGGGCTCAGGCCAGAGTCCCCAGAGAAGGGACCAGTGGCTTTGGGAGGAGCAGAGCCACAGGGCTACCCCCATGGTGGTCCCCAATCCCTGCAAAAGACACCAAATTCCCTTCGTGTGCACCATCCCCCTTCCTCCCTGCATCCCACCCCAAGCAGGGATGCTCGTCCTGTCCCTGAGCATCCCCTGGGCAGGGCTGTCCCATGCCAGGCAGGGATATTGTCCCAGGGAGGGGACAGTGCTCACACAGGACACAGCAGCACCCATGGGGTTTGTGAGCACATCCCCCTCCCCAAAAGGCATCACCCACCCAATCCCAACCCCGAGTTTTCCTACAGCCCCCAAAAACCCAGGGCTCATCTCGCAGAAACCACAAACCTGAAAAGAAGAAGGGGGGGAGGAAATAAAGAAGAAGGGGGGAAAAAAAAAAAAAAAGAGTTTACAATGATTTTTACCTCCCCTGACGGGCTACAGAAAAACCTCTGTGCTTTTATTTTTGCTCATTCGAGTGGTTCTGACCTGCTCTATAATTACGTTACTTTCTACCTACTGTGCAGAGGCATTTCCACACAGCTCTGCCTCTCACAGCTTTCTCTCGAGTTCCTGTGACGCCGTCACTCAAAGGCTTTCAAACCAGCGATGTAGAAATCAAAAAGAAAAGGAAAATGGTTGGAGATGCAGGGAGAATAAGTGCCCCTGCTTTTCTCTCCCTCTCTCTTTTGCCTCTGTCCCACCCCCCTCCATCCTCCTTTTTTTTTTTTCTTCCCTTTTTTTTATGGTGTGTGTTGTTTTTTTTTTTTAATATATACTTTATTCATTTAATCTCTCCAAGTGAGAGTGTGAAGCATAATGAAGGGTTGGGACGGATTATTAGGAGCTGTTGATTTTGAGGAGGAGGGAAGGGGGAGAAAAAAGGCAGAGAAGAGAAAGAGAGAAGATAATTTGACATTTACTCCGACTGATCTAAACTCATTCAGGTGTATTTATGGCTTATAAAGTGTTTAGAGAGATTGAAAGGGGTTGAGGGAGGGCTGGAGGGGAGTGAGTGAGAGAGAAAACAACATGAAGAAAAGAAGCTGGGGAGCTGTGGCTGCCACATCCCTGTTCAAGGCCAGGTTGGATGGGGCTTGGAGAAACCTGAGCTGGTGGGAGGTGTCCCTGCCCATGGAACTGGATCATCTTTAAGGTCCCTTCCAGTCCAAACCAGTCTGGAATTCTATGAAGAGGTAAAAGCCAGAGGGGAAAAAAAAAATAATAATATTGGGTAGAAAAAAAACAGCTTGTGCTTTGGCTGAGCACTTGGCTAAGGGGGATGGTTGGTGACACCAGGGATGGGACGGGACAGGACAGGATGGGGTGGGACAGAGCAGGATGCAATGAGGTGGAAAGGGATGAGATGGGATGGGACACTCACTGCCACCACTCTTGGGCTCCAAGCCCCACTCACCTCACCAGCTCCTCATTGTACAGAGACCTTGGGGACTCCCTGCCCAGGATGTAGACCTGGCCCTTGAAGACAGAGAGTCTCACAGTGCCCTCCACGTTTTCCTGGGAGCTCTGGATGCACTGCCTCAGGAATTCACACTCAGGGCTGTGCCAGAAACCTGTGGGCACAAGGCAGTGTCAGCAGGGACACAGGGGGGGCTCCCAGGGTGCCCATTAGGGTGGTCTCCACCCCTCCTCAAAGGCTGACCCTGAGGAATTTTCAAGGGAAGGGATAGGATTGAAGAGGGGGGAGAGGGAAGGGAGGTGCTGGGTTCAGCTCTGAGGGATGGAGACCTCAAATGTGTCCCCTCCCCTTGGTGGCCCTGGGGTTCCCACCTGGGAGAGGAGGCTGGAACCAGCTGGTGGAGAAGAGACACTGAGCCATTCTCCTTCCAGCTCCTCTGGGCAATTTAGATCTTTGGGAAGTTGTTATGAAACTGTCACTCAAAACCCAGCATCTCAGGAGGGTCAGGTGAAGGCAGACAGATGGGACACAGAATTTAGGGATGGGGATGAGCTCTTCACCCCCTGGGATTGGCAGGGCAAGGATCAACCCCAAAATATCAATCCCAACTGGGGACTTGACTCCCAAAGCAATACTTTTTCCCCCAGGCAGCCCTGGGAAGGGAAACCCACCCAGAAATGGGGGTCCCAGAGCTCCATCTGCCCCTTGGGAATTCCTTCCTCCCCTGGCTCCAGACCCCCAGAACCCCAAACCCCAGGACCCCCAACACCCTGCACTGGGCTGAAGCTGGGTTGGGTGTAGAGGGGGATGTACGTTCACACCATGGCTCCCCAAAACCCATCCCGCAGGAGCATCCCTCGGCATTGCCATCCTCCCCTGTGTCCCCCCCTGTCCCTAAGAGGGGTAATTAGCCAAGGAGCCCTGGAATGAAGCCTGGGAGATGGAGAGGGAGATAGAGGTGGAGAGAGAAAGAGCCCATTCAGCACCCTCCGGTCATCCCCAGGTTTTATCTCTCCCATACCAGTGCCCTCTCACCTTTCCCTTCCCAGCTGGGCTCTGGGGCCAAAGCCATTAAAGAAACAAACAATTTCTTTTGTAGTTTGGCCTCATCAGCCCCTGAGCAGGGCTGAATCCTGCAACCTTGCCCCTGGGATCTGTTCTGAAGCATTGGTTTAAAGCCCTTACCCCCCAAAACCACCACACAGCCATGGAGGGGTTGGGGACCCCTGGTTCCCCCCTCTCTCTCTCTTTTTTTTTTTTTTTTTTTTTTTTTTTTTTTTTTTTTGTTTTTATTTTGTTTTGTTTTTGTTTTTTTGTTTTTGTTTTTGTTTTTGTTTGTTTGGGGGTTTTTTTGGGGAGGGTTGTTTTGGGTTTGGTTTGGGTTTTTTTGGTTGTTTGGTTTGTTTGGGTTTTTTTGCTTGGTTGGGTTTTTTGGGGGGGGTTGTGGTGGTCTTTTTTTGTGCTGGGTTTTGGGGGTTTTTTTGGTGGTGGTTTGTTTTTTGGGGTTTGTTTGTTTGTTTGGGTTTTTTGTTTGTTTTTAAATAACCACCCTCCCAAGAACAACTCTTCAAAACCTCAGGATTGCTGCAGGGCTGGAGCATCCTCCTCAAGATAAACCCAAGACACATTAAATGCTTAAACCCCAGCTCTGACAGCTCCAGGTGTGAGAAAACACTTCTGTCCCCCCCCCTCTCCTCATCCCCCAGCCCAGCTCCACAACCCCCCCTGGAAATGATCCCCTTTAATGACCTCCCTGCCTTGGAACCACAGCAGGACCAAGGGGACAATGGCTTTTCTGCACCTGGCTGTACCTGCCAGGATGGGACCTGGCTTCAAAGCCACCCCCTCCACAATGGGATCAATGGGGAGAGGGGGAAGATAAACACTAATTCTCCAAAAAATTGCAATAATGAGGTGTTAAAGGGAGCTTGAAAGCCTGGCTTCCAACCTGGGGACACCAGGGTGCTGTTTGCATCCCACTGGGGATTTTCCTTGGATTTGGGCTGAGCTGGCAGGAGAGCCCAGGACCACGGTGAAAATCCCTGGGGATTCAGCATCTGGGGCAGGGAAAAAGCAGAATTTTCCTGGCAGAGATGAGGAGAGAGAAGAGAAACCACGGTAGCTTCCACAAGCAAGTGGTAGAAATAAAGCAATAGGTTCATGCTTCAATTAAAAAAAAATAAGTCAAAATAAAGGCAGAACAGGACAAAGCAGAATAAAAAGTGCCTGAGGCAGGAGCAACATCAGAGAGAGAATTAAGGCAGGGGCAGTGATTGAAGGGAAGGATAACAGAGTTTCCTGAAGCCCCAGAAACCCTCATAGGGCCCTAAAATTTGGCTTAAACAGCAAAGGGGCTTGGGCATTAAATGTCAGTTGTCAAAGAAGGGGCAGGAGGGGATGTCCTTGGAGGGAAAAAGGAAAAGACCCTGTCCTGCTGGACCTGCTGCTGCCCAAAGTCAGATTATTTCCATGGGATATTCCAATGGAAGATCCCATGGGAATCATCCCAGCCCTTGTGGGGAGAAAAAAATAGCTGAAAAGTGCTACCTCTGTCACAAAAAAAAAAAAAAAGGTAGTGGGAGGCTGAGGCCTCAGGACATGTGAAAGATAAAAATGTTATTTGGCCAAGGGGCAGAAAATCTCCAGGGACCCTCAGCTCTGAACAAGGCTGGGGACAAAAGAAGAACTGGGTGCTGGGGACACATCATTGTGTTTGGAGCCATGCAGGAGGGATCCAGGGATGGGCAGTGGGCTTTTGAGCCCACCTACCCCACTTTGGCCCAATCCTGCTTCCTTCAGCTTAGCACAGGGATGGGATCAGGGTTGATCCATGGGACCTCTTTGGCATGACAACAGAGCATGGGGCAAACCACCCCCAGCAGAAGCAAACCCATCTTTCTCCCTAGAACAGCCTGAAAATCCACACCTGAATATTACAGCCCCGAGCAGAGGTACCAACAGGACCTGCAGCCTCGAGTAGCCACAGGGGAAGAGGAGGAGGAGGTTGAGGAAGGCTGGGAGGATGAGGAGGGCTGGGAGGATGCTACTGTGGTGGCAGGGCAGGGCTGGTGGCCCATACGTACCATTGTACACCAGCTCAGAGAATTTCAAGGCAAGTCCCTGCTTGATTTTCCGAACTTCCCTGTCCATGGTGAAGGTCTCGATGTCTAAATGTGCCTGGTGTAGGATCGTCCCTGCTGGGGTCTCATAGATACCTACCCATTTTTCCAGGCAGGGGGAAAAGGAGAAAAAGAGAGAGAAACGAAATGAGACCCAAACTGTCAGCAAATGACAAAAAATAATGACTTGGCTGACAGAAGGAGCCGTGGTCGAGTGCATTCAGTCCCAGCTTGCTGTAAAATGCATCTGTCATTATATTCATGCTGGGGCCGAGACAGTCCACTCCGCACCTTGCGGAGAAAATTTCTAGATTCCCCTCTTTGAAGAGGCACTCTGAGGAGGCTAAATGACAGGGTTTGGGAACCGATCCCCCCACTGATCCGTGCCCAACGGGCTGCAGCTGAAAACCTGTAATTAGCAGAACGACGCGGGGCACAGGCACGGAGCTCAGGGCCTGGAATATCCTCCTCTCCCCTCGCCTCCTGAGGAACAGCCCTGCACATCCCCTGGGAAGCAATGGGGCTACCTAGGGGATGGGGGGGCAACCTTGTTTGGACCCCCCCTTAAGGTCCTTCCTGCCTGTCCCCACTCTGATGTGAGGTTTGGAGATGGAGATGTTTCAGTTTTTTGGCAATAGGGGCTAATGCCACGAGCAAGCTGCTCCCTTTGTTCCAGCTGCTCAGGGCTTATTTTCCTTGTAATGTCTTTATTGGGTGTTTAAATAAGAAATATATATATATATATACACATATATAATATGTATATATTGGGTGTTTAAAGAAGAATGATGCAGAGCTCATCCCCAGGTTGGATAGGGATAGAGAAATGCTGAGCTGGGCCAGCAGTGAACACACAGTGGGTATGGTCCATGGCCAGGGCTGCTCCATGAACACATCCCAGTCTGTGGGCACAGTCCTGTCCCAGTGCTGGGCACCTGGGCTGTGGCATAGGAATGGCAAAGGGCACCTGCATGTTGGGTTTTGCTGCTACCCAAGGAAATCCCATAGGGAAGTGTGCCCACCAAAGGGGATGTACCCCCAGAGCAGCCCCAGCACCAAGAGGGGATGATGAGGGGCCACAGGGCTGTCAGGTGAGCTCAAACCCACACAGACTCCAGCAAGTTGACTGGGGGTCCAATGGACAGCCTTATTTACCTTATTTATAAGCCTTATTTATAAAGCCTTATATACCATGGCAGCCCAAGCCACTTCCATCAAACCTCATCCCTACCAGGATCCCATATCTCAGCATCCTACAGCCATGGGATGGGGTTTTGTCACCCTCTCAGCCACCCCAGTGATGTTGCAGCCTGGTCCCTGGGGCAGGGGATGGGGTGTGACCCCAAAACCCACCCATCCCCAGGGACACAGCACAGGGGAGCAGGGGCTGACCCTAGTGCAGCCCCTAACTAACCACCAACACAATCAATATTCAATATTCCCTCTCCTTGCTTTAGGAGGGACTAAAGCCAAGTGGGGCTGACCAAAGGTTTGTGTCTTGACCCCCATCCTGTTCCCCCTGGTGCTAGAAAACAGGGAACCAGAGTGGGAGAGCCTGGGGAGGGGGGAAGGATGGGGGGGAGAAGGACTGACAGCCACGCTCCCAGCCTCGCCACCGAGGAGACAAGAGACACCTTCAAAGTGACACTCGCAGCGTCTCCAAGTGTCTATTTTCATCTCCCTGTGTTTACAGGAAAAAGACAGAGGTGTCAGCACTGCAGCCCGGCGAAGCTTCAATCACCCCCTAATTACCACTTGGGGGGGGGACTGGAGCAAAGAGGGGAGGGGGGGGGGGACACGACAACGACGAGGGGACATAGTGGGGGGCAGCCAAAGAGGCAGCTGCCGCTGCTTAAATATTTTTTTTTTTTTTTTTTTTAATTTGTAACCTCGGCTGTCACTTCACCTCCATCCCAGCAATTTTGCGGGGCTGAGTGCGGGCTGTCACTCCAAACGGGACAGGATGGGACGCGGTGGCTTCCCTGAGGAACAGGGAGATGCTACCCAGGGGAAGATGCTGCCCAAATTCACAGAATCACAGAATTAGCCGGGTTGGAAGGGACCTCAGAGATCATCTAGTCCAACCCTTGACCCACCGGAGCAGTTGCTAGACCATGGCACTGAGTGCCACATCCAGTCTTTTTTTAAATGTCTCCAGGGACGGAGAATCTACCACCTCACCGGGCAGTCCATTCCATAGCCTGATCACCCTCTCCGTGAAGAAATTCTTTCTAATATCTAACCTAAACCTCCCCTGGCACAACTTAAGACCCTGCCCTCTTGTCTTGCTGAGAGTTGCCTGGGAAAAGAGTCCAGTTCCCACCTCGCTACAGCCTCCTTTCAGGTAGTTGTAGAGAGCAATGAGGTCTCCCCTGAGCCTCCTCTTCTTCAGGCTGAACACCCCCAGCTCTCTCAGCCTCTCCTCATAGGGCCTGTGCTTGAGTCCCTTCACCAGCCTGGTTGCCCTCCTTTGGACCTGTTCCAGGACCTCTACATCCTTCTTAAACTGAGGGGCCCAGAACTGGACACAGTACTCGAGGTGTGGCCTAACCAGCGCTGAGTACAGGGGCAGAATCACCTCCCTGGACCTGCTGGTGACGCTGTTTTTGATACATGCCAGGATGCCATTGGCCTTCTTGGCCACCTGGGCACACTGCTGGCTCATGTTCAGCTTCCTGTCAATCCAGACTCCCAGGTCCCTTTCTGCCTGGCTGCTCTCCAGCCACTCTGTCCCCAGCCTGTAGCGCTGCATGGGGTTGTTGTGGCCAACAACCTGTGCCGGGGCCGAACCCTGGAGTGGGTGCGTGGCAGGGAAGAGTTTTTCCACTTCCCATCTGCTCAAGGCACGGAGGGAGAGGCAAAGCCCCAGCCGAGGGCAGCGCTGAGCTCTTTCGGCAGCAGCCCAGCCCTCCCCTCCTTCCCCCTCACCTCCCCACTGATTTCATTTACTTCACTTAATTAGCCCCCCTTCGGAGTTAAAAAGATAATTTGATAATGAGGACGGGAAAAGGAGGGAGAGACAGGGCCGGGCTCCTGCTCACAACCCAGAGAGCCCCCGGCCCAGCCCTGCCCCCCCCGCCCCCCCTCTCGGCTGCAGCACCGCTCCCTGGCACCCCCTAATTACCTCACCCTCCTCCCACTAAAACAAATACGGCAAAATCGAGTTAATAGGGCTTAAAAGGCTGGAGCAGGCATGCTCGGCTCACCCCTGGCCCATTAGGCCTTAACGAAGTTCAATTAGGAGCTTAGTAAAAATCAATGCAAATGAATTTTTCTTTCCCCCCCCCCCCCCGACTCGCTGAGGGTGGGAGGTGAAGGATTGGAGGCACCTGGCCAGAGCCTTTGATGCCACCTCCCCAGCCGCAGAGGGCTCATGCTGGGCTGCTGACTCCCTGTGCCTCAGTTTCCCCTGCAGAGCAAGGTCCCTGAGGACGAGTGGTCCCTCTGATGCCCCCAAACAACCCACACACACAGCTGGGATTTAAGGGACCATCTCCTCCCACCCATGAGCTCCATTGACCCTGACCCCATCTAGGCTCCAAAATGCTCCTGCAGAGCACTGGTGGGGCCACCCCAAGCTGCCCTGCACCCCAAAACCCCCAGGGGGATGTGGAGATATCAGAACCCCCTCCTACACCAGCCCCTTCCCCTCCCACCTCTCCATCTCCCTCAGAGCATCTCTAGGAGAGCTTTCTGCTGATGCCCAGGATTAAAAGCAGAGGAAAACCTGTACAAATCAAGGGGGGAACCTCCCTGCCAAGGTCTGGTTCCTGCAGCACCCACCCCACTGTCCCTGGAAAGCCCCAGTCCTCCCCTGGGTGCTGGCACACAACCCCGGCAGGGATCTCCTGGCAGTGTCAGCCAGGAGACAGGAATGACAGATAAATGGGGTTTAGAGAAATTATTAAATGCTGGAAGGGTCACTAGAGCGTGTCAGGGGCTCTTAAAAAAAATAATAAATAAAATAGATTGTGACAAATTACTCAGCATCCTGCATGCAAATGTCGTGGGCTGGTGTGTGTGGTTTGGGGTTGGGTTTGGGGTTATTTGGTTATTTAAATGCCAATCAAATGATTTGGGGTTTTGTTTCTACCCTCTTGTAACTGATGCTCTTGCAAATGGGTTGGTGCCCTGTGGTGGGGAGGGAAACCACGGGCTCAGTCTTATCAAAATATTTGCTGGTGCCCTGCATGGAGAAGAAGTTTAAAGAAAGGGAGCATCTAATTAGCTATTAACGAGTTTTTTTTTTAAAAAAAAACCACTAAAACTGGGGGCAAGGACGTGGGAAATGAACCCTCTTGTTACTTTTCAATGGGGCAGCTCTCTGCCTCCAGAGATATCCAGTGTAGCTGATCCTAATGGATTATCAATATTTAAGAGTCACAGCCTCAAAACTGCATAGATAAATCAAAGAATCGGCCTAAGAAAACCCCTCAGTGACTTCCATCGGCCTCCTTCACTTTGTACCTGTCTTTCAGAACCTGCAGCCACCCCTGAGCATCCTCCCACCAAGCCCACAGCTTGGTGTTTTTCCTGCTGGGGACAGGTCTCACCCAAGACCCGTGGTCTCTGGTGGCACTGGGACCCCAGAGCTGATGCAAACAGTGGCCAGAGAGCTGTCCCTGCCACAGGGAAACCTCAGTCAAATGCTGATGGGGAGGGAGCAGTCGTGGGCTGCTGGTGTCACCTGAGCCAGAACACACCCTCTGTCCCACTAGGGCTTTTCCTTTGTGGGTTTTTTGTTTGGTTGGTTTTGGGTTTTTGTGGGTTTTTCTTTCAGTTTGTTGGTTTGGTTGTTTGGGTTTTGGGGTTTTTTTTGCTGGTTTTAGGGCAGGGATGGCACCTCTGGCAGGTGACTGCTCACCTCTGGACTTCATCCCCACGAACCGGTTCTCCACGATGTCGATGCGCCCGACGCCGTGCTTGCCCCTGCCCGGGAGGAGAAGGGAAGGAGGTTCAGCAGCCCCAGAGCAGGACAGAGGGGTTGCCAGAGGAGGACAAACCCCAAATGACAGCTTGGCCAGCTCCTGAGCAGCACTGGTGACCAGCAGGAGTGACCCCCAGGCAGGGAGAGTGACAAGGAGATGGATTTTGTCACCCTTTGCTGTGCCACCAGCCTTCTCCATCGTTGCTCACAGCTGGGGCCACCAAAAACCAAGCCAGGCAAGGGGAGAGGCCACGTCACGACTGTGTTCTCGGTGGCCACAGGCATTTTAAAACCACTTAATTAACATTTAAAAAGCCAACTACGTGGAAAAGTTCATTCCCATTCAGTGCCGGAGGGGAGGCACAAAGGAGATTGGGTGGCAGTGGGCATGGGGGGAGTGGGTGCCCTAGTGGGTGCTGCCCTGGTTTTGGGTGATTTCCTGAGGATGGCTCTGCCCTGGCAGCAGCAGAAACTGGGGAGGGGGTGGCATGGGACAGCCAAGCCCAGAGGAGCTGCTGCTGGGAAGGAAGGGGTGAGGGGCAGGGGAGAAAGAACGATGGATCCAGGCAGCATCCAGGCCCCAAAAAAAGCCAACTCTCCACCCAAAAGAGACACACGAGTGGGCAGGGCAAGGAAAACCCACCAGCCCTGGGCTGACAGGGATGAGCCTACTGTGAGCATCCCGCTTCCACCCCACCCTGGGGACCCCGAGGACTCTGTCCTCATCCCTGCTGCCAGCTGGCAGGCAGGTGGCAGAGGTGGCAGGGGACAAGGTGACACTCACGCGATGTCATTCAGGTAGGTGAAGAGCTCCAGGGCCGAGCAACGAGAGGCTCCATCCCCGGCATTGGTGACCTTCACGGGGACACCTGCGGAGGCGGGGAGAGGGAGGACGGGCGGGATCAGCCGGCGTCAGAATCCCCCCCGGAACATCACCCCGCGGGCGTTAAATAGATGTGACAGATATGAACTCTAAATAACTTCTTAAAAAGCCATAGCCAAGCTGGTGCCCCGGAGGGGAGGGGGGGGGAAGCGAGGGGCGGGGGGACCCACCTCGGGAGAGAAGTGAAATAAATAAATAAATAAGGCCATAAAAACGTCCCCTACCCCCCTGCCTGTCCCCTCTCTTCTCCTTCTCCCTCTCCCTTTTTTTAGGGGCTGTGAAATTGCAACCAGGCCCTTAACTAATTGAATTTCACGCTCGGCAATTGTCTTACGGCACAGAACCTTCTGTCCCACCAGCTCCTGCCGGGGGGGGGTGGGATGACAAATGTGTGTGTGTGTGTCCCCCCTTCCCCAGCATGGGGGGTGTCGGAGGGGGGAACCCCCACACCGGGGCATGGCTGCTCGCACACGCACGCACACGCACCCCGCGGCGGGGGTGCTCCCTGCCATGAATTAATTATTGCACCTTCTTTTATTTTGCCTTTCTATTTTTCCCTTTTATTTATATATATTTTTTTTTAAGGGCGTTGGGCAGGGGAAAGGAGGGGGGTGGGAGGGGGGGAGAGTGTGTGCGGAGGGGGAAGGATGCTGAATAGAAAGAGGCATTTTTCTTTAGCGGTGTGAAATGAGCAATAAATGTATTAGGAAGCTGACAAGGGGGCTGCGGGGCCCACAAAGAAAAGCGGTGCGGAGTTGGAGGCTAATCCCCCCTCCATCTGCCCTCCTCATTACCATTTAACGCACTATCAGTTGCCAATCAGCCTCAATGCCTCCCTTTCTAGTCTTTATTACGGAGGCGATGGGGGCTGTCAGCTCCCCCCCCCCCCTTTCACCCATCCACACACACAGAGCTTCCCCCCCCACTGCCATCCCCCCTAAACCCCCTATTTCCAGGGGTTTATAAACTCAGTTGTAAATTGCTATTAAATGTAACTCGCGGCAATAATGAACCTTAAGCTGCTCCTCGGCCCGGGCTCTCTCTCCCCCCCCTTTCTCCCCCCCCTCCTCCCCTCGTCCCGGCTCTTTCTATTCGCATCCTCCGCCGGGGCATTGGCCGGGGTCCGCTCGGCAGAGAGCCGACGTTGTCGGGGCTGTTGTTGGGGAAAGCTGCTTAGCCTTTAAAATAGTTAATAATTAGATTAAAACTTCAAATAAATTAACTAGGGGCTGAATGGGCAGCGGGGAGGTGCGGGGGGGGGGGGCTGCTCCTTGCCAGGGGGATGATTATCACGGAGCAGGGATGCTGGCGGTGGGGAGGGGGTGTCCCCTCCAAACTGGTGGCTGGTTGGTGGCATTGGGATGGCTGGTGGTGGCCCTGTGGCCCTTTTCTGGGTGACAGCTCCGTGGCTGGGTCCCTAGGGATGGGGTGTCCTTCCTGCAACACCGAGAGCCCTGCTGGATGGCCAAATCCTGCTGGAGCACCATCCCAGCTGTGACACTGCTCAGGACCACCTGAGTGTCCCCAAGGCCACCTGCCTGCCACCCTGCACCAGAGGGACCCTGCTGCATTTCAGTGGCTGGGGTGGGGGCTCAAACCCCTTTCCACTCTCACAGGGGGTGTCCCACTGAGCCCCCCTAGATTTACCCAAACCCTGTTGGCCTTCACCCCAAGCACAATCCCTGTGTCCCCTGGTCCTGGCCAGGGATGGGGTCCAGATATGAGGGACAGAGGCTCAAGGGTGCCCTTACCCTGCTCAAATTTAATTTCCAGCACGTCTGGGGTGTTGGGAGAGGTGGCTGGATCACAGGTCTTGGTGTAGAGCCCAGGAGGGGCCTGATTCTGCAGGGAGGGAAAAAAAAAAAAAATTAGATGGAAAGTCTGTCACATTGGCACCACCAACCCCAACGTGCACCCCTCACCCACCCCAAAGCCTGGGGCTGGCACAGCCCAGCACCCATGCTCACCAGGACCCCAGGAACAAAGGAGTTGGGAAAATCAGCCAATTTTTCCCCTCAACTTGATCTCATCTTTTCCTCCAACGCCTCCCCAGCTGGAGATGGGCTGGCTGGGGAGAGGCAAGTGAGGCAGGGGGGAGAGGGAGCGGGTGGCAGGGTGGGTGCCAGCAGGGTCCCCACCCCAGGGCTGGGTGCCTGATTCAGCACCCACTGAAAAAAATTGATGAGGATTCCTGACCCCAGCAGGTGCTGCTGCCCACCAGCTCGCTGGTGGTGTCCCCGGGGTTAATACACACAGGAGAAAATAGAGGAAGAAAGCAAAAAACCCATTTCAGAGCACATCAACCTTTATGTATATTGCGGGTTGTGGGTTTGGTTTGTTGTTGGTTTGGTGTTTTGTTTTGTTTTTTTTCCCTAGATTTATAGGAAAGAGGCATCTTATCAGAGCTGGGCCAGTGATGCTGGGGGGGCTGAGGGTGAATTGCTGCAATTGAAGCGTGTGCTAGAATAAGGGGGGGGGGGGGGGGGGGGAGGGGGAAATAAATAAAAATAAATAATAAAAAAAAGCTTTCCATCCCAGAAAGCAAATGAAAAGCTTTGCAATTTCATGTGTGCCCTCGGCACTCACGCACGACACGGCTGTGTGTGCACTGGCCCCAAAACACTTTCAGACCAACTTATGCAAAATCCTCTCTCTAAAGGGACCCCCCCCCTCTCCCCATCCAGCTACGGGAGGAGAAGGGGAGGGAAACTGAGGCACAGAGCACCCAGGGGATGTGCAACACAGCGGAAAGCTCAGTGCTGAGAAAGCAAACTACAGAGCTGAGAAAGTATGTGGCAAAGGAGCCTTCAGCTGAGGAGCCCAAATAACCCAAAACCCCCATGGAATCAGCTCAGGTGCAGTGTCTCCCAGCTGAGCTGCTTCTGTAAATGTTTTAACTGGTGGTAAACTGGAATTTCCACACAAAATCTGGCTGGTGAGAGCTGGAGCTCTGGGCATCCCTGGGATCTGGGCCCTGCCTGCAGCCTTCCTCCCTGCTTCTCTGCTCCATTTTGGAAGCACAACTTTTTCTCCTGCTCATTTTTCCTCCAGTCTCTTCTTTTTTCTCCTGCTCATTTTTCCTCCAGTCTCTTCTTTTTTCTCCTGCTCATTTTTCCTCCAGTCTCTTCTTTTCCAGCAAGGAAAAAAATGACAAGGTAGAGAGCAAGTAAAAAAAAAAAAAAAATCAAGCAAATTGAATTGCTTGATTTTTTTTTAGGGGAAAATTAATTTCTCTGCAATCACTTTCATTTCAATTTTTTTCAAGATGAGAAATAAACCTTTCAGCAAAAACTTCCTCTTCTTTTTTCATGCTTAATCCATAGCAAAACCCAATCACAGCCAGCACCCAAGGTGCTGCCCCCCCTCACCTCACCCTAAAGCTTAGGATGCACATCCCAGCAGCAACCACAGCCAAATCCCAGGAATCCAACCACACCTTCTCCAGCAACCCCACCCTCAGGTTCCCTTTTTTATCTCATTTTTTTTGCTCCTTTCCCTCCTTTTAACCAAGGGGCGCTGCCCCCCGCATGCACACGCACGGATTACACGGGCTGCAGATTTCAATTTTACATCGTTTGGCCTTTCCTAGCCCTGATCACACTTATTAACTACACAAACCCACCAGAGATGATGAAAAACTTGGAGTTCAAAAGGAAAGCTGAAAGGGGCGGGAGAAAAAAAAAAACAAACAAAAAAAAAACCAAACCAAAAAACGGAAAGTATTAAAAACTCTTTACTAAACATTGGAAGTCAAAGTCGGGTAGTTTCCAATTTTCCAAGCCAACTATGAAAACCTCTATTAAATAAAATAACTAAATAGAAATAAAAGTGACATTTGGCTTGCATTCCATCATTACGGTGCGAGCCTGTCCTCTTTTTATTCTCTCTCCTAAAAGCACAGTTCAAATGACAAATAGTTTGTTGCAGTGTATCAATGCCTCCTATTTATCCCTCCCCGCAGGGGGGCTAGTCCTGCAATGTCATCTTTAAAGGGGAGAGAGGGGGGGAAAAAAGAAAAAAAAAAAAAAAAGGGAGGTGGGGGGGGAAGGAAGAGTGTGTGGAAAGAAGGAGGGGGGAAGAAAGAAGCAAGAAAAACGGGGCAAGAAGAGAAGAAATTGGAAGCAAATGGTCCATGAAGTAAACCATGATGCAGAGCTATCGATGCCGCAAATGGTTTATTCATCCAGCTGATATTGTTGTGCCCGGGACTGAATGAACTCTTTCAGAGTGCCATATGAAGTTAAAGCAAGTAAATTTCTATCTTTCTCCACATTAGCTGCCTCATTGCCCTTCAATCGGGCCTCACAGAGGCAGAAAATAGCTCAACCATCTGCTTTCAAATCCCTGTGTTTGGCAGGTCCCGGGGCTTTGGGGAGGGGAACCCGCAGTGCCTGGCACCCCAGGTCCTGCTCTGCTGCCTGGCACTGCTTCCCTGGATCAGGGAAGGGGACAGTGGTGACACGGAGCCACCTCCGGGTGCTGGTGGAGTGGAGGATGCTCAGGGATGGGGTCACTGCTCTGCTCTCTGCTAAATTTGTCGAGCTGGCTTTGGGCAGTAGGGTGGGTTTGGCAGAACCCAGGGACCGGGAGCATCCCCAAGGGGATGAGGTGCAGGGTGAGGAGGGTCAGGATGGGTGCCCCAGGTCTGTCCCTTCCTAGATCCAGCTTAGAGGCCTGAAAACCCATCCCTGTGCCATCTCCTGGAGGTGAAGACCCCCTGAGGGCCCGACTCTGCAAAATCCCACCCACAGACACCCTTCTGGAAGGGAACATTGGGGACTGGGACTCCCTTCTCCATCTTCTTCTTCCTCACACCCTCAACCCAAGGCACGCGCCAGCCCAGCCCTGACCCGCGGTGCTCCCGCAGGCTCCTCTTCCCTGCTCCCCCTCCTCTCCCCGGGTTGTCTAATTAGCACTGATGGATTAGTTTAAGGAGCTGCCGAGCCTCAGGACCCGCTGGAGCATCAGCAGGAGCCAGCAAGGCAACAGGACCACCAGAACTGTCAGGAAGTGGCCAGAACCAGAGCCACCACACCAGAGCTGCCCAGGAGCTGGTGGTCCCATGGGTGCCCATCCAAGCACCACCCTGCACAAAGAGGAGGTTTTACCCCCTTTCCCCATGGATGGTGGGGATAAGAAAGCAAGGAGGGGCTGGGCCAGCCACAGGCAGGGACCCCCTGGACCTCTGTCACCCACCAGCACCTCATCTGTCTGATTGCTCTTTTATTGCTGCCCCACGATATTGTCCCCTTTGGTGTCACCCTGAAACCGTCCCTTCCCCTATTCATTAGGTGGCAATTAACGTGCTGGAGGAGGCGGAGGGGCTGGGGGGGCAGCAGGGCCTCCCCACCACACAGGGCCCACCATGAAATTTCCAATTAGGCTGCAAAGACACGAGATGGCCTCAGCCCTGTGGCTGCTGTGATGGATTACCTTGGGGTTCTCCAGGATCCCGGCTTCGTAGCTGTAGTGGGCAGGGAAGGAGAGAGAAGTCACTGCAGCACCTGCAACCTCAAAACACCCCCAAACCACCCCCACCCACCTCCTCCTCAACTCTCACCACCACGTGTGGAGGGGTGTAAATATGTTATGGAATCTCCAGGAGCATTTAACAGCAATCCTTCAAGGAACACCAGGCTTGGAAGAGCCCCAGGAGATGGGTGCTGCCACGTGGGATATGGACAACTGGGCAGAAAGGGAGGTTGCAAGTTTTGGGGTTATCCTTGGCCAGCATGTGGTGGGGCAGCCTGGGATGCTGGAGATGGGTAGGGTTGTCCAGGTGATGCAGGATTAGGGATGTTGGCATCCAAAGCTCTAGATGTTGACCCCACAGGAGCTCCATGCTTGCCCAGCCTCTTACCTGATGTGCATGAGGTTTTCATCCATGCTCCAGGGCATCTGTGGTGTCACAGGCACTGGGATCCCATGTTTCTGCCAAGAAACAGGAGCAGAGCTGAGCCAGCCCATGGGGGGGGCAGGGGGGGAGGAGGGAAGCCAGACCCATCCCAGCCCTGGCTCCTGCCTGGGTCAGCCCTGAAAGCTCAAAGGTACAACCCACAGCACGGGTGACATCTTCTACCATGAGGGTCACCTCGATGGGGGCATCAGGGTCACGGTGCTGCAGGGAAAAGAACAGCCCTGCCTGGAGCAGAGAGAGAACCCCAGAACACCCCACGGATGGAGATGCTGACACAGACATTTTTGTGCTTTTTCCAAGCCTAGGCTGGTGCATTCCCCTGGGCTGGCTCCTCACCAAGGGGAGGTGACAGGGGGACAGAAATCCCCGAAACCACAGGATGCCCTCTAGCCTCAAGAGGACCAGAGGGACAAGGCACCCATCCCTGCCACCTCCTGCACCCGCCTGGGGATGCAGACAGGTGGCACTCGGGTGACATCCCCCACGCACACCGTGCTGGGGGACACTCAGCCCCGCACCGGCTGCTCCCCGGCGCCGAGCCCAGCTCCCTAACAAGGTCAGCGCCGTGTTCAATTATCCCCTGACATTTCAATGGGGGAAATTGCCTGTGAAGACGAGGTGAATACCGGGGGGGAGGGAATTAGCGGGAGAGGAGACGGCGGCGAGCTGCCAACCAGAGCCATGGGGACATCACCCACCCTGCCAGCACCATTCCTGGCTCTGGGATGGGCAGGGAGAGCCAGGAAGAGAGGCTGCGGGGTTGCCAAGGTGCCTTAGTGTGTCTGTACAGCCCACACACCTCCGGGTGGCACTGCCAGCTCAGTGTCACCGCAGCGGGGACATCGGCCAAGGGCTGGGCCAGGAGCAGAGGCTCCGTGTTTACCGGGAAGATGGGGAGGAAATGTTTGTGGTTGTTAAATCGTGGTCCTCAAGCCATCACCTGGGACAGAAACAAGGTCCTGAGACACCTCCTGATGCTGCAGAGGGACTAACTCAGCCCCACTCCCAGGGCTATGTTGCCCCAGGCTTATGGTTTACTGGTCCCACACTGCACATTCCCAGCCTGGGACATTCCAGGAGCTCAGTCCCAGGTTTTGGAGAGGGACACTGAGCAGCCTTCACCTCCTTGGCCCAGGCCCCTCTCTCCTGCCCACAGGCAGGACACACCAAAACTTCCCATGGACTTCATGGCACAAGCTTGAGCTTGCTGGGAGGGCAAACCCCAGGGTGTCAGTGCTGAGGATTGTCTGGCTTCTCCAGGAAAGAGAGAGGAGATGCCACTCCTTATCCCATTCCTTGGATTGATGGAGCTGCAGGTGCCTCCCAACCTCTCCCAGAATAATCCTGGGGGAAGAGCATGGGCTGAGGGACAGCTCCAGACCCTGCCTGGGGTCAGACCCTGCCCCTATCAGCATGGATCCCTCTTGCCCCGGCAGCAACCAAGCCCCAAATGTTCTAACTCCCAAGCACTGAGATGAGAACACCCAGAGAGCAAAAGGACCTGACCAAGCTGTCTCCCTCTCCTGAGCATTAAAAAGAAGGGGAAACCCCTTTTTCTTAACAGCACTGAACAAACCAGAGACCAAGAGGCACTACAAACCCTCAACCTTTCCTCTTTGAATGGGGTCTCAAACCCCTTTCACTTCCCTTCCCCCTTCCCCTCCAAACAACCAAACAAAACCAAGCCCCCAACCCCAAAACACATGTTCCACTTTCCATATAATAAACCCGTGGCGCTCTTAATAACTCCCCTATTTGACAACTTGTTTGACAACATATGGAAAGCTCTCGTAAACTCTCCCCTTCATAATACAACGGCAGATGGCAAACACAATCCTCAACACGCTGCTCTTGGCAGCCCTAATGGGCTCGGAGGGCTCCTCACCCTCCAGCTCCACACCTCAGAGCCTTCCCAGAGATTACTCAGGCAGCTTCAACAGCAGCTATTTAAAAACTGAAGCAATTTTCTGGTTTATGCACAGAGCTGCCTTTTCCCTTTTGATTGATTGAGCTGAGTTGTCAAGCATTTCCATGAAGTCGGGGAAAAAAGAAAGGTACCCTGGTGGGAACATAAAAACCTGATGCAAAACTTCTAATATGTTTTATTGCAACTTGTACTTCAAAAAAAAAAGAAAAAAAAAAAAAAGGAAGGGACAACAAAGGCAAGTGTGTGTGCTTTGTCTGCTGCACGAGTCAGAGAGCTGGGACCTGCTTCCTTGGAAAGTGGGTTATCCTTAATAGCCAGGTAATTATGGTGCTTTTAGAAAGGAAGGAGAAAAAAACCAAAGCAAACAAACAAACAAAAAAACCAAAACAACAACAACAAAAAAGGCAAAAAAAAAAAAGGCAAAAAAGCAAAAAAAAAAAAAAAAAAAAACAACAAAAACAAAACTCTGTTGTTCCCCAGCAACAGAGAGGGAAAAAGAATATACAGAGAGGGGAAAAAAACCCAACCCAAACTAGAAGGCTCCAGCATGGTGCTACAGGGATGTTGTGCAGGGCTTCCTGCTGTCACCCACCAAGCCAGAGTGCTCTGGGGATTCTGGAAGATCCCTGAGCATCCCGGGGCTGCTCTAAGCCACCTCCTACCTTGGCATAATCCATCAGCTCACGGCGCCCAGGGAAGCGCTGGTAAAACTCTGGCAGTCTCCACGGTGCAATGACCTGGTAGGAAGGTAGGAGCTTGAGATGAGAAGCCCCCAGCCCCCTTACAGCCTCTCCCTGTCCCCCCTCCCCCAAGCCCTTTTTTTGCCCCTTTGGACCTCCCCAAGGCTCCCCATGGGAGATGGGTCAGGGTGGGCCAGGGGAACTGGGACCCAGAGGGTGCTGGTCCCACAGCTGAAATTTAATCTCCCTACTCAAGGGTGGAGTAACCCAAACCCCTGACCCTAACAAGGCACTAGATGAAGCATTGATTATCCCACAGCTGCCTTGTTACTGTTTCCTCTGTGGCCTCAGAGCGTTTGGGGTAAAAATAGGTCAATTAAGGATCATTACAGCCCCCTCAAATGCCAAAACGTGGCTGGGTGCAGCTGGCAGCTTGGTAAAGTGAGGCTGGGTGTTAAAATCCCCCACCAGCTGGGGAGGGGGCCAGGAGCCCAGCAGTGGGGCTCCAAGAGACAATTTTAGGTGCTTTACCTTGATGTTAGGACAGAGGGCATAGCAGGTGAGCTCGAACCGAACCTGGTCGTTGCCCTGAAAGACGAAGAGGAGATGCTGAGGACTCACCCTGCAGCAGGGTGATCGAGGACTTCCTGGTTTTCCCTGCTCCTGGCTGCTTTCCCTGCACAGGGACAGGACCAAAATCCCCCAGGTGGGAGCTAAAGGAGATGCAGCTCAGGGTGTCAGCTCCAGGCAGCACGTGGGACAAACCACTCCGTGGGAAAAGTCTCCCAGTGGGAGACCCTTGGCTGAGCAGGGCAAATCCCTGTGAGATCCAGGAGGGATGTCTGGCTGATGGCACCAGGGACTTCACAGGCTGGACTCTGTGCAGGAGGGAGGTGATGCCTGTTCTCCCAGTAACAACACTGGGATGGGATTTCTGGCTATCTGCACTGGAAAAGCAAGGCTTGAGGATCAACGGATCCCCTCTGCTCCTCCAGAATGGATGGAGGTGGGAAGGGGTGATGGGTGGTAGGACCTGGGCTGGGTTTGGCCCATGGACTCAAGCCTGATCCCATCTCCATGGCTGGTTTATCCCCAAAATTGTCTTTTCCTGGTGCTTCTGATAGAATCAGCCACCAAGTCATCACCTTTCCCCCGATGCAGCTCAGTCACTCAGCTGACTCTGGTGTCACCCAGGATCCCTGATCCCCCCTGGGCTGACATTTTCAGAACCAGAAGGAGTAGAAACCCATATCTGGGTATTTTTCCCTCTGCAGGCAACAGAGAAGACAGGAAGTAAGAGAGCGAGGGGGGCAGGAGAACCAAAGCATCCAGGAGGATGCAGAAGCTCATAATTAAATAGCTCTGAACCATCCTTTATCTTAATTAGCCCATGCTGATGAGGTCCCACTAATGAGGCCACATAGTCAGGGAGGGGTGAGGAGCAAGCCTGGGAGTTATTAGCACCTCCAGGGGAACAGAGCTCACCAAAGCCTATTTTCCACCAGCTCCGAGGGGCGCAAGGATCACCCCCCCATCTCCCCTCCTCCTTTTGGAGGATACACTTACAGCCAGGCTAGAAAATCCCTGAGGACTATTACACAGAGGCAAGTACATCCACCAAAGCACTCATTTCCCTTCCAGGCCCCAAACAAGTCCATCTGCTCTGGCAGTGGGGACACCGCAGATGGCCCCGCATTTAAGACGCCGCAGCCGGGGCCGGGCGCAGCCGGGTCGGGTTACCCGAGGTTGGGCCCTGCCTGTGCCTGTGGCTTAATGGCTTGGGGAGCAGCTCAGGGTGTCCCTGTGAGCAGGGCTGGGTGGTGCTGTTGGTACCCAGGAGGTGGGGGGACATCACTGCGTGGTGGGGTATTACCCCAGGGCACCCTCGAGTGGGTGCTTTCAAGAGGGGCTGCTGGGGATGGGGTGCAGGGAACCCAGGACAGCAGGAGCAAGAGTTATTGCAATCATGAAGCCCCAGCCAGCTCCACAGCTGCCCCATCCCCTCAGTGCTAACGTGGCTTTTGGGTGTCCCCTGGCTTCATCCCATGTCCCCCTTCCTAGCAGGGTCCTCTGCCATAGGTGGTGACACCCCCAAACACCATCCCCTTGCGCTGAGACCCCTCCAGGTGGCCTCCCAGCCTTTGTCCTGGGCCAAGACAGGCACAGTTGATGCTTCAGGTCCCGTCAGGAAGGGAGGAGGAGGAGGAATCAGCAGGTCCTAGGTGCATGCAAGGCACCCAAGCTGGGACCAGCTGGGCTTCTGGCCTCTGGGGACAATGTCATCCTGTCCCAGGTGTCCCCTCCCCGGGCTGGGCAGAGGGTGGGAAGAGGCTGAAGATGCCATGGGCTGGCCCACGGGGCCCGTGGAGGATTCATTCCCCCCTCTCCTGGCAGAGTCTGGTCCCGAGCATCCTTCCCACGGTCTCTGGCTGCCTCTAGCGGCAAAGGGTCCTCCCTGCGCCTGACGGCCGTGGGGACAGCTGGGGATGGGGACAGGGATGGGGACAGCTGAGGAGAGGGAAAGGTATGGAGACAGCTGAGGATGGGGACAGGGATGGGGACAGATGAGGTCCGGGGTGTCCTGCAATGCCCCGATCTGTGCTGGCTCAACCCCTCCGGGTGGGTCCTGGCTGGGGCAAGCCACGTCTGGAGCAGTTTTTGGAAAGCTGCTGCTGCCAAAAGCAGGGAAGAGGGTGTGTGGGGGTGTGTGTGTGACCCCCACCTTCCCGTCAGAGAGAGGGAACCAAAACCAGGCCCAGAAATCCCAGAAACAAGAAGGAAGTTTCGAAACACTTCCCTATGGAGCACCCACAAAATGCCCTCTTCACCCCTTGGGGCACCCACAGCTTGGCCAAAGGGCTGACTGGGTGTGTTCCCCAAGCACCCCATGCCATTCCCATTCCAGTGACCTTATATACCCCCCTGTCTCACCTTTCCAGTGGCCCCGTGGGCTACGTACTGGGCTCCTTCCCTCCGGGCAATCTCCACCAGGTGTTGGGCGATGCAGGGCCGTGCCAGGGCTGTGCCCAGCAGGTACCGGTCCTCATAGAGAGCATTGGCCTGAACTGCTGGCCAGATAAAATCCTCCACAAACTCCCTGCTGATGTCCTCAATGAAAACCTGCCAGGATAGAGGGAGTCCCATCAGCAGAGGGGGGGTGGCAGGAGGAAATCCTGCTCCTCTGGGGCTTTGAGGACAGCATAGAGAAGGGTCCCTTCGCCTCCCCTTTGCTGGATGCTGCTAAAAGGCTTTGGTGCCAGACTTCTGGAAAAAGGACTCCTCCCTGGAGCTGTGGGGTGGGGGAGACCCTGGGGCTCAGCCCCAGAGTAGGGAGCAGAAGGGCCCAGAGCCCTCTGGGCACCCATAGGGAGGGGACACTGTTACCTTCTTGGCCCCCAGGGCCAGTGCTTTCTTTCGTGCTGCCTCAAAATCTTCCTTCTGACCAATATTAGCCTAGAAGAGGAAAAAAAACCCCAAGACTAAATTTGAAAGACCACGATGCCTGGTATGGGACATCATACAAGGCACAGCAGAGCCTGTGCTGGTTGGGCTTGAGGCCACTCAGAATGGGCAGGAAGGAGATTGGCACCCAAGGTGGCATCCCTCAGGGCTATACCCACCCCTGCCAAGGTCTTGGCTCTGCCCCCATGTGCTGTCCTCCTTAGGAAAAGGTCTTTTGATGGCAGGGACAGCCTGTGCCACGCAGGTCTGAGGAAAACCCAGCCTGGGCAATGGTTAAGCAGCCAGAGCTGGGTCACCAACCATGACCAAACCCACCCCAGGACCCCCATCACCCACCTCAGATCCCCAGCCCCATGTCCCAGTGACCTCTCCCAGCTCCTGAGGCTGAGGTCTACATGGAGCTCACCAGGTAGGTGATGACATTGTAGCCCTGCTCCTTCAGCCACACCAGGATGCAGGAGGTGTCAAGGCCACCACTGTAGGCAAGGACCACTGTGCCTTTGGGTTGAGCCATGGCGCTGCCAAAACAGAAGGAAAGGGGTTCAGGATGTCCCCAAGACCTGCACTGAACACCAGTCTGGCTCTTACTGGGCACAAGGATGCTGCAGCATTCAGCCATGGAACCTTCCCTGGTTCCACGGGGCTGTCACGGTCCAGCTGGGTGCTGAGGGCAGCCAGGGGTGAGGGTTCTGCCAGGGCTGGGACATTCTGGGCAGCACAAACATTACCCAGGAGATGAATAACTAGGAAGCAAGAAGGAAAGCCCAAAACTAAAGCAGCAAACAAACCAGCCAGGATGGCAGCAGCTTGAGTTGGTAGAAGAGCACACGGTGGAGCTGCTGGGATAAACTCTCCAGTTAAAACACAGGTTCCTGGCACTCCTCCTGTTCAGGGACAGCCAGAGCTGCTGCCACCAGGTGGTCCTGTGGGACCAGGGCCTGGATCTGTCTGGCTCAGTCACCTCCTCTGCCAGGCTGGGGACAGCAAGCTGGGGGAAGCATTGGAAGGGACCCATCAGGTGTGGGGAGGAATCAAGTGGTCCAAAATCCCTCCTGGAGCTGCAGAGTACAGGGGGGAAGGTCTGGGGACAGGAGGACAAACCGTGGCACCGTGACACCCATCCAGGGAGGGCATCCTGCCCGAGTGCCAGGACAGAGGAGCCACCACCAACCTGGCCCCAAACACCCACCAGCACTGCTCAGCACGCATCCCCCACCACCCAGCCCCACTCTAATTAATGCTTAATGGGCCCTAATTACATCACCCCGCCCTCTTTCCTGGCAGTGGGAAACCTTTATGGGATGATTCGGTGCCTCTCACCCTTCAGCCGAGGAGGAGGAGGTCAGCCAACAACAGGAGATGGTGAAGGATGTGGCTGCCCAGAGCTCAGGAGGAGGGATGGGGGATCCTGCTGTGGGAGGGGGCTCAAGGCTGTCCCCACCTTCCCAGGGCTGGGTTTGGAATCCCAGGGCTCCAAGAAGAGGCAACGCCAGCCGACCCTTGGCCGGGGAAGGCAGACAGCAGAACCCTCCCAATCCTGTCCTGAGCAACCAAGCCGAGTCAGCACAATCCTGCTCCTGCTTTTACAAGCAGGGAAGGTGCCGGGAAAAACTCCTCACGCAGCCCCTTTCCCAGCGGGATGTGGTTTCCCCAGGGACGTGCTCAGCACCCTGGTCCTGAGCAGGTGTAGGGGCCAGCAAAGCCCCAGGACATGGCTCGGAATCAGGGCAGGACCTTGGCCACTGCTGTCGGCATCGTGGTGAAGAGCAAAGGTGTCTGACAAGATTAGCAGGGCCCCTATTTTTTTTTTTTATTTGGGGTTGGGCTCTTTTCCCAGACGACTTTCAACAAGACAAGAGGGCAGGGTCTCAAGTTGTGCCAGGGGAAGTTTAGGTTGGATATTAGAAAGAATTTCTTTATGGAGAGGGTGATCAGGCATTGGAATGGGCTGCCCAGGGAAGTAGTGGATTCTCCGTGTCTGGAGATATTTCCAAAGAGCCTGGATGTGGCACTGAGTGCCATGGGCTGGGAACTGCAGCAGGAGTGGATCAAGGGTTGGACTTGATGATCTCTGAGGTTCCTTCCAACCCAGCCAATTTGAAATAGAATACTGAATAACAAGACAACCATCGTTTGGCTGCCTGACAACCATCATTTGTTTGCCTGAGCCTGCCTTCACCCCCTGGGCTGGCTGTGCTTGTGCAACCGGTGTTCCCCTCGGGGTGTGTGGGGCTGGGCGCCTGTCTGGAGAGGCTCCAGCAGTTCCCTCTTCATCAGAGCATTTACAGGAAGGCAACCACAGTTCCCGAAAGGGCCCAGCCCAAGCACAATGCTGCACCTGCTGCTCTTTGCTGGGCAAATTCCCTCCCCTTATGCTCAAAATCCCCCACCCCCCCCCCCCACCAGTCACTGCCTGACTCAGCATCTCTGAGACTGGGCACACTCGCTTCACGTGTGGTTTGGCAGCAGGTAGAGGAAACACCTCTGATTTCTGCCTGTTCAGACACGTCCTGCTGAGCACAGGATGCCTGAGCAACCTGCAGCACCTTGCCCCGGGCACCCATCCTGCATCCCAGGACTGGTGTGGGGCCACCAACCATTCCAGCTCCGGAAATGGGGTTTGTGCCAAGCCTGCCTGCCCAGGAAGGGAGAGCCCCAAAGTTTTGGCTTGAGGTGGTAATAAATCAGAGCAAACAAAGCTCAGTGAAGGGGAATGTGTTGGGACTTTCTCAGCACTGATTATTATTCTGGAGCAGTTTCCCTGTGAGCTGGGGCAGGGTTTGTACCAGAGCAACCCCAGCTTCTCCGCTCCAAGGGGACACTGCACTTTTGTTTTGGAAACCAAGAAGACAGAAAAATAAAAAGGGAAGGGAATGAAAAGCTCAAAACTTTGATATGAGGAGGAACTGCCTTCACCATCTGGAAGAGCTGCCTCTGCTCTGGTGAGTGGGTTGGGATGGGGCAGGCAGCAGGGACAGGCTCCCCAGGGGCTCCTGCAGAAGAGGGATGCAGGGATGCACTCACTGGTGCTGGGCTTTGCCTCAGTATCATTCCTGCACCTCCTGGGGGTCACATCCTGCCTCCAACATCCCCAGAGCAGAGCAGGGAGGGCACGGGATGGTACCAGCTGATCTCCCTGCTCCCTTCCACAGGGTGGCCAAGGGGGGTCCTTCAGGAAGACTGGACTCCCTTGGAAAAATTCTCACCCTAAACTGAGCTAGAAGGGGCTTGACCTCCCAGCACTGGGAAGGGGCTGGGACTGCCTGCAGCCCTGCTCCTCCAGGGACCAGCAAGCCTTTTGCCAGCACCCAGATGTGGGGGAGACCCAGGGAGAGGGGTCAGCCATGGGCTGAGGTCCAGGTCCCCCGGGCAAAGAGCCCACTTGTAACTTCTCACCCCCCACCCCTCACCCCCCAGCTCTATACAATGCCCACACTCACCTACTTCTCAGGCTCTGGCTGCCCTCAGTGCTCTGGTCTGGTGTTTGGAGCATCCTCTTCCTCCTCCCTTATAGCCTGGCATGGGCAGGCGGGGCTGCTGCAGGACTGTCCCCTCTGTGGGCACCCACTGAGGCCCTGCCCTCCACCCTTGCAGAAAGGGGAGCAAGGAGAAACAGCAAAGTGGGCTGGAGCTGGTGCTTGGCCCTAAGCAGCTGCACAGCTGCTCCAGGTGCTGTCATCTGTGTCCCCTCACTCCTCAGCACCCTCCACAAAGCACCCAGGGGACCCCACAGAGGCACCTGCCCTGAAGGGTGGGAAAATGTGGGGTTTTACAGAGGGGAGCTGGTTCCTGGCTGCTCTGCAACCACCTGGCTTTCCTCCCTGGCACGGTGTGGCAAAAGAAGGGTGAATTTATCTGAAAATTCATTACGAGGGGAAGGAGGAGCCCAGGTTGGAAGGAAAGGATGAAGTAGGGGGCTGTGGGTGGGTAAAATCACATGTCCTCACACACAAGGGACCCCAGACCAACAGCAGACCTGGCCTTGGGGGACAGGAAACCCCCAACCCATTGCCACATCTAGATAATCTCCCTTCTATAGTCCAAGGCCATGGAGAGAGGTATCCAAATCCCTGGGATGTCAGGGGTGCTGCTGGGGCAGCCCCTTACACTTGATCCAAGCTGAAGGAAACAGCTTTCTTCAGACACAGCTGATATTTATCCACAAAACACCTTTATTTGGAACAAAACCATAAATAAATAAGTGTGCTGAAACCAAGCAGATTTAAAAAAAAAAAAAAATTGAACAGACAGCTATTTTGAATTTAATACATGGTTAATGCTGGGGGCCCTGCACCCACCCCAGCCTGGGGAATCATACCCTGCATACCTGGGGGCCCCCACCAGCCTCTGTCACACACCCCCCACCCCCCTTCCTCCTCTATCTGGGGGCTGATCTCGGCCAAGGCTGCTCAGAGCTCTTTGCTCTGGGGCTGCTGTTGTGACTTGAGGGCTTGCAACAAAACCTGATTGCAAGACACTGGGGGGACACCTTGTCCCCTCCCCACCCCGTCCAGGGCCCTGCTGAGTCAGGGACTGACCCCAGGCAAAGGGGAAAAGCAAAGGGGGGGAGGGTCCCGATAGGTGAGAGGAAAGGTGCAAGCTCAGCTCTCCCTGAGCCGGCGTGGTGGCGAGGGACAGGAGGAGACACAAGCCCACGTCCCCTCCTGTCCCTCGGCGGTGTCAGTAGGGATAGGGAGAGACGGAGATGATGAGGAGGAAAATGCTGGGTGCCCGCCGCCCGCCCGGGGCCAGCGCCCGCACCTTGAGGCGGTGGGTGCCGGGGTCCCGCAGCGGGCGCAGAGTGGAGACGACGCCGCGGCCCCGCTGGGTGCGGAGGGTGAAGGGGCTGCCGGGATCCCGCTCCAGCAGCTGGAAGGTGGGGGGCTGGTGGAAAGCACCCCCCGGGGTGAGATGCACCACGTCCCGGCTGGCAGCGATGCCTCGGGGCAGGGTGAGCAAGTGGTACTGCAGGGTGGGGGAACCCGCCGGGCCGCAGGATGGGGTGCAGGCACCCACACACACCCTGCAGGAGAGCCGGGGGGACACGGGATGTGGAGGAGGATACAGGGGATGTGGGGGGAGGACAACGGTCCCTAGGATAATGTGGCTGATGGGCACCCCCAGCCCCAAACTCACCCGAGGCTGGAGCCTCTCCGGTAGCCGTCTGGGCACGGTGTATCCATGCACTGGGCACCTCCCCGGGTGTTGAAGCACATCTGGTTGGAGCCACACTGCATGGTACCCTCTGCACATTCATCTATGTCTGCAGGCAGAAAGGAGACATGGCTGAGAATGCTGGGGTGGCCATGTGTCCCCAGGCTGAGATGGGGATTCAAACCCCAGCTCCCAAACCTTCCCTGCCCATGCCTGAGGTGTCAGACAGGGGGGCAGCAAGATGAAAGCACCCAGGCTTGGAGGGATGCTGAGCCTGGCATAACCCTGCCCTGGAGGGAGAAATGCTCTGGAGCTCTGGCAGAAAGGATGACATCCAGGGCACAGTGGGGACCCAGGCCAACCCCCAAGCACCCTGCCAGGGCAGGGGCACCCCCTGGCACCCCCACACTGACCGTGGCAGGTCTTCCTGTTGGGCAGCAACTGGTAGCCAGGGGGGCAGATGCAGTGGTAGCTGCCCAGGCTGTTCCTGCACTCGTGCTGGCACTGGTTCAGGGTCTGGCACTCGTCAAGGTCTGCAGAGTAAAAGAGGTGAAGCCAAGCAGAGAATCATAGGTCCCCTCCAGTGCCCACTCCCCTGGTACAACCTGGCTCTCACCTTCCCTTCCCTGCCACAGCAAAACCTGGAGAGACCCCAACCCCGAAAATAGAGGTGCAAATAAAATGGGGGAGGGGACAGCAACAGGCACAGGAGCCTCCTAATTCCCTGCGAAGCCTTTCCCAGATTTTCACCCTGTGCACACTCACCAGTGCAGTTGCCATTCCTCTTGATAAAGCCCATGGGGCAGGGGGGTCCCTGGCCACCCAGCCCCACACGGCGGAGGGCGAGCTGGGTGTAGAAGGAGCGTCCCCGTGGGTGGCTTCTCAGCCCCAGCCAGTGCACAGGGGGGTCCTGGGGGATGCTGCCCGTTGTGCCCTCTCCATTTGCTGCACTGCACTGTCCACCTGGGAGCAGGGTCCTGCCAGAGGGGCAGAGGCACTCGTAGGAGCCCCGTAGGTTGCGGCACTTGAAGGCACAGGGTGGAGGGAACTGCAGGCACTCGTTTATGTCTGGGAAGGGAAAGAGCCAGGGATGTGCAGCTGGATTGGGAAACTGAGGCTAGAGGAGGGCAGGAAGATGACCATGGCCTGGTGCCCTGTGCCCAAAGATGTGTCCCCTGAGACCCCAGCCCATACCCAGGCACGGCCAACCAGCACCCAGTGAGTGGTAGCCGGGAGGGCAGACGCAGCTGTACGTCCCCAAGGTGTTCTGGCAGAGCTGGTTGTAACGGCAGGAGTGGGACCCCTCAGTGCATTCATCAATATCTGGGGAGCAGGGGGAAGGATTGGGGTTGGGGAGGGGGCACCATGCAGCTGATGCCCCTCACCATCCTCACAGCCCTCTTGGGAACAATCCTTACCCGTGCAGTAGAGCTGCTGAGGGCCCAGCACGAAGCCTGCTGGGCACTTGTCTCCATTGGCCCCTGAAAACCAAGTGAGGATGACAAGGACATATCACAGCAGAGATGATGAGAAGGGGACAGGTTTTTGCAGGGGCATGGCCTCTGCATCCTCACAACCACCCAAGACCAACCAAGGAGCCCAACGTCTCCATCCCCACCCCTTGTCACCTGTATTAAGCGAGGCACGGAGCTGGAAGCGGAGCTCCTCCAGGGCTGGGTCGTAGGAGGCTTTGATGGTGCTGGCCTGGATGTGCTGCACCCGGGGGGGCTGTGTGCCCACGGGGGGGTCATACACGATGGTGTGATTGCAGCGGGCACGGGAGATGTGCCCATCCCACAGGAAGCTCTGCACCGAGCCCCCCGAGACCTGCCCCATGCCAGTCTGCACATAATGCTCACTGAAATCCTGGGAAGGAGCAAGGAGGGGGGAGAGTCAAGTCATGGACACCCCCGGGGGCTCCCAACACTGGGGTCAGAGCCCCACAGGGAGGACAGGTAGTGCCAGCACCTGCAGCAGCACCGTGGCATCACTGATGCTCTCGGGCAGGGAGCCACTGATGGCAGTGTCCAGCAGCAGAGCACCGGTGGCATCCACACCCCGGGCAAGGTGGGTGACCCGCAGCAGGTCCCCTGGAAGGGGGGGAGCAGTGAGCAGCAGCCCACAACACCCCCAAACAGAGCTCTGGCTGGGGAGCTCAGCAGAGGGATGGTGCACGGGGGAGGTGGAGGCTGAGGTGGGCAGGAGGCAGCCTGGCAGCCCCTGGCATGCCCAGGACACAGCTGGCACTCTGTGCATCCCTCACCTGTGGCAAACTCCAGCTGTGACTCCTGCTGAAATGTGCCCCCAGTGAGCAGGAACCTGCTCTGGGCATCCCCGTTGACCAAGGACCAGTAAATGGGGGCAATGATGGCCACCAGCACCCGCATCAATGGCCCTGGGGGTGGGAGAGAAAGGATGTCACCAGCATCCCCCTAAGGGGTCTTCCCCAGACACCCCCTTCTCACCCACAGGATGTAGCACATACAGTGGGTGCTGCTTAAGGGGAAAAAAAAACATCTTTCCCAGAAGATTTTCACCTGACCTTCATCCTTTCTGGGGGGAAGAGAGGGGCAACCACCTACCCACAGTGGGTGGGATGCCACCAATGCTGCTCTGGATGATGGTGGCAGCAGAGTGTGGGTCATCCAGCACGCTGGCATCAAGACTGGTGACACCAAGCTCGTGGGTGTTGATGACACCAACCAGGCTGCCCCGCACCCGGTGTGGCTCCCCTGGGGTGAAAAGGACAGGGACAGCAGTGTTGGAGTTGCTCTCCCATGGGAAAGCAAGGTGCTTCCTTGTCCCTCCTCTCAAGAAAAACTCCTTTTCTGAAGAGGAAGACAATCAGTGAGCAAAAACACCCTCCAAAGACCCCGTAAGTCCAGGCAGCTCCAGAGGATGCTGCAAGAATGGTCCTGATACCTTTACCCACCAACATGAATCAAAGCCACCCCAAACCCTGCTCTGGATCAATCCTCATAGTCTTGGCCCATGTCCCAAACTTTTGCTTCTCCTCCAGCATTCCTGGCAGCAGCAGCCCCACAGAGAGCACAGAGCTGCTCGCTGCCCACTGCCTGCCAGCCCAGCCCTCAGCTCCCCAGGGATAGGGGCAGAGCACAGCCCCGGGGGAATGGGAATTTAATCCCAAGCAGCAAATGCAGGAAGACCGGGAAAGGAGAGCAGGGGCTGGCACAGCATCTGGACACACCCCCGGAAGAAAGAGGGGAGGACAAACCAGGGGATGATGAAACAAAGGGTTTAAAGCAACCAAAAAACTGCAAGATCCCTCCCAAACCACGGAGCGGGTTTTACCCCAGACCCCCCTACCCAGCCAAAAGCCCCCCCCCCAAGCCCCAGGGGACAAGCACCCACCTTGGATGGCCAGGGAGACGTGGGCGACAGCAGCCCCCAGGGCATTGCGAGCAAGGCAGGAGTAGGTGCCAGTGTCACGGGGGGTGGCAGCAGGCAGGAACAGGGTGGCATTGGGCAGGACACGGGCACGGGGACCCTCAGGCAGTGGCTCTCCATCCCACCGCCACTCCACGGAGGGGGTGGGCTCCCCCCTGACGGAGCAGTGCAGCAGCACCCGCTGCCCCGCACGCACGGCCAGCGCCCGCGGTGTCACCGTCACGGAGGGGGCACCTGGGCAGGGAGAGGGATGCTGGGAGGGCTGGGATCGTTCCCCCAAAGGCTGAGGGAGGTCTGAGGGAGGTGATGTGATGTGCAAAGGAGGGGGCAATACTCACTCTGCAAGACCAGGGTGACAACCTTCGCTGCCATGCCCATGTCGTTCTCTGCCACGCACCGGTAGTGCCCCGTGTCGGTGCTCTGGTGGTACCACCGTGAGTCCAGTGCTTGGCTTTGCCGTGAAAACTCCCCAAAAGATGCCAGCACCCCTCAAGTCCCACTCACCCTCACCCGGTGGATGGCCAGGGAGCCATTCTGCAACTGGCGCCGGTGCCCACCAGACCCCACCGGGACCCCATCCTTGCTCCAGTGGATGAGGGGCACAGGGTGGCCCCGGGCGTTGCAGTCAAGGAGGGCATCACCCCCGGGGGGCTCCACCTGGTAGGTGCTGGGGTCCCCCCGGATGATGGGTGCCTCTGGGGAAGGGAAAAGGGTGGCAGAAGAAGAGGGCCAGCCAGGCACCCGAGTTTTCCCACTGACACCTACCTCTGATGGCGACAAAGGCAGTGGCCCTGATGGCCCCAGCGCTGTTCTCAGCACGGCAGACGTAGGTCCCACTGTCAGCATGGGTGGCTGCCTCCCGAAGCAGGGTGCTCCAGCCACTCTGCTCTGAAACACCATCTACAGGGTGCAACCACCCCCTCAAAATGCGGTTATAACCCCCCCCCCACAGCCAGCTGCACAAGCACCCCAGCGACCCAAACAAGAGGACAAAAAGAAAAGAGGGAGATGGAGCTAGGATCACATCCTCTGCCCCTGCCACGCACCAGTGACAAGCTGCCCATTGGCCATCCAGGAGATGTGGGGCTGGGGGCTGCCCGTGGCAGCACACACCAGCTCCAGCCTCTCACCCCAGCCCAGGGTGACGTCTGTGGGCAGGAGGGTGAAGGTGGGCAGGGTGTGGATGGAGAGGGAGAGCCTCCGGACTGCCCTCCCGGCAGAGTTCACTGCTGTGCAGGAGTAGCTCCCAGCATCCCCTTCCTGCACGGAGAGAGAGGAGGATGAGGAGGGGGGGGATGTGTCAGCTCGGGTCTGGGGTCCAGCTGCAGCCCTGGCTCGCTGGGCTGAATCTCTGCTGTCTGTCTGTGCACCCAAAATGCCATAGTTCAGCCCCAGATGCTTTTTCCAACCCCCTGGTTAACAAACTCAGAGTGCCCCCAGCCAGCCAGCCCATTGCAAAGGACTGAGCAGGGCTCTCCCTCTGCTTTTTGAAAGCAGCAGGGACACAGCTCGGCAGCTTGGAGGTGACACCTCATCCTGCCAGCCCCAGTGCAGGGACACAGCACAGCACAGCACGGAACCACCTGGGCTTCCTTTTCAGCAGAAGGGTTTAGGGTTTTGCAGCTTGTTTTGCAGCTCTCCCAGCTGGCTCAGCCACAGGAGGAGATGGTGCTCACCTGGACATCCCGGAGCAGCAGATCCCCAGAGGGCAGGATAGAAGCTTTCCCCCTGACACCCACCACTGGGGCTCCCTCCCTGCTCCAGGACACACGAGGCTCAGGGACACCGTGGGCAGCACAGGGCAGCAGAACCTCCATCCCCTCCCGGACTGCCAGCTCCAGTGGGCCAGCGGTGATGCTGGGAGGTACTGGAAGGGGCAGGGACACGTTCACACCTTGACAACCACGTTTCATGGCCAGAAGCAGCAGGGAGGGAGCTGAGAAGAGGAAGGGGGTGAGTGCCCTGGGTCCTGCCTTACCTTGCACGATCAGCCTGGTCCTCCCTGCCACGGTGCCCACGGGGTTGTGAGCCACACACAGGTAGGTGCCAGCATCCCCTGGGGAGGCTTGGGGGAGATGGAGCTGCCCATTGGGGAGCACCTTCAGCCCTGGCCCTGTGAGGATGGACAGGATTGAAGGCAGGAGAGAATGGCACAGCTGTGTGTGCAGGGACTGCTTTGCCTACAGAAGTGCCCCTTCCCGGGGATTCCCCAGGGAGATCCAAGCTCAGTGCCACCCAGCACCTTGCCAGGATGCTTTCACAGCCCCTGGACTTGCAAAATTCTCTCTAGGCAAAGCAACACAGGCTCTGCCAGACTCCCACTCACCTCCAGTGATACCAACACCATCCTTCTGCCAGGTAAGCTCTGGCTGGGGGACTCCAGTCACCTCACAGGATAGCATCACACTGGAGTTGACCATCACCATCACCATGCTGGGCAGGGGCTTCAAGGTGGGGGGCTCTGCAAGGGGCAGGGAAACATTGCCCTTTTGGGCCCCCCAAAAGTGGGCCAAGACACAGGGAGCAGGATCACCAGGAGCCGGACCCCTGGAACCCCACATACCCTGCACAGTGAGCTGGAGGTGTTTTTGGGCTGTGCCAGCAGCACTCCTGGCTGTGCAGGTGTAGTGGCCAGCATGGGCAGGCAGCACCTTCCTGATCTCCAGGGCTCCTGGGAAGATGGGAGGCAGGGGGGGGAGGCAGCAGGAGGGCTGGCAGTGACCCCCCTGCCCTGCCTGTACTGTCCCATGCCATACCTGTGGGCAGGAGGTGGTAGCCCCCTCCTCGGCTGCCCAGCGGAGCCCCCTCCTTGCTCCAGGACAGCGTGGGGGGGGGCACACCAGAGGCAGAGCAGGTGAGGACTGCAGGGGACAGCCGGGTGACAACCACATCCCTGAGGTCATCAGCAATGGTGGGGGGCACTGGAGAGGGGAGGGAGGTGAGCAGAGCTGCTTGGGAATGCTGAAGGGGAGCCCACCCCCATGAACACAGGCATAGATTTTGCCCCTTTTTTGGCCCTTGCCCATTCCTATGCTGAGCCCTTTAGAGGGTCCCAACCCTGCAGGGGGCTGGGCTGCACCCACATCACACTCCAGGTGGTGACAGAGCCCAGGAAAGCCGCTCCTGGCCAGACCCAGAGGTCCCAGGATCTCACCGTGGATGGACACGTGGAAGAGCTTGCGTGCCTCTCCAGCAGTGTTGGTGGTGATGCACTCAAACTGCCCCTCGTCCTGGGGACCAGGGCTGGAGATGAGCAGAGACCCTGAAGACTGCAAACTGCATGGGCAGAGCACACCTTGGGGTCAGCCCCTGCCCCGTGGGGAGCAGGGAGAGGGGCCAAACCCCACCTTCCAGCACAGGTACCTGTAGGTGTTGGGTAGGAGGTGTGGGTGCAGGGGGTGTCCATCCTTCTCCCACCTGACATGGGGCTGGGGGGACCCCTGGGCATCACAGTCCAGCCTGGCTGGCTGCTGAGCCAGCAGGGTAAGGTTGGAGGGCCCGGGGGTGATGGTGGGAGGGACTGCAGGGGGGACAAAGCAGCCGTGAGCAGAGACCAGCAGCAAATCATTGCACTGATGAGAACAGGAGGGATCCATCAGGTTCCTCTGCTTACCCAGGACACGGAGGTCCAGGCCACGTCTGTCAGAACCAGCTGGGCTGGATGCCATGCAGAGGTAATAACCTGAATCTTGGAGCTGAACGGGGTCGATTTGGAGAGAGCCACCTGGAAGGAGCTGCAGCCTGGGGAGGCAGAGCAAGGGAGCCCCATGGGGGGTGGGAAGGTGACATGTGCCATCCCAGCCATGTGTGACACATGTCCACTGTGCTGGCCTGGGGACAGAGCACAGCCCTTCCTGGGGTGATGATGCTGTACCTGCTGCAGGCACACCAACACACCTATAGATGTGACACCAGCTGAGAGCCAGCTCTTGGTGCCACCACCCTGCAGAAGATGATACCTGCTGCTCCCACGAAGAGGCAGGACCTGGCCATCCTTCTGCCACGTCACCTGGGGCACAGGCCATCCCTCTGCCTGGCAGGGCAGCACCACGGAGCCCTGCAGCACTGCCCTCATCTCCTCCTGACCCGGTTGGATCTCTGGGGCCACTGCAGCAGCACCAGCAGAACCCCAGAGAGTCAGAGAGAGAGCTCAGGGGATGGAGGAGGGGAGAGAGGGAGGGAGGGAGGGATGGGGAGAGGGATGGGGAGAGGGAGGGAGGGAGAACATCCCATCCCATCACTGGGATCTGGGCAGCATCCAACCCTCCCTTTTCTTTCCCCATTACCCCAACAACCCTGGGGATATCCCACAGTAAATACTGCCCATCCCAAGCCCCAGGGCCGGGTACCATTGCTCACCCAGAACCTGCAGGCGGAGGCGCAGCTTGGTGTCCCCCTGGGTGTTGGTGGCCCTGCAGCTGTACTCCCCACCATCTGCCACCTCCAGGGCTCGGATCTGCAGGACACGTCCCTCGGCCAGCACCTGCCTGTGAGCATCCTCCTGACAACCCCGGGGGGGAGCCCCTGTCAGCAGCTCTCCAGACATCAGCCCCCCCCTAAACCACCAGGGCTGGGGTGAAGGTGAACCCCAGACCATCCCCATCCCAGGTCCTGTCCCTGGTACCTGTAGTGGGGAGCCCTCCCAGTGCCACTCGATGTGTGAGGGTGGCACAGCATCCTCAGGGCACTCCAGGATGAGGTCCCCCCCCAGCACAGCAGTGATGCTCTGGGTCTCTCCAATGCTCGTGGTGCTGAGAGGTGCTGAGGGACATGTGCCAGGTGAGTCAGGGGTTGGTGCCACGCAGGTTGTGCACCCCCATGGCTGTCCCCAGAAGTCACATGTAGCCCCCCCCAGCCCTGCAGAGCTATCGTGCTCTGTTCCAGATCCCCTCCTAAGGAGGTTTGGGTGCTCTCCCCGTCAGCCACCCACAGGAGAGGTGCAGGAACCTGCAGGTTCTTGGGTCCCCCAAAGCTCTGAACACCCTTCTCTCACTGCTACCTTGGATGCTGACGTGGAAGCTCCTGCTGTCCTCCCCAGCAGGGCTAGTGGCCAGGCAGGTGTAGAAGCCAGCATCAGCCACCTGGGCAAAGCCAGGAGAGGGGAAAAAAAGAAAAATTGAGGTGTGCAAAGAAAACCCAAGTGGGGAGAAGAAAGAGGCTCCCCTACCTGTGTGCTCTCAATGTGGAGTGTGCTCTCATTCCCTGACATGAGCCAGGGCCCTGCCAGTGGCCGCCCGTCCTTCTCCCAGGTGACAGTGGGCATGGGGACACCCATCACCACACATGTCAGCTCCAGTGGGGTGCCCACAGCCACGGACATCTCGGTGGGATGGGCTGCAGCCTCGACACGGGGTGGTTCTGCAAGGTGCACGGTGATGGGGAGGGGGGGGAGACGTCCCACCCCCACATTGCTCCCCAAAACTTGTCTGCCCACCCCTTCCACGTCCTCAGGGGCAGACACACACCCATCACCAGGAGCTGGAAGGTTTTGCTGGCCTCCCCCACTCTGTTGGCCACGAGGCAGGAGTACACCCCTGAGTCAGCTGGCCCCACGGCCACCAAGCTCAGCCGTGGGCCAGCTGGCACTCGGTTGCCCTGCCGTGCCAGGGGCTTGCCATCCTTCAGCCAGGTCACTGCTGGTGCTGGGGACCCGGTGGCTTCGCAGGTGAAGGTGATGTCTGAGCCCTGAGCCACCATCTGCTCCTCGCTGGTCTGGGGGCTCTCCAGGAGGGGGGGCTCTGGGGAGGGAGCAATCACCCCCTTAGTGAAGAGGTGGGAGCAAAGCTGGGTCCCCAGACCCTGGGGATGAGTTTGGCTGTTCCTGAGTGTCCTGTCAGCACCTAGAGGTGGCTCAGCCTCCCTGCAACTCAGGCTGGGACTGCACCCGGGCTGGTCCCACCTTGTTCCATCCTCCCCAGGAGGAAACGTGCACCCAGCATCTCGGCTGCTTGGAGGGTGCCAGCACCTCCACCTCCTCACATGGGGTGAGTGTGACCAGTAGGAAGGGGACAGAGCCAGCCACAGGGTTCAGGAGCCACGTGAGACTCCAGCTGGCAGAGGAGGAGATGGGGAATAATTCAGCAACCTGGGGAAGGGTCTCTGGGGGTGCCTTACCCTGCACGGAGAGGGCAAAGCGTTTCTCAGCTGACCCAGCCAAGTTCTCAGCCACACACACATAGTTGCCAGCATCACCCACCTCCACCATGGCCACCTGAAGAGGGGGAGCAGAGCCCCACTGAGGGCTGCCCAGCTCCAGGGGGCTGCTGGAGCTCCCCCAGGGACCTCAACACCTGCCAAGGGCCATGCAGCCTCCTGCTAGGGGACAGAAGAGTGTCCCTCCCCACCACAGCCACCCTACTCACGGTGACACAGACCTGCAGAACTGTGCCACCCTCCAGGAGCTGGTGCCGTGGGCCAGCCAGGATGGGAACATCATTCCAGAGCCAGGACACCACAGGCAAAGGGTGCCCGGTGGCTTCACACTTGAAGCGGGCAGTGCCATTGATGGTGGCTGTCACCTCCTCTGCCAGGTCCACCTTGTCCCCGTGGATAGCTGGGGGGGCTGGAAGGAGGTGGTTACGGGGTTGCCCTGTGCCTCCATCCACCTCCCATCCCAGCTCCATACTCACTCAGCACCTCCAGGTCATAGTGCAGGCGGTCCCACCCCGCAGTGTTGGTGGCCTGGCAGGTGTACCTGCCCCTGTCCTGCTCCTGCACCGACAGCAACTGCAGCACCCGACCCCCTGCAGGGCAGGGGATGGGGTGGGCATCAACCCTAGGTCCCAGGGTTCCCCCCCACCAACCTTGCTCTGCACCCCATCACACAGCCCCAGTCACCCTGGGGGTCTCCCAGGTGCTGAACATGCAAGGGGATGGGGTCCATCCTCCTCCAGATGCCCTCAGCACATGAGATTGCTGCAGGAACCCCCCCCCCCAAAACCCCTTGGTGGGTGTCTGTGCCCCTTACCCAGCAGCATCAACACCCCTGGGCCGGGGGAGAGGGGCTCCCCATCCTTGTACCAGGTGAGACTGGGGGGGGGGATGGCATTGGTGTCACAGTAGAGGGCAGTGGGGTGGTTGAGGATGGCCTGGCGGTGCTCTATCACCTCCCCATCCTGGTCTTCCTCCCTGTAGAAGATCTCAAGGGCTTCGTTGGGGCTCAGTTGCTGCTGGAAGAGGGGTGGCACTGCAGGGACAAGCTGGGGTCAGCTGTGGGCAACGGGGGACCAGGAGCAACCAGAGAGCCTGACCAGTGCTGAGCAGATGTCCATACTCCAAGCAGATACAAACCCTCCTCCTCCTCACCCTGCTTTGCCCCCACCCCAGGAGAAGCCCCACACCAGTGACCCCTCCTCTTGCTGGACACTGGGTGGCCCCAAAAAGCTCACCTTGGACATGCACAATGAAGTCCCTGTTGTCCTCCCCCAGGGGGTTGGTGGCCACGCAGGTGTAGTGTCCTGAATCTGAGACCCTGGCTGGTTGGATCTGAAGGATTTGCCCCTCACTGAGGATCTGGAGGTGGCTGGAACTTTCCAGGAGCTGCACAGGGAGCCCAGCCCCAAAAGCAGGGTAGGAGCAAAAGGACAGGAAGAGGATTACACACCCAACAAGTAGGACTGAGGCCAACCAGCCTGATAAAGGGCATCTTCCCACTCCATCCACCTGGGGTGGTCCCCAAAACGAGCAGCTCCTCCCTGGTTGCAGCTGGGACCTCACCTGCTTGTCCTTGTACCACTGGATGGTTGGCTCAGGCACAGCCCAGGTCTCACACTGCAGTGTCACTGTGCTGTTCACCCTGGCTTTCACCTCTTTCATGGCAAATTCCCCCAAAAGGTCATCTCTGGCAATCCAAGGAGGAACTAGCAGGGAGAGAAGAGAGCTGGGATGAGAGCAGAGCCTCCAGAGCTCTGATCAGTGACAGGCAGCACTTTGGGGTGCTGCTGACACCCTCAGATGACACCCTGTGTCCTCCCCAGGGTACACCAGAGACTTTTTATGGCCATGAGCAAGTACAGGTGTGACCAATAATCCCCAGGGGGAAGGGCCAGAGTTAAAGTGGTGGGATCAGTGCAGGAATTAGGAAGGACACCAAGAGTTCCCTCACCCAGGACCTTGACAGCATAGCTCTTGACAGCCTCCCCAGCTTCATTGCCCACGAGGCAGCTGTATGTGCCACTGTCCTCCTCTTGGGCGTTCAGGATCTGCAGCCCACGGCCACCTGGGGCAAAAAGGGACCTCCTGAGAGAGTTGTCCCTCAGAGCCCCAGCACTTGATCCCCACGCAGCAGCAGGAGGTATCTTAAGGGAGCTGCTGATCACTCAGGAGCCTGGTTCGAGGGGTGCAGACCCCCATTTCTCAGCCTTGTCTCACTGATGCTGTCAGATGATGCAGCAAGAGCAGCACCCACCCCATCACCTCAGGTCGTTCAGGACCTTGACTTCTCACCACCCCACTGCTTTGGATTACACCCAGACCCCAAAAAAGCCCCAGTCCCACCACCACAGGTCCAGACCAAGGGGTCTGTGGACCCCACAAAAGGTACCAGGGAGGAGCTGGATGTTCCCAGACTCTTTGAGGGGAACTTCATCCTTGAGCCAGGTGATGTTGGGAGACAAGGATGTCAGAGCCTCGCAGAGCAGGGAGATGGGGTTGCTGATGAGCACTGCAACTTCTTCTGCAGCAGCAGCAGCATGGGGAGCATCTCTAGAGAACACAGGGCTGGCTGTAAGGACACAGATCAGCATCAGCACCCATTCAGGATTCCTGGTGCTTCATCCCCCCACCAGAGAGCGTGACCCAAGCTCAGGTAGGTTCAGCTGCTGTGATTAAAGCCAGGGGGAAACACAACAAAACCCTTTCATTTCTCTCGATTTCTGAACTAGATACATAAAAAAAGAAATTCCTCTTTCCCTGCCACTTGCCAGAAGCCCTGCTGAGGGAGGCAGCTTGGAGGAAGGGCTGCCTTATTAATTAATAATTATTAATTATTTTATCAAAATCAATTCTGATCAACTCAAGTGATTGATTAATCATGAATCCATGAATCCAGAGTGGGAGGAAGAGTGGGAGGGTCAGGTGGGACACGTCCCTTCCAGACAGGGAGAATTGTCCCTGCAGAGGAGGTGGGAGCTGCTGCCAGGCTCTGATGGAGCCAGGAGGGATCCGGTGACACCTGAGGGGCCCCACCCAGGTCCTGCCCCATCCCGGGTTTCCCTGAGGGTCCTGGAGCTGGGATGGGATGGGAAAACTCCCCTGGGAGATCTTTTTCCCCCCCTCTTCCCAGCTTTTCCTGCTGGAGCAGACTCCAGGCAGGCTCTGAGGTGATTTGTTGGGTCAGAACTGCACAGAACCAGTCAGAACCGGTCGGAACCAGTTGGAACCAGATTGAACCAGTTGGAATGGGTTTGAACAGGTTCTGACTGATTCCAACGGACCCCTGCAGGGTGCAGCTGAGCCCCTCAGCCCAAATGCTGCTTCCTCAGGGCCATTTTGTGTCGCTGCTTTTCCTGACTCCAATCTGGTTTAGTTGCAGTGTATCCATGAATCCTTCCCAGCCTGATCCCGTTTGCTCCTGGCACCAGCAGGAAGTGACCTCCTGGGCTTTCCCTTTCCCAGTACAGCCCTGTGGCCATTCCCCCAGCTCTGACCCCCCTGGGCACAGAAATGGCACCGAGGTGACAACCTTTCAGCATCACCTGGGAGTGGATTTACCCAGTCTCTGGTTTTCCTTTTCCTCCCTCCTGCACTTTGGCCACAACAACCCCATGGGGAGCTCCAGGCTGGGGACAGAGTGGTTGGAGAGCAGCCAGACAGAGACCTTGGAGTTTGGATTGCCAGGAAGCTGAACATGAGCCAGCAGTGTGCCCAGGTAGCCAAGAAGGCCAATGGCATCCTGGGCTGGCTCAGGAACAGCGTGGCCAGCAGGTCCAGGGAAGGGATTCTGCCCCTGTGTTCAGCCCTGGTGAGGCCACAGCTTGAGTCCTGTGTCCAGTTCTGGGCCCCTCAGCTCAGGAAGGAGATTGAGGTGCTGGAGCAGGTCCAAAGGAGGCAACTGGGCTGGTGAAGGGATCCAGCACAGATCCTATGAGGAGAGGCTGAGGGAGCTGGGGGTGTTGAGGCTGGAGAAGAGGAGGCTCAGGGGAGACCTCATCACTCTCTCCAGCTCCCTGAAAGGAGGTTGGAGCCAGGGGGGGGTTGGGCTCTTTTCCCAGTCAACTCTCAGCAAGACAAGAGGGCAGGGTCTCAAGTTGTGCCAGGGGAGGTTTAGGTTGGAGATTCGAAAGAATTTCTTTCTGGAGAGGGTGATCAGGCATTGGAATGGGCTGCCCAGGGAAGTAGTGGATTCTCCGTGTCTGGAGAGATTTAAAAAGAGCCTTGATGTGGCACTGAGTGCCATGGGCTGGGAACTGCAGCAGGAGTGGATCAAGGGTTGGACTTGATGATCTCTGAGGTCCCTTTCAACCCAGCCAATTCTGTGACTCTATGATTCTATGATTTCCATTCTGCTCGCTCCATGTGTTTCCAATTTTCCCTCCTGGAGAGAGCGAGGGGCCCAGGTCAGGCCCAGGGATAGCAAGAGAACAACTCAGCTGGCTGGAAAATGGTAACTCCTTCCCCTGAGGGAGATCACATTGTAGGAGAAAAACCCCAACACCCAGAAACCTTGAACAAACAAAAAACAGCAGAACCCAAACAATCTGCTTGAGCCAGGACACCAGACATGCAAACACTTCCCTGGAAAGGGATTGCAGGAACAAGCCTGGATCGGAACAACTGGATTTCCTCCACTCCCTGGCTCCCTGCCTGCAGGACTTCCAGCAGCTGGGCTAAAGCATCCTCAAGAAAAGCCAAACCCTGGCTCAGCCCCTGGCACTCTGGATGTGCTGAGTTGGCTGGGAGGCTGCAAGGATGCTGAGATCAAGAAGGTGAAAGCAGCTGGTACCCCTCCTGGTACCACCTGGGTACCAGGTACCCCTCCTGTACCTGCCTGGGTTCCAGGTACCCCTCCTGGTACCTGCCTGGGTACCAGGTACCTCTCCTGGTACCTGCCTGGGTACCACCACTGGCATCCTAGGGCAGGGGGACAGCACTGGGGTGCTGCCTGCAGCAGCCACAGCTCTGACTGCATGAAAAGAGAGGATAAAGAACCCGTGGCAACCACAAGGAAGTCCCTTTGCTCTCCTGTCCCAATTTTGGAAAGACTTCTCTCTGCATTGTCACCAAAATATCCCTCAGGACTCGGGCAGAGGTTGCCTTTTCCCCCCCTGACACCTGTTCTTCTGAGGATTCCCTTCCAGCATCCAGCCCCATCATTTTGCAGAGCTTTAATATGCATATTTAATATGCTTTCCAAGCCAGCCAACTGCCCCAGGTTTTATCCATATTTAATGGATAGACAAATGGTATGTAATCCAGCCTATCCCTCTGAGCCATATACCCACATCTATAGTAGACATATAGGCTATATTACACACCATTCACTCATACATAGAATGTATTTCTTTATAAACCATGTGTTTAGATGTGTAATTTATCTGTGCACACACACACACACACACACACACACACACACACTTTCTCTTTGCCCCTCTGGGGGGGTATTTCAGCTGCAGTGGCCCTTACCCCACACATTGAGGCTGTAGTGTTTCTCTGGCTGACCAGGGACCTGGCACGTGTACCTGCCCGTGTCCTGCAGGGTGACTTTCCTGATCTGCTGGAGCAGGAGGGGACACAGAGGTGTTCTGTAACAGAGCTGGATCCATACGGCCTCTGCCAAGGATGGGGAGGGGGACATGGGGCTCTTCCCAGCCCCGTTTCCCCTCCCACCCTCTGCAATCCTCCAAAAACATCACCTGGAGCACTGCCCCATCCTCCAAGAGCTGCAAGCCTGGCTTTGGGGTCAGCAAGGTCCCATCCTTCAGCCAGCGGGACCCCCGAGGGGACACCCCAGGGACCCGGCACTCCAGAGTCACCGTCTGGTTGACAAGGACCGTGCTGTGCTCCTCCTCCCCCAGGTCACCGTGGGACACTGAAAAACACAACTCCAGGGCAACACCTTCCCCCAGACACCCCCCCCAATCCCTTTGCCACCCCCTCCCCTCCATACGTGTTTTGCCAGGGGATGGTGGAGCAGCCCCACGGTTCTCAACATCACCTCCAAGCCCATGGGTGGGAAGGGGCCGTGGGGGGGGGCACAAGGGGTACTTACACCTCACCTCCAGGGTGGTCTCACGTCTGTCCTCCCCCACGGCACTGCTGGCCACACACGTGTACGTCCCCGAGTCCTCCAGGCGTGGGGTGGGCAGGGACAGGGTGCGCCCATCCGAGAGGATCTGTGCTTCCCAAGGATGCAGAAAGAGCCCAGGTGAGCACCCAACCGGTGTTGGGTCCCAGGCAGGGACAGGGATGGGTGGGGGCTTCACATCCCAGGGACACCCTGCCCGTTTGTCCCCCTCCTGGTGAGAAAGCCCAAGCTCAGGGCTGAGCAGAGCCCTGCTCCTATGGACCAAAGATGGGACACATGGTGTTCCTGCTCAGTTCCAGGATTTCTTTCTTTGTTTTTTTTTTTAAACCCAGGGTAAGGAAAAGCCTCGTTTTTTTTCCTGGAGGGACATCCCTTTCCATCACCTGCGGGCCACCTGCCACCACGCTGGGCACCGGGGTCCCATCCTTCAGCCACAGCAGCACCGGGGTGGGGGTCCCAATGGCATCACACTCCAGGGTCACTGGATCATTGAGCACCACGGTGAGGGGGCTGGGGCTGGCTGTGATCCGGGGAGGCACTGGAGAAGGGCAGAGAAACATCACCTGAAGGAGCAGGGTCCCAAAGGGCCAGGGTGGGGAGGAGACACCATGGTGATACCCATCCTGTGTGGGGTTGTGAGCCCCATCCCACGTGGGGTTTTCTAGGAGAGTGTTTGGGATGGACACAGGGGATTTTGTGGCTGGAAAGGGGAACGGGGCAGGGGTTCTGCTAAAGCCACCTCCCAGACACATCCTGGGGGTTGGGACAGTCCCTGTCAGTCCATGCACACCACGGACTCACCAGCCACCCTCAGGCTGTACCAGAGCTCAGCGACACCAGCCACGTTGGAGGCCACACAGAGATAGCTGCCAGCATCAGAGAGCTGAGCACGCTGGATCTCCAGGTGCTTCCCATCCCTGGACAGGATCCTGCCTGGTCCTGCTGAGAGCTGCTTGTTCCCCTTGTACCAGGTGATGCCTGGAGGGAAACAGGGATGTAGGAGGGAAATGCTGCTGTTCCACACACCCTGGGGACATCCCAGGGACACCCGAGCAAGAGTCTAGGGATGGGATGGGATAGGATGGGATGGGATGAGATGAGAAGGGGTGGGGAGGGGAAGGATGGGATGGGATGGGAAGGGATGGGATGGGATGGGATGGGATGGGATGGGATGGGATGGGATGGGATGGACTCACTGGGTGCAGGCAGCCCTGAGGCCAGGCATTCCAGGGACACGGTGCCATTCTCCAGGACAGACAGGTCCATCACAGTGGGCTCGATGTTGGGAGGCACTGCAAGCCCCAAGCACTGTCACCAACTCTGAGCAGCTGCAGCCATGCAGTGCCATGGGGCAGGGATGGGCTCCCTGGGGCTCTCAGCAGGCACCAAATAATGGGAGAGCAGTGGGCAGGGCTCAGACCCTGCTCTGGGAGGGGACCATGTCCCCACATGGGCCACCACTGCTCTTCAGGTCCACTAGAAAAGTTGTTGCCCACCCCAATGGGATATCCATCCTTCCCAGGAATGGACCCCCACTCCCTGGTTTCTCTCCCTGGTTTCTGTGCCAGCCAAGGGGTGCTCTGGCAAACAGGGATGGAGTCAACCCTCCAGCAGAATGCATCCATCAAGCATGGATCAAGGATGTGGCTGAAGGGGCCATCAGCTCTCAGTCTTGTTAGCAAAGAGCAAGATCCCAATGGATCAAGCCAGCAACCACACATCTCTCAAAAGCAGGGCCAAGAGCACCCACCTCTTTGGGCACCCAAAGGGGTGAGACAGGAGATGGGTGCTGGGTTCGTGGGGCTCCCCCCCTGATGCTGCACTCACCTTGCACTGAAACCTGCACCTCTGCCTGGGCCAACCCTGCCCGGTTGCTGCCCTGGCAGATGTAGAGCCCCTCATGACCAAGCCCCACCCGGGTGATCAGCAGGGTCCCACCATCCTCAGACACCACCACACCATCCTGCTGGCTCACTGGGTGCCCCCCCTTCAGCCACCTGCAAGGGAGGGGACAGTCAGAGAGTCCTTGGTCTGTCCTGCCACCACCCACCCTCCATTTCTGCCCCCCAAAGGGGTGAAGAAGAAGGTGCTGGCAACAAGGATTGTTCCCTTGTCACCTGGAAAGGGTGACAAGGCAGTGCCCTGGCTGCTGGCCAGAGCAGGATGCCAGGGGCATGGAGCTTCTCACTAAGGGACACCCCAAGCTGCAGCTCCCCCATCACCCATTCTGAGCACCCATCCTGAGCTCTGCCTCAGCTCTGTGCACTCAGGGGAAGGCTGGCAGGACCCCCCCCCCCCAGTACTCACTGGATCTGGGGTGTGGGGACACCGGTGGCACGACAGTGAATCCTCAGGGAGTGGTTGGTGACAACTGTCAGGTGGGTTTCTCCATCACCAATCAGCAGCTGGGGGGGAGCTGGGGACAAAGGGGACCTCAGGCTGGGGTCACCTTTAGACCCTGGCACCAGAATGTATGAGCAGCCAAGGGCTTGGAGGATGCAGGACCCTGGTGGTATATCCAGGCCCCCAGGAGGAGCATTTTACCCAGCAGAAAGGCACCTTGGACATGCAGGTTGTAGCTGAGAGAGGTGTTCCCCACGGTGTTGGTGGCCACGCAGGTGTAGAGGCCACTGTCTGTCAACTGGGGCTTGGCCAGGTGGAGGGACCCCGAAGGGAGGATGCTGTAGCTTGGGAGAACAGAAAAGTTGGGTGGGTGGGACAGCCCTGTCACCCATCACCTATCCCTGGGCAGGAGCTAAGGGCTGAGAGCCCACCATCAACCTGACAGACCAAAGAAGGTCCCCAGGGCCACCTCCTGGGCAAGGAGGATGGAAGAGTCACCCATGGGTACAAATTCCCCTTTTTCAGCTCCTGCATGAGCTCAGCAGGAGGCAGCAGCACAAGCCACCAGCCTGGGGGAGATGAAGGGGGACGGGGGTCCCCATGGAGCCCTAAACCCCTGCAGCTGGGGCTGGCCATGCTCTCCCGGCCAGTGCTCCTCAGACATAACATCATCCCAGCCCACGGCTCCAGATTCCTCCTGGTGTGTTCCCATAAATCCCCCTGAGGAGAAACCAGCTGAGATGTGGGGAGCAGCTCAACACAGCCCCTCAAGAAGAGCCAAACCAAGATGCATTCCTGCTTCCCCAGCCCACATCAAAGAAGTGACTGACTCCAAGGTCTTAGGGACCACATTCCAGCATGGGGTTATCATACTGAGAAAGCCAGTCCTGCTTCCAACCATTCTCCAGGTTTTCTCCATCCATTAAATCATTTCAAATGACTCTCCCATGGCTGCCATCAGCCTCAACACAATCAATGAGTGAATTTGCCCCACCAGAAGTCATCCACTGGGGCAGAACTGGCCTTCAAGCCCACGTCCCAGTCCCTGCATCCAGGGCTGGCACCTGAAGGGGTCAGAAGCAGCTGCTCCATCCCAGATGTTTATATGATGGTAAAAAAACGTGGTGGATCTTGCTCTGCTCTCCATCCCATGAGCACTGCCTCAGATCCTGCCAGAGCATTAAGCATCAGCCCCTTGATGCCAGGGATGCTTTTTGCATCTCCCTGAATCCTTTCACGGACCCCACATCCCCCTGGATGGACACAACCCCAGGAAATCATGGCACTGGCACCCACAATTCTCCCCTTACCTGGTGGTGCTGAGAAGCAGTGGCTGAGACTCCCAGGTCCACAGCACCGTGGGAGGGGGATGGCCCTGAGCCTCACAGGGCAGGGTGGTCTCCTGCCCAAGCAGAGCCAGGATGGGGATGGGATCCAAGCCCTGCGATCCATTCACCCTGATCCTGGGCTTTGCTGGGTGGAGAGGGAGCACAGCTGGTGCAGGAACCTTTCAGGTACCCCACAGACTCCATTGCTGCTCTTCCCCCCCACCCTGCAAACCCCTCTGGCACCTGGTTAGGGGGTTAAGGAAGCTTGGAGATCCTGATCTCCCAGCAAATCCCTCTCTGGAACCAGAGCCAGGGCACTCACTGCTGATGGAGAGCTGAACGTCCCGGCTGGAGAAACCTCCTGCATTGGTGGCTGTGCAGAAATAGGTCCCCATGTCCTCAGGGGAGGCTGAAGGGATCAGAAGGGCCCCATCAGGGTCAAGGCGGTAGCGTGGGTTGAGTGAAATGGGTTCTGTGCCCTGCAGAGGAAAGGGAAAGGAAGGGAGGAAGGAGAAGAGCAGAGACTGCCCCAAGCTGAGCATCCCAAGGGCAAGAAGACCCTCTCTGGGTCTCAGCTTCCCTTGATGTCACCTCACAGGACAGCTACAGCCACCCTGATGAGCTACATCCCCTCCAAACACCTTTCTGTGCACCCAAGGGGGACCCCCAGCCTGGCTGTCCCTGTCGCCTACCTTTGCCCAGGTGACAGTAGGGGGTGGCACCCCGGTGGCATTGCACTGCAGAGTGACAGCTGCTCCTTCGGTGGCAGTGACATGAACAGGGCCCAGCTCAATGCTGGGAGGAACTGGGAAGGGAGAAAGTCACCTCACCCAGGGCCACATCCACCAAAAGGAGAGCAGGGATGCACAGCACCCAGGTACTCACCCAGAACAACCAGGGACACGTCCTGCTGGTGTGAGCCAAGGGCATTTGTCACCTCACAAGTGTACCTCCCCGTGTCCCCCTGGGATGCTTGGGCCACGTGCAGGCTCCCATCAGCCTGGATGGAGTAGTGGCTGCTTGGGGCTACCTGGGGACAGGCAGAGAGTGGGACAGATGGGAGGGACAATCACTGCCATACCCCTGTGTCACTGGGCCACATCTAGAACCTGATCCTTCAGCAGGAGGAAGAATCTGATGTGGTAAACAACCAACTTACCCTCACCCAACACAAACCTTCCCCTGGTATCTTTCACCACCAGCCCAGGAGGTTGGAGCACCCATCCTACAGCACAGCCCCTGCTGCAGGGCTCTGCTTCACCCACCCACCCACCCACCCATCTGGGGGACACGGGAGCCTCACCAGCTGCCTGTCCTTCAGCCAGCGACGGGTTGGGAAGGGTCTGCCAGCCAGGATCACACAGGGCAGAGACACAGCCTGGCCCAGGAGAACATGAACCTCAGGGGATGCAAGAGCTATTTCTGGGGCTGCTTGGAAGAGGAGAAAGTGAAACAGAATTAACTGGAGACAAACCAGCAAGGAACGTTCAGGGGAACAGATCTGGATTGCCTTCCTTCCTTCCTTCCTTCCTTCCTTCCTTCCTTCCTTCCTTCCATCCAAGGTCCAGACCTTGGCTTGGCCTGAGCTCAGACATTCAGCTCCTCTAAGAATTTGGGGATATTCTTTGACATTTTGGGTTCGAGCCCATGTCAGTGCATTAAGCCAAAGAGCTGGAAGTGCATCATCCAAGCCCTGTGCTTGGAAGGGGCTGCTGAGCATTGCCCATGGCCAGCTGAGGAGCAGATGTGGCTACTTGGGTCTGGGTCTGCCACTCGCTCCCAGCTGGGATCCAAACCCCAACCAAAGCTCCTAAAACCAAACCATGTCCGGTGACCGTGAGCTTGACTTCTGCTTGGATTTTCCCAAACTTGTTCTGGGCTTCACAGATGTAGACAGCTTGGTCATCCAGAGAGGCACCTGGGGCACAGCAGAGGGAAGGCTGAGCCTGGTGGGGTTGGAGGGGCAGCTCCAGGCTGGGGTGACACCACCATCCCCTGCCCTCCCACCTCTTCTGATGGGGGAGAGACCCTGAAGTCCCAGAGCTGGAGGCTGTTTTAGTGCACAGCTCAAGCTTGCAGAAGTAAAAAAAAAAAGTGCAAATAGAGCCAATGTGTCAAAAAAGAGTGGGTGCAATGTGTCAAAAAAGAGTGGGTGCCTTGTGTCAAAAAGAATGCTCTCCCACTGGGGGAGAGCATCCAGGGGTGACACTAAGCATGCACTAGGGCAGAATATTCACATGTTCTCCACCACTCAGCTCTCTTACTGTCAATGAGGAGCTCAGCAGCTTCTGGATGGATGGAAACACCATGGGGGCCATTCCAGCCCATCATGGGCTTCCCATCCTGCCGGAACCAGGAGATCCGTGGTCGGGGAGAGCCCTGGACGTGGCACAGCAGGCTGACATGCTGCCCAACCTCGACTGCCATGTCCCCCAGGGGTTCAGGGAAGTGGGGGGCAGCTGGAGGAGAAAGAGCAGAAGGGGGGGCTGGGGCAGGTCCCACAGATTCCCCCAGAGTGGGTCTGTGTGCAGCCAGGCCCAGAGAAGAAACAGGGCTGCAAAACCCACAAGCCAGCTGCTCTGAGGAGTCACCCATCAGCTGAATGCTTTTAGTGTTTTTCCAAAGCTGTCACAGCCACCACACTTTCCATCATTTCCCAGCACTTTTCCAGTGCTTTTCTCAGCACCCCCCTGGCTCAGGAAAGCCCCTCGTGCTTTTCCACCTTCAAGCCTTTCACCTTTCAATCACTTCAAGCCTCACTGCCTCCAACTCAGCACCTCCTCTCCAGGCTCTTCCATCCCTTCTGCTCTGCTGGGAAGCCCTCAGCATCCACTGGGGCACCTGGATTTTTGGACACACGGGAGCCAACCCCCACCTATGGCCACTCTGCACCCCAGTCTTGTCCCAAGCTGTTGTGTCCCATGCAGTAGCAAATGTCCCCTGCTCTGGCAGGGGGGGTTGGACTCCAGGATCTTTTGAGGTCCCTTCCACCCCATAACTTTCTGTCATTCTGTAACAGCACCCACACCACTCTCCTGCCACTTTTTGAGCCTCATCCTTCCTCCCAGCCCTCAGGAATCCCCATGGGGCTCCAACCAGCTTGTCCTGAGCACTGATCCCACACCACCTTGGAGCAGCCTGGAGCTGGGGTGAGGGGCACTGGGGAAGCAGCAAGTGGGAGCTGAACCGGCAGGGAGGGAAAGGAGGGAAAGGAGGGGAAGGAGGGGAAGGAGGGAAGGAGGGGAAGGAGGGGAAGGAGGGGAAGGAGGGGAAGGAGGGGAAGGAGGGGAAGGAGGGGAAGGAGGGGAAGGAGGGGAAGGAGGGGAAGGAGGGGAAGGAGGGGAAGGAGGGGAAGGAGGGAAAGGAGGGAAAGGAAGGAAGGGGGGACGGTGGAAGTGGCTAAAGCACCTGGGGGCAGGCAAGAGAAAAGGCGGAGACTCACAGCCCACATCCAGCGCCGTGCCCTCGGAGGCGGTGCCGGACTCCCCGCGGGCCTGGCAGATGTAGGATCCCGCATCCCGTTCCCGCACCGCCTGCAGCCGCAGGATCGCTCGCCGGGTGCCGGCTGGGAACGCTGCCACCTCCTGCTCGCCTGCCCCGAGACCCCCACATCAGCACCCCCTGTGCTTCCAGGGGTCCCCTCCCCGCTGCTGATGGTCCAAGGGACCACCCACCCACCCCCAAACCACGGGGTGTCCCTGCAGGGGGGTGGAGGGTCCCTGGTGCACGGGTTGGGTCCCCAGCTCTGTCCCAGGCTCACCTCTGTACCAGACGATGTGAGGTGGGGGTACCCCCGAAACCCAGCACTCCAGGGTGACATCTTCTCCCACCAAAGCCTTCAGGTTGGGTGTCACAGCCAGGATGGCCGGAGGCTCTGCACCACGGGGGGAGAGGTGGCTTGGGTGACCAGATGAGGTGCCCTGCACCCCAAAGGGACCCTGGAGCCCAGGGGGAGTTGCCCCCCCCCCCAGTCCCCTCCATCACAGACAGCCTCATCCCAGAGGTGTGAGGCTGCAAGGTCCCAGCAGGAAGGGAGGATAAATCCCTCCCCTTCCCGGGATGCTGCTGGCCCAGGGGGGGAGCCGGTACCGGTGAACTCCAGGGTGATGATTTGCTCGTCCCAGCCCAGCACGTTGCTGGCATAGCAGCTGTAATTCCCCGCATCCTCTGGGATAGCAGCCCGGATGTGCAGGGTACCCCCGGGATCCGTGAACACCCTGTGAAAAACAGGGAAGAGAAACTGGGAAAAACTTGCTGAAATAAAGGAGTGGGCTCAAAGTCATCCCAGGTGGCTGGGAGGTGCTCGGGGTTGGTAGATCTGGGCTAACACTCAAAGCCAGCTCTGTCCTCCTGCTGCAGGGCAGGATGCTGCTTGGAATGGGGGAAAAGCATCGAGAATTGGGCTTTTTCATCTCTGAAGTCAAAAAATAACCTTCCCCAAAGCTCACTCTAGCACTCACAGCCTGACCCGGGCAGGGAGGTGGGAGCAGAAAAGCAGAGGAAATTAAGGGAAAGAACAAGGAGTATTATTTGTGGCTTGAGTGCACACCAGGTGTGCAAAGCACCTCCAGTCCCCCGTGGTGGGGACAATGACCTGGATAAGACCAGATGGCCTAAAAATAAATCCATGAAATTAGGACTAGCAGCACACCAGCCAGGTGAGGTGCATGGGTTGGGGATGTTGCAGTTCCTTTCCTCTTTCCAGAGCTACCCCAGGCCCCTCTCCCACGGGAAGCCCCCCCACCCCCAGGGTTTACCTCTCATCCTGCTGCAGCACCCAGCCCCAACGCTTCCAGGAGGTGTGGGGTGGGGGGTGGCCCCCGGCTGTGCAGTTCAGCCTCAGCTCCTGTCCCCTGCCAAAACGCTGGGGGCTGGGGTCCACCATCACCCACGGCACCTCTGCATGGGGTGGGAGATGGGCTCAGCCCCTGGGTGCCACCCAACACCCACCAGTGGGGCAAGAAACAGGCAGGGTCCCCACCTGGGGCAGAGCCTACCCTGGATGAAGAGCCAAAGGGAGGCAGTGGCAGTGCCGTAGGCACTCTGGGCCACACACTCGTAGAGCCCCCCATCCCCTGGCTGCACGTGGGTGATCTCCAGGGAATTGTTGTGCAGGAGCCTGGTCCGGCCATCCCCTGACTGTGCCACCTTCCCATCCCAGCTCCAGGTCAGGTTGTAGGGCACGGTGGCCAGAACTCGGCAAGACATGACCACATCTTGACCCGGGGAAGCTGTGATGTTGGCTGGGGCTATGAGACGTGGTGGTGGCTCTGCAAGGGTGGGGTGAAATGAGCCCAGACACACAGCCCCAGGGAACGGTGGGCACTGACTGAGGTTTGGCACCAGCTGTCCCCACCTGAGACAGAGACGTAGGTGTGAGCCCGGGTCACCCCGACCTTGCTTGTGGCAGTGCACTCATAAAACCCTTCATCATTCTTGGACACCACAGGGATCAACCAGCTGATGTTCCCTGAACTCCTAGGAAAAGGAGAGAGGCTTCAGGGTCACCCCCATGCCACCACCCTGCTCCAAAACCTTGGGACTTTTTTCATAGACCCATAGAAACATTTTGATTAGAAAAGACCTCTGGGATAATCAAGTCCAACCATTCAGTTCCAACTCATTTCCACCTGAGGGAGGCACAGGGATGCATTCCCACCTGCCCATCCCTCAGGGCTTTCCTCTGCCCTTTTGGGATGCTCAGAGCTTGCAGGTACCCATCCAGCACACAGCATCCTTCGAGCCAGCAGAGCTCTGGGGGATGTTGCTGACCCCTCTAGGCCAAACTAGAAGCTCACCTGAAGAACTGTTCTTCCCCAAGCTTCATCCTACCATGGCTGAGCTGCAGGTAGAAGGGAATCTCACTCCATGCAGAGCAGGAGATCAGCTGGGGCTCACGGATGTAAGCCTGGATCTTGCTGGAGATGTTCACTTTGGGTAGACCTGAAAGTAATTGTGGACCAGCACACATATTACACTCCTTGGGAGATGGGAAATAGGATTAAAAAAATAATACCCAAGCAGAAACCAAAGCAGAGGCAGTTGTGGAGCCTCTGGTTCCTTCTTAATACTTAGGGAGGGTGGGGACCACTCACCAGGGACCACACTGGTGTAGGTGACACCAGAGAAGCGATGCAGGGGGTGGCCCTGGATGTCTTTGCCCTTCACCTTCAGCAGGAAGTCTCCTGGGGGGACATGGAGGGGTGAAGCCACCCAGAGCTGCCCCGAGGAGGTGTTGGAGAGGAGCTGCATGGGCAGTGAGAGGAGAAGGTGGCCGGAGGTGTCAAAGAGCTCAATCTCCTGCAAGTACCCAGGGGGCTTCAGACCAGTGCAGTTCACCACCACAGAGATGGGCAGACCTGGGGAGAGGGAAGAGAAAAAAGAACCCAGCCATGTCCCCATCTGCAAGAAACAACCCCAGCATCCCTGTCTCCAGCCAGCCCAGCCTCACCCTGCACTGGTCGCTGCCTGGGCTGGATGGCATCGAAGTCTGGCTGGGTAGAAAAACTGGCTTGGAAATCAATGCTGCTGATTCCTGTGATCCTCAGAGAGTGGCGGCCACTGCTCTGGGTCTGGAAGCAGAGTGAGAAGAATGTAGTGAGGGCAGGGGATGGGGGAGGTGATGGGGGAGGTGATGGGGGGGGTGATGGGGGACGGGGGGACGTGATGGGGGGGACGTGATGGGAGGGACGTGATGGGGGGGACGTGATGGGGGGGACGTGATGGGGGGGACGTGATGGGGGAGGGAGGGAGTGGCAGCCAAGCCCTTCCAGCCCATCCCCGTGTCCTCTGCCTGGCTGGAGGGAGATGGAGGGAAGTCCATGTCCCCAGGTGATGGGGAGGGAGTCTGCCAACAACATACCGTGACCAACCACGTGCCTGGTTCCTGGGGCTCCACAGCCAGCACCGTGGCTGAGTTGGGGATGCTGAGCAGTTCCTTCAGCCCTTGGCCTTTCTTGAGGACCTTTCCTGCAACAGCCAGTGAAGCTCTGGGATGGGCAGCCTGGGTGACCAGGAATCTCCTCCTCCAAGGCTCATCATGGTGCAGAGCCCACCACCAAGCTCTTGCAGCCAGGGCAGCAGAGAAAACCCTCCTAAAACCAGAGGCAAAGCCAGGCCAGGAGGAGAGCAGAGTAGGATGAACCTGGTGCTTTATGAGGCCTTTGCAGTTCATTGCTTTTTTTTCATTTAAGGTTTTTTTGTGCAGGATTTGGTGATCCTCACACCTGCAGTCTCCATGTTTATCCTGTTAGGAGAGCTCTCCAGGAATCAAAACATCACCTTCCAACCCGTTCCCCTTCCCCTGGGTTCCTACCTGCTGGATCCCGGACCTCAATCCTTGGAGCAGGACCACTCAGGGACATGATGACCTCCTTCAGGCTGGAGTCAAAGGGGACAGGCCATGTGTTCTCCCCACCATCCTCACGATCCATCGAGAGCAGGTGGACCTTGGAGGCCTGGATAGCCTCTTCCACCCACTTCAGCACCTGGAGGTAGGAAAAAAGGGGAAGATTAACCCAGATTCCCCCTCACCACCTGGCAGGCCCATTTTGGGAGCAATTTTCTGTTGCGTTGGGTGAGAACCTCAGGCACGGCTGCAAAACAGGGGCTCCCAGAGAACCTGGAGCATGAGGATTAACCCCGGGGAGGATCTAAGAGCAGTTTTGCCATCCTGGATGACACGTACCTCCAACCACCTCACCCTTCCTCCTGCAGGTCACCCTGCTCACCTCTGTCACCTGCTGCTTGTCCAGGTGGAAGATCTGCCCCGAGCTGGTGGCAGCGATGCGCTCGTACACCCGGTACCCGGGGTGGCTCCTGTCCCCACAGTCCCCCGTCAGCACAAACACCACCTGCCACAGCAACACCCCCCATGGCACCCCTTGGTGGGTATCCATCCCAGGGAGGGGACAGAGCCAGCAGCCCCCCAGCCCAAGGAGACAGCAGGGGATGTGAAATTCACCCCCCCCCCAAAGAGCAACACGGGGAGGTCAGCGCTGCAGCGCCCATCCCAAGGCAGGGGAGCAGGAGCAGCACGTCCCACCTGGGTCTGCTTCTGCTGCAGCAGCTGCAGCAGCTCCTCCTGCTCCTCATAATCCTTGGCCCGAGCATCCGAGAAGACGTAGACAAAGGATCCAGGGTGTGAGACCTCCACAGCCAACCTGATGGCTCCCACGCTCATCTCCGGGCAGTCCCCTCCACCCTACAGCAAAGAGAAGGACGTGGCACAGGCTCCAAGCCACCCAGGGCTCAGCTCTTCCTCACTGCAAGATCCTCCCCAGGCTCTGCTCCTGGGGAGGAATTGCACCAGTTTGCTGGAATCAGCCCGAGCACAGGCAGAGCAGAGGGATGGTGCCACCATGATCTGCCCCTCTCTCCCCACTAATGATGATTAAAACCATTTGAGGACCCCACAGAAGCAGCTGGATTCGCACATCTATCCCCACACCCCAAACCATCCCCAACCCCCCATAGCAGCCAAATCTGACACCCCAAGCAAGCACTGAGGCACAGGGAACCCCAGCTGCAGGTTCCCCTGCACCCTGAAGGGCTGTGAAAAGCTTTGCAGCCACAGCTCAACACCTCCCACCAGAGCACAGCTGCATCTGAAGGGATCGGCCACGGGGATTTAGCAACGCACGGGAGGTAGGGATGGATAAAGCATGATTAAGCTCCTGAAGAATTTTCAGCTGGCAGAAAGCAGACGGGGTAATTTTTTAAAGAGTAAAGGAAAAAAAAAAAACAGCCCTTCAGTTTTCAAACAGCACTTGTATAAGAATAGATCTGGAGTTCCCTGGAGAGTTTGGAAGGAAAAAACAAATCTCTGAAGGAAAGAGTTCTCACTCGGGATAAGAGATACGAATTGGGGTTGCAGCACTGGCATTACCCACCCCCTCCACTCCCACCCCAGCACCACCACCCCCCAGCAATCCCCGTCCTCATTCCCTGGAGGATGCTGGATGCAGAGAGGAGCAGGGACTGACTTCAGGACCCACCACCATGCAGGCACACAGGGTTGGGCTTCCCACCAAGGACCATGGGAGCAGCACCATGGGGCTGGGGACACTCACCTGGACATGGAGCTCCCTCAGGCGCCTCTGGAAGAGCCAGGGGTCTGCAGTGAGGGTGGCAGGTCCCACCTCTGCAAGCACACCAGCACCCAGCACTGCCTCAGCCACCCACCAGCCTCCCCTGGGGCTGCCCATGATCCCAGACACCCACCCCAGCTTTTAAACACCCTGACAGGACCTGCAGGACATGGGGTCAAGCATCTGCCCTGGCTTGGCACCCAGCAAGATGTGGGGTTGGGCAGAGCAGCCCCAGGAAAGCTCTGCCCAACACTGCCCAACACTGCTGCAAACCCAGAACCTTTTTCTGCTGGGGGAGTTTCCCAGCAGAGTGATAGAGAAACCCATTTACTGACTCTCCCCTTCCTTCCCTGCCCAGTTCCAGCCTTTTTCGTTCAAATTCAGTGTTTCTGCTGAAAATAAAGCCCCAGTTCTGCTCTCCTCGTAGGGGCTCAAGGCTCCTTTGAAGAGCAGCTGCTGTGCATGGGTGTGCACGAAAAATCCCAAGGCAAAGACTGGAACGGGAAGAAAAGATTCTGGTCTTGCAGTAAATTCCCCAAACCTCTTAACAAGAGCTGGTTTTTTGCCTTTTATTGAGGTGGCCTGGAAGCACGTTGTGGACTTGTACAGAAATACAGGCTGGAAGTGGAAAAGCCACCCAGCATGTGGGTGCCAGATCCATTTGGTGAGCAAACCTGCCCTGTGCCCCCATGGCAGCTTGGGGATGTGAGCCCCTGCCCAGCTCACTGCCCTCCAGCTGCAGCTCATCCCAGGGTGACATCCCTGTTGTCACCAGGGCGCTAAAACCGGGAAGGAGGGACAGTGGTGGCACTTGGGAAGTGCACACCTCAGCCCCAAACCCTGCCAGAAAGTCATCCCGGCTCCCTGCAGCCCTGTCCCCTGGTAGGACCCATGTCCCCAGCCTGTCCCACCGTACCTGGGTCGTGGAAAGGGACCAAGGCGTAGTTGCTGATGGGTTTCGTGCTCCTGCTGAGCGTCCGCTCCAGGATGCGCGACGCCCCGTCCATCACCTGCACCAGATCGTCGTACATGGAGCCGGTGACATCAAAGACGAAGGCCAGGGTGGCCCCTCCTGTGCCAGGCTGGGGCTCGGAAGCCAGACTGGAAGCCAGCAGCAGCCAGAGACCCACAGAGACCCCTCCGTGGGGTGGCATCGTGGAGGAGACCCTCAGGTGCTGGGGACAGCCCTTTTCTGTCCTCTCCCTGCTCCTACCCCTGGGAAACGTCCCCACCCCCAGGAGAGAACCGAGGGCTGCAAGGGGACAGAGCAGGGACCTCGTCCAGGGGACACACAGCCCCCCTCAGCAGCGGACCTGCTTCTCCAGCGTTTGACCTCTGGGAGGAAAGGAGGGTGGAAAAAAAAAAAAAAAAGCAAAAAAAAAGCAACTTTTGGAGCCAGCGGCGTGGCGGGGAGGTGGGTGGGAGCTGGGATGGAGATGCAGGAATTGGGAAGCAGGTCCTGCAGCCCATCGGATTGTCAGAAACATTGCCCAGGCCTCCTCCCCGGCCCTGAACACCCTCTCCCCCCCCTCGGGCTCAGAGAGCCCCCCGCTCTGCCGGGGGGAGCCGGGGGTTAGGGGAGGACACGGGGGCTGAAACCCTGCCAAGTCACGACGGGGGGGGACCCAGCTGCAAGAGGGACCCAGAGGAAGCAACCCCCCCTTTGCCAGGGTCTCCCCGAAACATGGCTCTGTAGTGAGGCTGGGGGAGTGGGGGCTAGCAGGACAAAAGGATTCGGGAAGGGGGGGCTCCCCAGCACGGCCCCCCCAGGAACAAGGAGCAAACACCCACGCAAAGAGGAGGCAGAGCCAGGAGCAGGGCTGGGAGAGGCTGCACTTGGCCGGGGGCTGCCCCGGGGGGGGGGGAAAAGAGCGGTTCTTGGCTCCCCCCGCCAAGGATTGCTGAGCTCATGGCTGCTCCAGAGGATGCTCCAATCTTGCGCAACTCCCCCTCCATCTCCCAGCGGGATCCGGGAAGGGACGGTGGCCAAGGACCGGCTCCAGGTGAAGCTGAGCATCCAGACAGAAGGATGAGCCGTGAGCTGAGCTGGTGCCAGGGCTGAAGGATCGTACACAGCTGCTCATTCTTATGGCTCCCCCTCCAAGGCTTTGCACCCCTTTGAACCCCAGCAAGCTCAGGGGGGCGTCCCCCACCCCACAATGCCCCCAAACTTACCAGGGAGCACATCTCTAACTTTGCAGGGCAGCAAGAAATCACCACCCCCCTCCCAACTTTTCCCCATCACCAAATTAATCCCAGCCAGCACTTCCCTCACCCCCTAATGCTCCTCAGGAACACCTGCACTAGAGGAGCTTTAACCCTTTCCTTGCTGTTCTGCAAAGCCTGTGTCTGGAGTGCCCAGACCCTCTCCCACCTCCTGCCCCAGGGGATAAATCCCCGAGTGCCCCTGCTGGGTGCTGGCACAAGGCACCTCGGAACAAAACCCCCTCTCCAAACACAGCCTCCTTGTTTAGCCCGCTGGGGCATCTCTTCTGACCTCCCCAAAAATGATTAGTCAGCCTCGTTAGGAGAGGGAACAAATGAAGATGGGCTGGCAGGGAGGCCTCGCAGTGCTCGTTTCCGGGAGATTTGGCAGAGCAGAATGGCAAAACGTGATCCCACTGCACGTGAAAAGCCCAATCCAGGATCTGAGCCCCCCTGCTCGCCCAGCCAGCACTGGGGGGGATGGAGGGGCTGCCGAGGGGCACCTCTGCTTCAGGCTGGGATGCACAATCCCAGTATACCCATATGGAGCTTCCTCAGCAGCAGTTGTGTGCCCAAAGCTACCCGATGGCACCCGGCCCCCTGCATTGAGAGAGGAGGAGATGGGGACAGAGCAGGAGGGCAGGGCTGAAAGTGGCTTTGCTGCCAAAGAGAAACAGAGGAAAGGATGTGGGTGCTGAGGGAACTTCAGAAGAAAATTAGAACCCAGAAGAAAAGCTGTGTCTGGGGGAAGGGTGGTGGAAGGAGCCTTGTAACGGGGGTGAACCGGTCCCTGAGGTGTCCCCGGCCTGAAGCTGAGACCTGACAGCTCAGCACAGCCTGCAGGCACAGTACCACACTGCCTGCTTCCCCCTGCTCAGCCCCAAACACAGCACAGACCACGGGGTCTTCCTTAAGTGTCATTAAGCTTTTATTTCCACTGTCAACAAATTTCCTGGGTTTTTGTTTCCGTTTCGTTGTGGGTTTTTTTTTATTATTATTATTTTTATTTGGTTGGGTTTTTTTTCTTTTCCTTTTTTTAAATTGTTTTGTTTGCTCTTGAATTCATCTCAAGACAAGGCAGCAGGGCATGCAAGCCGAGACACCAGCACAGACACACAAACAGGCTTCATCTTTACAAACAAGGCTCTGGAGCTGCAGTTTCTCAGCCCTGGGGCTCAGCACCCCCCCTGGCAGGAGTCCCACAGGACCCAGGGCTGGTGGCCACAGGAGCAGAGAGAGAGAAAGGCAGGACAGCATTCTGCAGTGCTGCTGGAACAGCTGGGACTTGAGACCCCAAAACTGCTCAGCAAGGTGACCCCTAAGCTGCACCCATGTTGGGGTCCTCAGCTCCCTCCATCCCCCCCAGCCCTGATCACATCTCCAGCTGGTCCATCCCTCCCCATGCAGGAGGAGTGGCTAATGCCCCCAAAATCCCCCTTTTTACTCTGGGCTGGGGACACTGGTCACCCCCCACCCTGTCCAAACCCCTCTGACCCTAAATAGATGGGAAGAGGGGAGCTCTGCCAGGGGTTTCAGCTGCACCCCACCAAGCCAGTCCCTCCTCCAAGGGTGACTTAGCATCCTCAGACCCCCAGGGGAAGCACAGCCCATTGGGGGGGGGGGGAGCAGGAGCTCTGGGATGGGGGTCCCACAGCCTCAGCCCCCCCCCCCAAACCAAGTGGGATGCAGTGTCCTGGGGGCATGGGATGCAGGGACTGAGGGGTTCTGTGCAGTCAGGTGAGGTGCAGCTGGTACCCCAAAGGAGGTCTGGGGTCTTCCACAAGCAAAGAGCCCCCCCAAGAACCCGGGGGGAGCACTAAACAGCTGCTCCAGAAGCAAAACTCACTTTGCTTCTCTCTCTCGGGTCCTCGTTTGTGCCGTGATGAAAAGGGGGAGGGAGAGGACGGGGGGGATCTGCCCCCAGAGCCTTCTCCCACATCCTTGGGGTGTTTTTTGGGGGGGAACAGCTCAGCCCAGCCCCAGAGCTCAAGGAAAGATGGTAACACCACAGCGACTGACAGCGAACGGACAGAAAAAAAAGAAATGAAATTACAGACACTGCATTTTAATGGGGCAACACCGACAGGGGACAAATGAGGGGGGGTGGGGGGGACAGGCGGCAGTCGCCAGGGCTGAACCCTTGCCTCTGCCTGGCTGTGCTTGGGGTCCCCTCCCCGTGGGCAGGCACCAGGAACCCGAGTAGGAACGGCAACAAATGCGGTCTTGGGGGGTGTTTGGCTTTTAATCCTCACCAGGTGGCAAAAGCCCGAGATGAATTTACCCGGGGGGGGGGTTTAAACTCCGCCCCGCTCCCGGCGCTCTGCGTGTCCCAGGGTTCCGATGGGTTCTGCCAAACCCACCTGGTCCCAGCCCTGAGCCCCATCCCCCGGGCACAGGCAGGAAAATCCCTCTCTGGAGGATGGGAGGCTCACCCAGGCCGTTTCGTTGCTGGGGGAAACTGAGGCACGAGGAGGTTAAGGCCGAGGTCTCCAAGCATGAGATGCTTCAAGCCTGATTTCCAGTGGGATCAAGAAGCTGTGGATCCTGGTGGTCTTCAGGGACCCTCGGTGCTCCCCAAAGGGAGGCTCAAAGCATCCAAGTCAGGGTCCCAAATCCAGACAGAGAAAGATACTGGGGCCAAAAATGATGTGCTGGGGGACACTCAGCATGCCAAGAGCAGGGCAGGACAGTCCCCAGGCTGGAACCCAGGACAACAGCCAGTCCTGATGCTGCAGGAGGGGCTTCTTTCTGCCTGGGAAAACTCCCCCTCACCCCCAAACCAACCAGGTCCTTGCAAACCAGCAGAAAGTTTTTAGAAAAGCAAAAACCTTTTTTTTTTTTTTTCCCTTCTCACTCTTTTTTCTTTTTCCCTAATTAATTTTGGTATTTCTAGGGTCTGAAGCTCTCCCAAGCCAATGCCAGGCCCTCATCCCACCCGTGACAGGGGCCATGCATCCCAGGGGCCCTGGTGAGACACTGACAAACACAGATGGAGCTCAAAGCATGGCAGGGCCTCCAAAAATCCAAAGCCTTTCAGGAAAAGGAGCCAGAGCAAGTGAAGTTTGCCTTTGCCAGGGAATTATGTCAAACATTGGGGGGGTCCATAATTTACCAGCAGAGGCAATTAGAGCAGTGTCACATTCATTGGGAACATTGATTGGCACTGGAAAGGGACCAGTCTGGCAGATGAGCACTAAAGAAATTGGAGGCACTGCAAAGATCTACCCAAGAGAGTTGCATTTTGGCCACAAAGCATCAAGGAAGAGGAGTCTCCAGGGGAAGGGAGAGAGGTGAAACCCTCCAGGATGAACCACGGGCACCCAAACGGGGAAGGAACAGCACAAGAGGCAGAAATATTGCACATGGATGTGAGGTTGGTTTCCTCAGGGATGGGGAAGATTTGATGGGCATCAGAAAGTGCCAAGAGCACTGGGGGAGCCACATGGCAAAGGACCAGGGAGTCTGTCCCTGCCAGGCAGGGAGGATTCAGACCCCACTGGGGGCTCTGTCTTGTCTCCAGCATGGTGGGATACCTGTGAGAATGTTCTCCACATACAGACATCACCTCCAGTGCTCTGGGGATGGTCCCCATGGCCAAGGGCTGCCAGCATCCTGGTGGAGAGCAGGGTGGAAAGGTGTTGATCCCACCCCAGGGATGGAGGGGTGAGCCCCCAGAGAGTGGGAGTGCAGCCCTGGTGTCCCCATGGGCATCCTCTCTGCTCCCAAGCTCCAAGAGCACATTGGTGGGACAAAGCCACCTCCCAGGGCTGCAAAGAGACCTTCCCACCATGCAGAAGATAAAACAGGAAAGGAATCTGCTTAAAATGAAAACCCAACTCTCAGCTCCGTTCATACTTTTTCATGCAGTTAAAAAAAAATTAAAAATCAAATAAAACCGAAATGGCACTGAGGATGTCCTGGTGGTCTGCTGGCCCTGGAGAGGGCTTGGACTGCTTGGAGCCTGGGCTGAGTTTGCAAAGGGAAGGGTGAACAGAAAGATGCAGGGAAGAGGGAAACAGGAAGGGGAAAAGAAGCTACAGCATCCCCTTCAAACAGCAGCCGGCCCATGGAGCTTGGGATATGGGGGGTGGGAGGAGAGGGGGGAAGGCAGATTTTTGGCTTCATTGTTATTGCAGGCTCCCGGTGCCCCACAATAGTGTATGAGCATGTAAACCTTACAGACCATCACTAGGTGGTTGGACACACACACACACACCCCAGAGACTAAAACACAGCAGCAACATTTACAACAAATAAATAAGGATATCGATCATCGAGATAGGCATATAAAAAAAAAAACCAAAAAAAACCCAAAAAAAGCCTCACTTTTTTCCACCGAAGTAAAATAAAAAAACAAACAACAAAATAAAAAGCACAATACTGTCTCACCAATAAAATAAAATATTAAAATAATCATATAATAATATATATCCCTAGTGAGCCAGGCAGGGCTGCCAGGGGCATCGCAGGTGATGCCAGGACCGTGCTCCCAATCTCTGCCCTGCACAGGCAGCACCCTGGGATGCACGGCCCCCCTGGTACCTTAGGGCTCCATTTCCAGCCCAGGAGAGGACCACGCCGACACTTCTGGAGTCCCATCTGAAAACGTAGGAATGGGGAGCAAAGAGGGATGTGGGGAGGTGTCTGCCTCAGGCGATGCTCAAACCCATTCCCCCAGCTTTGAAGTCTCGGGCGTTCGCTGCCGCTGAGAGCGGGGTCTGTCAAGGGTTGTTTTGGTTGTGTTTTTGTTGGTTTTGGAAAAAGCAGAAGTTGGCAAATGGCAGCGGCTGGTTCAGAGTGCAGAGAGGGGGAGAGAGCTGGCGCTTCGGGGGCATCCTCTGCTGGCAGAACAGAAAGGAAGGCCGAGAGGGACAGGCAAGCTTCGGGCGGTCGGATGGCACGGAGAGCATCATCCCCCAGGCACCTGCAGGAGAAGGTGGGCAGAAAGAAACCAGGTGAGAAGGGTGGGCAGAAAGCCCTGAGGTCATCTGGTGTGACACCCCCAAAATTGGAGACTTTGAAAAGCTCAGAACTCCAGCAGGGTTATAAAAACCATGGTGGCAGCACACTGCCTGGATTGTGAGAACCCAAATCACAGAATCATGGCATCATAGAATCATAGCATGGTTTGGGTTGGAAGGGACCTTAAAGATGACCCAAATCATAGACTGAATTGGGTTGGAAGGGACCTCAAAGATCACCCTGTTCCAACCCACCAGGTTGCTCCAAGCCCCATCCAACCTGGCCTTGAGCACTTCCAGGGAGGGAGCAGCCACAACTTCCTTGGGCAACCTGTGCCAGCATTTCACCACCCTCACATTAAAGAATTTCTTCCTAATGTCCAACCTAAACCTCCTCTCTTAACGTTTGAAACCCTTTCCCCTTGTCTTCTCACCACACACCTGTTTACAAAGCCCTCCCCCAGCTTTCTTGTAGCCCCCGTCAGATATTGGAGGTCACCTTGGAGCCTCCTCTTCTCCAGGCTGAACAACCCCAATCCCTCAGCCTGGCTTCCCAGGGAGGTGCTCAGACCTCTGAGCATTTCAGTGGCTTTCCTCTCATCCCAACAGACATCTCTGCACAGCCCCATGGAGCATGGTGAGGACCATGGGGTGGTCAGCCCTGCAACCCCCCAGGGGGGCATCCCTGATACCTCCATGCCAAACCCTGCCAGCTCCAGGGTGTCATATAAGAAGATACAATAGAAATAAAACATTTAATTGAATATCTGTCCAGAGCATCCCCATGCCCCTGGCACACCAGCTGCCTCCCTGCCTCCTCCTGCATCCAAAACCATGAGCTGTGCCCCAGCAAACACATCCCAGGGGGGCCTTGTGCTGGGCTGTGGTCCTGGGGTGCTCTGTGGGATGGGGATACTGGAAGAAACCCATCAGTATGGGGGCAACACCCTTGCCCCAGCCAGAGATGGGGGGGTGGAGGGATGCCCTTTGATGCTTCAGAGGAGAACCAGCCCTGCCCCCAGGGAAGGGGGGAATGGCATCAGTTGGGTGGGAGATGGGGATAAGGGGGGGGCTGAACACCCCCATGCTGAACTCACCCCTGCTCAGTCCCAGGACTATACCAGCCCATCGTAGAGGGAGAGTGCCTGCACGATGGAGGGATCAGCCTTGGAGCCTTCCTGGAATTCCTGCAGTGTCAGCTTCCCATCTGCATTCTGCAAAAGAGGTTGTGTCCCAGCACTGCTTCACCCCCACGAGGGAGATGCTGAGCACCCCAGGATGGGCACCCAGGCACCCAGGCATCACCCACTCCCTCCCACACAGCTGCCCCCACAGCTGCAGCCTCTGTTTCCCCATCACAGCACCCACAATCTGCAGCCAGGGCAGGGTGTCACAGAGGGTGCAGTGCAACCTTGGGGCCCCTCAAATGGTTACGGGGATCCTGGAGGGATGTGAGGGTCTGCACCAAGCCCAGCAGCAGCTGAGACTTTGTATTCGTGGGGCAAGGAGGCACCTGCAAGAGCCAAGACGTGGCCAGGGGTCCCACAGCTGCCTCCTAAACCCCTTGGTCCCAGAGAAAAAACCATTCAAGCATCCTTACCTTGTCCATCATGGCAAAAATCCGATCCACCCTCTTCTCTGGTGTGTTCTCCTCCTCAGGAAGCTCCACTGTGTTTCCCTGTGATGGCAGGACATGCCCTAGTCACTTATCCATCTGTATCCTGTCCAGAAACTGTCCCCAGGCAAGGACACACATTTTGTTCCTGTCCCTCCCCAAGTCAGGACAGGTTGCAGAGGGCCAGAGTCATATTCCAGGGCCAGTTCCTGGCAGCAATGGCCACAAACCCCCCAAAAAAGCCCAAGGAGGGACTGGGGGGTGTTTCAGCATCCACTCTTCCCACAGAGCCAGGCTCCAGCCCAGTGGGGACCCCCAGCTCACCGTGTCCCTGTCACCACTCACTCACCACCATCTGATAAATGGCATCCACAATGTCCAGCATCTCGTTCCTTGTGATGTACCCATCGTTGTCCAGGTCATACAGCTTAAAGGCCCCTGCAAGCCAGAGCAACACCAAGGTTCTCGGGACCAAAACGCCCCTATTAGACATGCACCCCATCCCCATCTCACCCCCTCGTAGGGCTGAGCCCACCCAACACCCCAGAGGGAACACCTACACCTCAGCTTCTCGTCCAGCGTCCCCCGGGAGGTGACCGACAGTGCCTGGATGAACTCCGAAAACTCGATCCTCCCATCCTGGGGGGGGAGTGGAAAGGAGGGGGTGAGGGTGCTGCTGCCATCCTCACCCCACAGCATCCTCCCTTGCCCCTGTCTCCCCCCCCCGTCCCCTGCCACCCCCTCCCTGCCCACCAGATTTACTTTGTTCTCGTCGAAGACGTTGAAAACGAAGGTGGCGAATTTGGTGGGGTCACCAAAGGGGAAGAATTGTTTGTAGATCTTCTGGAAGCCAGCAGCATCCAGCTGCCCGCTGGGACAGTCCTTGATGAAGCCCTTGTACCTAAAAAGGGAAAGCAGAGGGTGGGCACTGGGGGGGTCTCCCCACCCAAGGCAGCCCCCCGAGTCCCAGGGAGCTGGGATTGTCCCCAGTGCTGGAGTCAGGTGGGGAGAAGGTGCTGGAGAAGGTCCCTGGGTGCTCCTGATGGCACTGCCATCACCCACCTGCAACCCCCCCAGCCCTATGGGGTGAGGTCCTGAGGGACACCACAGCAAGGGTGGCAGCGTGGAGAGCCTGGAGAGGCATCGAGTGACAAAGGGGACACCGGGTGGTGCCACCACACTGCTCTGACCCTGCTGTGAGCCCAAAAGTGGAAACTGAGCCACCACCAGGGTCCTGCTGAATAATCATCGAGGCCCTGGGAGGGGACAGGGACCTGCCACCCAGCCAGAAGCATCCAGGACAATCTTTTAAACCTCCTTTAAAATAAAATAAAACCTCTGCACAGAGTCACCTCCTGGGCTGGAGCTGCAAAATGCCACCCCAGAGAGTGCAGAGGAAGGGAGTCACGGGCTCCATGGGTGCAGGGACCACAGGGGGACCACGTGGGGACAACGTGGGGTGTGTGAGCATTATGCAACGTGTCACCCAGATCTGTCAGGCACCTGCTGCAGCGGGACGAGGGCTGGAGGAGGAGGAGGGGAAGGGGGTGGCGAGGTGGGAAACCAAAGTGTCAGTGCCATCTTTTTCAGGCTGCTGCAGCTATGACTCATTTGGAGGGGAGGGTGGGGAGGGGAGGATGGAGGGAAAGAGATGAAGACAGCAAACCCTGACGGGTGGGACAGGGAGATGAAAGGGAAGTGGTGGCTTTTCTAGGACGTCACATTCGGTGGGGTGAGAGCATGCAAAAAAAATTTTTTAAAACCCCATGGCCCCCCCCAGCCCTTGCTGCAAACACTGGGATGGCATCAGCCTCCTGCAGCCAGGGCCACAGCCACCAGATGGACTGTCCCCATGTCCACACTCCCCTCAGCCACCTGGATGGGGAGGGAAGAGGTGACAGGGGCTCATGGGCAGCCAAGAGCAGCCAGAGCCAAGCCTCACTGTGCATGAGGTGAGCAGAAAATCCCTCTCTTTTCTGGTGTCCTCTCTGTGAGGTTAAGCCCTGCACCCCAAAAGTGGTGCACCCTGAGCATCCCAGGGTTGCTGAGCACCAGCAGCTCCCTCCCCTCCCCCTGGCAGCTCCCCACTGGGCTGGACACTCACCACTGCTGCACCTCCTTCTCCGTAACTGCAAGAGAAAACAGGAGAGAAAGAGGGGGAAAAAAAAGAAAAAAGGACTTTAGAGCTTTCCCAGCTGGTGTTTTGCACTTCACACAAGTGACTTCTCTAGGGGAAGGGGATGTCCCAGGGCTTGGTCACTCTGTTACCTGCAGGCACAGCCCAGGAATCCTCCTCCAGCCCAAGGAGGTCCATGGGGCTGGGGGCATCAGGGTCCCTCTCTCAGGCTCCAAAACTGAGCAGCCCACTAAGATGTTCTGCCTGTGCAGCACCATCACTGCAAGATGCTGCAGGGACTGAGCTGGTTCATGCCTGGGAGGATCCAGCCCTGAGCCCCCCCTCACCTCCCCAAAGCCAAAACATCCCTGGAAACATCTGCCAAAACATCTGCTTGAAGAAGGCTCAGGAAAGGTCCCCCTGCCACCAACCAGCAAGCCAGTGGGGAGCCCAGTGCCAGTGGGCACAGGGTGGGGAGGTGGCCTCATTCATAATTTCCTTTGCATCGTGTATATAAATAATAATAAAAAAAAGCAAAAGGTCTGAAACGTGCTGGGATAATGAGGTGGAGTGGAGATGTGTCAGTGTGCAAAAGGCTGATAAAAATAGAGACCCAAGATACAGCAACAGATGCCAGTTACCTCAGATGAGAAAAAAAAAACAAAAACCAAGCCCAAAAAACCCCAAACCAACAAGAAAGCAAGCAATCTGCCCTCAGAAAGCTTTCCAACGTGCCTGGCTGGTGGCAGGAGGGGGACACACACTGACCCCCACCTTGCAGCCAGCTGGGTGCTGGATCCTGAGGGCACCCAAGGCTGTCCCCATGCACATGGGGTGGGGTCTCTGCAGCCCAGCTCAGGGTGGGCAAAAAAACAAAGTCATGCTGGTCCTGAAGGATTCCCCATCCCAAAACCAAGGGCTGCAGGGAAGCATCCGTGCAAAGGAGAGATGCTGAGGGATGTCTCCAACAGAAATGGAGCATGGAGACCCCAGCCAGGATCCCCTTCCCAAGGATGCTCACAGATGCCCCAGGTACCAGCTCTGCAGCCCTGATCACCCACAGGAGTTGATGCAGGTGGGAAGAAGAGGAGGAACAGGAGGAGGAGGAAAGTGAGGGGTCAGACTTCAGGAAGTCCTGGGGGCAGGTGCAGAGGCCCCAGGAGCAGAGGGCTGCAATTGAGGCTCAGGCAAATCACCTCCTGCTCACTCTCTCATTCAGCTGTTTCTCTCAACATGCTATTTTCAGGCCCAGGAGCTGCCTTTTGACTTCAGCAAGGAAACAATCAAGAAATCTGTGCTTTTTTTAGTGCAGGAGAAATGCTGGGAATGACATGCTCAGGCTGGGATGGGAGGGACAGAGCCAGCTCCCCCTGTGCCCATAGGAGGGATGTGTAGTGCTCCCAGGAGAGGCTTTTCCAACAGAGGAGATGGCTCAGGTGCCAAATTTGTTAAAGTGCATCCCTGGAAAGAACCAGGCAAAGCCCATCCTTCCTCCAGCACACTGGGCCCTTCCTCCACCCTGGGTGCAAGGCACAGCCATGGGGTTCCCACTGTGTTTCCCTGTGATGGCAGAACATGACCTGGTCACTTATCCATCTGTGTCCTGCCAGAAATTATCCCCAGGCAAGGAGACAGCACAGCTCTACCTCCCAGCCCTTGGAAAACCACTCCTGGGTGTATCCCTTCATTGCCACCAGATCTTCCCTCTCCCAGGGCAAAGTGTTCCCTGGAAACACGACAGCCTGGAGCCCAGCAAGCTGGGGCTGAGCAGGTACCTGCCAGTACAGATCCCAGATGGATGATGACTTCATGGCTGCCACTTCCCAGCCACTCCAACCTGCCTGGCTGTCAACACTCCCAGTGGCACCGATGAGGGATGTAGGGACCATGCCACTCCCCTGGCCAGGCTGGGGACAGGGGACACAGGCAGGGACAGGGCTGCCCCTCTGCTCTCCCTGATCCATTCCCTGCAGAGCTCAGGAAGCACCTGTGCTGCGGTGCCTGCATCACCTCCCTCCCCCACCACTGACTCCGGGGCGATGCTGAGCAGATGCAAATCGATTTGCAGCGACAGAAACCTCGGCCGGGCTCGACCCCGCTCCCAAGGACAAAGGGATGACCCCGCAGCAGCCCCACAGCCGCATCCCACCGGAGCAGGACGGGGATCCTCCCCCTGCCCCCCGGGACCGGCATTCCCGCATTCCCGCTGCGGGGATGGGTGGCTATAAATAGCAGCTTGTTACGGGATGCGGCGATCCCTGGGATCCTTAGGGATGAAAGGTGCTAAATAAAGGCAGGGAATTAGCATCGAGTATGAACCAAAACGGCGGCAGAAGCATCGCCCAACCGGGAGCCCCGGCCAGAGCACCGCAACCGCCTTCCCGTAGGGACAGCACCGGGAGGCAGCTCCTGCCAGCAGCATCTTTGTTTGTTCCCCCTGCAAAGCACAGGGAAACGCGGGCAGGAACAGGCAGCAGGAGCAGGAACAGGCAGCAGGAGCAAGAACAGGCAGCAGGAGCAGGAACAGGCAGCCCAGAGTAGCATCAGAGCTTCCCCCCCCTCCCATCCCCCTCGCTGCCCCTTGGCAATGCTGCTCCCTCCATCCCCGCTCCCGTCTCAGCTGGGAGGAGGCTTCTGGCCAAACGCCTGATGCAGACAGAGCCTCCCCGACGGGGCTGTGCTGCAAGCAGCCCCCCAGCCCCTTCTCCCAGCAACCGGTACCCAAAAAAAATCCCCCTCCTCTCCCCCCAGCCTTCCATCAATCCCCACGGGCCCCCTCACCACCCGCCCCTCCCGGGCCCCCTCTCTTCCCACCACCCAGCTGCCGCGGCAGCAAGAAAACAGCTCTGGTTAATCAGTGCTCAAGCTCCTTAATTTGTGTTTGCCAGGCAGGAAGGAGAGGAGGGACCCGTGCCTGCAAATCCCCTTCCAGCGCCTTGGAATCCCCATCCATCACCCTGGCATCCCCATCCATCGCCCCATCGCCCTGCCAGCGGGGGAGCTCGTTGCTCACCAGAGCGTGGCTGTCAGGAGGTTGTCAGGATTCCCAAAAATCTGGCGACCCTGGCTACGGTGGGATGCATGAGATGACAGGCTGCTCCAGAGCCTTTTTTGTGCTGCTGTCCCATCCTGCAGCCATTCCCCCCACACCCCAAACCCTGCCTGGCACAGGGCTGGGTCCTGAGCAGGATCAGGCACCCTCAGCCTGGTCCCCACACACCAAGGCTCAGGGCTGGCCTGGCCTGGGCTCCCAAAATTCAGGAAGCACCATCCCCACATGGCAGCCAGCAGAGAGTCTCCACCAAGGCCCCAAATTTTCCCCTTTTTCCAGCCACTCCAGCAGCACCTTGATCTCATGAGGCCACAGGCTCTGGTACCTTATCAGGGAAACCAGGGTTAATTATTGCCAGGAATAAAGCAATTTCCAGGGCTCTCCAAGCTCTGCCAGGTCCTCAGCTCCACCACCAACCCACAGGTGACTCCACAGAGGCATGGTGGGGTCAATCCTGCTGCAGAGGGCAAACTGGGCACCCACGGGTGTGCAGAGTGGGTGCTCAGGTGTCAATCAGTGGGGCACTCAAGCACCCACTAACTGGGTACCCATGCCCAGGCCAGATGGGCACTCATGCAAAAATAAATGGGGTGATCATGCATGGACTCATTGGGCACTCGTGCAGAAATTATTTGGGTGTTTCTAAGTGAACTAATTGGGTGCTCATGCATGATTTCATTGGGTGCTCATGCATGAACCAGCTGGGTGCTCATGCATGAATTTTTTGGGCACTCGTGAAATTACCAGGGGCTCATGCACACGTTAATTGAGCACTCGTGTAAATTCACCAGGCCCTCCTGCATGAACTAATTGGGCACTGGGGGGTGAATTAGTGTCATTAGTAGAGAACAGACTTGTGCACGTACTAATTGGGTGCTCAGGTGGGGATGGATCAGGTGCTCATGCATAAATTAATTGAACACTGGGCATGCAGTGATTTGGGGCATGTGCACCCATGCACTAATTAACTGTGCACCCATGCACTAATTAACTGTGCACCCATGCACCAAGCCACAGGATGCTCTCACACAGAGCAGTGTGGGATCCAGTGCAGATTAACTGGGCACCCATGCACAAATCAACTGGGTGCTGATATGTAAATTAATTGTGCACCCGTCTGTGTATTAATTGGGTGCTCATGCATGAACTGACTGGGTGATGATGTGGGAACAACTGGGGTGCTCATGCATGAGATAATCAGCCCCTCATGCACATAACAGGAGGCTCCAGGGTGAACCCCACACACCCTGCAATTTGGGAACACACTCCACCCCTTGCCTGGGCAAAATCCATCATTAAGAATTGTCTGCACATAAATCTGTTACAAAATCCACTCCCAACATCATCACAGTGATAAAATCCCCCAATTAGGAGCTTCCCCTTTCCCCTTGGCTGAGCTGCTGATGCATCTTGGTAGCACACATGTGCTTGCTCTGATTTCACTCCTTGTCCCTGGGACACAGATCTGGGGGTCAGCACCACAGCCCAAACAAACACCCAGAGCAGAATCAGCCCTTGGTCCCAACAGACTGACCACAGGGTGCAGGTTTCACACTTCTGCTCCTGCAAACGTGGACCTGAGAAGGGCCCATCAGCCAGCACAGATGGAGCTGTCCCCATCACCTGCAGGGGTTGGAAGGGGTGAAACGCCTCCCCAGCCTGCCACAGGCTCAGTCCTTGCCCAGGACCATCTGTCACTCTGTCCTGAGGTCCCTCAGAGGTCCCCCAGGTCCCCATCTGGTGACTGCAACTTTCAGAATCTGCCACACGTCAGCACTTTGGCAATTTGGGTTCTTTGGCTCTGAAGACTTGGTCTGATTAAAAAATCAGTTTTAGCTCCACATGGATGTCCTGGTTAAACATTACAGAGCACACCCTGCCCTCCCTCAGGGCTCAGCCCCAGCTCCGGGGCCACCAAACCACCCCAGGGACAGGTTTGCTCCTGCTCCCGGGCAGGCTCTGCATTTAAGCAGCATTAAAACACAACCCTGGCAAAACCTATCTGCAGCCCCCAGGCTCACCCCCCGTGGAAACACCCTGCTCAGTGACATTTCCTTTTGCTCCTGGAGATGACCAGTAGGAGCTTGCTCAAACCACTGTGTCCCCAGCTCATCCCCGTGACCCCAGCAGTGCCCTGGGCCAACACACCAGTGCTGTCCCCATGCTGGTGCCATCCCCACACAGGTCCCCATCCCTACAACATCCCATCCCATCCCTACAACATCCCATCCCATCTCTACAACATCCCATCCCATCCCAAAGGGATGTCAGAGCAGCTTCACCACACAGGCACCAACCTGGCCAAAGCTTCCTCCCTGCTGGGACATCCCCATCCCACGCTCACCCAGCTCCCCGTGCACTTGCTCTGTTTGGCTTCTCTCCCCATCACAGACATCTCCAGCAGGATTGTAGGTCCAGGAGCCTCCAAGATGTTGGAAGCAGCAGCCTGACAGCATTTTTGGTGTCATTTGTTACTGCTGAGATATGAAGCCCCACGCAGAGAGAACTGCGTGTGCGTTTGGCACCCTGCTCACCAGCATTCCCATTAGTGTTCTGTCTTGTTCCCAGACTGGATAAACAGGTCCACAAGCAGTTCTGGTCTCATCTCCCCCCAGGGCTGGTACTGACAGGAAAGCCAATAGGCAGTTAAAATCCTTTTTAGACTTGATTAAATATTTAAGGGCCCGACATTAGGCTTTGGATATTGGGTTCAGGGAAAAAGCAGCGGTGGCTCTTGGCAGCAAAGGCAGCAGAGGAAGGGCAAGGGACACTGCTTGCCTTTGGAAATGAATGAATCAGACAAACACACCCAGAGCAGGAGCTGGTGGCTGCAGCAGCTCTGCCCCAGGCTGGGTTGGATCCCTGGGAGCTGGCAGAGTGATGGTCCACAACAGGGCAGAGCATCCCCAGCCCTGGCTGTACGGGGTGGCAACTGTGTCCTGTCCCCTGCCCAGTGCTGTGCCCAACCCATGGAGCAGCTCCTGCACCAAGCAGAGGAGAAAACTCTCCTCAGGACCCAGCACAGGCAAGGGAAAGGAAATTGCTGTGGTTCCACCATCAGAACCTGGAGCCAAGGGAAGGTCAGCAGGATGCTGCAGGGCCACCTCTGTCCCCTCCCCAGCTCACCCACAGGACTGGGGCTGCACCAAGGGCTGCCAAAGTTCCTCCACACCTAGGACATCTTTACAGGATCCAGCCATGGATCAGGAGATGCTGGAGAAACACAAGCTGGTGAAGCACAGGCACGGAGGAATTAAAAATGTGCCTTGATGGGAGGACAAGGAGCTGGAGGTGGGGAGAAAGCCCCATGCCAGGGCTGAGGAACCACAGCAGTGGTCACCATACCTTGGGCTTAACATTCCCCAGCCAGCCCTGCCCTTGGGCAGCCATGGGTGGAGGGCACAGACCCTTCCTCCCTTTCCCATCCAGCTCCCTAAAAGCCCAGGAAGCTGAAGAAGGAAAGGAGGAACAAAACGACCCCAAACATCACCCCAGTGATGCAGCGAGCACATTGATGGGCTCCTCCCTGAAGCAGCCACCTCCTTTGATGCCTCCAGAGCCTCTTGTTTCACAACCTTAATTATAGCAGCAGCAGCAAAGGTCAGGAGAGTGGTTAAGCAGATCCATTAACGTGTCAGGGGATAAATGAAATGTGATTCTTCTGATGCTGGAGCAGCAGCAGGCAGAGGCTGCTCCGCTCTGCCGCAGAGGGAGCCCGAGGGGCCCTTGGTCCCATCTTCCCTCTTCCCATCCTGGCATTGCAAGCACCTCCCAGGGACCACAGGCAAACCCCAAAACTTGTTTCTGAGACCCCAAAATTTGCTTTGCTTGCATTTACCTGCAAAGCACCAGGTCCACAAGCACATGGAATACCCAGACATGAAATTCACTGGGAACAGCTTGGGGTCTCTGTGGGGAAAGGGCTGGAGATGCTTCCAGACCCCCACATCCCTCCAGAGGCAGAACATCAGGTCCCCATCGAGCTCACAAGAAGGGGTTCCACAGGGGCTCCCCAGGAGAAGCCAAGAGGTGAGTGCAGGCACCTGCCAGATGCAGGCAGAGAGCTGCATTTGAGGGATTTGGGTATTATTTGGGTATTTTCCTCCCCATCCCTCACTGCTAAAGGACAAGGGGTGCAGAAGGGCCTGACCCGCTTGCCCTGAGTGCTTCTGGATGAGCAACAGGAGGGATTTCAACACCACCCAACCTGGCAAAGAAATCCAGCACCCGGGGCCAAACATTTCGGAAAGAAACCCAAGGTGGGGAGGCACAGAGGGACCTCCTCTGCTCTGACCCCTCCTCTGCCCTGACCCCTCCTCTGCTCCTGCCCATCATCCCGACCTATCCAAGCCGGTGCCCCCATGGATGAACCACCCCCCTTCTCCTGGCTGAATCCTGCTATCCAGTGGGAGAATTTCCCTTCCCCTCCCGCAGGATCCGTCCCGCCGCCGCGTACCCCCCCGTAACTCCAAATCGATCTGTTTGCAGTTTGCTCTTAAACGAATGCCCATTAATTCAATGCATTTACTGTCGAGCAGCAGAGCCAATTTTGCGGCTTATTGTAAAAGAGCAGAAAATGATGATGCCAGAGTGAGTTTAAGATCCACAAAATAGCTCGCAGTGGGTGGGAAGCGGTTATGGGGAAAAGAGCAGCTTCCTTTCCCCGCACCCACTCCACAGCCCGGGCCTCCCAGTGCCGTGGGCGACGTTTTGGCAGCCTCACCCTGGCTCCCACACCTTCCCTGGAACCTCACCCTGGTCCCCAGAGCACCGGGACCATCATCCCAACCCCATCCATCCCCAGTCCCAGCAGCGATGCCCCGGAACCTCCGTGGCTCCCAGCACACCCGGTTGCACGGGGGTTGCTGCAGCTTGCATCAAAAAAAAAAACTTAGTGGTTGTAGTTGTGGACCTGGGAAATCCAACCCACCCCGAAATGATTAAAAGAACCCCCAACAACACAGCTCTTCTGAAATAACCAAGTTCTTGCTCCTGTTTCATGGATTTTAGGGTTGCCAGTGCTGCAAGAGGGATGCTGAGCACTGCATTTCTCTAACAATTTCTCTCCCAGTTCCTCCACCAGGAGTCCACATCAAGCAGTTTTCACCCACAACACATCTTTTTCACCCACAACTGCACACGTGCACTTAATACAACTCTCTGCAGGCTGCAGGGAGCAGTGGTACCCCAGGACCTTCCTAAATCTCCATTTTAGCAGAACCCTTGGACAACAGCCCCCCAAATCCCACCATGGCCCAGGGCCACCAGCTCATGGCCCAACTTAAGCCCAGGCTGAAGTCCCAGTTGAAGAGGAACAAGCAGACACAATCCAGGGAAAATAGAGGTTCCTTCCAGTCCCACCTCCTGGGACAAAACACAGAGGCCAAAACTGTGTCCCTGAGCAAGGCATGGGGAAGATTAATAAATTAATGATTATAAAGCACTTTCAGAGCTTTTGGATGAAAGGCTCCATGGAAGTACAAAGAACTACATAATTTATTATTCATTATTATTATTATTATCACTCAGTGTTGCCTTCTCCTGCACACCCCTGCTTGGCACCAGCCCCCAAGGAAGGTTAAATCCTTGCCCTGTAGCTGGGTTCTCCCCACCAGCACCTGGCAGCCAGGCCAGCTTGGTGCTGATATTCCTAGGAAGTCAGATGCCTGGAGATACTGAATGGTGATGGGTCCAAATCAATGGGATTTGGGCAGCCAGGACTTCAAAGAAACCCTTTGAACATCCTTCTGTGCCTTTGGATGTCCAAGTGCCATTAAAATCCATGCTTGAAAGTCAAGAGTGGAGTGGGAAGGGACGCCAAGAGATGAGGCTTCCAGGCTCCTGCCCTTCCATCTCCACTTCCTGACAGGATCTGGTACAACCTGGTAGAAAATCCTTCTGACATCTCACAGAGATGAGCCTGCAGCCCACCAGCACCATCCTGCACCTGCCCTGCCACACAAAGGGTCCCACATCCCCCTCCTGGCTGCTCCCATCACCTGCTTGCCCCAAGATTTCTGCAACTGAGGCACAGGCAGAGAAATACCAAAAATCAGCAGATGGAGAGACCAAAAGGAACAGGGGACAGTAGCCGGGGGATGCAAGAAGCCACCAGGAATGGGAAGTGCACTGAGGGGACATGGCATGGTCCTCCATGTCCCATGGACGAGATAAATCTGCAGAAAAGCCATGTGGGGCAGGGAGGGGGGGTGACATCTCCCCATCCCACTGCAGAACCCAAAAGGGGCTTTATGTTATTTGCTTTGCTTTGTTTGGAAACGACACAAACAGAGAATGATGCAACAGGAGGAAATGTCACCGTGGGAGAAACTCTTCATGTGCCACAATCACAGCTCACACTGCCACAGGAACCTTCCTGGGATAAAAAGAGGTCCCCTCCTCAGCTACCAGTTATGGGCTCCTGGAAACATCTGCCCAGATGTGCTGAAACAGTATCGTGCATGAGGCAGGGCCAGAGCTGGCTGGGGACGGTGGCAGCCAGCATGTGGGGATGGCATCAGGGATGCTCTTTGAAGAGCTGATCACCAGAATCCACCAGAAAGGTGCCAAAACACCACAGTGGAATAAAACCTTCCCCAGGCAGATTCCCCTGAAACTTTGGAGCATGCCATGGATTTGTCAATACAATTATGCCCTGCTTGAGCTGGTCCAGCAGCCTGATCCACAGAGGTCTGGACCAGTCCCTCCTGTACTCAGGACAACCCTGCACTCCTACCTCCATCCCCTCTGCCTGGGTTCCCCAAAATACAGGAGGAAATCAGTATCTTTGCAGGCTCCCAGGGTCTGAAGATAAATCAGAGGCTCTCAGAGGTGCCTGGGAGGGCCCTGCAAAGCGTTTCACCAGACAAGGGAATGCACGCTCGCCTTGACAGCTGCAGAAAAGGGGCAGAAATGCTCAGCAAAAGTGATTAATCCCAGAGATGAGAGGTGGAATGAGGAGAGATCAACAAACAGAGCCTGGTCTTAGAGCCAGCTCTCCCTGACAGGCATCACACCATGTGCTGCCAGGGCACACTGGGGTGCTGCACCTCTCCGGCCACGTGAAGGGCCACGTGCTGCCCTGTGGCACGGCTGCCCAGGAGCTGCTGCTTCACCTGCACTGGTACACCTCAAAAAAAAAAAGGCAGCAAGAGGCCTGGAGTAGGGAGATAACACCCCAGGCAAGCTAGGAACTGATCGAGAGAGTGGTCAGAGGATGGGAGTCTCTTTGGAGGGGGTGCGGTGGAAAGGGGAGAGCAGCCAAGAGAGGGGAGCAAAAAGTTTGGAATAAAGTGCTTTGAAATTCCAGGACTTTCTGCTGGCCCTATGAAATAAAAGGGACATCCCTGTGGCTCCAGTTTCACCAGCACTGTGTTTGCTCAGCTGCTGGTAAGACATGGGGCATCACTGCCCCTGTGCCCACTGCTGGGGGTGACACCTTCCCTGTGCAGGGAGAAGCCACCCAGGGGTGCAGAAAGCCCAGAAGGCAGGAGAGCATTGGCCAACAAGGCTGCACCAGGCTAGGCTCTTCCCAGATCCACCAGAGATGGGATGGTCCTGGCAGCTGCAAACCCAGCAGGATGGCAACAACCAAACCCAGCACAGCTGCACCCACCTGGGCTCATCTGAGGTCTGCCTACCACAGGCACAGCCACGTTCCCACTATTTCTTCCTCCCAAACCACTTGGAGGAAGCCCAGCTGGGGCACCCCAGTCTCTCCTACCATCATTCCCAGTTGGACTCTGCAGAGATGCTCCCCTTGCAACCTGCCCTGCTCACTCCTGTGCCCCAGCGAGAGAGCAAACCCCCCGTGTAGGGTTGTGCAATGCACCAGTGTTGCCTCTTCTCCATATGGGAGAACTTGCTGCATCCTAATCCATTGCCTTTTTGGGTAAGCACTGCCGTGGGACTGCAGCAATGCCAGTGGGGAGAGCTCACAGGTCTGCTGCAGGTTAAAAGATCTCTGGAAAAGCAAAAGGGGGAAGATCTCGGAGCTACCAGAGGAGAGGCAAACTTGAACCACCAAAGCCTCTGTTTTGATTTGTGCATCCTCCAAAAAAAAAAAAAAAAACAACAAACCCCAAACCAATCCAAAACACCTGATCTTGCCAAAGCTAGATGGCTCGGGCACCAGCCACGTTAATAAGATTACAGCAAAGGTTCAGACAGGAAAGCCACCCACTTAGAAAACCAGGTTATTAAACCGAGACTGAGATACTCCTAGAAAAACAGGGAACTCTCTGGTGCTTCACCTCTCTGCTTCAGAGCGTAATAACAAAGCAAACCCCTCCAACTAACGCAGCCAAACTTTGGAGGCCACCCAGATGGGTTCTGCTCCCCGTTCTGGCAGAAGCTGCCTGGCTCCAGGGACACCCCCCACGGACGGTCCCTGGGCAGAGGAACCTCGGGGCAGAGAGAAGATGCTCTGAGCAGAGGCAGGAAGGGGGTCAGGAAAAAAAAAAGGTGCATCACCCTGGGTGGGCAGGATGCGGCCCTTGTCCCACCGTTATTGAAGACTTAGAAGTAGGCCACAGAGATCTTTTTTTTTTCCTAAGAAAACAGTGCCTCCCTACCCCTCTCCATGCCTCTGCTGCCTTGTGTGTGGTTTGTTGTTTTTTTTTGGTTTTTTTTCCTCCTCCCTGGCTAATCTCGGAATTCTTGCAACAAAGCCCGGCCGAGCCTGCGCCCTCCCCCGGGAATCAGCCCCGGGGAAACCACCGCTGGTGGGGCAGGGACCGACGGGGGGGAAAGGGGTGATGGAGAATCCATTACCGACCCCTCCAACCCCCACCAACACCCGGAACCTCCCCGGCAGCATCCCCGCAAACCCCCCCCCCCCCCATGCAGGCCCCTTGACTCACAGTAGGTTTTCCTGGTCAGCTCCTCCACAACTTCAGGCTTCAACTTGCTGTTGGATTTCCCCATGGTGGCCTCACAGCGGGGGCATGGAGGGCAGGGAAGGGACGGGGGGTCCGCGGTGCCTCGCTGGCAGCTCCCGGCCGGGCTACATCCCGCGGCGGGGCCGGGCAGCTCCGCGCAGAGCCCGGGGAGGAGGAAGAGGAGGAGGAGGAGGAGGGGGGGGGGGGAATTAAAGGAGGAAGGTGGGGAGGGGAATTGGGGATGGACGGGGGGGTCTTTGTTGGCGGGGTTTGGCCGCAAAGGCTGCCGGCGCGGTGCTGCAGGGCGGCCCTGCGTGTGCGGGAGTGTGTGTGAGCGTGTCCCCGGTGACACGCACCCTCTCCCCGCCCTCCTCCTCCTCCGCCGCCCAGCGCGGAGCGGCCGCGGCCGCGCTGCTGGGGCGCGGGGGTGATGCGGAAGGGAGGAAAAGGAGGGGGGGGGGTTGCGCCCCGCCCCGCGTTGCGGGAGGAAGGGATGGAGGGGAAGGAGAAGGGGGGTTAAGGCACGGCCCCGCCGCCCCCCCAAAAAAACCGCGGGGGCAGCGGGTGGGAGGGGGATCCCCAGAGCCAGCGGGATTGCCCCCCCCTCCCCATCCGCAGGGATGAATGAGGAAAATCCGGAGGAAAATGTCGGGGGGTGATGCTCGGCCGGGGGTCCTGCCTGGAGGGGTGATGGGCAGCAGGAGGAGAGGGAGAGGGGGGTGGGAACTTGCAGCCTGAGCTCCGGGCCTGGGGATGACCTTGGTGGGACAGCAACACCTTCACGAGTGGAAGAGTCTCCCCCAGCTGAAGGGGGGGGGCTGTGTCCCTCACCCCAGGATCCTCAGGGCTCTCGTGAAGCCTTCACTTGCTCTCTGCAACCTAAAACCAAGAGCAGTTCCTTCCAAAACCCCACGGATTGAACCTTCAGTGGGCTCGTGGTACAGCCAGGGAAACCAACCCGGTGCTAAAAGCAGTGGTGTGCAGCCCTTTCCCACCTCAAAACCACGCAGGGCTTTATCCCTCCACAAAAACTCTCCGTGCGTGTGTGCACACATCCATTAGCTGTACTGATGCACATGATAAATCCAGTTTTCTTCCCACCCCTGTTGCAATGAAGGCCTCAGCAGAGCTGCCCAGGCATGCCTGGGCTCCTATGGCAGCAGCCAAGGAAGGAGCAAACCTGCACTTGGATACAGCAAAAAAAAACCTGTGGGCAAGGCTGCAGAGAGCACAACACAAAACCCCCGGGGTTATTTGCAAAGGAGAGGAGGAGCAGGGTTGATACAGCCCTGGTCTGTGCACCTTTTTTGGTGGTTTCTTGGTGGTTTTTTTTTTCTAACCAGCAAAATGTTGCGTGATCCTCACTTCTCCAGGGACACATTCCCTGGGTAGATGTTTCTAAAATGCACAGTCCTGCAGCCTTCCTCAACCCAGCTTGTTAAAGCAGAAGAATACAAAATCCCCATCACCACATCCCAGCTTGGGCACCCAGCAGCAGCACCCCCAGGGGAGAAGCAGCAGAGAGAGATGGGGGATTTGGAGCACAAGGTTGTAAGAACTCAGTAATGCTCAAGCCTCCCCTCCAGCATCCATCACAGTCACCAACAATACTTGCACAGCTTTTAGGGACAGAAATCCACCTGTGACTTAGGCATAGGCCTCACCAGACTCCAGTTTGGTCCCCAAATCCACTGCAATGTGCCTTGTGCAGCCCACTCCTTAACTGCCCCTCAGAAAAATACCAGTTTTTGCCTTTGGACTCCATTTGTAGTCCTGGAGCTGTAACCCTGTCCCACACCTGGCTGGGGTGCCAAGGGTAACATCCCAAAACTTCCCAAAGCTTCCCTGCACAGCACAGGCATTTTAGCACAAGCTCTGCTGGTGTAAAACTGATGTTAAAGGGATTTAATTCTATTTAAAACTCTACCTTGCCTCCACCACAGGGAACACTGAAGAGAGAGCTCAGATCTCACAGACGAGAGGAAAAAAGTAGCTGGAAACTGCAAGCCAGTCACTTTCTCTTCCTAATTATTAGTTTCAATCCCATTATTGCTTAAATAACACCACCAGTGGCATTTTCTGGGAGGCAGTGACTTTCCTACAGCCAGAGGAACACAGCCCCAGCCAGGAAAAGACTCCTGGGGCTGGCAGGATTGAAACCTGAACAGTGACTGAGGCACAAAACAATCCTGTGCAGCTGAATGCACCAGGGAAAGAGCTGAGCTGGTCAAAAGAGAGGAAAAGCCAACACAGGACCAGCCCTTGAGAGCAGTTTTGCTTTGCAAGTCCCTCTGCATCTCTCTCCCATGGCAGACCCTGACATTTCCCCCCTTCCCAGCACAACCCAACCCAGCCCCAGCCTGTTTTGTTTTGGTTTTTTAAGTGACTGGTGGTTGCTGGTGGTGCATCCACCCTCTGTTCAGCAGATTGCAATGTGCTGTCATGGAAATGATCCCTCCCTGAGCAGGATTTGCTTTTGCCACCCCAGTCAGAGTGAGGGTCTTGCTTGTAGGGAAGCTGCTGCCTCTCCAGCCACGCCAGAGGTTGGGATGGATCATAGGACACTCCATGCTCTGACTGTAAAAGCTGGGAGGTGCGTGGGCTGTGCAGCCACCTCTGTGTCTGCAGAAAGCTCTTCTTTCCTCAGATGTTTACCTAAAAGTCTTTTAAGGAAACCAGGGAGCTCTTTTTTCCCCAGGACGCAGCGGATCTGCCAGGCTCAGCCACGCAGCCTTTTGCTCCACATGGGTTCACCACCCTGCCTGCATTTAATGAGCATCCTCAGATGCCACCACAAGGGTTTTTCCCCAACGTGTCCTTGTTGAGTTAATTGTTAGGATTAGAGTCACCTCAGGGGAACAGCTCTGCGTGCAAGCACAGAGCTTTGGTGTCCCCTCTCTAGCACGCTCGCTCACTTTGCTTCGTCACAAAAGGTTTTTATTTCCTCCCTTTCTTCCTCCCAGCTGATGTGCTCAGCCCTGAAAAAAAATCAGTGGTAAAACATTGCCAAAAGCACAGCACCCTATGGACCCCCACCTTGAGCCATGAGTGGGGCTGGAAATTGGGGCTGAGGAATATGGGATCCAATATACCAGCCTTGCACTTTCAGATCAATGCAGGAACTGCTCTGGGGAAGGGAAGAAAGAGGCTCAGTCCATCCCCTGCCTCTCTCCTCCCCTTCCCAGGGCTGGATGAGACCCCAGACAAGCTCCATTCACACCAACCCCTTTTTCCTAGCGCATCACTAAACCCCCAGATCCACCCCATCTGCTACTGCTTTGGGGTCAGTGTTCCCCTAGAGCCATCAGCTTGGGAACCTCCTCCTTGCCAAATGTGAAGCAAGGAATCTGGTGCTGGAAATGGCATCAGCAAAGGCAAAAAGCCTCTTGCCCAGCAGTGAACTCACCCTGCAGAGTGCAGACAGCTCATACTTTGTGCTCTTTCATGGAAAAGTCAAGTTCTGCTAAAAGCTTTCTTGTGCCAAAGCTGGGGGTTGGTCAGCAGGGGAGTGGTGAAGCCTCAAAGCTTAGGCTGGGGAAGGAGCATAAACACACACACACACACACACACACACACAAGATTAATTCTATCAACTACAAAAATAGTGGCTATTTTAAGACTGATGCTTGAGTGATCTGACTCAGTCAGAAAAAGAGCCAAAGAAATTATTGGCATCGGAGCTGGCTGCTCCACCAGACAAGTCGTGGTCACAGCTGGCAAAGAAAGCCAGCAAAGTAGTTGTTTTTTTCCAGCTTTAAAAAAAAAAAAGAAAAAAAATGGGAAAGAAAAGGAAAAAAAGAAAAAGAAAAAAAAAAGAAAAAGAGAGCAATTTCAACATCCTGGTACACCAGACACAAACAGGGACTGCAGGAACATCAGCTGGTTCTGGGGACATCTCTTTCCTGCCTCGGCTTCTCAGGCATCACCCTGATCTAGGTTACAACAATTTTACATGCCTGTATGATTTCAAGACTGTGGGCAGCTTTAAATAGGATTTCAGAGCTTTGAGGTCACCAACCAGAGCATTCCTGAAGCTCTTCTAAGCTTGACAAGATGCTGCTCTTGCTTCACCCCTGGTTTCACTGCAGGCCACCAGGAGCACCGAGTGCTGGCAGCTACTGCCCTAACAGTTTTGATAGCTGAGCTATGTTCAGCTAAGTAAGAAACCCTCAGAAATGGAGATTTATAACCCAAAACACCCTGATGGCTCCAACTCCAGCAGCCTCACTGGCTGACACAGTTAGAAATTACTTCCAGCCAGCAGAGCAGTTTATTGCCAGCACATCGCACGGGAAAACACAACCGAAACCAAACTGTTTGGGGTAAAGTGGCAGCAGAAACAGGGCCCTGCTGGCTCTGTCCTGAGGAGACAGAATTGCAGATGTTGAAAGAGCTCCCAAACCCAGAGGAAAGGCCTGGGAATCAAACATCCCAGGCTGCAGGACCTGCTGTCTGTCAAGGCTGATGCGTTGCGCGTTGCCGTTGGTTACGCTGGGAATTGCTCTGTTCAATTTGAGTGTCTATCCTTAAAGATTGCCTTCCCTTCCCAGCCTCTGGGGCTGCAATTCTAATGGGGGAACCTGGGAAAGGTGGCTGAACACCTGGGCTTTTCCCCTTGTGCCATCACAGCTGGCTGAGACCAACCCAGGCAGGAGGAGGTGTTGCCATGGGTGGCACATCACAAATCCCAGCTGGCAACTGGGAAACCACCACCTTCTGCTGCTCCTGCAGCATGGGAACCACAAGGCTCAACTTCAGCCTTCAAAACAAGGCTTGAGCCCAGAAAACCAGCAGCACGTTTGTTCAGGGACAGAAAATAATAATAATAAAAAAAAGAGTCCTGGTAACAAGAAGCGAGGGAGCGCTGCGCGGTTGTGTCTGCAGGAGATAAGATCAGAGGCACGGAGGCAGCAGCAGCTTTAGCAGAAAAGACACCCTGCAGGATCCACCCGAGCTGAAGGAGGGGCTGGATGCACTCTGCAAGGTTATTTGAGCACCCTTCACTAGTGCTCCACCAGATATTTTTTAGTTTTACTCCAGAACCAACCAACCAACTCTTTGAGACAAGTATCTAAAATGCCAAGATTGGGATTAGAATCAGAGTAGTGTTTTTTAATTTTTTTTTTTTTTAATATATACATGTATACATAAGAACCTTCAAAAGAAAAGGATGGCATGCAGCTATCAGCTCTCTGCTTTCCTGCCCAAATCTTGGCTCTGAAGGCAGCTCAGGGCTGGGGTCCATTTGATGCTGAGCTCTGGCAGGGGTTGCAGGGCTGTGGTGATGCTCACAGCAGGAGCCAGCCAGCACTCAGCCTCTTCCAAAGATAACTCCTGAGTCATGTAAGATTGCCAGGTTCTGGGAGCAGGGAGCCTGCTTGCTGCCAGGGCTGCTCACTGCTGACCTGCTCTGCTTTTCAGATAAGACAGAAACCACTCCAGCAAACTTCACAAGCAACCTGTGCTGTCAGCAGTGGGGGTTGTCCAACCAAACCCTGCCTTGCAATCATTAAAAAGACAAAAAATAAAACCCACGACACAAAAAAACCCCCAACAACAGAACCAACCAACCAAAAAGCCAACCAAACCCACTCAATACATACAAAATCACCTCATACCTATTTTTCAAATTTCATCTCAGGAAGAGGCTGAACTGTTGTCTCCCAGGAGGCTGCTCTGATTCATGGCAAGATGGGGGCATTGTGTGCTTGGTAAATCCCAGTAAATATTTCTGCTCAGTTTTCCTAACAACAGCTGAAAACCTGACTGACCAGGAATACAGATGAGGGCACACGTGTACCTGCTGCTTTTTCACTTGGTACTTTAATGCTCCTCAAGCTCACTCAAGGCATCTCCAAGGTTTAAACAGTGAAACAAAACGAACCCCCAAACCAGAAACTCTGGAATTCACTTCACACAGGGATAAACCAATGGAAAAATCCTGAGTCAGGGATTTCACCCAGCTCACAGCCCACAAGGGGTTGTTCCCTCCAGGATATTTAGCAGTGATTTGCCCAGCCTGGTGTTGATTATCTAAAGCAAAAGAGAACTGCAGCAGTTCCTTCAGAGAGACTGCAGGCAAAGCCATCTCATTGGCAAAAGCTTTTTCCTTAACATCTCATTCTCTGCTCTCATTTCTTCTCACCTCTCCACAGCTCAGGCCTGATTAATTCCCCACTCATTTCTGCAGTTCCCCCCCTGCAGCCATTTTGCAGTGTGCTACATCTTCTTGGCTCTCTTTAATCATCACTTAGTCAGGTTTACAGCTTTAATTCTTCTCATCTTGTCACTGCCCCTTTCTCTCTCTCTCTCCTCTCAGTGGCTGCTCCTGTGCTTTGGAGCTCCTCCTGTGAGATCCATCCCAATTGGAAGAAGTTGGGCTTCTCCTAGGAGCTGGAAACCAAAACTTCCCAGCTGGGCCAGGTCTGGGATGCTTTCTGCCTTCCCAGAGCTCCTGCAGAACCCAACACCCACAGCAGTCCCTGCAGCCAGCAGTGTGGGCACACATTTTGGGGGTATTAGGCTGCCAAGGGGATGCTGTGCTCCTCTAGAAAAACTACTCAGGCCTGAAGACAATATTAGATCAGAAACCCAGAAGAGTGTCCTCAGGGACCAAAAAAATAAATACCCTTATTTTTACCTTTGCCCTGTTGATGGCTCCTGCTTCACTGGGACTCTCTTGCCAAGCTCAGTGCCATCATCCCAAGAGGGAGCAGGAAAAGAAGTTCCAAGCCATCTCCTCCATTCTGCTCTGTAACAGCCTCACCTCACACTCCTGTTTATTCCTTTCCAGCAACACCAGAGCCATCTCATGCATTATGTCTCAGCCACCCCACTCAAAATATTGCAGTGGGGAGAAGAGTCACGAGAAAAGGGGTGTCACCCCAACTCAGTATTTTCCACGGATGAGAGAGAAGAAAGGGAAAACTTGCATTTGTTACTACTTAAGACACATGAAAGCCCTTGGCTCCTGGCTGAGGAGCCCAGCATCAGGATCAGCTGTGCCAATACAAGCCGTGTTATTACCTCTTCTGTACAAAGCAATTTATTTTTATTGACCATTCATTCTACAGGGCACCACAACACACTCCTGCTCATTAGAGTCTGTCACTCAGAAGGCAAAGGGAGGTAAAAGCAAGATTTAAAGAGAAGGAAGCTCCTTGCAGTCATAAAGACAATCTTGCTACAGCAAGGACAGTGACAGCAGGCAGCTGGGACTGCAACAAGGAGCAGAAAATGATCAAGCAGCAGCTCAGAATTTCAGACACTGGAAGAAAATCCTTCAAGCAAGTAGAACAATTTACCTCCCCTGGGCAGGAAAACACCTCCAAGCTTGCAACCCAACACAGCACACTGAGGAAAGCTTTGTTAGGGCTCTGGTTTTTATCCTCTCCTTTCTCTAAGTCTACCAGGCAATCTCTGCTTGGGACAGACCTTAAATACCAGGAGCTCTGCTGCAGTCAGGGGCTCTCTCTTTTTGTCTCTTCCTGGAGAGGACAGTCAGATATCAAGATTTTTTCCCCACAAACCCTACAATTAGCCTCAATCTAAGTGAGCCTTTCCACAACCCAGTCCCACTTCACACCCCCATCTCCTAATATTTCACTTTTCTTTACAGCTGAGCCTTTTTTTTTTTTTCCCCACTGGAGCACTGGGCACTTCCAGCAGGGATGAGTTGGGCTGCTGGGATGTTTTAAGGTCCAACAGACATTAGAGGGAAAATGCAGAGGATTTCAGCTTGGAGAAACTAAACATCCCAGAACTACCTGCACGACACAGCTGGAGGCTACCCCAGTGCATGTGGAGTTTGTTTTATTCCACAGTAGGGTAATTATTAAGACCCAAACCATGTATTTTTCATAGCTTAATTTCCTGGTACACCCCCACCCACCCAAAGGTTTCAGGTAACACAGAAGTGGCTGCTTGGGACATGCAGGGTACAGAACACAGGCTGGTTTTGGCATTGCCCCTTTGAGGTAGGCTGAGGACTACAGGTTGAACCATAAGAAACATTTTATGATGAAGGATGGATGCTTTTGAGGGGCAGGGGATGAGCACTTCATGGAAATACTTTGCCCTCCTCATCCCTACCAACCCAACCAGTTTGCAGAACTGAAATGCATGGTTGGATCCTGGTAGGATCCAGAGAACAGGAAGAGAACAGCTTCTAAAGTCCCAAATCAGCCTCAAACAAACAGGTCAAGAACCTGTCTCTGATATTAAGGTAGGTACACAAAGGATATTACTTGATATAAAGAATATTACCTGAAATACAGGGGGTTTACCCTTGATTTATCTCTGGTCTCCAGTGTTTAAAGGACCAGCTCCTTGTCCTCCCTTAGAAGAACCTCTGGACCAAGGAGACCAAACCTTGACCAGAAGCCCTGGATGAACCCCCCTGCCTGGGAGAAACAGGGAGGTAAAAACCCACTTCCATTCAGAGGAGCCACAGACACCAGTGCAGAAATCCAATTTCCAAAGCTAAGAGAGGAGGAAGGCAACTGCAAACACAGCTGTGGCACATGGAGGACCTGCAGCTAGAAGCAGAAAATGAGATGCATTAAACTTCTTTCTGGTCAATCTTTATTTTACACTTTTGCATCACAGCAGGGAAAGCAAGTTACAGAGACCATCCTGATTTGTATCTGCCTTGCCTCTCTTCAAACACTGTTTGCTGTTCTTTTAATAAAGTTTAAAAAAAAAATAAACTGAAAAAATCCATTTGTACATCTGAACATGAACTGAGGAATAAGGTATCTACAGGTCACCAAAAACCTTGGAACTGGACTTTGCTGTACAGGAAAGTCTTTTTCAGTTCTTTGGGAGGTCATTTACTAAATGAATTCAGAGCTACATTGTACAAGGTGGCCTAAAGCTGCTTAATGACACAAGAGGATCTAGAATTAATTATTAATAGTTACTAAAGGGAAGCTATTTAGACCCATACTCTGTTTTGACAGAACAGGTACCAGCCCAATGCACCAGTATCCTAGCTACAAGGCTGCTTCTGAGAATGTGGAGCTGGGGCTCTACTTTATTACCCAGAGAGCAGAACACCAAGTGAAATCCCACAGGGCAGTATTTATTAAGAACTGTCCTTTCTACAGGATTGCTGCAATCAAAACATAAATGGATTCTTGAGCCAGTCAACCTACAAGGAGTGACTTTTCTCAGCCACTTTCTGCCAGTACCATCACTTTACACATTTAATATCTATTTTTCTTAAATCCTGTTCCAGCCACTTGCAAGTGCAGAGTTCTTGTAGGATCATTGCTAGATCCAAGTCACAAACTGCAAGAGGGAAAAAAAACCCAACTCACAGCTTCCCAATATTGCTAAGTGAAAGTGATTAATAAGCCCAAAGCAGCATCACCCCCAGTGGCAACATTAAAAGCCAGATTAATCTGATTTACAACAATGTTTTCCAGCAAATCAACCCCAGGGAACACAAACATTGGTCAAGGTCTTTGGGCAGCACCACCTGGGTTTCCATGAACCAGGGTTACTGGAGTTACACTCAAGGTAACAGGTTTTAAACAAAGTGTTTCCAATCTCTGTCCCTCCCATCCACAGCTCCAGGCTCCTTTTCCAAAGGTGAAACACAGGTAAAATAAAACATTTGCTTTAAAATAACAGCAGTCTGCACTCCTGAGAGATCAAACTGGAGGAAACAAACCAGGCAGACTGGAGAAAGAAGGGCTGCTTCCTTTTCCTCAGTACCTGTTCTCACAACTCTGACTTTGCTCCTGGAATGTTTTGTGCCCAGAGGCAATTGCCAATGTGTTTTTCCATGGGAACCTTCCAAGTGTTTTCCATCACACTGTTGTGACAGTAATCACCATTGCTCTGGCAACTGCTGTATCCTGAGCATCTCACCCTGGAATAGCTTTAGAGCTGAAGAGTTTGGAGTGCTACCCCCCCCTTGTTTTCATCATCCTGAGAACATGTTACCTGAAACTGTCCAGAATAATTCAGATAACTTCTCATCCTGCCTGCTGCCTGGGTGACAGTGATGACAGCTGAGGTTTCACTACCTTGCATCCAGGAATGTTTTGCTTCCCTAAGACTGGTTCTCTTCCCAGCAGTGCATTTCCACCCCAGGGAGCACCTCCAGCTCCAGAGTGGATCAGGTCCATCTCAGACAGATGCCTGCTTCAAGGAGGGTGGAACAAAAGAGCTTTTAGGGGTTTATATGCACCAGGAATTCTAAACTGTGTAACTACTTACATGCTTGGTTTTAGACTGCCACCCTTTTCCAGGTCAGAGTGGAGTTTTAGCTGTTGAAACACAGATTTCTCAGAGTTGCCTTGCAGGGATGTTGCTGAAAAGGTTCTTCAGGTACATAAGCAATGAGCAGAACCAGCAGAAAAATCCTGGCCCATTGTTTTTAACAGGAGAGGTGACTTAGTCACCAACAGTGCCAAAAAGGCAGAAGTTCTCAAACACTTTCACCTGTCCTAAGCCTTTGTCACTTTACTTGTCACTGGGCAGATATTTCTCTGCTCTAAGAGAAGCAAACTGTAAAGATAAAAAAAAAAGACTAACATGCTAAAAAACTTCCATTGGACTTGCACCAAAAGTGAGTGATGAGGCCATGCCCTTTCATGGCCAGCAGGAATGTTGCAGTGCTTAAGGATCCGTGGATGCACACTCCTGGGAGAGAGTCCACTGAGCTAAGAAAAAACAAATCTCCCCCCTTCCTAGCTCCAAGACAAAATGCTGCAATGCAGCAAATTTTTACAACATGCTCCCAGGGTATGCTAGCATGGAAATCCAGGAACAGGGCACTCAGCTGGAGAGAAAGCCTGAGCAGTGCCCTGCACAGCCCAGAACATGAAAGAGCATCCTAACAGGACAGCACGGGGCTCCCTCAACCCAAACAGCACCATTCTGAGCAAGCAGCAGGAATGTTCCAGCTGACCCCATTATGTCTTCCTTTCTTTTAGCACCTCTCTTAAGGAACCATCAAGGAAAACATTTTCATGCCTGAAGAATGCAAGAGTCTGGCAGCTGCAGTGCCAAAGGAAGCTTCCAATGGAAGACAGCTTGAGGAACAGTCAGAGCAGGGAGTGCAGCAGCAGCAGGGATTTATTAGGGCACAGCCTGCATCACAACTCAACCCATCTCATTTTTGTCTGCAGAGGGTGGTGAATGGACTCCCAGCACTGGGGCTGAACCACTCCAGCCCTGCCCTGCCAGGATTCCTGGATTTTACACCCCTGGGCACTTGCAGGGAAAGGGAGTTGCTCCCTTCAGGAAAAGGCAGCAGGAAGGCTGTGTTCTCACCTGATCCATAAACCACAAGCAGTCCTTCTGTTTTGCCTCCCTCTGAACAAAGCTTCCTCCCAGCAGCTGAAAGGCAAAGGCTGGGATTATCCTGCCTGGAAAGCTCCAAGCTGCAGCTTTTCACTCCCAACCCAGTCATGCAGATGTGGGGTCATCTCCTGGGGGAGGGAATTCCCTCCCTTTGATGCTCTGCAGTGCAGCACAGGCTGTGCTGGGGGAGAAACTCAGCTGCACCCATCCTCACCACCCCCCAACATCCCAGCCACCATCCAAACCCTGCAAGACCTTTTTCAACCTGCTCTGAGGAATTCCACCAGTAGGAATTCACTTTGGAAATGGCTTCAGTCAGAACCTTCCATAAATGGGTTTTTTTTCTGGTTTTTTGACCACATTCACCTTCTTTACTACTGTTTTTGTCTGAGCAGTGCCTGTTGGGCTGCTGGGGAGCATCCTGCACCAAGTGCTGGCTGAAGTTGGATTAGAGCTGACTGCTGAGGATTAGGTCTGAACTTGGAGCCCAAGAACTCTTCTCAAAACACTTCCAGAGCTCTTGCCATGGCTATTCATGCCAAGGCAAAAAGAAATTACCCGTGGTTTTTTTGGCTTTTGACTAGGCAGAGAAACCTACATCCTACAGAACTTCAGCAAAAGTGCATATTAAAAAAAAAAAAAAAAAAAAAAAAGAAACCTGAGGCTAAGGTAAAGCACTTGCCAAATCAGCAGCTTCACTGATGCTGATATGGAATGGGCAATCAGCTCAGCCCACCCTGGGATCCCAGCACAGCCCCTCCTGGATTTGGGTGAAGCACCACAGCCATCAGAATTCCACTTCCCATTTGCAAGTGGTGTAACAGGTCCCCAAGACAGCATCTTGTCTGCACTGACACTGTCCTCTCTCTTCTGTTTCTGAGAGAGAATCTTTATCCCTAACACAGATCTCTGTGGCAAAAGACTTTCAGCCTCCACTGAACTGGTCTGACCAAAAGTTTATAGCCTCTGAGTAGCCCTTTGGGTGCAGACAGGGACATTTCCACAGGGATGGAGTAACCATGCAGAGTGGGAGGATGGGTTTCTCAGGTATTGTATCTAAGTGTACAATAAGCTGGGACTGCCTCTGTTTGTTTCTAGTCCAATTTCTCCCACTTCAACTACTAAATCTGCAGCAGATTTCTTCATAGAGAGCATCTAAAAGACCCCTGGGTCACCTAAAAACCTTTCTAATGGTTCTCTAAAACCAATCTTTGCAAGACAATGATAGGAAAAGCCAAACCATCACTGCTGTGATTTCTATGCAGTTACAGCTGAGGAGAAAACCAGAAGAGAACTCTGTACCTAGAGGGTTATTATCAGGCTTTAGCTGAGGAAAAACCAGTTCCAGGGATGAAAGCAGGCAGATTGATTTCTACCATTTCCATGATATGCAGAACCAACACCTGAGAAAAGAAGTGGCAACCAGAGAAAACAATGCTGCTCTTCAAACAGCAAGTTTTGGTACAGACTGCTCATTTCAGAGCTCTGCTACTCCTCTTCAAGACCATAGAAGAAATGGTTCAAGGTTCTAAAGAAAATCCCTCTTCTAAACTTAAAGAATGAAAAAAACCAAGTGGCTAAAAGTCCTCTAATCAGTTGTACCCCAGAGGTTCAGCCCCTTTGGTCAAGAAAGGAGTTCCTAAATGAGGATGTAGAAGACTCTGGCACATCTGAAGCTCTGGGATGATGCCTCTCTCTGTCACCCTGACACAAGCACTTTGCTCAGCAGCACCATATGTCAGTGTCTCTACAGGGGTATTAAGGCTTCAGTGGGTCAATGAGTTATATTCTGTTTTCCTTAATGCTTATCCTCATTACATCAGTGAGCCACTTCCATCCTCCCCCAAATTAACAATCATTTGCTATGACTTAACTGCTGCAGCTGTGGCCACCAGCTTGTGTCACTAACAATACCAGAGTGGTAGAGATAAAACACACATGGCATTTGTAACATGTCCCTAAAAACTGCTTGCTAAGTTTGCAGCAAATACTTAAGACTTGTGTATTCCCCTGCACTGAGTGTTCTGGTCATGATCTTCTCCTTTCCTGTCAAAAAAATTTAAAAAATCAAACCAAAAAAGCCCCCTAAACATTTAGGACTGGGAGCCATGGTTACCTGGTTTTAACAGCAAAACCATTTTGATCAGTTCAGCTCATCTTAAAACAGCAATCAATCATTAAACATACATAACCACAGGGGCCAAGTAACTCAGGGTAATGGTAAACCAGAGATATGCTAAGACAAATTACTGGAGATTCTGGTACTGTTTATACTGGAGCAGGAAGGAGTGTCTTCTGAAATACCTTGAAATTATTTTTAGAAAGCAGATCAAAGTGCTCTGGGCCACAGTTTGAAATGAAATATTTAAGCTAGCATGGCAGATCCCTAAAAAGCAAGCATCAGTCATACACCTCTTGAGTACTTCGTGTCACGTGGGTGCAAATCAAGAGCAATTCCATGAAGAGGGGAGAACTTGCACAAATGCTTATTGCACTACAGGCTAGTGCTTTTTAATAGAGAGCTGTCACTTGTTTGTTGTGTAGCAATACATTTGAAAACCTGACACATTCAAGTGGATTCCTGCATGGCTAAAACAAGATACTTCTCAACTCTGCCATTCATCTGAGTCGTGGCACAAGTCATCTGATCCAATTCCCCGTTCAGTCTCTCAAATGACTGCAGTTATTTCTACCTGTTTGGTTTGCAATGGTTTTGTTCAAGCCAAATGGAGAGTTTATAAAAAGAAAAAAAAGAATACTTACACCTCATCTTCTCTTTGCACCTTCCAAGACACTTTGATTCCCAGCATACATGTAACAAAGCACGTGTGTGTATATAGATATGTGCATTATATAAAATATATATTTTACATACACACTACAGGTCTCTCTTCACATCAGTATTACACATTCTGAAGAATGCAACTGCAAACAATTCAGAATACCTAACTGACCCAGAAAGGGGAAAAAAAAAAACAAAAAAAAAATAAGCTACCCAAAATCTCTAGGAAAGCTTCACGCTCCTTGCAGGTACCAAGAGATCCCATTTTCTTATGATCAGAGGAATAGTTAAATTTCTGCACTGCTTTGCTCCCCCTAGACACACCCCACTCTGCAGTTTGTGTTGGGAAGTGCTAGTTGCACCCTTTCCACTGAGAGTAATATTAATAAATTAAAAAAAAGTTTCTCTGAAAGTGCTGCCTTAGTCCAGTCCATCATGCCATGCTTTCCCACTCGCCCCGGGGCTCTGCTGAACCATTCACCACTTTCTTGACCTTCTTCATGCCTTCCATTACCCCAGAAGTTGTCACCCTGGAAAAGAAGGGAAAAACAGTTGAACTTGAACTGCAATGTCCATTTCACAGGTTTGTCTTCCTGTCCCTATCAAATAATGCTTCTCAAGTGTCTCTTGACCTAAGAGTCTCCATGCAATCTTTCTCATTGCTATCATTTTACAACCAGGTGTAATCTTGGACACAAGACTGATGGACTTGAGAGCCTCAGAGCCCTCCCCATCTACTATTAAACTGAGCAATTAATATTTCCTCATACTTGAAAGAAGACAGCAGGGGTGGTTAAATTGTTAAAACAGATCATTATTTGCTGAAGTTTGAGCAGCTTAAAAAAACCCAAACCACAACAAAACATTTTGCTGTACAGCTGAACACCCTTAATTCTGTGCATTAAAGACTCTCTTCTGCATCTGCAATGCTTTGAATTGGGCCAACATTTATACAAATGCACACAAAGTGGAGAGTGCCCCAAATGAACCTTATTAGCTTAATGCACACCAGCTCTTATTAATAGGAAAATCATTCCATGAACAGAAACAAAACCAGAGAGAGAGGCAGACTGAACTGTTTATCCAGCCAGAACAGCAGCAATCCTCTCAGAACCAGCCTGGCTATCCAACAAGCTCTTCAGCCCAGCAGCTTCCTCTGTTGCTATACAAAACAGGCTATTTACATGCATGAGACATTTGCTTTATTCTTTTGCACAATATAATTCTCATTCCATACATTGGTTTGTTGTTGGTTTTTTTCCCCACAAGTGTGCTACAAAGGTTACTCTGGATGCTGAAAGAAAAAGTGCCAATAGCTCAGTCACCAGGGATGCCTGGAAGCATAGACAAAACTGTCCTGTTCAAAGCTGCTGCTGTCAGTCTCTGGGTGCCTGTTTACCATGTAAAAATCCTTTATTTGAGCAGACTAGATAACAACATTTTCATAGGATCACCCAAGAGGAGAAGCAATCTTCAGACACGTTCTGAAAATGCCCTTAGACCCATATAAGATATCAGCTTCTGTTTCATACAGTGTTAAAATAATTGACTCAAACTGGTGTGTTCAGTGATTGTCAGTGGTTTGGGCACTTCAGAGCAGGACTTGATGAGCTTGTGTGTAAGGAAACAGGGAAAGGGGTCAAAAGAATACAGAGCAAATAGCAGCTTCATTCCCTATTGAAATAAATTTTAAAAAGGAGAAAAAGTAAGCAGGTTGCTTAAAGAAGGAAGATGGAATTCATAGACAGCAAAGAGTTGCCTGGAAGAAATCACATCAAACTTATCACTGAACATGGAGATGTCATAAGATCTCCCTGCTGAGAACAGTTTTCCTCCAGTCATATAGGAAAAAAAATCTGGGGAAACATGAGCTAGACAAAACCACCAAAATAGATGCATAACTAATTGGAAAAGCATGCAGTGGGATGTACTTAATGGTTTCCTGTCAAAAATGAAAGAACATTGAGTGTGGTTCCAGAGAGGTCTGTCCTGGGTTCACTTCTGCTCAATATTTGCAGTAATTGCCTGGGTAATGGAATAGAGAACTTGCTTATTAAATCTGCAGAAGACACTAAGAGCTACATAGGTTTGAGAATAGAACTAGAACACACAAAGATTCTGACAAACTGAAGGTCTGAAAAACATGCAACAATGCAGCAAGCCAGCTACCAATTTTCCTCTTTGGAAATAACCAACCTTGTTACTACAGAATAATGGGCTGAGTTCAGGAAGGAGCTGAAGATCACAAACCAAAAATTAAATTAATAACAGCAATGCAGCAGCAGAGCTCCTGAGATATGTACCACAGGTGTTTGGCACATGCAGGACACCAAAGGAGTCCTAACACTTGACTCAGAGCCATAAGATCCCACCTGGCACCCAGTCTAGATTTAAGCACAGCACCTTAATGATACTACAAAGCCATCACACACCAAGATGAAGACAAAAGTGCTCAGGGGTTATGGCTAAGAAGGAATGATCTAATTCCACGACAGGAAAGGACAAACAGCTACATATTGAAACAGCAACCAGGTCAAGCCATGGATTTATTACCAGAGACAAGGTAGGCACAAAAGGAGTTCCCTGAACTCCCCATGCACAGTGGAATATGCTGGGGAAATCTCTGGGGTTTTTTCTTTCACCTCCACATTGCATCCAAGGTACCAAGAGATGGCTCAGTACTCAGAGGCATTTTCAGCCTTCCCCAGTGATGGATCTCAGCTCCTATGCTCCTGTTTTGTTGTTTTCACACAGATACTGGCAGCAGCCAGCTTCCCAAGCTACTGCATACAGGAGGGAAAACTTATCAGCCATTGAGCAAAAAAAGCTGATTTCTGCACAGGAGAGATGTGTTAGGTGGAGAAAATCACTTCTAAGGGAAAGCATCCTGAATCAGTCAGCCATGAAGCACAACCTGAGAGAGAGCAGAGCAAAACAATACCCCAGGACTTCAAATCTCAGCACAGAAAAGGCCTCAAAATGCAGTGAGAAACTCCAGATCCCCAGACATAAGCAAAGGTAGGTGAGTGTTACCACAACACTTCACTATATTGAGGCTGGTTTGGGTGTTAAGGAGAAACAGTCTCCAAGAAGTCAGCAAGATGGATTTACTGAACTGAGAACAAAACCATGCCTGGCTTTTCCTGGGAAGTTCCTTCTCCATCTTAACCCCACATGCAAATACATCATTCTCAGCTAAATCTGAAGAGCAGCACTTTGGTACCTCACATTTAACTCAAACTTACCAAGCTAAGGGAAATAATGAAAAAAAAAAAATCCCCAGAACTGCTTCCTTTCCCCTCCCTCACCCCACCTCATCTACTCTACCATTTATATTTTTGTGACCATGCCCCAGAAATGGCATTAACACAGGAAACCTGACAACTCTTTCAGACAAGTGTGGCTGCACCTTTTCAAACAGACTTTAACCCAATGTCAGCAACAAGGCCATGGACTGACAGGAGGGGCTCAAGAGGCTGCCCAGCACAGAATAGACAGAAATCCACTTTGTTGATGATGAATGGCTATTGACCCTACTTGAAAAAGAACAGCCTGGTCCTTAGTTCAAGTTTAGTTATGCTTTCCTCCCCAGCAGGAGAACTTCTGTTGAGTCTGGTGGAACTGAAGAAGTTCTGTAACATTTGTGGATGCTTTCTGCCAAGACAGAGGTGTCTCAGTTGAAAAGAGTTATTACAGAATTAAAAAAAAAAAAAAAAGCAAAGGTAAATTATTTTTGAGGGTTACTAAGGGAGGATTTGTGCCTTAATGTTGCTTCTGTCACAGAAAACTAGCCTTGGGATTTTTATTGAAATTTCAGCTTTATACAATCCCTAATATTTACATTTACTGCCAGACTGAGCTTTGTCCAGTTTGCACTGCAAGGAAACAGGCATAAACTAGAGAGCTGCACTTAACATGTCCTATTTTTTTGCTGGAAGATGAGCAAGTCTGGAAAACAGGGCTGGTGACCCCACAGCTCTCCCCTCTGTTGGCTCATAGAAATACTGAGTTGAAAGAAACTGAATGCTTTGTAAAAAACTGAATATTTTGTAAATATTTTAAAGACAAAAACCCTCTGGGAAAGCAAAGCAATCCCACAACCTGGCACTAAAAGATGGAAGAACACCACCAAGTTTCAAGTTTTCAGGCTTTTAACTTCTGCCATAGCCTCTGAAGACAAGTGGGTATTTATCACCTGAAAGACAAAACCCACTGACAAGAATTAGTCAGGATGCTGTCAGGCACTTACTCACTGGCTCAAATATGCCTTGGTATTTCTTTCCCCAGAGAAACAACATTTAATATTTATAAAAGCAAAAATAGGACCAGCAAGACCAAGTCAACAAGAAATTGAAGCCACTTCCACTGCAGTCTTTCTTCACCTGTCAGAGGATGTGGACACACTGTGCTTTTCCAATATGTGCAAAACTTCCCTGACACAGCTGGGGAAGGGAGAACAAGACACAGATTACACCCTGCCAAGTGCCCAAATGGAGGAAAACTTCTGGTGAATCAGAGGAGAAGAATTCAAGCAAAGCAAAAGGGAACAACCCATGAGGTGCAACAATGGGAACTCCCAAGGCAAAGAGCAAAATGCCTTACTAGGGAAAGGCTCACAGGGAGTTCTCATCCTCAAGTTTCTAATAATGTCTATTTCACTCTGGCAAGATGCTAAGCACTCAAGTAGTTCATTAACAAGCTTTCTCCAGCTTATTTCTGGCAGATTCTCCTAAATTTAGCAGCTTTTGCAATTTATTGAGATGACTCCATATGAAAGGTGTCATTATTAGTCCTAAAAAAACCAAGTAAAAAGTCATTAAGGATGTAATGCAAAGCTGAAATTCATTCTAACAGACAAAAATGAAAACTCAGTTCTGTACAATCACAAATCCTGACACATCTCCCAGTTCAGACAGGGCCTTCCTGATGGGGAGACTTATTTACCAGTTTCCAAACTGCACCCAGTTTCTTACATAAACCATTTAAACACTTTTAAGTGATCATGATTTTAAAGGTCTCTACCCACTAGCTGGATTCTGCCTGCAACACTAACAGATTTTCAAGACCTAAAGCAAAAAAACCACAAAAGATCCTGGAAACATCACTTTTGTAACTGGAAAAATGTGAGAAGTTAAAATCCTTGCATGACATTTCAGGTTGGATTCTACCTCAGACTTCCTTGTAGCAATTTCTCAGTAAGATCCATTTCTTCCTGAGCCACCTAAGGAGGGCAAACACCCTGACTTTGCCTTCACAATAAAAAGAAATTGGGTTTTTTTGTGGGCTTTTTTGGTTTTTTTTTTCCACCCAAAATCAGGTAAGAGGAGATGAGCCAAAGTGAAAAAAATCTCCTAGGAATGGGCTTCTGAGCCTGTACATGAATTGCAATTATGCATGAAATGGGTAGCTAAGAAAGAGATTAGGTTAGCCCTGCTCCTAAGAAGGCAACATTCTGTGGCAATTACAGCTGCATTCACCACTTCCAGCATGCTCCATTTCTCAGAGCAGCTTCTTTTATAGATTGAGAAATGCCACTCATTTTTAAAGCCTCTGAAAACCACTGCAAAGAAAATAACAGAGATGTAGGCTGAGCCCTGCTTTATAATCTCAGACTATAGGCAGCTCCTACTACATTTGTGGTGCCTAATGGTTTAGCAGCAAGGAATGGAATAGGGAAGAGTATTGGTAAAAACCCATCTTTTCAGTAAAAACTCATCTTTTCAGCTCAGTGTTACTTAAGAACTTTCCACAAGGCTGCAGGCTGAACATCAAGGTAGAAGGGACTGCACACCCTGCTCATTTATTTATATTCTGTTTGTTTATTTATATTCTATTTACTTTCTGTTCATGATGGTGCTCAGTAACAGATTAAACACAGCAGCTTTTTAACTTATTTTCATGGGCATCTTTCTGCCCCATCCAAAGCTCTACCAGTGTATTCCACACTACTGTAATATTCAGCTCCTATCCCAATTTTCTTTGTTAGTTCAACACACACCAAACAGACACTTCAGCTTTGAGTGTGTGGGCAGATCCTAATCTTTTGCAGAGAAGGATTTAGAGACAGTGTTTTGAAACATTACTTTTCTCAAATCAAGTGAAGAAGTGAAAATAGGGGGGGTGTGGGGAGGTTCTTACACAGCTTCCATCTCCAAGTCATCATCATCATCTTGAGAAAGCTGTAAATAGGGGTTGTCTGATGCTGGACGGAACTTGTACCCAGTGAGGACAAAGAAGACAAGTGTGGCCATTTCATCCAGCAGCTGCAAGTGAAAAAAACAACAAAAAAACCAGGAGATTGAACTTCAGTCCTGTCATTCTTTGTGGTCATGAAACATTTCTCCTCGCAAGGTTCAAGGTTTAATGTTCAAGAAGCTTGTGCCATAGGAGAAACAAAGCAATTCCTGTCCTCTCATCATTCATCCCAGGCTAAAGGCTGTCAAAGCCCTTTGTTCTTTTAGCTTTCCCCATCATTTTAAATACAGTTCCAGTTCCAGCCATCACTCCAGTGCTTTTAAATAACAGCAAGCCTTGGCTTTTAAATAAGGAGAAAAAAAAATCATCCCTATGTTGTTTGGTATTTTCAACAGTTAATGTATTCCAAAACTCCCTGCACAGTTACTTGGATTATATGTTAAGAAACCAAGTATTTAGAAGTCACTAGGCAAATAAAGGCTGTAGATGGAAGAAGGAAAGCTTATTTCACTGCCCTCCTGGGGCCTCAATTACACAGGGCAAACCCAACCAATTTTTTTTTTCCTCCTTTATATGTTCTTGATTAATTTCCTTCATACATTTTTAAATTGAAAGACTAAAAATCAATAATACAATTACTTTCAGGCATCTCATGTATAATCTAGCAGCCTTGGTGGACAAATATAAAAACTAAAAGTACATTCCTGCCACCTCAGGCACATCAGTGATAAAAATCAGGGGGAGAAGGAGGTGGCACTGTGCTTAAAGATGTTCTACTGCAACATGGGGAACAATTTATGGATTTATGTTTTTATGGTGCAGTTATATTTGAAGAATAATAGAAAAAAGCAAAAAGCAAAGGAATGGATGTATTTTTCTTTGCTGGCAAATACCTGGTACAGCCATTTCCACTGGAATGGAACAGCAATCTTTATGAGAATTGCAATGATCCGTGTGAAGTAAATGTAGCACACAATCTGGGAAGGAACAGGAGAAAGCACAATGAGAACAACAGCACAACCCTTATAGATTCTCTTTCCAGAAAAATAGTTCAAGCACATGCCAGACATTATGTCAGATTATGCTCTCTGATAAACATGGAAGATACAGGCTAAGGACCCTACTTCTGATTGGACATTCAAACAACTCAGGCTCTTGGTAACATATTTAAGTTCCAGCAGGAAGTGCTGTAAGTATTAGAGAATTAAAAGCTTTAAGAATCAAAACTGTAATTTATTACTCTTACCACTTAACAAATCTGAAATGAGGCTGTTGGAAATCATTAAGAAGCCCATGCTCTCCTGGGAGGTATGCTCATGGCTCCCATTGACTCCATCAGAAACTGCACACACGCATCTCAAGGCACCATTTGGTCCCAAGTTTAATTTTGAGCAAGTTTACAGCATGTTATTTGAGCCCAGCAATTCAACAGCAGCTCAAGTTGTCTCCAGAGGAAATTAGGAAGATATACAAACAGCTGGAACCAACTTAAAGAGAGACAGAAGGATACAACCACTAGGAAAAGAAGGAAAGCTGCTTTGAGGATTGTTGACCAAGCTGCCAAATGCAGCACTGAACAGAACCAGGAACACACCCCCACCACCTACAGCAGCTTCCACCCAACCCATCCAAAAACTTGAACAGTTTCTAAGTGCTCTGTATGCACAGGTACAGGTGGTTTACTTACCATAACATAGTAATGTCTGAAAAGCTTCAGCTTTGCTAGGTTAATGGCAGCTATCAAGAGAAGACAAAAGTCCATCAGACAATTAATTAAAATGAGGCAGTTTCCTTAATGCTTGCCTGTAAGGGAGGCAGAGGGTCAAAACCAGGACTCAGGTAGCCCCAGACTAGAAGGTCTGTCCCCATCAGATGCTCTGAGGAGTGCCAGCCTGGCTTGCCTGGACAACTCCTAAGCTGGAGTAAATTTTTCTCTTAAAAAAGCAACTCAGGAAGATTATTTCTACACTAAATTTTAGATGCACACACTCCACAATACAAAACCTTCCTCTGATGTTTATCTGCACAGAGCCAGCCACATGCTGTCATCTCAACCCTGCCAGAGGGCCAGGTGCCACTTGACACCACATCCTAGGAAATTCCTGCCTTTTCTAGAATATTCCCTGACTTGCTCTGTGCCTTCAGCAACAGAGATAACCACAGCTCTGGGAACCCCTGCATCCTGGTGAGGTATCTTAGCATCCTCTGTCACTTGGGGCTCAGTCAGAACTTGGAAGGGAAGTGGAAAGTCAAACTGCAGAGTTCTGACAGCAGCTCCATGTGTTTTACTCACAAAGCATGGAGCTCAGGCCCCAGGCTAACCTGCATTTATTGGGCAGATTACATCAGGGAACAGAGCAGATCTTCATGTGAACAAGCAGAGGTCACCAGCAGATGGAACAGCTGTCAGCTCTGGTTTGACAGTCAGGTTTTAGAGGCACAGCAGGATTACAAATACAGACTCCTGGTGCTTTTGTGACAACAGGAGAGGCAAAGAGCCCAAGATAAGTTGACAGCACACAGAGATGCAATTTAGAGCCAACAAACACAAGTTGCCAGCTGGAAAGTACTGCCACATACATAGTGTTATCCCCTCCAAGCCCTCAATTTTTTATTTTTTTTTTTCATCAGATGGAGAAGTGCAACACGTTGTGTTCACCTGCATTCCCTCCCAGAAATCACTCACTGCAAAAAAGCAGATTGAGCAAGAGCTAAAGTGCATATAAGGCCTTCCAAATTCACAAGAGTGCAAAATGTAGCATAACACATGAGGAAGAAAACTAATAGCTACCAAAATAATGCTTCACTTCCCCTCACAAGAACAAGGAAACTTTTCTTATAGAAAAGGAGATGCCAAATGCACCACTCCAACTGTTACAGGTTCCAACCTACATCAGTTACAGTGAAGACAGACAGCATTCTGTTACAAAGACACTTTGCATAATTCACAGATTCAGTCACTTTTTAAAACATAGCTTTAGTGTTCACAGGAACTACTGTAAGCTCTGGACACTTTGGGAGACACAAAACCCTCCTCCAGGGGATAACTGTAACAGCAGCACCTAACACAGGGCACAAACTGACTGACAGGCAAACTAAACTTAGAAGACTTTTGATTTAATCCTTCCACACATTTCCAAGCAGTATGCTTCACTTTTGACAAAGCACAGGGCATGTCAGTGAGAGAAAGCAGAACCAAAGCTAAAAAAAAGCCTTAAAAAACCCAAACAAACAAAAAAGCCCCCAAAAACCTGATTTGTGAAGGAGCAGCAGGTTTGTGTCCATGCAGCTCAAGCCTGCACTGTGCACCACTCACCTGAACACCCATCAGATTGGGCTGACTTGGTGGTCAACAAGATGGTTCTCCTGGCACTGTATTTCAGAGAGGAATTAGCTCTCAGTTTCAAGAGGATGCTCCCTTCTGGACAGCAGTAGGAAACACTGAACACAGAACAGCATCTACCTGGCAATCTGCAGCTCTGGACTCCAGAAAGCAAAGGCCAAGCTCTAAACTTGCATCTGCAGAGAACTGGCAGTGAAGCACAAAGCACTTTGCTAGGCAACAGATGGTAAAGGTTTGGACCTGCTAGGAAGAACCTAAGTAAGTCCTTGGTGGCTAAATCAGCCCTGACACACTGGTTTAGCCCCTCCTCCCTCCTTTCTGTCCCTCACACAAAGCTATTAAAAACAAAACTGTAAGGATTTTCATGGGACTAGATAGCCTAATGTTAAAAGCTTTTCATGATCCAGTTGGAGAAAGATTAAAGCATGGAAATATGCAGGAAAAGCTCATTAAATCACAAAGCAAGGAAGCAATATTGTCCTATTTAAAGGAGAGCTGCATTAAGTGTGACCACGAAGATCTTGTCACTTAGCACATCCCAGCCTGTACACAGAAGGATCTATTTTGAACTCGATGCATTCATCTTCAAGAACTGCCACCAACTGGTGCAGTGACAGGCCACAAGAATTGCCAGGCTTTGTAGTTAAAGGAACACCAACTCAACAGCTGTGATCCAACCTGCCTGTCCATCAATGCTTCACAGTCAACAACTGAGTGAGCCAGGGAATCATTTCTGTTGGATCCATGCAGAACAGAGGAGGAAAGGACAGGGAAGCCAAAGATGTGGCTGCCAACTGAAGTGTCACAATGCCACCTCTCCCAGCTGACAACACAGCTCAAGAGCTCATCTACTCAAAATAATAAGCAAAGAGTCATCCACTGGTACAATCAGACACTCAGAATGGCTGAGGACAGGCAAGAAGGGTGAAGGAAGGAAAAATAAAAGCCACCACCAAGTAGTAAGGCTGAAGAGCCATCTCTGGAAGCTGAGTTGCTTATTTATCCCAAGTTTGTGCTCTCCTCTAATGCCTCAACTTCAAGATTACTCCTCTCCACTAGCAGATGCTAAAGTCAATATTAATGCCTGGGTAGAAAATCCTGCCAGTTTCTCCCAACAGCTCAAAAAGTTCCAGCACACACTGTTCTGGAAAAAGTCTAAAATCATTGCTTGGCATCAGCAGCCTGTGAATTACTTTTTCACAGGCTGAACGTGCTCCAAACAGTAACCCTCAAATCTTGCTATGCTGGACATTAAGACTTCCAATCCCCTTAGCCAGGCAGCCCAGACACTGACAAAACCACTTGCAACTTCCAGCCCCAACCTGTAAAGCTGTGATAACACAGCAGCAATCACAGCATGGAGTAAAGGCTGGGTAAATTTATGTTTTGAGTATGATAACCATTCTACAAGGAACAGTACTTAACTGCTGAGAAGGAAAACATAAAACAGTTATACCAAAGGTTTTACAAATGAATTCTTGCCTGTGTTCCATCTTTCATTTACTTGAACAGCTTGTGCCTGCATTAGCCTGATCTACATAGATTAAAAACATAGCATACCACAGAATTCTGATAATCACTCTTTTTCAGATTGCCCCCTGTGCTCATTTCAAATCCTGAGACAGCCTGCGAGATGGTGAAAAAGAAAGTCAGACCATCCACTACAGCCCTGCACACCAGACAATAGCCTTTTGATTAATAAATCTAACCTTTTTAGAATATGTATGCAGCAGAGGGCACAGGGAGCTCAAGTCCAGATAATACAGTATGGCAGGACAAACCATAATGCATCCTGAGTGAACACATCACATTACAGCCAAGAATATTTCTACAATGCTGGGCATGCTACACTAACTCCAGTGCATTTGAGATGCTATCTGTGCCATTACCAAGCAGTAAATAGAAGATTTTTCCCCCCCACTCCCCAAGAATGAATGCAGACACAAAGATCTAGACCTCAAAAAGCAACTCCAGGAGTAAATGGGAGAAGCATGGCCCTATAATCTCTGCAGCACTCTGCTTAAAAGCATTCCTGTACCAGAAAGGAGAGGTCAAGCAAAGAGATACAGCAACTCTTGTGTCATGCATGAGAAGGTGGCACAGACTGGTTAATCTTGAATTTCTGAAACACATTAGCTATTTGGCACAAAAGCTCCCTGCCAGGGTCAGGGGAAACATCCAAAGTACAGGATAAGCAATGTTTCTCCATCACATAATTGCTACTTCAACCCTGGAGAGTTATCTGGGGTGCCTGGAAGTGGCACGCTGGAACGTCACATCCCTACTGCATTTCTCAGCACTCCCAGCTCTGAGATCTGGACACTTAAATCATGAAAGCTTTATTTATCTCAAGGTTTGAGATGCTAATGTGCTGCCTGGAGCATGTTTAGCCCTCATTTCCCCCCCTCCTCCTCACTGGGGAGGTGTTTTACCATGGGTTCCCTCCAGCACCTGCTGAGCTCAGCCAAGCAGAGGTTGTTCTGCTCCATGCAGGATGAGGCTCTTTGGTCACAGCATTTTCATGGGACAGAAGCAGGAAGAGACACTGAACAAAGCAAATGTTTTTTTCCTGATGTGGGGACAAGCATGAAAGCATCAAATCATTTGCCTAGTGCACAGCACACAGGGAATGCTGCCTGGGAGCTACACCCTGCAAGGTTCTTCCCCTGATTCTGCTGCCAGCTGAGAGGTGTCCTGCAGGAAGGTTCTGCCCATCCCTGATCAGACTGCACTGAGTGTCCCATCTCAGCACATCCAGAGGGGTACAAGCAGAACAAAACCAGAAGTGCTGCTTCCAGCTCTCCATTGCTCCCTCAAATCAGAGGGCATGGTACACAGAGTGGGATATGGGACCTGGAAAGTCCAGTGACCAAGAAAGAACCTTGAGTTTCAAACACTACATAAGTTTATTGCAACACACTCCCTCTTTTCCTTCTCTCCTGGAAGAGAGAGTATCAGTACCTCTCTTAGAAAGACAGTGGTAGTTAAGTAGCTTTCCAGCCCCCCAAAATTCCAGCCCAGTTTGCAAGACTGATTTTCTTTAAATCTGCAAGGCATTTGTAATGCAAATCCAGCAAGCAGAGAGCAGGATCCCATCTGAAAGAAGAAAGTGACAGACCAAAGAGCTGCAGTTAGGCACTTCAAGTCTGAAGGTGGTGATTTTAAAGGGGAAGAAAAAAAAGCTGCTAAAAAAAGGGATGTTTACACCCACTGCTGTGCAAGATAAGCACCCTGTGTAGGTCAGATACTTTGCTTTAAAAATCACCTTCAAGTGAAAACAGCAAACAATAAGGCAGCTCAAACTCAGCTGTATCACTGGGCCATGCCTACTTTCTATTAGTAACTCACAGCACCTATGCATGCACTCTCCCTGGCTATTTATGGCTTTAGACCCATTGCTCTCCCTTTCCCACATTAGAAAAAAAAAATAAAAATCAAGTTTAAATGACCATCATCTAGTGACCCCAAATCATTGCTCCTTAGATCAAATACTTGTTCACTGCAAATATCAAGGCAATAGCAAGCACAGCTGTAAGACTAACAGACTGACAGTCTGAGCAGCCTTCTGCTTTATTTATAGTTTAGACACACTGCAGTCAGGGCTGCACTTGACCAAAAGTGCTGATAAAGAGGTTGGGAAGTATCTAGAAGACTGGACAGACAGTCAGGAAACACTACTGGAATTGTAAGCCATGAGGTCCTGGAGGTGTTAGTTCTAATAAACATGAGGAAGCAAAAAAAAAAATCATTTTCCTTTGTTTTTTGTCCTCAGTGAGAACATCACCAGTGGACCCAACACCAGAAAAAAATGGTCATTGAGTTTATATTATCATTCCCCTATATTTTCACCACTTCAGGAGCTATTTATGCTACTGTGTGTAGCACTGGCTGGCTCTGAACACAACCAGTGATTCTCAGATCGTTTTCTTTTATTTCCATTATAAACTCCAAACACAGCCTTCTGAGCTCCTTGGTTTTACACAGATCTGGACTCACCCCTTACAATGAGTCCAGTTTTTATGCTGAACATCCTTGATGTTGCCCACCTTACTTTCCTCCTCCACTATGTTGTGAAGCTAAGAAATCTCCATAGCACCATCTTGTGGCAAGAACCATCAAAAGCACAGGAGGCATGGGGTGATCACCTGAGGCCACACAGGGTTTGGGTCTCACTTCCATGGACTTGTTTGGAACAGTCCCAGTGCCACCCAGCACTTCTGCCTCTGTTGCAGGCAAGCTGACTTTGTTTGCTGTCACACACAGTGGCTTCAGCCAAGCACCAGGACTTCATATGTGAGAAGAAAGGGACTAGTTCAGGCAGTGTCCAAATCTAAGCAGGCTTTGCAACAGTAAGAGAGTAGAGATGCTCCAGAACATGTGCTCAGTAACAAATTCAGGCAGTATCAGGGCCCAGGTGAACACACTGATACCAACAGCATCCATGTGACATTAATAAAACTATCCCACTCTACACTGGTTTCCATTAGAAATTATAATTTCCACTGCTTTAGCTTTGGGGTGAGGGTTGTGTGTTTGGTTGTTGTGGTTTTTAACAACTTTGAGTCTCAAAAAGTCAACTTTGAGACTTTGAGTCTTCATTATTATTTCTATTTAATAAGTGGCAAGAAAAAAAAACCCTACTCTGTGGTCTGCAAAGAGCTGATTTCAGTACCCAACCTTAAACTTCACCTGCCAGGAAGGCAGCTGCACTGAAATCCAAGTGTCTCAGGGGAAGGCAGGAAATTTCTAGAGGAATCCAGACCTAGGAGGTTCTCTCCAGAAGAGAGAGGCAAGAGTTAAAGGATAAGACTGGGTTGAAAGGATGCTGCCAACAAAGGACCTTCTACAAATAAAGCTCTCAAGGAGAATAAGCCATCAAATGCCAGAATAGTGAAATGGCTGCCTGCTTCCAAGGGAGGCAGTGCTATGCTCCCTGGCTTGCAGCTGCAGCCAACTGAGGAATTAATTCAGAAGTAGTGAGCAGGGAAGGCAGGAAAAAGCACACCCTGCAGAAGCCATATTTGGGTTGGCTTTCCATCCATCTTCTCATTTTCACTGCTACAACAAACATAACTTTACACGAGCAGCTTGTTAAGCTCTTGGACAAACATGGACAAGTCAGAACTGTGTTACACTGAATGTTTTGTTTCATAATGAGGTTTGTTTCCCTCTGTTCTGGCAGGAGCAATTTCTGCAGCAACTGAAATAAGTGAGTCTCTTGACTAATAGCTGGCAATTCTGGAATTCATTTCTAGTTCTACTTCTGAACACTTGATTCTGAGAAAAAAAGGCAAATCAGTCAAGATGATTTGCTCTGGATGTCATGTCTAGCTTGAGCACTGAGCTATGAAGTACCAGAGAATGAGTTCCACAGATGAGTTCTAATAGTCAAAGCAATAAATGAAAAAGGTCATTTCCCAAATGTTATTCCCAGAAGCCCAGTAAGGAAAAGCAGCAGTGTTACAATAACAGCATAAATTTGTACTTTTAGTTTACATATTTTAAATCAGCATCAAGTGTTTGATATTCTAGCATTATCTTATGGCATGCAGCACAGAAAAAAAAAAATTACAGATCACTTGCCTTTGCCATCTGTTGCTGAAGCCTCCTGTAAATGTCTTATTGACCTGAAAAATAAAGAGGAGATTAGCCATAAATTTTGCACTCCCTCTTAACTGCAAACCTCTAAAACACTGACAAGTTTTGTTAACTCCTTAAGGCTGGAATATGCTCATAATTAACTGTGCTTAATATGTTTGACACTGCATATATCTCACCCCCATCCCAGGCAGTGAGTTCAAGGATCTGTTTCTCCTCTGATTAAGCAAAGTGATTGCCAAAGCCTCCTTCAGCTTTGTGAGAGGGAGGGAGCAGAGTGAGAAACTGGGGCATTTTCCAGCATAATGCTTTCCACTTGTACAATTAAGCTGAGCTCCTATTCAGAGTCCTGTCAAGCAGTTGGCATCTTACTGCTCTTTAAGCTCTTTTCATTTAAATACTTGATTACAGCTTACATGGCTACAAAGGCAACTTATGTAAGAGAAGCTACCCCTGCAGGAATGTGAATTCCAAGGCCAATCTTAGTCACCTTGCTCACATGAATCATCCCACCAGCTGCAGTGACACAGCCAGATGAAAAAAGGGGCAGGATTTGATGTCTTGAGCTTCTCTACCTGTTTAGGTTGGTACCAGGACACCACAGGAACACTGACTGCATGCTAGAAGCTGTTACAGGATAGGTCAGCCAAGGATGTTGGATTATCAGGTACAATTCCTCTATGGAATTAAGTTTGGTTCCAGCCCATCAGCAGGCAGGACAGCGATTCTAGCATGAGGTAGCAAGAGCTGCCAATGTCTCTACAACCAAAGTTAGGAACCCTCTTGTGTTCTTTACTATTCCCAAATGCTTTCAACCTCAGCAGAGGAGTAAGGGAAGGGTAGTGCAGATTTCTTGGCAGACATTTCCCAGTTAGACATTTTCCAGCCTTGGCAGAAAGCCACCAAGACTGTGTAGGGTTTTGCCCCTATACTGAAGGCAACAGGGAAGGTGAGGCCAGCTGATACTTGCCCACACAAGCCAAGCTGGAGCTTACTTCCATCTACTGAGAACATTCAGGACACACACACATGCATATATATATGCATATAAAACAGTTGTCCACATTCTAGAGTGATGAGATGTTCACTAGACATTTATATTCACCCTGCATTTCAGAAAAAAAAGTACTGGAGATACTGGAAAAAAATAAGAATAATCTGTGTTTACTAACCAAGGAGCCAGAAGCTCCTCCATATCCTCCTTTAAACCCAGCTGTTTATCCAATTAGGACTAAAATGAATTTAGAAGATAAATGTTCTGACTAACTGGCAAGAAGCAACAATAGTGTTTATCTGAATTATCTGTGTTTTGGTAGAGTTTTATATAACCAACATTATTCCTTGCCAAGCAGAGTGGAAGGAAGGGCAGGGAAATGCTCCCTCTGGGATTATTTTTTCTAAACAGTCAAGTAAAAATGCAGCCACTCTGCTTGAAGGCAGCACTGATCTTAGCACTATTGTTTTAGATTTGAACAGCCTGGTTTCCAAAGTCAGTCAATAATACAAAATCCCATTTCTCAGTGTGAGAATCAACACTTCCACAAAAATCCAAGTTTCAAAAACTCCTCTAGTCTGCACTGTGCTGCTCACACTTAAATCACTGCCCATCCTACCTTATCCCCACTTTAACACTTCCAAAACAAGCACCTTCCACAACAGAAGATTGAAGTGTTAAAAGTAATAGTTTTAAAAAGTTAACAGAATGCTTGACTCTAAAGGATCAACTCCTTTTGCTCTAGCAGAACCTTTAGCTAGCAGTCAATCCTCATTAGTTCAGGAAAAACACAAACCATCAGGGATCAGGAATCACACACATTGGGGACTCACCATACCACTGGAAACAGGATGGCTCCACAACATAGCAAGTCTACCAGGAAAAGAATTTCTTTCCATAATCCATATTCAGTTGTCCCTTCTTCTGTTGACTCTATGATGATGTATGCCACGTTTGCCAGGACCTGTGGGACAAAGGAAGCTCCATGGTTTCAGAAGCTTTCCAAGCAGATCTTAGACATGTGCTGCCAAATCAGCAAAAGCTGCCCCACAGCTGCAGAAAGAGCCCATCCACCCATCAATTCTCCTGCAGTTCTGTGTCAAGAAAGCCACATATTCAGCAACATCTTTACAGGATGCACAGAAATAAAACTGACTGGAATTTATTTCTGCTGACATTCAGAAAGGAGTCCTTTTTTTATATACTATGTTGAATCTACAGAATGAGATAAAAGAGCAAGAACAACTTAAAATACAGAAACAGAACTCCTCATACACACAGAAGGCAAACAGTCTAAAAGCACTCTTCTAAACCAAGCCAATAATTCTGAAGAGATCTGACTGTGTTCTGTACTCTGTGTCTGAGCTCTAAGAGCCTCAAACACTAAATAAAAACTTTGGGTTTTGCAGCTGGGTAAGAGATTCCACAGGAAAGGCAAAAGATGTTGTACCTGCAACAAACAGTGCTGTCATCCTTCAGTTCCTGGGACAGGGGACAAGCACTGATAACTCTGACCACACTGGGAAAGCTTCCCTCAGACCCACCAGACCTAGAAGTCTCTTTTCTCCTTTTTTCTTGAGCCCAATTCAACAACCTTTTCAGAACTTACATTTAGGTTCTCTGCTGAGCAGTTCAGTACTGTTTTGCAGCCCAATTTTTGACCCAGCCTGAATACACACACCTGAGAGCTACTTGTTCATTTGCTGACACTATTTGATCACCATTTTCTCATACTCAATAGAGAGAGAAAAGGGGGAAAATTACAGGTGTAACTTCTGGGCAGGGAAATTCTAGCTCAACTTACTACTGTAACCAACAGGCTTATGGAAGCTGTAACTATGTAGTGTTCTGTGAAGGACTCACAGCCTTCTCCATTTTTCACAAGTAGCTCTCCAAGACAGTAAATATTGACACAGCTCAGTCCTCACCTGAAGTGGGATGACAATCATGAATATTTTTTTGTCTTTATCTGACAGGATGTGTTTAATGAAAGCCCAGCCTGTGCCAATCAGGGCAATAGTGATGAACAGAAGAGCACCCTTCAGTCTGAAAGAGAAACAGATACTGCAGTGAGACTTGATTTTATCACACTTCCTCTTCTGCCCAGCTCTCCTACAGGCAGCAAAAGCCACAAACCCAAACAAATGCTTTGCTGTTGAGAATTTTGGCAAGAGCTTATCCTCCAACAGTTAAGCAGATGCACTTTTGCTTACAACTGTGTATCACATAGCAATGTCACACTTCACTCACAATTGTCAATATATGTAATCTTTTCCTGGGGGAGTCATCATGAACAGGAGAAAGAGTGGCAGCTGCACCCTCTTACCATTCACATCAAGAGCAAATTAGACACTTGAATATTAGTATGAACAAAAGAAAAACAAAGCATTTCTTCTCCTTTTGCTCCTCCACCCAGATAAGTACCAATTCTCTGCAGCTGCCCTCTGTGAGTAGAGCTTTCCCCTTCACACAGGGCTGACTGTCAGTCAGACTGTAGTACCAAAGAATCAGCAATTTCCCAGTTTGCTCAGGAGGGAGGGGGGCAGCCCCCCAGGGAAATTCAAGCACTGGAATGTAATTATCACATCCATCTTCTGACATACTTACAGGTGAGTGATGTAATAAACAACAGCCCAGCCTTCAATAGGAAATCCCTGAGAAGAAATGTAGTAATAGTCAATCTGGAAAAGAAAAAAAAGAGGAAATTACTCAATAAGCCATTCATCAGCACCCCACCCATGTCTAAAACAGATCTGTTTGACAGCCACTTGAAGTTCCATTTTCCAGTCAGTGTGTGCAAACCCAGCCCTGATACATGTCAGAATACTTCCTCCCAACCTGTTCTAGTTTTGTTTTAGCAACAATGAGGTCGTTTCCATTTGCTGTAGCAAAGGAATCTTATACAATCTATACTCTTCCTACACAGCTCCCACACTTAACTACAGTTAAACAACTGCATTCATAACCTATTTATTCATTCCTTGTTCATGTTCAGTTGCATTAGGTGACTACAGGCTTCCCAATTTCACTTCCACCAGAAATCAGATTGAAATCATGACTCCAAAATAGTAGCAGTTATCCTGTCACAAAAGGGCAGGTGAGGATCATGGCTGGCACAAGCACTGAAGGACTAAATGTTTGCCATTATCTTCATTTACAGGACTTCTCCAGTGAAAAAGCAAAGTCAAGTCACAGAGACTTGAATTTTATAAACAATCACTCTTTCTATTAATTCCATTAATTAGCATTTATTTCAAGCCATACAGCTGAAACAACACAGCAGTTCAAGCTTTCAGCACAGCCTCAGATGGCCAAAACATGAGAATCGACAGAACTCCTTCAACCCTCCTATACATTTACTGCTTCAACACTTCAGGCCATGATCTCAATTTATTGAATTTAAGTTGTATTTATTGTATTACTTGTATCTAAAGTCAGAACTTCCTGATGAAAACTGAATCACTCTTCCTAAACAGCTGCAGTTCAGTTCCAATGCTTCAATATGGAAGATTCTCCCCTCTCCTTCCCACTCTACCCCCTAAAGCAGATCCCTCTAAATGTGTGCCCTGGTTTCTACTTCCCACTGAATGACATAAAGCAGAGAAGTTATACATACTGCATGGAAGACTAAAGACAGAGATTTTGTGAAAGGAAGGGCTGCCATTAGCCAGTGAATCTTGAAGACATCATTTCTGGGAGGAAAAAAAAATAAGGAAGAACATAAATTAAACACCAGTAATCAAAACTTCAGTTCCCATGTAATTTCTAAGTCAAACAGCAACTCTCAGGCTGACTCCTAGTTAAACATTTTAACTACATGTTCTACAACTCTTTTAATGATTGGATTAATTTAAAATAATACCTTATAGGAACATCTTGCATGGATAGACTGTAATTGTTAGAAAGTTGTATAAATTTAACTCAAACAGGTATCACTGCTCCCACGTCACTAAACCCCTCCAAGTGAACTCCAGACAATAAATAATCTGATCACCAAGTGCACTTCAGATTGAATCAAAATAGCAACAGAAATCAGAAGCATTTATGCTTTAACTATTAAGAAGCATTGTTTTCAGTTAGAAATTCTCATCACTTTGGGCTATAATCAAAATGTTTATGGCTCTCCTCTGCCACAAGCTGCCATTCCCCACAAGGAAAGATTTGATTGAAGTTTTACTTGTTATTTAAAGTAATTTTCAAATCATGCTCTCCTTTTCTCAAACTACAGGATTTTCTGTTTATTACCACAGTATATTACAATATTTACACCGTGCAGAAGTCCTTAATGCAGGACTTGATAACTTCAGAACAGTTGTCTGCAAGAAAGATGCAGATGGAAGCAGCCATTTTCATCTAGAACCTGCATGTATTGGGCAGGCAATATTGAGCCAGATTTGGAGTCTGAAGTTCTTAAATCTGTAAATTGGGCATTAGAAGAGGAACAAAAAATAAAAGCCAAACCAGGTAGGGCTGCACTGGCACTAAGCTCATCCACTCACCTGCGTTTCCGAAGTATATGGATCCACACAGTCCCAGAGAGGAAGAAGAAGAGAGCCATGGAAATGTAAAGTTTGGGCAGTGGGATCTCCCCAGCTGAGAGGTAACTTTCAGGATTCTTTTCCGTAATTTCTATCTGAATATTCAAGATGTGTTATGGGGACAGTTGAAAAAAAAAAACCCAATCTGTTAAAGCACTAAGCTACCAAGTGCACTTCACAATCAAATTTGCTGTTTAAAATGAGCTTTTCTGATGCTATGAGGAAAAAAAAAACACCTTTTCATCCTCAAGAATCTCAAAATGTTGAAGAAAATTCCACCCACAATAACTGCCTTGAAAAGCTGAGAAGAATTTTCAGACAAGGGCTGGTTCCTTCCAGTACTTCAGTTATGTGACATCATTCACAAAGTAGTTTTCCCAAAAAACAGTTGTTCTGTACCAAACTTCAGGAGTTTGGCAACACCTGATTCAGTCTCAGCCTTGCATAAACAACCAGGTTTTATAGCATAGCCCTGATTTTAGGTGTGGAGAGTCATATGCAGCTAAATAATCACTCAAATTTACTACAGTGGATCTCATCACCTTTTAAGAGAAAGCAAGTACTCTGCTGCAAGCCTACTACCCTATGACTGAGGAAACCAAAGCTTTATTTAATATTCTACTTATGCCCCTAAGTAGCTTGGTTGCATGTTCTTAATTAAAATAATGTATTGAGACACTAGATTGCATTAATGAAACTGTCCTGCATCTCTAATTACAACCCAGCAGGTCAGTTATCCAGGTTTTCTTCTCTTTCCAGTTTCTTCAGGGGGTCAAAGCAACATGTTAAGAAATAAGAGATTTGCTATTAACATACAACCCATAGGATGTGCACCTAATAGTGTAAAAAAAAAAAAAATCATTTTTAATCTGGCCAGAAAAAGCAAACCCACTTAATGCACAAATACCAACAATTCAGATTGCAGCAAAGACTCCTTTAGATTGCAGCAATTGTGTAAAAATAAAAAAAAATGGATTTTTCAGGGCAGGCAAAACACTAATAGCTGGTTTAGCTCCCATCTCATTCCAGCACCCAGTCACAACTGTGTAGACTGAGCCCAGCCCACACACTCTTCACATTTCCCTACGTTTCTTCCAAGCTACTGTTTTAATCCTTCCTGTAGTTGCTTCCTTCAGAAATGCCACAACAGTGATGAAATGCACAGCTCTGAATCACTCCCCAGCTCATATATATCCAGTGGGTGCTTGGTATACAAGCTGGGATTGAAAACTATGATTAAATTAGTGATTTAGAGTGAAATAGATTTGAGAAGTTGCACTCACATCGAGATTAAAGAGGCGCTGGTCATGAGCCTGCCCATCACTGCCACACTTGTGGAAATAGAGACTGTAGAGACCTTCTTGATTATCAGAACTGATGTTGAAAAAGAACTGAAAAGAAGGAATAGGCAAGTCAGCATTCTTCTCATTCCCAAAAGGGCTGCCCTGGTAAGAAGCCATCCCTGCCAAAGCATGGAGTCAGTTATTTAGGGTCAGTTGGTTCCTTTCAGCAAGTATCCTGTTCTGAGAATATCAGAATGGCTCCAAGTTTCAGAATTCCAGATGCAAAATCATGCTCTTATCAAGGATTATGCACTCCAAGAGCAGTGCTAGAAACATTTGGGTATCAGTGTTAACTTGGCTCACCCCAGAGAAGAGATAAGAAGTCTTGTGTATTTAAGATGAAGTGTAAAATGTTGCTCATACTTGCCCTGAAGCATAAATATTGTTCCTCCCCCAGCTATACAAATTGGGACAGCTATGGAAATGAGATTTGTGTCACATAACAGAATTTTAAAAGTGTTTGTTTTATAGGAGGCAATCACAAGGCTGCTGAAAGAAAGCATCAATCTGGTTTCATACAGACAATCTTCCCCTTAAGGGAGTTATCAGTCAGGCCACAGTTGGTTGTTGTTAGAAACCTGTCCCCACTGTTGCATCACAGTAAAGACTTTAAGATGCTGAGGCTCACATTCTGAGATATTTAGGACTCCATCATACCAAAGACACTTAAAAACAGCCCTCACATCTTCCAAGGAAAGATTTCCAGCACTTTTTCTAAACAAGAGACCACTCAAAAAACTCACTGAGCTGTTAGAGAGGCTTCCATACCAAACAAATGAGGATTAGAGTAGGAAGCAACATTTTTTTTTACAGAGAAGGAGCTGCCTGCACACATTATGAGTGGACACCAATGACCTACCTGAAATGAAAAAGTTCCTCTGTCATTGTGAACAGGATGTTCTTGTTCTATTACACCCTGGGAAAAGGAAGAGAGACTTTTAGATTTTTTATTTTTTTTTAAAGCAGGTAACTGCCAAATTTGGCTACATTACCAAGACATTCAAAACTGCATTCTGTATATTTACAGTGGAAGCTGAGAGCAATAGAAAATAAATACTCTCCACTTTCTGGCTATGTTTATACTGGAATATCCCCCCAGGTTCTTTCTGAAGGAGAAAAGCAGATCATTTCTTACCTGGGAGGTTGTTGTACTTGGTTTGGACTTTTTATCTAGAGATAAAAGCATTAATGGTACAGTTAGAGTGTTTGCATTTAGTCTGAGGATGTCTACCACCTTTTCCTCACTGCCAATACTTTACTCAAATCTCCCTATCCCTGTCTGTGTGGCAGTTTCCTAGCTAATCATTAACATCTATTCCTTTTCAGCCCCTCATTACTCTCCCAAGACTCTTCCTACAATTAACATACATTCCAAATGAATCCTCAAACACCAGGACAGGTTTCTTTACCATTACACCCTCTACAAAAGCCCACCTAAGAAATCTTTCCAACTACCCCAATCCCAATGATGCAGGAGGCAGATACCAGCTTGTTAGGAATGAGTGCTGTTAATCTCCCTGACCAATCTTCATCTGGACATCACTACATGGCCTGACAAACATACAGAAATCCTAATTAACCCCCAGGAAGGGAAAAAGTTCTCAGCTCTCTCCTAAGCAAAGCCCCAGTAAAACCACAAACAAAACCCCAAAGCCCAGGTGACCTGCCAAGTCAGCATCTGTTCTGAATGTGAAGAACTTAACCTGACAAGAGACCTCAGCAGAGCAACATGTCAGCTTCAGTTTCACTCCTCTCCTGTAAGGAGCTTTTCAAATGGAAGGTCATCCCATTCTATTAGGAAGCAAAAGTTCAAGCCCTAAGCTTTGCTTTTGGCTCCCCCACCTCACTGCACTGTCAATATTCCTGCTGCACTTTTTAACTCAAGAAAAAGCAAAACTACAGCTGTCAGATCAATTATCTGCAGTGCCATCCAGCTTGAGTTCTTGACTTGATACAACAGCTGTGCAAAATTCACCAGCTTTGATTTGACAGGCCAAGACAGACTCAGACTACTTCAGACCAGACTGCTGAGCAGCCTGATCTGAAGTCTAAACTCATCCAGGAAGGGATAACAAATGGTTTAGAGCTAATCCCATCAGAGCTGAGATTATAAAACTGTTTTGTCTGATGGGCTGGAAGGCAGACAAAGAGCTGTGCCTCCAGGAAAGGTTACTGGTAATGTTACTCCTCCATCCTCATTATCTTCTATCAGTTACACACACACTCATACAAACATTGGGTGGAAGAACCCCCTGTGGAGGTATTTAATCCAACTTCTGACTCCTAGCATCCCCCAATACTGTATCAAATTGTCCCTGGCTTTGTTTAGCCAAGAGTTTAAAACCCCAAAGGACGGAGGTTCTATGACTTCTGCAAATTATCTGCTACAATGCTGGAAAGTCTTTTTTTTCTTAGGAAAATATATACCTAGGAAATTCTTATTTTCCTGCCTAAAATCCAATTTGAGACACCCAAGACTTAAGGGGGAACAAGCAGAGGTTGCACTGTGTGCCACTAAAACTGGCTTGGCATTGATAATGTCCTAACTTTCCTTCAAACTCCCCCTCAGCCTTCTTTTTGTCAGACAAAAGACAAGTGAAGTATCCCAACCCCTTCTCACAAGCACTGGAGGTCTCCAACAGTCACACCAGGTCTCTGTTGGATCAGCTGAACTGGACAGGTTTACACAAGACCATGTATCAAGTTTAGCCCAAGGAAAGCCCAGAATGTGACCCCCACCACAGTGCTGGATGCAGATCAACAAGGAACTAAGCTCTGAGAGCACATCCAGGTCAGGTTTAGCAGGCTTACCTTCGCTGTCTGCATTTTCTTTGGTCTTTGTAGGAGTTTTAGCAGAACTACTGCTCTGTTCAGAAGACTTCAGTGGCTTGGTACTTAAGGCAGTCAAGTTTTCCTCAGACACAAATGAAATTTTAGGTAACAAAGAAGCAGCTTCTGCAGGGAACCAAACCTTCACACTAAATAAAGAGATTTTTAGAGAAAATAGAAGCAAATCAGCATTTCATAGCCTACATATACCCAATAAAGGAAAATCTACTTGTGTTAACTTGCTTTTACCACCACAGAGAAGAGGCAAGCACCAAGCCATGACTTACAGCAGCCTAGCACTCAAGTGATCACTGTGGGAGAAGTCACACTATGAATTCACATCAAATTCAAGAGCAGCTGAAGAAAAGCAAATTTATTCAGTTCTGGTAACCAGAGTTTCAGCAGAAACTGCATTCCCACCAAAGCAAAGTAACAAGGCCTCAAAGGTAGCTCCATAAAACAGATATTTCAAGGCAAACAATAAAAAGGCACATTCAGTACAAGAGCAGAAGCAGCCCAAGGGCTCAAGTTCTTGCCTTCAGCACAATTAAGGTCTGATTATTTTGCCCTATGTCCTCTTATGCCTCCAACAGACATCAAGAATTCATGTGCCATTTTATACTACAGGCTTTTTCCTTTCACCTCCCCTCTGCTCTCATATAGCCCCTTAAAAAATAAACCAAATGCACAGCAGCTTTCCAAGTCCTTGGGGACATTTCCCAAGTGTTACTTTAGCTTCAACAAGAGAAATAACTTCAGGTGGGGCATTCACTCACACTTCAGTGTTGAAGTCCAGAAATAAGATTATAACAGAGGCATCTTGCTCTGGTTTCTTTTTCAAGATACAGTAATCTACTTCTTCATCCTGGTAATAAAAATAAAAACACCTTTCAAATATTCCCCTGCTTGGAAGAAATGGTCTCCCCACCCCCCAGGCTTTACCATTCTTAGTCCAGCAAGTTGTAAAACTGAATTATCCTTAATCTCCATATGTCTGAAGGTGGCCTTCCCCACACAACTCCTCTCTCCCTTTTTTTTTTTTTCATTTCTTCCAACCATTCCTGGACTAAGGCAGACTGAGATGCCCCCAGTTTGGAAAAGCAAGATGACTTCTCTTACCAGGTAAGTGGAGAACCCATCATTCTTTGTTCGATCCAAGCTGAACCCCACCTAAAAGAATTCAGAAGAATCTGTCAAATAAAAACAGCTCAGGTTCCCCTCATACCAGAAGAGAAACCACCCCTGAAAGACTGAAAGTTACTGCTCTCCAATTAACCCAGGTTTAAGGCAGAAATTACATATTTTTCTTGTTAGACAGAAAAAATATTCAAATATAATAAACTTGCTGCTTCATTCATATCCACCAAGAACCAAATATATACTGACCCAAACACAAACTGCCTTAGAGAAACTTCTGTCCCTGAACCTTTTCACTTATCTCATTAAAAAAAAAAAACAAACAACCAAAACCACCAAAAAAAAGCATTATTATTTTAAATGTTTTTGCTTGAGGAAAATATTTAATATTTGCACTAATACAGAGGTCAAACTGAGCAAAAAAGAACACAAGTCAGTTTTCTCCTGAAGTATTTCAGTCCCTGTTAATATTACCAACAATGTGCTATATTTTGTGTTAATATTAAGAGTCCTCTAAAAATAAGTCAGTCACTCTTCTGGAAACCTCCTGATAAAGCAATTAAAAGATGTGTTGGATGATGACACCAACATGACACCAGAGAGCTGCTGAGGAAGCCTCTGCTCACCACCGGTTACAAACAATCTCCCCAGGCTCAGCCCAGGAGCTGATAAATTCAAGTTGATCAATTAAAGCTGAATAATGCTCAAGGATAAATCAACCAGCACCCAGCTCCTCATAAACTGATGGTGGGGAGCAAAGCCAAGAGCACCACCAGTTGGGGTCTGACACCTCAGCCAAGTTCAGGCATTCAGTGCACAGGTAATTAATTTCAGAGGAAGTTTAAAACACTGGTTGGGCTGAAAGGAACTTACTGATAAGCCACTCTTGTCATCAGAGCCCACTGGGGGCTTCAGGGAAAGGTTGCTGACATTGACTGTCATGAAACCATTCTTGAAGAAGCCAAAGGTATTCAGGTGCACCTTCTGCCTCACATCATCCTGAAAGAAAGGAAAACAAGTTGATAAATCTCACATAAAATCACAACCAGTCACCTGCAAGAGCAGGGTGGCAGAGACTGACACTCAAGTATTCAGGCAAAACACCAAGAGCAAATTTCTTTAGGATAAATTCAGATATAATGAAGTATTTCACTGGAAATGACCAATTTTTCCAATATATTGGACAGCAAGAACTTAAATATATCTTTGCTAATTATCTTGCTATACTACTGAGCTATATGCAAGAAAAGTCTGGGAGAAATTAAATAACTGGCATTAGTGATGAAACAAAATACTGCTACCAAAAAAAACCCCATTTTTGTAGACAAATCAACACAGCCATAGCTTGAACACTACAAATATTGCAACAGGCTGAGGAGGAAATAGTTGACTACAGTGATTCTTACCCAACCAAGAGCTGGGGCTTGGCCAAGAGTTTCCCAAGTTTCACAGTGTTCTGTCAGCCCACCTGATCCTCCGTGTTAGGGCAGCCCAAGGTTTGGACAGTCACACCCCTAACACACTGGAAAACTCTGTGTATGGGGTAAATGAGAATTTCTTAAGCATTCCCATTCTTCCCAAAGACTTGGAGCAAGGACTTGTGTCTTGTGAGCAAGATAACTACCAAAAACCAGAGATGGGAGTTCAAACAGAACTGCTCCAGTTAGTTTTTTCAACAGGAAAAGCCCAATCCCTTCTTTTGCACTCCCAGCCTTAGCTGCAGAATAATTTATTTCCTCTCAATCTGGCAATAAAACTGTAGAAACTGATCCCTTTCCAAGCCTTGCTCAGCTCATAAAGGCTCAAGTGCAGTGAGTTTGTTTTATTTAAAAAGGAGCTCCTGAAGGACCTCATGAAAAGCAGTAAAACACCACACAGCTGTCACAGCAGGTGAGGAATATTCCTGGTACTCTGCATTTATAAATCTACACAGAGGGATGTAGTTGGACCCTCATTCCTCTGGGATCATTATTTGGAAGAAAAGGAGAAACAGAGCAACAAAAGTCAAAAAGCAAGTTTAAAATGTGACTTAAAAGTAATTCTGCAAGTTGTCACTAAAAATAGGAAAACTGCTTCCTCTAGGAAAAGCTAATCAGATAGCAGAATAAGCAGAGAAGTCAGCTGCTGAAGGCAAACAAAGTGTTCTGGGCAAGGTACAGGAGACTGAGCTAAGAACTGGAGAAGTACAACAAGTTCTTGCTCTTTTCCCCAGTCTCAGTTTTGACACCCATGCACAAAACCTTCCCAACAGAAATTTCACTTGCTGTAGCAGCAGGAATCTCATCCTGGCACAGCCAACCTGGATCAAGATGACCCTAAAGGTATCAAGTGACCCTGGCACATGAGCAGATGGTTCCCTTAATGCTCAGAAGAGGAAAAAGGTTGGGGACACCTGGCTGAGAGCAGATGCTTTGTTCAACCAGAGCATTAGAGCTGTGCTGCCTTCAGCTTCCAGGCAACTTAATGTGCTTGGAAGAGCAGCCCATCTGGTTCCTTTTGCACTGCTTCCCACTTAATTTCCCAGAGAATTAATCCCAGCTCTTGGCATGGCACATCAGGTCTTATTTAACCACATCTGGACAGATAAGCACTCGCCTGGCTGAATCAGAGAATCATAGAATTGGCTGGGTTGGAAGGGACCTCAGAGATCATCAAGTCCAACCCTTGATCCACTCCCCCCGTGGTTCCCAGCCCATGGCACTCAGTGCCACATCCAGGCTCTTTTGAAAGAGCTCCAGACACAGAGAATCCACTACTTCCCTGGGCAGCCCATTCCAATGCCTGATCACCCTCTCCAGAAAGAAATTCTTTCTCATCTCCAACCTAAACCTCCCCTGGCACAACTTGAGACCCTGCCCTCTTGTCTTGCTGAGAGTTGCCTGGGAAAAGAGCCCAACCCCCCCCTGGCTCCAACCTCCTTTCAGGGAGTTGCAGAGAGTGATGAGGTCTCCCCTGAGCCTCCTCTTCTCCAGCCTCAACACCCCCAGCTCCCTCAGCCTCTCCTCATAGGATCTGTGCTGGATCCCTTCACCAGCCCAGTTGCCTCCTTTGGACCTGCTCCAGCACCTCAATCTCCTTCCTGAGCTGAGGGGCCCAGAACTGGACACAGGACTCAAGCTGTGAGTCCAGAGCTGAGCACAGGGGCAGAATCCCTTCCCTGGACCTGCTGGCCATGCTGTTCCTGACACAGCCCAGGATGCCATTGGCCTTCTTGGCCACCTGGGCACACTGCTGGCTCCTGGTCACCTTCCTGTCAAATGGGTAGAAGGGAAAAGAACCACCCAGCCACAAAGTGGTTGCACTTTGGAAACATGACCAATTTGCTGAACTCAGAGCCCTTCTCAAAGCTGTTCAGTCCCACAGAAGTTTATTTACTCTGTTTGCTCACACCCTGCCCCCCAACAAAAGGTAATTAGCATACAACACACACACACATTTTCCTCTCTGGTTTTATCTCAGCTTTGAGTGCTTAGAGTTTACAGATTTAGTTCACAAATCCCTCACCTTCACATGATCCCATCCTCAGTCACCACTTGCAACAGCTCCTGCTCCAAGAGCACCTACTGCTCCCCACACTGAGAGCTTCTGAGACTGATTTATTAGGAATCGCCTATAAAATCCCATTCAATGGAAGAATCCAGCTTTTCTTTACAACCCCTCAACTGCAGACTTCAGAAATAGGCAACTGGAAGTTTACAACAAAGTTCTGAACACAACTAAGTGAATGCTTCAGCACCAGGGGTGTATTTAGAGAAAAAAAACATGGAAATATCTTGCAACTAATAAATTTAACATGAAACTGCAAACTTGACAAGAGCACAAACTAGGAGAGGTTTGTCCCTGCTTTTGGAAACGAGCTAATTGCAAGTTCTCATCAGAAAAATAACAGCTCAGCTGCTGCAAAGCCTTGTCAGGGGAGTGGGAGTTTCAGCCATTCCCCTGCTCCTCACTGTGCTATTCCAGGCTATGAAATTCCTCATTCTCTGGGACAAGTTTCCCAGTGTATTACCCCAAACACATGGCTTCAACATCACACCACTCCACTGGTCAGAAATAAATTGAAAAAAAGCACCAAGCAACTTCATTTGAGTTCAAAGAAACATTCCAACTCCCACCTACTTTTGCAAACCTCTAAAAATTGTTTCTAGGCTTCCATAATGTCAATTTTTATTGGGTTTTTTTTTTGGTTGGTTGGTTTGTTTTGGGGCGTTTGGGTTTGGTTTGGTTTTTAAGGTAACTTTGAAACCAACTCAACAGAAATAAATCCCCCAGCACGTGTCTGTAAAGACAGAGGATATTTTCTTAACAGGAAACTGCTCAGACTGCAGTTTCTTTTTTCTGACAACAAAAACCCCTTCAACTCAGCACCCTAATTACAGGGCCACAAGAATGAGGTTGTTCTAACTCCAGCTAGAACAAGTTGTTTGGGGAAATCTAACACCAAACACTCCCACAAAGCTGCAGCCTTTAGCCTGCCAGGGCAAGGAGGCTGAAAGGGAGATGGCACTGTGCAAGGGGAGAGTTTTTGGAGGCTGTTTTTACCTAAAAGCTGCAAAACAGGGGCTGAAGGAGAGAGAGACTGTGCTGCACCAAAGCTCCTGTTTGTCCAGGAGGTGGACAAAGGAACAACCCCAAACTCCTCCTTTCCATGGTGTTTGGTAGGTGGGTGTTGCAACTGGCACAAAACAGCAGCAAAACCAAAACCATTCCCCACTTTAGAAAGCTCAGGGATTGATCCAGGTGGTGGAGACACCATAAGGGGAAGCAGAAGCCCTGGGTGCTTCAGGGAACATCTGTGCCAGGGCAGTTTGGAAGGTTTCTAAGTCAGGGAAAATCACGGAATCACAGAATCATAGAATTGGCTGGGTTTGAAGGGACCTCAGAGATCATCAAGTCCAACCCTTGCTCCACTCCCCCCGTGGTTCCCAGCCCGTGGCACTCAGTGCCACATCCAGGCTCTTTGGAAATATCTCCAGACACGGAGAATCCACTACTTCCCTGGGCAGCCCATTCCAATGCCTGATCACCCTCTCCAGAAAGAAATTCTTTCTCATCTCCAACCTAAACCTCCCCTGGCACAACTTGAGACCCTGCCCTCTTGTCTTGCTGAGAGTTGCCTGGGAAAAGAGCCCAACCCCCCCTGGCTCCAACCTCCTTTCAGGGAGTTGGAGAGAGTGATGAGGTCTCCCCTGAGCCTCCTCTTCTCCAGCCTCAACACCCCCAGCTCCCTCAGCCCTTCCTCACAGGAATTCTGCTGGATCCCTTCACAGCCTCCTTGCTCTTCTCTGGACCTGCTCCAGCACCTCAATCTCTTTCCTGAGGGGCTGAGGGGCCCAGAACTGGACACAGGACTCAAGCTGTGGCCTCACCAGAGCTGAGCACAGGGGCAGAATCCCTTCCCTGGACCTGCTGGCCACGCTGTTCCTGAGCCAGCCCAGGATGCCCTTGGCCTCCTTGGCCACCTGGGCACACTGCTGGCTCCTGGTCAGGATCAGCCCAGAAGAAACTCTTCCATAACCACCACCAAAGCTCCTCAGTGCTTCAGAGACAAGCTGGCTGCCCCTGTAGTAGAACATTTGGGGGGTTGCACAACTGCACAGCCAAGAAAATCCCCTGGGAACAGCTCATGGATGTTCCCCCCATCACTGGCTGCACCTCGAAGGCTGATGAGGAGGCTCTGGAAATGGTTTGGGAGGGCCCCAACAACGCCCCTCCCAGCCATGCTCCACTTCAGGAGCTTCTTCCAAGGTTTCTGTTGGCAGAATACTGCAGGTGTTTGACAGCAAGAACAAAATTAACATCCTCATTCACCAGCTGGGCACCAGCCCTTCAAAAGCACCTCCTCCCCAGCAGTCACTCCCTCACGTAACAACTGAGCAGCTTCTGACTTAAAACACAAAAGAGAGCAAAACCCTGGAGCTGGAAATCTTCCCCCCCTACCTGCACCACTTCTCATTAAGAACCCTTAAATACACACACGGGACAACAAAACTCTTTCCAAGCACAACCAGAAGTCTGTTAAACCAAAGCAGAGAGCTGTTACCACAAATAACTTAATCTGTTCCTACTAATTGCTTCATTAGTAAAAAAAAAACCTCCAGAAAGCAAACAAAATGAAGCTTTTTGAGACTCAAGCAAGCAGGGAAGAGAACAGAAAAACCACGAAGAGTGCAGATTAAAAGCAAAACCAACCAACACGCCTTCAGAAACCATCCCACACCCCACGAGCAACCCTCTCTCACCACCTCCACCTTCCTACCTCGCTTTTAACAACACGTGGAGTACTTGCACCTCCAAACCTCCGCACTTCTCAGCCCCACTTCCCCCTCCCCAGCCACGAAACAGCCGCTCAGACCCGCACGGAGAGGCCTTCACCTCCCGAGGTCCCTTCCTAGGATTCCTCAAGGGATGTGTGTGTGTGTGGGGTGAAACGGCAAAAAGAGAACACAGAGAATCCCAGGGCGGCAGAGACACAGAAAAAAACCAACAAGAGGGGAAGAAGCCCTCGGAGGAGGCAGCGGAACGAAGCTCGGGGACAGCCCCAGCCCGGGGGAGGCGCGCAGGCCCCGGCTCCCCCTCTCCCCCCGTTGCCCTCAGGGAACCCGGGAACCGCAGGACCGGGGGCTGCGCGGACCTTACTTTGAGGGTGAGGTGATGGACGCGGGCACCGGCCGGGCCTAAACCGAACAGCACCAGCACCAAGAGGGCCGCGGCCCGGCCCAGCGCAGCCCCAGCCCCGCGGGCCGCCATCTTTATTCCAGCGTCAGCATCCTCTTCCCCCGCCACTTCCGGGGTCAAGGGGTGGACACGTGACCGGGGCGGGGGTCACGTGGTCGCATCCCCGGCTCCTCTCGCTGTTCCCCCCCCCCTCCCCTCACGGAGCCTCCGCGGAATTCCCGGGAATCGTTCGGGAGGGAAAAGATCCCTGAGATCATCGAGTCCCAGCCTTAATTCCCCACCGCCGTGGTTCCCCAGCTCCTGGCGCTGAGTGCCACGTTCAGTCGCTTCTTAAAAACCTCCAGGGATGAATGGAGAAGCCACCCCCTTCCTGGGCAGCCCATTCCAACGCCTCAGCAGCCTCTTTGGAAAGAATTCCTTCCTAATATCCAACCTAAATATCCCCTGGCAGAGCTTAACCCATCTCTTTGGCTGGGTTTGAAGGGACCTCGGAGATCATCAAGTCCAACCCTTGATCCACTCCCCCCGTGGTTCCCAGCCCATGGCACTCAGTGCCACATCCAGGCTCTTTGGAAAGAGCTCCAGACACGGAGAATCCACTACTTCCCTGGGCAGCCCATTCCAATGCCTGATCACCCTCTCCAGAAAGAAATTCTGTCTAATCTCCAACCTAAACCTCCCCTGGCACAACTTGAGACCCTGCCCTCTTGTCTTGCTGAGAGCTGCCTGGGAAAAGAGCCCAACCCCCCCCTGGCTCCAACCTCCTTTCAGGGAGTTGGAGAGAGTGATGAGGTCTCCCCTGAGCCTCCTCTTCTCCAGCCTCAACACCCCCAGCTCCCTCAGCCCTTCCTCACAGGAATTCTGCTGGATCCCTTCACAGCCTCCTTGCTCTTCTCTGGACCTGCTCCAGCACCTCAATCTCCTTCCTGAGGGGCTGAGGGGCCCAGAACTGGACACAGGACTCAAGCTGTGGCCTCACCAGGGCTGAGCACAGGGGCAGAATCCCTTCCTTGGACCTGCTGGCCACGCTCTTCCTCAGCCAGGCCAGGATGCCATTGGCCTTCTTGGCCACCTGGGCACACTGCTGGCTCATGGTCACCTTCCTGGCAACCCAAACTCCCTTTCTGCCCCTCTGTGCCCAGCCTGGAGCTCCCCATGGGGTTGTTGTGGCCAAAGCACAGGACCCAGCACTTGGATTGTTGAACTCATCCCATTGGGATCAGCCCAACTCTCCAGGTCCCTCTGCTGCTGTCCCTGGGGTTTGTGTCCTTCCACATGGGATTTGGGGCTTCCCAGCCCTTTTTCCTCTCCCCCTTCTCAGTGCCATCCTGGTTTTCCTCCACCCAAATTCTGCCTTGTTCCCTCAGCCCCTGGGTGGGGAAGCTCCATGGCAGTGGCTCTCAAAAAAACCAAAACAACCCAAACCAACCAACCAAACGAACAAAAAAACCCCAAAAAACCAAAACAAAGGCCTTTCTGCTTCCTTATTGTAACAGTTTTGCAGGTATTGAAGCAATTAAGCAACTGCAATTAAGCAGCTGCAATCTCACTTAAACAAGTAGCAGATTGGGCCTGACTTCAGTGACTTCTTGGTTGCTCAAACTGAGTAACATGCAGCAAACTGAGCATGGGTAGCAGATATTAAAATAGCTTTTAGGCTAACACACTGCTAAAAAAAAACCTAAATTGAAAGACTATGCAATCTGTCTTCCTTGCAGGAAGCTATCAATATAAATAATTATAATTCATTACTGTGTTGTCCTCTGCTGTCAGCTCTTGGAACTCAAACGTTCTGGTTTTCCCTTTCAGTGTGGGGAGCAGCAGAAGGGGGAGTTTCCTCATCTAGAGGCAGAGAAACAACTGGAACATTTGCATTGGAATATGCAATTAGGTAGGGAAAAAAGCAATAGTATTTACCTTTATGTTAGCAAGATTCTATAGATTCTATTCAGATGTTATTGCATGTTAGCTCTTAAAACGTTATTTCCCCCTTTTTTCTTTTTATACTCCTAGTTAATGAAATAAATATAAAAATCTCACCGCCAGCCCAAGAAACCTGGACCAGGAAATTCCCCAAAGCATGAAAAAATTTAATCCTTTTTTTTTTTTCCTAGCAGGATTCTCTGGGCAGTAACTTGAAGGTGCCACTAGATGTCCTGTCAGCATCAGGCCATGCACACAGCTACACCCCAAAGCCTCTGAGAAACCGATGTAAACACGAACATGAGGTCGTTTGTTCTGAAAAGATAACTCTGATCCAGGTATTTTATGGGAATTAATCTATTTGTTGTTGTAATTATTGTCATTGCTGCACACCTGGAAAACCCTGGAGACTTTATGCAGCCACAGCTGCAGCCCAAGCTTTCCTGCCTTACTCCACTACTCTCAGGCACATTTTGAGTAATTTAGTGGTAAAATAACACCAGTAATTCTGGGAACAGGTTCAGCTGAAGAGCTTCTCTTAGTCTGAAGGTCCCTCCTAATAGTAATCAGGGATTTTTATGCCACAGACTGAAAACTGCCCAAAGATCTCTCTTTTTTTTTTCCCCCCCCTTTAACTCTCCACCCACTATTAGGATGTTGCAGTAAGTTCCATATTTCCCAAGACTAAATGGTCTTAAAAACAGAATTTTTAACCTTTACTTTCTGTGTTTATGCATCTTTCTGATAATTTATTTGGCAAGAGATGCCTATAATTAACTTCACATTCCTATCAATATCAAAGTGGCTGTTGTCTGTAATGATTATGCTACAACTGCAGCTCTCCTGGGTACACTGATACCTTTTCCTGCAGCATCCAGACAAGATTTGCCTTGCTCTGGATGTGCTCTTTCTACCACATAATTCTCAGTTGTGGTTAAACATATTTAACCAGGGGATCTTTTTTTTCCTTTACTCCTTGTACTTTCACAGACACCTAAATATCTAATGAGAACTTTTCACAGATTTTTTAATGTTGGTTTGGGCAGCTGTGGGGTTGGGGTGGAAGCAGAAGCATCAGGAAAATCTTGGCACAGGGATAACCCACCTTTTTGCAGGGATGGAAGCAGACAGAGTGCCAGTTTATTAACCTGTTCCAGGAGCTGAGGATTAGGCATGGGGTGGAGGAGCAAAATCAGTCAGGTGGGATCCAGGTTCTGCCTCAGGGTCTGCCCCAGGCACAGCTGTGCCTAAACCAGGGACCCCTCAAGCATCACTCAGAGGCTGAGCCCTCAGGACAAACCTGAAATGGGGCTCCATGAGCTGAGGGTGAGGTCCAGGAGCACAGGTGAGGCTCGTAAAAGGCTATTATGGTTTATCAGGTCTTAAGCAAGCCTTAATTAGGCCCCTCTGGGCCTGATGTGGCATTTAAAGAGAACCAAGGTCCCCTGCTGTGTGTCTGAACGACCTGTGTTGTAACAGCAGAGAGGAAACAGCTGTGATGATGATGGCCTTAGGGAAAGGTGTGTCCTCTTCCTTTCCTGGAGCTGTTTCAGTCCCAGGGTATGAGAGGTTCCAAGCAACATCCACCTTCCTTCTCTTGGATGTGGATGATGGGGGTAGAATTATAAAACTCCAAGGGAAGCAGCTGTGAGGGTGATAACTCCAGGGGGGAAAGGTGGGTCCTCTTCCTCTTGTATCCTGGAAGCTAGAAATACTCCTGTGTGTTCTGAAAGTTGTGATTTTTCTTGCTTTGCATAAGTAAACAAACCCAGAGAGAAATATTTAGATTGAACTGTAGTTTAAGGATTTGTTTTCTTTTCTTTAAACATCTTCTGAATCGTTCAGCAGCTCACTTGGCAGGTTCCAAGAGGGTCTGGGGTTTCCTAAATAAAGTCCTGGCCTTCTAAAAAAGGAATTACTTCTCCGTGGGCTCTGGGATTGCTCTGAATCTTAACAGGAGAGGTGAACAGAGAAATTACAGGAATGAGCTGATTTTTAGATAACAGATCTACAGGATTTGTTCCTGGTGCAGCTGAAGGAAAACTCCCAGTGTCTTCTGGATTGGGGGGTGGGAGAATTGGATAATGAAGCAATAGATCACATAATTTCTCAGTGTCATTCCTCCTGAGCCTTCCAGCATTTACTTCAACATAAAGGCTTCTTAACGCTCCCATCATTGTTAATTATATAAGTAATTAGGGACCAGCCAAGCCCCAGGCTCTGCTGTTTTGGGTTCTGTACAACTGGAAGTAATGCCTTCAGTGGCAGTCCCTGTCTTGGAGAGCTTCAAAGTAAATAACAAAGGCTGTCAACGATAGGAAGAAGTTCTCCTTCAGAAATAACAAAAAATAGTTGCATTTCTTGTTTGTCTTCAACCTCTCTCCGCACAAACATTATTTATTTATTTATATTTTTTTGTCGGTTTGGGTGTGATTGATTCTAATGTGCCATCATAACACAAAACTTGTATTTCTGGCCTTTATCTCTCTCTAACTGGTTAAGCACTTTTATCTTTCAGTGCAGACAGGTTTCCCTGCCCATGCTGGTGTAACAGGTTTGCCTTGTTCCCCTCCCAGCTCTTTGTGCTCAAGGAAATTCCACAGCAAATTTATTTCAGATGATACTACTGCTTTCTCTTTGGCCCCCCTACATTCTTTTCACCCAACTATTCAGGGACTAAGCTCTCAAAATGTTGTGATGCAACTGCTTTTTTCTTTTTTTTTTTTTACAATGTGTTCTGGGTGGATGTGACTCGAAGGGGGGGGGTTGGTGCCCCTTCCCAAAAAGTCTGTGGAACCACAAACCTTTGGAAAGGCTGTGGTTCTGCTTTAGGCAACGTGGTTATTTAAATAGGTTGGCAGCAGGAGGAAGAAAAGCACCCTGTGAAAATGAGTTGGACAGCTTCAATCTTGGCTGTTGGGAAGTCAGTCCTTAAAAGCAGCAACTTCCAAGGAGGAACAAAAGCCATGCCTGGGTTCTGCCTCCCTTCCAGAGCAGCTGTGTGAGGGAGCAGCATTCAAATCACTGGAAATGGGATCAAAATGAAGGTGATTCAGTTATTAACACCTGTCTTCATTGTTGTTCTGAATGCTGGAACCACTTAATAAGTTATTCTTTTCTTCTCCTTTCTCATGTAGGGTAATAAAGAAGTGCATTAATCCAAGTGCTTGTAGCAGCTGGTCAATCTCCTAACATCAAAAGGATCCCCACCCTCTATAAGCAAATCCCTTTTTCCACAGGTGAATAAATGTGCTTCCATTTTTCTAATCCCCAGTGTTAATTTTTTCATGGAGAGGTGCAATAAATACATCATCATCATCATCCTGAAGCTCTTTCTGCATTTGCTGTAGCTTAACAACAGATGTGTAAAATCAGGTGGAAGTAATACAGCCAAAGCAAACGCTGTTACAGAGGAAGATGAGCACAAAATAAACCTTATTTCTCCTTATTTTTCTTTTTTTTTTTTCTCTCCTCATTTTTCTTTCTCCTTATTTCTCCACTGAGGAAATGGGTCATTTTCTGCAAAGCCTGCACGACTGCCACAATAACCCACATTTATGCAAGAGGCAAATCAATCATTTGGTTATTTTGCTGCTCGCTCCTTGCGGGTGGTGCTGACAGATGGTGGGACTTCATTTTCCCAGATTTGGGTTATTTTGCGGGCTCGGGGATAGATTCGGCTGTCGGAATGGGAAGAAGTCAGCCCTTCCAGTCAGTTTTAAGGGTAATTCATCCCCTTCTCTAGGAGCGTTTTCCCCCCTTCCGAATGATCAAACCTGGAGCATTTTCATAGAATTGGCTGGGCTGGAAGGGACCTCAGAGATCATCGAGTCCAACCCTTGAACCACCGTTGCAGTTGCTAGACCATGGCACTGAGTGCCACATCCAGTCTCTTTTTAAATAGCTCCAGGGACGGAGATATTTAAAAGATGATTTAAAAGCAAAAAAAATAAAAATAAAAAGGGGAAGCGGCACCTGAGGGCGGGCTGAGCCCCAGGGCTGCCGTGCAGCACCCACCTCCCCCAGCCGGCTGCTCCCGCCAAGCCGCTTTTACCTCAGAAAAACCTTCCCAACCCCTTCCCTTAAACCCGGTTCCGTTCGGTCCGCAAGCCCTGTCCGGGAACCGCGCCTGCGCGGTGCCAACCTCCCCCCTCACGGCGATCCGCGCCTGCGCAGTGCTGCGGAGCTGTCAACCGCCCCCCCCTCACACACCCTCCCGTCCCGTCCCCTCCCCGCTCCGCCACCGCCTCCCCGCGCGGCGCCGTTCGGGCCATTTTGCGGCGCGATGAGGCGGGAGCGGCGGTGAGCAGCACCCGCACCCTGCCCGCCCCGCTCCTCCCTCACCTCCCGCCGCGGCTCGTCCCTCCGCAGCGCGGCGGAGCCAGAAATACCCCCGTAACCCGGAGACATCCCCCTCAACGTCCCCCCCCCCCCCCCCCTCTTCTCTCCGCCCGCCCCTCGGCGGAGCCATGAGCTGGGGCACGGAGCTGTGGGTGAGTGCGGGAAGGGATGGGGAGGGTGCGGGAAGGGGTGAAGGGGGTGGCGGGGTGGCCGTTGCGGGGGTTGCCGCCGAGCGCCGTGCCCGCCCCGGCTCATAACGGTCCCGGCAGAGGGGCTGGGGCGGTGCGGGGGGCTCCGGCCGGGGAGCTCCAGGGGATGGATGGATGGAGGGGTGGGGTAATCCCTCCTCTCCCCTAAGTTTTCCGTGCACCCCTCCCCGTAGGGAAATGAAAGCGGGGGGTTGTTGGGTTTTATTTAATTTAATTTTTTTTTTTTTTTTTTTTTTTGCGGTAAAATAAAGAAACACGCGGTAGCAGCCGCGGCTCGGGAGGTTTTCCAGCAAAAGCTTGGGGTGGGATTTGTGTGTGTGGCTTCTGCGAGAGGCTCCGAGGTGGATTTAGATACGTGGGGGTCCGGTTTCAGGAGAGGGAGCTGCGGGGGAGAAAAAAAAAAAAAAAAAAAAGCCAAGATGATAAAATTTCCTTTCGCTTCTCCTCGAGTGGGGAGTGGGTGGGTGGGGGGTTTTCTCTCCACTCTCGTTTCGAAGGACGGAGGTTTTCACGCGAGGAGTTTTCTGATGCGTGTCAATACGGAGGCTTTAATGAGGGCGAGGTTTTCGGTGCAGAAAGCTCCTTAATTGGGTGTTTTGTTTTTTTTGGTTTTTTTTTTTTTTTGGAAGTGAACCCGGCAAGTGGGAAGTGTAAACGCGTTGGGTTTGCGTTGCTGGAAAACACTTGAAGTGTTTAAAAGGGCTTGAAAAGAGGGGGAGAGCGATTTTTTTAAAAGGGTCCCTCGGTGAGCTGAGGAAATCGGGGTAGGCAGATAAAAGAATTGTTGCGAGGCAGGAGGGAGATAGATGTTCAGTCACAAAGAGGACACGGTGCAGCCATGTTTGGCAGCCTGATGGAGGAGCAGGGAGCAAAACCTGGGACTGAGGGCTTGGAGGGGACAGGAGACCCCGGGAGCCGTTTGGGTTCATTTGGCTGCGGGACACTGGGATTGTTTGAGCAAAACTCGGGAGGAGGGGGAAGAGGGAAACGGGAAGAGTGTTCTGAATGGGGAAGTCAAGAAGGAGGGGCAGGGGGTCGGCTGGGTTGCAAAGCACTGCAGGGTTTCCCTCCTGGAGTCAGCATCTCTCGGTGGTTGGGAACTCAAGTGAAGAAGGAGGCGTAGCGAAGCTTTTTAAAACCCCTCTGGATAGAAATGGTTATTTTAGAGGTGTTAATTGCTGTCCTTTCTGGCTGCTTTGCTGGCCTGGTCAGGCAGCCAGGGAGAAAGGAGTGTTTTGCTGTGACATTGAAGTCATGTTGGAGCTGGAGCTGGGTAGAGCTGGGGAGTAAATTAGGGAGCAAATGCTTGCTGAGAGGTTACTGGGGGATGTTTGTATATTGCAGAGCCAGAAAGGTGATCCAGGCTGATGAATTATTGTATTGATGCCATATTGATTCATCACTACATCAAGAGCTCTGCTGCATGGGAGTGTTTACGGGAAAGCCTGCAGTTGCTTTTTTTTTTCCTGCACCTTGGGATGCTCTGGGGGGAAATGAAATGGTTTGAGTGGAAGTGAAGTGAGACAAGACAACAATATGGAGACAGCAAAATACATTCTGAGTTCTCAAGATGGGCTTGGTTATTTTTGTGGGTTTTAAAAGTGTGTGAGTGATACTGAGATGTTTCTGCAGAAGAACAGCAAGCAGTGCTAGATGAGTACTTAAAAATAGTTGTTTCTGGTTTATGTAGCCTTTCCAGGTGTGATTGCAGCCAGATATTTGTCTTCTGTAACAGTTGCAAGCTGCTTTACTATGTTTTTCAAAATACAACTAGTTGGTGGAATTACTGTATCCAGCAGCACTGAAATGTTATTTTTCATCTCTTGATGCTACTTTGAGAAATGTAGCAGGCTGAAGGGTTGGTTTGGACAAACAAATTAAATCTAGATACCAAATTGGCAGGAGCTGCCTTACTGTAGATTAAGCAGAGGTTTGAAAACATATCAATTTCCAGTAGTCTGGTTATTTAGGTCAGAACACTGATTTATCTTTCCATGTTCTTCCTGTCACTGGGAAAGGAAACCACACAGAACCTGGACGTAATAGGTGCTATCTCCCTTTGTTGCTCATGGCATATTAAAAAAAAATAATTAAATTTCCACTTAACTTAGAACTTAATATTAAGTTGGGGAGTGGGTCTTGTAAGCAAGGAAAGGCTTTTACAACAGACTGGGGTGTGCTTTGATTTAATGGACTGAAAAGTTTAGAGGCAGTAGCAAGTGTTTTTAACAGTAGTTTGAAATTGAGAGATTTGCTAGAAAGATGAGTGCTGTTTGCTCAGGCTTGACTGGCACCCAGTATCTCTGATGTGCTAATCTGCCAGACTGGTTCTGTGCCCCTGATTCATCCCTTTAAATGTAGCAAAGGAAAAGTAAACCAGAGCTTGCTCTTGAATGGAGAATGTCAATGTGCATGGCTTTATGTAGAATTTCTGTTCCTTCCTGGAAAAAAATAAAATAAAATAAAAAAATGCTGGTTGCAGAAAGCCTCACACTTCAGAAGCAATAAAATCCCTTATTATTGTTATGTATTGAGTTATGTATTGTTATGTATTGAGTGCATCCTATTGCAGAGTTCCTATTGCAGATCCTATTGCAAATCCTTTTGCAGAGTTCCTCTTGGTGTTGCACTTGAATTTGGGCTTCTGAGTTACATCTTCAGGTTGCCCCTGTGAGTCTAAATGGACCCATAACCAGAATTATCAGACCCACTGATGCAGCATTTACATTGAAGAGTAGCATTAAGGATTAACAGGGTAACATAGATGCCTATTTCAGGTCTTCATTTTTGATATTAATGCTTTCAAAATACTTAACTAGTGAAAGTTGTAATTAAAAGTTACATATGTGGTGTACAGACCCAACTTGTGCCTTCAGTCAGCTACACGTTGGGGCAATAGGATGTGAAATCATGCTTGGGTTTCTTTTATCCCTTTTTCTCTCTTGGAAAAGAGCATGGTAGGAATTGGGAGGAATAAAATGGTAGGAATTACACTGAGCTAAAGGAACCTCAGCACTTTGGTCCTTATCTTCTGAGTGGAAAAAGCTGTGGCTGTGTGGTTGCTCTAGTGAAGGGAATGAAGAGGTTTTGGTCAAGTATTTTGGGGGAGCTGTATGAGAATTTGTGGTTAAGTGGCCCAAGAAGAGCTCATCCTTCAGAATGCTGTCAGGCAGCAGGAAAGGGATTTAATGTGGGAAATTTTTGCTACAGATATTTCAGAGATGCAGAAGCTGTGGGTTTGGTGTTGAGGTTTGTTTTTTTTTCCCCATGTTAAGTGTAAAGTTTAAAAAAAGACTGAGGGAGTTGATTTAATCCAGTTTTTTCTTGACCTTTGTTGAATCCTGGGTGTCTGCTCACAGCTGTCCCTGTCCTTTCATCCTCTGAGAAGGTGAATATTGGGTAGTGGCAAAGGATTTAATTTGCTGGCCTTACACAAGGGGCTCTGTTGCCAACTCTTCAGATGTGACTGATACTTTGGGGACTGTGCCTTTTATTTTTAGTGTTCCAGTAAACTTTAGGGTGAAAAAACACATTTTGTGAGTATGGTTAACTTTGCCATTCGTTCCACTTCACACCTCTGAATTGCCATTAAACTTCTTGGAGTTTAGAATATTGTTGTTTAAGGAAATATAATTTATTAATTCACAGTATTAAGTGGGATTTTTGGAGACTGTGTTCTCAACTCCCTCGTTATCAGATGATGAAAGAGAGGTGCAGGTGAAAAAAAACCTGAAGGCCTCACTTGCTCTCTGTAACTGAGAAATTATTCAGGCTTTCCACACCTGTGTCTGTATTTCCTCAGCAGAATTTGTCTTTAAGCAGCTGTAAATTTGCATTTCTCAAACGTGCTTGGATGCAGCATTGTTCTTCAGATGGTCTAAACTGGATGGCTGTTGTGTAGGGTGCTCTGGGTGTCATCCCACCCATCCCCTGCCCGCCCTCCCACCAATTCTTTGGGTGTGGGTGTTAAGTGGTCCTCTCCAGGCTGCAAAAAAAAGGAGGTGGTTTCTGATGGGAGAAGGACACAGCTGAGAAGTATCCAGTCCTGCAGACTCAATCACAAGTTGAAAGTTTCCATTAGATGAGAAAATGGCCCCAGCCTTCAAGAAGTGGGGGGATGAATTGTTTGCAGCTTAGGAAATCATCTTTTGTAGTGATGGCAAAAGATCTTCTGAGAAGTGTGGTTTATTATTGAATTATTTTTATTATTATTGTTATTTAAATTGGCTGTGAGTTGGTGCAACTTATTTGGCATCATTTAGACAGCTCCTAGAGGCAGAGCCATGCATCCCTGGGCCTTTTTTCTTTGTATTTGGTTTTTTCTTTGTATTTTGGTTTCTGTTTGAAAACTTTTGTCTGTCTCAAAGAGGCCAGAATTTCACCCACAAAAATATACTCCTGGAGTAAGGTACCTTAGAAACAAACAGAGTGAGAGGTCGAGGGGAAAAAAGCTGAGCTCAGGAAGAAATGCATCCTGTGGATAACTTTGGCTTTACTCAGGCCTCAGTAAAAGCTGCATACGAGTGCTGGAGATGGGCACTTGAAAGCAAAACAAGCTGAGTTATTTGGAGAGTTTGGAGGTAGTAAAATTGTCTGACCCTGATATCTCCTTATTTCACAGGATATTACTCCCTGGTTTAAGTGGTCAACCTGCAATTCCCCAGTGAGAAGTTGTTCATAGGAGCTGAACCCTTGCCCAGGATCTCAGTGCTGGGCTGCACCCCTTGGTGTTTGCCCAGTTCAGGAAGGATGTGTGCTTTAAAATCTGTGCTAGTAGAGTCCTTCTCATTAGCTTAAAAGTAGTTTTTAAGGTGTAAGGTGTGTTCTGTGGGAGCTCCCCCACTGCTGGGGTTATGTGAGGTCCCTGTGTAGTAAACCCTTGGTAGTTGGAGGCACAAGGAGTAGAGAACTTCCCTTCTGGTGACTTTATTATATGAATGTGTGAGTAATTTCATTTACAATTCTGCTTTGCTTTGAGAAAGAGGATTTCTGTAATACTGCCACCAGCCTATTCTTATGTTTCCTACCTATTCATTAAAGATTGGGGGATTTGTGGTCTTTTGGTGTGAGTCAAGACTGCAGAATTTTCTTTTTTTTTTTTTTTTTTTTTTTTTTTTCCTTTCAGGCACAGACTTCCCACTTGTATTGTGGCTGTTCAAGATCCCCTGCTTTCTTGAACCAGATGGCAAAGCAGTCAAACATGAGAGGATGTGTTTTGGTTTTTTTTTTCTGGACTCTTTGCAGCTCATTAATGTTACTCATGTTGTGAAACATTCTTTTAAAGCAGAATTTCAAAAGCCATACTCCACATGAAGAGGAGGAGCCATGGCTGCCCTGGAACATAATAATATACTTTACATTATTGCCTTTGTTGATTGCTGGAAAGGGAACCTGCTAATGAATTTTTGGAGATTCACTTTCATCCTGTTTGAAATAGTCCTTCTCAGATGGCTCCTTCTCTGAATCAAACCCAGCTGTCAAAATCCAATGGTCTGAGTTTCCTTAGTGTCACATAAATATTTTAAAATAACTTCCCCCTTCAACATAAAGGGATACCTTTTAGATGAAACTTTTCTTCCTCCTCCCACCCTCAGAAAATTGCTTTTCCAATTAATTTTATTTTGAACAATCACCTGGTTGAATTGGTGAGAGAGAAGACACTGTTGGCTCTTGACATATTGCAGCCTTTGGCCTTTTTTTCAATTATATTGGCTCTAAAATACAAAATGAGGGAAAGTAGGACATGTGATATAGGTTCACATGTCTGTACATCCAGGATGTGATGGTTCTGTTCTTTCTCTTCAAGCAAGTGTGGTAGGGGTGATGTGGATCCCTTTGGAATTTTTACCTGATGACTTTGCCCTCTGTGTTGTCTGGATAACTTCACTAACCCAGTCAATCATGTCTCTTTGGGCTCAGTTTATGAAGAATAGTTTGCTGGGATTATGAAACGTTTCTTTTTGAATCTAAAAATAGAAAAAAAAAACAAACCAAACAAACCAGGTGTGGTTTCTAGATTACTTACAGCCCAAGAATGAAATGTTGATTGCTTGGTGTTCACTGCTGGTCACTGAAGCAGATCTGCATGTTGGAAAGCACGTAGAGAAGCAGCTCTGTTGCAATATTGTCCTTAATTTATCTGAGGAAGAGTCAGCCCAATTGGAAAAAACAACCAAAAGAGCAACAACAATCCCCCAAACACCCTTAGAAACTCAGTAAATCAGTAAAACTTGAAACAGCCTCAGGAATTCATGGAAACTCAGGATAGAAAGAGCTCCCACGTCGTCCAGGTAGTCCTGAATCCTGAGCAAATTCCATCTTGGATTCTCATTCTTTTTGTTGTAGCTGAAATAACAGGTTTCTTGTGTCACCCACTCCTGGTCACTCTTTTTTTCAAGTGCTTCTGCTCAGTACTGAAAATGATTCTGAAGCAAATCCTTGAATTCTGCCCTTTTAGTGGGGCTGCAGGAGTGCTGCTGGTAGCATCTGTGGGGCTGCAGAGGGAGAGGTGATGCTCCTGTGAAGAGCAACCTGTGGAAACTTCTGTCTGTTTCAAAGAGGTCAGAATTTCACCCCCAATTTCACCCTTTGATTCATTATTTGGGAGGAAAATTTGACTTTCATTGCACTGCACCTGTGGGCAAGCAGATAGCGGAATATTATCTGTGTGACAGAGGAAAGATCATTTTGCAGAGGTACTGAGAAGACTGCTTCTTGCCAGCTCTGGAGATTTTAATGGTCAGCTCTGCTTAACTCTGAAAAAAATTGCTTTTTGGGTGCTTTGGACAGTTTTCTGTCTCAGTCTGTGTCCTAGACTGAGCTGGTAAATCTTAGGAAGATTATTTAACACTTTCTGTTGAATTCTGTTTCATGCTACTTTTTTTTTTTTCCCAAGTTGTTATACTCAGAATCTAGGAGGTTTTTTTTTCTTCTGTCCCTGCCTCTTTTTTTCTTTTTTTTCCCATTATTCAGCAGTACCCAGTTGTTCCCAGGCTTGCACCAGGAACACGATGCCTCTTCCATTCTGGAAAGCTGCAGTGCTCCTGTTTCTTGGAGCAAGTTTTTGAAATTTGGCAGACAATAGTTGTAGAACAGGGATATACCTTCTGCTGTTCTTGAGAAAATCAGTCCAAATTAGGCCAACTTGTCAGACTTGAGAAAAAACAGTGCTTTGCAAGTACACAGGGAAGATTTTAGTGCTGAAATCTTCAGAAGTTCTGGTGTGGGCTTGAAGAGGTTTCAGCCTTGGAGGTTTTTTTTTGTGGGAGCTGAGGATGCAGTCACCCACAGAATTATTGAACATTCCTTGGAAGAGCTCAGCCAGGCTTTCCATGTCCTGGAAAAGCCAAGGTGAAGCCAGGCAGCCTCTGTGGCTCTCAGGCTCCTTTGCTGGCAGCGTGGAGGAAGAAGAGGGTCTGGGCTGTGTTGTGGGACATGGATCAGTGCTTTGGGAAAAAGTGCACTGGAGTTGGGAGGGGAGGAGGATGAAAGGCACCCAGGCACCCCATCTGATCCCATTTATGCTGCTTGGAATGAAAGGGGTGGTTGTTGATGGACTGGTCCTTCTCTTGGTGGATTCTCATAAAGGTGAGAGGAGAGGGAAGAGATGCTGGGGTCAGAGAGGGAACTGCCTGGATCAGGAGAGCAGATGTGATGGGGAAGATGCAGAGCCCAATCTGTGGTCCAGTTACAGAAACTTGGAGGTGTGGTGGCTGGGAGTGCCAGGAGTGGTGGGGAGGGTTTGAGGAGAGACAATTTGAATTGGCTGTTTTGGCAGTGAATCCATAGAAGATCAGAGCACTGGGATTAACTAGGTAAGGAAAAGCAGAAAGCTCAGGAGGAGGAGGGGTTTAAATAAAAAAGGCAAAGAAGCAGTGAGAGGGGAGCTGGTTGGATAAGGAGCAAGTGTGGAGAGCAGACTGGAGTCTGGGTAGGACAGGTGGGATTGGGAGTTGCTGGATGTCCAGTGGGATTAGTGCATTAGGAATGACAAGTCAGGAGTTTGATGGGATCAAGAGAAAGTGTGGTGGATGCACAAGGGCAAGAAAGAAGCACAGAGCAAAGCATGAATATTAGGTAATAAATAAACCAGAAAAACAGTGAAGGGACTGAGCAGTCCTCATTTGTAGGCTTAGCTTTGTAGCATTGCTGCTTTTAGGGTTTTTAGGTATTTTGAGGTATTTTTTTTTTTAAATTCCATGGAATATATAAAGAGTTGGCTTGCTGGCTTGAATCTCTCTATGTTGATTTGTGTGATGGTGTTTTCCATCTTTATTTGGTGTGGAAGAATATTTGACCACAGCCCCAAACAAGTCTTTTATCTAGAAGTCTGTGCACTGCTGGTTTTTCTCCCCTCATTCTGTGCAGAAAGCTTTGAGGAACTGTTGAGCAAATGGGTTTCAAATGCATTTAGCTAATATTTTTCACTCTGCATAATGCTTCCTCTTCTCTAGAGATAAATGCTTTAACACATTTATCTTCTGTTTACAAAGGGCAAAAATGATTGGCATGCAGCAGTGAGTGAATGGAAGTGTTTTCTCCAAAGCTAAAGGAGGAAGGGAAAGATTTCTTGCTCTCTTGAGGGCTGTTGATCTGTCAAATGTGGGTCTTGAAGGAGTGGCATTCATTAAGAATGTGGAACTAAGGTTTTGCTGTAGTAAAACAAAAAAAAACTGGCTAGGGCTGAACTGGGAGGGCTGTGATAGAGTGGTAGGTGAAAAAAAAATATTTATATATCCTGTCTCTCTCCCAAGTATAACAGTCTGAGATACTTCTGTGTTGTCACTGGAAAAGCATAAAAATAAAGGGTGAGAGGGAAGGGTTTTATTTTTATGTGCCTTTTATTTCCTCAAAGCTCTCTGGAGCTGTGAAACGTTTGTGTTTCACAGAAGATGCTTTTTTGCCTTATGTTTGTAACTTAACACATAAAAGCTGAAAAACTGTTGCAAAGCTTCAGGTTTTGGGTGTGCAAACCCCCTCTGCAGTGTCTCTGTTTTTCAGGAGCTTCAGAAATGCCCCAGCCATCGAGGCATTCAGCTTATTGGTACTTGCTCTACCTGCAAACCAGAAATTAAAACCCCAAATTATAAGCTGAGCAAACGCTCCAGCCCTATCCTTTAGGTAATGAGAATGTCTAGCACATGACCTGGGTGACTCTGTTCCTATTTAAATCAGTGCCCTGGGGATTTACAGCCTTATTTTTGGCATGGGGAGAGGGGGGGATAGCTAGGTTCTCTTTTTAGAGAGAAAAATACCCTTTCTGTGGCTGCATGCAGCCTTCTGAGATGGCCAGGAAACAAACCTGGAATGGTGGGAGTGTGGATCCCTTCCTGGTAAAGCACAATATGAGGATATATTTTTTTCTGGATAATTGTGGGCAGCTTTTCCTTTCTGCATTGTGGTTTTTGCTCTGCTGCTTCTTGTCTGCATCATCCTTCTGCTTTTATTGGGGATCAGATTATTGATAGCTCCTTTTCCAGTATGACTGACATGGATCACTCTTGAAATGGGAAGCTGGGATTGTGCCAAGAAGACAATTTTATGCAAGAAATGTGTTACTGGGAGGCACCTAATCCAGGAATCTTTGGAGCCTGAGATCTGCACAGTTTTTGAGGCTTGAATAGAAAGCTCAGATGTCATAGTGCCAGCATTTAATGTTTGTGGGAGTGTGTTGAACTCTTCCAGCCCACAAAAGCCTTTGCTGAGCTAAACAAGACAAATAGAAATATTTCACTTGGTTCTTAGCAGCTGAATTGAAGTGGTTCATGGTTAGGTGACAAAGTACTCCCTTCACACAAAGGTCTGGAGACCTTTTCTTCTCTATATGTGTGTTTTCATGCATGTCATGTCTTGGACATGTGTATTGACTTGGATCTGGTCTTGGCATCCTTACCTCTTGTGGTTTGCTGGTGGGTTCATCCCTAGGAACAACAACAAAAAAATAATAGAAGAGATGAACTAGCAAAAAAGTGTCAGAAGAGTGGCAATTCAGAACCCAGTGTATAATTGGGAGGCAAGGATCAAGTGTTTGCTGCTTCATGATGTAGATGGAGGGTTTGGAAGTGTCTGGGAAGCTGAGTTCCCTCTGGGATTGAGGCTTTGATCCAAGCCTCCCAGCAGGGGGGAGTTGGATTCCTTAATCAGAACAGCACCAATCCATCCCAAAGCTTCCTCAAGGTATTAGGGCTAAATTAAACAGTCTGGGCCTGATGTGTAAGCCATAATGCACTTCAAGAGGCTTTCTTGGATAAGGAGAATTTTGAAAATAATCAGCAGATGAATCTCAAACTGAAAGCTAAAAGCCACGGGCACAAATCACTGTTAAAAAGAAGAGTAGAATACATTTTTGTGTCTGTGTGATGAATTGCTTAATACACAGATTCTCTTAGGGAAGAAGAGAAAAAAGGCATGAACTATATTGGTTCTATTCATGGCATTGCATTTAGAGCTTGTTTGTGGATGTGTTCTATAGCTGTCCCCAAAATAACCAGCACAAATATTAAATTAAGCATCTTGAAGGCAGGAAATAAACCATTTGTTAACAGTAGTCACTAATGTTGGATCCTGTGGATGTTGTAGTATGTTCTCATTTTGCAGAAATTTAGAGTTGTTTCCTTGTGTGCATTTCCAGCACCTGTCCTTGTGCATGAATTCCTCAAGGATGGAAATGTCATGGTTGTATCCAGCTTTTCTGGAAATCCTTTCATTAGGTTGAAGGGTGAAATATGACTGAACTTGAGTCTGTATCTTGAGTGCTTGCAAACAAGAATGAGCTTTGTGTTAGTAACCTTGATGGATGTGCTTACTGATCCTTAGGAAAGTTGTTCATACACAGGAGTTCTCAAATTAAAAAAAAATTAAATAGGGAAGTAGAGCATGTGCCATTTCTTCAGTCTTAGTTCTGAGCCACTTCTTCTCTTTCCACCTCAGTCTGCACCACTACCCAGTAATTTTCCTTTTAGAAAATACTTAGGTCCTTCCCATAAGAGAATAAATACATAAAGAAGGCCTCAGGACTTCATAAAAGCTAAAATGATGTCTGAAGATGTACTGGATGTGTCCCCAGTGGAAACTGGCACCTTAAAGACCTCTGACTTCAGGGATGCTCTGTCCAAGTGCTCCATCATAACAAATTTCCATTGTCCTACTGGTTCATGGATCACCAGTTTCTTTTAGCTCTCCATTATATAGGGAGATGGGTTTAAACTTGAGGGGTTTTAAAAATAAGCTCTTTACTTTCCCTTTCTTGGCTGGAAAGAGGAGCAGTTCCCAGTCAACCTTTGGACCAGCTTTTCAAATCTATTTTAAGTGAAAGGTATTGTTATTGTAACAGCTGCAGAGCAGCAAATGACCTTGTCCTTGCTGAGAGAGGGTTTGGTTTTTTTTTGCAGACTGTCAGAGATTCCTTTTTTTTCTGTCTCCCTCTATGTACATGGGTAAGGATGCTTTGGCTTTCCTCTTTCCTCCTCTCCATCAGTCTCATCAGAGGCCAAGCTTGTTTTCTTTCCTTGCTTGGCAGATAAAGCAGCCAGTAGGTTAGAGTCAATATCCTCTTTCATATTTTTTAAAGAATTCCAGTGCTCATCAAGCAAATGGTCTGGCCTTGGCTCATAAAATGGTTGGAATCATGGGATGTCCAGGGAGCTGTGCCCAGGAGCTCCAGTTGCTGTGAGAATCAGAGAATTGGCTGGGTTGGAAGGGACCTCAGAGCTCATCAAGTCCAACCCTTGATCCACTCCCACTGCAGTTCCCAGCCCATGGCACTCAGTGCCACATCCAGGCTCTTTTGAAAGATCTCCAGACACGGAGAATCCACTACTTCCCTGGGCAGCCCATTCCAATGCCTGATCACCCTCTCCAGAAAGAAATTCTTTCTCATCTCCAACCTAAACCTCCCCTGGCACAACTTGAGACCCTGCCCTCTTGTCTTGCTGAGAGTTGCCTGGGAAAAGAGCTCAACCCCCCCCTTGGCTCCAACCTCCTTTCAGGGAGTTGGAGAGAGTGATGAGGTCTCCCCTGAGCCTCCTCTTCTCCAGCCTCAACACCCCCAGCTCCCTCAGCCCTTCCTCATAGGATCTGTGCTGGATCATAGGGTCTGTGCTCGAGAAGATCAGGAGCTCCTGATCCATCCAAGTCAGAGGTTGGATTGGAGGTTCCTGTTTGCTCTGCAGACCAAGACATTTCTTATGTTGTTTGAGTGATCTTTAATCCACCAGCTAAAGCTGCACCAATGTGATGGGTGAAGTAAGGATAGGAGGAAAGAGGAAGGGAAGAGAAGGAAAGCTGGCAGCTACTTGCCATATAAATCTTTTTAGAGTTGATACAGATTGCCAAGGAGCCTGTCAGAAGGAGGAGCTGGATATTGAGGTCAGAGGCTCCAAGTTCACCTGAAGCTTTGGGGATCCTTGGTGCCAGCAGTCCCATGGAATTGCTGCAGCATCACCCTTCAGCTTCTCCCCAGGTTTATGAAGCTCTGAGCTCTCTTTTGCCAGCCCTGCAGCACCCTTTTGTCCCTGACTGCTCAGCATTCCTTGTGATGCTGCTGCTGGATGCTCATGACAGTGACTTGTACATTTTGGAGATGATTTCTGCTCTTATTTAGTGAAATTCCTTTCTGGGTTCACCTTGGAAGACTCCAGGCAGTTCAGTTCACCAAAGAACTGTATTCAAGTTTAACTTAGGAAGATGATACCAATCCTGTATTTTGGATTCACATTAAAAAGAAAATAAAACAAGGAGTGTTTTTTATCTTTGTGTCCCAAGATAACGTTTATTACTGGTCCATAAATGGGATGAGATATGTTAATGGCATATCTGTGTTTTGAAATACTTGCTTTATAGTTTATAAACACTGGGGTTTTTCCTCAGCCAGCACAGCAAAGTACAATGGAATAGGAATGAGGTGACCATTACAAGTCCTTATACTTCTGGGGATTTTCCCTGTAGTGAAATACATTATTTTTACTTACATCTCAGCCTTCTAATTTTAGAGAGAGGATAAACTCATGAGATCCCTTTTTATTTTTCCACTCCTCTCACTTCTAATAGGAAGTCCTTACCTCAAGATTCATCTTGCAGAGCACTTGCACTGGGATAGAATGTTGCTTGGACTGTTTGTCTTTTATTAGAGCATCTGTTAGTTTAGAAAGTGCTTGGATTTTGTACCCTGCTTTAATTAAACCACTTTCTATAAAACACCTTCTTCACCCCTTCCATGTCTGAGTGATTTTAATCAAGTCAGTGCAGGTAAGAGCTGATGCTCTGGGCTTTTTGTTCATGCACCTGTTGTGTCTCTCTTCATTATGGATCTTTAGGGGTATTTTGGGGTTTTTTTTTGAGGTTAATAAGACATTCAGATCATGCTGCACAATTTAATAATGCTGACTCTGCTCCCTGAACATCTGTCACTGCCTTTGCAGCAGTGTCTGCATGGCAGGGGCAGTGTTTGGAAGCCTGGGTCTGCTTCAGGCTTTTTTTTTTTTGTTTGTAAAAAACATTTGTGTGTCTAGTATCCTGCCTTAGAAACTTTCCTATGATATATGCTGATGGCTTACACTTTAATCTTGATCTCTGTTAAATTGTCTCTTTTTTGGTGTTCTGCAGCAGGACCAGTTTTGTCCCTCTGCTGCCCTTCCATTTGCCTTTCTTTGTAGTTTCTTTTTTTTTTAGTCTTTTTTGTATCTCTCCTGCATTCCTGGTATCAGCATGTACTTTAGAATGAGCAACAGAAGTTTCCAAAAATTGTCACTGAAGTGCAGCCTGGTCCTTGCTGGTTTGAATGCTGTATTTAATGAAAAGAGGTGTCCTGCAGATCCCTGATTTTAGGGCTCTAAAGCACTAGAAGGAAGTTTGCTGATAGGAAGTTGGTGTTTTAATGTCATGGCAAGACTGGAAAAATGAAAATAAAAACAAAGTTGTTTTGAGGTGGGAAGTTTTTTGAAGGTTACTTTTGCTTTGTAGGATCCCAGGACAACAACTCTTGCACAAAAAGCTTTGCCTTTAATGCTAAATGCTCTGATATTGCCTAATTCCAGTAATAAAAAGCTAGAAGTTCATCTAGCCCAAATTGTGAGGAGTGTCTCTCTGGGTAATTTCCAGGATGTCAAGCCTTGTACTTAAATGTCTGCTGCTTTAGTCAGGACATTGCTTAAAGCATTTTGTTGCTCCAGAAGTCCCACTTTCCAATTTGCTTTTATTTTATCAACCTGGAGTTCTTGCCATTTGTTGCTGAAGATCCCACCCCTGTTGTCCTTGGCTGGCATTGTGCAATCCAGGCTTTATGGACCCAAATTGTGTAAGAGAAATAAAAGATGCTCAGGATGGGAAGGATGGACATGGAAATCCTCTCTCAGAACTCTCCCATCTCATGTCTGGTCTGGGGAAAAAGGGATTTTTTTTGCACCCACCTTTGTTCTGAAAGTCCTTAGGTGTTGTGGAATTGTACTGAATAGTTCCTGTACTCTGGGGAGAAATTGAAAAAGTAATAGAGAGGTTATCAATTTAGTTGTGTCATGGTACATTGAAAATCATTATAGTGTCCTGATACCTAAAATAGATTCTCTGGACTCAACTGGATGTTCACTGATTGCTATAAAAAAAATCTATATCTGAGAGCCACCTTGCAAAGAATTATTATTCCAATGTTCTAATTAATTCTCTTTGAATAAAGAGTCATGCAATAAAATAAAAATACAGTAACATCAATATTTAATGGCATCTGCTGAAATTCCTCCTGGTCTAGACTTGGGAAGCTGTGTGGGGGTGATAGTCACACATCCTCAATAAAAAAAGGATGGAATGTGTGTGTGTTTTCTTTTCATACAAGGAATTAATTACTTACTCCTTAAGGATGTAATGGTGAGATGCACTACATGGCCTTCCTCCAAAAGAAGGACTTGTAGGAAATGGCTTCATTTTGATGAAGAAAATGACTTTTTTTTTTTTTTTTGGCCATGGCACCTTTGGATGTTTCCAGGGTTCTGGGCTCTGCAGGCAGGACCTGCAGGTGAAGCAAAGCTGCAGAAGTAATCCTGAAAGTGGGATATAGTTTTTCCTCTTGCTTCAGGAAGGAGTGAGCCCAGGTGACTGCCATATTATTCTGGACTTCACTTTGTGTCCTCTTCTGCTGCTGGAACAGTGCAGCTACCAGCTGACCCATATTTCTGGTTCTTTTGTAAGATGCCAGTTTACTCCTGAGTGGGTTGCAAGTGATCTGGCCACATTATCAGCTGCTGCTTTTGTATGGAGAAGTGAATTTGCACAGAATTTGTGGGCACTGTTAGTCCCAAAGAGTGTAGAGTTGAGGAATCCATGACTTTCTGGAAATGAAATGAGCATTTGTTAGATTTCCTCCCACTCTTGTGGGAAAAGAGCAGGATGGCAGAAAAGAGCAGTGCTGTGCTTGCCATCCCCTAATGATCCTTCAGGTTTTATTATTGCTGTGATAGGAAAGCACAAGGAGCACACTTTAATGTGAGCATTCCCTCTTTATTTTTTTTGTGGGATCCTTCTCCTTGTTCTCCCAAGAACGTGAGAGGAGTAGAAATCAGCACCATGCAGCTCTGTAGTGTTAATCACTAAAATGCACCATATGTGCCCTACTCGTAGCCCAGCTCTCTATGATACAGTCTTAATAATGCAATTAATTAAGAAATATTCCTATAAAATATTTCTGTGCTATAAGATGGGCTCAGAACTTGACCAGCAGCTCTCCATTAATTCCCTTACAAAGAGCTGAATAACACTGAGCCATGGTTTGTGTTGCTCCTTTCCTAATAACATCCCCATCTCTCTGGTGGAGTGGTCTTGGGTTTGTTTGTCTCCAAGACAGAATGCTTTTTATTGCTGTCCCAGCCATGGATCCAAAGTCCAGCAAGCAGCTTTCCCCTTGAAAAACTGTAGCACCCTTTCAGAAAATATCTTTGGCACCTCGGATTTTATTTTTTTTTTTCAGCCTGCCAACACATTCAGACCCCAGGACAAGCAGCTTAAGATCTGAATGAGATTGTTCACCAAATGAGCTGGTGCAGCATGGTAATTTGCTAGAATTTCTAAATGCCTGCAGTGTTACAAGAGCCTGCAATGGCACTAAAATACCAGGAGCTTTGTTGGTTCTAAACTCCTTAAAAGGGAGTTTAAAATTCTTGTCTGCTTGCCGTAGCCTTCCCAGCTTTCTAAAGAATCTCAAGATCTGTCTTGGAAAAATGTTGTGTATTCTGGGCTTTGCAATTTGGGAACAATCTTTTCCTGGCTGTATTAATTATCTTGGTGTTTTAGTGTGCTCTGGGTTTTACTGGATTGCTCATTACTATCCGAGGCTCCTGCTTTTATGTGGATGCCAATGGATATATTTATTGCATGTTTGGTATGTGCTTTTACAGTTAGGTAAAGTACCATAAAGTGGTTTTGATGAGATTGTGTGCAATCAGATTTTTCCATGTGGATTTTCTTTCCATCTGAAGTTGGGAAACTAGTATTTAAATGTCAGAGTGGAACTGATAGGACACTGAATAACTTCTCCTTTTCCCACCCCAATCCCCCAACAGGATTTTTTGTCTGACAGTTCTTGGAGGAGAAATATATGAATGGATCTTTAAAACTATAAAAAGTATCAAACTTGAGAAGTCTTTTTAAGGGCTTAGAAGGGATGCTTTTATGAGCCAGCAGTGTGCCCAGGTGGCCAAGAAGGCCAATGGCATCCTGGCCTGTATCAAAAACAGCGTCACCAGCAGGTCCAGGGAGGTGATTCTGCCCCTGTACTCAGCGCTGGTGAGGCCACACCTCGAGTACTGTGTCCAGTTCTGGGCCCCTCAGTTTAAGAAGGATGTAGAGGTCCTGGAACAGGTCCAAAGGAGGGCAACCAGGCTGGTGAAGGGACTCGAGCACAGGCCCTATGAGGAGAGGCTGAGAGAGCTGGGGCTGTTCAGCCTGAAGAAGAGGAGGCTCAGGGGAGACCTCATTGCTGTCTACAACTCCCTGAAAGGAGGCTGTAGCGAGGTGGGAACTGGACTCTTTTCACAGACGACCTTCAACAAGACAAGAGGACACAGTCTTAAGTTGTGCCAGGGGAGGTTTAGGTTAGATATTAGAAAGAATTTCTTCACGGAGAGGGTGATCAGGCTATGGAATGGACTGCCCGGTGAGGTGGTAGATTCTCCGTCCCTGGAGACATTTAAAAAAAGACTGGATGTGGCACTCAGTGCCATGGTCTAGCAACTGCTCCGGTGGGTCAAGGGTTGGACTTGATGATCTCTGAGGTCCCTTCCAACCCGGCTAATTCTATGATTCTATGATTCTATTCAGAAATGGAACCTAAATATTAAACCTGCCTTAATGGGTGAAGCAGAATTTAATTCCCTGCTGCAGCACAACTTCTAAGGTCATGAACTGATTGACTGTTCAGCAGTGATAGGTGAAGAGAAGGCCAGGATTTTAGGAGTGGAATTAGAAAAACAAGCCAAACCCCAAACACTTTGTACTGCCCTTTGTTTCACTGATACTGGGCTTAGGGAAATATGTTGGTCTGGAAGATGGGATGGTTAGAAGAAAATGGTCAGACTGGTGTGACATCTGTATGGCTTTTAATCTTAGCTCCAGTAAAGCCTGTTTTAAATGGGGTTGTGATTTTCCACTTGACTGTCTTTTTAAAATCTAGATTGATGGAAAAAGACTTTCCTGATGTTAATTCCCATTAGGGTGGTGACAGTGCATGCTTATTCAAGCATGGGGAAGGCTTGAAATCTAGCTCATGGTACCATCATCACTCTTCCAGGGTGTATTAGAAATGACTCACGGGTTTATTTGGAACCCAGGGACATGAGATTGTTGCCACAAGAAAACTGAATTACTGCTTTTGCTCAGGTGGACTTGCCTGGCCAGCTTCTGAGCAGAATATCCTTGCTGAGGACAGCAATCCTTCCTCCAAGGATCAAAGGGTGCTGCTGTTCTTGCTTAGGATGCTGAAACATTATTTATTCCTCCTGCTTAGGTTTCCAAGTTGTACTGGTCGAAAAGGAATGTAATTGTTGATTTATTTCCATAAAATGTTCTGACTGCTTGACTCTGAGAGGCCAGAGACTTTGGAGGAAGCCAGGCTGGATTTGTACTGTCAGGAGATGCCCTACTTTCTAGAAACTGTAATTTGAAGTTGCTTTGGTTAGGACACTCAACTTCAGCTCTGTGCAGCAGGACTCAGAGTGTGGCCCCCCTGCAGCATCTTTGTGGGACAGCCAGCAAGCCACACATCCCTGGCTCCCTCTGCTCTCTGGTTTCTCTGGGATCTGGACCCTGTTTGGGATCTGTTCCCTGTGCAGGCAGCACTGAGCACAACGGGGCTGCTGTTAGAGCTGGGGAAGCTTTGCTGCTGCTACAGATTGCTTCAAATCCTCCCTGACCAGGTGTTTGGGCACTTGAATTTGATGGAAGGTGGAGATAATTGTGTTCCAGAGTTCCAGTTTGGGATGTTCCAGGGATGTAATGCCTGTGGGGTGGGAAGCACTGATTTCTTCCCGTTTCGCGAAGCTCAGCGATGCACGGTATCCACAGTCATCTTGGTTTTAGGGACTCAAATTTACTTCTTCAGATGGTTATATTTGAATTTTCTCATGTCCCGTGGAGAATCTGAAATACCCTGGAGTGAGTGGCTGGGATGGATCCATCCCAATCCAGGGAACCTTGTGCTTGGCTGCCTGCGAGCTGCTCCGACTCCGCAAACCTGAAATGTGTGTGGGAGAACTTTCCCTGCTGTATTCCAGCAGCTAATTTAATTGGTGTTTGTTTGGTAATTTGCCTCGGATTAAATTATTCGTTGTCACTACTGAAGAAATGCATTGTGTGCTTTTGGTGGGTCAGCATTTTGCACAGTATTTCCCCTTCTTTGTTCCACCTACTTGGATGAATTCTTTTCTTTTTGCTGCAGTCTTATTACTGAGAACTGAGAGAGATTTCTGTTGGGAGGAGACCCAGAGGAGCTCCAGAGAGGCTTTAAACACTGATTATTTGGTGAAAGGAAACACAATTACTTTTCCTCAGATTGAAACTTTTGATTTAACACAAGTTCACACTGTAATTAACAGGAATTAATCCTCCTGTTACCTGAGGATGCTCTATAGAAATAGAATAGAGCTGAGCTTGTGGAAAAATGAGTGTATATTCCTTCCCTCCAAAGGAAAAACTCAGAGAATCCTTGTTTATTGATAGCAATAAATGCTTTTTTTTGCACAGTTGGATGGTTCTGATCCCTACCAAGACATCATTGGTACAGCTCCCACATTAGTTTTAATTAGATCATAAATTACTTTCTTTAGTGCAGCCTTAAATTCTGGGGCCATACAAGTGATCTTGTGTTTTACAAAGAAAAAGGGAGATGGCAGAGCCTTCAGAGCCTTCTCTGAAGCATTTATCAACCCAAAAGCTGAGAAAGGTGATAGGGAAATATTTGACAGGGTCTTAGCTGAATGTCTGGGTTGCCATTTTCATAGCTGGGTCTTACTGTAATAAAAAAACTGTGTGACAAACCCAAATAGATGGATTTAAGGAATACTTGCAGCTTTTCTTTAGCTCTTTGCTTATTTTATATCTCTGACCTAGTTTAAGAATTAATCTTTTTTTTTTTCCCCAGTGTTGCTTGACTCCAGAGTGGATAATACTGAATTATGAAATGCTCTTTGAACAGAGTTTAAGGACTTTTGAGCTGGCCAGTTTTGTGTTTAAAATTTCAGTTGAATTTATGTGTTTGCAGCCATCTGAAATCTCAGAATTACAGTTTCATTGGGTTTCCTGAACATTTTATCTCCCCTACAAGTCTCCTGGCTGGGGAGTTTAACTTTATCTTTGATCAGAGCAGAAGCAGCAAATCTAATTTCTGGGTTAAAAATGGAATGCAGTGGCAGATACCAATACTTAAGGCAGAGAATAATCTGATTTAGTCCTCAGTGTGAAGTGGCTCTTGAAAAAACTAGGCCTGTGTTTGTAATGTCGTGGTATTTAAGGTATCAAGTGCTTTTTGAGCCTCATCTGCAAGGGAATACTTCAGCCTTTTTCTGCTGTTAGTTCCATGTGATTTGGAAAAGAGGAAGGAGTGAGCAGTTTACAGATTCTCACTTTTCATTTGAGCTTTAGGGAGGAGCTTTGGCCACCCTTAAGTGGGGCTGATTTATTGTTTTTTTGGCCATAGGTGTTGCCCTTGCATTGATGATTCCAGGAGACAGCTTCCAGCTAAATAGAATTACAGGGAATTTTACAGCATTTTCCTTTTCTAAGCATCTTCAGAAAACATCCCAGGAGGACACCGTGCCTGCTGAGTGCTTTGGAACCAGAGGAATATTGAGAATATTCCCATTGAGAATATCAGGGAAAACTGCTAAAACCTTTTGGCAAAAGGGCAACGTTTAGATGGAGCTCAGGGATTATTGGTAAAGTTTAACTGTGTCACTGATGCTTTTTAAAAAAGTGATATAAGAAGATATAAGAAAAAGAAATAATAAGATTAACCTCTAAAAAAACATAAACAAAATAAGAAAAAACCAAAAAGAAATATCACCCAAATGTTACTCCCTGAAAGGACTCATGAAAATGGGATGGAAATTTAGGAGTTAGAGTAGCATCATATTTGAGAAGTTTGGAGAATTAATATATGAATAATATTTGCTATTATTATTATTATTATTATTATTATTATTATTATTATTATTATTATTATTATTATTATATTAATGATATTTGAGAATTAATGTCAAAATTGTGCACTTTGAGGCTACATGGAAGAGCTTGGATATTCAATGTGATGTGGCCAGCATGACACTGATGTATGAAGAAGCTGAACCAAAAGGTTGTTTCCCCAAAATAATGTTACTGCAGTCTTAAAAAAATCAATTTTTTGGCTCAGGTTCTACCATTGTAACTCAGTACTGGTTGGGATAAGAGGATGGAATTGCTTTTTCTGTCTTTGTGTGTGTGTCTTCTTTGAAATGGATCAGCAAGCTTGGTTGTTTTTCTGTTGTAGTTATCCAAGCAAGAAGCAGGAACAGTCTTTTGGTTCATTTTTAATAATTAGTACACAGCTGCCCAAAGGGGAAACTGTGTGGGCAAGAGATCTGGTGGATCTTTGTTTTAACAGCTGCTATTATTAAGGGAGAGCTTTGCAAAAAAAAAAAAAAAATCAATGATTAATCCAAAGACAGAGCCAGGCACCAAAAGCTTTACTCAGAATTAGCCCTAAAATTAAGTTGGGTCGAATTATTTCTGACAAAAATAAAATAATAAAAAAAAAAATTGGGTGTGTGTTAAATCAGGGAAGTGGGCTGGTGCTGGGGAACAGTGAGAAGTTGCAACACTGGCAACCGAAAAATCTGCCTGGAACAACAACAACAACAACATATATTTAGCATTGTGTTCCCATGCTGCAATTCCTTGGGGGAGGCAGCTTGGATGGGGAGTTGTGCTGCAGCCCCTGATTGATCCCAGCCCAGCAGCAGCCCCCAGAATCTGCTCTTTTTCAAAGCTCTTGTTTAGAAACACAACAGAAGAGTGAATCCCTCTGGATCCTTGCAGGCTGCAGCTCTGGATACTGTCAGCAAACCCTAAATCCTTGTCCCATTCTTTTCCCTCAGGAGGAGCAGAGAGAAGAGGTTACCATTGCTTTATGTTGTTTGGGTTTTGTTTTTTTTTTTTTAATGAGTTTTGTGGGTGTAATTAATGCTAATGGGAGAGATGCATCATCTCTCTGGGTCCCAGAAGATTTTAGGAGTTAAGAGCCTTTGCTTAGCTTTTGCCTAGCTAAGGAGTCTGGATTTTAAGGTCCACTGATGTCAGTTGAATTTTACTTGGGTTGCCAAAAGGAGAAGCATCCTGGACGTGTTTGTCTGGAGTTTAAATAACTGAACGTGTGCAGAGAAATGTTGGAAGTCTACTCAGCTCTTCAATAAAAATATTTGGTTTTTCTGACCTTACTTGTGGTGTTAGTTGAGGTTTCTTTCTTACTATCTTGCTCTTTAAGAGCTTTCTTATATCCTGGGTTGTAATTTGCACATTATAATGTATTTTGAAACAGAACTCGATCCCGTTCTGGGGTTTTTTTAATGTGTTTTAGAAGCAGAATTGTATGCTTGAGAAAAAGTGTTCGTTTCTGAATGGTGTGCTCATGGCAGATGGTTTTCATTGTGGCAAAGTCATGTAGTGCCTCAAACCTCAAAATGTATAAACTTCTTTGAAAGAAATGAATTGCTGTAGCGTGGCCATCTCTGAGATGCAGCCTTGGAGACTGCAAGCAGCGTGTTTTGAGCCTTGCCTTTTCCTTAGTTAAAGATTAGAATATTAATTTTCAAGAGCAGGAAATCTGGACAACTTTAAGGTGCACATTTCCTCTTTCAAAAGATGCAGCACAGCTTTTGTACAACTGTCTCCCCCTGTTAATAACAGATGGATTGTGTCGAGTCTCCATCACCTCTTTATGGCCTTTTCAGGTAGTTGTTAAAAAAAAAGAAAACAGAAATGGCACCTCTGTAATGCTGTGTGCTAGATGGATTTATGTTATCTCAGTTGCCATGTAGGTCATGTAATTTCACAGAAAGATCTCCCATGTTCCAAGAAAGGCAGCTTTACCTCTAGCCTTTTGCCTGCCTGTTGTCCCTAAGCTCTCCCTGGGATTCATTTGCTGGTTCTGTTGATCACCTCTTGCTCAGCTGTTCACATCCTTTTGCCTTCCCACTCCCCAGAATTAATCATTCCTCTTGTCTTACATCTCACAGCATCTTTTTGCAGCTGCTGCAGCCCCAGTGACCACATCCTCTCTGGATGGCACATCTCTCTCACCTTCCTTCCTGGCTGCTGTCTTAGCACTGCTCCTCTCTCTGTTGCTATAGAGGGGACCACAAGTTCTGCTTTACCACATCCTTTGCAAGATCCACCAGGCTGAGGGGGGTTTGGAGGTTTGGTTTGACACCAGCATGGCAGAGGTGGAAGGTTTGGAGTCTGTGTTTGAGCTCCTATAGGTTTGGGCTGTGGTGAGGAAGGTTTGATACCCCTGGAGCAAAGAGCAGAAGGTTTCTCTTGGAAGCATCTGCTCCTCCTGGAGCTCCTCTCTTCTTCCACCCCTGGCCAGGCAGCAGTGACTCAGAGGCTGCTGCAGGAAGGAGCAGTTTCAGTGAAGGGTTTGGATTGTCAGCAGACAGAGTTTTAGGCATGGGGAGTGTGTGTGTGTGTGTGTGTGTGTGTGTGTGTGTGAACATCTTGGCAGTGGATGACTCTGGTTGGACTCACCCAGGGGAGTGTCCTCCTGTCACCCCTGGTGCCAGGCTTTGCCAGGCTTCCATAATAGGTGTTAAAGTGGGTCACCAGTGCCCTGCCAGGCAGGATGAGGTGTCCTGTTTCTGACCTGATGCTTTCTTTTCCTTCCTTCCCTCTTCTCAGAGCTCCCAGGTTGGCTTTGCAGGTCATGGCCATGCTCTGTGTAACCTCTGCTGCTTTTAGGGTTTTGGTGTTGTGCATCCCCTTCTCTACAACCAGTTTAGAACCTCCACAAGCAGAAAGACAAGCTCAGGGGTTTATTTAGTGGATGGAGGACTGACCTATGCAGCTTGACTCTAGGTGGGTCTTTTTCTTGGGTGTTGCAATTTTCCTTTGTTCCCCATCAACCCTGCTGAGCTGGTTGTACTCCCACAACAGGCCTGGATGGCTCCACCATTGGTTTGGGCTCTCCAGGTCCTGGCCTCTGCACCATATCCTCCAGTGGCTGTTTTGCAAAGTGTTTTCATGCTTGACTTCAGGCAGGTTTCCATCAGGGTAGGGTTTAGGGTATGGCCGAAACTTATCTGTGAGCCAGCACTGCTGCTTCATTAGCAGGAGGGGTCACTCCTGGCTGTGGTTTGCTGGGTGGGGTTGAGTGTGGTTGGGTTTAGGAGCAATTAAGAGGATTAATCCCTTTTGCTGCCCTTTGCTGTGCAAAGGGCCTTGCTATTATGCTGGTACACTATTATTTTAAATCCAAATTAAAACTGCTATAACTGTTAGAACTTACTTTGCTCTCCAGCAAACTGCTGAAGTTCAGGGCTGAAATAATAGACCAGTAAGTGCTTAATTCATAATGTTCAGTAGGATAAGTAGGACATTTAGAGGCAAGTTTATCTGGCAACATAAAAGATAATTCAACATTAAATGTAGGCTGTTTCCACTCTTGATTTCTGGGGTTTTTTTTCCTCCCCAGTTTGAGGTGCACTCTGTTGCCTGGTGAGTCAGCAGACTCCTAATTTTTGTTTCTATTTTCTCCTAACTAGATCAGGTTCTGAGATGAATCAGAAGAGATAAAAGAACAGTTAAAAACCTTTGGGGCTTGATGGAAAATGGGTTTAGGGGATGAAGATGGTGGTGGGTTTTTGGGGGGAATTGTGCAGCTCGGGCAGAAATATGCATGCTGAAGGTGAAAGGTCTGGAAGAATTTGTTTAGTACTTAAAGGTTAAAACAAAATCAAACATTGAGTCAGATGAATAGGAGATCTGCATGAGAAATGCACGTGATCAGACATCTTTTGTGCACTAGAACAGGATAGGGGGTGGCAGTGCAGTTGTGTAAAAACCCAACAAAGCCACCACAGCATCCTCTGAGTGTCACCCAGAGATGGTCTCCCTGCCCCAGCAGGATCCCCACAGTCTTCCCAGTCCTCCTTGTCTGTGCTGCAGGAAGCAAAAGGTTGGTGTCCTCTGCTCTGTTTTATACTTAACCTACTTAGGATGGATAAACCTGGATGTTTGTTTAGTTACCAGGAGCTGGGGATTTCACTGAGTGGTGCTGCCCAATTTGGGGGGGAAATTCTCTCTTCAGTAGTGGCTGAGTCAACAGATGCTGAGCTGCTTTTGTATTTTCTGCTCCTCTCTCTTTTCTGGAAGGCTCTTGCAGTGGTAGTCTGTACTTTCTGCATTTTCTTTTCATTATTAATTTGCCTGCAGACTGTTGGATTTGCATAGAGCTTTATTATAGGTCTCTGAGGATCTGTGATCTGAATTCTGTTCTCCTAGCACTGTGGTGCCATACGGGACTTAACTGAGCCAGTGAAGGTCTCATCAGCTTGTTAATTATATTTATAATATGAAGCTCTTTAAACCGTGGTATCTAAAAAAGGAATTTAGAATTTCAACAGTGTAATGTGTTATTCATCTTCACTCAAATTCCTTTTTGCCTGTGGAAATGGGTGAAAATGTTTCAAGAAGGAGATGTGAGAGAAGGTATGAACCAGAGGTGAAAATTAGCATTTAATTCCCTTATTCCTGCTTATGTTTTTAGAACAGTGAATAAACAATTCATTTTGGGAGGAAATAGGATTGAACTCCCTGGAGAAAGTCATCAAATATGTTTAATGTTTAAGAAAAACAGGCATTTTATTGTCTTGCCAGAGTAGAAACAGAAAGGCTTTGTTGTTCTGTTATTAGTGCCTGAATTTTCAGCATATTCTTTCTTTACTGCTTGTCCCTGTATTAGCAGTCTTCTTAATTTAGCATTGCTGCACCACGACCTGTGAAAGCAGCAGAAAGGCTGTCAGTTTATTGTTATTTATGGTGAACACTGTCACCTAAGTCAAGTCTGAGCAAGTCTGACATGATGATAAAAATTGCAGAATTAATTGGGAAAGTCTCCTGGACTCTAATTAGTTTTCTTCCCACTTGAAACCCAGATTTAGGGAGCACAGTGACTTGAGGGTGTTTGCACTGCAGAGAGCCTGAGACCCTAATTCAAGAGTTAGGGGACACCCCATTTGAAATAATATTAATATATATATGGATATTAATGGTGAAGCCCTTTGGTAGCAAATGAAGATCCCATCCAGCATTGGATCTGACCAAATATTAGGTTGAATTGTTTCACAATAAATGAAAACACTCCTGAAAGAGGAAGAAATAGTTCACTGAGCTGCTCTCTGAAGACCACATGAATAACACTTTCTTTATTGCTCAATAACTGGTTGTACTCCGTGGGTTAGAAATGGGAAGAGAAGCTTTTTCTTTTTTTGGGGAAGACTTAACTTTCTTCTTTCCAAAATACTTTGCATTGCTGGGGAATGGGAGTTCAGGAGAAGAGTTGAGAAGTGAGGATTTGAGAGCCAAAGTAGCAGTCAAAATGAGAGCAAATAGAATCATAGAATCATAGGCAGCACGATTGCCATTTTCAGCCTTGTCAGTGAAGCTGAGGTTCAAAAAGAACGTGGAGTTCTTTGGGCAGTGGTAAGAAGAGCAGGAGAGAATTAATGGAACCAGAAATGAAGTCAGAATCACCCTTTGCCTTAGGGATAAAACTTTCAGAGCATTCCGGGTACTTGGCTGTCGGATTCTCCTTCAAGTTAACGTCTCCATTTCTCTCCTGAGCTTTTAGGTTTTTGTGTGCACGTTCCAGAACGTGTTAAGCTCTGAAAGGACATGAAGATGCTGTTTGTTTCCAGCAGTTTGAGGTTCTGCTTTGCCACCCACGTGCAGGCAGGTGGCTCTGCTGGGGTGGTCCAGCTCTTCCATCACTTGGGGACATCAAGAAGTGTTTGTACTGGCACACAGTTGGAGTTGTTGGTGGAATCTAATGGAGAGGAAGAAGTTCTGGCTCTGAATAGTTTAATTATGTGCACATCTTGATGATCAGAAATCCCTTTTTTTTTATTAAGCTGTTGGTAACACAGTCAGTGAGTAATGGGGGCTTGGCAGTGGGGGAACAGGAGTTTTGGTAGGTTGGAAGGGCAGAGGACAAAGACAAAAGCATAAGGACTGTGGTGGGAGCCTCCTGAGATACCCAAGTGATTGTCAGTACAGGATTTTGCTTAATGTTCTTATTGTAAATCAGTCTCTGGCAGAGGAAAGCAGTGAAAACTTGTAGGAAGTATTTTGGTGTTTTTCAGAGGTGCAGAGTGACCTTTTATTCCACCCTTCACCATGGGAACATTCTCACTGCCCCATGCATCTTGTCAAATCTTATTTTTCTTGAACAATTCGAAAGCCTTGTGGTATTTCTTGTTTTCTCCTGTTATCCCTGAGTGAGTGAGGGTGAGGAGACTGCAAAGACAAAGGAGATGTCCATGGAAATGAAAAGCTGAACGAGCAGCTTGTGGAGGTACCTGAGCCAACTTCCAGCTGAGGGACTTCCATAAATGAAAGGTGATGATGAAACAAGGAAGATGAATTTGGGTTTGCTCCCTGTGACTGCACTGCCTTTTATTTTGGAATATCATGCTCAGCAAGTGATGGTGTTGCCAGTTTGACTGTTTTTATCCTTAAGGAACACAGAAAGGAGAAACTGATAATGGGATACATGACCCTGTAGTAAGACACTTGTCATGGGCTGTTTGCAGCTTAGTCCAGTAGCTTTTGAGCCAAAACTGTTCTGGGCCTGGAGGAGGCAGAAACTCTTTGGCAGAGTCTGCAGAAAGCCAAATTTCACCTTGCTTTGAGTCTTGGTAGCAGAGGTCATTGCTTGTGTTTTAGCTGGGTGAGGTTCTGGTTACAGATCTGTGCAGGACAGGAGTCTCTGCTCACTTTATAAATATTATATTATAAATTATATTATTATAAATATTATATTATTATTAAATTATATTAATAATTATAAAGTGAGCATCTTCTGCTGGCCCGTCACACAGCTGCCCTGTGGTGAATTCATCTTTGCCCACCCTGGAGTTTGCTTTTGCCAAACTTGACATCGTGAGGCCACTGAAACAATCCCAACAAATCCATCCTCTGGGACAGCAGATCAGAGGATGGCAGCTCTCTGGAGCTGTTTCCAGGTTATTCATGATCTGATCCAACTGGGGCTCAGAGAATTGAGTCATAGCAGAGGGCTGGAGAAGCCAGCACCAAGGCTGCCTTTCCAGGGTGAGCCTGCTTTACCTTTCTGTGCAGGCAGCATCTTGAGTTCTCTCAAAAGGATCTCCTTGAAATCCATTCTGGTGGGAAACCACGACTTTTCCTCTTTGGATGGCATGGCAGGAGGATGCTAAGTTAGTTTCTTGCTACTAGTAGAGTGTATCTGATAAGGGTGCTGTAATTTGCTTACCAGGGGTCAGGGAGTGGATTTCCCTTGCTGAGATTTCTCCAGGTTGGAAGAGTGTGTGTGAACTTGGGAGGAATGGGCTGCCTCCTGGGGTATTTATTTGATATTCATGTGTTTATGTTAAATAATGTAAATTGTGGCAGAGGAGGGTGTGGGATGGCTAGAAAGCCTCTTTATCAGAAACCTTCAAAAGGTCATGTTTGCTCTGCTTGCCTGATGCCAGTGTTAATCTGAGAGATGGGGGGATTGTGTGTCTGAACCCCACATTCCTTCCCCACCTGAGCCCTCTGTGCTGTTACCTTTGGGGTCTTTGTATCCTCCCCAGCTGGAAAATTGTCTGAAATAAGGATTTGACTGTATGCAAATTTGTATTTGCTTCCAGTAAGTCTTCCCTTTCTGCAGCACAGATTTTTTTTTGAGTAAATGATGTTAGACTGGTTTAAGGATGATTTGTATGGCTGGAAGTCAGGCTTGTAGTCTGTGTAGTTCAAATATATATATTTCTCTTCTTCATCCAAGTTGCTCTAAACCACTTTTTCTTAGTTCCTGGAGCACAAGGCATAGAAGTTCTTTATTTTTGTAACCTTATCCTATTGCCCTTTTGCTGTTCTCCCCCCTGTGCCTCCTTAATTGACTAATGCTGACATGATTTAAACTGAAACCTACTCTGGTTTGGCAGAATTGGTTTAAAATAGGACCTTATGCTAAAGCAGAGCAAATATGCAGCCATGCAAGCCCTGTGTGTCCTCTTCCCTGCATATTACTCGGTGTTTAAACTTGATTTTTTTGCTAGGGTTTTGAAATGCCCTCTTTTAAGATGGTTTTCTTTTTCTCCTCTTCAAAATACAGTTAAAATGAGTTTATTAGCAATTAGCAGCTTCTGTGGATGAGGCTGTTTTGTTCAGTGCTGGGGGGAATCTCTCCTGATGCTGATCTTGCATTGAGAGCCACAGAGGCTGCAGAGCAGAAAGTGGGATTTGCTGAAAAGCACCATATTCATGCTCAAGCCTTTGTAGTAGTTTTCTATTATTTTTCTGCTCTGTGCATCTGAGGAAGTGGGCTTGTATTGCTTTGATAAAATGAGATGATAGCTCTGCAAACTGCAAGTCACAAGATCAGATCTTTGGCAGAAAGCAAGAAGCATCACTTGTGTCAGAAGCTTTATTTGTGGCAGTGAAGCATCTGACCCAAATCTAGGGCTGGGTAGGATTTTTCTTTGAAAATATTGTAAATCTGCCCTTTGTACTGAAGTACAAAATTATCTATTTTCCATGTAAACCATAATGGGGCTTGATGGCAAATAAGTTGGGCTGATAATAAAGACCTTGTTTACTCTTTGTAAACTGAGGATAAGCAGTCAGTGTAGCTCAGTTTCAAGCCTTGCAGAAATATTAAGTCCTGAAATGCTGTGTGGAATGGATGATTGTGGCATTTAAGGGTTGTTGAAGTAAGCAAATAAAAAAAAATAAGGCAATCTTAGGTTAAATCTGCATATAGTAATAAGCTGGCTTGTCTAATTAATTTAGATTTCGAGTTGCTTAATTTCTTTTGGCATTTGCAAATCCCAAACTGGCTTGTGGAATGTTCTTGATTGAAAGAGATTTTATGGAAAACATGTGGCTGTGTTTGAGGGCACCACAATTTGAAGAACAAAGTAGCATCTGTAGAATCATAGAATCATAGAATTAGCCGGGTTGGAAGGGACCTCAGAGATCATCTAGTCCAACCCTTGACCCACCGGAGCAGTTGCTAGACCATGGCACTGAGTGCCACATCCAGTCTTTTTTTAAATGTCTCCAGGGACGGAGAATCTACCACCTCACCGGGCAGTCCATTCCATAGCCTGATCACCCTCTCCGTGAAGAAATTCTTTCTAATATCTAACCTAAACCTCCCCTGGCACAACTTAAGACCCTGCCCTCTTGTCTTGCTGAAGGTCGTCTGTGAAAAGAGTCCAGTTCCCACCTCGCTACAGCCTCCTTTCAGGTAGTTGTAGACAGCAATGAGGTCTCCCCTGAATGAGAGAAGTGGAGGTGGACACAAAAAGTTGGTCATCATATGTCAGCCTGTGGTCTGGTTTAGAACAAAACAGTCCGTAGGGGAAGTTCTGTTCTGTAAAAAGATTGTTAGCTGTTCCAAATGGGATTTTCAATTCATAACACTGACAGCTTGAGTATAAATCTGTTTTTTGACTGAAAGTAATTAATTAGGAGTAGACCTCGAATTTATGGAACTTCTCTTAATTCTTCAGAATAAAGGAAATGCTGGCAAGAGTATCTATTTCTTATCCTTTGCCTAATTGTTTTTATATGAGAAAATTATATTCAGTAGAATTGCCAGGATTTCTTCAATAAAACTTATTCAGAAATGAGGAATGGGGAATGTTACTGAATTGGGCTCATGTTAAAAGACATTTCCATCAAAAACCTGTGTCACTACCAAAATACCTAACTGTGGTCATGGCAAATATTCATAACACTTAACTCTGTGCACTTCAGAAATTATTTTTAGTTATCTCTGAGTTCAATGAGGTGAAACTATTTTAATTTTTTAATTTATTCATTTATTACAGGACCAGTTTGACAACTTGGAAAAACACACGCAGTGGGGTATTGATGTGCTGGAAAAATACATCAAGTTTGTAAAAGAAAGAACAGAGATTGAACTCAGCTATGCAAAACAACTTAGGTAAGTCAGAAATGCAAAATTCTGAATCTGCTCAGAGCCTCTCATCAGCTGGGAGTTTACTGGTTCAAGGGTTTGTTTGCTTTATAATAATGGCTTATAGAGAATATCTTTAATTTAGAGAAGGGAAAGCTCAAGTTGATTTAAGATACTGCTTTATTACCTCTGCTAAAAATCATATGCTTTGCAAAAAGAGAGGTTATTTAGGTGACTGAGGAGCAGACTTAGTCATGATTTACCCAGGATGAATGGCTCAGACTTTTGAGGACAGCTTTGGAATGTTTTCCCTGGAATTAAGGGCTGCTGTGCATAAATGCTGCAGGATTTCAGAAATCAGGAGAGCAATGATCATTTGTTTTCAGGCTAAGTGTAGGGTTTCTTTTCATGAGGCTTTTTTCCTCAATGCCTGCTGGAGGAACAGCAGGTCAGAAAGTCAGTCTCAGCCCTTGGAAATTTCATCTCTGTAGTTGGCCTGAGATTTGCATTCTGAGTTTTCTGTGATCTTGCCACTCTCCTTGTGATGTGTTTCCTGAACAGAATGGAGATGCTGTGGATTTAGCTCAGGTAGTTATTATTTCCAATAATTCAGCTGTGGATGTTCCTCATGTCTGAGTTAACCATCAGGTTGCAGGTAAAAAGGGGAGAGGGGTGACCCAGCAAATGGATCCTTGAGGTCAGATCCAGTGTAAATGGGAAAAGGGCAAGGGAAGGGGTGTTAAGACCCTTTACACAATGAAATAGAAAAAAAAAATGACATGGTCTGAGGTTAGAAGGGACATTCCTGCAAAGTCACCATGCAATATTGGGGACAGCCACTTAGTGTCCAGGGTGTGAAGCAGGAGCTGGCTGGGGAAGGGAGTAGAGGACTAATATTTCCTATCCCCTCCAGTAATTCCATGCCCTTTTTCATTCCTATAATCCATGCTAGAACTCCATCCATCCTCTGTGTATTTATATAGAGAAGTGGAGATTTGAGTTGTGATGGAGCTGTTTCTATCTGGAGCACAGCATCTGTTTTATAGGAAAAAAAAATCACCCATCCTTGTGTTAAAATGGAGATGCACAATGAGGTGTTATTTATGGGGAGCTGGGGGTTCAGAAAGCCCTGTCTTGGTGCTGGTGTGATTTTTCTCAGGGGAATGCCACAAGGATTCCCCTAGGTTTCTGCTAGAGACAAGCAGGAAATAGGAAATGACTTGTGAAGGAAGAAATTGCTCATCTGCTATGGAGATGAGAAGAGCTGGAATTACAGAGGCCCAGTGAGTTGGAAGAGAGGATGAGTGGGCTGGGGAAACCCCAGCAGAGTATCTGTGTGAGCAGGATTCTCTTGGGAAGAGTCACACAGAGGACTCCATTCTTTGGATGATAAATTTCAGGTGTGAAGAGGATAATTATGAAAAAAAAACCCCACACCCAAACAAAATGCTGAAGGAAAATGGGAGTTTTTACCTGTGACTATGTAGAAACTCTGAAGTATTGAAGTTTGCTTCTTACTCAGCCCTAGACTTCCAAAACAAATGATAATTTTGTTCCTTCTCTCTGTATTTTGATTCCTGCCCATCCATGGGTATGATTTGAGGACAAATACATTAATCCCTGAGGAGCTTTTATACACAGTGCTGTTTGGACTCATCCAAGAAGTTAGAGGTATAAAAGGAAACCCAAAAACGTGGGCTTGCCAAGTGTTGAGATAAAACAGTACTGAATATTAAAAAAAAAAATAAAATCTTGCATCTGCTTTTAAGAAGTGTCCTCAAACCTGGTGCAAACCTTTCCTGTGTCACATCCATTTGATACAAGAGGGCTGCAGAATATCACAGAATGTCATAACATGCAGACATAATATTAAGAGACAAGTTAACAAAAGGTAGTCCTGTAAATTTAACTCAGTTTTATTTATAGTGGAAGCAAAGCTGCTGAACTTCTGGGTTTTGTGCTTGGTCTGTGGGCTCCCCAGCAAGTATCTACATCTCAACCTTGTCATCTGAGTTTAATTGGCTTCTATTTAAAAATATTTCTTTCCTTCCTCTGTACAATTTCAAAAGTAAACCTCTCATATTTTTGTTTTAAAAGTGTTAGACTTGGAGGATGCATCAGATTTACCTGCAGCAGAAACTCCCCAGTGTCACATTGTGCCTGTTTTTACAGCCAGTCCTTGTCTGAGAGTTCAGTTCAGATTTGCCATGATTCTTTTTCATTTTTATTGATTCATTTTCATGATTCTTTTTTCATTGATTCATTGATTCATTTCCATGATTCTTTTCTGAATTGTTTTACATTATTGAGTCCTTAAACTGGGCAGGGAAGAGGTGCTAAAACTGGGGTAGAGTAGTTGCTGCTTTCTGTGCTTTATTTTCAGCTTCCTTGGGCTGTTGCCATGCTGGCTGAAGTGGGGGTTTTGTGGTCCTTGTCCCCAGGTCACTATTTCCCCCCCAGCACCCACACTCTGAGCATCCAAAAGCAAATCAGCAGCCTTGCCTGGAGGGATGGAGATCTGGACTAGAGGAAGATGGATTGAGAAAGAAAAAATACTTAAGATATCAGGGACAGGCTGAGAATCAGGAACCCCTTGGAGGGATGAAAGCAAAATGTCAAAAAGTGAAATTAAGGTGCAGAGAAACAAGCTGGAAAGGCAGGAAAACCCAAAGATGCAGTGTGAAAGGCAACTAGGATGGTGAATTGGAGACAGGTGCTGAGGCTGGCACAGAATCTTTCCAAAATTGCTGTTTTACTGCTGATCTTTGTTCTTACATGTTCATTCCCTGAAGGTGTCATTGCTTCAGGAGCTTGAACCTGGGATGTTCTGTTCTGGTTCTGACACTGAGATGCCTGAGACTTGCATGGAGTCTTTCTGCATTCAGTATCACTTCTGGATTTGGTATCACTTCTGGGATTTTTTATTTTTTTTTTAATCCTGTTTTATAATCCTAAATATGCTTTTGATTAAAAAAAGAGGGGTTGCAATTGGAAAAAATGAAATATCTAGACTATGTCTTTTATTAAGTATGTAGAAAATAATGTTTAACCCAGATGCTAAGCTTTCTTGCATGCTTTCAGAATCTTTTTGTCTGGATTTTTTTTTCCCCCCTGGCTCTGTATAATTTCTAAACTCCTAAATGTTGACAAGAAGGTGGTAGCTCCATATCTCAGAAATAATTGGGCAGTGTGGCCATGCAGGGCCATGAGCATTTTGAGTGTGTGTTTAGAATCTTTGATGAGTATATTCTCTTTGTGTGTGTTTTCTTGTGGTTTTTCCTTTCTTCTTTGAAGGCAGAGGCTGGAAAGGAGATGGGAATTTGGATGCTTTCCAGCAGGGATACTTCAATTTTGGGAAACACATGTTTGTGCAATTCTGCCAGGGTTCTGGCTACCACTCTGGGCAGATGCTGCTTAGTTCCTTAAGGGGAAGAAAAGGAATAAAAAGTGTGAGATGAGGCCCTCCTTTATCCCACATAGCAGTAAACCCAACATGCAACAGGGAGTGGGTTACACCTCTGGAAAATCAGGATATTTTTCAGCTGAATGTGCTGAGTCCTCCAGAGTTTGGCACAATGAAACTTGGTAAATCCTTGGCTAACAATTCCTTCAGTCACCATTTGTAAGTTCTTAAATCCCTGAAATCTCCTGGAAAGGTAGAGCAAGGGTAAGAAGTGTAAAACAGACCCCAAGAAAAGTCTTTCAGTTGCCAAATAAGATTTCTCAGCTCTCTGGTTGAAAATCTGTGTGGGGGCTGTGCTCCAGTGCAATGTGCATCATAACGGTGACATCTCTGATTTAAGATACCTATAGAAGAGCATATCAATATTTTAAAATGAAATAATGAGTTTGAAGCAGGGTAATGAGAGATGCAATCAGCTGTGCTAATAGGAATAATCAAATTTCATGTTTTTCCCAGCTGAGAATCAGGAAATGATTCAGCATCTAAGTGCATCTCCCCACAAGATTTTTCTCTTCCCTGGAAGCATCCTGCTCAAGCCAGGTCCATCCTTAAATCCCACTTTAAGGAGCCAGCTGCCCTTTGGATATGGAGCAGCACCTTCTGCTGGGGGCTGTTTGTAAAGCAAGTCTGTGCCTAAAGAGGATTTTTCCTGTAAAAGGTCTCTCCTTGAGGTCAAGTGGAGGAGACATCACCAGGAGAACCACGAGTTTTAGTCTATTGACTTCATGATCTGAATTTTTCAACTTCTTGAGCTCAGCATCTCCTACTTGATTGTGGTTCCAGGGACCCAAGTGTGGTCTTTGAGATGACAAGGCAATCAGAGCCTAATTGCCATCCTGCTTCTAAAAAGGTGTCAAGTAAAGTGCAAATAAAAAGGTGCAAATAAAAATGGAAGCTCCACCATGTGTCTGGGCATGCAAAGATTATCCAGTTGATTTAAAGGAATTTAAAGTTGAATTTTTATGTGTGTTTCTTTTGAATTTTAGGAATCTTTCAAAGAAATACCAACCCAAAAAGAACTCCAAAGAGGAGGAAGAATACAGGTATGTTCATGATCCACTGCTGGATGAGCATCTGTTGATGGAGGGAGGAGGGATGGTTGGGATACCCTCTAGAGTTTGGTTTGTGAACCAAAGATTTAAAATAAAGGAGGATAAAAACTGGACTTGCAGAAACAATCTGATTTTGTAGGTACTAAGGAGGAGTGGGTTTTCAAGGTTTGGATTTGATCTGTAACTACTCAGTTCTCCTTCTGTGTTATGGTTTCTGGATGCCTGGTTTGACAGGTTATGTTTTGATTTTTCACATGTATCCTGTAAAAACTTGAAGCCAGATTGTACGAAGGGAGTGACCAAACTCTTAACAACTTCCAGCAGGAACAGGAAAAATTTGCTAATTTTAGGATGAAACTTGAGCAGTCTGCATAAGGATGAAATTACTCAGATGGACTGACAGCACAGATTAATAACTTCAGACAGGGGTAAAGTTTTAACACCACAGAGGAACCAGTGGCTCTGGAAGAGGAAGAGGAAGGTTGTAGTTTGTACTCCCATTGCCCTGGGATGGATCAGCACAGGATTTGGTGTTGGGATATCTCCTGGTGATTCCTCCTTCCCTGGGTGACACTGGGCTTGGGTCCAGGTGCTGATAGATGTCATTAAACCCATCATTCACACCATCCCTGCCCTGGAGATTAAAGAGAGTTTTAAAAGAGAATTTTCTAGAGCAGGAGCTTTCCAAGAGATGGGGTATAAACCAGAGCAAGAACTTTTTAGAGCACTTTGAGAAGGTTTCTCAGTGTCAGTGTTCTGGAAAGCATCAGCTTTGAGTGAAGGCTTTGGAGGGTTCCTCCAGCCTTGTGTTGCAGGAGGCTGCTCTGGCCTTGGAGAGCCCAGCAGCAAACTCAAACCCTTGACCTTGAAATTGGGAACATTTCAAAGGATTTTGGATGTGGATCCAACTGTGTGATTATATTAATTTGGATTTTTGGGTCAGCCCCCCTCGAGCTGCTTTCTGGAGCTCCTCTAGTGACTCATGTTAACAGAGATAACACCCTTTTCATTTTCTTTCTTTTATTTATTTTTAGTTAGTGTTGTTTGGGAATCAGTTCTGATATGAGATAGAATTCTATTGTTTCTTGAGATATTGTTGTTTATACATGAGGAAGTTCATGGTACAAGCACATCAGCTGTTTTGGTCTGTTCCTGGGCTTAGGAATAAATCTGCTGTTTGGTAGCTGTACCATAAATGGGTATTTTGAGTATACAACAATCTTTTCTGAAACATCTTTCATTGCTGGAAAAGGATATTGGAATTAAATGATTCATGTGAGGTGGCACAGAGGATCCTGTGTGTCCTTGGCCCTGTTCACCTCAGCAGCTTCCTCCTGTCTCTAAATGATGTCTGAGGATTTGGCAGGAGACCTTTGGGTGCCTCAGCCCCTGCTTTGGGGCAGCTTGTCTAAAAAAAATAAAAAAAATACCTGTTCCCAAGCTTCATGTCAGTCTGTAGTTCTGTGGCTTAGAATTTTTTTATGTTTTGCAGCTGGGATTTCTCTCAGGGCACCACAGACTCTGCATGTGGCTGCTTGTATTGCATTATATTTTAAATTTTTGTATTTTTTTTTTCTTAGATGCCTTGTTCATCCCTATTTGTGCCACTCCCCTGTATTTTCTCTATATCACGGCCTCTTTGCTTTGCTTTTTCCCCTTTAGGTGATGCTAGCAGAGCAAACCACTACTATTTATTTACTAGTGAGTTGTTGTGTGTCCAAGTGCAGAGCTTCAAAGCTGCTGTTTCCCAGCTGACCAGCACAGCCAGCTGGAATATTTAAATTCAGCTCTGTTGGCTCTGTGCTGAATGTGGTAGTGACCTAATCTGCTGTTTTGAAACCATGTGCACAGATGTTCAGTTCTTCAATAAATGTTGTGTAGGAGATTTTTTTTTTTTCTATACAACAAAATAAACCTTGTAGTGGAAGGCACTAAAAAATCCAGGTTGGCAATGGACACCAGGTTATTAAGCTCACTCCCTTTTTGAACATTTTACAAAGTATTGCTGATTTAAATCTGTTTTACACTGAAATATTGTCTATATTAAACAAGTTGTTCAGACAGGATGTGGCCAGGTAGGGGACACTGATGTCTCTGGGTATGGAGTTGTAACTGGGAATGCTTGAGTAGATACTGGAGTAGTGAAGTCCCAGGGTTGTGCTGATAAAAAACCTGGCACTCTGAAATCTCAGACTGTCTAAATCCAGATGAATTTAGCTGACAACTGGTAGTGGGGGGGATAGGCTTCCTTTTGAAAATTCCTTCTAATGGATCTGTGTTAATCCCTGTTCAATAATCTCACGTTGCAAGCCCAGAACCTCCCTTTGCAGGGTGTCTCTCTGAAAAGCAAGGGATTAAAAACAAAATGCATTTTTGTCCTCTGCAGGTACACATCAACCAGAGCCTTCGTAGCCACTTTAAATGAAATGAATGACTATGCTGGCCAGCATGAGGTCATTTCAGAGAACATGACTTCTCTTATCACTGGAGAGCTATCACGCTACGTGCAGGAGCTGAAACAAGAGAGGAAATCGGTAACTGATCATTTTTTATTATTCCCAATGAATTCATTGAAGAGAGTTTGTGGTAGGGGAGTCCCATGTTCAGCAAGATTTATTTGCAGTTAATAAACAGGAGCTTTGCTAATGAACCAAGCATTAAAAAACAAAGTGGGTTTCATGCCCTGAAGCATTTGTATCAAATGTGACACGATCAGACAGGGTCGTCTTCTGGAGAATCCCTGCTGGATAAGGGCAGAAACCCATCTGTGCTTAAGGCTCTGTTAGGGAAAAGAGTTGTTTAGGGAAGAGTCCAGCAGTAAAGCCTGGAAAAAAAAAAAGGAAAATGTTTTACTGAGACCAATTGAAACCCCAATAGAATTGTTCATTTAATAGTCATGGGGAATGAGGATCCTGATCTTTAAATGTGGGGTGTGATGCATGCCTGCATTACTCTGTTTTCATGCTCATTTAGCTTTACTGATTAAAGTGGAATTACACAAGCAGATGATTGGGATGGTATAATAATAAATAATTGGGATGGTATAATAATAAATTACACTTTTTTTTCCTTTTTTTTTTTTTTTTTTTTTTTCCTTTGACAAACATGAGCCTGTAAGCACTGCAGAACCTGATGGTATATAAAGCCTTACAGAGGTTTGATGGTGGATAAAATTCATTTGGCATGCAACTTGTCTGTATGTTCAGTTTGTTTGACTACTGTGCAAGGTGTGCTTGATGGCTGTCTGTGTCATGTTTTTTCATATAATGATGAAATAAAGGATGAAGCAGCTAATCAGAACCAGGCAGGACAGTCTGGAGGTTGGAAGACTGGGATGCTTTGCAAATTCCCAGTGGCTTGGTACTGTTCAAAAATCAAAAAACTCCTCTTTCCTCTGGCCTGGGTTGGAGCTTGGAGGAGTTCTGGGTTCCCTCTGTATTTTTACAGATCATGTGCTGGGCTGTGTGATGCCTTTTGGCCATCAGAAAGCAGCATGAAAAATCAGGCAAAGACTCCAATTGTGAAACTTCAAGATCTTTAGCAACAAAGGCTACATCAGTCTGTTCAACTTGATCATATTACACATTCCTCTTCCATCAGACAGCCCTGGATGATGTTATCACCCTACCAAGGAGTTGTTTTGCTCTCCCAGTCACTGAAGTCAAATTCTGCTTTTCACACCCAGAGTTGTGTGCAGGAGGGGAGAGCTCCTGTTGCTGTTTCAGTTCTGCCCAGCTGTCTCATGAAGTGAAACTCTTTATAGTACAGTTCCTCACTTAACTTCTTCTTGTATTCTCTTGATCTTAGTGTGTTTATGCTCATGTGAGTAATTCTCATCTCCAGCCAGGAGCTTGTTTACTGCTCCAAAGCTGAGATTTCACTTCTACACAACATGTGAAACTCATCTCCCTTCCATCTTCCTTTTGAGATTGTTGAGGTCACATTTAGGGAACTGAATTCCCCTCCAAATTGTGAAGACCCCATCACCAAAAGACACTCCAGGTTGGGGATCACCTCTCAGAATGGCTCAGAGAAGGAATTTTCTTCTGCCAGCCCAACCTCACTTCAGGGTAGCTGTGGCAAGTGGAAGGTTTGAGCTGGGGTTCTGCAGTTTTACAAAACTGGGTCTTAATTTTGCTTGTCTGTGATAAAAGGAAAGGAGAGGTGATCCCACATCAAGTGGTGTGTTTGGATTTTAAGCCATGGGCTTAACCAGGTAATAAAGTTGAGAGAAGAGTTGTTCTACTCCCACCCCTTGTGACTGTTGCTGGTTGTGATAAGAACTGGTCTCCTAAGCACAGCAGTTTATCTCCTGGTGAGAGAGATCACCAGGATTTTGATTGCTTAGGTGAGAGGATAATGATGCTTTTTTTCTAGCAAAGAAAAATAATAAATCTATTTATAACTTAAATCTTATAATACTGGATTTTTTTTGCTACCCTCATTTTAGGTGACACCTAAGAGGATTCTGTGCACACATGTAGCCAGTATGGCCCAAGCAGTGAGAAAAACTTTTCTTAAATCTTCACAGAAGTTGGTTTAGGTCTTCTCTCAGCTAGAACTGAGGAAAGCCCTTGGTCCTGTAGCTGTGTGGATAGGAGCAGAAGAATTAATCCTGGGACAATTCTGATTTCTGTGGTCAAAAAACCAAGGTCTGACTCAGTCTCTGGCAGCAACTGCTCTGTGTACCTTTGCTAAAAATGCATTTAGGAGTCATGAACCATCCCTCTTATTACTGCTGCTGCTTTCACCTCTGCCTCCACCTCCCCTTGGGGTTAAGCTGGCTCCATCCAACCCAACATGAAAGCCAAGAGCAAGCCAAGAGCTTTGCTGCAGCCTGAGCTGGTGCAGCACTGGGGATTCTGTGGTTGGGAGAGAATTTACCTGATGTCAATACATCCCATTTTCTATAGGGGAAGAGGGAATGAATGCATCCTTATGGGTACCCCGAGGGCAGAAAGGGGCTGGGATCTTTATGGCAGAGCTTGTGCACCCTCCCTGGGTGCATTCAGCTGAGAGGTGGACATGTCAGAGGACTTTCTGTTTCTTGCAGGCTCTCAGGTGTTGATGAGAAAGAAATAATTAGGAGGGATTCTGCTCTGTTCAGTCCTTCTGAATAGTGCCTTGTTCTGCAAGGATGGTTTGCAGGAGGATTTCTTAGGGCAGAGAGCATGGGGCAGGGTGGCAGGATACATCACACAATGGATTTTTCCATCATTTGTGATTTTGGAGGTGCCTCAAGGTCTCTGTGTCTTTGGAGCACAGCTGTGATTTGTGCTGCAGAGGTACAGAGGGACATTGCTGCCTTCCCAAAATGACAAAGCCAGCAGGCAAAGTAGGTGGCAGGGAAAAAAAAGAGGCAGTGAAAGGGAGTGATTTGCAAAATTTGGGTTGAAGAGATTCCTGCTGAGCTTTCCTCACTTTACCCCATAAATGGAGTTAGAAGTATTTAGATTTAATCTAAGTATAAGGGTATAAAACTTATACCCTTATATATATAAATATATATAGAGAGAGAACATGAATAAATGGTTATGTTGCCAGGTAGAAGACTTGCAGGAGTTATTTAGGAACAGAAAGAAAACTCATTTATGGGATATTTTGTTGTGCTCAATAAATACACTGCACAGTGATCCAGCTTTACTTCTTCATCCTTCCTTTCTTACAAGATATTTCAGCTTCATTTCTTTGAGTTAAATGCACCATTAGAGTGCTGAGGAGTAGCTGTAGGGAAGGAAAGGTCATGGTAAGTTCTGGGTGTTCTTATTGTTTGTTTGTTTCCCACATTATGGCACAAATTTAATGAAACTGTTAAATATTTGTGTATTTCCTGCTGTGAAGGACTGTTCTGGGATGGAAAAAGCTTATTGTAAAAGTTCCCAAAATGTTTTTGTGTGGGAATCTAATAATAATAATATATCCTGCTGAAAGTAGAACTTGACATTTAGCAGGGTTAAAGCTGAGACCACTGGACTTCATGTCCTGCTCTCCCCAGCTTTGAATGCACATTGAACATGAAATAATAGTTGAAATAAATAAATAGATTTCTCCTGACAATGTGGAGGATTCTCACTGGGAAACAAAGCCTGGCTGCAGATAAATGTAGTTAAATTTTCTGTCAATTGGTCTCAATACCTGTCAGAGGGATGAGGTGAGTGATGTCCTCTGTCTACACTAAAATTTGCTGCTCAGGGCATGACTGAAATGCTTGAGGGATTCAGCATTGGCCAGGAATGGGTTTTTTCCCTTTCTGTTCAACCCAGACAGCTGCAGAAATTGGCTTAAATGAGAGTGAAAAAGCAGCAGTAAAGCCATACAGACCTTAACTGGGTGTGAGTGCTGCTTATCCAAGGGATACATGATTTATATGGGAGTGTTTAGCTGGCATTCTAGTGAACATTTAATATTTTATATATCTGATGTAGGTCTTAATACTCCCCTGTGGGCATATGCATACATGAAGCAGCTAAAAGGTTGTTAGGCATTTGAAGAAATAATGTGGTTTTTTGCCTGATGAAGAATTAACTTGCACATCTTCTGGGTTTCTTATCTGTTTGGGGCCATCACAGAGCACAGAAGTAAAATGACAGGGGATAGAGCAGCATGTTCCAGTGTTCTTATTGCAGGATATAAAGCCATATCTTCCTAACTTGATTTTTTAGTAGTGATGGTGGCTCTCCCTTTGAAAAACCCAAAGGTTTCCTCTCATGGAGCACTTTGGCACAGGTTGGCTTTTTAAGGACATGATGGATTGGAGCTGGATGGATTTCTGAGTGGGGTACAGACTCTCCCTCTGAGCTTTCCTGCCTCTGTGCTCACTGAATCCTGGGCTGTTTGGCTGCCATGAAGCCAGATGGTTCAGCAGTTCTGCTCCAGGAGCTGCCTGGTGTCACTGAGGGCTCTGGAGAATCCCTTTGGCTTTGCCCATGGAGTTATCCAGGAGCACAGTGTGTGTCCTGGTGCCTGAGAAGAGGTTACTTGGTTCTGGGTTATGATTTCCAAATATAAAGACTTCATCTGCCATGGGTAGCATGAAACAGCAAGTTACCATTAATAATTTAATAATTATTAATATAACAGAACCACAAAAAGTGGTTCTGTTGTCACATCACCCCAGGGCTGGTCTGTGTCAGAAATTTTGGTCTTCCTGGTTTGTAACTGGGATTGGAAGGCAGCACCTCAAGAGAAGACAATTCCAGTTGAGTTTTACCATCAGCTTTGATCATGGAAGGTGTTTCAGGTTTGACCTCTTTGCATGTTAAGATGAACAATATTCCCATGGAAAGCTGCAGAGGAGAACAGATTTATGGCCCAATATTTAGAAGCAGCTCTGATGAACACGTGTTCCATGTCAGGGTCTGCCTTTCACTCCTCTTGTTCCAAAGGAAAGTGATAAGACCTCAAGAGCATGGTTGCTATTCTTGGAAACAAAAGATTCCTTCTCAGGAGACTGCATCCTGTCTTTGCAGCCAGGAAAAGAAAAACATTTGACAAGGCTTTTTGGAAGCTGAGCTGGGAAAATTGAGGAAAACATCACGGGCTCTGATTTCTGTCTTTAGTGTGGTTTAATCACTGGGCATTAGTTTAGGAATCACTTGTAATAAAAGTAAAGAATTGGAGGAGGAAATACTACATTGCTAGGACTGTGTTTGTGTGGATAGCAGTATGAGCTGAGTGCCAGTTGTAGTGGAAGATAATGGTTTTTTCAGTGTTTTTTAGCTACATTATTTAGTTTGGAATGGAGCAGCCTTGTCCTGTCTTTCCTGAAGTCCTTAGTCCCTTCCAACCCAGCCAATTCTATGATTCTATGTTGTCCCATGAGCCCATATGCTGTGCATATAAATTAAGATGATTTTTCTGCCTGTTTTATATAAAAGCAACCTGTAGATGTGCAGACCCACAGTTTAACCATGCAATCAATTGCTGTTCATTAAGAAAAATAAAAGCTGTCTTCTTACAGCCTTTCTTAAACCAATTCACATGGGCAGTTTTTGGTACAGGATTAGCAGCTCTGTTCTCATGCTGGTGGTCTACGTGTTTCATTTAAAACTGCCCAGGAATTCCTAAAAAAAAAAATAAAAAGATTGGCTTGCATTATCCTTCATGAGATGCTTTTAATGATATTTTGCTCTTCTACTCTTCCTCTCAAAAGGAAGGAGCAGAGGCATCTTCTCCCAAGCTTTTATTGTCTGCTGTGGCTCTGTAAATCCTCTTGCATTTAAAAATTCTTTGCAAAGAAATCCAACTGCTCCTTGTTGGAACAGCACTGGCAGTAACAGGCACAGGACTGGAGGTAGCTCCCTGCCTGCTCCCAGGGTTGTCATCAACATGGGGGAAATCTGAGCCTGACAAAAGTCAATGGGAGTTTTGTCTTGGGTTGCCCAGCAGCCAGGATTCCTCCCCAGATGGTAGGAGCACCAGCAGCATGGTAATGAGGAGTAACCCATGAGCTGAAAAAGGAATCAAGTCACCCACAGAGAATGTTTTGGTGGTTTATTATTTGTGGTATTGATTATTTCTTTCTATTATTTCTCTTTCTAAACTTTACTGTAGCTGAGTACTCCTTGAGTGGGCTCTTTTTCGAATATAAAAACCATTTCAAAGTTGATCCACAATCTCCCTATCAAAAACCCAATAAAAGCTGATAATACCTCAAGTCTTACCAACCCTCAGGAGATGCCAGTAAGGAAGATTTTTGGTGGTTTACTCTGTAAAGGTCAAGGATGGAGATGTCCAGGCAGAACGTGGCCAGCTGGGGGTTGTTCTGAGCAGCCTGTGACATCCCAGCTGCATTCTGCTGGAACACAGAGGGAAGAAGAAAAGCTGGGATCATGGTTTGGGTGATGCTGTTTAAGTTTTTAGCTATTTAATAGGTCCTGTTCCTAGGGTAAAATATTTTTTCAGGAAAATCTTAGAAGTTGGGGTGATGATTTCTAGCCTAAGAGTCTCTGGCTTCAAGAGTGATATAGAAAAATGAAGTCATGAACACTGATAAACCCAAAACTTCTGCTTTGGATGCTGTGAATATGGCCAAAAAATCTGAATGAAATCATGGCTCTGAACATGGCTGCTGCAAGTGTGCTACTGGCACATAATTCTGTATTTTGCTTGTAATCTGAGGTTTTTCTAAATAATAATCCTAATTAGGGCCCATTAATTAAGGCATTGAGTTGGGGGGGTGGGAAATAATTTTCTATTGTATCAACTACTCTGAATTCATCCTCCTGGGCTGCTGAGTAATGTCTGACTAATGAAGAAGGGTAATTCCCCATATGGTTTGCTGAATTATTTGTCAAGTTCCCATTTGCTGACTCATCAGGTGTAGAATCAACAATTATTTAATTTGTTTAAAAAAAAAACAAAATTGGAGTCCTGTAAAAAAGAAGAATTGATCTCCAAGTTATTGTTGCTAAAAGGGAGTTGCTGCTTAAGAAGATTTTAAAGGAAATGAGTTTGAGGAAGCTGAAGATAGTTCAGGGGTTGAGGAAACTGGAGGCTTCCTGGATGACTTTGTGCAGATCACTTCAACTTGATTTAACTTTAAATTAGCACAGTGAAGAAGTATAGGGAAGGTACCACTTAGTTGCTTTACATTAAAACAACTTTTTGGAAGGGAAGGATCATTCTTTGAAGGTAAAAGCTTTGCAGAAGTGCTCCCAATACATGCTACACCTTCCATCACACTTAGCTTTATCTCATAACAAGGATATAGAAATATTTCTGGGATAACACAACAAGAATTGGGAGTTCGAGATCTGTTTAGAAAATGGTTGAGCTAAAAAAGGCAATATTACACTGAAATATCCTAAATGTGATGATCTCAAGACATTTTTACCTCTGTTTTACTATTAATAATCCTCATTGCATCTCATTGTGCTCCGTTTCTGTAAATGAGCTTCTCAAAAGAAACTGAACATGAGCCAGCAGTGTGCCCAGGTGGCCAAGAAGGCCAATGGCATCCTGGCCTGTATCAAAAACAGCGTCACCAGCAGGTCCAGGGAGGTGATTCTGCCCCTGTACTCAGCGCTGGTGAGGCCACACCTCAAGTACTGTGTCCAGTTCTGGGCCCCTCAGTTTAAGAAGGATGTAGAGGTCCTGGAACAGGTCCAAAGGAGGGCAACCAGGCTGGTGAAGGGACTCGAGCACAGGCCCTATGAGGAGAGGCTGAGAGAGCTGGGGCTGTTCAGCCTGGAGAAGAGGAGGCTCAGGGGAGACCTCATTGCTGTCTACAACTACCTGAAAGGAGGCTGTAGCGAGGTGGGAACTGGACTCTTTTCACAGACGACCTTCAACAAGACAAGAGGACACAGTCTTAAGTTGTGCCAGGGGAGGTTTAGGTTAGATATTAGAAAGAATTTCTTCACAGAGAGGGTGATCAGGCTATGGAATGGACTGCCCGGTGAGGTGGTAGATTCTCCGTCCCTGGAGACATTTAAAAAAAGACTGGATGTGGCACTCAGTGCCATGGTCTAGCAACTGCTCCGGTGGGTCAAGGGTTGGACTAGATGATCTCTGAGGTCCCTTCCAACCCGGCTAATTCTATGATTCTATGAAAATAAAAACCCAATAAAAATACAGCAAAATCTGAGCAGGATGCAGTCTCGCTGCTCCAGGCTTGCTGCTTCCCTCACATGGATTTCCAGCACTTTATAGAGTTTATTTTGCAGTAAATTTGGAAACCAGAAAGATGACTCCTGTAAAATTAAAATTGTTGATTAAAATTGTTGATTTAACTGCAAAGCAGCTAAAAAATAGGAGGTTGGGGTAAGAGCTGTGAGCTGATATGTTTTTGATCCCAAGTTCATCCTTCAGCCTGCAATTGTGAAATTCATCTGGAATTTTGTTTTCCTAATGTTTTGGGATCATTTCCAGTATTAGGTTTCATGCTCCCAAGTCCCTTTCTACACCCCAGAAAAATCAGGGATGGAGAAGAATTCCTGGGTGACATTTTGTATTTAAAACTTGGATTACACCTCAGTGTGGGGGGGGAAAAGGGGTTCTGGGGGGACCCAAAGAATTAAAAACCTTTGAAGAGAAATGAACAGCTGGTCTGAGCCAGGCAGGGACTGGAAAGAAGAGGGTTTTATGTTGAGCCTGAATGAAAATCAGGAGAAAAATCAGTTGTTAGAATGTGCCAATCAAAGGCATCTTGGTAAATGGCACAGAGAGGGGAATTTTAATTTAGTGTTCAGTCAGGAAGCAAAGAAATACTCTTCAGATAAAAGTGCTTCAGATTTTGTGCTATGGGAAACCAATAATTACAAGATAGAGGGAACAATAACCCAAGGTAGGATTGCTAAGGGGATTAATTAGCTTTAGGCAAACTAACCACTATAATTGATGCAAATCTACATCTGCAGCCTGCTGAGACATTAGGTTGTCATCATCCACCTGCTCAGTTTACCAGTGTAGCAGAACCCAGCTGTCAGAATAATTTCTGGGTTGGTTTTGTTGGTTTTTTTTTTTTTCTGGATCTCCTTGAGCATAATTGGCTGTTTGTTCTTCTGTTGCTGAAAATGTTTTCTTTTTCTCTTTTTTTTTTGAACTAGCATTTCCACGATGGCAGAAAGGCACAACAACATATTGAGACTTGCTGGAAACAACTTGAAGCTGTAAGTAAAATCATCTTCAGATGTGACATTTAAGTAATTTTTTTTTACACTGTTTTCAAAATAGTCCAAGCATTAAGTTTGGAAAATGAGGGATGTGTGGATTAAAGCTGTAGAAATGGGATTTTTAAAACATTGCTGTCTTAAATACATTGGTAGCAAGGCTGTTTTAATAGTACATTTGGCTTTCTGTGGGATGTGTGTCTGTCATGAATAAAATCTCATTTGATAGGACTTGAAAAGTGTGCTAAGCATTGCTGGAGATGTAGGATCCCTAAGGGTCCTATTTGGATATTCCTCTGTAAGCTGAACAGCTTCCTACTTTGTGAATAAATTGGGTAAGCTCAATAGGTTCCTACTTTGGGAATAAATTAAATGGGGCCATGTCTAGAGGAAGGTGGTTTTTTCTCCAAGGGAAATACATTGGAACTGTTGTTCATGTGATGGATGAAAAAGGGGACTGGAAGTAGAGGAGAGGCTCAAGAAAGGGAACATTGCAGATGTGTGAATTGTAAGAATAGGGTGTTGGGAAGGGAGTGATTTTTTCTGTCTACATGAGCAGAATAATGGTAATATTGGTAGGATCAAGCAGTCTGAAGAACAGAATGAAAAATGGTTTATATTTTATATTTTTAAAGATTATTTTATATTGCAACATAAACAACGGAATCTTAAAATCCAAGTTGTTAGAGCAGATCAGTTGAAGGGCAGGGATTCATTTTAAGCAGCTTTTGAGCTCATGTTTTTTCCTTATAATGAAGGTTTCTGCTTTTTCTTTTCAGAGTAAGAGGAGGTTTGAACGGGACTGCAAAGAAGCTGACAGAGCACAGCAATATTTTGAGAAAATGGATGCTGACATCAATGTTACAAAAGCAGATGTTGAAAAAGTAAGCCAGAGGGTGGAGAGACTGTTTGCAAACATGGATGGGATGGGTTTAGTTCCTCAATTAAAGGATAAACCCTTCTGAGGCTTAGGGCCTCACTCAAGTCACTCTGGAGGTTAAATAAAAACAGGGAAATTTCTGCAGAACTCTGTATGTGCATCAAAATGCAGTCAGTAAGGTGTTATCTGATTTGACCATAGCTGACATGACTCTGTATGAGCTTTTCCAAGTCACCTTAAACTCAAACTCCTGCTTGTGGGATGATTGAGGTTGTAAGGGCTCCCTGGGGGGTGCTTGTAGTTACTCCAGGGTGTTGGTCCTGTGATCCTTTTGAGGAACACTCCAAACCTGTCCTGGTGTCACTGCCTGCACTGAGGCATTGCCAGGATTATTGTTTTATCCTGGTTGCAGCAGGACAGCTTTTCCTGGTGTGCAGAATCCAGGAATCCATGTCTGTGGCACGTTACTTTGATTTATTTCTCAGTTGGTGTCTGGCTGCAGTTGCCTGGGGTTGTGATAGAGCTGGAACTTAAGGAAGAAATGGAGAGGGACAAAGTGTGCTTAAATTGCCTCTCTTTTTGGTGTTACACATCAAAATGCAGTAATATGTGTCAGAAACACCATATTATAATGTGGAAGGGCAGTTTTGTCTTCCCTGAGGTTGTTTTCTCTAGGTAGGAAAAGATGTTTGTTGTGTTGGTGGGGGTTTTGTTGGGTTTGTTTGATTGTTGGATTTTTTTTTATTTTATTTTATTTTATTGGTGGTTTGTTTTTTTTTTTTTTAACAACAAAGAGAGAGAAAGGGGTCACCAAAAAAAGCTGAAGCTTAAAATACACCAAACATTTTGTTGCAGGGACAGGAAAGGAAACTGAATTATAGGTAAGGAAGCTTTTCTAGTCAAAGATAGCCCTTGTGAAATGTGACTTTTGCCCTTCCAGAGGTTTTCTTCATTCTATTCTCAGCTCATTCAGTCCTAGAAAGCTCTCAAATACAATTTTTTTTTCTTTAGAGCTGTGGGATCTTAAGATGTTTTTAGTATGCTGAGCAACATCGAGGTTGCATAGAAGAAAAATTCCCTTAAGTGCTGTTGCATATCAAAGGAAAAAAAAAACAACTCTCTGGTCTTGTAATGTGTTTGGGTATTATTTGTATATTCACCAGGCAGATTTGATCCTTTGTTGCCTTCTGGATTTGCCAGGGCATTTTACAGCTGAATGGATGCAGAGGATTGTTAGGGATGTAACACCACACATGGGGTTTTCTGTCAGAGGGGGGATCATCTCTGCTTTATCTGTATAAAGTGATTTTAGAATATATTTTTTTAGTGGATAAATTAGGACTTGCCCTAGTTTTCTTTTCAGAGCCATGTCATAGGGCTACAGAGACATGGCTGTTTCAAACAGAGGGCTGAACCTCCTCACTTTTCCATCCCTTTGGAAGGTGAAATATTCCTGCTCCATCAATCTGATAGCATTGGGTAAATTCTGGGGAGCAATCCCTACCCTGTGAAATGAAGCAGAGGGGCTTTTCTTTTAAATTTTTCTAGTGGATTTTTAATTGTATCTATTTGGATATGATTTAGTGCAAAATGGGGTTCAGTGGTATCTAGAAAGAAAAAATAAATTGAGTTGTGTGTGTTGGCTGAACGCAGGAGAAGGCATTGGTTGGGTTTGTAGTCAGTCAGAGGGGTAGATGGAGAAGGAAAAGGTTATCAAAATGAGTGGAATGTGAACTAATATTACTGAACAGAGGGAGCAGTGTTTTCCAAGTGCCTGTGTTAAGCTGGGTTTATCCATGGCAGGCTGTGAATAATTCCCTTTCTCTGCCTCCCTCTGCCCCTGGGACTGCTCTTGCGTAACTCCGGGTGCAGAATGGGAGATTTGTTCAAGCACCCCATGGTGTTGGGGCAGATCTCACTGACTTGCTCCAGGGAAATGCAGAAACAGTTCAGCTTCAGATGAAGCAATGTGATGACTTTTTGCCTCCTCCTCCTCCTATTCCACTGGTTCTGATTTCCCTCCTTCCCTTCTGGCTCCGCTGCTGTGTTCTTGTTCCCAAAAGCTCCCAAAAAAATCTTTCTTACCAGGAAAGCAGATGATTTGTCTGTGTTCAGAGGTATTGATATTCACTTGGGTGCTCTCCAAGCAATGGCATCAGTTGCCCTCATTTTTGTTTTTGCAGCTTGAGATGGACACTTTGGCAGCTCCAGCTGGTACCTGCAAACAGGAGCAGGCACCAGAGCTATTTTTTGCATCATGCATTATAGAAGAATGGGATTAAGATTCTGCAGTGATCCCACTGACACATGCAATCAAAAGAATTGCAATATCTTAATGCACCTAATGGGAAGCTCTAAGAGGCTCTGGAATGTTCATGTCCCTCAATCCTTCAGTCCTTGTGGCCTTTGACAACTGCAAGAATTTCTGTGGCAGAGCTGCCAGCACCTTGCCTAAGGGATAACTCTGGGTATTACAGTTTGCTGGGATGAAGCAACCAGACCAGTGGCTGAGGAGCAAATTGGGAGTTCCTTTTCTCCTTATTTTTTTTTTACAAAGGGCCTCAGGTGTGTGCTTAGAGGCAGAGCTGGATGTGCAGGATGGGGGGGATCTTGCACCTGGTCCAAGCTGCTCTGTAGGACCAGCTGAGATTTGCAGAGGGCATGTACCCTGTGTGATGGTGTCAGAATCAGAGAATCATAGAATTGGCTGGGTTGGAAGGGACCTCAGAGCTCATCAAGTCCAACCCTTGATCCACTCCCCCCGTGGTTCCCAGCCCATGGCACTCAGTGCCACATCCAGGCTCTTTGGAAATCTCTCCAGACACGGAGAATCCACTACTTCCCTGGGCAGCCCATTCCAATGCCTGATCACCCTCTCCAGAAAGCTTTCTAATCTCCAAAATAAAAAGAGTAAAAAAATAATAAGAATAAAAATAATAAGAATAAAAAGGAACAGCGTGGCCAGCAGGTCCAGGGAAGGGATTCTGCCCCTGTGCTCAGCTCTGGTGAGGCCACAGCTTGAGTCCTGTGTCAGTTGTAAGTTTGAAATAAAAATGACTCCAAAATTATCCAAGCTTATATCCAGCATTATTATTACATTCCTCTCTTGTCTGCCCAATCCTATGTTAATTAAAAAAAAGTGAAAAAAAAAAAATTGATGTTTCTCCTACTGTGCTGACTCTATATTTTAGATATAGTGGTCTTTGGGTGATATAGTGATATAGTGGTTGGTTTGCTTTGGTTTGGTTTTTGAAACTGAGAAACTGAAGGAAATAGAAATAGGGTCAAGTTTATTTAAATCTTTAGGAGATTTCTCCAGTGCTCTCTGATTTTTCAGATCAGGTTATGTCTGCTGTGTCTTGAGAGTCCCAGAATAGCTTAATATCTGCATAAAGACATCACACCACATAATATCATTAATTTTCTGGTCTGCAAATCAGCTAGAGAGAGATCTTGACGTTTCACATTTAAAGTTTAATTCTCTCTTTTTATCTGGTTCCCTGGGTGCTCACTCTCCCTCCCCACAGAGGACCTGGTGGGTCCATGGAAGAGGACGATGGAAATGGTTCCATTGCCTTGGATGAGCTGAATCCCTGGCCAAGTCTTAAGACATTGATGTAGAAATACCACAGCTTGGAAAGATCCTTGGAGGAAGCTGATTCCTGCCTCTGCAAACACAGTTGTGTTGTCAAGTGGGAAATAAACTGATTTTCCAGCTCGGAGGCTGCAAGATGCAAATATCTTCATTAAGAATTGAGGCATTTTTACAAAGTAGGGTGTTCTGAGCTACTTGGGCTCTGGGGGAAATCTCTGTGTTTCAGCTCTGGTCTGGACACAGGGTTTACAGCATCCTTTACAGCAGGCAAGTGTCCCTGGAGCTGGATGCAGGGAGCATCCCTGAAACTCCCCCAGCTGAACCCAAGGGATCATTTCCAGCTCAGTGCTCTGTTGTGGCAGGTGCTTTTTGGTTTGGTCAGGTAAATCTGGCAGCAGTCAGCTCTGCAGCACAGCCTGAGGCTCTGTGCCTGCCTTGGGGCTGATTTTTCAGGAGATATTTGAGTCTCAGTGGGGTTTGTTCTGCCCTCTCCTCCCACCCACCTCGAGGCTCCCACTGCCATAATCAACTCCTCAGCATTTTGGAAAATGCAGAGCCATGGAAAGGTGATGTTAGGAGGTGGTTGTCATTAATGTGGTGACTACTTATGTAGAACAGCTCCAGAGGCTTTGCTTTTCCTGGGCTCTGCTGGGAATCAATAAAAGTGGTGAAATCCCCAGGCAGGGTGCCTGAGGCTCAGGCCTGAACACAGGGCAAGAGGTGCTTGAGCATTTCTTGTCTGAGATAATTCTTGTTTAGATATTTCATAGGGTTTTCCCATGTGGTGGGGACTTTAACAGTCTGGGTTTAGGCAGCTGCTTTTTTTTTTTTGCTCCCCAAATGGAGCTGCCTGACCCCCCTGGGTGCTGTGACCTGGGTCTGATTTCCCATCCATCCAAGTGCAGTCATTTCTTGGTAGAGTAATTTAAGGCCATTAGATTCACACTTTGTATTATTTCTCTGGGTTATGGAGACCCTAATCTCCTTCCTGAACTGCTTCCTTCCTAAGGGATGATGTAGTGTGTGAACAGAGGGAGTCCCTCAGGATTTGCATTTCTGGAGGAGTTAAGCCATGTGTAGAGCCTGGGCTGGGACATGGGGCAGAGCAGCTGTTTCCCTGTTGGAATCATGACTAATTTAGGGGTTTTGATTTCCAGTCAATGAAGAGTTAATTACTGGAGCAGGAGTGGCTGGAAAACTTCCTAAATATCCCTGTGTATCCCATCCATACCTTTATGTGTGGGGTTGAGATGGATGAACAGGATCACCAGGCAGTTTTAGTGTCTGCAATTAAATGCCAGAGTTCTGTAGTGTTCTACTGGGATATTTAACAAAATTCCTTCATAAAACAACTCTGTGGGGAGCCAAGTTGCTAAAGGAGCAAACAAATCAGGGGGCATATAGGGGAGATCAGGTTTTGAGTTAAAGCTCAATCATTGCTTGAATCATCTGTACCAAACCCAGAGTTTTGCTAATGCAAGGGGTGCTGTGCAGTTGGGAAGCTTGTTTGAAGTTCTGTCAAAACACTGGAACAGATTTCTTCAGCTATTTAAGAACTGAGGGGAAATAAAGCTGAGATCTCAGGATTGAGCTTGCTGGTTCTAAGTTGTTCAGTTTAAGCAAATTTGGACCCATACAGCAGGGTTTTAAGGCTAGAAATTCACCCTGCTTACTTAGGTCAGGCCTGGTTATCCATTCTGCATTGCCTGTGTTTGTAAATTCTTTCTGGGAGATAACCAGAACTGTGCCCAGGATTTGAAGTATGAGCTAAGCTCTCTATTACCCAGCCCTAAAATAATTTCCATTATTTATCTTCATTGCTTACACACTGGAGAATACTTCACTACTTAAACACTTTGCTTATGTTAGTACAACTAAACAGATCTCCAGAAATCATTTAAACATTTCTGGCCACTTCTTCTCTTCTCACCTCCTCCTCCAAGCCCACACAACCTTCCACCCACTGTGTGCACCCCACTTTTTTTTTTTTTTTTAAGAAATTTTTAAATATCCTTGTAGAACTGTGCCTTTCTCTGGGCTGTGTGGCAAGCTCCTGGCTGACAGCAGGAATTTGAAGTTTGGTCACCCAGGGAGTTGGGATATTTAATATTTGTGAGAGGGAGGCAAAGGTTTCTCTGCAAGGCTCCAGAGCCTTGGGACAGGGTGCTGAGAAGCTCTGCCCATGGCAAGGTGGCACTTGATGCTCTTCTTAAATCTTCTGGATTATTTTACACAATGTTTAAACTGCTGTGAACACTTTTCAGACCAAACTGAAGCATCTGATGGGATGTGAGAGGGAAGAAAAAGCACTATACTGGTTTTATCACTGGGAAATACACTCAGGTTGCTGCAAGGGAAGTTTGTGGCAAATCCTAAGAGCTGTGCTAGAGCTTTGTGCTTGCTGTGTTCTTGTCCCAGTGCCCATCATGTGTCCACCCTTCTCCTTAGAGCTTCAGTGGGGTTTTGTTCCTGTAGTGCATCTCTTGTGAGCACTCCTATAGTCCGGCAGAATCATGTGGAATGATAACAATTCCTTGGATCTGGGGATGAAGATTTTCCATCCCCTGTCAATGGTTTTGCTCATTGGTGTGAAAAGGATTTCAGGGACCCCCAGATTCTAAATATTTCCCCCCATATCTTCTAATGCTAGTAGTAAGGATTTTTCTTAGGGTTTTCTTTTGTTTCATTTTTCTCTCCCTACCTGTTTCATACTCCTTGCTCTCCCCTCTTGCTTTCAGGAAAGTTTTTTGGTTTTGTTTTTTTTTTTCTTCTTCCCAGTTCAGAGAAACCAAACTGGTATTGTCAAGAAGGAAATAATAGAGCTTGATTTGAAAGCTATTGAAATCAAAAGCCTGAAATCCTGGCCCTGGTTTTGAAGTCCATGGCAGGATTCCCACAGTTATTAATGATTCTGCAAACACTGCCAGCATTGCTGTTCCCAAGAGGTGCCCCTCTCCATGTCATGATAGTGCCCATGTCGTGATAGTGCCCATCACAACAGAGAGCAGCTCTGCCAGGCTGTGGAGGGAGGAAAAATCTGCTGGAAAATCTGGGAGCAATTGAAAGCATTCCTGAAATTGGTGAAGTGTTTGAGTCTGCCTTTATCATTAAGTTATTTTGAAAGGGTTGAGGAGGGGGGGACAGGGGTGATTTTTTAATTTATTTTTTTTTTTTGTGTGTGTGTTTTAGTCTGATCTTGGGTTTGCCAAAGGCAGATCTGTGTTTTGGCAGGCAGTGGCCTGGCAGTGATGCATCTCACATGCTGTCTGGGTTTCAAAAAAAAAAAAAAAAAGGGTGAGGGAATGGGAGAATAGAGAGAAAAAAGAAAATGACACCAAAGTTTAGACTGGAAACTGCCATTCTGGACAAGAGCGACTGCTGAAAAGTTGAACTGTTCCACTTAGTGTGGCCCAGCTGAACAGCAGCCAAAGCTTTTTTTCTGCCCTTTTCAGTTATTCATATCACTCCCACCATAACAGCCTGGAGGAGCTGCCTTTTTTGTCTGTGTAAACCCAGAAGACAGTGTGTCTATTGACCTCTTGCTGGTTCTGGAATGTGTCTTCAAAAATTGTTCTCAGCAAAATACCCTTCATTCTTTGCTGGGGTGCAGACTGAAATGGCAGAAAGACTTCTGAAAGATTTCTCCTACACTTAATTCCCTGATGCCTTTAATTTCAGATGGGGTTTGGGGACAGTAGGTAGCAGGTAACACTTTACAAACATTTACTGGGATTCTCTGAGATGCAGCAGGGAATCAAAGCATCTTGCAAACATTTTCTCACCTTTTCTCATTTCTCTATTAATTTTTCCTTTTCTGACTGCTGGTCAGAAGTATAAAATATCTCCCTAACCTGGGTTATGTCAGAGTAAAAGGTCAGCTTTTTTTATAATTTCCTATATAAGGAACAAATAAATAATTCTGCAAGTTCTTCAGTTGTAAGATTTTAAAGAACTGGTGTCCTCCCCTGGTATCAATCACTTAGGCTGAAGCTGCCATCTCTGGATTTCTGCTGGAGTCATTTAAACGTCTGGAACAAACATCTGAGACTCTTTGGAAGTCTGACTTTTGGAGCTCAGTGCTTAGGTAGAGCTGCAGGAAATGTGGTTAAAATAATCTTGAGAGAATAATGTTTGTTTTTTCCTGCTACCTTGTAGAAGAGAGAGAAGCCAGGGCATGTGTTGCCATTTGATCTGGCTCTTAGTGGTTTTTCTCAAAAGTTAAGTGCTGTTGAGGCCTGATATTTTAATTTTTTATCTTTTTCAAGTACTGAAGACATCCACAGTTCCACCAATTTGTCCAAAATCAAAGCTTCTGAAGTGACTCCTGCCCTGCATTGTCCCTCGTCAAGTAGCAAGGTTGTCTAAAGGATGGGAAAAAGATTGGTTTTGATTCTGTTTAATGACATCTCTGTCAGTTCTGTAAGAGCAGAGGTCATATTTAATCAGCTTTACCTGCTGTTAGTGTGCTGGTAGCTACTTCAGTCTATCAGAACAACACTTTGAGTTTTCTTTCAGGGTGTACAGAAACCCCTCCTGGTGTGACTGTCCTTAAATCTTTCTGCCATGGCAGTGGGGACATGAAGTGTCCCTGGATGCTGCCTGCAAGGTCAATGTAATTAAAAAATATTACAAAAGCAGCTTTGGATGGGTAGGGGCAACCTGCTTTTCTTCTCCCCACAAACCCCTCAAATCCCTGTCCCCTTCTAGGCTTTTTCATGAAGCTGAAAGGTGACCTCGTTCTTCATTGCTTTCAAAAGGGGGTTTTTTTTTTTTTTTTTCTTCATTCTGAGTTACCTAACCATGGCATCTCTTACAACTGAGTAACCCTGCAGTCTGTAGAAGATCTGGATTGTGGTTTCACACATGGTGCTGGAAATGTGAGCCCTTGCTCAGTCATCTCTGCTCAGTTACAGGATAAGAGTTGAGTGAAAGCTGCAGTGCAGAATCAACCTCTTGGAGCTGAAGTCAGGATCTGAATTTCCAGAGACCAATTATTCCAAAGCCTTTCCTCCTGAAAATTACTGTTCAGAGCAAATATTTTAACATTAACTCTAAGCAGCCCCCCCCAAAAATACCTTCTGAAGCTGTTTGTATGCACAAGTGAGCAGTAAAGAAGGCAAAAATGTATTTTGCTGTAAAGCTTGACTATAAATTACTCCTGAAACAGCTCCTGTGACTCTGTGTAGCTCCAGGCCACTGCATCCATTACTCTGAATGTGAAACTTCAGGTCATCCACTCATTTTTCTCATTCCATGCTTCAGCAGAGTGCTGGAACCAGGCTGGGCTATAAAACAACCCTGTAATTTCTAGAAGTGATGATGTTAGAGTGACACAGTCAAATGAAGTCATGAAAAAAAAAGCAAGGCTTTTTAATTTACGTTTTTATTTTAAGACCCCAATACCTCACTGGAAAAATATTTCAACTGTTTGAAGCTTGCCAAATGCATGAAATGGCCAGAAGAAACAAAACATCACTGAGGCTCTCATACAGAAATTCTTGGGTTTGGAATGTACCCAATCTTACTCATCTGCTGCCTCCTCTTATTTGGGGCCAGTTAAGATAATTTTGGAACCTAAACTTCTCCTCCTGTATGTATTTAACTCAGAGTTTGCTCAGATCTGATCAGTGACCTTGCTCATGAAGATGAACTCTGCTTTTATGTTCTGGGGATCTGCCTGGGATTGGGAATAATGGATTTCTTGTTTTTCTGCTTTAACAATGGAGTCGAGGAGCAAATTCCTGAGTTGCACTATTGAAAAAAAAATATATATTTATAAAAAAAGAGACAGCTGTGTGAGTGGGACTGGGGCTGTTGTAGAAGTCAGCTCAAACAATGGGATGCTCTTAGGTAGATGAAGAGAAAGAGCCTCACAAATGGATCTTGATCTGTAGCAGCTGGGACAAGAAGGGGTTGGGTGACAGTGAACATCACTCTTCCAGCCTCTCCATGCCTGACTTTGTTTTGCTGCTAAATTTTACAAGGCTGTGCTGTTCTGCACTCCCATTTAATGGAGCTGTATATGAGTGTGTGGGTGATAAAGTTTAATAATCTGGGCAGAAAAATGATTGATAGTGCTTTGTGAATTTTCTGGAGTTAGGCATGAATCCTCTACAGGAGCCCTGGGGGGGAAACAACCCAACCCAAGCTGAAAGTCTTTCTTTTCTTGGGCTGATTTATTTCTTTGGTTCTCATTGCAGTCTTTCCCATTTGATGCTGGTGTTTCAGGTCCTGTGATGCACTCAGTGCCTGGCATCTTCTCATTGTGCTTGAGTTGGTTTTGTAGAAAACCTTTGAAGGGGATCTAGGAAATTCCTACAACTGTGATTGCAAAAGAAATAGCTGAAGTGAGGTGAAATAAATGATTAGGTGAGATGTGTGAGCTGCACGAATGGGGAGGGAAGCCTGTGTCTTTGCCAGCTGAGATTTGAAACCTTCTGGCAGAATTTACCTTCCATTTCTGATTACTAAAATGTTCCAAGATTTGGAATTCCATGGCTTTATTGTCAGGAAACTATTGTCTGCTTGGAACACTTCATAGAATAACCCCCTCCTGAGCTGGTTTTAATGGGAGCCCACTTAGAATATGCTGAAATTACTTGTTTTCCCTGAAACACCCCAAAGTGCTTTAAATAATTATTAAAGCAGCCTTTATTTTCTTAAAGGGGTTATTCCAAAATTGAGGCAGTAATGGAAGATAAAACTTTTTGATCAGAAGGGATTTCCAGCAAGTGGATGAAGGGCAGGAGATGTGGGTGGAAGGAGAAGGAAGAGCAGCAAGGAAGGAAAAGGCAACAAAAGCAGATGGGAAAGGCAGTAAGGGAATAATGTTGGGCAGGGAAAAAGATAACAGAAGGTCTCAGGAAGCAGAACTGGAAGGGAAGGGATCTGAAAATATAAAAGAGGTCACTCAGGGACAGATTGTTGTGCTGGAATGATGGGAGGTTGATTGCCCAGTGCTCAGCTATGCTGGGCAGCAAATCATCTCTGGGGTAAAAATAGGAAGGGAGTTTGGGAGTTTGTGTCTCAGCTGCTCCTCAGGCTCCCTTTTCCTTTTTAAATTTCATGCCAGTGCCATTCAGGGAAATGGAGATAAAGGACTTTGCAGAGAGCACAGGGGGAGTTAAGATGCTTTGTCATGATTTATGATAGCTCAGGCCATGGAGTGAGACAGAATTTGGGTGAGGTTCTTGTTCTGTTGCTTCTCTTTCCCCCCAAAAGTGCTGCTAGCCAGAAGATACAGGGTTGGTGGGAGAAAGGCAGGTGCCATGCAGCAGAGCACACAAAAAAATGTGGAAAAGTGTCCAAAAGAATGGGAAAACCACACACCCAGCAGTTCTGTGGGCTGGGAGAGGGGCAAACAGTGGTTTACCTGCAGTAGGAACAGAATGCAAACAAGATTTCTTTGTGGAAATAGCAAGAGAAGAGCAGCAGTAATGTGCACACCCCAGGTTTATGCTTGGTGCAGCTGAGCTGCTTCACAAAAGAGGAGAAAAATCAAAAGCTGAAGTGTTCAGAGACTCATGTGCTGATATTCCTGGGCTGCCTGGTAGGGCTGGAAAGTTGAGGAGTAACACCATTTCTTTCCATGTAGTCCGAGTTATAAATTGCTTCTGGCATTTTTTATTTTTTTTAGGCAAGGCAGCAAGCTCAGCTACGACATCAAATGGCAGAAGACAGCAAGGCAGAATATTCTTCCACCCTCCAGAAGTTCAACAGTGAGCAGCATGATCATTACTACACACACATCCCAAACATCTTCCAGGTAAGGGGCACTGGCACTGATCTGGACAGAATCTCACAATCTTGTCACCAGAACAGAGCTGTGTGTTGCACATCACCTCATTTCTGTCATTTCTATCAACTTGTCTTTGACTTTTTGGTGATTTTCTTTTTTTTTTTTGCTAATTTTATATGCAGTTTGGCAACTCAAGAGCTCAGTGGGATAAATTGTCCCTTTCTCTTGGACTATACATCAAGTAATCAATAATATATGAGGAATGTGACATGGAATTGGCAGGCAAGCTTACAATACTCTTTGGAATCCTCCCAAATCTTCCTCTGTTGAACTCTTGTGTCCATGCAGCTGGGCAATGAGAGCATTATTTGCATTGTTGGGGCAGGAGTCAGCTGGGCAGCCTTGGATCTGTAAAACCTCACAGCCCTTTAGAACCTGTCTTCCAATCAGACTTAACAGATCTTAAAATTTAAAGCACAATTCTGCAGTAGTGAATGTCAAAGGGTTTAAATAAGCTTGTTTATTATGTCTTAGAGGGCTTAAAGAAAGAGTGTGCAGGGAATAAAAAAGCCATCAGATTGGTATTGACTGAAGATCTGAGTTTGTGCTTGAGTGGACATGAGAGAGATGAATGCAGTAGAGCAGACCTTGTAATGACTGTTCCATTGTAATGGGTCATAAGCATCAGAAGTGGAAAATACAACCCCTCCAAGGGAGAAAATGTCACAAGCTTATCATCTGATGAGAAATAACTGATATTTGGGTAGCAAATGTGCCTTTTCTTTTCCATAGCTGGAACTTTGCAGCTAAATGCACACCTCCTCTTTTGCTCCGTGGTTTTTCATAACAGTATCTTGGGATAAATCATCCCTGGCATCAGATACAAAATTTCTGTGATATATTTGTTTAATGCTAGGGTCTGATGTGGTGCTCTGGTTCATCTGAGCATGCTTTTAACTTTTGCAGATGAAACCTTTTCACTACCAGTCCCCCAGTAAGCTCTAGTGTTTTCTTTTAGAGGTTGAAATAAGTTGATTTGTGAATAATTCATGTGGCTCAGCCAAGGCAATGGGGTATTTTTAAGCTGACAATGTTCCCTAAGATCCCTGCAGTCTAATGTGACACAGGCCATTCCTATTTGTGCCCTTCTGTATCCTGCTATAATCTGTGATAACAGCATTATCCCTCCTCTGGTTTCCCTCTGGTATAAATGGGATTGATGCTGGAGATCATGGCTCTGAATCCATTGAGCCACAGAGAGCTTGTGTTGAACACCTGATGTGAACAAAACCTGATGCATAAGACTGCCTGTCAGCTAAAAAATCGCCTTGTAGGGAAAAGATGAAGGGGAAATATCAAGATTTTTGTTTGTTTGGATTCTGCACTGGAATAAAAATCAGGTCTTTCAGAACACACATAGAAACTGAGGGAATTACTGTTGCTGAAATTCTCTGAAAAACCTCAGGAGCCATCCTTAGCCAGCCTAAAACTGGGGGTTTGACAAATCAGCACTTTTAATGTAAAAAGTTAATTGAAAAATTCCCACTAATAATAACAGAGATTACTTTTAGAATGCTCTTTTCATGTTTGAGGGAACCCCATCACTTCATGGGATCAGCTTTCCTGGTTTGTTCTTAAAATACCTTTAGACAATAAACTTTAAAGCAGGTGGTGGATGCTGGGGAGAAAAATTGGTGGAAACTGTGAAGTTAATCTTGCTATTTGATCTGAGTGAAATCCAATGTTTCAGAAAATCCAAGAGATGGAGGAAAGAAGAATTGTGAGGATAGGGGAATCCATGAAAACGTTTGCAGAGGTCGATCGCCAGGTGATCCCTATCATTGGGAAGTGTCTGGATGAAATAACCAAGGCTGCAGAGTCAGTGGATCACAAGAATGTAAGTGTTGCAATGTTTGAATTGTTGATTATCATCTTTAATATTGATCACTTATAAATGCAGGCATGAGTCCTGGGTCCAGGCTGCAGCATGAGAGCTTTGTAGTCACCAGAGCAGGACAAGAAATAATTCCATGTTCCAGGCTGCTTTGTCTCAGGCAGGACTGTGCTCAGATTGTTTCTCAAATCACCTTAACAGAAATGCCTCTCCTTTTTTTATTTTAACAATATTCTCTCCTTTTACTGGGACAATGACTTTTTGAAATGCTGTGATTGAAAAACAGGCTTCTCTGTGGAGTAAGGAAGATGGTAGGCATAATTCCAGGTACCTCATAATCATCAGTTCTTATTCAGATGGGTTTTTTGTCTGATAGAAAACTGAAAATTCAGAAAACTGAATGTTGCAGAAATGCCTTCATTTCAATTCATTTCATTGTAATGGAAGCATGGATAGGATTTGCTATTTATATTACTGCAAACAATTCCAGCTAAATTTCTACTTTCAGATCTGTAAATGAGCTCTTATAAATCTTTGTTCTTGAACATCATTGTAGAAGTAGAAGCCTTCCTGATAAAAAGGATGATAAACTATTCAGTAGAGCTTCCTGATGTACAGTTAGCACAAGGACAAATGTGTTTCCTATTTTGTTTTCAGAATTCTCTGCTCCCTTCTTAAATGAACTCCCTGCTTGCTCTTTCAGCCCTTCTCATGGTTCACATTAGTGCTTCAAATACAAACAGCATGTGTCTTGCTGGCTCTTAGAATTTCCCATACAGCTTTTTCCCTGGAATCTTTTTCTGAGCAATTCAGTGCCCAGATCCTGGAGAATGCCAGAAATTGGCAGCAGAAGCCTGAGGCTGAAGTTTGGAAATGAATCCCCTGCTTTCTGCTGGGCAACTGCACTCAGAGAGAGCAGGATAGGAAGGCAAGGAATCTGAAAATCAAGCTTTCAGAGGATGGGAGAAGGGTGTGGGGTCTGTTAGAACATCATAACCTCCTGGAGGTGCAGCTTTTGGGGACATTGTGTTGGGAACATTGATATCTAAGTCTGGGCTTTGCTTGAATCTTCAAGTGACATCTTGGCAAAACAAACACAAGGCTCATCCAGGTGTTGGAATCACTGAATTCTGCACTCCTAAGTGTCTCTTGCACACAGATAAATCAGATTCATGGCTCACGTGCCTGAATTTAACATTAAAAATTGGTGGCTTTGAACACAGATAAAGAAGGGATCTCTTGTAAATGCTGTGCTGATAAAAATGCATTCATCCAAATGTGTAATACCTGAAAAATAACAAATGGCTCAGTGTGTTCTACCTGGAAAACAGTTATGTCTATAAAGGGTTCTTAAATATCATCAAGGATTTATTTATATATTTTTTTAATCTCTTACTGGGTTCTGGTAAGGTTGATATGCTTGTTCCTGCCTTTCTGGAGCATTCAGGTCCTTGGTGCACACACAGCTGTAATTTTTCCTTCCAGTTCATGTACACCAGTGCAGGGTGTCACAGCACAGCATCCCCATCTCACTCCTCAGCATTCCAAGCAGCAAATTTGGGCTCTCTCAGGCTACCATCAGGAGTTTCTCCTTTTCTTTGAAAGATCCAAATTAAAGACTGTCAGCTTTACTCATCTTTTTGAAGCTTTTAAATTTTCAGATAGGAAAATCAACTAGATCTGTACTGTATTCAACTTCAAAAATGAGGTCAGATTCCAGGCAAGTTGAATGCAAGGCCAGCTGGTGATAATTCAGCTCTACAATGGGGAGCAAAACCAAGAGGCTGCTGAGCAGGAAAAGCTTTGTGGGAAATTCTGGATTTCCAGAGACATGTGTTGTGCAGCTGGGAGGAGATTTCCAGGATCTGGTAATGAAAAACAAATGTACAGTGTCACTGAACTTGAAATGTGTAAGGTCAGGTAGTGGCAAAAGGCAGTGATGCACTTGGAGTTCTTGTCTTTAGAATCATAGAATTGGCTGGGTTGGAAGGGACCTCAGAGATCATCAAGTCCAACCCTTGATCCACTCCCCCCGTGGTTCCCAGCCCATGGCACTCAGTGCCACATCCAGGCTCTTTGGAAAGATCTCCAGACACGGAGAATCCACTACTTCCCTGGGCAGCCCATTCCAATGCCTGATCACCCTCTCCAGAAAGAAATTCTTTCTCATCTCCAACCTAAACCTCCCCTGGCACAACTTGAGACCCTGCCCTCTTGTCTTGCTGAGAGTTGCCTGGGAAAAGAGCCCAAACCCCGCCTGGCTCCAACCTCCTTTCAGGGAGTTGTAGAGAGTGATGAGGTCTCCCCTGAGCCTCCTCTTCTCCAGCCTCAACACCCCCAGCTCCCTCAGCCCTTCCTCACAGGATCTGTGCTCGAGTCCCTTCCCCAGCCCAGTTGCCTCCTTTGGACCTGCTCCAGCACCTCAATCTCCTTCCTGAGCTGAGGGGCCCAGAACTGGACACAGGACTCAAGCTGTGGCCTCCCCAGGGCTGAGCACAGGGGCAGAATCCCTTCCCTGGACCTGCTGGCCACGCTGTTCCTGAGCCAGCCCAGGATGCCATTGGCCTTCTTGGCCACCTGGGCACACTGCTGGCTCATGTTCAGCTTCCTGTCAATCCAGACTCCCAGGTCCCTCTCTGTCTGGCTGCTCTCCAGCCACTCTGTGCCCAGCCTGGAGCTCCCCATGGGGTTGTTGTGGCCAAAGTGCAGGACCCGGCACTTGGAATGTTGAACCTCATCCCATTGGGATCATCCCAACTCTCCAGTCTGTCCAGGTCTTTGTATCCTTTGGTTTTCTTTTCACTTTTTGTACCCATCTGTCAGGTAAAGAGTTCCTAAACAAGGGTTAAGTGAAAGCTTTTGCTCTTTGTGTAGTGCCTTCAGTTCAGAAGATGGATTGGTTATAAAGCAAATAATTTGGAGAGAGAGCACCAATTTTGGTCATGTAGCCTGTGTACCAAGCCTGTAACTCAAAAAAAAAAAAAAAAGCTGAAAGGTTCTAAGAATCTGCAAGTTTTGCAGCTTTTCTGAATTTTGCACTTGGTGTAGCTAGCTCAGAGCTTTTGCTAATGAATTTTCAGCTTCAGGTAGATTTATTCCAGACTTTGGCTGTGAAGGTGGGGGTCCTCTGGTATCTGGGAACCACTCTTTTCTCTACCATGAGAACTATGTGTTACAATAGTAAGGAAGGATGTATTTCTCCAGTGACTTTGAAGCTGCTTCCTTTCCCCAGCCAGCTCTGGGTTCCCTCCCTCTGGATGCTGGCAGGATGCTGACAGATCAGTTTTCATCCAGGGCTCCAATTTCATTGGATAATGTTAAGACCTAAAATGACATATGGGGCAGATTTAATACTTTCTATATTCTCTGCAGCTTAAATACCACAAAGTTCTGCCTCGTGCCCACTTGGAAAATGGCTTGGAGGCTTAGTTTGCAAGTGTATAAATAGGATTGCTTTGTGCCCTCCCTGAAGTGGAAAGAAATCTCACTTGTGGCAATAGAAACTGGATTGAGCTGGGCATGTGGTAGCCCTGTTTTCCTAATGAAATTGTAAATAGTGGTGGTTTCTCATGTCCTCTGATAACTGGGACATCCCAAAGGTCATGCTGGGAGTGACTGCTAGGTGAGCCTGTGCAGAACTTGCTGCAGAAGGTTCTAGGAGCAGATAAAATGAATTTGTTATGGAGTTCAGAGTTCCTGTTATGACATTATCTTTGTGATAGATGAAGCATGCTGGTTATTTTTAGCTCCATTGTAGTGGAAGGATGTTTTGACCAAATGGAAGGAACACTAAAGAGGAAAAAAAAAGAAAAGATCCATGTGTAGGGTAAAATACCCAAAGGATACTTAATGTAACAGCATGCATGCTTGTGGGCTTTCCTTCTTTGTCTTGATTCATGACTTTTATTAAAAATATCCTCAGGTGTTTAGATCTCAACAAGTTGTAATGTGAAATTAGGATGAAATAATGGAAAGTGTTGTTCCACATCCCTAAAAGCTGTGTAGGAATTTCACTGCTCTCCTGATAGAGGTTGAGGGTCTTAAACATGAATTTTCTTCATAATCCTGTGAAGATTTTTTGCAAAGCTTTTCCTCTATCTGTGTTTTGCCCAATTGAGCTTGGCCTCTGGCTGTGCTTACATCCCCCTGGATTGCACATGCACAGCATTTCACCTCCAGAATCTCTGAAATGCCTTCAAAGCAACAAATTCATCTTTTTTTATCTGCACAGGGTGGTGATGCTCTTCTCTAGAGACTCAAGATATCTGTGTGCTGTGGCACAGTTTCTCTAATAATGATCTTGGAAGAAAACTCTCAGAACAATATAACAAAAAAGCTCTTTACCCAAGAAGCAGATGAGAAGCATGTTAAAATAAGTTTGTTTTTCCTTAGTCCATTAGATTTAAATTCATTTGGAAGAGGTCTGAATGTGAGCTTGTATATAATGAACTGTGTTTGTAGACCTGACCAGGAAAAATGCTATATATATGTATGGTTATTCCTATAATTTTATTTTTCCTTCTGCCCCAGACCTATCAAAACTCTTGTACACAGTACACAACCAGTGTGTGGCACTCCCAGGAATCCCAGAAGGGGATTTAATGACAGCTCCTGGAGTTCCCAACCATTGCCTGCACCAAGGTGTTGGGTGGCTCAGTTGGGAGAAGCCATTTACTGGAGCTAAATTCCCCTCACCTCATCCAAGATATTGATGCTCACACTGTCCCATTCCAGGATTCCCAGCTGGTGATAGAAGCCTATAAATCAGGGTTTGAGCCCCCAGGAGATGTTGACTTCGAGGACTTCACACAGCCGATGAAAAGAACGATCTCGGAATCCAGCCTGTCCAACTCCAGAGGGGATGGGAGGTCTGAGCCCAAGTTTGGTGGCAAATCCAAGGGCAAGCTATGGCCATTCATCAAGAAAAATAAGGTACTGACTTGCAAACTGGTGCTAGTTTGTGTACAGCCAATAACTTGTGTCTTGTCTCGTAAACCTGGCAATTACAGTTCTTAAAAGAGAATTTTAGGTTCAGAAAGTTGATACCTGATGCTGCTCTTAATATGGTGTTTTGTTGTAGTCTTTGGTTATAGAAGTTTCTTTTTATCTTTAAATTTTTCCTTGTAGAAGTTCTTGAATTATTATGTTGCAGTTTTTATGTTAATTTAAGTTGAATGAAAGGTCTCTGCCATGGTCCATTTCTGTTCCTAACTCTGTGAAGGAATTCTGTGCTGTTTTACCTGGTGCCATGTGTGCTAACTAACACTGTGACTCTGGGGAAGCTTTGATGTGGCATTCCTGTTTTGACACTTCTAAAAACTCTCCTTGGCTTCTCATTTGTGTTCCCTTTTCAGTCTGTGCACTGAGCTCAGGTGTTGGGTGGTTGGGAAGAAGGAATTGCTGAGATTGAGCATCACTAATGGAGCAGTTGACTTGTTTAAAAAGGCCATATTAACTTCTGTATCCATGAAACCTTTTTCATTTCATTGTCATATTTTACACCATAATGCATGGCAGCATTTATTGGGGGTTACCAGGATGTGGCAGGGACACAGAACCAAACCAATTTCCAGTCCCACTGATGCAAGCCCAGAGTAGCTTTGTTGGTTGGATCTCCCCTTTTCTCTGACCCATACCAAACCCCTACTAATTACAGATATATTTTTTTAAATTTACCTGTCCAAAATGGATCATTCCTGTTATGGGAGAACACAGCTGTCCTGTGCTTCCATCAGTGTAGCCAGAAAAAAAAATATAAATCAACCTAGGGCTAATTCCAGAACAAATTTGTAGAGTAATTTTAAAAGTGAAGTGTGATGCAGATTCTTGAGGTATGATTTGAAAGCAGGAAGGAATGTGGTTTGTTGTTTTCCAGATAATAGAAACTCTACTGGGCACTAAGGTACCTTCCTTATCTGATCCATTTAAATTCAGGTATTTGAAAGCTCTATCCATATGCATTATTTGAGCTGTCCACAAGAGCAGAACAGGGCAATTCTGGGGGATAGTGCTGCATGGAAGAGTCTGCATGAGCCTCCTGTCAGAATACTTTGTGTTACTCTTCTGTTGCACCACTTACTAAAACTTCCATTTATTGCATTCCTCATTTAACACAACTCTTAACTACTGCTTCCCCTCCTCTTTTGAACCATGGCCTTTAATATTTAATTAATTGTTTATTATTTTTTTTCCCCCCTCTCTGGATTTCAAATAATTGGTTTTGATGCTTATTATTTTTTTGTTTTGTGTTTTTTTATCTCTTTTATTTTGGTTTTTTTTTTATTCTGTCACTTCTCCATCTCTTACACGTAGCTTATGTCCCTTTTAACATCCCCCCATCAGCCCCCTCCTCCTCCCCCTGCCTCTGCCTCACCCTCTGCTGTTCCCAACGGCCCCCAGTCTCCCAAGCAGCAAAAGGAACCCCTCTCCCATCGCTTCAACGAGTTCATGACCTCCAAACCCAAAATCCACTGCTTCAGGAGCCTAAAACGTGGGGTAAGTTCTCCTCTGGATACCTCTCTCTCTCTTTTTCTTTTTTTTTCTTTCCCTTTTCTTTCGTTCTTGCGCTTTTATCGCACGTTCTCTTCCCTCAAAACTTTTCTTTTTGTGAACGACCCTGTTTGTGTTTTGTCCTAACATGCAGCCAGATCTAAGGAATCCCAACCTGGAAAGCCATTTTGTAGTCAAAACCCCCACAGTGAAACCACAAAAAAACCCCCCCCAAAACGTGGAGTTGCTGATGGAAAGCATCAGGTCTGCTGGTTGGGGGGGGGGTTTGGCTGAAGGATGGAAGGAAAAGCTAAAGATTAAGAAAATGAAATAATGAATTTAGGAGTTTTGCAGATGGCAGGGCAGGTTTGGAGGAACACCATGCAGAGGTTCACTCTGATTCTGCTGCTGCTTGACTGGGAAAATTTTTCCAGCTCAGTATCTGTGTCAGAAGGAGGCAAGGAAATGAGGAGGGATGGAAGAGGGGTAAGAAATCCTGCTTCCCAACAAGTTTATCATGGCTGTGTTTGAGCCTCCAGCTTAAACAGCTTTGAAAGTGTCCATAAAAGAATTTTTTTAAAACCTGCAGTACTTCTGAACGTGTTTCTGATTAGTTTTAATTCCTGCTTGACACTTGAAATATCAGTGCAATATCTCCACAAAAATACAGAGTTGCAAAACTGCTTGTAATGGCCACTAACAGCTGCCATTCTTGCACACTGTGGATGAAAGACATTAACTAAGAGCTTGATAAACTTAATGTGACCCATTGCAAAGGGGTCAAAGAAAAGAAAAAGAAAGAAAAAAAAGAAAAAAGAAAAAAGTATTTTTTTTAAGAAAAAAATATTCCATGTTTGACTTTTGTCTGTGCATCCTTTCCTACATCCATCAGGCTGCAGAACTGTAGGTCAGTTGCTGTTTTAATTTAGTGTTAATTTCCCATTAAGTCCATGGGTTTTGATGGTTTCTGAACAGACTTTCCCTTCCCAGTGCTGTGACACACACTTTAAAATGACTTTCTGTCTGCAAAATCTTTTTGATGAGATATTTTGAGGGATTAGGGGTTGGGATTTTCCCTGCTGAAATGCAGTGTGTTAGGGGTTGCTTTATGGCACTTTCTGGTGCTGGAAACCTCTGGGGCTGACCCTGGGGATTCACCTGGGATGGGATCAAACTGGGTGAACATTTTGTGAGCCATCAGCCCTGGTTTAAGTGTCCCTGCGTCCCTGTGTCCTGTGATGCTGATACAGTAGGAAGCAATGCTGGAGTTTTCCCAGGTCAGCTGCTCTATTCCTGTCCTTGAGAGCAGCTGTGGCTACGTTGGTAAAGTGATCTGGAAGGGTTTGTCTTGAATAAAATACTCTTGGTGGTGGTCTGCAGAAGAAGGAAATAAAATGACAGGTCCCTGAAATCAATTTTTTCCCTTTTTTAAACAAAAAGAAGACTTTGTCATCCCTAGAGCCTGCATGTGGCAGAGTTGTGCTGACCCAGCATGGCTTTGGCCCCTGGGTTAAGGTCCTTAGAATTATTTCCTACTATAAAAATGACAGGAAGGAGACACAAGTGTTCAGGGTTTTGAAATATTTTTTTAGAGCAAGGAAGTGATTACTTTAAAAAGCCCAAATTCTGCTCCAGGGGCTGCACTGACATTTAGGGCTGAGGGCTGGAGTTGTATAAAAGCAAAGATGCTTTCAGTGGGGAACTTCAGTGGTTAGGTACAAAGAATTGACAGTAGTGCTGGGAGCAATATTTTGTCTCATCTGGTTGCAGGCAGTACATTTTAAGGGGAAAAAAAAATGTTCTATACAGACTGTTTTTCAGTTCTTTGCTAGGGAATTGCCCTTTAATGGGAACCCAAAACTGAAAAAGAGAAAAAAAAAAAAGGAAAAGAAAAATAAAGAAAGAAAAGGAAAAAAAAGGAGAAAAAAAGAGAACAAAAAAAGAAAAGAAAAAAGAAAAAAAGGGAAAAAAAGAAAAGAAAAGAAAAAAGACATTTCTGCTGTTTTTCTCTGGGGAAGGAGGAAGATTCTATGTTGTCCAGAGGCAGGTTCTGTAAATGTACCTCCTTGCCTTGGTTTTTTGGTTTGTTTTTTGTTCTTTTTTTTTTTTGCTTAGTGAATTTTTTCTCAGTGGCTTTTATGGGGGAGGAAAGACTTTTTTCAGTTCTGCTTCTGCAGCAGCAAACCCAGGGATGTGTTGGTGGCACCCAGATGGGTTGGGGGGTGCCTGGCAGTGCTGGGACACTTGGGAGAGAAAGGCACTGCAGGGGGTGAAGGTTTGTGTGAAAATCTGGTGCTCCAATAGTGCTGTTCATGGAACAGAATACTGAAAATAGCTCTGAGTATTTCTAATTGGGTTTGAAAATGGTAACTTTAAGTTTCAAGCTTGTATTTCAAATGTGCAGCTTCTTATTAGTGAGTATTTGGCTGTATAAATAACCCTAAATAATAATTACTTTGAATAGCTACTAAAGAATGCCATTATTTTATAAATTACCCATTCAAGAAGTCCAAGTGACTCTGTGAATCTTGGTTTTTTGTTTCAATTCTTCAGTTTGAAAGGTGAAATGATGAGCAGAGGTTCCCAGAGCCTCCTCTGGAATCCCTCAAACTTCTGCTGACGCTTTCATTAAAAACATGCAAGGAGAAGCTATTGCTAAATCTTCATTAAACCTTTCACTGTGTTCTCTTTCTCTTGCATTTCCTTCCCCTGTTAGCTACCAGGATGTTTGTGTGTAAACACTTTTCCTGCCTGACTCATCCTGTAGAGCTGGAGCCAGGGTTCAGAGCAGTTTTCTTTATTCCAGAGGGGCGAATCCAGGCCACTTGGTTTCCCTGGACATCTGGAGTAGGAGAGGCTGCAAAGCTCTGGCAGCTTGCTCTGTTTTCAAGACTTGGCAAGTTGACATTTCGTAGGTCCTTGATGATTTGCTAGACAAATGGTCAGAGTAAAAGATCATGAAAATGCCATCTGACCTTCAAAAACCTGAGTAATTCTAACCAGGCAAAGATAAATGGAGAAGCACCCCCAAATCCTCCTGATTTATCAGATGAAAAATGAGGGGGAGGCATTTCTCTCAGCTGATGTGGTTGATAGGACCCACTTTATATTGAGTACAGGCAGATAATCCTGTTAATTGTGCTTTTACTATAAAGTTTGGTAAGATTCCCTTTTCTCAGCTCCTCCCCAGACCCACGCTCAACCCCGAATTTTGCTGAGGAGCTCGAGCAGTGATGTTACAAACATTGGAGTCTGGTATTAGCAAGGAAATTAGGAGGACAGAAACTGTCCTTTACATTTCATCTGTAGAGAAATACATCAGTGGAACCACTTTTGGAAAGGTTGTGCAGGGACCAGCAGGACAGCAGAGGGGACACTGTTTGCTTTTGGACCCAATAATTCCATTTGTTCTGAATATTGTCCCTGCAGTGCTGGGTTTGTTCAAAGAGAAAAATCCATTCCAGGCAGACACCTTGGTGGGAAAGGTGGCCACAAGGCATTTTAAGTGTTATTTCAGGGTATGTGAGGCCTTGCTGGGTTGGTTGATGTGCTGAGTTGGTAACTCCTCCAAAAAGCCAAGGTAAAACATTGTGTTTCAGAGGAAACTGGATCATACTCCTGTTTTTTGCACTGGCTTAAGGATGAAGTGCATGCCAAGGAGCTACTTAATGTGAACAAGTCCAGTAGATACTAACAGGATAAATATCCTTAAGAGGATAAATACCAGCAGCAGAACTGCAAATTGGAATTGATCCTTGAAACGTGAGTGAGTAGATCCCCATGCAATTATTCCATTAAATCTTTCATACCAGGACCTGTCTGGAGAGGCAGGATGGTTTAATAATTTCCATTCAGAGTTTTAGTTTAACATCTTAGGTTGCATTTGGAAAGAGAGAAGAAGAAAATCACTGGTGACTGTTAAATTATTTCATTGCTAATAATGTGTTCTGCACCCAGTCTGGTTTTAATTTTGCTTCCAAACCAAAAATCCAGTGAATCTTGTTGTCATGGAAGGAAGCAGCTGCCTGAACAATTTACAACAGATGGAAGGTTGATGTAGAGGTGCCAATAGCAGTGTCAGTGGTCACTGCCAAGATGAAATCCTACTCTGTTTGAAAATTCAGGTGCAGACTTGTGTCAGTGCCTATGGTTTTTCAATCATATTTTTGTGTTCTCCTCAAAGCTTCTTTCTTCTAACCCCAACAGCAGAAATGTCCAGTGTAGAAAACACTATATAACCATTATGGCAGTTGTCATGGATCAGAGATAAATGAGATGGGGGAGGAAAAGTCTTTTCAGGAGTTTTTGTGAGTGCTGTTTCTAATAACTCTCTTAAAAGGCAGTACAAAAGTAGTGTAACACTTCAAATCAACTCTGTTTCTTTGGGGAAGTTAAAGGCAGAGGAGCAAAAAAAAAAAGAGGAACCACTTAGTTCAGTTATAATTTCATTTATGCTTGCTCTGCTTTTTCTAATTTCATTTTGAGGACAAAGAAGACTTGGTATTCTGCTGGTTGATATTAATTTCATGTCCTTTTCTTTTATTGCTCTAGCAGCAGTAACATCAGCACGTTTATTTAAAGAGCAGCACTCCTGAACTAACATCATCCAGGGGTAGAACTTACACCTTTGAACCACCACCTTGCTTTTCCTCTCTGTCCTGGGAGACTGGGTTGTGATGAACAGAGAGGCTGGGAGGGGGACACAGACAATTCTGTCACTGCTCAAGTTCCACCCTCCAAGTTCCAAAACACACCCGGAGGGACTTTTGTGGTTTCCTTTTTAGTGGAAGTTGTTGACTTCATTACTGTGGGATTTTTCTTTCCATTGCACCAGTCAATGTTTTCCCTCCCTTCTTGCCTGTGACATCCCGTGCAGTTTTCTCCCCCGACCCCCTCAGCTCTGTTTGGGGGCTCAGTTTTTAGTTCTGTGGGCATGCAGAAACAGCAACTAAAGCAAACCCCCCCCCCCTCTTCTACCTACTCTGTTCCCTGCCCCTGGGAATCCTTGTTATCCTAATGGCAGTGTATAAATCTCTGCTAAAACCAGGATTTTTGGGTGGGGGGGTCATGGAAGCCATGATCACAGAGTGATGGGGTTTTTTATCTTGTGTGTTTGAGCTAGCATTTAAAAAATATGACAATTTCTGATTTTTTATGAGAATGCTAAACTATGCATTCACCTGCTTTCTGGGAAGCTCCCACTTGAAACTTCAAAGCAGTTCAGTGGGTTTTTGGGTGGGGGGGATCACAGAAACCGTGGTTTCTTCTAGCACATAGAGTGATGGGTTTTTTTATCTTGTGTGTTTGAGCTAGCATTTAAAAAATATGATACTTCCTAATTTTTTATGAGAATGCTAAACTCTATACATTCACCTAGCTTCTGGGAAGCTCCCACTTGAAACTTCAAAGCAGTTCAGTGGGTTTTTGGGTGGGGGGGATCACAGAATACGTGGTTTCTTCTAGCACATAGAGCGATGCTTTTCTTTATCTTGCATGTTTAAGCTAGAATTTTAAAAATATACTTTTTAATTTTTTATGAGAATACTAAACTCTTTATACATTCACCTAGTTTCTGGGAAGCTCCCACTTTGCACTTCAAGGCAGTTCAATTGGTTTTTGAGTGGGGGTATCACGGAAGCCATGGTTTCTTCTAGCACACAGAGTGATGGGTTTTTTTATAAAATATGACAATTTCTGATTTTTTATGAGAATGCTAAACTCTATGCATTCACCTGCTTTCTGGGAAGCTTCCACTTGAAACTTCAAAGCAGTTCAGTGGGTTTTTGGGTGGGGGGGATCATAGAAGCCATGGTTTCTTCTAGCACATAGAGCGATGCTTTTCTTTATCTTCAATGTTTAAGCTAGCATTTTAAAACTATGATAATTTCTAATTTTATATGAGAATGCTAAACTCTATACATTCACCTAGCTTCTGGGAAGCTCCCACTTTAATCTTCAAAGCAGTTCAGTGGGTTTTTGGGTGGGGGGGATAACAGAATCCGTGCTTTCTTCTAGCACATAGAGCGATGCTTTTTTTATCTTGCATGTTTAAGCTAGAATTTTAAAAATATACTTTTTAATTTTTTATGAGAATGCTAAACTCTTTATACATTCACCTAGTTTCTGGGAAGCTCCCACTTTGCACTTCAAGGCAGTTCAATTGGTTTTTGAGTGGGGGTATCACAGAAGCCATGGTTTCTTCTAGCACACAGAGTGATGGGGTTTTTTATCTTGTGTGTTTGAGCTAGCATTTAAAAAATATGACAATTTCTAATTTTTTATGAGAATGCTAAACTCTATACATTCACCTGCTTTCTGGGAAGCTCCCACTTTAATCTTCAAAGCAGTTCAGTGGGTTTTTGGGTGGGGGGGATCATAGAAACCGTGGTTTCTTCTAGCACATAGAGTGATGCTTTTCTTTATCTTCAATGTTTAAGCTAGCATTTAAAAACTATGATAATTTCTAATTTTATATGAGAATGCTAAACTCTATACATTCACCTAGTTTCTGGGAAGCTTCCACTTGAAACTTCAGAGCAGTTCAATGGGTTTTTGGGTGGGGGGATCACAGAATCCGTGGTTTCTTCTAACACATAGAGTAAGCATCACTTTTTATCTTGCATGTTTAAGCTAGAATTTTAAAAATCTGATACTTTTTAATTTTTTATGAGAATGCTAAACTCTTTATACATTCACCTAGTTTCTGGGAAGCTCCCACGTTGCCCTTCAAGGCAGTTCAATTGGTTTTTGAGTGGGGGTATCACAGAAGCCATGGTTTCTTCTAGCACACAGAGTGATGGGTTTTTTTATAAAATATGACAATTTCTGATTTTTTATGAGAATGCTAAACTCTATACATTCACCTAGTTTCTGGGAAGCTTCCACTTTAAGCTTCAAAGCAGTTCAGTGGGTTTTTGGGTGGGGGGATCACAGAATCCGTGGTTTCTTCTAACACATAGAGTAAGCATCACTTTTTATCTTGCATGTTTAAGCTAGAATTTTAAAAATCTGATACTTTTTAATTTTTTATGAGAATACTAAACTCTTTATACATTCACCTAGTTTCTGGGAAGCTCCCACTTTGCCCTCCAAGGCAGTTCAGTTGGTTTTTGAGTGGGGGTATCACGGAAGCCATGGTTTCTTCTAGCACACAGAGTGATGGGTTTTTTTATAAAATATGACAATTTCTGATTTTTTATGAGAATGCTAAACTCTATGCATTCACCTGCTTTCTGGGAAGCTTCCACTTGAAACTTCAAAGCAGTTCAGTGGGTTTTTGGGTGGGGGGGATCATAGAAGCCATGGTTTCTTCTAGCACATAGAGTGATGCTTTTCTTTATCTTCAATGTTTAAGCTAGCATTTAAAAACTATGATAATTTCTAATTTTATATGAGAATGCTAAACTCTATACATTCACCTGCTTTCTGGGAAGCTCCCACTTTAATCTTCAAAGCAGTTCAGTGGGTTTTTGGGTGGGGGGGATCATAGAAACCGTGGTTTCTTCTAGCACATAGAGTGATGCTTTTCTTTATCTTGCATGTTTAAGCTAGAATTTTAAAAATATACTTTTTAATTTTTTATGAGAATACTAAACTCTTTATACATTCACCTAGTTTCTGGGAAGCTCCCACTTTAAGCTTCAAAGCAGTTCAGTGGGTTTTTGGGTGGGGGGGATCATGGAAGCCATGGTTTCTTCTAGCACATAGAGTGATGCTTTTCTTTATCTTGTGTGTTTTAAGTTAGCATTTAAAAAAATATGATGTTTTCTATTTTTTTATGAGAATGCTAAACTCTTTATACATTCACCTAGTTTCTGGGAAGCTTCCACTTTCCACCTCAAGGCAGCTCAATGCCAAGCTGCCCTTTGCTGTAGAAGCAGTAAACGCAGAGGTGCCGTGCTCTTCTCCGGTGTAACAGATGTGTGTTTTCTCTTGCTGACTCACCAGCAGACACAGTCTTTGTATATTCACAAAGAACTCATGAAGAGGACTTTAGGGACCCCCACGTGTGCCGTTGAGGCTAGGGAATATGTTGTAAGTCTGTGTATGGTGTGCTCAGCCCATACAGTTGCTACACAGTCGCTAACCCCACTTACAACGCCCTCGGAGTGTGCTGTGGAAATGTGTTTTGGTGAAAGATAACAGGAAAATTGGGCAGGAGGCAAGTTGCAGCTTACCCTGGGATCCTCAGGAAAGATTTCTGCTGGTCCTGGAAATGCTGAAATTGGCACAAGTGGCTGGACCTGTTAAATTTGGGGTAAATACTGCAAAGGGGTTCCATGCGTTTATTGGGAATCATTGGGTGAACACACCGTGGTTTCCAGCAGTGCCTTGGTTGTGGGGAACCCTCCTGAAGCTTCCCTGAACTCTCTAATGCTGAGAGTTCATGGAATCAAGTTATTGGACCTCTAAATCCAATATTCAGCTGGAGCAGAGTGGGGGGAGATTGGGTACAGGACCACTAAGAAAGCAAATGAGCTCCTGGTTGTGTTGGGAGCCCAGTGACTTGATTTCCACCCTGATTTCTGTAAGTGAGGTTGGTGTCCGTGACTGTCCAATAACACATGGACTTGCTGCTCTCTTTCATGCTCTCTCATGTGTTATTGAAGCTTGTGGCTCTTAGGCTCTTCATTTTTTTTCCCTGCCAGACCTAAGCCAGACCTGGTTTAAATTGACAGCTTGAAGCAGATTGGCTCGTTTTGAAGAAATGGGATTTATTTGATTATTCAGGGGGAAAAAAAGCTCTCCCCGGAGCTGTGAGCAAGTTTCTAGCTGTGAAAACCCAGCAGAATGGGCAAAAAAAAGTAGTTTTATCGTGTTCAATGCAGATTTCTCTTCGGTCTGCTCGTTTTTGGTTATGGAAATGGACTCAGTGTCATGTAAAATAATGAATCCAATTCAGAAATGGAAAACTGAATGTTATTTCAGCATTTCATTGTTTCCAGCCTCTGATCTGCTTTGTTATTTGTACTGGTTATAACAATCCCCGATGTATGATATGAAAAAGCTATTAATAAGCTCTCTATTTTTGTCCTCCTTAACAGCCTAAGAATTTTGGCATAGGGTGTCTGTAATCCCTTTCAAATTTGCTGGATTTCCAGCAAAAAGAGTAGCCCTGCTGCAGATGATTCTGTGCAGTAGTGTAGTGCCTATAGAGTGAGTAGTGTTTAGCAAGTAGAGCATGTAGCATCCATTGTGCCTTTTCTAGAGTGCTTCCTAGGTAAATATTTATTCTGCACCATGAGTCTTGTCTGTAGCTATGTACAAGGATCTCAGTTTGTGCTGCTCGTGTCTATGCTAAAGTTCACAGGAATCCTAAAGCAATGATGCCAACAAAAGCTGCCTCTGCTGAGCTCCTTCAGCAGTGTCTTAGCTCCTTCTTTCTCCTTCCTGCATGATTTTTCTCTCAAATGGATTGGGTTGGTTTGGGTTTTTTTTTTATTTTACTATTATTTTAAATGGCCTGGTAGCTGAGAGTTAATTTCTCTCCTGCACTGGGATTAGTAGAATGTGTTTATTTCCTGAACTCGAGGGAGGTTTCACTGCTGAATGCATCAAATGGAATATTTTGCTGTTTGTTTCAAGGTCATTTATTTTCCTTGAGTGGTTGCCATGTCTTAGTGCAGAAATTCTGATAACTCATGGTAATTGTTCTCTTGGAAAAATACCTGTTTCTTCATGTGTCAGAAAGGTGGTAGAAATGGAGCCACCTTTATTTTAAACTCAATCCTAAATCCTAAAAATAAAACATCTCTTTGGGAGCTGTTGGTAGTGAAATAATGGGAGAAGGAAAGGAGGAAAAGGAGGCTGAGGAAAGGAGGAGGGAGGTTCAGCAGCCCAGAGCACTGCCTGGATTGAGGCATTTCCAAACTTTGACATCTTGAGCACCAACCACATCAATTTGGGCACTCAGGAGTTTGTTGCACGGTGTTGCACAAGCATTTCACGACTGTCCCCAAAGAGCTGCCAGGACAGGAGTCCTTCCTCCAGAAGAGGAGGTAATTTTTAATTCTCCCTGGAACACCAGGTGACCTGTGCTCCTCAGGAGGGAGCAGAAAGGCTCTGCTGTAACCCTGAGCTCCTGGAAAAACTTCTGGATTGCAGCTGTCCTGGTTTGCACTATTGGGAAAGGCTTTGGTAGTTTGAATGGTTGGCTTCCCAGGCACATTTGTTCACCTGGGTAATTCCTGAGGCTTCTCCAGCACTGGATGTCCAAGTGATGGAGGGCAGAAGCCAACCCTGCCCCTGCCAGGGCTCTTTCAGCATCTTTTTAGTCATTGCAGAGAGAGGATGTTTTGGCTCTGTGCCAGGAGCTGTGGTAACCTTGGAAGAATTAGATCCTGGATATTGTTTAAGGAGCTTGAATAATGTCTTACCAGGCTGTCACAGAATCAATTTGGTGTAAAAAGGAGAGATTTGTATCCTTCTTGGTCCTGACCTTGTCTGACTGCGTGGCCAAAGGATGGTTTGTGGAGTGAGGACCCAACCAACTGGGATCTTTCAGGGATGTTGCTTTTTGGACAGAAGCCTCAGAGGGAAGAAATCCCTGGAGATCCCATTGTGGTTTTTTGGCAGCTGAAGGCCAAGTGCAGCACCTTCCATCTCTGCTCTGGGTTTTGGCCAAGAAAAGGGCTGATGCTGGGGACTGCATTTCAGCACAGTTTTTGGCCCAAAGTGCCTGCTGTGCATTTACAATTTCTGAGGTGTTTTTCCACTTCAGAGGTGCTGCTGGAAAAAATAAATTAAAATAAGAAAAAAAAAAGAAAAGAAAAGAAAAAAAAAAAAAGGGAAAAAAAAAAAATCTCTGCAGCTGCTGCAAGCAGGGATTCCAGGCCAGATTTTCACCTGCAGTCCTAAAGCAGATGTGTAGAGCTACAACACTCTCCCAATTCCTGATTCTGGTGAGGAAAAGGCAGCTGAGTGATGGTGCTGGCCCATCTTGTGAACTTTTGCACAGATCTGGTAGTGTTACCCATTTTGCCTTCCAAGAGCAAGGGGTTTATGTGGCATTTGATTGTAACATCAGTCTGAAAAAGTTCCTCTCCTACTGATGCACTGTTGTTTTTTTCTCTTTCTCCCCCCCCACCCTATATCTCTCCAATTTTTACATGAAGCTTTCTCTCAAGCTGGTAAGCACATTTACAGCATGTCTGTCCTGTTTTTTAATCACAATTTTCTGTGTGTTTTTAATGTGCACTGTGCCACGTGTGACATGCCACTGAAATTAACTCTGAGATTTGTTTCTCCTTTGTGTTTACTTTTTTTTTGATATTTCTCAGATAACTCTGAATACACAGGTCTGGAGTCTAATAGAGGTGATCACAATTCAGTCTTGCTAATGAGATAATAAAAATTTATTCTAATCTATAGTTTAGTTTTCACTTTTTATAATCCGGGGCTATGAAAATGTAGAACAGGATCAAGTAATTTGGTACTGTAAATGTTCAAAGATTTAAAGAAGGATAATTAAAGGTCTCTGTGCTTGCTGGACCTTTTCCAGAGAGAAACAAATGGCTTTAGTGTAACATATCTGCAAAGTTTGCTTTCCATGTCCAGGTATTGCTGGAAATCTGCATCGTTATCACCTACATTTTACAGCCCTCTGTAGTCCTTTAGAATAACTAACACTGATATTAATTAAAAGCTCTGTAAACTTTAACCAACAAGGTTAACCCAGTCTGATTTCCACTCCCAAATGGAGCTATGAATCCTAAACTCAATCTTGGATGCAGCTGGGAAGGTTTCTTGAACTCTGGTAAGCCAACGTGTTACTGAGTTGGAGAGGGAAGGGATGAACAGATTTGGGAAAGCAAATCCTGTGCTGAACTGCCTAGAATTGTACTGCTTGAGCTACCCCACACCTTGGGGTGTTCCTGAAGGGTTTTCCACCTTCCTGAGCTCAATCACAAGGAGAATTTGGCTGCTTTGCTGCCCTGCTTTGTGCCAGCATCCACGAGCCACAAATAACTGCACTTTGGGGCATCTTCAGAGCATCCTTGAAAGTTTCCTTATCCCTTATCCTTGGATCAATCCTTTTGGATCTGTTCTGTTCCTAGCAGCTTCCTTGGAGATGTGTAATGGGCTGTGGGATCTGTAGGGCTGGAGGTTTCAGTGATTTATTTGGGTTCCATTAGCAATATTGCTTCTCCCTGAAGACCTGAGGTGGGGATCTGAGGGACCTGAGGGAAATCTCCAGCTCAGATTTATTCTTTTAATCCATTGGGGTTATAGCAGGGATTTCCAGGTGTTGCTTTCCTGCTCCCAGCACTAGAACATTGTGGAGCTGAGCTTTGGATGGAGGAAGAAATCCTCTCTAAATGCCTGATCTGGCTTTTCCCCCAGAACTGCACAAATCCAAGATGTTCAGAGAGGGTTGAGCCCCACGGGTGCCTCAGGCAGAGATTTGCTTGTTTGTGCTTTCCTCTGGGATCCCAAAAGCCAAAACTGAGGCTGAGAAACCTTCTGCTCTTCCCAGATGTAGTTTTCAGCCCTTTTCAGGTCCTAATGCAGCCTTTTTTTTTTAACAGTCATTCATTCTGGGGAGAAGTTTGCATCCTAAATCCCAGGATCTCATGCTCAGGAGCACTCTGCTGCTCCTGTGATAACACAGCAAAACCAGCCCAAATTTTCCCCTTTCCCATCTCACTTTGGAAACATTTCTAAAAATGCTAAGGGGTAGCCCAGGTGGTTTCTTGGAAATGGGCCCAGCACGTGCAAAATTCCCCTTTGGCTCTTCCTTTGGGAGCTTCTGTTGTGATGGGAAACCAAGCATGGAATAAACTCAGGGAGAGATCAGCTCCAGGGATGCTCCCCCTGCAACACTGAGGCTTTGGTCTGAAGCACTGTGAGCAAAGAGACTGAATTGAGCCCAGCTTAGGAGTTTTGAAGTCAAAAAAAATGAAAAAGATGCTTTTCTAAAGGAGTTTGCTTCCATCTGTTGCATGCTTCTAACTGGGGGTATTTTATGTCTTGTAGCAGCTTGGTTATTTACAAAGCTCCATCCAGAGGCTTTGCCTTAAAAAGAGATATATATGAAAATATCTATGTATAGCTCTAGTGTTCAGATTACCTGTGGAGGGCATTTAATCATTCTCATGTCTCATGTGATGGGGGAGTTACTATCTAGAATTAAAATAAATCTCCCCTGTAGTGTGCCCAGCAGGTAATGTAATATCTCTGAGACTTCATCTGCTTCAAGTTTCAGAACTCACTCAGTTGGTTCCTTCATTTCTCTTAAATTTGCTTTCTCATTGCCTCATGAAAGGGAATTTCAAGTCCATTATTACCCAGATGCCCAAAACTCAGCCAGACCCAGATGCTGAAAATCTACATGGCACCAATTTCATGAGGTTTTCCTGCTCTGCTTCTGCACTGGCTGGACCAGAGGAGGTGCCCATCTCTGCCCTCATCCCTCCAACACCCCCAAGTTTGCTTTCTAAATCTAAATCTAAATCTTCAAATGCAGCAGAAGGAGCTCAGGGTCTCAGCACCTTCAGTGCAGAACTGAAAGGGTCCAATGGGCAGCAGATTTCTGGCAGTTTCCACTCCATCACCCTCCTCTCAGAGAGGGCTTTGGCATTTTAATAAGAGAAATGGTGCAGCTCTGCTCACAAGCTTTGACAAAGCTGCTGGGCCATTAAATTTGGCTTTTCAGCTTTGTTTTTTTCCCTATTCTTTCTTCCCTAGGTCAGTAATCCCCCCCCTTAGAAATGGGATGTGGAATGAGAAACCAAAATAATAAAATCCTGTGAAAATTCAAGATAATGTACAAAAAGCTCATTCCTTTATGGTGCAAATAATTAGTTTTGATGTGTGTTCAGTGTAGCCCCCCCAAAACTGCCCCCCTTGCCCTCCTGCAAGATAAAAGTGGTATTTTGGAGACAGTAGCATGGATGTATTTTATGTGTCATGTGCATGCTGTATCAAATAGAAGCAATCAAGGAGTTTGAAGGCAGAAAAAGGGGTTTTCAAGCAGAATCACACAAAGGTAACCACTGTGGTCTTCAAATATTTTATTCTTTTTTTACTTCTGATTTCAAATAAATTGATTTTGTGACTTTGTAACTCTTTGTTTTTATGCTATTGCAAGTGAGAGAGGAAAGAAAATGTGAGGCTTTGACATGGGGTGTGGATTCTGGAAAGTAAGCAGCATGTTTTAAAACTGCAGAATCCCAGAGGAAGCATTTCTGTTGCCTTGGTGTGTTCAGGAGAGCTCTGACATCAATGAACTCTCTTGGACCAACACTCAGAAAATGCAGAGCAAGCCAGGAGTGTGCAGAGAAATGTGACAGTGACACAGGAGGAAAAGCCAGGAATTGCTTTCCTGGGGATGCTGTCAGTAGCAGAGGCAGAAAAGATCAGCTTTCCATGAGTTTGGGACTCTGATAAATAAAATCTGATGATGACTGTGGCTGAAAATAGCTCCTCAGCTTTGCTGCTGGATTCTGGCATTCTTGGTGATCTCCTCTTAGCCATTTGGTATGGAGTGGGATGTGGTCCTGGGATTATTTCTAAGGCATCCCAAGTCCTGACCTTTTAGGGCCTGCTGGCTCTCTGGGCAAATGATAACAATGCTTCAGACCATTGGGATTTTGCCCAGATTTTTGGGGGCTGTTTTCAAAGTGCAATCCTGAAGGATTCTTTCAGGCTCTGATTATTATTATTATTATTATTTTTTCTATCTTCTTTCTTTCTTTCCCCCCCTCCCTCTCCATTCCACTCTGCAGGGAGCAGGGCCAGAAGATTTCAGCAATCTCCCACCTGAGCAAAGAAGGAAGAAACTGCAGCAAAAAGTTGATGAACTGAACAGAGACATCCAGAAGGAAATGGATCAAAGGTATGGCAGGGAAAAAACAGAATTTCCCAGAGAACTGAAACAACAAGAATGGGCAAATAAGAACAAGGTTCTAGGTTTGTTTATTGTGCTGTTCCAAGAAAAGAGGAAGCTGAGAAATGGAAGGCACTCCCCAACTCATGGAACTCAGCTATTTAATTTAGGATGGGGAATGGCAGAGCACCAGGTACTGTGTGATGGGCAGAGGGAGAGGATGTTGGGAGCATGAGAACATCACCAAAAGTGCTGAGGGATTGCTGGGCATCTTAAAACTTTGACCTGTGGCTTGTTTCCTGGAAGTAGAAAAATAATAACTCCTGTGCTCTTGTGGGTATTTTGTCTCTAAGACTGCATTTATCACCTGGGTTGAGAATAGGGCTGTTTTACACGTTTATTATTATATTTATACATTATTATTTGCACATTTTACACATTTTTATTATTATTTCTGGCAGCCTGTATTTGTTGCTTTGTGTTTGTTGAGGTTCTGCAGCTGCATTACAGATTCAGCATTTTCTGTTGGCAAGAGACAGAACATTTCTTCCCTGGATGATTTCAAGATTAAGCCTCTCAAATACTATTCTAGCCCTAAAAATTGCTTTTATTTGTACAATGTACCTGCATTTTCTTGCTTTTGATAAACCTATTTTTTTCAGTTTGGTAACCCAAGCTGTCCTCCTCATTTTATATCATGAATAAGGAGGAAAAACTGCACGTGGTTGTATGATTTCTCATGGATTTTTTTTTTTTTCCCTCTGTGGTAACTTACATTTGTCTCTGTACAGATTTTCCTTTCTGCTCTACACTGAGTCTGAGGTAACCCAATGTTAAAAATGGATATGAAAACAGAGCAGAATTAAGTTACTTTAAATAAAGTTAGCATATCACTGAGGAAGTAGCACCAGAAGTTAAAGAGGAGTTAAAAAAATAGTAATAAATATGACTCATGTGTTTGCAATATTGTCCCTTAGGCTTTCAGTCCCACTTCCTTGCCACCCACACTTTTTCCCAGTTTCTGTGCACACAAAGCAAAGCCAGGCACAGGATTTCAATTGTCAGGAGTTTGCTGGGAAACTCTAAAATACAAAGTATGTCAACTTGAGTCGTGGGACTGTGATTAACCTTGCTCCCCCCAAGCAATGCCTAGAGAAAAGCTGAATATCTGTGCCAGTAATGCAGGAAATCAGCTCTAAACCCACCCTTCTCCAAGCTCTGAAATGTTTAGCATCATGCAGATAAAAAGTTCTTGGAAGTTCAGGCTCAGCACAGTGCTGTCCATGGGACCTCTCTGAGCTTCCCTTAGGGAGTTCCTGGAGCCTTCATCTTGGCCTTGCAGACCTAAAAATTCACATTTCTGCAAGCCCAGGCACTTGGCATCTGGGTTGATAAAAAACACCCCCAGAAAGAGCCCAGGAGAAATGCTGTGGAACTTCAGAGCTGTGATGCACCTGAAAAGTGACATTGTCAATACTGAAGGGTTTGCAAATCTCAGTAGTTCTTCCCTCTTTCTGGGGAGAAGCTGGAGCAGCTGCTGGTACCTGGGTGTTCCCTGCAGAGGGTGGGAGCTGTCACCCAGCTCAGGGTCCATCTGTGACTCTTGGACCCAGCAGAACCCATCCTGGTTCTGCTCTCCCTGCCTGGGAGCCAGGGGCAGCTCAGCCCAAGAACCTCAGCTGCTGAATCCTTGGTGAAAAGCACTTTTTGAGTCAGCTGCAGGGCTCTGCTGCCAAACCTGAGAGGATTAGGACAGGAAAGTCCTGTGCTGCTGTCCCCCTCCTGATTGGAGCCTCCAGGGGAGCCAAACTGGGTCTGTGCATCCCTGCAAATCCCTGTGGGAGGGCTGGGTGTACAATCATGCAGATAAAATTTTCTTGGAAGTTCAGTCTCAGCACAGTGCTGTCCATGGGACCTCTCTGAGCTTCCCTAAGGGAGCTCCTGGAGCCTTCATCTTGGCCTTGCAGACCTAAAATTTCACATTTCTGCAAGCCCAGGCACTTGGCATCTGGGTTGATAAAAAACACAACCCCCCCAGAAAGAGAAATGCTGTGGAACTTCAGAGGAGCTGGGGTTGCATTATGTGGCCTGGGGTCCATCTGTCACTGTCCTGTGACAAATCCAAGCCAGCTGGCTTTGCCTTCAGTTTAAGCAGAGTGAAATAAATACCTTACAAATTATCTGGGTTGCAAGAGACAAAGTGCAACAGGCAGGGTGAGAGTTTCTGGCTGGCAATCCATTTTTATTATTAATACATCCAGCTCTCTGTCCCAGTTTCCTAACTGGATTTCAGCCCATGATGGAGAATACTGATGCAACTCTTTGTGCCCCCCAAAATTAGGCTGATATCCATCTAAAAGCTGAAGCTGTCATTTGTTTTCATAGTTTGGGAGATTCTTCTATTATTTCTTTTCCCCAAGGGTTAGCAAGTAGATATTGTGGTACTAAATAAAAGGATGTGTCAGGCAAAAGTCAGTATCAGGTTCTTCCTTTTGCAAGTGTTCAGCTGGTTTTCTGCTGGGATTCTTCAAGTAGGAAATCCTGATCTTGAATCTTGATCTTGAATCATTTGGTGTAAATGTTTTGTGTGCTTGTACCAACCCTGCACATCCCCTGTCCCCTCCTGACCCCCTGGTGCCCTCCTGTCCCCCTCACTTGCAGGAAAGACTCTCAAGTGCCTGCAGAGTGAAAAATTCTTTTTAATTAATGTGGGAGCCTGCAGAGTTTGGCTTTAAAGAAAATCATTTCCTCCTCAGACACATTAACACAGGTTTGGGTTTTTCTTTTGTTTTTGGTTTTTTTTTCAGAGATGCCTTAACAAAAATGAAAGATGTGTACATCAAGAACCCACAGATGGGGGATGCAGCCAGTGTGGACCAGAGATTGGCAGAACTGGGGCAGAACATTGAAAAGTTACGACTGGAAGTTCAGAAATTTGAGGTATTTACACTGAGGGTTTCCATTTCAGTAAAAAGGAGCTCAGGAGGAGCTCAGTCCTAAGCTGATGCTTGGTTTGCCAGGGGTATTGATGCATTTTCTGACTGTGGATGGGTGAAGCACTTGCATGGATTCAAATCTTTGAGCCCTTTTTTGAAAGGTGAATATCCAGCATCTCTTGTGACTGCCAAGCAAGCATCCTGCTCTTTCATTTGTCACAGAAAACAAACAGGGCCAAGGGTAAGAGCAAACGTAGCTCTCTCCAGGCTGCCCAAAAGGGCTCAGATGCTGATTTAATAAATTCAATAATTGGAAGCATCGAGTTACAGAGGTCTGTGGAAAATCAGAGGAATGTGAATGCAGAGCACCATTTATAGTCTTTAACAGCAAGCTAGAAAGCATCAGATGAAATATGTTTTAAGGAATAGTTTGTCATTAGCAGGAAGCTTCTTAGAGATACAAAATCTCCAGAGTATATTCCCTTGGAATACATGGAGTATAATTACACCAGAAGGATTATAGGGCTGAGGAGAGATTTCACAGTGTACGTAAATAGATACAGCCCATTAATTTTAGATGTTTCTTACTGGTTTTTTATTCTTTTTTTACTTTTTCATCCATTTGAGAATCACTGGCTCTTTTATTCTGTCCACTTGCAGTCCCCCTGCATTCAGCTGTTACAGGACAGATAAGCTGCCACATGTTTTTTTATGTTATTAAGTGGAGCAGCAGCATTTCCCAACATCTGTTGTTAACTTCTTGAGTCCCAGTGTTTACAGCACCCACTGTCAAAAAAAAAAAAGGGTTTTCAATAAGGATATTTTTGGCAAACATAGAATCCTGGAATGTCAGGTTGGAAAGGACCTCCAGGATCCTCTGGTCCAACCCTTGTGATATTATTGTTGATTTGAGCTGGCTCAGCACCCCATAGAGCTGAGACTTTAAACTTTCCAAAATGGGAGAATCCACCAGTTCCCCTGGGAGCCCATTCCAGTGTCTGACTGGGAAATCCTATGGATTTAACATAGGGTTCAAGTCCAGCAATGCACCCGGGAGGATTTTATGCTCTCTTTTCAGTCCCATGGCCTCAGTGTCAAACAGAACACTGAAAATCCCAAACAACACATCCCCTTACAAACCAGAGGCAGGACAGAGACTGTTTTTAACCCTTGCAGGGCTGGCTAGCAGAGGTGGAGGGCAGGTTGCCCGCACGGACGGAGCAGCCCCGGAGGCAGAGTGGGCTCTACGAGGCTCAGAACCCTTCAGCAGTCAACAGCTGTGCCCAGGACAGAGAGAGGTACAGTATCTGTACAGAGCCTGCCTGCTGCCCCCCAGAGCTGGACCCACTTTCCTTGGGGGGGGTGGTCAGGAAAAGGGGAATTCTGCAGCCTGCAGGAAGGTGCTCTGTGAGCAGGAACTCTGAGAAGTGAAAGATCCCTGTGGAGTGCCTGATCCTAGAAAGATCCCTGTGGAGTGTCTGATCCTAGCAGGAAGATCCTTGTGAAGTGTCTGATCCTAGCAGGAAGATCCTTGTGAAGTGCCTGATCTTAGATCCCTGTAAAGTGCCTCATCTTAGCAGAAAATCCCTGTGGAGTGCCTGATCCTAGAAGGATCCCTCTGAAGTGCCTAATCCTAGAAAGATACCTGTAAAGTGCCTGATCCTAGCAGAAAATCCCCTGTGAAGTGCCTGATCCTAGAAGGATCCCTGTGAAGTGCCTGATCCTAGCAGAAAGATCCTTGTGAAGTGCCTGATCTTAGATTCCTGTAAAGTGCCTTATCTTAGCAGAAAATCCCTATGGAGTGCCTGATCCTAGAAGGATCCCTCTGAAGTGCCTAATCCTAGAAAGATCCCTGTAAAGTGCCTGATCCTAGAAAAATCCCTGTGGAGTGCCTGATCCTAGCAGGAAGATCCTTGTGAAGTGTCTGATCTTAGATCCCTGTAAAGTGCCTCATCTTAGCAGAAAATCCCTGTGTAGTGCCTGATCCTAGAAGGATCCCTCTGAAGTGCCTAATCCTAGAAAGATCCCTGTAAAGTGCCTGATCCTAGCAGAAAATCCCCTGTGAAGTGCCTGATCCTAGCAGGAAGATCCTTGTGGAGTGCCTGATCCTAGAAGGATCCCTGTGGAGTGCCTGATCCTAGCAGAAAGATCCCATCTCTGAGCTCTCTCTTTTTGGATCCAATTAATGTGTACCAGTCCCTGTGCTACATCCCTCCCCATACCTGGCTGCTGTGAAGGTGGGTGAGGTGGGGACATTTTTACAGCTTTTACTGGGGGAAAACAAGAGCTCTCAGCCCTCTGCTGGGGGCAGCAGCCAGCTCTGAGCATCCTTGGGAATTGCTGAGCATCTGGAGGTGCAGGTGCTCACCTGGGCCTGGTAGCCAGGTTGTTCTCTGGGCTCCTGAGCCTGGCTGCTATAGTTGCTGTGTCTTTTCCTCTCTTGAGCAGCCCAGATGGCAGTTACACAGAAGAGCAAAGTCAGGAGACTGGGATGAAAGTACCTGCAACAGATTTTGATGATGAGTTTGATGATGAAGAACCACTCCCCACCATAGGAACGTGTAAAGCTCTCTATACATTTGAAGGTAACACTCAAACTTTGCTCTCATTTCATTTCCTGTTTAATTTAGTAATGACAGGGACAAGTGGGAGACCTTGATTTAACCCCTGCTGTTTTTAAATAGATGAAGAAAGAGCAAGTGAGGCTCTGGCATGGCTCTATTTTTAGAGAGGCACCAAGGCAGTTATTTGTCTCACTATATGAGGACTCTGCTAGAAAAAAACCAAACCACTCAGAACTCTGCTATTAGGATCCCATTTATCTGCTGCTTTGTGTACTCACTGCTGTCTCCTGATTCTTGCTGCAAATGCATCAGTTTGCCCTGAGCACCCCACACTGCATCTTTGGTTCCTGTTTTCCAGCCCAGCCTAAGCTCCATGTTACTGTGTTTTTCAGGTCAGAATGAAGGAACAATTTCTGTAGCAGAAGGAGAAATGCTCTATGTAATAGAAGAAGACAAAGGAGATGGGTGGACACGAATCCGAAGGAACGAGGATGAGGAGGGCTATGTCCCTACATCATATGTTGAAGTCTATTTGGACAAAAATGCCAAAGGTGCTATGACTTATATTTAATACTTTTATAATTATTAATTTGTTTTCACTGAAATTAAGCTCTGAAGCTGCTCTGTGTTGCAGATGGAGCCTTTTAAAAAGTCTGTCCAGTGCCACCCGGTGCATTCTTTTGTACATGGACTAATCTGGCTTGCTGTACTGCAAAATGTGCTTTTTAATGGTCAGAGAAGGATAGTGTGGTAGACTGTAACACTAGAGGGGAAACACTGCCTGTCCCAGACAGTGTTTGTGCAACACTGTGCTCTTGCACACCCAGCAGTGCAAGGGACACCAAGGAATAACTTGGGCTCCCCTCAGGGGGCATCTCAGACACACAACTCAACTCTTTGTCCCAAATTGATTCAGGGAAAAGTAACCTGGGAAATATTTAGATTGCTGTTTTGTCTCTTGGTGTGGATGTGGGGGCTTTTCAGAGCCCAGTGTGTCCTGTGGAGCTTTTGGATTGAAACCTGGTGGTCATTTAATGTGTTTGGAAAGGGGAGATCTTGCCAAACCTCTCTACACCATGCTCTGTAGCCCTTGATATAAATCATTCAAACATTAAGAAAGATTCTCTGGTCTTTCCCACCTTGGTACATATCAGAAGATGTATTTGCTGTTTCAGGTGACCATAATTAATATTTTCATCTTTTTCTCACCCAAAATCACTGGAGACATTCAGAGCTTCAGAGCTCAGCAATGTTCTGTTCTGTTGCTGCTTTTAACTCCTCCCCAAGAGGTGTTGTGTGAGCAGGCAACAGGAATCAAAATATTTTAGATCTGTTCTAAATCAGGATGTGTTTGAAGGCCACTGTTAAACAATTGATGTGATTTTTTTTTTTTTTCCCCAGTCACTTAATTGTTGTGTTTCCTATAATTTAGGGTTCTGGGGATGAAACAAGCTGCCTCAACCAATTTAAAAGAAAATTGAACTATTCTCCTGGGGATTTATGGACAGTAGGCAGAGAAGTAGGGCTGTCTGTAAACAAACAGTGCCCTGATCAGTTCTCTGTCTGGGATTCAGTATCAAACAGTGGAGTGCCTTGTCTGCTGCAGATGAAAGGCTGGGATCTGGTTTCATTTTGCCATATTATAGGAGTTTTATGTTTGTCTTGGCAAACACAGGGTCAGTTGAGATGCAAGAGAGTGCAAAAAGCTGAGCCTTTCTGCTGCCTTTTATTAACCTTTGAAAGAGGGATGTGGATTGTGCATCCTCCTTCAGGTTGAGAAGAAGACAGAGCAGCCCAGCCAGGGAGATCCCATCTCTTACCCTGGGGAGACTGACTCTGTGTGGGGCACTACTTGAAAGCCTCATTATTATTATTATTATTATTATTATTCTGCTGGAAAAATTGGTTTTCCAGCACTGTAGGCTGCTTGGAAGAGTTGAACTGGTGTGGCAGCTACATCTGTCCTGAGTAAGAGGAGAGGCAGCTCAGAGGCACAGCCAGGTTCCCAGCAGCAGAACAATCCCAGCAGATCCACTCCAGCAGCACCAGGCTGGGTGGGAAGTGAAGCAAAGCACATTTCTGGGTGAGGAATCCTCTTAGCACACCCTGCTAGCAAAAAATTTGGCTTTTAATTTCCCCTTCTTGGAAAGGATATTGCAGGAATATTGCAATGCCAGCCTGAAAATGGCACATCAGTATTTTTGTGGTGTCATGGAATTAACAGGGTGATGCTGAATGATTTGTGAAGATGCAGTTTGTGCTGGGAGTGAGGGATGGAAAAGTTGCAGCCACTTGTATAGCAGTGGTGGAGGTTTTTCAAGTCCTGTTAAGTTCATCAGTTCATTTTGCTGAACTTCAGGAACAGCATCAAGTGTAACTGTAAATAGGTTGTGTAAAGCAGTTGTGGTGTTGACTTCTCTTATTTATCAATCCTCTGGTTAAAAAGAAAAGCAAGAAAAATTTCCTTCAAATGTCCCAGTAGCAATATGAAGATTTGGGGGCACTGCTGCTGTGTTTCAAGCTGCAAACTTCTCATTTGATTTTTCAGTACATTAGGAGAAGTGACTTTATTCAGTTTTATTGAAACGAGCTATGATGCACCTGAAAAGTGACATTGTCAATACTGAAGGGTTTGCAAATCTCAGTAGTTCTTCCCTCTTTCTGGGGAGAAGCTGGAGCAGCTGCTGGTACCTGGGTGTTCCCTGCAGAGGGTGGGAGCTGTCACCCAGCTCAGGGTCCATCTGTGACTCTTGGACCCAGCAGAACCCATCCTGGTTCTGCTCTCCCTGCCTGGGAGCCAGGGGCAGCTCAGCCCAAGAACCTCAGCTGCTGAATCCTTGGTGAAAAGCACTTTTTGAGTCAGCTGCAGGGCTCTGCTGCCAAACCTGAGAGGATTAGGACAGGAAAGTCCTGTGCTGCTGTCCCCCTCCTGATTGGAGCCTCCAGGGGAGCCAAACTGGGTCTGTGCATCCCTGCAAATCCCTGTGGGAGGGCTGGGTGTACAATTCACATTGGTACCTCCAGGCAGAGGGTGTTGGCAACCCCTGTCCCCCCCAAAAAAAAATAATAATATCCATAGTTTTGCTCTTTTTTTTTTTTTTTCCAGATGTGTACAAACCACTTCAGAAAATCTCTAAGTAGGTTTGCATAGGCCTGTTCAGCTTTTATCCCACTGGTTTGCTGCTATGGTTGTTTTCAGAGCTCTGTTTCAGAAGTTTTTCTTTAGAAGAGCTGAATGCACTTGTCTCCAGCCAGGAAAGGCTCTGTTAGGTCCTGCTCACTCAGCTGATGCACGTAGAGAAATTGAAATGTGCATCACTGCCACTGAAAGCACTGGCCCAATGGTATGGATTTGGTTGGGAATTATTTTATTGTTGTCCTTGGTGATAGAACTGAGAGCCAACACAGCTCATTCCCTGTCATGCATGCAAGAAACTAGCAGAAATGCTAAAAAAACCCCATGCAGATAATAATATGGGATGTAATTTGTATTTTGGGGCTTACACCAACTTCTGGGCTGCCAGGGGTGAGGATGAAAACATCTCTGTGCACACGTGGGTGCAGTTCTTGCACCTTTTCTGCACCTCCCAGGTATCTGGTGCTGACTGCTGTCAAATCCAGGACCTGGTTGGGTCTCTGTGCTCAAACCTGACCATGCTGTGGTTGCTGAACATGGTTCCTCATCATCTGCTTGGGAACAGAACCATGGGATGTTCTGATCCACCCAGGACCTTGCATGGGACACCCAGCTTGGGATCAACTCCCCATAGCACCCAACCAAAAAATGCCCCATTTATTCCCACCAGGCTCTCTGGGTGCCATGCAAGGAATCAGAGGCTGTTTTGTGGAGTGAAATCCTCCTGTTTAAAATAAAGTTTTGGAGCTTTGGGTCTGTTCCTCACCTCCAGTTATCCCCATGAACCCTCCCAGACAGCTCTGTGAGTCTCAGTGTTGCAGCTCTGCTCTTTCTTTGCTGTCCCCATTCTGCAGAGCCTTGACTCACAAAAACAGGTAAACGTTAACCCTGCTGATGCACTTTTTATCTAGGATATATCTGATTATTTAATGCTTGCCAAATTATTTAGGAAGCAGTAGTTATCAACTGGACTGTGGCATCTTAAAATCCCTTTGTTAAAGACTTGCCCTTAGTTCTCCCAGTTTAAAAAAACAAATGTATATAACATAAGAGCTAAAGTTACTTGAATTTGGATGGGTTTTATCCTTTTATATATATAAATATAAATGGTTTTATAGGCTGTTCTGCTTAACCTTGCTGTTGTTTTGATAACTGCTCAGCCCCTCTCTTGGTGATGTGTTTTTTGGTTACTCAGCTGCCTGTATCTGGTTGGAGTTGTGTAGAAACTTTGGTTTTGTATTAAGGTTTGTTCCATCTGGCCAGTGGGGTGGTTTTGTTTCTCTTCTTATTTTTTAAAGAATCATCAGGAACCTCTTTCTAGCTTGATGTACCACGGTGTCTTCTTCTTCTAATAAACATTATATTTTCTCATTCTTGTGTTCCTTTGGTTTGTTTTGGGTTTTCACACTGCATACAAATGTAATTCCTCTGTGGCTGTGGCTCTGAGAATTTTTTGGGCTGGCATTTGGGGCTTTTTCTTTTATGGCAGTAGGTACAAAGGAGATAAGAAGGTTCCCCTGCTCTCTGGAATGCAAGTTTGGGTTCCTGCTGTGTTCCCTTGGACTATCCAGTCCCTGGCTAAATCATTTTTCTGGCTTGGAGCTTCACTTGGCTACAGACAAAACCTCTTAAACTCTGCCAGAAATCTGTGTGTACAGGAACATGGCAAAGGATGGGTTCAGAGGCTGTGGCTGCCTCTGAACTTCTGCACCCCCCTTAGAATGAAAGCTCTTTGCAGCCTGTTGAAGGAAGTGTCACTGCTCCAGATTTGTCTGCAAAATTTGGGTTTTACCTGCTTAAAAGAGGATCATTCTCTCAGTCTCTGAAGCTGTCACTTGGAGAGATGCAGGACTGCTTTGCAGACTGAAAATAAAAAGCTGGTGGTTAGCACTAAGAAAGAGCTGGCAGGGTCCTGCTCCCAGTTTTCCATCCTCTTGAAGTGTCCCAGCTCATCCCCAGCGTGGAGGGAAAGGCTGAGGGTGATGCTCACTGTTTGAGCTCTTGTGTGCTGAGTTCAGGAGCTTTCCTTAACCCCTTGTGACCTGTAGATGCTTGGATGCTGTGTTTCCTTTTAATCTCCTGCAGTGCTGCTCTTAAGGGATCCCGTTTTCCCCGGCCTCTTTCTAATCCAGTCTCTTTCTTTTTGTCTTTTTCTTATGTTTTAGATTCCTAAAGGTGTTTGTGCTGGTGCAAGAACCTCGGGGCGAGCTTGTCACAGAAGGAGAAACAAAATGGTCTGTTTACCCTGCAGGCAGTTCAATCACACCCATGGAAAACCAGACTCCTACTCTGGTCTGGAGTTCCCACTTGAAAAATTGAGACCTAAATTCCATCCCAATATCACTCAGATGCTTGCTCTTTCCCATGGCATGCTACTTGTGGCTCAGATTCACTTCCCAGCCTTTCCCCATCCCCTTCTGCCACCTTGGCACAGCCCCTCTGCCAAACATAACCAACACTTCCCCCCCTACCCAATTCCTCTTGCCACCCCTTGAAGAACTGCTGGCTGCCCTTTGCAAAGGGTAACCAGAGAGTCCCAAGCATGTCCTGGTCTGTCTTCTCTCCTCCCTTGTCCCTCAGTCCATCTGGATGTCTGCACTGGTCCATCAGCATTTCACAAGGTGCCTTTAGTGCTCATCCTGCAGCACCCAGGAGCTTGGTGAGGAGGTGGAAAAACCTCCCCTGGGACCAGTGTTACAGCAGCTGGACTGGGCTCTGAATCTGCAGATATTCAACCTGATCCCCGTGCATTATTCTGCTTCCCCAAAGGTCACTAATACTTGTCAGCCTTTATTTTTTTTTCTTGAAATCCAGGCTGCTGCTCATTCCAAGTATTAAATCCCCATCACCTTGCTGTTTCCCGAAAGCCTCCAAGCTCACGTATGTACCCTCCTTTTCCTGCTTCTCCCTTCCCTTTCCTCTTGGTTCCCCTCTCCTCTGGCCCTCTTCTTTCTCACACACAGACACACACAAAGACAGACACTGGCATTTTGGTTTGAAGCCCCATTTTGCTCCTCCCAGAGGCCTCCGTTTTGCTCTCATTTCAGTCTGCATGCTCGCCCTGTCGCCTTGCCTGCGCCCACCTTCCCGAGGGTCACCTTAGTTTGTGGCTCAGTGTTGGTTCCTCTCTTGGCAGTTTTTGCTTTGGTCGGGTTGGTTTTTAGCATTTCAGACCTGCCACTTTCTTTTGCATGACCTCTCCTGCGTCCTCATCAGTTCACGTTTGAGTCACAGAATTTTCTTGGAAAAACAGAAGAGAAAAAAAAAAAAAGAACCAAGAACCCACACTCTGTTTTGTTGTCATGGAGTGGACCTTGACCCAGAAACCAGAGAGGAATTGTGACCATCCTCTTCTCTGTTTGAAGCAGAAGTGAGGCTGCACTTTATCCCATTGTGCAGTGGAGAGAGAGAGCTGTAATATCTCCAAAAATGCCATCATCTGGGTCTCAACTTCTAAGAGCCAATTGCTTCCTAACCATCCCTGTTCCATCTCTTGGTTGCCCTTGAGTCTTTACCATTTTTAGGATTTCACAGGCATCTTTTACCTGTTTGAGCCCTGCAAGAGTCAGTTGCTATTTAGTAGCACCTCAGGGCCATTTATTCTTAGGTCAATACTTAATTTGGGGGATTCTTACTTTTAGCCAGCTTCAGCATATTTGGTAAAATCCCCAGAATTTGAGAAAGAAGCCACGAAGGGCAGGGACCCCAAAATGAGACCTCTCAGGTTTATTTTGCAGACAACCACGTGTGGGTTTTGCTGCCCACTGTGCAGGGTCAGCATCCAGAAGTGTGGCCACAGATCCTCTCCATGCTGGGGGTTGCTTTAATCACCCCCAACTCTGGATGAAATCCTTTTCAGTTGGATTATGTGTTGTGTTCATCACTCTGTCCCCTTCTCTCTGTTCAAGATCCCAACTTTTTTTTAATAGGACAAAAATCTGAGTCCTACAGCTAAAACTGTAGCTGTTGTATTATGGTGCTTAATATCTTGCAAGCATCAACCAGCAAAAGGTGTTTTTTTGGTTTTTTTTAATTAATTCCAATGGCTCAGGAGCCTGCCTTGAGATGCAGGCAGTACCAATGCTTTAGCAGCTTCTGAAGAGTCATAAAACCTTTAAATTACCATTCTTGTCACTGCTGCTACTGCTGTCACTTAACTCTTTAGATCCTCCAGTGGCAGAATGTGACCCACAGGGTTGGCACCTGAGGCTTTGTACAAAGATTTGTACAGAGGCTTCGTTGCATCCATCAGGGATCTGAACAGTTCAGCTGTGCACAGGTGTGCAAAAATACCTGCAAAATCTTTTTAGCTGCAATGTTTTTATTCTCATGGCCAATGCACTGTTGAATCAGCAGCTGGAAGAATTCTTTTTCAACCTCTTGTCGTGCCATCTATGTAAAAATTAGAGAAAAGTTTTTCTTTTATATATTTAATCTAGGTGGACAGTATATTATTGTCAGCCTGTGTGGAAAGTTTGAGCAATTGCAATGTCTGTGTTGCTAAACAGTGCTTTAGAAGGAGCATTAGCTTTAGCTGACTGATTTATTTTCTTCAAAAGTTTTAATAAAAGACCACGTGTGGAGTTTTTGTAAACTTGGCAACTAGTTCCCAAAACCCCAGGTCTTAAAATGTACTGCAAGAAAAAAAAAAAATAGCAGCAATCCTGTATTGTAGCCTCCACTTTTACTCTGCTGCCTTTATTCAGGGTAACAAACGAGTAACTTCTGTAGCATTTACCTTTTGCAGCACCTGAAGGACTAAATATGTGACTGGTTTATAAAAACTCTGCTTGGATTTACTGATCTTGCCCAGAAGCCTGGACTCTACTTCCTCCAAAATCTCATTGTCCCCAGCAAAAGTCTCTAATGCCCTTTCTTAACACCTGTAAATAGAGAAGAAACATATTTACTGATACTGAAAGTTGTGTTTAATGCTGAGTATTTTCAAGAAGTTCATTTAGTTGGATGCATCTCGTTCTTTGTTTTCCTGCCTGAAGTGTCAAAGACCTAAAAGAAGCCAAATTCTATTTTAACATGATGACCTTGAGCACTTTTTTAATTTGTATATGTGTGTGTTTGTGTGTTTGAGCACTGATCTCTAGATCTTGGTGGCATCTCAGTGTTGTGATTTCATTGCCAATGTAAAAGGTTCTGGTGTTGCCCATTCATTTCTGGAGACAGAATTCAACCAAATAAAGTGCTTCCATTTGAAAGCGAATTATTCCCCTTGTAACAATGAGAGGAGAGTCATCCACCTATTTAAATAAACATTTAATTCCAGAAATAGTTTCAGCCAGAGAAAAAAACTGGGTTTCTTGCTTCTCTTTCCCAAGGAATAAGGCAGCTGCCTCTTTGCTGGGGCTTCTCTGCTTTGCTGAAGTGTTTGGAACCTTTGCTCCCCAGGGAGTTTTCTGCCTCCCCCCAAGCTTTGCCAGTTAAAAAAAAAAGGGAATTTTGCTGTTCCAGAGAAAATTTTATAGCCTGACACTCCCCATAGCTGCTCTTTTACTCCTTGTTTTTCTCCTTGACTGTGGATTTGGGTTTGTTCCAGCTGCAAAACTGAGAAGGAATAAGCAAAAGCAGCCTGTTCCAGTGGGGGGGCTTTCTGACATTTCTTCCTCCTGGTGTTATTTTGTTTTGCTTTTTATTTCACACTGGATTTTCACAGATTTGGATATTGATTTGGCACTGCCTGTACCTTTGAGTGACTGTCTGACATTGTTCTGACCAGGTCACTTGGAGACACAATTTTATGAGACTTTCACCTTCCCAGCTGGCACTGGGGAGAGTAAAATGGTTGGGTTTTCATTTGGTCATCTGAGGAGAAAGAAAAATGCCCTGTTCAGTTGGAGCTGTTGGTGTCCTTGGGAAGGACACATGGATCTTGTTTTTTCCCACTTGAGTAGGAAACCACAAGCACTGGAAGCTTGGGGAAAGCATTTCCTCAAACCAAGCTGTACCTTGGAGTGCCCCAGGGGATGCTTTGGTTTGGCAGGGGGGTTTGATGCTGCTTTTTGTTGCAGATAATTCCTTTTGTGCATGCAGGTGTGTGAAATAACTCGGTGCTTCCCTTCACCAAATCATCTGCAAACCTGATGCATTTCTGCAAGTTTGGGTGAAGGGATTTTGCAGTTCTGTTCTCCTGTGCAAGGTTGGTGAGTGCTGGGTGTCTGGCTGGCTGACATAAAACCCCTGCACAGCTTCTCCATCACCTCTTATAGTCCAGTTCAGTGGAAACAGCCTCAGGTAGGAGCCACAAGGGCTTGCAGTGGTCCTGCTGCTCAGAGTAGGTGAGACCTGGTTGATTATTCCAGCTATAGAGAGGGTTTTTCCTAAGATCAAGTTGTTGGGGTTCTTTTTAAAATATAATTCAAGTTGTTCTCTGCCAGCAGAAAGTAATTAACATCTCACAGTTTGGGACAAATCAGGACTCTGTGCAGCAGCCTGCAAGTTGGTGCCTTTTTAGGAAACTTGAGTAGCAGGAGCTGTCTGGCTGGTGCTGGCTTCTATTTCTCTTACCCAGTCCTAGCACTGCCAGCTTGGAATAGAAACAGCACAACCAGATCTGGGACTGAAGGCTGGAACTGAAGCCAAGCTGAGCAATAGCAAAAGAAAATTGTGCTTTATCTGCAGTGCCTGTATCACTGAGCCTTCATGGGATGCTGGGTGTTTGGGCTGTGGAGGGAAAAGGGGAAAATCAAGTGAATTGCTAAAAGAAGTGGTAGGAGCTCAGCTGGGAAATGTCCCTGGGAGTCAGAGGAGAGCAGGGCAGCAGTCAAAGGAAATCTGGAGGCAGAACCCAGCTTTGAGTCTTACAGAGGCCAGAGGGTAACAAAAAGGACAAGTGTGGCTTTGCCAGAGCAGCAATCAGAGCTGCTTGTCTAGACACTGGATAATCCCTCCCGAGGGGAGGGTGTTGCTGAGTGTCTCCTGGAAGCTTGGAGCTGTTGTGCAGTTGCTGAGGTGATGGGTTTGTTTGTCAGATGCAAGTTTTGGCTGTTGGCTCCAAGTTGCTGAAGAACAAGCTGCATGTTCTGACACTTAACTCAGCTGGAGCTCTGTTTCTTCAGCTCTTGCAGGTGTCACTCATTGCTCTGGCAGGGAGCAATTCCTGTCCCAGCCCCTTGGGGTTTAACAGTTCTGGTAATGGTGCCAGGACCTGGGAACTGAAACAGAGTGGTCCTGGGGGGCCTCAGTGTCACCAGGGACATGGATGAGATCAAGGAGGACATTTTAGCCATGAACAGACTAACAAAACTCTTCTAGAAAGCCAGAAGAGCTCAATGAAACTTCAGTGACTTCCCTTGCAAGTTAATTTCATAGCCCTGGGCATGACCAGCACAGACAGCATGGGCTTTCTGAGCCAAACTGGGCTGAAATTGGGTAAAAGAAACATGAAGAGGAGAGTGAAAGGAGCAGATGCCCTCTGAGGGAGTGCAGGTGGCTCAGGACCCTTGGGTGACCAAAGCTCAGGAGGGTTTGGTATTGCAAGACCTTAGGGCAAGGTGTTTTCATTTTTATTTTTCTTTGCAATTTTTTCTTCCATGAGTTCCCTGGCAGCTGCCAAGCCCTCTGGCCCCAGGAATCAGCACCAGCTTGACTGCACATGTATTTATTTGAACACAGTTTCAGCACAAAGTCTCAACACTTAAGCACAGGAGTGGGACCAGAGTCTGTACAGCATCCTCTGCATGGCACAAACACAGACATGCAGCCCTGCAGGCTCTGCAGCAGAGCTGAGGGCAGCTGCAGTTTTAACAAAAACAGCTTAAAACAATGAGAAATCCCAACAGTGGCTCATTGTCTGACCTCCCCTCAGGCCTGGCTGGGTATATACAAGCATCCAGTAAACAGGATAATAAAATTAACATGCTGAACCATTTACAGAGACTTTTAAAGAAGAAGTTGCTGTTGGCAGCAAACATTTGGTCTTAAAAAAAAAATAATTATTCTGAAGGCCACATTTTTCTGTCCCTACAGCCTTTCCCACTAAGTCAAAGCACAGCCTTTACCTCCCTCTTTCTTTTCCATGAATTCAGGAGGTCCCAGCCCCATGCTGCCACCAAAGCCAGACTTGATGCTGTGGAATCATTTGGGTACCAGCACTGAAGACATTTTGGTTCCTCAGCCCATGAGGCCACCTGTGCTGTGCTGCTTCCATTCATTTGCACTCAACCACTTGCAAAGATTTTCTCTTGCCTTTGTGGCTTAAGAGATAAACAAAGAGCTTTAAAGAACCAGTCCTGCTGAGGAAAGCAGCATTCAGCTTTTTTTTATCTTCATTAAGCTCTCCATCACCTGCTATGGGGTACTCCAGGGCTGTGGCAGCAGGAGAGAGGGGAGCAAGTTATTTCTCTTCATTAAATGAGCCACTGTGTCCACAAATGCAACCTGGGCACCCAGCTGGGGTTTGCAGGAGGCAGCTCACTCCTCCAAAGCTGCTTCCAGAGCCTGGCACCTCCTCAGCTGGGGCCCTTCCCCAGCACTGGGTGACAGCCCTGTCCCAGAGTGACCCATTTGTGTGAACAAACCAGCTCCTCCTCCTCCTTCAGGGTCACTCTGAGAGTGGGGTTATGAAGCAAGAGTCCTAAAAAGTCTAAGCAGAGCTGTCCTGTGCCCTGCTCCAGTGACTGCTGCCCACAAACAACTCTGAGCTTAAGCTGCTCATGGACCACCCTGAACCACCTGGAAGGCTGCACCCCCGAGCTAAACTGTCAAGAGCTTCAGTGGAAAGAGGACAGAAGGAAGGAGGAGTCATCTTCCAGCTTTGTTCTCTGAAAATGTGCTGAACACATGAAATCAGATGCAAGAAGGAAAAAAAAGATAATCTGCAGGACCATGAAGTGTGGCTTTAGGGACCCAAGGGTAAGAAGTGGCCTCTTTCAAAATTTCTTGGGTGATTGCAAGTGAATTTGCAAGAATTAGATAAAGAGCAAAACTAGGAAGTTGTGACAGCTGTGCTCCACCAGCACCAAGCTCCAGGGAGCCCTGGTGGCTTTAGCTTCAAGTAACAAGGTTCTCTAGTTGCAGCACTGCCTTCTGGAAACATAAATAAGGCTTCATTATCTTTAAACATTTGAGTTTAAAAATGCCAAAAGCAAAACCTGCAAAGGAGCAGCCCCAGTTCACTGGGTACAAGCTGGGAGTGCTGGTTTCTTGTAAGCAAACAAAAAAGAAAGAGTTGGGGTGCAAGTGTATCCCAGTGAGGTCTGGCTGGAGTCTTCTACCATGGCTTTATCCAGAGATGAGTTACAGAGAAGCTGCTTTTCTCCCAGTCTTGCCCAGCACCAACCCCTAGATTTAAAGCCACATGAAAGGACAGCAGAGGAAGCCTCCCTGCCCCAGAAATGGGGGTGGGAGCTGCACACACCTTGGGGTTACCAGGCAAGAGAAGTCTGGCCACAGATTCCCCAGCCTCCCATCCTGACACAAACATGTTTGTGCCATACCTTCCCTGCCCCATCACACAGCCCGTGTCTCTGCTTCAATCTTCTGCTCCCCATGGAGGTTTTCCAGCTCTTGGACCTGGGCCACGTTCTGCCTGATGGCAATCTCTGGGCCCCCTCCATACAGTGTGCTCAAATAAATCCAGGTCTCCTCAGAAATCTGCCCATAGTCAGCACCTGAAAGGGAGAACAGGAGCTGTGAGAGATGCAGCCCGTGGGCCCCAGCTCTCTCCAGAGGTTCCACTGCCAGGCAGAGACTGAAAATATTGCTCCAAGCTGTCCTAGGAGTGACAACTGCAGAAAGCAGGGCAAGAACTTTGTCAACAAGGTCAGAGAAGAGGAGGTGGGTTGCAGAAAGATGACCAAGATACAAATGCAATCTTTATCAGCTTGGCAGCAGGGCCCAGTGAGGACAGCACAAGTTATTACACAAGCTGGACCACAGCAGATGTGAAAGTGAAAAAAAAAAGACAAGTCAGGAGCAAGACAGAGACACTTGGGCACAGGGATGCTGGAGAAGGCTTCACTACAATAGTGACACCAGCAAGGTGACAAGGCAGGAGCTGCCACAGAACTGAGGTGGCTCATGTGGGGCAGGCAGCACAGGGAAGTGTCAACCCCTCTGCAACACCATCCTGCTCTGTTCCCACTGCAGACAGATCCCATGGCTCATTCTCCTTCACCTTCCAGCAATACTACAAGGCAGCAAGTGCCAGCCTTACCCTGTTTAACCTGCACGTGGCCCCCTGCTTTGGTGAGTGCAATCTTGCTGTTGTCAATTGGTCCAGGAGGCTCTGTAAGAGGAGAACAAACATTCAAAGCCCATTCTGCTTTCCACATCAAATTCAGCTTATTTCCCCTGCCAGTTCTCTCAGGATTTCTGCCCTGGGCTGGGGGCCCTGCTGGCAGCCTGAGCACTGGGTGTCTGAGCTCCGCTCAGCCAGAGGTGACACCAGCCCAATGCAGTGCTCACTGAGGAGCTCAGCAAAGGGATTTGGTTCCTTTCTGCCTCTCAGCCCTGGCAGACTCCACGTTTCTCACCATTATCCTTCCCCTTGACAAAGGCTTCCCACTCCCGGAACCACTGCATGCTGATACAGTAGATGACATTTGGAGACTCCTCTGCCTGGAAAGCCTTGTTCAGCTGGGAGAGCAGAGGAGAACAGAGAGATACAGGAAGGATTTAGTCATTCCTGAGACCTGGAGGAGCCCCTCCCATCCACTCAGCCTTCCCAGCCTTCAGAAGAACCCCTTGTATTACACCACCTTCCTCACAACCTGTTCCCTGCTCGCTGCAGGAGATGAGGATGGCTTCAAACTGTGTGTCTGAAGGCAGCAACACACAGCAAGGTTGTGTTCACACACAGCAAAGTTGTGTTCACACACAGCAAAGTTCTGTTCACACACAGCAAGGTTGTGTTCACACTGCCCACCCTGTGCTCTTAGCTCTGGGGAACCCCAAGGAGCATCTCCTGGCCATGGAAAGCAGGGGCAAGATTTTTTTCCACCAGCTGCCTGTGCCAGGTCTCCATTTCCCACCTCTGCCCTTTGCTGTTGCTTCCAGATGTTTCCCACACAAACCTTGATGAAGGTGTCTATCTCGATTCTCCTACGTTTGGCCAGGGCTTCAATCTCCACTTGGCAAATGGAGCAGACATACAGATGGTTCACAGCAGGGCCACCCCCAAACCTGAGCAGAGAAGAATGGAAAACTGCAGGGGAATGGAAATGCTTCCCAGCCCAGAATCCTACAGAACTGGTCTAGAAACTGAAGGAGTGAGTCCTTCAGTGAGGGTGAGGATGCTGCTCATTTGGATTTAGATGATGAAGCTCTACCAGTCTGTGCCAGTCCTCATTCCTTGGAGGTGCCCTGGAAAGGGACTGTACCTTGGGCACTGCCTCAAGTGTGAAACAAAATCCAAAACTCATAGGCAGGAAGAATGAAGCAGCCATAATCACCTGTTGTAGAGATATTCCCACACATTCTGGGGCAGAATCACAACCAGGTCATCAATGTAGTGATATTTATTAGGAGGGATCCCTGTGGAGGAAAGACAAGTGGGAGAGTTAGCCAAGGAACTCATTCTTGCCAAGGGAAGACACAAATTTAAAAAAAAACAGACATCCTTTGCTGAAAAATCCCTAATTCCAGAATCTGCTTCCTCTGCTGGTGGAAGACAGTCAGGAGTTCATTAATTGTGGAGGGTTTTCAATTCATGGCCTCAATTTCTAATCAAGTGCTTAATTTCCAAGTGGAGATGGGATTGTGTTTATAAACACAAGGGCTCCCCAGCGTGGCTGATGAAGCAGCAGAGCAGTAAAATGTGGGCTCAGCTCTCCAGCAGCACGTGCTCCATCCTCCAAACAAACACCAAAGGCCAGCCTCACTGATAGGGCAGCAGATAAATGCTGCTTTATCTGCTTTCTACAGGTTTGTTTTTAAAAACAAAGGGAGAACTGAAAACTGTTGTTTCCCAGCACCACGCATCCCTCTGATCAACAGGACAATGGGAGAACTGTCCCATCCCTCCCCAAGCAGCCTGGAATTCCTGCCAAAGAAGTGGATCCCACTGCAGTGTAGGCTCTGCTGGGATGAGAGTTGGAGATTTATTTTTTTTCTGAAGCATAAAGGCAGAGCTGGGAGTTGCCTTACCTCCATGAGAGCAGAGGAAGGTGTGATTGGTGATGGGACCAGGCTCAGCAAAGGTGTTGAATTTATTGAGCCACTCTCTTGAGATGTAGAACTGGAGCAAACTGTGCTCCTTCATGCTGGCAAGGGACACAACTTTCTGACGCTCTCGCACAGCCTCCTCGCTGCTTTTCCTTCAGGAGGAAAAGGAAAGAGAAAGGAAGTGATGCCTAGAAACTTCCAAATGCATTTCTAGGAGTTCTGTCACCAGCCAGGGCACAGCTCACCTGTAGAACAAGACGTAGGCTTCTGCATTTTGTACCACAGTCTCATGGACTTCAGTGACATACTGGTCATCAAACTCGTACCACTGGCCATTGATCACGTTCTGGCAGTAAGCTATGTAGTGCCCACCTGGAACAGAGAAAATAGGGATTTGGATAATGTCAGCAGTACAAACAGGATTAGCAGCTGGTGGAGCATGGAGAGAAAGGGAAAAAAAAAAAAGCTAAAAAGCTTAATGCTGGTTCAAGCAAGCTTTGCAGGAGCAAGGGAGGCTGGCACTGTCACCCTGATTTGCCTCCCTTGGAAAAGGCCTCTCAGTGAGACTGAACACTGGGAAAGGGTTTGAGCCAAGCCAGTGGTGAGGCTGCAATAGCTGCAGGGGATCTGTCAGAAGCTGCTGGAGCCAGGGAATGGAGGGGTCAGCCCTTTCACTGCACTTCCTCCCAGGAGAGGTGTCAGCTCTGGAACACATTTGTGCTTTGCTCACACTCATCTTGTTCCTGCTCACTGAGAGAAGGACTTACTGCCTGCTGTGCCATGGTGACAGATGACTGACAGTAGATCATAGGTGGTGATCTGGGAGACACATTCCTTGGCCAGGAAAGGTCGGAGATCCAGCCCTTCCAAAGGGAAGGAGACGTGGCTGTTGATCTTGAAGGAATACATCACCTCGTGCCGGAACCGTTTCAAGTGGATGCAAAGAATCTAAAAGAGCAAAGAGAGAGAAGACCAAAACACAGCTTGGCCATGAGCATCCTGGTAAAACAGCAGCCTCTCTGTGTCCCATCTTTGCAAGAGTTCTTTGCCTGTTACTTAGGAACCCTGCTGGCTCATCAGCTTAGAATGGGGAAGTGCCTTGTGACCTAAATCCAGGACTTTGCCACCAAACCAGACAGCAATGGCCATTTCTGTTTTACCTCTGGCCTCCTTGCCTCCTCAGGGGCTGCTACAAGAAAAGTGAGACACAAAGTGCTCTGCTCACCTCTGGCAGTCGGAGGACTTTGCAGTACTTCACCCCATTCCGCAGCCTGAGGAAGGAAGAGAGAGGAGCTGTGAGGAACCTCTGAAGCAAAAGGATTCCCAAAGGCCAGGCTGGGTCATGCTTGCTCTGAAATCCAAGACAAATCCTGAATTCCAGCAGCAAGCAACAAATTCAGGCTCTTTGCAGCATCCAAGTGGCACATGGCATGAAAGTTTTTTCTTACTTCTTCTTTCTAATGCCAAACCACATCCCTGAGCACATCCTTCTTCCTTCCTTTCCTCCCTAAAGCCAGCACCTCTGCAATCAGTGACCTCTCTAAACCAGAACTCGAGTACAAAGCCAGGCAGACTTCATGGGCCACTCAGCAGAAGAAATCTCCAGGCTGAGGGCACAGGGAAATGTTTGACAGCTCTACAGAGAAACCAAGTTCCAGAGAAACCCACCACAGATGATGCAAACTTACTTTTTACATCGTTCACAGCTGTACATGTTGTCCCCTGGAGGTAAAGAGCAGAAAACCATTATGCAGTTACTCAGAGAGCACTGTGCTGATGTGGCTTCATCTCCACCCAGAGCAGAGAAACTGAGTTAAACCACCTCCTGGGGAGGCCAGGGTGGGAAGAGATCAAAATAAACACTTCTCTCAATAAGTGGAAGCAAGAAGAGAATACAGTCAGGCAGCAGCACACTGTGGTTGCCCACCAGCACAAGAGGACACAGCAAATTGTTTGAGTCCTACAGAGTTTAAGGAGTCAATGGAGAAAGTGAAGAAACTAAGGTGGGTAAGGAGCCTCAGCACTCACAGCCAGGTCTGCTCCTCACTGAGGACACTCTTGCCTGGATTCCCAACCCCTGAGCTGGTGCAAAAACTCAAAAGATGCTGAACTGCCAACTTTTGTTACTTCCAGTCTCCAAGTGACTGAGGCAGGATTTCCAAAGAGATTTAATATGCCTCTAAAATGCATGTTAACTACACCTCCATACATTTCTTTTCATGCTCTCAGACCCCACTGAAGAAAACTCACCCTTCAACTCATCTGCTGCAAAAAAGGCAGCAAGGCAATCCTCCAGTGTCACAACAGGACCCCAAAACCAGCTGGGGATACACGACACCACAAATCTGCAGGATGGAGGGGATTAAGAGAAAGAGTTATACATAAAATAGCTGCACGTTTGGGCATACAAAACTCCAAACAGATCATAGGTTTCCCTCTACCTCATCAAACATCCCTGAGGTAAAGAAGATCCCAGAGGGAAAGCATGATTTCTCTCAACTGATGTTCCTACCATGATTGCTCAAACTGGAAATGATTTGTAAAGCTAATCCAGGAATTACTTTGCTCTGGAGGGCAAGACTGAGCTAAAGACAGAAGAGTCAGAGAGGGATCTGAAGGTGCAGGACAGAACTAGAGGAACAGTAGCAACTCATTCAGGTAAAAAAGCTCCAAGACCTGTGAGGTGTTGTTCAAGGAATGGTTGGAATTAACCTTCTGCTGTAAACACCAGGTAGGGAGAGCTGCCTTCCAGCACTGCAGGGCAAACCCCAGAACAAAACAGATCCCAACACACCTCCGGATATATTCCATGATGAAAGCAATCCAGCCTTGGGAGGCATAGTTGTCCCCACAGGCCCCTGTCTTAGCTGGCACATTTTGGTAGATGGCAGAATGCAGTTTGGCCAAGTCCTCCTTCCCTGGGATTGGGAGTGACAGGTCCTGGAATGTCTCCACTGTTGTAGAAACCTGGAAATATCCAAGAGGAAGAGGTCTGGGTTTCTTGTGCATGTAATGGAGCTGACCTGACTTTCACCACCTTTTATCACTGCATGGATTTTGTCTAGGCTGCAAACCTGAGCTGAGACTAAAAGTAACTGAGTAATTATTCTTCACTGCTGTCAGCAGTGTGACTTTTGTTATGGCTTTTGTAGCACTGGAATCAGTTTTCTAATGTGAATGTGATATTGCTACCCCAGCTCAGAGAAGCAAACAGACCCCTGCAGAGAAATCTAACTTTTTGGCGTGGGAAGGTCCTCCCACCTGCACCCCAGTCGGGCTCTGGTGATGTTCACAGCCCTACTGCACCTCACAGTGTTTGGAAACAGGAGCACCACTTCCTAAGAAGAGATGTACAAGCCAGGAGAGTGTGTGCTTTGACCAGCAGGCAGCAGAGAACTCAGCTCACCCTGTCACAGGTCAGGCACTGCACCAGGCTGAGGATGGAGCCATCGAAGATGTCAGAAATCACACTGCGGTAACGAAGTTCTTTCTTCTTTTTCCCAGAAGCCTGCATCTGGGCTGGAAGACAGACAAGGAAGCCCCATCATCTCCTTACCTCAGTAGTCATGCAGCTGCACATGAACACAGGACCTGTGTCCTGCATGTTCAGATGCCATTTGCAAGCCACAGTGGAGCCTGCTGTAAACTGACACGGAGAACTCTGCTGCTCCGGGGGGTACAAGAAAGGGGGAGGCAGCCAACTGAGCCAACCCAAACGTGCCAGCTCTCAACAGGCTGAAATTGCATTACTGGAAATCCTGCTTCTATCCTCTTACTACATGTTAAGAAGCCTGGCCCTGCCACAGAGGGGCCCTGCTTTTCTCAGGTCTTGCAACATTTTGCTCTAAGCTTCACACTCCCCTCACCTGCCTCTCTTCTTTCACCTTTTTTCTTTCCCCTCTGACATTGGCCATGTGTTCCCCAGGTGACTTGCACTGGAGAGGACTCTCCACAGCAGGAACTGGCCAAACACAGAGTTTTGTTTAACAACAAACCCTCTGCCCCGTGCACACGTGTGTGCAGACAAGGGGGCTTTTTATCCAGCCAAAACATCTGTGGCTGGGCTGACCTCAGCCAAGGGGCCAGGACACATTTGAAGGAAGGATGTCATTGCTGAGCAGCTGCAGGGACAGGGGGTGAGCATTTGCCATTGTGTTTGTAGAGAATGCAAGGCTGAGGGATTGTGATTTGCAATTTGCCTGGGATGAAGAGAGCAGTTTGATAACAAGAGAAGCCAGGCTCTGCTCTGAAACCCAACAATGCTGCCAGCACTGGACTGACAGCTGCAGCCTTTGTCCTGCTCTTGTGACCCAAGGTGTCACCAGGGCAGGAAGCTCTTTTTTTGGTAACATCATCTTGCAGTTCTTTGGCCCACATGCTCTGGAAGTCAAGTTTGTCAGACAAATGTTTGCAAACCTCCACACTCCCTTAGAGGGACAGAGCTTGTGCCTGGGACTCCATAGCCAGTTTACTGACAAACACAGCGTGCAGATGCAGACATGGAAATCACTTCAGGCTCCAATAAGAACATACTAGAACATCTGTTGTGCCCAGAGCTTGATTTTACACCTGGGTTCACTGCAGTCTTTACCTAGTACTGCTTTAGAAAGCACTCATGTCCAGGGGAATCATCACTTCTTAGTTAATCAAGAATCCTGATGGATTCCTCCTCTCTTTTGGTAATGAGCCCCTCCTCCTGCTTCCCCCTTTGCCTCCCAGCAGGTCCCTCTTGGCACTACCTTTCTTGAGGACATAGGAAGGTCCAAGCCTGGCAGGACTGGAGCGAGGAGGGCTGCTGGAAAGCTTGGAGTGCATTTCCTGATGGACAGGACTGCAGGGCCGGGAGGAGCAGCGCACGTAGGCATCGTTGTCAGGTTCTGTTGGGGCAAATGGGGAGGGAGGAGGGCACTGGTGAAAACCCCAGTTACAAAAGGCAATGCTGCTGCAGTCAGTGCCAGCCTAGCTCTGCATTTTGGCACAGAATCCATCCCCATACACACACTTCAGTGTCCTGCTTGCAGGGGTTGGCAGATGCAGCTCCCCGAGTGCCTGCAGAGCTGGGCTGACAGTGACATTAAAAAGAAAGAAACAAGCCACCATTTTTTCACACATATGACTAATTAGGTTTTACAGCTTGCTCCTGTAGCCCTCATTCACACAAACAGCATTGCTGCCTTCAGTGCCAGTTGGCAGAGTAAGACTCTTATATAAAGAAGTGTTGAAAGATCAGATATGTTCACTTTGAGGTGACTCCACACCTACATCTCAGCTGCTGCTCTTTTCTTTTCCCTGAGACACAGAAATGCACAAACTGTGCATCTCCCTTTTCTCCCCAGGAAACCCACAGCCCAACATTAATACATGATTTCACAGCTAGCATGTCCCTGGGCCAGCCTATCAGATACAGCAATACACACAAAATCTTTCTTCTTAAATTAGGAAAAGGCACAAACAGAGTGTTTTCAGGTTTGGCAGAAGCAGCTAGCACAGCCTTCAGGGTGTTCTCTTTACTCAGCTCCACGGCACTTTAGCCCAGCTCAGCACCTCTCTGCCCCACGTATCATTTTCTTACAGAAGGAATTGTGCAGAAAGGCAGAACCACTGCCAGGGACACTGAGGAAGAACTTGGATTCCAAATCCCTTGTAACCCATAGAAAGAACAGTCCCATTATGTGTTGTTAGCCAAAGTGGCTTCTCCCAAACAACATGACTGGAAGAGATGCATACCTGGTGTCCTACACGGGCTGGAAGGACAGGGAGCTGGGAGCATCTCAGGTGAGGCTCTCCCATCAATGGGCATCATTGTAGTATCAACATCTGCATCCTCATCCACCTGCTCGGAGTTGCTGCGCCGATGGCCACAGGAGAACTTCCTGTCCTTCATCCTCTCCTTCTCAGAGATCCCTCTCCCTGCTTCATCCTGGATCAAGAGCTCTGTCTCTGCCAGGGAGCTGCTCCCTGTGCTGCGGCTCTGCCCATCTCCTTCACCCCTGTCACTGCTTGAGTCACAGGAGAGGAACTCATCCTCTGAAGGACTTCGGTCACCTTCTTGTTTGTCATCCTGCTCACTGGTATCCAAATCCCTGCTCTCTGCAACTATGGGTTCCTTCAGTTCTTCATGGAGCTGATCCATCAGGCACCGCAGGAATTCCTGAGTGTCCTGAAAAAAACAGGAGTAATTCCACATTAGTATCCACCCAGGAATGGGGCAAATGAGAGGAAATGGCTCCAGTCACAGCCAACCATGAGCTCATTCATAAATCAGTTTATTTATCAGTTTACTACTGGGAAGAGGTGAAAGACAAGGGGAAACCTGATGAGGAGAGCAGACCACAGAGAACAGACTTACCCACAAAACAAATCTCACAAACACCTGAGTTCTGCTCATGGCAATCCCTCTCTTAAATAGGGCGGATTCACATCTTTAATAAATAGGGAATGGAACCAGAAATCAAAGTCTATACAGTAGAGGTGCAAGCTCCTGCACTCATAATACATGGTAAAAGAGCTGATACATTGGCTTCAAAGGACCTGCTGGGAAGTGACTTGGTATTTTGACAATTCCAGAAAGTTCATTATGATGTTTCTGTTATTTTATGGAAGTTTGGCATCCAGTCTCCCTTTCAACTTCATCTCTTTACAGCTAAGAGCTTTCCAATCCAATGTACTTCACATCAAAGATAAACATAGAAGCTGTTTCATTAATCATTTTTTTACCCTCTGTTTTGACTTCCTGTCAGCATCACAGTTTAGTTGTACTGTCCCACTGTCACTTCTTCTGTAAATTTTCTAATCAAGCATAGCTTGATGTTTACATTTTATTCCAATGAAGAAACACAAGAGATACACTGAGAAAAACTTCAAAGAAAAAGAGAGACTATCTTTGAATAACATGTAGTTTGCTGTAATTCCCCAGAAAAAGAATACAGAACATTCCTATCTTTTTAGTACAGATTTATCCATGTTTTGTGAATAAATATCTATCATACAGGAGGTATCAATAGATTTCAAAGCCCTTTATAAAGGAGATGACCACCACCACTTCAGAGGTGAGAAAGCTGACACAGGAAAATGCATTGATTTGGTACCAGCAAGCTTGAGACAGAGCCTGGAATTGATCCCATTGAAATGGGCAAGATCCCTGAGCTCCAGCTCTTCCTCTGAACCCCAGCACCACTGCTGCAGGAAAAGTCCCAACACCTTTGGACCAATGTCAGGTTTTTGTGGAGGCCTCACCTGCTGTGCATAACCTCGGAACATGGGGTTGACAAGTTTAATTCCATGGGATAGACTGCTTGGAACAACATAACTTGGGCTGTTTGATTATGGAAAAAAAAAAGAAGTTAGTTTACTTATCAGTCCTGCAGTCAGTTTGTCTAACAAGCCATAGAACAGGGTGTGGTAATTAGCTAAAGAGAACAGAAGATAACTGCACCTTCAAAACCTGGTTTTATGTTTCTCTATTAGCTGGATGACATACAAAAGAAGAGAGAAAAACATCTCACTATTATTTTGGTCTATCCTTCCAGGGGGAATCTTCCCCAGAGCACACATAACTTAAAGCTCTGTCCACACTTTGAATTGTCTCAAGTGATTCTTCCCAGAGAATTGGGTAATTAGTAACTTGGCTTGATTTTGCCTCAAAATATGGATGGGCCACACAGTAGTTGAGATAAATCAAAACCAGCATTAAGATTACATTATATTGCTTCAAAGTCCTCTCTTCCAGAAAGACACTGTTCACTTTTGCTCTTTAGTTTACTTCTCCCTCTTTAACAACTATCAAGAAACAAAAATGCAAATCCATTTAGGTTCCTAGTTTGATTTTTTCTAGTTGATTTCACAGAGCAGACACCTTAAGATTTAAGCAGAGCTGCAATATCTCACATTGTCCTTTGAGCCAGTCTAGAATTTGAACCCATAGTGAAAACTTCCTAAAACATCACCTGCATTCTCCACTCTCTTTGGGAAAAACATCTGTATTCCTTTTCCTACCAAAAAATCTGTCCAGATTAGATGAGGGAGTGACCACTCACCGTTTCTTATGCCAAACCTCAGACACCAACTTCTGGTAACTTTTACACAGTGCTGGTTTCTTATCTGTACGGACCAGTCCTCCACATTCCAGAAAAAACTGTGTGAGAGGTGGGCTAGAAGGAAAAAGGAGATGAATTCAGTGAATTCATAGAAATTTCCCCTCTATTTAAGGGTGTATCAAAATTTAAATGTACACCTTTTACAAAGCATGCTTAGGATACTGCCTTTAAATCAAGGGAGGAAGTGATTTCAGGAAGAATTGATTCCTAACTTGAAACAAACTCAAAAAGGCTGATCTCAACCTCTTCTCAGTACAAAGAAGAGATCCTGGAATCAGTTCTCAGCAGGATGGCTAGGTAGTATTTTAGGATAAGGGTTTGAATGGTATCACTGGGGAGAACAGAGAGATGTGATGTGCCTTCCCATGTGATTAATACATTTCTGCTGCAATAGAAATAATGAAGTTTTACTTTCAGCACTGACCTAGATGTGAGTCTTGTATGTAGCCACAAGCTGACTATTCTCTCAGTTTCCTACTGTGCAACTTGTGTTGTTCTAGATTAATCTTTTCTGTTCCTAGCATGGCTGATTTCTCCTTGCAAGACTTACAAAGATCTCAGATCACAGACACCATTTTTGGTATTTACTGAAGTCTCCTGAAGACTCTACTGAAAGGCCCTAATGCCTACCAGTTAGAGAGAGCCTGAAGTGCTGCATTCATGTAGCAGGAGTTCCCAAGATTTTTCATTCCAGTAAGGCCTAAAGCACAAACAAGAGAGGCATGAAACACTTTCCAGAAATCCTATTTCCTACATTCCTCCCCAAAGGAGAGGGAATTGAGCCCTTTCTAGGCAGGCTACACCCTCTGCTCCTAGGAACCTCTCAGTGTAGGTCCTCCAGATTGCAGAGTTACCCTCACAGCCCTTTCATCCACTTGATGCAGAGTTACCTCTTGGTTTCAAATCATCATCCTCTGATTCAGATTCCCCTTCATCAGCCACTGCAATTGGGACAGCTTTCAAAGGGTGTGCAGGCAGTGGAGAATCCTAGATTAAAGACAGAGAAATAAGCAACACTGGGAGGGCTGCATTAAAAAATGAGTTGTGAGAGGTATTATCTTCCACAGAAGTCAAACCAGCCTTTAAGAAAAACACTCTGGAGAGAGAAGAATGAGTTGCACTGTCTTGCCTTCTCACTAATGCAAGGAGGGAGTGGAAATAGTTCCATTACTGGTGCCAGAACATCAGGAATATGCAGTAAGCAAGCACACAGGTACATGTATTTCTGGTCTGGCAGCTAAAATTTTTGTGAGCCATGCATTGAAAATGAAGCTGTGACAGCTGTTGTGGCCCCTCCCAGAAACAGATGCCCCACAGAAGAGGCTAAGAAAGGTTAAAGATAAAGTAAAAATGGCTATTCAGGTAATCTTTTTGCTGAAAGGCAAGACTGTAGGTCCTCTGGCTAGTGGTAGCCACTTTCAGTGAGTTCCTCTCACAACCAAAGCCTGGGCGATAGTGGAAACCTCTTGGCTAATTTTGCAACAGGTAAAGAAAGCAGATAAAAACAGGTAAACAAACCAGGTAAAACAAAAACTAACCCTGCCAGGTTGTGCCACACACCCACCTGTTCAGGGAACTTCACTGGTGGTGCCTGGGTGTGGAGCAGCCTCTGGTCCAAGAACACCTCCTTCTCACAGGCATAACACCAGATACGGAAAGTGGTCAGGTTCACAGTCAGGTTGTGTTTTTTGGCCTGAAAGTTAAAAAGTCAAAGAATATGAGTTGACAGCAGGCTCAAGCTGAAGCACTGGACTACCAGAAAAGAGGGGAGGAGGAGAAAAAAAATCCAGCTCTTGTCTTAGGATGGAACAGCAGAGAAAAGCTCACCTGTGCATGAAGTGTGCTGTGGTCAGCAAAGGACTCCCCACAGCCAACATAAGGACAACCAATCTGGGGAGAGAAAAAGGGCATCAAGTGCAATGGGCACACCAAATCTGACTCTTCCCAAACCAGTCTGCAACTCCAGTCCCATCAGCAGAACTGATCTTTCCTACCTACTTTTTACTTGGGGCCTAGAATAAGATGGAAAACTGGAATTGTTTCATTGAAGAAAAAGTCTAGATCCAGGTTTGCACCCATGTAAAGGTTCTGTTCCAAGGCAAGTGCTCCAATGGGCAGCTCAGCTGAGCAGGCTCAAATCTGGGCATTCCAGTGTAAAAATAAACTGCCCCTGCCTGCCTGCGTGCCCCCTCCTTCCTTCCTGCAGTCTCCCACTCACTGCCTCCCTCCCCAGTTGCCAGCAGAGTCAGGACCCAGTCCTGCTGGGCATTTTATTCATTCCTGCTGAGACCATCGGGGGGGAATCACCCTGAGGGGTGAGCTTGGCATATTCTGACAGCATTATGCCTTTAGCCTAGAGAGTCTTCTCCTTGGGATCCCTCAAAAAAACTGGATAGCTCTACCAAGCTCTTTACTTCCACCTCTTTTTTATTTTTTAGCACAAGACTTTTTTTCTAAAAAAAAAAAAAAAAAAAGAAAAAGAGGAAACCATTTTTACCTGAAGACAAGCCCAGAGATTTGGTCCCACAGCTCCACAAGACTGGCAAGTTCCCTGCATATTCATGACAAAAGAAGGTTGGTTTGCTTGGCTAGTTTCTCAGGAACCTGCTCATTCAAGAGTGAGCAACCTCTGGATGAGCCAGACCTCCCCAACCTAGAGCTCATGGTGTTAGATTTCTTAATACCCCACTGCCAATTAAATATTTGCTTTGCAGCATTTAAGCTAAGTGACACATTTGAGCAGGATAAAATGACAATAAAAGATCAGATGGGGTCAACCAAAGCTCCCTTTGTGGGACCTGTGCAGGGTACAATGAACTTCTGCCTCTCCTCTCTGGAGACATGCAGCATTTCCTTGGAAAAGGAAATGTGCAAATAGCTAAAAGGGAAAGGAGTGGCAACCAGAACAGCTTGTACCTTGGATTTGAGCAGCAGATCATCTCTGGTCACCTCTCCTATGGAATCCAGATGAGGACAGATGTCTCTTGTGTCCCCCATTTTCAGCAGTGTTCACCTGCAGGGGCTGTTCTAGGACAAGAAAGAACAGCTCTCTTCAGGTGCATGGCAGATTGGCTCCCACAGACTGGTAAGAAGATAAATTGACATGTTTTGTGCATTAGATATGCATATTCCAGGTTCAGAGGTCAAAGCCAATCTCCATCTGGAGTCAGGCACATTTGCTAGCAGGGTTCTGACCCACTGATGAGTGGCTGCATTGTGGAATTGTAGCAAAGGGCAGTGGGGAGGAGAAGGAAACCCAGGAACAGAGGCAATAATGTGTGCAACCAGGAAAGTGCAGGAGTCAGAAGTACAGGGAGGTGCTCAGTGCCTTCAGCAGCTCCTGACTCTGTTTGAGGAATGGGGAGGGATTTGCTGTGGCCTGAAAATGAAAGCAGAGATACAGCCACCCCCTGACCACCTTCCTTTTGATCTTGAACTCCCAGACTGTCTGGAGCACACAGCATCTCTGAAGGATGCAGAGTTCTGAAGCAATTAAATAAAAACGCCCATTAAATCATAGAACTTTATATATTTAGCTGGTCTTGCATACCATGAGTACTCTGTATTCCAGACTCGACTTTATCAGCTGGTTTATCAGTGTATCAGACCTGACTGGTCCAAACAAGGCTTTTCCCCCTGGAAAGTGGGAGTTCTGTGCTTGCCCAGCAGGTGGGGTGGGGAAACAAACACAGGGATTGGAACCGACTTCCTCTTGCCAAAAGCAGTCAGCAGTGAGACACAAATCTCATTAACTCGTCTGCAGGAAATTTAAGATGCAAAGTGAAAGGGTGGTGCAGCCCAGGAGACAGATATTTAACCCCTGGTGTTTAGGGGCTTCATGCTGCCTGCTCTGTGCTCATCTGAATCTACCATTTAGTGATTATGCTTCTTCATCCAACATTAAAAACATTATTACTGTCATAAATGAAGCTGGGAATGATCTGTAACACAGATAATCAGTCTTAATCTCTGAGGAAGTTACCATTTCATAGGAAGATTGTTAACAATGTGAGCCAGATAACTCCCAAAAGCTGTACAAAATCTAAGGCCACTGTTCCACATCCACTGCAAGCACCATAAACATTTTCATGGTGCTCCGTGGGTATGTGAAAGACTTAGAACTTGTCTCAGTAACATGCAGCTATAGAAAATGAGATTAAAAGGTTGTGTCTCTTAAGCATAGTTTAAGTGACCCCCACTTGTGTCTGCGGAAGGAAAAAGACAAGAAATATTAACATGCAGGTATTAAAAAATGAGATTAAAAGGTTGTGTCTCTTAAGCATAGTTTGAGTGACCCCACTTGTGTCTGTGGAAGGAAAAAGACAAGAAATATTAACAACACAGATCACAACCCAAAATATTGCTGCTGGCTGGGAAAGAAGGAGGTATGAAAAGCCCACATCATCACAAAGCAAAGTGGAAAAATCTGATGAACTGGAAACTAAAAGCCCCACCAGCTACACTTTGTTGTTTTCACGTTTTGAGGATGTTTGAAAGAATTCTCAGCATTATCTGATCTGAATCACTGACAATGAGGAGGGAAAAAAATCCTGGATCAGCAACACTTATCTTGGGAGCTGCAAAGCTTGCCTAGCACCTTGTCTTGGCAAAAGACAAACCTCAAGGATAATTTTGTAACAGTGGTTTTTTTTCCAGCACTCTTTGGAACAGAATAAACTCAACTGGAGGAGGAAAGTAAAACGTGAGGGGGAAGGATTGATTCATGGACAAACACAACAGCAGTTGCAGCCAGGAGCTCTGTGAAGAGATGCTTATCAATTTCAGAGCAATTCCATGCACCTTCACAGAGGAGCAAATCAGGATCATGAAACTTCACATTGATTTAAAGGACAAGTGACAGCAGTATCTTTGACTAACACACAGAACTGGGACACTTTCAGGCTCTGAGTTCTTACCTGAAAACTGATCCCTTTTCCCAAATGCATCATCTGGTCCAATTAAAAATAAATAAAAATCAATGCCATTTTTGCTACTTCACCTTCCCTGATTTCTTACCAGAAACCCTAATGAACAAAATATTGGTTTGAACTTAACTGCAGACCCCTTCATCTTCACCAGCTTCAGCTAACTTGGGAACTGACTTGACAGCACAAAACAAAATAAGGAAAACCTCATTTTCACCTCTCAGCCCTGACTGAGCTCATCAGAAAAGATTTGGGTCATAACTGTTCAGAAGGAAGCATTCAATCCCTGCCTTGCCACAACTCTGCCCTAAGAGCTTTAGCTGGCACACACAGCTCTGAAATGCTGCTCAGGAAAAGAGGAATTGAATAAAAGCTCTGCTAGAAAGCTTGAAGGAAAACAGGAATTGAATAAAAGCTCTGCTAGAAAGCTTGAGTGTGCTTGTCAGAATGTGCTGGGTGTGATGGGGGGGGAAAAAAAAAAAAGTTACCTTAAAACAAATCCTTCAGCCTGTCTTTCCCAAGCACCACTGTGGGAGAACAGCACCCAAACACGTCAGAACAATTCCACAGAAACTGCAACCTACTTTTGGTTGCTGAAATTGCTGCCAAACCCAGTGCCTGCTCTCTCTGACATGGGTTTTCGGGGTTTCTTTTGCTAAAAACAACCCTGTGGGTTTGTACCAAAGCTCCAGCCACCTGTCAGGAGTTTCAGATCCGTGCAGGTTTGCAGTCTGCTGAGTAACTGTCTGGATGAACAAAAGAAATCATGGCATTGTTCAATCCCAAACCAAACTACCAGGTCAGCTCGCTCACCTTGCATAACCAATATAAGGGAATATCTGCAGCTGTTCTTAGCAACATTTTATATTCCAGCTACTGAGGAAAGAGAAAATCCCCAAACTGCCCTGCTGACAAGGAAGAACCAGAACCCAAGAGCTTCTGATTCTCATCTGAACGTTTCACTGTGTCACCCACTGGGTGTTTCATGCAGAACAGGGAAAGAAAACCAGATTTTAACTCGGGATTTATTACCGGAGGTCACACCACAACCGCACACCCAGGGATTCAGCTTCCACCAAGGAAAAAATCCCTTTGGGAACTGACCCTTCCCCACTACATCCCCCAAATCCAAGCCGTGTCCTAACAGAGCGTTAAACCAAAGTGAAGCCGAATTGAAGAACCAGCCCCTGCGGGACGAGCCAGGGGCAGCCCCCGGGTCCGGTTCCGAGGGTCGCAGAGGTCCCCGAGGTCCCTGTCACCCGCGGAAGGCACCAGCCCGGGGGCTGCAGGGCCGCCCCTCAACCCGGGGACCTCAGCGGGAGAACCGGGCCGGACCAGAACCCCCCCGCAGCTGCTGCTGCATCATCCCCGGCCCGGCCTTTCTCGCCACGGTACCGCGTCCGGCCGGATCGGGCCATGCCAGGCCCGAGGCTCCTCCCGGTCCTGCCCCCCCCCCCATCCCCCGGTACCCTCTCACCTGCGGGGGATGCCCGGGGCGCCGCTTCCCCGCCCCTCCCAACCCCCCCCCGCCGCGGGGCTGCGCCTCAGGCCAGGCTGCGGGATAAGCCCGGTGCGGGGATGGGCCGGGCCGCGGCGCCCCGAGCAGCGCGGGGAGGAGGCGGCGGTGGCGGAGCCGAAGGGAGCGGAGCGGCGGAGGCCGAGCAGGCCGGGGGAGGGGCGGGGGCCGGGGCGGGGCGGGGCGGGGTGGAGGAGGGCGGCGGGCGGTCGCTAATTCGTGTCTGATTGCTTCGGTTTGGCCATGGAGATCCCCGGGCAGCGCCGTGACCGGCGGGAGGGGAGGGAGCGCGGTGTGGGGGGAGGTTCAGCGCTTGACTCGCACGCCCCGCCCGGTGCGGGGAAGGCGGCTTGGACAATAACACACGGGGAGCGTTTAAAAGCCATCACTGGGGGGGGGGGGGATGAACGGCAGAGAGAGCCCGGCAGGGCACGGGGGAAGGTGTCAGCCCTGCCGGCTCTCGGAGGGAGCGCGGCCCCCGCGTCCTGCCCGACCCCGGTGCTGGCGGCCGGGCGGGGCCTCCCGGCTTCGTCGCGGGGTTGTGGCGTCATCGCCGTGCGACGCGCCCGGTGCGAAGCGGAGCGGCGGGGCTGAGCGGCTGAGCGGCCATGGCGAGCAAGAAGTCCTTCCGGCGGCGGAGGGAGGAGGACGAGGAGGAGGAGGAGGACGAGCAGGTGGCTGAGGAGGTCAGGTGGGTCGGGAACCGGCGGACAGCCCGGTTGGGCCCAGCGGTTCCGGGGCGTGCTGTCCCGGTGCTGCGGCGGTCGGGGATGGGACTCCCCGCCGGTGTGCGTGTGGTCACGTCACGCTATCGTGACATGTCGTTATATCGTTATGCTCGCGTTGCACCGCTGTATTACGGCTTGGTCGCGTCACACCGTGCTGTCGTCACGTTATTGCGTCACGTTGTGTCCCACACACACGCCGTGACGTCATCCCCGGTACAGCCCTCCCCGGGGGTCCCCGCCGAGGCGGGACGAGGGCCGGTCCCATGGAGGGGTCCGGAGATGCGGGGTGTGCTCCGCAGAGACCCCCCCGCTCCTCCTCCGGGAGGTGTCCGCCGGAGGCAGCGCGGGGGCTTTGTTACCGTTTTGTGGCTGTTTTACCCCAGAAAACCCCCGCGTGGGTCGTGAAAGTGAAAGACACGGGGTTAATAAGGGGAGTGAAAGACGTGGTGAAAAATAAGTGTAAATATCTGGGGAAATGAAGGATGTAGGGCAGCCCCTATAGCAGGGGGGTGGAACCGGGTGATGTGTGGGGTGTCTCCCAGTGCAAACCTTTCTGGGACTCTGGGGACACCCTCGGTGTTTGGAGTTACCCCAAACTTTCTCCTGAGTCACTCGGGTACTGATGGATCTTGACAACCGAGTGTACTCACTTCACCTCCTGCTCATTGTGCTGTAAATTGAGGGCTTTGGTTGTTCCCCCATCTCCAGAGAACTGATTGTTGTTTTCTTCCTTTGTGCCACTTTTGACGTGAGGAGAATCTTGTCTGGAGAGCTTAGTGGGCTAAACCCAGTGGTCCTTGGGTCCTTCTTCCTGAGTTGGTTCTTCTTAAATAGCCTTTCAGTGTTTGAGTGCTGTTTTCCTCAGCTGAGGGAAAGCATTTTGAAGGGGCACATCCAGCAGGTGCCATGTGTTTGATTTTTTTCTTTCCCTGATTCCTCAAATAAATGAAATTGCTTGAATAAAGTAAAATGGAAGATATCTGTCTAATTTGTCACCAGAAAAGTGAACACTGATAAGCAGGAATTTAGGGACAAGTTCTGTCTAGAAAGTTGTATGTTAACAGCAAAAAAACCCAAGTTCATTAATGAACATCAAGTCCTAAGTCAAATATTTTTTTCTTCAGGTTAAAACTTGAGGAAGCCAAAGAAGTTCAGAGCCTCAGAAAACGACCCAATGGGGTGAGGTAAGGACAATTTCATAGGAATGCTGTAGGAGAGACCATCTGCTAGCTTTAGAGTATAAAGAAATGCAGCATTGTTGGTAATATGTTTCTTCCCACTGAATTTTATTTACTTTATCTGCTTGCCTAGTGCTGTAGCTCTGCTTGTGGGAGAGAAGCTCCAAGAAGAAGCCACGCTTGTGGTAAGTGCTGGACCCTTTCATCACCTCAGCACTCAGAAATTGTGATGTGAAAACATCAGCCTGGGCCAGCCCATCACCGTGTGAGTCTGGCCTGATGTCCCAGCTCAGGATTTAAATGTTTTCTGTGTTTTTAGCCAGATTTTGGTGGCTAATGTTCACCTCGAGGGAACTTGAGGGTTTCTTGTTGTTTCTCATTTTACAGGATGACCCATTTAAGATAAAATCTGGGGGAATGGTGGACATGAAGAAGCTGAAGGAAAGAGGCAAGGACAGGTGGGTGGGTATGAGCTCTGAGGGTCTCTTTTTGGACTTGTACTAAATGACAGTAATGAAGTTCCCAGAGGTGTTGCTTTGAAGAGTTTAACATAATGCAGTTTGGCCAGTTACTGTTAACCCTAGCTTGTTAAATCTAGCAAAAAAACCCAGACAAACCAAACAGGAAAAAAACCAAAGCAAAACAAACAAAAAAGTGTAAACATTGTGGTTTCCATTTAGGATTAATGAAGAGGAAGATCTGAACTTAGGAACTTCCTTCTCAGCTGAAACCAACAGGAGGGATGAAGATGCTGACATGTAAGTTGTGCTGCAGTGTGTCTGGGGTGTTGAATTCAGGGTTAGGGGCCCCCTCACAAGGTTTCTACCTTTTATTTTTTTCTGTCTTGGTTGCTGTGTAGTCCCTGAGTGCCTTCCCAGTTCTGACCAAAATTTCTGCTTTCTCTTTCACCAGATTTGAGAATTCCAGCTTGGCATTAAATACCAGTGGGATCCTTCCCTGCTGGTTGTGAAAGAGCTTTGTGTAGGATTTGGTTGTTTCTTGAACAGCTGCTTCTTGGAGTTTTTGGAGATTCTGTCCTCTCTCCTAGCTCTCAGGACAGCGATGCAGTTCTGTGACAAAGTACAGGAAAAAAAAGAGTTAAATGGTGTGTTTCCCTCGTGTGCTGCTTTTTAGGATGAAGTACATTGAGACTGAGCTGAAGAAGAGAAAGGGAATTGTGGAGAATGAGGAGCAGAAGGTGAAGCTTAAGAATGCTGAGGACTCTCTGTATGAGCTGCCAGAGAACATTCGTGTCTCCTCTGCAAAGAAGACTGAAGAGATGCTCTCTAACCAGATGTTGAGTGGCATTCCTGAAGTGGACCTAGGAATTGAGTATGTGCTTCACAGATCTGTTTGTTATGGTCTGAATTGCCAGGATGAGGAGCTGTTGGTTGGCAGAGCAGTGATCCAGGTGGATTATACAGCTGCAGTTTGGCTTGGGATGGGATTGAGCCTTGTTCCGGATCAGCACAGTATCTGGCACAGCTGTGGGGCTCCAGTGCAGCTCCAGTGTATGAGCTCTGGGAAAAGATTTTTTGTTTTTGAATCTAGCAGCTTTCTGGAGGATCAGTTTAAGGGCTGCACTAAAGGGAGAGAGGAGGGACTCTTCCCTTTTGAAACAAAGCATCTGTTTCTATAACACTGCCTCCTCTATAACACTGCCTCCTCTCTCAAAATAGCACTACAGCAGTGCTATTATTATCCCCAAATTCCATCCACTTTGCACTTCTGTGCCTACTCCTCTTTCTAAATGGGAAGGAGTATTTTTTTTTTCTGTTTTTCTTCTAGTGCAAAAATAAAAAACATCATCTCGACTGAAGAGGCCAAGGCCAAGTTGTTGGCAGAGCAGCAGAACAAAAAGAAAGACAGTGAAACTTCCTTTGTTCCCACCAACATGGCTGTTAACTATGTCCAGCACAACAGATGTAAGTCTCATGTAGCTCTTCTGACCCAGGTGTGACCCTCTCCTTTGCTGAAGAAAAGCAGTCAGTTGGGACAGAGTCTGATGCAGGAGAAATTAGCTCATGTATCAGCACAAGCAGCTGCCTGATTCCTTTTTCAGGGATGGTCACACAGACCCCATCTGGCTTGGGTTTTTTTCTTATATCCATCAGCAAGAAAGGGGGGAACATACTACTCAAGGCTTGACTTTCTGCTCTTGAACTCCCAGCTGACACTGCCTTATAAATTTCAAGGTTTTTTCTTGAAGTTGTGTTTTGGGCATGTGCTGAAAGTGCCTGCCTCGTCTGCACTTCTAAATTCTGGTTTATAATTTAGATAATCAGTTTTGTGAGCTGCCAAAGCAGGCAGGTGGTCGAGCAAACTTTGCTAGACAGGAGATGGGAATTAATTTCCGGGAGCCCTCATTCCACAGCCATCTGGAGGACAGGAGCCCTTCTGCTGTGCCTAACCATGCTTCCAGGGGTGATGGGGAGTCAGGTTTCTGTGTTCTGAAGGAAATGAAGAGTCTCTGGGCCACTTTTGATGAAATGGTGCAGCTGAAATTTGCTGTTTCCCATCTTACTTCTGTTGATTATGCATGGAAAATTATTACAAGACGGCTTGTTCTGAGCTTCTGTTGTTTCTGCTAAAGATAAGTTGGAACAAATGCCATAGAAATACATCTGCCTGAATAACACTGCTCCAGATAATATTCCTTATCTGATGTTTTTCCTTCTTCCAGTTTATCATGAGGAGCTAAATGCACCAGTGAGAAGGAACAAAGAAGAGCCAAAGCCTCGTCCACTGAGAGTGGGGGACACGGAGAGGCCAGAACCTGAGAGTAAGATCCTGACCTGAAATCCCTCCAGGAGTGACACCAGAACTCTCCAGGGGAATGATCTAGAACTTCTTTTCTTCTGATGCCCTGAGATAGTGGGGCAACAGTTCTGTCCATGGAAGGCTGATGCACTTGTACTCCTAGTAGGTCACAGATGAAGCCCTCTGGATGGAGGGCATCTTTAGGGGTGCCCAGGGGTGGAGTAGCAAAGGTGACACCCAAAATATGTTGCCAGAGCTGGCTGGCAAGGGTTTGGTGAAGCTGGAGTAGCAGGGGGTGCAAGGCAAAACAGGAACCTTTGGGCAAAGCAGGAACCAAGGGGCTGCATGAGGGAAGTGCTGGAGTTAAGAAAATGCCTTTTGTGGAAGGGCAAGGAAATATTTCCTGCTGTTTCTTTTGAAGGATTCAAACTGCAAAAATCCAGCCAGTGAAAAAGATTATTATCACTGTAAGAAAGTCCAAAAGATGAAAGGACAGGAATTAATACTTCTTTCTCTTTCTGTTGAAGGGTCCCCTCCAAATCGCAAGCGTCCACTCAATGAAAAAGCCACAGATGATTATCACTATGAGAAATTCAAGAAGATGAATAGGAGATACTGAGGAAGGTGGAGTAAAGTCTTTGCAGTTGTTCCTTTTTTCCACTAATAAAGGATTTTGTGACAGTGACCTGAAATGGAGTTGGGGAGAGTTGCTACCTTCACAACCTGGTGTTACCTACAAAGCTTTTCTTGTGATCTAGTAGTGAATCAGTTTGTTAGGTGATTGTGAACTCGTTGGTCAGAAAAAATCTTGTATATAACTTATTTTCAGTTATAAAATTTCTTTTTTAAGAATGTGAGCTCTCGTTGGCATTTTTTTAGTGAGAAAACCTTGTTTTTACAGATTTTTCACCATCTTAAAAAATACCAAAAAAAAAAAAAAAATTAAAAGCAGCAGTGCTGTTTACCTTGTAAATATAAAGGGAAGGTTTAAAACTGGTGGGATTGAATCTTAACTTTGTCAGAGCCTTCCTTTTTTATCCCCAAGGGCCTTTCCTGGGTAGAGAGTGTGACAGATCCTGCAGCAGTGTTTGGTGCTGCTGCTCCTCAGCCTGGCTTCAAAGTGCTGTGGGAGAAATGGTGGTTTGGCAAGAAATAACAGCAGAAAACACAACGTCAGGGATTTTATATTTTCTTCTGTGGTGTTTTCTCTCTCTTTCTCCCTGTAGGCTTATTCCTGTAGCAGTTCACTGCCTTTGAGTTGGGCTGGGAAGGGGAAGAGAATTGGTTGAGGTTGGGAGGAAAAAATCTCCGCTCTGAGAACAGGGTTGGTGTGGCAGGGGGGTGTCTGCTGGGAGGTGTTACATGGGAGAACTTCAGGATTTGAAACTTGAAAATAATAAAAGTGTTTTTAAAGTGACTGCAAATAATGTTTTTCCTTGTAGTGGACGTGGTGCTTGGTGCTGTCCTGTGGCTGCACAAGGGCTGTGCAAGTGTTCTGTGTCCCTTCTCTTGGGAGTGGAAGCTCCAGGGAGGGGGGGGATAGCCCCAGGTTTTACTGTTTATTTGTGTGTTGTGGGTTTTTTTTTTCAGAAAAGGAAAAATGTCTCTTGGCCAGCTAAATGCTCGGGTTTGCCTTTGAGCCTTTTGCCCCCTCACAGGTCTGGGGTGGTGTTACCCCCAGAGACCCCCAGACCCCCTTCCTGCTGGGCACCCCCAAGGCTCCATTCCCCCTGGAGACCCCCAGGCCCCCTTCCCTCAGGACACCCCCAGGCCCCCTTCCCTCAGGACACCCCCAGGGCCCCTTCCCTCTGGAGCCCCTCAGCCCCCCTTGTCCAGCCGTGCTGTATTGCCCCAGCTCAGCCACACGAGGCCGCCATTTCGCTAAGCCCGTCCCTTCCCTCCCAAGATGGCGGCCGCCCTCAGCTGCGGCCCCGCCTCTGCCCGCACCCAAGATGGCGGCAGCGGAACAGACGTTGCTTTGCGGGGCGGAAGCGGTGGCGGGGCCGGGGCCGTGCCGGCCATGAAGCTGCTGAGAGCGGCTCTGGGGCTGGCGCTGCTGCCGCTCCTCCGGCCGGCGAGCGCCGTGGAGCCCATCAGCTTAGGCTTGGCGATCGCGGGCGCCGCCGCTTCGGCCATTACCGGCATCATCTCCTACCCGCGCCTTTACTGCTACTTCAGGGAGTGTTGCCTTCAGCTGCACGACCGGCGAGCCGCCGCCGGTGCGGGACCGGGGGGAGTTGAGGAGGAGCCGGGGTGGGATGAGGGAGGACATGGAAGGGGTGGCAGGAGGGAAATGGGGGTGGCAGAGCCCCGGGAGCTTCCCCGCGGCGCCTTCTCCAGCTCCGGCGGCCTTTGCCCCGCGGGCCCATGGAGGATGCGGAACCCTCCTGGAAAGAGAGAAAAACCACTGGGGTTTTCCTTCCTCTTTTGTTGATGGTGTTGGTGTCCCTGTTCAGCTCTGCAGGAGAATTTGGACAAGAAGCTGTTCGGGCAGCACCTGGTGAAGAAGGTGGTGGTGAAGGCCGTGAAGGGCTTCTTGAACAACAGCAACGCCAAAAAACCTCTCGCCCTTTCCTTGCACGGGTGGACAGGGACGGGGAAAAACTTCGTCAGTAAGATAATCGCCGAAAGCATTTATAAAAGAGGTCTGCAGAGTAAATATGTCCATCAGTTCGTGGCCACTTTACATTTCCCCCACGCTCAGGAAATCAACACCTACAAGGTAAGAGCGTGAGGTGGGAGCCATGGAGGGGGGGGAACAGCTCTGGTGCTCCGGGGATTTTATAAATAAATAAATGTTATTGTTGCAGTTTATAGTAGAAATAAAATAATATTGGTTGTAAAATTTTAAAATGGACAAATTAAGAGTTAGAAGGGGCTCGGGTAGACTAAAACTCTGGAAATAAGTAACTAGTTAAGAATGAGCTAACCCTTACAAGAACAATGATCAAAGGAGAATAAGGAGTGTGTTGACCCCATCAGCAAAAACATTAATCAAAAGGAGAATAGTTAAGCAAACTGATGCCATGTACCAAGAGCAAGATAAAATATTGTATCCAGGTGGTGGGCCAGGTGGTAATGACAGCTGAAATGGTAAACCGTGGATTTACAGTTTAAGAGATGACTATCTATTGTTATTTGTAAGATCTATGTGACTGTTTGTCTATTGTTATCTGCATGATCTATGTGACAGTTTGTGACTAAAATTTATGTAACTCTGTACGTGGCCTGTAATGAAAAAAGTATAAAAGCTGAACCAAAAATGAGAGTCTTTGGAACCCTGACTTTGGACGCTAGTCCTCAGGCTTCCCGGGCCCTGAATAAAGCACCGCATAAACTGACTCTGTTGGTTTGTGTTTTGGTTACGGGCAACATTATGGCCACGGGCAGTGCTAGAAGGCTGGCTGTTGTTTTATGAAGTAAAATTTAACCTTTGCCAGTTTTGGAGTGGTTTGTGTGGAACTGGGTAAATCCTAACATCCATCAGGACTAATTTTTTGGTGAATGTAAAGTGGTTTTTTTTTTTACTGAAACTGATAATTCGTGATGCTGGGGAAGCATCTGGTGGCCTCCATGTGCATCAGGTACCCTGGCAAGCTGAAACTTGGTCTCTGAGGCATGGGTGGACTTTTCAGTCTTGCTGTACAGAGAGCAGTTTATTTATTTTTTTGTGTGTGTGGGTGTTAAACAGAAGGGCAAAATACTCTTGTTGTGAGAAGGGTATGAGCAAATGTGTTTGGAATTGTTCTGCCAGTTTGGTGTCAGCACAGTTCTGTGGGAAGGTGGCAATCGTGGAGCAGTAGCTCACATGCATATTTTCTGGGTTTGTGGGGTTTTTTTTGTTCTGACAATGTGAACAGCATGGTTTGAATGAGCACCACTGTCTTTTGTAGTACTGGATGTTTATATTCAGTTTGCACAGTTAAAAATGAGAACTGGGTAGTCTTTAAACCTTATTTTTAAATAGAGGAAATACTTGCTTGCTCCTCTACACCATACTTTTACTCTTCTGGCAGCTGAGCTTTTTTAAAATAAAATGGGCTCTTCCTGTGCTGCCTCTGTAGTTCAGGAACTGAGAAAACAATGAATTTAAAAGAAAAAAAAAAGGATGAATCATTAAAGGTGGTCAGAACAGTTGCTTCTCATTAACGTGCCAACAGATCACCCTTTTTTTTTTCTGATTACTTCATTATTGATCTTGATTTCTTGAGAAAAATGCAACACTTAAGTGAGAGAATAATAAACCTTAGCCCTTCTGAACAATATTGTGATGTTAGAAGGGTTTGTAATTGCCTTTGTTTAGCTTCTGAGTGAGTAAAACATAGAGCTGAGAATTTAATTCTCTTCTGCAGGTGCAATTTCTCAGTGGTGCTGTTCAGGTAGCAAATTTAACAGTGTTTGTAACTTTGACATCTAAGGATGTTTAAACCAAAGTAATGATTTTCCTTGTTAGGACTTTGCTTTGTTGTTCCTTGGTCCTACTGTGCACTTCATTTTTTGGTTATGTTTACAGGAATATCACTGCTCTCCAGGAGGTTTCCTGCTTGGTCCATCCTGTCTCATGTTGTCTCAGTTTATTTTATTTTTTTTGTTCAGTACCAGAGATTTTGGCAAAGTTTCATTTATAGCCTTTAACCCTCTTTTACTCAAGAAGCCATAGGTGTTAAAATGACCCAACTGAAATTACTCTTTCAGGACAGGCAGCAGAAATGCTGTTTTCTGCCTTTTCAACTCAAACTCTTTCTGTTTTAATGCCACTCAGGACCAATTGCAGTCGTGGATTCGGGGGAATGTGAGCATCTGTCCCAGATCACTTTTCATATTTGATGAAATGGATAAAATGCATGCAGGGCTCATTGATGCCATCAAACCATTCCTGGATTACTATGAGCTTCTGGATGGGGTGTCTTACAGACAATCCATCTTCATCTTCCTCAGGTAAGAAGTGGCTTCTCAGGTTTGTTGTTCTGTACCCTTTTTACCTGCAGCCACAACCTTTGTGTTCTCTTCACTTAGCAATGCAGGAGCTGAAAAGATAACAGAGGTGGCACTGGACTTCTGGAGAAATGGGAGGACAAGGGAAGATATACAGCTCCCAGATGTGCAAAATGCACTGTCTGTGTCAGTCTTCAACAACAAAAACAGTGAGTAAAACTGTGATTGCTTTTGAGGAGATGGGCTGCATTTTTACAGCTGTGGTTTCTACTTGATGTGGCCTCCAGTTTGCAGCCATGATGCAGTTTGAGAGCCTGTAGGTGGCTTTTTGGGATTAAAGTGAAGGAGCCCTGTGTGCACCTTGGCTGCCAACAGGTTTGCTGCCTATTGGACTGAGTAGGCTGAGGGAAGTCTGCACTGTGTCCTTATTGACATAGTAATGGGCTAAAGGGAAAACAAACAGAAATCCCAACAGTAGAAGGCAAGGTACTGCAGGATCTGAAAAATCTTTAACCAAGAAGCTTTATTAAAGAGAAGCCACAACCTTAGCCCCCAGCCCACTTAACCTGTCTTGCTCTCTGTTAAAAGCTTTCAGGCATCTATTTAGGAGCAATAAGCTGACATTCCTGCCCTGCTGTGGGTAGTCCAGTTTTTCCTAGGTTTCCTCCCCCAGCTCTTGAAAAAGGGTTTTAACATAATTATGCCCTAAAATAAGCATTGGAATTAGTTTGCCAACTCCAAAAGCAAAACTGTTTTGAGAGGGCTGATGGAGAGAAAATCTGTTCTTTTCTAGGTGATAGAAGGGAAAATATGAGACTAGCACCTGGGGAGCAAGGCTTCAGTGCATTCAGTCAGAATTCATTCATTCAGTTCCAACAGACCACAGATGTTTCTGTCCAAAACTTAAAGCACAAAATACTGGGAGAAGGGACTTGTAGTTGGGTTTATTTATATTTGGACTCGTGCATTATAGGGCACTAAAACCAGAGGTGAATTCTTACAGGTAGTGTTTAACTAGAGCAATTAAGCAAACCCCTTTTCTTTCCTTTTGTAGGTGGCTTTTGGCACAGCACCTTGATTGACAGAAATCTCATTGACTACTTTGTTCCCTTCCTGCCCCTGGAATACAAACATGTGAAAATGTGTGTCAGGGTTGAGATTGAGTCACGTGGCTATACTGTGGATGAGGACATTTTAAGCAGAATAGCTGATGAAATGACCTACTTTCCCAGAGAGGAGAGAATTTATTCAGATAAAGGATGTAAAACTGTGGACTCAAAGCTGGATTACTACTATGACTTCTAATGCTTCATTGCTACAACCTGCACAGAAGCCAATTTAACTTAATCACAAAGTGGAGAACCCGGGACATTTCATTTTTAAGCACTTTTTAAAGAACAGAACAGTATTTTTTTTTTTAACTGGTGTGTAAATAAGCAGCAGTGCCTCTGCATTTTCATTCTGTCAGTAATCATGGCTCCTGACCACTTCGTCCTTGTGTTGCCAAGGTAAGAACAAACTCTGCTCTGAAGGTGGGGGGTCTGTGACAGTACTGAAGACTCCTCTTGGATCAGGTGTCAATCCAGTTTGGTGGACTGTTGACACATACAGAAGGACTGAGACTTTGACCTGATTTTAACTGGATTTTGGGTTGATGTGGATGATCTCTAGAAAATAGTGAGAATTTTAATCAAGTTCCTGTGTCTCTGAAAGTCTTCATTGGGCTTGTGGGGTTGTTCCTCTCATTACAAACAGGGTAAATCTTTTCTCTTTGAATAGCTTGGTTCCAGTAAAGATAAGGGAAGGAATCTGATTTTAAAAATCTGGAGTCTTTTGTCCCAACATCGTGCAGTACCATTGTCTTTCTCAAAACAGTGGTTTAAATGAGCCTCCTGCAGGCAAAAGCAAGAATGTGAAACTCTCTGGTGTGAGAGAGCAGACTTTATATTACAAGGAAATGAGTTAAAATCCTTGACTGCCCCATCAAGGTGGTTGATTCCTATTTGGGGAGTTTTTTAGGTACTGCTCACAGTGTGCTCTGCCAGCTGTGATCTCAGGAGGGAGGGCAGTGTGTAAGGAAACATGTATAGGTAAAATCATACACCAAGGAAATGGGAAAAGGTTTTCTCCTGTTCACATGTTGAATTTAGGGGCCAGCTTTCAGGATTTTTTTCCTTTTTCATCTTCACATAATACTGCATGCTTTGATATAGGGGTGAAGACAGATCCAAAAACACTTGGAAAAAAAAAAAACTGTGTGTCAACTGAAGTCCCTGCTAAGAGTGTCAGGCTTGTTTCTAAATGTGAGCACTGCAGAGGCTTTTTTCACTCCAGTTTCTATTCAAAATAAACTTTCCTCATCAGAAATGTATTTATTAACTACCTCCTGGTGTTCTTTGCATTGAGTGATTTGATGTGGATTTTGCACAAACTGACTCCTTGTTGAGGAAGAGCATCCTGCTTTTGGCTGAAGTGTTGAATACAGGTCTCTCCTTTCTTGAATCCAAAGGGAATAGATCTGGGGAGGAGGTTTGACTCTTTACTGCCTGGTGAAAGTGAAACAAATGAAGTTTAGAGTGGAAACTGCATTTCTGGACCATCAGTACTAATGACACTTGCACAGCTTTTATAGAGGTGGATTTTCCAGGTCTGTGTGTGTTGAACAGGTATCATAAAGATGAACTTCTGGCCACCCACGTTTTCAGTGGCAGCATCTTGAAGTTTTCTCTTCAAAAAAAGGGTCAGTAAGACTTTAGCTGTCCAGTTCTGCTCTGAGGTTGTGTAATATGCAAATTATCGGTCCTATAATTTGTCAGTAAATGAACTCTTTGAACTCAGGTATTTATCTGTCCCTTTGACCTCCTGATTATAGCAACTGGCTGGCTAATGGAAATCAGCAGACACAAAAAGGATAAACTTGTACTGTTGTCTGATACATTCCAGGGAAGAGAAACAGTTCAGCCAAGCAGTCTTGTGGCTTTTCCAGCATTAACTACACTCTCAGTCCTGCTTTATGTGCCATTGCACATTGGTACTAAGTATTTAATTATATCACAGGCCTGGCTGGCTGTAAGCTTCCTCCAGGGGGTGTAAAAATGCTGTTCAAAGGGTGGAGGCTGCTTGTTTATTCAGTCTTCAGACCTTGAAAGCTGCAGAGGTGGCCTTGCAGCATCTCTCTCTGTGTGTAAGAAATGTGTGTGCCTGAAATCACTCCTGGCTTTGCTCCTGGCGTTGTTCCTCCCCTTTAGACTGCAGGGTTTCAAAGCTGAGCCCCTCATTCTGCCTTTCTTGCTGTGACCAGGTGATTTGGGCTGTTATTCTTTTTAATAGCCCACTTGAAACTGGATCAAACAACTTAAAATGTCCCATGGGGGAAACAGGTCCTTGGCCAGCTGATTGGAGCTGAACAGTGAGACTGGAGTCTTTGTTCTTACCAAAGTCCACTCCAAGCCCCAGCTCCTTTAATTCAGCAGGGAACAGCCCAAGATCTCATTCTGTGCTCATAAAATCAGAGGTTAGGGCTCAACTACAGTGATGTTTGGAGTGCTGCTTCTGATGGAAAGCAGCAGCCTGGCCCTGGGGGTTCCTCTGCCTGTCACCCAGGGCCAAACCACTGAGCTGTGTGTGTGTGATGAACAGCACAACCTGCACTACACTCTGTCAGGAGTTCCCCTGTGCTACCAGGGGGCAGATGGTTCACAACAGCCTGAGCAACTGACTGTTGAGTGAGGTGTGAGCTGTGGCCAACAGCTGGACCTCACTTGGATCAAGCTGTTCTTTACACACTGATTTAGTTTCTTTTCTTCCAGCATTAGAGAGGCTGCAGATGCTCTGGCCCATGGAGATAAAAGGAAAGGCTTTGCCAGTTAGAGGTGAAGAGCTGCCTTCAGTGACAGCTTGCCAGACACAGCACAGAGAGGAGGAGTAGGTGAACAAGGTACCTGAGGTTTATTTGTCCTGCAGTGCCTGGCAGGAGGTACCTGTTAATGACCATGAAGTAGAGCAGACAGAGATATTAAAGGTTTCTTCATAGTTGTTTGTTTCTACTGAGCTGTAATTTAACTGCTGAATGACTTACTGTGCTGTTGGGTGACTTAACATCCTTTCATACCAACAGGCCACTTAATCTGCTTATCTATTGTCACAAACAAATTTTTAAGAATAAAACCAGTTTAGCAGAAAGCTGCAGTGCAGCTGCCTCACTAGAACTGCATAAACTAAAACCAAGAGAGAAAAGTGACTTAAGATTTATTCCAGCCATGGTACAGTAGGAATATTTAGTGTGTCAAAATGGCAGAGTGACTCAAATTGGCTGCAGCATTTACACCTATGAATAAGATGGTTAATTGGCAAAGTGTTATCCAGGAAAAGCATCAGTCCAATGTCCCAAGGTTAATGGGTAGCTTATGTTTGGCTCTGGAGATTGCATCAGTGTGAAGTTGGCCACCATTTGCCAAATTCCACACAGGGCTGTAAAAGGCAATTTGACACTTTGAATTTAGAGCTTAACATACAAAGCTCTCTTGTAATTTGAACATGATATACTCAATAATAGTATTGAATTCTAGAGCTTTAAGTACAAAAGGGAGTAGATGCTGCAGCACAAAAATAGCCCAACCCCTTACACCAATTTAAAAAACCCACTACAGCCAACAAGTAACAGGCACTTCAGTCTTGCACTACATACTCTGATGGATAGTTAAAGAGTTAAATTTGCAATACAGTTCTAAAGCCCAGCCTTACCAAGTGGATGAAGGTTAAATCATCTTTCCCAGCTTTTCTAACCCATCATTTACCCTTCCACACAATCCTTAAAAACCACTACTATAAAACACACTTATCTAGAGAGTTACAGGATTGTTGATTGCTCCCATACTCCCTTCTCTTGTGGCCCTCTAGAAAGAGCTTTGTATTGCTGTTGCTTACACTTCAGTATAAAAATACATTATTAAAAATAACTTCTGCTATCAAAGGTGAAGATTGCATTACCCACTCCAGATCCCTTGGATGGATCCTTCTTCTTAAGACAAACACCCTGCAGTTACCACACAAATTCACTTAGCCTCCTAAGTCAGAAGAACATTAAAAAAATATTTTTCCCCAAAAGCAGCACAGGGACAAGCAGTTACCCCCTCACCCTTTCCCTGCTATTTAGTAACAGATTTCACTGTGCTCTTCATCATGGCTTTCCATGTGACTGTAGCAGATGTGATTATGATGCCACAGCTCAGACATAAAATTAGAATCATGTCCTTCTGATGCTTGGCTGTAAAACAAGGATGCTTCACAGTCTGCTGCTCTCTTCTTAATTTGTGTGGAAATAGGAGTACTTAATAATCCAAGAACTTGCAGGAATAAACTGGGAGAGGCTGTACCCAATGGTACATATGTGACCCATTCAGAAATTCTCTACATATCAAAAGAAGGCTAAAAGGGTAAGATTTGGATACCAGCCACTTCAGAGATGAACAGTGGGATGTTAAATTAAAAGGAAAAAAAAACCAACAACTTAAAAGCCCACACAGCTCACTCTGGTATTTTCAATATAGTCCCTGCAACAGTAAAAAAACAAAAAAAACTTGAGTGCAAATACACAGAATTCCAAAAGCTCTGGAAGTGCTCTGGAGACCTGAAGGGTGATCAGCCCTCAGCTTGGTTACTGCTCATGGCAATGTCCTCCTGAATATCCAGCTTGGCCTGGACAGTCTTGCAACCTTTATCAGAGTAGATTTTCTGATCCTTTGGGAAAAATGTCATCTCATCAGCCACTGCTTGAACAATCTTCTCATCAACAGCATGGCCACGGGCTGTCATTTCAGCCCTGACACACATCTTCACATGCTTGTGCTCCAGGGGTAGGAAAGGGACAAAGTAGTCAATGAGGTTCCTGTCAATGAGGCTGCTGTGCCACAGTCCACCTGGAGGAGTTGGGAATTAGACAAAAAAGAGGGCAGGGTCAAGAGATGAATCCTGGTATTACTAAGTAAAAGGGATTTCCCATTTTCCAGGGAAAATTACTTACTGTTCTTGTTATTGAAGACTCCCACAGACAGCATGGGCTCCAGGTCTTTCAGCTGAATCTCTTCCCTCCTCTTTCCACTTGTCCAGAAGTCAAGAGCTGCTTTATTAATTAAGTCACCCCCTGCATTGCTGTTCATAAAAGAAAAATGCATAGTGGTGCAAAAACTGAGCCAGGATTTTTTTCTATAGCTGGTTACACATATTGCTAATCCTTGTATCAAATAAATCACCAAATCAGAAACCCAGAAGGCAAATTTTTCAGAGTCTCCAGTTCTTTAAATAGCCCTCAGTGTGTGATGGGTTGACCCTGGCTGTCAGCCAAGCACCTACACAGCCACTTGCTCATTCCCTCCCACTTCAGGGGGATGAAAGGGAAAACCAGGAAAAACAAAAAAAATAAGAAGACTTGTGAGTTGAGATAAAGAGTTTAATGGGTAATGATAAGAGAAAGAAAAACCCAAGGAGGGGTAAAGAAATCCTCCCCTGGTCAGACCAAAGAACCTTGGAAGCTCAAACCTCCGTTTTTTGTCTACCTCAGTTTTTATTGCTTATTGAATTATTCACTTAAATACTGAATTTGAGTACTGAATACTCCCCTGGACAGTCCAGCTCAGTTGTGTCCTCTCCCATCCTCTTGCACAACAACTCAACCTCCTCACTGGAGGCAGCATGGGAAAGAGGTGGCCTTGATGCAAGCAGCATCCAGCAACAGCCAAAACACCAGCGTGTTATCAACACTGTTTTAACTGACTGAAACGACTGAAACAGCTGCTACAGACCTGAGGAAGATGAAGATGGCTTTCCTGTAGGATACCCCATCAACCTGCTCATAGTAGTCTAAGAAGGGCTTGATGGCATCCATGAGGCCTGGGTGCATTTTGTCCATCTCATCAAAAATGAAGACAGAGTAGGGGCAGGCGCTGACGTTGCCCCGAATCCAGTTCTGCAGTTGCTCCTGGAAGAAGAAGTTGAAACCCACTGCAGCATTAGGGTCTCTGCAAAGTATTTGGCAGCCTCCAGGAACACCCTTTCAAATATCAGCATCATGCACTCACTGCTGCCTGAAAACAGGACCATAAATTCTGTGACTGCTCCTTTTAACGTGTGACACTGGATTTAAAGGTGAATTCTTTCCCTGCTCACAAACAAGACTCTCATTCTTTCTGCTTAGTGTATGGAAAAGGCAGAAAAAAACAGGCTGAGAGAAGGAGTCTTGGAGAAGAGAAAACTTTTTGTTGTTGTTTTTAAAAATGGAGGAGTGTTTCCTCCTTCATACAGAAACCACATCTATCAGATCATCAGTTTTGGGTACCTTTAAATAATAAAACATGAAGATCAGAATTCTGCAATGTCAGGAATGAAGTCACTGGAAAAGTCTCTCCTGCAGGCTACACTTTTTCGTTGTGTAGTGCAAGGTGAGTTGACTGGACCCAGCAACCAGGCATCCCAAAAGGATGGGGGAGAAAGGACAAGGAATAAAAGTGAGAAAATGAATGAGTCAAGATAAAGACAGCTTGGCAGGTGATGGAAAGAGGGAAACCCAAGAATCAGAGAATCATAGAATTGGCTGGGTTGGAAGGGACCTCAGAGATCATCAAGTCCAACCCTTGAACCACCATTGCAGTTGCTAGACCATGGCACTGAGTGCCACATCCAGTCTCTTTTTAAATATCTCCAGGGACGGAGAATCCACAACTTCCTTGGGCAGCCCATTCCAATGTCTGAACACTCTCTCTGTAAAGAAATTCTTTCTAATATCCAACCTAAACCTCCCCTGGCACAACTTGAGACCCTGCCCTCTTGTCTTGCTGAGAGTTGCCTGGGAAAAGAGCCCAACCCCCCCTGGCTCCAACCTCCTTTCAGGGAGTTGTAGAGAGTGATGAGGTCTCCCCTGAGCCGCCTCTTCTTTAGGCTGAACAGCCCCAGCTCTCTCAGCCTCTCCTCATAGGGTCTGTGCTCGAGTCCCTTCACCAGCCTGGTTGCCCTCCTTTGGACCCACTCCAGGACCTCGATATCCTTCCTGAACTGGGGGGCCCAGAACTGGACACAGGACTCAAGCTGTGGCCTCACCAGGGCTGAGTACAGGGGCAGAATCACTTCCTTGGACCTGCTGGCCACACTGTTCCGGATACAGGCCAGGATGCCATTGGCCTTCTTGGCCACCTGGGCACACTGCTGGCTCATGTTCAGCTTCCTGTCAATCCAGACTCCCAGGTCCCTTTCTGCCTGGCTGCTCTCCAGCCACTTTGTCCCCAGCCTGGAGCTCTCCATGGGGTTGTTGTGGCCAAAGTGCAGGACCCGGCACTTGGCCGTGTTGAACCTCATCCCATTGGAATCAGCCCAACTCTCCAGTCTGTCCGGGTCCCTCTGCAGAGCCCTCCTGCCTTCCAGTTGATCGACACTTCCCCCCAGCTTAGTGTTGTCTGTGAATTTGCTGATGATGGACTCAATCCCCTCATCTAAATCATCAATGAAGATATTGAACAGAACTGGGCCCAACACTGATCCCTGGGGGACACCACTAGTGACCAGCTGCCAACTGGATGCAGCCCCGTTCAGCACCACTCTCTGGGCCTGGCACTCCAGCCAGTTCCTAACCCAGCACAGGGTGCTCCTGTCCAAGCCACGGGCTGATAGTTTTTTCAGGAGGATGCTGTGGGAGACGGTGTCAAAGGCCTTGCTGAAGTCCAGGCAGACCACATCCACAGCCTTCCCCTCATCCACCACTCGGGTCACCTGATCATAAAAGGAGATCAGGTTGGTCAGACAGGACCTGCCCTTCCTAAACCCGTGCTGGCTGGGTCTGATCCCTTGCCCATCCTGCAGGTGCTGTGTGATTGCACTGAGGATGCTCTGTTCCATGTCCCTGCCAGGCACTGAGGTCAGGCTGACAGGCCTGTAGTTTCCTGGGTCCTCTTTCCGGCCCTTTTTGTGGATTGGCGTGACATTCACCCCCTGACAAACTGCACACCAAGCCAAACCCTCCCCCCCTTTTTTCTTTTTTTTACCCCGATTTTTATTACTGGGCATCACAGTATATAGTGCAGAATATCCTTAGGTCAGGAGGCTCAGCTCTGTCCCAGCTGTGTCCCTCTCCTATCTCTTGTCCCCTCCAGCCTGCTTCCTACATGTGGGGAGGGACAGCAAGTTCTGAGCCTTGTGAGCAGAGCTCAGTAACAGCCACAACACCCGCACGGTACCGAGGTTATCAGCGCTGCTTGGGCCACAAACACCAAAAAGAAGCAGGAAGCAGAAAGCTCCTTTCATCCCAGCCCACCACCCCCTGCAGCTCTAAGGCCGGGATTCTTTCCACCTGTAATCAGCAGATGGCATCAGGATGAGGACAGCACCAGGAAACAACTCACTCTCACTTTGGCTTTCGCGGCACTTTGGTGCCTTTCACTTTCTGTTCCGATTTCCCTCCCCACCTCTCCCGAGCACCCCGAGTCCTCAGCGCTCAGGGAAACCCCCCAAACCCCTTCCACCTTGTGTGTCCCTCCTCACCTTGTACTCCTTGACCTGCTCCTGGTGGGGGAAATGCAGGGTGGCCAGGAAGAGATGGACGAACTTACTGCTCAGACCTGCGGGGTGGACGTGTTCCGCCAGGATCTGACTCAGGAAGTTCTTGCCGGTTCCGGCCCAGCCGTGGAGCGAGAGGGTCAGCGGCTTTTTGGGGCTGGGGTTGGTGTTGAAGCCCGTCACCGCCTTCAGCACCACGTCCTTGGCCAGGTGTTGCCCAAAGAGCTTGGCATCCAGCTGGGCCTTCAGCGCTGCGGGCAGAGGGAGAGCTCGGCGTCACACGGCCACCAACGGGGCCCGGTCAGTGGCCACGCACCAGATGAGGTGGCCACGGCTGCTGTTTACGTGCCACGGTCACCAATGGGTGACCGCACACCAGGAGAGCACAGCGTGGCTTCTACGCAGTGCCGGTCACTAGCCACGCACCGGCTGAGCTCAGTGTGGCCACTCATGGGTGCTGGTTACTAGCCAAGCACCCAGCCAGCTCAGCGAGGCCACGGGGCGTGGCACAGCCACCGCCATCCTCACCGGGGGGCTGCCCCGGGGCAGCGATCGGTTACCGGCCGAGGTCCGGGACGGGGCTGCGGGACCCGGCTCCCCGCGTACCGGCGGCGTTGAGGCGGTGCCCGGCGCCGGGGCAGCACTCCACGTATCGGCAGTAAAAGCGGGGGTTGGAGGAGAGGTAACCGGTGAGGGCGGAGGCGACGCCGATGGCCAAGCCCACGCTGAGCGGCTCCAGCGCCGCCAGTCCCGGCAGCAGCAGCCACAGCAGCCCCAGAACCCGCGGCATGGCCGCTCCGCTCCGCGCCCGCTCCCCGCACCGCTTCCACCCGCCCTCGGCTGTACTCGCCCCGCCCCGTCCCGACCGAAGCCGCGGCCGCCATCTTAGTGCAGGGCACGGGGGGGGTGGTGGTGGTGTTTGCGGACAGGGTTGTGACGTCATATGGCGGTGACGTCACAGCTGAGGGGATGGCGTTAGGGGAGCTGCGTGACGGCATTAGCGGAGAGGGGAAGGTAAAGGGGGAAAAGGGGGAAAAGGGGGAAAGGGAAAAAGGGGGAAGAGGGGGAAAAGGGGAAGGGGGAAAAGGGGGGAGAGGGAAAAGGGGGAAGAGGGAAAAGGGGGAAAAGGGAGAAAAAGGGGGAAAAGGGAGAAAAGAGGAAAAGGGGGAAAGGGAAAAAGGGGAAGAGGGGAGAAGGGGGAAAAGGGGAAAGGGAAAAGGACAAAAGAAAAAGGGGAAAAGGGAAAAAGGGAGAAAGGGAAAAGAAAAAGGAAAAAGGGGAAAAGGGCCGTCGTCTCTCGGGGCAGCTCAGACCCCATCTCGCAAGCAAAGTCTTGAGGATTTTTTTTTTTTTTAATTGGTTGGAAACAGAAGTGCTGAGGTACCAACAGGCTGACTCCTGTTCTTACCTCTGCTGTCGGAGTGGTTCCAAAGAATGTTTATCAGTATGGTGATAGGAGCTTTATAGATATAAATATAATATAAATATAAAATACATGAATATGAATATAGATATATAAATGTAATTCTAGATATGGATATATAATTATAGATAGATAATTATCTATCTAGATACAGATCTGTATCTAGATACAGATACATAGATATTTATATATAATATAAAGTATAATAAGATAATAAAAATAAAAATTATATACATTATATTACATTAATATAATAAAAACAATAAAATGTATAATGTGTAAACAAATATATAATTAATATAAAGTGATAATATATATATAATATATAATATAATAGATTCTATTTATTAGGGCAATGCTAGGACTTGCAGTGCCATCTCGCCACAGAAGTGGAAAGTTTTCCTCTTCAAAATGCTGTTGTTTGGGGATCTTTCTGTGGCAAGGAAAACAAACCTCATCACCCAGGTATGTCTCTTTCTGCTTATTCCATACCACGACTGTTGCAGAGCTCTATCACAGAATTTTCTGTGTATTTACTTATTCCAGAACTCCCCCAAAGCTGCCTCTGATATGGAGCAGACTGAATCCCTTCAAGGAGGAGTGAAAATGAAGGCAAAAGTGGTTTCCTGGGCTTTTTGGAATAAATATTTGGACTCAGAACTCTCTGGATAGCAAGCTGCTGGCCAAAGCCTTTTCTCCCCAAAGCCTTTTCTCTCCAAACCCATCTTTAGATCTGGAGGAGTGGGGGGAAAGAAGAGTAAAAAAATAATATTCCTGTCTCTTTTTTTTTTCTTTTTTTGCAGCTGGATGATCATTAGGGACAACAAATATTTGCTGCCCTCCAGCCATGACCAGGCTGTGAACCAGCAGAGCACCCGAGTGAGGAGCAGACTCATGAATCAGCCTCTTGATGGCATTTGTTGGGAACCAAGCAGTTTGTAGGATCCCAGTGGAATTGTGGCTACTGCTCCCTTTAAAGCCCTGGGATGGGATCTAAGATTTTTTTCAGACATTTATTCACTCCATGTGATGGATTCTGGTGAAATGGCATCCAGCATGCTTCACATTTATAGAAAAATGGGTTTCTGGTGCTACATCTCTTAAAAAGAAGTGCCACGAGTGCTGTTTCAGGGGCTGAAGCACCAGCAAAAAGCCTGTTTGGAAGCAGCCAGCTCCAGAGCTGCTAGAAAATGATGGATTGAACCACCTGGAGGTCTCCAGCACGCTGAGGATTGGTTTTGAAATCTGTGGCCCAGCAGAGAAATGAAGCAATATTTGTAACCTCGTGCCAAAGGGAAGGGACACTTGGAGCTGGCAGGTTCAGCAGTTTCTGGTTAGAGGGTTGCATAAAGTCTTTTTTTCAGCCCATGCATTAGTTCCCCTCTGACAGGGTGGAACAATCCCAAGCTGCTTGTTTGAGGGAAATGAAGCAGCAAGTTTTGAACCTCAACCTACCACTAATTGCTCCTCTTTTGACATGGATTACAGGCAACCCCCAGCTGAGCTCTGGGATACCACTGGGCTGGCCATCTCCAGAAGATGTGGGATTTATTTCCTAAGCTCTTGGCCTTGGCTCCACCTCCAGAATTTTCCCTCTTTCAACCAAGACACCAGCAAGGAAAAAAGCTCCAGCACTGCCACGAGGAGCAGGGTACAGGATCATTTGTGGGATCAGCCCAGCACTTGCCTTCTGGAGGTTCTGTGGGCAGTAACTCTCATTCCACACCCACCCCCAAGGAGGATGACATTAAAAAGGAAACCCTCACCACCCAGAGAAGGACCACTGGGGGGTCCCACTGACAACCTGGCTCAGGATGCTCTTGTCACTGCCTTACATGAGAAATTCAGCATTTTCTTCATCTTGCAGCACTTCAGGAGGCTGCACCTGAGCCAGGTGACAGCAGCACATCCCCAGCTCTGAGGGGAACCTGGCTGCATCTTAACCAAGGTGCTAATTAGTCTGGTGATGAACTAAGAACATAAAGATGCTTATTTGGGGCTTAGTTGAGAGTGGGCTGTACACCCAACAGCACAGAGCCCAGAGGTTTCTGGAGCAAGTGGCTGGAGCTCTGCAACTCAACAGGATGTCAGAAAGTTTCTTTATTCAAACTAAGTTCTCAGAGCAGATCTTTGTCCTGATAACTTGAGATGTGCCCAAAAAAAAAACGTGGTTGCAAAAGGGCAGGACAAGAAACGTGTTTGCAAAAGAGAAGGACACACTGGAACAGCTTAAATTTTTCTCAGCAAACTTTTTTTTAAAGTCATTCTCATTTTACTTTTTAAATCTCATTGGAAAACCACAGAGCAACACTATTTAATATACAGACTACACACTCAGTTTTGATCTCTCTTGGAAGTGAGTGCCCTGAGCACCTGGGAAGCTTGGTTTGGGTGTTCCATGTTTTTATGCCTGGAGGTGGGCACAGTTCAGACCCTTAGCTCATGATCCCAAGGTAATTTTTCCAGGTGAATCACCTCCAGAGGGGTGTCCTCAAAGCCCCAGGGTTTGTCCTGCCAAGGAGCAGGTCTTGCTGGGCTTTCCATCTGCAAACTCTCAGAGGCTGCAGAGAGGAAGGACCTGGCAGGGGTGTTGCAGGTTTTATGTTGACAGAGCTCTCCTGCAATCCACTCCAATGCTGGTTTTCCAAAGATGGTTTAGTACCACTGGGGATTTCCCCCTCAGCTGTCTCTTCCTCTGCATTTGTCTGGGCTGAGCACTAGAGGGGGTGTCAGACAAAGGTTTCAGGCTGGGTTTGCAGCCCAGAACTTTTACTGAAAACTGAGGAAAAGGGGAGAGAGAGAGCACAAATCTGCAGAGCTGACCACTTGGGGTCTGGAACGGGATTTCTTGGGATGTGACACAGGATTTACGGAGATCAAGAGCCTCAGAGGCAATTTCAGCAGAGGACCAAGACCAGACTGGCATCTAACAAAGGAAGATGGAGAGTTTGAATAAAGAAATGAGGTTGTTTAGCTGGGATCTGTAGTTTTTTCCTGGCTTTACAGATGAATGAAAGGTGCAGGCAGGATGTCTTGCTCACCCCACAGACTTCAGCAGATATTTCATCATTCATCCATGGAAAGAGAAATGGATTGTGACTCTGAATTCCTCCAGAAGAAAGAGGAGTCCCAAGTTATTATGTATTGCAAAGAGGGAATTAGTTGCATCTTTTATGGTCCATCCTTCCAAACCTGGCTGGCGTGGAGCCTTTTCTGACTCCTGTGTGAAGTAGGAAGAGGAGATGCCCACAGTAATTTTTTTTTATTGAGCTTTTAAGTCTTTTCACAAGGTCTCACCAGCCTGGAAAGGAGAGGCAAAGCAGCTGGGAATTGCAAAGTGATAGGCTAAAAACTACAGAGACAGAAAATTCCCTCATCCATAGAAAAAGAAGGAGGAGCATGGAACACATCTATAGATCTTCTCCTTTCCATGTGGGAGGGAGGTGGCATATATTTCCTATACAACAATAGGATGTAGGCTGTCTAACAGGTACCAGATGGGTGTTTAAATAACCTTCAGCTGCAACATGTCATGCTGTTATCTCATTATCCCTTACAAGTTAAATGGGTTCAAGCTGGGCCCAGACATGGATGAGATGTCTAATAGCCCTGGTGAGGCTGACATGGATGGCAATTTCCTTTAAGCAGCTGTCTGGAAGCTCCAAGTGGAGCCCAGACCCTGCAACCCCCAGTTCAGTGCCTTGGTGTCTGATAACCACCTTATTTTTCCCTTTCCATGCTCTCCTGGGCACAGAACTGGCATCCTGGCATCATGTATTCAGCCCTCCTGAGCAGCACAGGGAGTGGGGATGCTCTGGATCATCTGGAATCAGCTAAAGGTATGGAAAATATAGAGCAGAGAACTTTCCAAAAGCTTTTTGGGGTGCAAAAGGGTTGGGCAGGGTGAGTGGTGGTGTTGGTCAGAAGTGGTGTGGGGGAAAAGTGAGGGTCTGGGGAGGTGGGGGGATGACAGGAGGAAGGAAGGCAAAGGGTTTGGGGGAGTAATGTATGAACTGGAGATTCTGGGGTGATTGAAGGGAATAATTTGGTGGGGATAAAAGCTATGGGGAGGTAGTGGGTTGGGTGTGTGCTTTGCAAAGGGGGAGAGAAGTGATGCAGAGGTGGAATACCTCAGGCCAGGGATGTAAAGAGAAGAAAACCCCAACAGGATTGGCCTCATTCTGCTTTCTGTGTGTTGAAACACACACACAGAGTTTTGGCTTGTTGGGTTTAAGTCAGCATTCCCAGGACTTTGAGCTCACAGCTCTGTGGCAGGGAGCCCAGAGAATTTGGGATACTGTTGGTTAGCCTGGTGTTCTGGTCAGAAGGCAGCAAACCTCCTAGGTGGCTGCTTAGCCAAAAATCATAATGTTTCCAGCCAGGGGACAGGGTGTTAGGGATCAGAGTTGTAGCCCTGCCTGGAGTTCATGGGAGTGCAAGAGGTTTCCCGGTAAGAATTGTCAATGAATCAATGCTTTTCCCAGAAAAAGCCTCTATTTTTGTTGGAGAATGTAGAAAGTCCTCAGTATCTCCAAGTGCTTTCTGAAAGAGGTTTGGTAACGTGAGTGCTGTTTTACACGAGGTGCTGGGCTGGCAAGAGGTTTCCAGTTGGGGAAGTAGGAGGAGGAGACTCATTTTTCCCTACATTCAGTTTAATTTCCACTTAGCACGTATCTTCATTTATTTTTACCTCCTTTTTTTTTTTTTTTTTTCTTTCCTGTCTGTGGTTTGGGTTTGTTTTCTTTCCCTGCTTCCATTCCAGCATCATCTTCCAAGTGCTCCTTATCCTTAACCAGAGAGATGAAGCAGTGACAGGAAGGGGCTGCCACTGACGTACACTGGAATCTTTTAAGGGTGGGATTGTGGTGGGCTTGATCCAAATACAGAGCTGTGAGAAGGCTCTGAATCACTGGGACGTGACAGCAAAAATAACACCCAAATCTACATTCATGTTGAGCAAACATTGTCCAATCCTAGCAACACCCAGGGAGGCAAGAGCCTGTTATCCTTCTCTTGCAGGTAGGAAAACTGAGGTTTGCAGATGCTTCAAGTTCTTTTTGACACAGTAGTTCAGGGTTTAGCAATTTTTTTTCTGGCTTTGAAATCTTTGCTGGAGAGCTTGAGCCATGATTTCCCTTGGGCAGGCTTCAAAATCCTTGTCTGGGGGACAAAATCAGAGAGTCCCCTGGGACAGTGTGTGAAGAGGGACAGCCCAACAGGGATGAGATCTGGGTGAAGTAGAACGTTGTATACCTGTCCAGATATCTCAACCTCTGTGAAATAATCCCTTTGATCATCTCTGAACCCTTGTAAAATTCTGCAGCACCAGTAGAGTGGTTTGTTATTTTGTTGTTGTTGTTGTTCTGGTTGCTGTCTCAAGACTATGCAATTAAGAGTGTCTTCCCTACAAGCAGAGCAAGGATTTCCCCCCAGGATGCCCAGCCCTAAAGCCCTTTTTGCCTGAGCCTGTGTTCTAGGCAGGGACCAGAGCCTCAGAGTGCTGCACAGGGTGAATAACCCTGAGCCCCAAAGATCTCCCAGCCTGTGGATGGTCCCAAACCAGAGCTTAACTGGGCTGCACTGGTACAGCACCTCCCCAGAGCAGCTGGGGACCAAGCAAGGTTTGGCCAATGCTGCTGGTGCCCACTGAGAGTCTCTGCAGAGGGAGAAAAATGGGATTTTTAATCTGATAGCAAGTGGTTTGCAGCAGGTTGTGTTCCCTGATAGGAGCAGCAGTGAAAGGTAGGGGAGAGGAGGTGTTCAGGGCCAGGCTTGAGCTCCCCGTGTGCAGGAGGGAAGCTGCCAGCTCCCAGTTCTTGCCTCCCATGGGAACATCCTAGAAAGACAATGGTTTAGGGGTAAGTGCAAGGTGACAGAGCTGGCAGGGCCCCTCTCTGCTCTTTGTGGGGTGAGAGCTGGTCCTGAAACCAGATCAGCCCTACCCACTCCATCCAGCCAATGATGGATGGTGGCTTTTCTCAGGACAAGCACAGGGAGTGACAAAGTCCCCCAGCAGCCAAGCTGGTTCTGCTCCTCCCCAGGCTGCTGGGTGCTCCAGAGGAAAAGGGATGGAGGAAGGAGCCCTTAGGATTGAAGAAAATGAGAGGTGTCTGCTCATATGAACAGGAGACACCAAGAGTGCCATAGTCATGCTTGGAGAACAGGTTTTTTATTCTGTAGCTGGGTGAGCTTAATAGATGTCCCTTTCTGAGGTGGACTTTCTGAGATGGACTTTCTGAGATGGACTTCGATGGGACTTGAAGCTCATTTAGGTTTTGGTGCCAGGAGTGAAGAGGTTCAGGTATAGCTTGGAGAAAATCATTGTGCAGTATTTAAATACCAACGTTGCAAGGACACCTGGGCCCAGGTGGGTGTTTATTTGGTGACACTTGGGTGTCAGCTCTCACAGGACAAGAGGATATAGAGCAGCTCATGGGCTGGAGGTACCACCCAAGCCAGATGCAAATAAGCAGCACCCATGGACCACTTTTAGATCCACCTGGGCTGGCAGCTGAGAGAGGCACCCCAGGGCATGGAAAGCAAAAGGGCACCGGTTTTTTCCAGCTTTGCCTTTTCACCCCTCACTGCAGAGCTGGCTCTGGTCCTGCCTAATTGTCCCTGGGTTCTGATTTCAAGGTCTGTGTTGTTGTGCAAGCTGGGGATGAATAATGGATGAAGTGGTGTGAGAGAGGCAGTGGATGGGCTATCGGGTTGCACTTGCATGCTGGCTGTTAGGCTCTGTTTTGACTTGTAAACTAAACACTCCCGGTGCAGACATCCTCTGTGGTTTAGTGATTACATCGGGGACTGCATTTGGACTCCAGGGTCAAGCCAAGGTGCTGTCACCCAGCTCAGAGCAACACTGGGCAAGTCACACCCTCTGTACTTGTTAATCCCCCCATGTGTCTCCCCATGACATGGACAAGAAGGGAAAGGGAGATCCCATAAAATTATTTCAGCATCTTCATTTAAATTGTGTTTCATTATGGAACTTACTGTCCCAGGAAGTAATTTGATTTTATTGGTTTGGACAGGTGTAATTACCAAGCATTACCAGCAGTGTCTGACAAACAACTTTGCAAGACAGAGAATGAAACTTTGTGCTCTACATTCCTCCTTGGTAAGATGGAAACACTGAGAGCTGGATTTCACCCACCTCCATCCTGCCTTTGGTTTTTTGCCTTCTTTTTAAAATTGAGCCCAGAGTCAGCAACTGGAAACTTTTCCTGTTTGGCTTTGGTCAGGGCTTTCAGTCTGGGTCTGGGATCTGCTTTCTGGTTTTGTTCTTCTGGCTGCTGTGTGCAGCACCAGCTCTCAGGGCCAGAACAAGGAATGATCGGAAAACTTCAGCCCATGTTCTGTCTCATTGTGTTGCAAATAGTAATTTAGGGATAAAATTAGTGAAAGGGATGAAAATGGAACTTGATGAAATAAGAAACACTGTGCTTGCGTGGTGGGGGAGGATTGCTACAGGAAGAGGATTATAGGCATGACTAACCCTGTGCCCTTGCTCCAGTCCTGGCCTCTGATGTGGCAAGGGGCTTGTATTTCATCCAAAGCACATAAGGAGGTGGTTTTATTAAGCAGAAATCCCCATCCAACGTTCTGGAACCCTTGGGTGAAAGAGGATTTCAAAGTGCTCCCTAGGTTTTAAGTTGGATTAGAATCAGAGGCTGTGTTTTGGCTTGGGGTTTTGCAAAACCAAACACCCTGCTTTTCCACCCCACCTCCTGTGGGAGAACCCTAAGTACAGGTTACTAAAATTAACCTTGCAAAGCAGCTACCCTGCCTGGCACCACTTTTAGTCCATAAAAACCTCTGCCTGGTGTTGATCAGCTTGAGTAGCCAAGAGGTGAGAAGTAGTAAGAGGTGAGGAGTAAGATGAAAGAAGTAGGTTCACCAGGAGAAAGCAATTTCCTGCTGTTGTAATTTCCCCATTTTTTCAGGCAGGTCAGGTCTGGCTTTGTGGGGAAGGGTTGTGGGGGTTACCCTCTCCCAGTATAAAATCAGGCAGGCCTGGTGGCTTTCCCAGTCCCCTTGCTCCAGCTCCCAGGCTTGTCTGGCCACATACACGGTTTGTTCTTCCTGGGAGCTGGAGGAAACATGTCCTGTATTTGTTCCTGTGGGAGGGTAAGTGAAAGCCTTGCTGAAAACAGGTCAGTGAACAGCTGGCACTAAGTCCTGGTGCTCAGAAATAGGTCTCTCTGTTTAAGAAGTATTTAAATCTTTAATTTCTGCAGTGCCCAGCTGAAATACCTGTTAATTTACACCTCCCATCTTACCCTGAATGAGTAATATCATTCCCCTATATTTGATGTGGAGACAGATTTCTAGATGTGGAATAAGGATAGAGGGTGAGGAAAGGACTTGAAAAGGTTGGTTTCTTTTTTCCAGGAGATGTGTTATCTAACAGGAAGAAGGAAAAAAAAAATTAAAAAGAATGCATGCAGGACTTCCATTTCCAGCTATTGTTAAAATGGTGTTTGAGAGCTGAGACCCTGTGGCCAGCAGTGAGTTGAAAACAAGAGAAGGGATGTGCTCTAAAAAACACAAACAGGAGACTGGCTGGAGGATACAGAAAGGCCCTGGAGGAACAGAGATGAGCAAGGCAGATCCACTGCCAGATGCTGCTGAGTGAGTGTCCCAGCTCTGCCTTCTCTAAGAACATAGTTGGAATTCCTGCAGCTTGGGAGTAACCCCTCCAGAGTACTAAATAACTCGGTGATGTCATGACCCCTCAGTGAGGACTTGTGTGTTGAATAGAAAAAAAAATGAGGTATTAGGAGGCTGAAGGAGAGTTGGAGTGCAAGGGGTGAAAGGAGTTGGCAGTCATGTGCTGGTCATCTGCTTGCTTCAGTGTTGGAAAGGAATAAGAAAGTATGACTGGGGTAATCAAAAGCATGGAGGAATCTCCTTTGAAGAGAGAGATGAAAGCAGATGGGACTGGGGTAAAACTCAGTAAGAGGTGATTTCACAGCCATGTACTGCAGGAGGAGTGTGCTCCAAAAAGCTGAGCACCAATTGCTGTTCTTCCTGACCCTCTGCGTGTCTCTGTGACATGTACAAGAGGGGAAGAGATCCCATAAAATTATTATTAGTATTACTATCATCAGCATCTCAATTTAAATTGGTTTCCATGATGGAATTTATTGTCCCAGGAGTAATAGATTCCCAGCAGTCCTGGAGAGTGCTTTGACGCATGTACATTAGCAGGCTCTGCTGCTCTCATGTATGGACAATTATTTGCAAGAAAGGGAATTAAACCTTGTGATTCAGCAGCTTCACTAATCTCTGGCTTTTAAAAACAGGAATTGAACCAGGGGTGTATGGCCAGAGAGCTGACTCCCATGGGAGCTTGTGCTCTCTGGAACCACCTCAGTTGGTGCAACCACAAAAGGCCTGATCTTGTTGAAGAGCAGCAGCTCCCACCCATCAGTGGACACACACACAGACTTCCCCCACGATGGGAAGGTGCAGCACAGTTCCTACCCTTTTCTATTGCCCCATTTGCTTGTGGGTGACAGCTCTAATCCTGCCAGCATGGCCACAGCATCCTGTAGCTCCTGTCCCATACACCATCCCCACTGCCTCCCCACCTGGATCCAGCCTCCTCTCCTGCTGATGAGGGCGAGCCCTTTTTGCTCAGTTTTTGGCAGAGTTGGTGGCACTGTCACCAGAAACGTGCTGTGCTAGACAGATGCATTCTGCTGCTTTGTAAATATTTGGAGTGAGCGTGTATCTCCTCGTGGAGAGCAGTCAGTGTTGCATAAACACAGGCTGGAGCAGATTTTTGGGCACATAGCATGGACACGAGGACACAGCCTGCAAATCTAGAGAGTAAGCAAAGCGTGGGACCCTGATGGATCATTCAGGAGGGGAAGAAATCCTGGGACAGTTCAAGCATCACTGCCTTGGGGGTGGCATGGGGAGGTTCCTCTACTTCTTAGCATCATTCAGGCCAAATTCTGCTCTTGGTAAAGTCAGGGAATTGCTCTTTGGGGTTGTATGGTCCTACATCCTCTTCCCTTTCCTCTCTGTGGGATTGGGAAATATGCATTAGGTGTTTATAACTTTTGAAGTGCAGTGATGGGTATGGAATCCCTGCTCTGATGTGAGCTTCATTCCCTTCTCCTTATTCGCTTCCCTTGCTGCTCTCAGGAATGATGTCTGCGCAGCGCTGGATCCCTGCTCTCCAACACTGTGAGCAAGAGGGCAGCGTGGACACCACCACACCAAAAAGCTTCCAGGGCAATTGGGGTTGGTTAATGATTGCAGGCTCAAGTACTCCCTGCTTTCCAGGCTGATTTGGGAATGCTTTTTTTCCCCCCATGAATGTGGAGGTGTTATTAATAATGCCCAAGGTTAAGAGCCAGACCACCTTGCTCCTGGCAACTGAAGCAAACCTGAAAGACACCTTTGAGCATCCTGCAGTGCAGGGAAAAGAAAGGGAAGTTTTAACCCTGCATCTGGAGAATAGGCTGTGGGCTGAGAGTGACTCAACTAAATCCCAAACCTCAAACTGCTGAGAAGCTCTGACTTCTGCGTGAGTCAGGAGGAGGGCTCTGGTCTGCTGTAGGAAGCCCAACCACCCTTCTCCTGCCAAGGATCCACCCCCTAAGAGCACTTAGGGAGATCAGCATATGTGATAAAGGGATTTAGAAAACATGACCTATAAGGAAGGGTGGGAGGAATTGCTGCTGTTTAGTCTAGGGGTGATGGAGGGGACAGAGGGAACTTTTTAAAAAGAAGTTTTGGAAAGCTTTGTGGTGGCTGAAACTGTGGCAAGACCATGAAGCACTGAGCTCAGAGTTGGTGTCACCAGGATGATGGGGCCAGGGTAGACATGGAAGTGCTGACCTTTCCATTCTCTCTTGTGCTGTGTTTCTGTGACTCTTTAACAACCTGAAAAAGCCCCTCTGTTAAAACTAGGGCTTACAAACCTCCAAATAGCTGAGCTTTGGAGCCTGCTGCCCTTCCTTGGGTGTCAGGAAAAAAACCAGTCCCTGTTCCTACACTGGGCACCCCATTGCACTCCTGAGAGCGAGCAGAGCCCTGTGGATCAGCACAGATGGAGATCACAACCCTTGCTCAGGCACTGAGGAAGAGAAAAGCTGTCTTGGTTTGTTTTCTACTTTTTCTCCTTGAAGCTGCTCATCTGCTGGTGAACATCAGGTCTCCAGAAGGCTGAAAGCTGGGGCCACATCTGCTTTCCCTGCTAACAAGCCAGTGCCCCTAATGCTGTAAGACATGTTCTGCTTCCCATTGCTTCCAAACACAGCATGTGGGGGCAGGACCAAGCAACATCCTTTACCTTTGCTCTTGCTCAAGAGCATCCCACCAGGGAATCTGTATTTACTTCGTAGTGAAGTGCTGGAAGCCTGGGAACTCTTTCCCAATTCGGAAAATGTTGGCAGCAGGATTTGTTTCTCAGCTCTCCCAGCCTGTCGAGGAAACACCCTCTTTTTGGGCAGTAATATAAGTGGGGTTTTCCTGTTGTTTACAGCTGATGGGATCTGGTTCTTGGGAAGAGAAACACCTCCTGGGTTGTTGTGGTGTGGCTCAGGGAGAGATGTCAGCTTCCCACCCACACCATTCCCTGTCTCCCACTTTTCCTGGTGGCCTCAGTGGCAGGTGCAGCTCTGCCTAAAATCAACTTTTAGACCTGTTGGGGCAGAGGGAGTAAGCAGAGAGGAGGAGGAATAATTTCCTTCAGCCCTCAAGCCCTCTCCCAGCTGGGTTGTGTCCCTGAAGGCACAAACCTAGCCAAGGAATTCTTTCCTCTAAGAGAAACCCCAGGCCTGAATCCACAGGAGGTTCAGAACAGCAGAAGATAATCTGCCTCCCACAGCCTCCTGTCTCTCTTCCAGAACTTCCCTGCTGGCACAGAAGCAGGGGACAGGGTGACACCCCTGCAGCCAGGGTGGGGATGACAGCTTGGGATGGCTGAGAACTGAGTAGCAGCCTGGGAGGAGGCAGGAGGAGGGATGAAGGTGATGGATGGGCTGGGAGGAGAAGGCAGGAGGATGTGCCACTGCCTCTCACTTGGCCCTGGGCCTGGTTCCTGTCCCAGGACTGGCTGAAGGACAGCATCTTCCTCTGCTTCCTGAGTCCCAGAGCCTCATCCCAGAGCTGTTGCATCCCTGCCCCCTTCCCTGGGCCTCTCCTGCTGGCTTTCTCCTGCTGCAGGCATCTGGTCCTCTGAGAGGGATGGACTATTTGGGAGAGGCAGATCCTACATTCCTCCTGCCTGAGCCTTCAGTTCCAGCCAGTACAGCCACTTGAAAACGCAAAACAAAAGATCTGCCTGACTTTGCCAAAGGCTGAGCCATCCCATTTGTTCGGGAGATGGGAATTCCAGAGGGTTTTGCTGCTGAGTGACTTCCCAGCATCTTCTCCTGCATCCTCCTGCCTGCTGCAGAGAGCAGTGAGGAGCCCAGGAGCTGGGGGTGGAACAGGAGGATTTCATTCATCCAGGGAGAGAAGGTGTGTCCCGGTGATGGGACTTTTCCTGCAGGCTGGAAAAGCCAGGGGGAGCCTTCCTCTGTAGCAGCTGAACCACCCCAGCCTTGAATCCATCGCCGTGGATCCTGTGGGCAGCCGGATTTCCCAGGAATGGGTGCAGCACAAGGGCAAGTGATCTTTGGGGAGGGCACGTCTGCTTTTTACTAGGGAAAAACAGAAGAAATATCAGGAAAGAAGGGGCACCAGCCCCCGCAGCAGCACCGGGGACAGGCTGGGAATGTTTGCTCAGCACTGCCTGGAGCCATGGGGCTGAGCCAGGAGCACAGGGCAGGAGAAAAAAAATCAGCTGGAGTCTGCACCTTTTCCAGGTGGAAACATGCTGGAGAAGTGTCACCCCCCTGCCTGTCTCCTCCAGGCTGAGCAGCCCCCTCGGGCTCTTTGCCCAGCCCAGGATGTGGGATGGGTTCTTGCTCAATTGGGAAATTGGGGGGACTCTGAGCTCTAAGTGCCCCAAGAGCATCTTCCTGCCCTTCTGAGCTCGGGTTGGAGCCCAGGCCATGCACCCCAGCATTCGTGCCTCTGTTCCCCTGACAAGGATTTATTACTCAACCAACCCTCTCATGTATCCACCAGCAGGAAATTCCCCAGCCCAGCACTAGTGGAGAAACATGCAGTTATAACACTGTAGAGTGATTCAGCTGGTCAAATAATAACAACCTGTGTGGGATCTGAGGGTGATTTTTATTTCATAATTCCTCCAAAGCAGGATTGTTATTAGATGCTTTTATTTTTAAGTACTTTTCTCAAGTAGTCCCCATAAATTTTTAACTTTCTGCCTGCTGCAGCTCAGTCTCCCTCCAGAAATCCCTTCATCTTTTCCCCTCTGGAGAAAGCCTAACTAGATTACTAAATCTTTCAAAGCCCTAACCCTAATTCTTATTAATCATTTCTCCAGAAATGTAGGGTTTGGGGTTTTTGTTGTTGTTTTTTGCTAGTGGTGTTGGCTTTGGTAGGTCTTGTCCTGGACTGAGACCTTCTTCTGCTAAAGGCACAGCTTGGAGTTTAAAGCCATCCTTTAGGAAGCCTATTTAGGATTGGGCTCGTCCCAGCAGGATGTGATCCATGGGGGAGGATCAGACATGAATATGAAGCCTGCTTCCCCCTGAGATCTAACGGGGTGTTGAGCATGCTCCTGGCAGCTGTTTTGCCAAGGCTCAGGAAAGCCAGGATAGTGGGAGTCTGGATGTGTCCTACCTAGTCTGAGCCCCCAAAAAACTTGGGAAATCCACTGGGAGCTGGGATCCCAGGAGCATCCCACAGGCAGCTCCTGCCCCTCACTCCCACCCCTGGGCTTTCTGTGAGGGTGAAAGGGTCTGAAATGCATAAATACAAAGAAAGAAAAACTTTCTTTGCCCACGTGGTTTTTTTTATATTCCCCAGAGCCCACCCACTGCACGCAACACCCAGGCTTGAGGCTGCCCCAGGGATTTATGCCTAAATAAAAAAATTTGTGCCCCTTGATGGTGCACAGTGCCCAGGGCTCCCTGCCCGTGCATGAATAATGCTGAGAAGGTGAAAGTCAGGATGGGGAGCAGGAGAAGTCCTGGCTTGTCTGCAGGTGGAACCCAGCTGATGTGTATTCCTGTTGCTCAGTGAGGAGTCCTGGCTGGCCTGGGAGGGGAGGAAGGTGGATGGAGGGAAAAAGGTTTGCTGCTGAAGAGCCTGAGAGCTGGAGCCTCAGCTGGTAAAAACTCCACGGAGGGTGTGGACGGTGGGTGGGGAAGGGTCTGGCTGCCTGCCCTAAGAGGTTCCCCAGAGAGCTGGGGAAGGGGCTGCTGGAAAAAGCCTCATCCCTGCAGGGTGCTGGCTCATCCTGCAGCATCGAGTCTTCTCCCACTATGGGGTTTGTTCCCTATACCCACAGGAGGGAGATGGGAGGGGAGCAGTGGTTGGATGTGGCATTGTCACCAACCCACTTGTGTTGGGCATTCCAGAGTTTCCAATGCTCTGCTGAGCTCCAGGAGAACACCAGTGGGGTGAATGCTGTCCTGGGACCTGGGCTGAACATCCCCAGCCCTTCCTGCAGTGTTTGAATCACGTGTTCCTGGTGTCCTCATTCCCACTCCCTGGAAGCAGCCCAAAAGAGACATTCCCTGTCTGACTGTGGAGCTGGGACTTGTTCTGCAAGTCCCCCTGACACAGGTGTAGCAACAGGACCAGAACAGGTCTTGGGCTGATGAGATGCTTGTGTGTTGGTTTGCTCTGGACCCTTTTTGGAAAGGAATTCCGTAAGAGGCACAAAACCTTTGATACTGGGTTTGTAAATTCAAAGCTGTCATTTACTCTGGTTTATTGGTTTTGGGGCTTTTTTGGGGCTTGAAACCATTTTTTAAATCATTGCTTGATGTGTAAAGTTAGAACAGGTGCTCATCATCCTCAGAACACTTCATTTTCTACTCCAATTCTCTGACAAGGTTGCTATTGCCTGGAAAGTTTGTTGGGGTTTTTTTTTTGTTGGTTTTGTTTTTTTTTTTTCCTGAGTGAAGGAACCCAACCCCAAATCCAGCCCTTACAACCACTAAGAAACCTGGAGAGCTCTTCAGCCCCCAACTGCTCCATGGTTTGCTTGGAGGTTTGCTGCTGCCAGGAGCTGGGGTAACGAAGGAGTTTAAAGGTTGATCGTGGCAGGCAGCCCAGCCTGCCTGAGATCCCACTTTTCTTCAGCAGTGTTTGAAGGCTGGGGAAACCAGCTCCAAATTCCATATAGCACTTTCTAAACTGAACACAGCATTTACACCCATCTGTCCTAAACCCACCAGAACCAAGTGTCTCTGGGGCAGGCAGCCTGGGGCTCTTTTCTGTTTCCATCCTTGAGGCTATTTCCCGTTCTGCTTCCCTTCAGCTCCCAGACTGGGTCCGGAGAGCAGCCCGGCCCCCCAGGTGATGGGTGCTTGGGCGGGGGGCAAGGGACAACTCGGTCCCTTCTGCCCCCATCCCTCGGCAGGTGCCTGCTCAGGGGAGGGCTCTGCCACTGAGGTTTCAGCCCGCACTGGGCGGACTGGGTTGTACTGGGAGCGCTGCCACGGAGGGTGGGCTGTAGGATCGGGGCCGAGGGGAGCAGAGGAGCAGAGGCTGGATGCAGGAAGGGTTGGTACCTCCCTGCTTCCCCAACTCCTTCCCGGGGCTGAGCAGCTCCTCTGCCCGGCGGGCTCAGGGATGCTCTGGGCAGCTCCATCCCTCTGGACACAAACAGGGAGGGACGTGGGACGAGGGATCGTGGTGGGCTGGTCCAGGGAAAGAAGCGGTTGAGCTGTGGCCCAGAGGGGCGAGGGGGCTGCATCCAGCTGGGAAACATCGCATCCCTAGGGAGCTGGGTGGAGGAGGCAGGAGCAGCCCGGGCTGGGCTTCACTTACCCGCAGCTCTCATCATGTTCTTCCCTCTCTGTCCCCGGCCAGGGGCTCTGGAATTCCGCCCGAGGGAACAGTTGGTGGATTTTTGGGTGTCCTTAAACGTGGCTGTTCCCTGCCCCCTCTTCCTCAGAGCCCTCTGGGCATTCCCAGCAGGGATTCTCCCTCTGGCCACCGAGTGCCGCAGGCGACCGAGCGGGCTCCTTCCCCCAAAATGATGGAAACCGAAGTGTTCCTGTCATTTACGTTCTACAGCCCCGTCTTGATTTTGAAAATGTACCTTGTTGCCATCATTACGGGACAAGTGAGGCTCAGAAAGAAGGTAAAATCCGTTTCCTTCTCCCTTTCTGCTTTTTTTCTGGGTTTCTGTGATTTTTCTTCTTTTTCATTTTTTTCTTTTTTTCTTTTTGTTTTTCTTTCTTTTCTTCTTTTCTTTCTTTTTCTTTTCCTCTTCTTTTCTTCTTCTTTCCTTTTCTTTCTTTTCTTTCTTTTTCTTTTCTTTTTCTTTTCTCTTTCTTTCCTTTTCTTTCTCTTTCTTTCCTTTTCCTTCTCTTTCTTTCCTTTCTTCTTTCTTCTCTTCTTTTTCTTTCTTTTTCCTTTTTTCTTTTTTCTTTTCTCTCCCTATCAAGGCCAACAAAGTTTTCCTGCAGCAAGCCGACTTTTCTTTCACTTCAGCTGAAAGCAAAACACGTTTCATAGCTGCAGCAGATAAATATCTCACTTCCTCTTGGCTCTTCTTGTTTGTTTCTACCATCTGTAGCTCAGTGTTTATAATTTCTGAATCTTAATCTAAATACTCATTTCACATCTAAAATGCCACGCAGGTGAAACGCTTCTGGACTATTTACAGTTCATTTGCCAAGTTTGGAAGAAAAAGAGGGAGAGGGGAAAGTTTTAAGAAAGAAATCATTGCTATGCTCTTTTTTTTCTTGCACCAGAGCAGAAATTTTGGTGCTTGGGGAGCCGGAATCGCTTGTGAATGCTCCCAGGAGAGCAGAAAACCCCCCCCCAGTCCCCTCTGGAGGAATGGTTCTTTGAGCCTAGAGGGAAATACAGGGAGGACCTGGAGCTCTAAGTGCCATCGGGAAAGGGGGTTAAACGGAGCCTTTTACTGCCTGCAACCCAAAAACTTGCTGTCCTGTAAAATCTGATTTAAGGATGGCAGCAGGAGGGAGAAGTTTCTTCTCTCAGATTAAAAAAAAAAAAAAAAAAAAGGTAGCTATTTCTTTGCTGTAGCATCCTTGTAATGGATTATTTAGCTTCTTCTGTTTGGTGTTTGCTAAATGATGCTCCAGTCTTGGGCTTTTAAGATGATTAAAGAAAACGCCAGGATCTTTTCCAGGCAGCAAATGAAACACGAGTAACCAGGTCCCTGAGGATCAACCTCTGAGCATAGGTGGGGAGCTTACATAAATCACGATTATTTGGAAAGTTTATTAGTTGCAGGATCAGATTTCTCTGGGGCTGCTTTTCAGGTATCACTGCCAAAAAGCCCAGCCAGAAAATGTCCTTTCTTAGGAGGGTGAGCTGAGCTGTCAGTCTCTGTCACCTCTTGGATGCCACACTCAGTGGTCCTCATGCTCTGTGCCAGCCACCGTCTCACTTGGGGGTTGGCGAATTTTCAGTGGGTTTCAGGGTGAGAAATGGGACAGGGATGAGGCTGCACCTCCCTTGGAGACCCTGGTTTGAGACCTGCTTGGTGGGCAGAGTTTGGTCTTTCAAAGGAGAAGTAAAACCCCAGGGGACATGGATGCGAGGTTGCTCTTCTTTGGGAGAAACTGAGGCAGGAAGAAATCCCCCGTTCTTAGAGGTCTGGGACAAAGCTTCTACCTGTGAACTTCCTGAAAACATTCTCAGCTTACCTCCTACGGGGATTCTCTCCCTTGCAGGCGTTTGCAAACCCGGAGGATGCTCTGCGGAACGGGGGGCTGCAGTACTACCGGGAGGATCCCGATGTGGAGCGGTTGCGCAGGTAAATACCCGACATCCCCCCCCCATCCCGGGGCCATCCCTGCCCGGCAAAGAAACAGTGGGAAGCTACAGGGCTCATTAATTAAGTCATTACCCTAATGAGTGGAGTGCCTGGAGCTCTTCTTGCACTCCAGAGCTGTTTAATCTTTAATGGGGTGTGCTGGAGCAAGGAGGTGGAAGGAGCTGGGGCTGGGGCTGACATCCCACTGGGACACAACTGAGCTCATTCCTCCCTGCTCACGGACCTACAAGCCCCTGAGGACTTGGCCCAAATCTACACCCAAAGGTTCCTCCTGCCCTACTCCAAGAAGGCCCCAAGTCCCCCCTGCTCCCAGCAGATTAAACTGCTCTGGAGCTCAGGGTCCCGAGACACTCCACTCATTAGGGTAATGACTTAATTAATGAGCCCTATAGCTTCTTACAGTTTCACACTGTGTGACTGATCCCAGTGCTGTGTGTGGCTGCTTTCCTTGGGGATTTGGGAAGAGGGTAGGAATAATTGCAGGAATTTCTGCTTCCCAGGGCAAGCTCTGCAATCCTCCTCCTCTTCCAATGGGCTCAGTTCTTGGGAGGTACAAAACATGGAGCAGTTCAGCCCCAGGGCTTGGTTTGCCCTTCCCCTGACCTAGAAAAAGGTTCCCTGAGAGCTGTGACATGGAGGAGAGGGGCTGGAGCCATGTCCTGCTGTCACTGAGACCTCAGCCACCAGTTCTGCTCCGGGTGGGGGCTCACTGACTGCAAGAATTCCTTTAAACACCATCCAGTGCCACCTAATCCCTGAGCTTCCAGAGGGAGGAGAGCAGCAAATGAGCTGTTTCCTTGCTAGGTGGTACTCTAGGTGGCCCTGCTCTGGCAGGGGGGTTGGACTAGATGATCTTTCGAGGTCCCTTCCAAACCCCTAGGATTCTATGATTCTATGATTCTATGCTAGGGAAAGAAAATAATAGTAATCATCATCATCATCATCATCATAACCCTCTTTTAATTAGTCAGAAGAGAGGAAACTGCCATAAAAATAAATAACCAGAGCTGCAGCAAAGACCTGGGAAAGTCTGGGAGCTGACTTGTGGAGTTACAAACATGCTCAGTCCTTGCTGATCTGTTCACAGCCCTGGGGAAGACAGATTCAGCCCAAGGTATCCCCCTAAATGAGGCTGATGTTGGGGTTTCTTCTCAGACAGAGCAGCAGAGAGTGAGCAGGAGGTTCCTCCCTTCCTCCTGGAGAAGCCTCCTGGGCTTTCCTTTCCTTTCTCCTCCCAGTTCTTCCATCTTCAGTCTCTGATCAGCTCATCCCAAGTCCTCCTGGCATCACTGCTACAACAGCAGGACTCATTTTAGTGTCTGTTCTAAACCAGTTCCTCCGTGCTGTCCCCAAACCACACCAAAGAGCAGTGGAAAAAGGGTTTCCCACAGGATCTTTGCCATCTTCACACACAGACACACACAGACACACACAGACACACAGACACAGACAGACACACAGACAGACACATACAAACAGACACACATACACAGACACACAGACACAGACAGAAACACAAACACACACAGACAGACAGACAGACACACACAGACACACACAGACATACAGACACAGACACGCACACAGAGACACACACACTCACACACACACACACACAGACACACAGACACAGACATAGTCACACTCACACAGACACACACAGACAGACACACACACACAGACACACACACAGACACAGACACACACACACACAGACACACACAGACAGACACACACAGACAGACACACACACAGACACACACAGACACACACACACACAGACACACACACAGACACACACAGACACACACACACACAGACACACACACAGACACAGACACACACACACAGACACAGACACACACACAGACACACACACACACACACACACACACACACACACAGACACACACACACACACACAGACACAGACACACACACAGACACACACAGACACACACACACAGACACACACACACAGACACACACACACACAGACACACACACAGACACACACACAGACACACACACAGACACACACACAGACACACACACAGACACACACAACCCTCCTGGGGACTCTTGGGACCCTCAAGCAGGGTTCTGCTCTCCATGGAGGTGGGAAGAGGAGGTAGGAGAAAGCCCTTTGCTTTCCTACCTTTTGGGGAGACACTGGGGTGCTGAGAGCTCTTCAGGGAAGCTGATTCCTGGGTACAACACCCTCAGCATCTCCTCCAGAGACTGATCCTGCCTGGAGCAGTCACCCTCCAAAAAAACCCTAGGCACTTGGTGCTGAAAAGTTTGGATGGAGAAGCTTTTGGCAAACCTTGGCCTGAAGAAATCAGTATTTGGCAGTTCCCAGGATGGACACTGTTCCATAGACTTAATTCAGGGGCAGGAGAGGGCTTAAAACCCAGCCCTCTTCCTTTATAAGTCACTTTCCAGCCAGGCCTATCCCAACCCTTTTCCTACACTAAAACTTCCCAGCCACCTCTCAGCTCCCACAGAAAAACAGAATCTTGGCCTTTGCTTCAGGGAAGAAAAAAAATTAATTAAATTAATTAAAGGTTCTCTGGGCTTTGTGAACTTAAAGGGTTAAGTTAAATGTTAAAACTTAACATCCTGGGGCACAGGAATGGGGGAGCAAGGGTGATTCTCATCAAGGCTTCAATCTTTGCCTCCCAACCTTCAGAAATATGGGAAAGAAGGGAACGGAGCTGGCTGTGCTGCTGGATCTCTCCAGGGTTTGGGATATCGTGGGGAGGTGATGGAGCAGGTGCTGGCACAGCACAGGGGTGCTCAGGGTGCTCCTGCCTGGAACCCTGGGGATGCTCTTCCAGAAAAGGGTAAATCCACAGAGATTCCCAGCCTGGAAGTTTCTCTCCTCTGAAGAAAACTGTGCTCTGGAAGCTGCCTCCTTCTTGGTAATGAGGCCACATCTGGGCCTGTGCTGCACCACCCCAGCTCTGAGCTCTCTGCAGCTTTTGCAGGGTCTTTGTTTTGCTCTGTTTATTGAAAAAGCTCTTCACCACTCCAGCTGTCACCTGGGGCAGCAAAGGTGTCCCTGTCACCCAGGGAGAGCTCCAGGAGGGCAGAGACAAGGGGTGGGAAATCCCTTGAGGGGCTGCATCCCCCCCATCTGATGGAGGAGAGGGACAGCTCCACCCCAAGCTGGAAAATCTGGCTAAAAGGGATGGGAATCAGCAGGGAAGCCTGATGGGGAGGAGCAGGAATCCTGCTGGAGCAGCAGTACCAAACACCAAGCCAGCCAGCAGGCTGGCAGCAAAGTCTTGTGTGGGGTTTTTTTTAATTTTTAAATTGGTTGGAAGCAGAAGTGCTGAGGTTACCAACAGGCTGACTCCTGTTCTTACTCTTGCTGTCAGAGTGGTTCCAAAGAATGTTTATCAGTATGGTGATAGGAGCTTTATAGATATATATAAATATAGCTATAAATATAGATAGATAAGATATAGATATTGATATAGGTATAAATATTGATATTGATATAAATGGATATAGATATAAAGATAGGTGGAAATATAATTCTAACTATTGATACAGATACAGATGTAAATATAAATATAGATATAAAATATTGCTATAGATATAGATACAATATAATTATAGATATTGATACAGATAGAGATACAGATTTATTAAAACCACATCTGATGGAGGAGAGGGACAGCTCCACCCCAGGCTGGATACTCTGGCTAAAAGGGATGGGAGACAGCAGGGAAGCTTGATGGAAGGAACAACCTTCTCTCCCTTTCCAGGGCCCACCGTAATGACATGGAAAACATCTTCCCCTTCTCTTTCTTGGAGCCATCTACTCCTGCTGGATCCCAGCCCTGCAGTGGCCAGGATCCACTTTCTCATCTTCTGCCTGGGCCGCATCCTCCACACCATCGCCTAACCTCCTGGCGTTGAGGGCACCCACCCGGTCCCTGGCTTATGGAGTAGCTCAGCTCCCCTGCTTCTCCATGGCTCTGCAGATCCTCCTTGCCACCACCCCATACTGGTAACACCCAACAAAAGTCACCAACCCAACCCCCTGCTCCTCTGCTCTGCTGGTTTTCCCGGGAATGTGAGTGAGGGTGTGGGCAGGGAAGGTGCCTGCAGCCTGGGAATGCTCAGTGCAGCCTTGGAAAGTCCCAAGTCTCAGTCAGCCTGAGAAAGGAGCACATCTCCCCCTGGAGCTGGAGGGGGGTGTGCAGGGAGGTTTCTTTTGCTTCTGTTAAGGGTGAGGGGGGGGAAAGAACCTGGACAACCCCTTGAAGAAGGGGTTAGTTGAAGGAAGGGGTTAGTTGAAGGGAAGAAGGGTTTTTTGACCCAACTACTTTCAGAACTGTGCTCTTTCCCCTTGGTCATAAATACCCCATGAATCAGGAGGGGAAATCATGGTGGTCCCATGAAGTCTCTTGATGGGTGGTAGCAAAGGGGGGGTTACAGAACTTCTGCCTTCTTCTTGCCCAGCCACATGGGTAAATGGGGAGGGGGGGGGTCCCTTAGGTTACCTCTCCCATGAGGAGGACAGGGGGCAGGTGCCTGCCAGACAGCATGAGGTGGAAATGAAGATTTCAGAGGTGATGTTGTGAAGACACCAAAGTGTTCAGTGCTCTCAGCACACCACGGGCTGCACCTCCCCACTGGGTCTCTCACTGCCTCCAGGACTCTGCCTGTCCCAGCAAGGATGCTCTGCACCCAGCATCCCAGCCAGCAGCACCTGGGGCTTTTCCAGCTCAGTCCCACCACAGCAGGATGCAGAAGGACATTCCTGGAGCAGCCAACAGGAATCCTTTACCCTGTAAAAATCTGGACATACAGCTCTGGGACTTCTGGAAAGACTGAGAAGCTCACCCAAAACGTGGGGGGTTGCAGTTTGTGGACAGAGCTTTCTCCCAGGGGCAGTGTCTGCATTCACGTGCTGCTAAAAAATGCTCCTGGGGCAGCAGACTGAATTTCTCCCTGTTTGTAGCCTTTCTCTGGCCACAGAATGGACCACTGGTATTTGGGGAATGTGCTGTGACCACTTTGGGGGTGTTTTCTTTCAGCTGTTTCCTGCTGTCCGTGTGCAGCCTGGATGAACTGGTGTTTGCAGAAAGCTCTGGAAATGAGCAGAGTGGCTTTGAGCAGCCCCATGGGACAGAGTGGGGTCTCACTGGGACCAGGGTAGCACAGAATGAGGAGCCCTCCTGAGCTCCTGTGCCACAAAGATGTCCCAAGGGCTGGTCCAGGCCACAGCCACACGTGACAGAGCATCCCCAAGGCAGGAAGAAGCCTCTGCTGTTCAGTGCCTCTGAGAACAATGCTGATGTTTACTAAGATCACAGGGGGAAACCAGAATGAGCCAAAAATTAATTCCCCTTCCATCTATCCTAAAAAAAGAGCTCTTCTCTGAATCCCTCTGTGCTTTCCTGAGACCTCACTGAGCACCTCTGTGCCCCAAGCATGGGGTGAAACACCAGCTCAGACTGATGCCCTGAGCCCTTCCCCAGCCTGGGCAGCAGCTTCAGCACCAGTAACTCCTGAGCCCAGTGCAGAATGTGGCCATGGTGGGGTTTGGAGCAGAAAGTTTTCCTGCCTGTGGAAGGGAAGGGGACTGCAGGTTCAGCAGTTTGCTCTTGGCCACTTCTCATTTACACAGCCCCAACAGATGTCTGAGTAATAAAACACCCCCCCCTCCTCTCAACAAGCTTTTTCTGCCTCACATCCAGAAGGTCTCGAACCCCTGAACGTTTCTCTGCTGCTGCACATGCATCCTGGTGGCAGGAAGCAAATATTCCAATAAAAACAAATCATTGTGCTCTGATACATCCTTCCTTCTGGAGCAGCAGATGCAGCTGGGGAGCAGCTGGGCCCAGCCCCAGCAGGATGGTTCCCAGCTGCAAAGCCTGGAGTGCCCTGGGGCTCCTAAAGAGAGGTCCCTTTCCTCTGGACTCAGCTGCCCTGCAGAGGAACCTCTTTCCCAGGTGTGCATTATTTGTGTTGATCCTTTAAATTCAGCAGAGCTGGGGCTGACACAGCTGCCTTGCTCAGTTTTTCTCACCAGCTTGCTGTAAAGCTTACTGGCCACCCAGGCCTCCTCCATCCCAGTTTCCCCCAAAACATAAGATGGGGTGAGCTGCTTTCTTCCAGCTCTTCCCACCCTTCCTCTACTCCTTTGGGTGCTTCTTGCCTGTGGAGCCAAAGCTGGTGCTTAAATCCTGGAGGCCTGGAGAGGTTCAGGTAAGAGGTGGTTGCTCTCTCATCTGTGCTTATGACCATCAAAACAAGTGCTTGGGTTTTTCAAGATGAGAAATTTGCCTTTTTGCTGGGGCTGCCCTATGGGGGTCTGTGGGAATTGGTTGGGATGGACAAAATGGCTTCACTTGGGAGTTTTTTCTTTCCCTTATGCTTTTTGCATTTGAATGAGAAAGGCAGCAGCTTTCTAAGATGGATTCTCTCCAATGCATGTTGCTGTGGTTAAGAGATGTAGCTGAGACTCAGATTTTTGCATGGAAAGGAAAAAGTGGAGTCCCTAGAGCTGCCAGCTCCTCCAGCCTCTTCTAAACTGCCTGTTTGGTGCCTGAGGCTGATGCCCTGCTCAGGGAAGCTGAGGTTACACGCAGAGCTCTGTGTTCTTCTTTTTGATTAAAAAAAAAAATAAATAAACCTTGCTGTACTGGCTGCAGGGAAAAGCTTGGGAATGTGAACTCTCCTGGCTCCAAAAAACAAACAGAAAAAGCCCACAAGGGCAAACTCCAGAGAGGCCCAACCATTGTGCTTATTTTGAAATGTTCTGGAGGTTGGGGGGAGGCAGGACAGAGCTTGGCTCTCCCTTGCCTGCTCAGCCCCAGCCCCATCAGGGTTCTGGGACTGAGGTGCTGGGAGCCCCTGGCTCCCCCCTGGTGGTGTTTGCTCTGTGGGGTGCAAGGGATGAGCTAAAGCATCCCCTGCCTTCCCCTAAATATCATCCTAAAGCCCAGAGCTCCCCCATTCCTGCTCTGTAATTGGTGAAGGGGAAAGATGTGCCCAGGATCTCCCACAGCTCCGGGAGAGCAGGAATGGTGGTTGCATCTCCCAGTCCCTGGGGTTTTGGGGATGTGTGTCAGGTCTGTGTCAGCAAGTTGGGTTTCACACCTGAAATAGGAACACTGAAACCCCTGGGAAGCAACAGGTTGAGTGCTTCAGGATTTGAATATGATTCATGGAGCTGGGAGACGTGTCTGCCCTCCACCCTGTCTGGAGGTGGGGGAAAAGCCAGAGGGGACCCAGCACAACCACCTCCCTTCCCACCAGCTCCCAGCCAGCTCAGCCCCTGGATCCTTCCTATCCCTGAGCCTCAGGCTCGCTGCTTCCAGGCTCTCTCCTGCTCAATCCAGGTCTTCCCCCTTTAATCTGGGACCGAGATTCCCCTTGGTCACCTCTTGTAGCTCACTCAGCCTTCTCTGCCCTTCCCAAATTTCCCATTTTCTCTAGCAGACGTGGAGGGCTCTTCCAGCTTGTCCTGCAGGGTTTGTCACTCCATTCCCCGTATCCCTCTGGAGGAACTGGGATTCCTGTGGCTGGTGGGGAAAGCCAGAACCAGCTCTGCCTGTACAGATATCCCAGAGGCCGCTTCCCTGGAAAAACACCGAGGCTGAAGTCGGCCCAAGGAACACTTCATCCACTGGGATTTTTTCCTCCCCGGTTCTGGAGCTGAGCAGCCAAATGTCTCTGCTGGCGACGTGGGTGCCAGCCCCGGCTCCAGGCAGGGACGTGGGAGCTGCAGATGGGGTCTCTGACCCCCTCCCCACGCCGTGGGGTGCAGAGCAGCATCACGGGGGACTCCGGGTACCGCGGGCTGCGCTGCGGTCCCTGCGCGGGGCTGCAGCTCCCTCGTGTGGCTGAGAGCATCGCTGCGGGGGGGGCTGCACCCCAAGAGCCCCCAGACCCCTGGGGATATGGGCTGGCTCGGGGGGGGGAAGACTCAGGGGTCTGGGACGGATGGGAGGAAGGAAGGATGGAAGGAAGGAAGGATGGACAGACAGATGGAAGGATGGGTGGATGTGCTGTTCCCTGGGGACTGGGTTGAGAAGGTGGCTCATGTCTGCTCCTGTGTCCCTCAGTGTCCCCCGAGCAGACAGCAGTGATGCTCTGCCTGGCTCCCCACCACACCACACACAGTAATTCCTCCTTGCATGCAATAACCCTTCCTTGGCTTTGTAACACCTGCTATGAAGGAAATCTGTGCTTCCTCTTTCCTTCCCAAGCTGTTACAGAGCATTACACCCCAGCAGGCAGACACCACCCAGCTTCTCTAAAGCTTTGGGAGTCTGCAAAGAAGGAGCAGTGACCAAAATACCAAGTTGCCAGGGAGGAGATGTTCCTTGGCAGTTGCCAAGGGAGGAGATGTTCCTAACAAACAGAGCACAGAGTTTCAGGTGCCCCTCGTATCCCCCGGGCCAGGAGGAGCTCAGCTGCTGGGAGATGACACCTTGCTGAATTTCTGCAGCTCCTGGATGGTGTCAGCAAAACTTAAGAGGGATTCCGAAGCTTCTCGTTGCCACCAGAGGGAGAAGGGCTCAGCGCAAGGGTAGCAGGAGAGGAGGATGCTGTTAGGGGGGGGTGTCTGTCCAGCCCATTCTGGAGGGGGCTAACCTGGCTGGCATCCCTGCGAGCTGGAAAATGTGAGCTCTGTTTTGTCTCGCTGCCGTGGCAGCCGCTGCTGCTGACAATCCAAAATTGTGCTCATTAAAAGCAGCGTGGGGGCAAACTTCAACTTTTCAGCAGTGGGAAAGCCGTGGTCAAGATGTTGGGCTGGGGGGGGGTCAGAAAGGAGGAAAAGACAGGGGGTAGAGGGAGGTCCTTCCAGCAGCTGGGAATTGCCTTTTGGGAATCAACTGGTTGGAAGTCTGCTTTAGGGAAGGAAACACGGTTTGGAAATGATGTTCTTGCAAGCTTCCATCCCACCTGAAGGTTTGTGGATGGTGGGAGAGCAGCTCTCCTGCAGAAGTCAGGTCTGAGGGTGGATGTGTCTGTGGAAGGTCACTTCCCAGGAGGAAAAAAATCTTGTGGGAAGAGGAGCAGGAGGTAGCACATTGCCTTTGAGCTCCTCTCCATCAGAACCTCCCCCTGACACATCCTTCCCCTGTGGGGTGCACACCCAGCTCTCCCTGCTTGTCTGCCTTCTGATCTGCATCCTCTGCAGAGATCCATCAAATCCTGGGACAAAGCAGACCATGGGCTGGGACCTTGTGCTCTAGTGGGAGCTGAACTGAAGCTGGGACAGTTGAGGCAGGAAATAAGTGACATATTTCCAGCAGTTAACAGTAATGAGTCACTGGAAGAATCTGCCCCAGGGATCTGCAAGCTCTTCACTTCCAAGGGGCTTTTGACTCGGGGCTGGATGCCCTCCAAAGGGATGCTCTGCATTGGCCACATGCTGAGGACAGAAGGATGCTGCTTGGGTGATATTCTCTGCCTGGGGCTAGGCAGGAGGTTGGACAAATGACCTTAATGATCTGCAAGTCACTTTTTGAATGACTAAGGGGTTCCAGAGCAGTGTGATGGGGACGGTTCTGCTGTGGGTGCTGCCCAGACCTTACTGAGCAGCATCTGAGTGCCTGGCTGTGCCTGCAGTGATGGTGGAGGAGCCAAATCTCCTTATTTCTCCACTGTCTCCGATTCTCCAGCCATGTCCAGACCTCCCCCTCACCTGTTTCCAGCTCTGGTGACCACTTTCTGGTGGTCTCTGCTTGTCCCAGGAGGATGGGATGCCTGTAGCAGATGCTCATCCCTGATCCCTGTGGAGCATCAATTAATGTTTGCAGGTTTCCACCCCTATTCCCAAGCCTGGATTTGACCTCCTAACCCAGCAGCAAGGGGCCCTGCTGCCTGCTCCTGGCCACATCCCATCTCAGCCTGTTCCCTTGCTGCTGGGGGGGAAAGGTGGGAGCTGCTCCCAAGGCTGGGGGTCTGAGTTGGGACCTGCTGCTTGGTGGGGAGTTTGTGAACTGCTTATAGGGCCAACTCTGCCACTCCCAGTGGGATCCTGAAGGGGAAAGGCAGCCTCTTCCCTGCCACTCCTTCCTCAACAGCCCACACCCACTATCTTGGAATGGAATAAGATGGATCTGGCCAGGCCCAGCAATTAACTGTTATGTAGGACCTTCCTTAGGTTCTTTTCCTGTGCCGTTGGAGTTTCCACCCTCTCCAGGCATCAGCTGGAGAGTCCCCAAGCCAGAGGGAAACCCTGCTATGGCACCATGGTCCCTCTGTCCCCTCCCAGCTCCCCAGGGACCCCCTCCCCCTTTTCTCCTGCCCCTCTCCTGGGGTGCAAGGACCACTTGGTGTTTGGGAATGAAATCCAGGTCTTGGGGAGGAGCTGTGAGATGCCACCACCACATAAGGTGAAGATGGCCTTGTCCCCATGCCCTGGGCAGTTTGTCCCCTGCCTGTGCTGCTTGTCCAGAGCAGGTGGAGAAAGCCCAGGAGGTGATGAGGAAAATGCCACGTCCCCATGGCGTGCACAGACACAGCCCTACTCAGTAAAATATTTATTCCTCCATTATTTCACAAGAGTTGTTTTTACAAAAAAAAAAAAAAAACAAACCAAAAAAAAAACCCCTTACAAAAATCCTCCAAAACACAGACATGCAGAAGAAGGGGGAAAAAAAAAAATCCCTGTGGATCTTGTTACAAGTAATTGAAATGTACAAATAGAAAGGGTGAGAGGGAGCTTAGATTACAATAATCCCTCCCTCCTGCTACCCCTCCCTGGGTGCAATTTGTAGCTCATCTCAGGGAGGTTTTGGTGTTGACTGACAAACTGCAATAAGCTGCCAAAGAGCACGGCGAAGGAGGGGCCCTAAGATTAGGAGTGAATGTTTTCAAATATATATATACATATAGATATTTAGTGAAGAAATATTTATTCCCTGCTTTTTTTAGGTTTACAGAAACGGCATCTGCAAACTATTAAATGGGTTTATTTTCATTAATGCTCTCAAAGAGGCAGCGACATTTATATCCCTGTGGTTTCATCTTGGATAACTGAAAAAAGAGCCCTCTGCTTTCCATGGGAATAGGAGAATAGGACCCCCCCGGCCTCCTCCTCCTGGCGTTTCTCATGGTGGGTGATTTGATCCGCAGTGGATCCATCTCCCCCCAGCCTGGCATGTCTCTTTTTCTCTTTTTTCATGTCTTTTTACAGCTTTTGTCAGGTCTCCGTGCTGTGGTTTTGTAGGGGGGGGGCTGTGTGCTCCCCTCTGGCATAGCAAATGGGGGGATTACCAGCCCTGGAAATAGGGGTAGGGGCACAGGGTGGGTTTTTTAGGGTGACTTTGCTCCCTGGATAGGGTGGGCAGGGTTGGTCCCTCCCTGCCTGCTGAGTGGGATGCAGAGAGAAGGGGGACTGGGGGCAGGGTGGAGGGGCTGGTTCCCCCCTACCCAGAGGAGATGGGGTCCTCTCCTGGTTCTCCCATTAGGTCTCCAGGTGCTGTGTGAGTCCCCCTGGGGCAGGTGAGATGAAGCTGAGGGTCCTGGTGCTGTGGGTGCTGTGTGAATGCAGTGAGAGCCCCCCCAGGAAAGGGAGAGGATGCTCTTGGGACCAGTGGGAACTCAGGTGGGCACCTGGAGCTGGGCACTTTCAGCCTGGGCACTCTTGGAGGGTGTTTATCTGCAGAAGCAGCTTAGCAATGATCTGTGCTCCTCCTCAGCTCTACTCTTGCAGTGCCCAGGGGGCTAAACCCTTCTAGGCAGGTAGGGCTGGTGTCCCTCCATCCAGGCCACCCTCTGAGCTGGGTGGTCCCCGGGCTGGGCTGGTGGCTCTTAGCAATGGCTGAGGAAAAGGGTGGTCTGGTTTCTAGAGGGTTTTTGTCCACAAGGTAAAAATCCCCATCACTCTGGCTCATCCCCCGTGGGGTCCTCTGCGGCTCAGCCCCACAGGCTGGGGGGTCCCCCCAGTAGCTCGGGGTGAAGTTGCCCACCCTGCACCCATCCCCCAGCCCTCAGCAGGCTGCATGCAGGGTGGGATGATGGCGGGGGGAGGGTGGAAACCAATTTCCTTTCAGCAAAACCGAAAGCAGCCCCCCCGCCTCCTCCCCCCCCCCCCCTGCGGAGCCGGCAGCCCCAGAGCCCCGCACATCTGCGGCATTGCGGGAGGGGGGAGGGTTTGTGCCTCCGGAAGGCTCAGCCTCTGCTTTGCCGTTGGCACGAAGGGCTGGGAGCCGCCTACTCAGCTGAAACCCAACAGCTTTTTCCAATTTGCTCTTTCCCCGGGCTGGTTCAATGCCCTGGGGCTCTGCGGGATCGCTGGCAAACCCACCCAGGCAGGGCAGTGGTGCCTGCCGGGGACCGGCCGTGCTCATCCCCCCTCCTTCCAGCTGGTAGGAAATGCTCCAAGCTCCCAGAAAATCTGTCCGGGATGCCCCAACCCTCCCGGCACCTCCGGGATGGGATAAATCCCAATGCCATGGGGAGAGGCAGCTCCTAAATGCAAGCAGCACGGTGCTTGGTCGGGGACAGTCCATGGCAAGGATGAGCTGTTGGCATTCAAAGTCTTTCCCAAAGGTTGCAGATGGGATGCACAAGGAGGTGAAGGTGTGGGTCGGGTTCAGAAGGTGTGGTTGAGCACCATGGGCTGGTGGGCTCAGGACCCTTCCGCCGCGGGAGGAGAAAACCCGATAACTCTTTGGCTCTCCGGGCAAGATACCCAAATTGGTCAAATCCAATAGTCCCAAGATCCTTCCATGTTTGGAAGCAAATTCTTTGCTCCCTTGGCAAGTCTGTCTGTCCTCGAAGAGCCGGCGGGGGGTATGTGTGTGTATATATAGCCTTTATTATAGGGGTGTGCAGCAAAGCCAGCTCCTAACCAGTCCTGCTCCATATGTGGCTGTGTGCTGTGTCCTGCAGCTTGGGACTGACTCTACCTTCAGAAGGGAAGAGGAAAGAAGAGGTGCTGAGACACTGGATGAGTGGGGTGGGTGGGTGGTGGACTCAATCCTGGACTGGCTTGGGTGCTCCTGCTGAATCCCAGCTGAGACCACAGGGAGGGCTTTGCCCTGCTCAGTTCACGGTTGGCACCTGGTTCTGATGGAGGCTGAACTCTTTGCTTTGAGGCGCAGGCTGGCGATGCTGTTTGGCCATGTTCACCCTTGGGTGGGGGTTGAGGTCCACTGGAGCTGTAGGAGGGGACAGTGCTGTGGGGAGGGAGCAGGGGAGGAATGAGGCCAGGGCCCACTGAGGAGTCCCCACACCCCACGGGTCCCGCTGGCTTCCCAGAAGGTTCCCTTGGGAGACCTCTCCCAAAAGAGCACTCAAGGCTGCAGCATTTTTATGTGGGGAACCCCTCAAACTATGCACCAGGAGGCCCTGCCTTGAGCTTTTATGGATGAGATGGCTGGATGTGGGGAGCTGGGAACCAGAAGGGACCCGTGTCCCTTCCTGTGCCAAGATGTGGGAAGGGTCAGCACGAGGCCAAGTGAATCCCTGGCCGACAATCAGGGCCCCTGCTCCAGCCCCAAAATGCATGGAGACAGGGAAGCCTGCCCAGCCCCAGGCAGGGGATGATCAGATGGGGCTGAAAGAGGTTCCCAGAGCAAGCCAGATGAGCCCCACAGAACCCCCCATGTCCTCAGCACAGGGCTGTGCTCCTGGGGTGCTGGGGTAGTCCCCAGGCCAGTGGTCTCATGGCCACCTTCTCCCCAGTGCCTGCACCTACCTGTATGGGGAGGTGCTGGTCCAGGAGAGATACTCTGGGGTGAGGGTGGTGGGTCGTGGTGCCATGGGTTGCTCAATGGCAGCTTCTTGCTGTAGGATTTGAGGAGTGAAGCTGATCTGTTGGCCAGCATCGCCCTCTCGTTGCGGCGAAATTTGGCTCTTCGGTTCTGAAACCAGACCTGCACGGGGAGGGAAAAGTGGTCAGTGGGGGGACCTGTGCCAGCAGGGATGTCCCAAGCATCCTTCCTACAGGTTGTGGTCATGTGGAAGGTGAGATGAGAGAGGGGACAGCCCCTACTCCTGGGGAGGAGGCAGAGGGTGATGGTTTCTCCCCCACAAATCTCTGCTCACCTGGACCCTCGCCTCGCTGAGGTTCACCCTTCTGGCCAGCTCCTCCCTCACGAAGGCATCAGGGTAGTGAGTCCTCTCAAAAACCCTCTCCAGAGCCTGCAGTTGGCTGCTGTTGAAGGTCGTGCGGTTCCTCCTGCTTCTTCTTCCTCTTGGCTGCCCCACGGCCTGGGCTCAGGCTCTCACCTGTGGGAAAGCACAGGAGAGCCACATCAGAACCAGACCCATGTAAGACCCCACGCAGGGACCTGGTTGAGCTCAAGCCCTTCTGGGGGTCTGCACTGCCTTGATCCCTGTGGGACCTGGGATTCCCTGAGGAGCAGAGCAGCCCCGTGCTCTCCTTGAGAATCAAAATGTGTTTCAGCACCTGCTGGACCTTAAAGAGTGAAACCCAATATTTGAAAGATCTTTGGTGGCTTCGTGTCTGGCTGAAACCACCCAGACCTGAGTTTAAACACCAGTCTTAGTGGGCTGTGGGGCAAAACTTCTGGGACTGCGTCTCAGACCCTCCCCTCTCAATGGGGCCATGGCCACGGATTCTCTTGGGTTTGGGTTTTGCTGAAGGTTCAGCTCAAGTTTTTATGGACAGCAATGGAAATTTAGCACCAAACACCTCTCAACACCCTTGGAGCCATGGCCATGTCCTCAAGGTGACACAGGGCTGCAGCTGAGCATCTGCTCCTCCAGTGCTGATCTGGAGCCTGAACGCAAACCCCATCACATCTCCCTGAGCTCAGCCTCCCGGGTTTATTTCTGGCTCCTGGAAACACGAAGCTCAGGGTGTAGTTTGGTTCCTCAGTATTGATCTTGAGCTTGCAGCCAGGCTGAGAGATTATTCTCCTCTTTGTCAAGAATATCATCAGGTTTTGGGCAAGTTTCTGGGGTCTTTCCCCGTGGTACCCAAGGAGCTGCCTGCAAAAAGAGCTCATGGGGAACACGTTTTGCTGGTGTTCTGGGGGTACTGGTTCACTCTTCCTCTCTAATGAAGCATCTGGATCCAATCTGTACCTACTGGTGGAAAGTATTTGGGAATTATTTGAAATGTTAATGGTTTTATGGTGTTCTGATTCATGGCAGGGTTATATTGGGCTTTTCTGCTCTGTATCACTGCAGAGGCCACGATGGGAGGAATTACTGCTCCCTGAGTGTGCTCCAGAAAGGATTTGCTAATGAGCTATCTTGATACTTATTAAATAGATGGCAAGGTTTGGAAATGATACTTCAGCAAGCAAAAATTTAAGGGCAGGAATATTAAATCTCCTGTTTCAAGGCACTGCTGAGCTGTTGAGAAAGAGGAAACTATGGGTTCTATGATCTTTAAGACCAGAAAAACCTCCTTGAGCCTTAATTCTGAATTATTCAGGCCATTAAATCTCTACCAATAAGTTCTGCACCGAGTCCCTAAGGTCCTTTCTTCCTAAGTATAGCACTCTTGGGAGCTGTCTCATCCTCAGAGGAGCCATGAGGACCAGAAAGACCCCAATACCTGCTGGAAGTGGCCTCCTGGAAAGCTCAGATGGTTTTTTGGTGTTTTGCTATGGTGAGAACCAGTGCCAGGATCAGGAACTGGGTGTTTCTAAAATCCTGAGCCATTAAGGAATGAAACTGGGCTGGGAGGAGTTGCAGGGCTATGGAAGTGGCACCTGGGCCACCTCCCAGGCACACACAGGGATGCTGCATCCTTTTGACCATGATGGGGACAAACTGCTGAAACCATGAGGAGGGAAGAACCTCTCTGGATGATGATAAGGGAGGAAAAGGATCTCTGTCCACCTCCCAGGGCCTCTCTGTAGCCACCATCATTTCTCTGGCTCTTTTATTGTGTCCTAAGTGCCTCTGGACCTTGATCCTTTGGGCTGGAAACACTTGTGCTCTTGTATTTGGGACAGGGCCTTCTTGGTTGGGTAAAAGACATGGTGGATGGCACCATACCAAAATACCTGTGGCTCTGAGACCCTTTCCCAGCCAGGAAACCACAGACTGCCCTTCCCTGCCCTTGTGTTTAAAGGCTCACAAATAAAATTCTCCAGATTCCTCCAGCCCTTGGTTCCTGCAGCTTCAAATGTTCTGCCAGTCTCTGCTTTCCAGTTGCCCCTTTTAGTTAAACTCCTTTTTTGGTCCTGTTTTCCTTCAGCTAGCTAAGCTGCTGGATTAAAATACACCAAGTCCAGCCATGGTTGTTCCCTGAGTTTTCTGGGAGCCAAAATGGGAACCATCAGGCTGGGAAGGGCTGCAGGATGTAGAGGGCAAGAGATGATTCCCTGAGGGTTTAGGGCCACCCCAGGGGGAAATTAGAGACCAGGGCTTGGTTCAAAAAGTGGCGTCACCAAGGGCACCCACTGCCCCCAGCAGACCAGCAATGATTTCAACAGAACTCCAGTAAATGTATAAATAACATTTATGAACCCCCTTTGGTCCCTCCCCAATTTAAAACCTGGCTGCAGGGCTTTCCATAAGTGGCTTCTTCTTCTCTCCCACTTTTAATTTGGCTGAAAGCAACGCAGGGGAGGAAAGGTTTCTTAAATTAACTCTCACACCACCTCCATAGGATCTGGCTCCATTTCTGGCTGGTTTCTGTCTCCCCAAATCCACGGAGCCAAGAGCTAAGTGGGAGCTGGGCAGTGCCAACCAATTCCTGTATGGGGCTGCCAGGGGGCTGGGATGGGGTTGGGCCAGGATGTGCCTGGGTGCTGGGGGTTCCTGGAGAGCTGCAAGCCCTGGGTTGTGCTCAGGTTGGGCCACTTTCTTCAGCCCTTATTGCTGCTTTTCATGGAAGGACCTCCTTCTGCTGGAGATCCTGCTCCAGGGACCTTCTTGGCAGATACCGGTGGCCAAAACCCCTTCCCCACCTTCTCACACCTCCCCTAAAACACAACCCCTCTGGTGTAGCTCAGATCTCCCCAGTCCCCACAGAAACCTTTGCCTTCCAGCTTGGTCTTTTCCCCAGCCCCTCATTTTCCACTCCCCTCCATCCCTTGGCAGCTCCAAGCTGGAATCCTCTGCTCAAGGATGAGCCTTGGTACCAACAGAGCCCTTGACCCCATTAGCTCAGCCAGGGTGGGTTTGGGGACCAGACAAATGTCCCCCTGATGGTTGGTGGCAGCTTTACAGAGGGCAAAGTGGGGTGGGATCCCTTTGGTTGAAGATGCTTTAATAACCCCAAAACTGGGCAGCCCAGAGCACTGGGTGGGCAGAGCTGGAGAAGCAGGAGATGGGGTGGGACATCCCTGCCAGCCCCAGGATTTGGGTTTAACTGAGTTTGATGACATATTAGAGGAGAAATCAGAAACCATTTCCCCCCCTGATGAGCTCTCAGGAATAAGAGTTTGGAATCACACCAAGTTCAAAACCAGCTCCTTGCTGTCCCTTTTACCCCAAAACATTGCTTTGGGGGAGGTGGTGGGATATGGGGAAATCCCAAGCTTTGCCTTGTGTCAGTTATAATTTGGGGGGGTTCTTTGGGGCATGGCTGGAGGCATTGGCTCCATTTCCCAACCCCGAGGTCAGAGGACTCCTGAGCCCCCCAGCCACCTTTTCTTTGGTGTATTTATCTTCCACTGATTACAGTTTCCTCTAAAAGGAAAAAAAATACCCAGGGGAAGGGGGAAAGCTGGGGGGAGGTGATGATAATGTTATTGAATAACAAAAGCTGAGCTGGGGGAGGATGGGAGAGGGGGGCACAGGGGGTCTGAGCAGAGCAGGACGGGCCCCGTGTGCTTCCCAAAAAAAAGACATCAGGAAAGCCACAAGTCTCTTCACTGATGATGTGAATGAGTTTGGAAGAGGGCCTGGATGCAGCTCCAGGAACTTCCAGCCTTCCCTTTGTGCTGCCCAACCTCAGGTAACACAGCTCTGCCCTATGGGTGGGGGCTGGGAGTCACCCCAAGACCTTTCTCTATGCAGGAACTGGGGAGCAACTGGTCCTGTCCCCTCTGCAGGGACAGGGCAGAGCTCTGCAGGTTCATGGAACCCACTTCCCAAGCTCCTGCCTTTTCCCACTCTACTTCCATCAGTTTTCCATGGGGTAGGGCTCAGCCTGGGCTTGCCAAGGGGGCCCATGCTGGCAGGGCCCCATTCTCTGGCAGCAGCCTCCTGGGGCTGTAAAGAGGTAAATTTACCCTAGATTTTCACTGAGGCTTCAGCTCTGACTTGCAACGTGTGATAAACAACCCCAAGATCCACTTCAGAGCCCTGGGGACCACGGTGTCCCCAGGCAGGGATGCTCCATCCCAGCAGCTCAGCCCTGGGAGTGGCTTCCTTGGCACTGGGCTCCATTGTGGAGCAGAAAACCCAGTTTTGGGGGGTTTCTTGGCAAAATGCTCATCCCAGAGCATGGTGACCAGGGTGGTCACCTCAGCAAGCCAAAAGCTGGGGTGTCCCAAGGTGATGCCACAAACACCCCCTGTGACCTGGGAAAGGGTTTCCTGGTTCCAGCTCTGCCCCTTGGCTTTGGGGTGCAAATCTCCCTCTTTTTATTTTTTTTTTTTTCTTTTTTGTGCCAGAAGGGACCAAGTTCAAGCCTCTCCTGCAGAAAAAAAAACCCAGGCCACATCCCCTCCAAAGTGTTTCATTTTCCACTGTGCTGCAGCCCCCAAAGACTTTTCTGCTGTTCAATTATTTCACGCGTTCCATTTCTTGCTGAGCACTTTGCCAAAGACCTTTTAAGCTTTACATTTTTTCACCTTCCTCCTCCCCAGCCAAATAATCAAACCTCTCGTACCATTTATTTCCCTTCTCTGCCTGGAATGGGTTTTTTGTTGGTTTTGTTTTTTTTTTTTCTTTCCACCCCCCCCCTTTTTTTTTTTTTTTCTTGGGTATAATTTAAGGGTTTGGAATAGCCTGGAGGGAATTAGCTGTAAATTTTCCTAAGACAAATAAATTCAGCCCTCTAAGTTTCTTCGTTTTTCAAGCTGTTGAGAGACATTTTGGGTTTGTTTTACTTGAAATAATGATCGTGGCATATCTGACCCTCAGGCTGCGGCCGGCTCGAAACCAAATAAATAGCTTTTATTAATTAAAGTTTATCCTTAACAAATAAAACCCCAATTTGATCTCAGCCGGCTGAATTAGGGAAAATAAACAACGGGTTCTCCGGGCACTTGATGTGGATTTAACAAATTAACACTGGGCCTTCATCAGGGAAGCCACGGGGTGGTGGAAGCTTTTTACAGCCAAGAAATCCTTTGGAAAAACAATGTCTGTCGGTTCTCCCAGGGTCTCTCGGTAAACATGTGGACTCCCTCCATCCCTTTCTGTGCTCAGGGGAAACGAGGAGAGCCCTGATGATGTCCAACCAGAGTTTCATGTGCAATTGTTTCACTTCTTCCCTTAATTTCTGGGATGGGGAGGAAAAGGTTCCCTTTGGGTGGCTCCAAGGAAAAGGTCTCAGGTTTGGGAATTGCCTCTCTCTGGGCTCCTTTGGATCCCAATCCACCTAAGACACCCGAAACTGGGCAGCTCAATGCAGCTGAACCATTTCCCAGCAGCATTCCCCATCTTGGGATGTGGCTGGAGGCAGCCTGGGGGACCTCCAAGCAAGGATGTGGCTGAAGGGACCCTCGGGGGGGGGGAGTTTGGGGGTTCATCCCTGCTGGCAGGACAGGGATTGCTGCAGAAGTGATGGTGGGAGCTGCCACTGTGGGTCTTTAATCTCCCCAGATCCTCTGGGGGGAGCTGGGGGCTGGGTGTCCCAGATTTGGTGCCTTTTCTGCACCCACTGGTGAGGCTGGAGTGGGTGTGGGGACCATCACAGCTTGGGGGCAAAACCTTATTAGTGTAACCCTCATTTCTCTGGGGTTTCACCCCACTACCCTTAGGGCCACCAACCCTGCCACAAGGCTTTGCTTAGGGATCCAAACCCATCCTGGGGACAAGAAGGAGCCAGGGAATCCCTGGGGAACGGGGCTGCCAAGTTCCCCATTGCCAGGATCCAGTTCCAACCTCCTCATCCTGCCCCAACACCATTCCCTGCTCCCCTGCATCCAGCCCCAGCCTCCAAAAACCCTGGGAATGCCAGAGGCTCCGGGAGGTGGGGATTGAAACCAAGGAGGAGTTGGGGGGGTGGGAAGGGGGTGGTCCAAATGTGCTGATTCCGAAGGAAACTTTCTCGGCTGCAGCAGTGAACATGAAAAATTTAAGAGAGGGGCAAGTCCCAGCTACTGGAGAAACATTACAGCAGAATGTTTCCGAGGATGTTTCACCTCATTAATTGTGAAAAAACTGAAACGCTGACACGTTTTTACAGCCTGCCAGTTTTGCTGGGGAAAAGTGTCTCTGGTAAAAAAAAAATAAAAAGGAGAAGCAAAAGCCTGGACTGAGAAAGAGGCCAAAGCTGTCCCGGGGGGGCCTTAGCCCGTGCTCACTGACAGGCAGCAGCAGCCTGGTTTATGGTTATGGAGCTGCTGCTACCCCAGCCAGAAACCACCCAGCTCCGTGGTTTGCTGCCCCCAGCCCTGCACAGAGCTGAGTTTTGGGAGGATCCATCCCAGGGCTGCCCAGCCTGAGGTCCCTGAATCCAGAGGTTTCTCCCTTTGCACCTCCGGGAGCTGGGATTGCAGCTCCGTGGGGATGCCCCGGGCTGGTGGGTGGTGTCTGGGCACACCCTGTGCTCTGTCTGACAAAAAATCTGAGCTGAGAAGTCCTGGAGGGCTGGCTGAGCATCCCTGCAGCACAGCTGGGAGGGGTCCAACCTGGGCTTGCAACCCAGCTGTGGCACAGCCTTTTCCCAGCTCATCCTCGTCATTAATGCAGCAAATGTGGGGTTTAGCTGGGTTCTGGGGACCAGAAGGAACGTGGGAAGGAGGAATCCTGTGTTGCAGGATGCTGTCTCTCCCTTAGGGACAGTCCCAGCCCAGCAGCAGCCACCAAATTCACAGGTGAGAGCCAGGAGTGGATTAAAGGTGGCTCTTCAGCAAGGGCTGAGGTGTTTTTTCTGCTGGAAAACCCAAGACAGACAGGCTCAGAAAATGTCAGAGTGAAGAGGGGAGGAAGAGAGGGATGAAGGCAGAAGGTGAAGAGAGGAGAACCAGATGGGAGAAGCCAGGGGAAACCTGCCGTGCTGAGTCATGCACTGGGATGTAGAGAGGATGCCCTGAAAGGTGAGACCCACAGGGCTGCCATGGTCTGCAGCAGGTAAAGCCTCAACCTCTGGAAGTGCCAAGCCCTTCCCAAAGACTTCACAGCCTTTCCCAGCATGCCAGAGCCTTCTGCATGGATGCTCGTGCTTGCCCAGCCAAGGCCAAGCCCTAGGAATGGTACCATACCAAGGAATGGCACTTTGGCACAGCCAAATCCTGAGTCATTGGAAGCATTTAATGAATTAATTGCAGCCACATTCCCCAGATGAGGAGGAAGGGTCCAGGGGATGCTGTGAAGCCTCAGGAAGGAGCTGGGGAACATCTTTGGCTGTGAGGGTCTGGTGGAGAGGGCTGAACAGCACAAGAAATTCTCCCCCTCTCCCAGGCAGCTGGGGAGATGATGCCACCCCCAACCTTCTGCCTGGGGTGGGAACAACCTTGGAGAAGGAGACATGGACAGATCCTGCTGCCAGGCTGAGCTTCTCCTGGATGCATCCCAGCCCTTCAGCAGGATCCAGCTCCCAGAGCCTGGTGCTGCCAGCATCCCCTGAACCCAACTGCTCCAGAAAGAGCCTCTGGCTGTCCTTTCCCAGCTGCCTGGCTCCTCTGTGTCCCAGCAGCCATTGTGCAGGGCCCCAGGGTCCCGACTGCCTGGCTGTAACCACCCCCAAGTGGCACCAGCCCAGGGCATCCAGCCCGGGACCCCGGATGCTGAGCGCATCCCTTGGCCTCAGGGATCTGCAAGCCAAAATTCCCTCCTGGGGCTGTGCCCGTGCAGAGGGTGAGTCCAGCCCTGGGAAAGGGCTTTCAGGAGCTGCCAAGAGCATCCTGTGTGCTTGGGGGAGGCTTCAACCACAGCCCCACACAATGGGCTGTCCCAGCTCCAGCGCTGCCGTGGCCCTCATTGTGTCAGGTCCTGGCAGGGATGGAGCTGCAAAGGGGATGAGGGGGGATGAGATGGGGTGCTGCTGCCTGCTGGGTGCCCTGGTTTTCCCTCCTGCAGGATGGCAGAGCAAGGAAAAAAACGTCCTGGGGAAGGTTCATCTCTGTTAGTTCACTGGGGACAGTGGTGGATTTGTGGTCGTGGTCTGGCATCTTCCCCACTGATGGAAGGAGAATACAGCTCCAGGGGGTTCCCACCCTCCTGGGGTCTCCTTTTATCCAGATGGGGTTGGGGCCACCCCAAGACTCCAAAAGCTCATCAGCAATGGTGCTGGTCAGAGGATGTCCCCTGCAAATGCCAAAGAGGGGGGACAGGAGGGATGCAGGGATGTGGGGGATGCTGTGCCCAGGGATGCTCTGAGAGGCTGGGCCACCCCAAAGGGCTCCTTGGCCAGATGCTGGTGGCCACGGGGCTGGAGGTGGAAGGATCTGGCAAGCCCAATCCAAGTACCTGGGGACAAGACCTGGTGATGGGTTTGAAGTGCTGAGCCAGAGCATTTTGAGACTTTTTGGTTTCCCACCAACCTGCCAGCCCCTGACCTGTGGGGACCTGGGGACCAACCAAAGGTCCTGGCTCTCCACCAGCTGCCAGGAGCCTCCCCAGTGAGCAGGCACTGACCTGGGGGTTTTGCTTTCATCTCTCCTGCCCAGGGGATCTTCTCATGGTGGGACAAGCCCAGGACTTGGTCTACCCTGCACTTCACCCAGGGATGGATCCCCTGGCCCTGCAGCCTCCCAGCTTTGCCCAGGACCCTCTGTGCCCATGGAAAAACAGCAGAGCAGGGACCTGAGGAGCAGGTGGGTGAACTGGCACAGGGAAAGGGGCACCTTGGGCTTCCTCCAAAACACTGGGGTTTGGGGCAGTCTTTGGGCAGAGGGGTGGCCACAGTGGCTACCCAAGCCCTGGGGATGGGCAGTGCCAGGTGGGTGATGCTGGGACAGATCCTGATGTGGGGTTAACTGTAGCAGATGCTGCTTCTCCCCCACCCTGCAAATATTTTAGAGCCCCAAAAGGTGCCACCATTGCTCCCCCACACACAGCGGTTTGTACCCCTTTGCCAGCAGGGGATGTGTTATTAATTAATGCTAATGAGGCTTGTGCAGCACCACTGCTGCCTGCAGAGCTCACCAAAACTCAGCTTCACTGCAAAGTGGTTTTTTTTTTCCCCAGGGGGTGGGGAAGGAGCTGGGTGGGTGGGTGCCTTCAGAGCACCCTGGTGGCAAAGCTCCCTGGGACCTTTGGAAACCAAAAGTCATCAGGCAGGGCTGGGTGGCAGGAACTCTGTGCTCCCCATGGTGATCCCAGCCTGTCTGCCCTCCAGAATAATGGTTTCTTGAAATTTATGAGCAAAAACCCCCTCGTGAGAGGTGGCAAACCTCCAGCACTGAAACCCAACCACTGCTACCCACTGTGGCCTGCCAAGGAGGGGGGAATGTTGGGAACCCCCCAGTGTCCCTTCTGCCACTCCTTCCTGACTCCCCTCCCATTTTTGAGGCCAATCAGGTGTTTTTCACACACCACCCAAAATGCCACAGCACCCATTTTAGCGCAAGTGCCAGCACCTCCCCAGCCCCTTCCTGTCCCTCTGGCCAGGGGACACGGGCAGGTTTGGCCAGGGTGCAGGAGCCCCCTGGGATCTCCTCCCATCACCACTCCCAGGAGACCCTGGTGGGTGCAGGCACGCACAGACATCCTGGAAACCCTCACCAGAGAGCAGCATCCCTGTCCTCAGGTCTGGTTTCATTTGAGGTCGATGCCTCTCGCCAAATTTATTGTAAAAACATTCTTTTAATAAGTGGCTCCTATCTTTTTCTTTTTTTTTTTTTTTACCCAGCCTGTGGTGGTTAACTGTTTGCAGGTCTTACAGCAGAGCTGGGTCCAGGGATGGCAGGGACAGAGGGACATCAGGATGGCATTACAGAGGACATCAGGGATGGCAGGGACTGAAGGGACACCAGGGATGGCAGGGACAGTGGGGATGGTAGGGACAGAAGGACCCAGGGATGGTATTACAGGGACAGTAGGGATGGCAGGACAGAAGGGACACAGGAATGACATTACAGGGACATCAGGGATGACAGGGACAGATGGGGCAAGGGATGGCATTACAAGGGACAGTAGGGACAGTGGGGATGGCAGGGACAGAAGGACACCAGGACGGCATTACAGGGACACAGGGATGGCAGGGACTGAAAGGACACCAGGGATGGCATTACAGGGACACCAGGGATGGCAGGGACGAAGGAACCAGGAATGCCACTACAGGGACATTAGGGATGGCAGGGTCAGAAGGGACACCAGGAATGCCACTACAGGGACATTAGGGATGGCAGGGTCAGAAGGACACCAGGGATGGCATTACAGGACACCAGGATGGCAGGCAGGTTGCTGGGGACAGGTGCTGGCTGCAGGGGACACCTCAGAGATAAGCAGGGTGGGGACAGCTGCCTTGGAGTCCCACTGCTGCAAAACCCAGTGGCACTGAGAGCCTGATCTTGTCACCCTAAGTCCTCATCCCACCCTGTGTCCCTGTCACACCATGCTGGAACCCTGCTGGATGAACCCCAAAGCCCAGCCAGAAGCAAAGTGGGCAGCAGGCTGGCACCAGGGTTTGGGCCTGGGGTGCAGTTCAGGACCTCTGGGCATTTTCATACCAATCCATACATTTTAACCCCAGGTGGGTACCAGCCCCTGCTGACCACGTGAAGGCTTCACAAAGGGGACAGGGCCTGGTAGTTGACATTTGTTTCAAGTTTTACAAACCTCTAATACTAATAGCAATGCTCAGTGTCTTTTAATTTAAATGAAAACAGTTATGTTTTTTAATTTAAAAAAAAAATCCCCAGAGGTATTTACAACCCCTAAATTACAGCCATGTGGCCAGCCCAGCCAAGAAAGTGAAACCTGTGAGGAAGGAGTGTTGAGGCTGCCCTGGCCTGAGCCCAGCACCGTGCTGGTGGCCATCCCCATGTCACCCACGTCCCCTCCACAGCACCACGGACAGACTCTGCTTCACACCTTTACAGGGACGTGAGAACCCAGGTCACAGAGCACCAATCCCCAGGGTGCTGTTCTGGTGGGATAGCATCCATCCTTCTGCCTCTCTCACATCCCTGCTGCCCTTTTTTTTTAACTCCTTCCTCTCTTTTCTTTTCCTCTTTTCTTTTTTTTTTTTTTTTTTTTTCCTCTTTTCTCTTTCTTTTCTTCTTTTCCCCTGGACTCACAGCAAGCTGCCACAGGCAGAGGTAAGAGCAATGCAATGCAAACCCCCCTTTGCCCCCCCCCCTCACTGCTCTGTACAGCTCAGGGTGCAATGCAGCCCCCAGTGCCCTGCACAGCTCGGGGTGCAGCCCCACCCTGGGGTGACCTCTCCTGCTGCCCCAACCCCTCTGCCCACCCTGTCCCCCACATCTCCTGGCTCTGCTTCCCCCCCTCCACCTCCCCACTCTGACCCTGCACCCCCGACTCTTCAACCCCCCCGTACTGCTGTGGGGCTCCCACACCCCTTGGCACTTTGGCCCCCAGCTCTCCACCCTCTCCAATGCTGCCGGGTGCCCCCCACATCCCTTGGCTTTACCCCCCCAGCTCCCCGCTCTCTCCAGCCCTGCTGTGTGCCCCCGCAGCCCCCCACTCTCCTTTCCCTGCCTCTCACTCTTTCCAGCTCTGCCAGGTGCCCCCCTTGCACCCCTTGCCTCTCCCCCCCCATTCCTGCATGTGCCCCTGCAGCCCCCCAGCTTTCCCCTTCCCAGCCCCCCACTCTTTCTAGCCCTGCCATGTGCCCCACACACCCCCAGCTCTTCTCCCCCCATTCCTGCCATGTGCCCCCGCAGCCCCCCAGCTCTCCCCATTCCTAGCACCCCGATCTCTCCAGCCCTACCGTGTGCCCCCACATGCCCTGCCTCTCCCTCCCCCATTCCTGCCATGTGCCCCCCGCCCCTTCTCCCCCCATTCCTGCCATGTGTCCCCTGCACCCTACTCCTTCCCCCCCAATCCTCCCATGTGCCCCCATTCCTGCCATGTGCCCCCCAGCTCCCCCCCATCCCTGCCATGTGCCCCCACCCCCCCAGCTCTCCCCCCATTCCTGCCATGTGCCCCTCCACCCCCTACTCCTTCCCCCCAATCCTCCCATGTGCCCCTCACCCCTTCTCCCCCATTCCTGCCATGTGCCCCCTGCCCCTGCCTCTTTCCCCCCCCATTCCTGCCATGTGCCCCCTGCACCCCCCCATCTCTCCCCCCCCATTCCTGCCATGTGCCCCCACACCCTCTACCCCTTCTCCCCCCATCCCTGCCGGGTGCCCCCGCACCCCCCGCACCCCCGCTCCCCGGCCATGTGCTCCGCAGTCTCCTCGCGTGTGAAGCGGCCGCCCTGGGGTTGGGTGGGGGAGGATGGCGCCTCTCCACATCTGGTTTCAACGCGCTTGCCTGGCGCCGGCTTAGCCACAGGCTCCATCCCGAGACACAGAGGCTGGAACAGCCCCCGACATTCTTCCTCAGCCATCGCTCAGCCGCAGCTCAAAAGCTGCTTTATTTATACGCGCTCCAAGAGGGGGGGGAATGAGGAGGGAAGGAAGGGGAGGAGACGGCGGCGGCTGCTTCTGCTCTCTGAAGGCTGCGGTGTCCCCTAAAAGCCCTGAGCTGTCCCACCCCCATCCTCGGCTCTGCCCATCTCCTGGAAGCTTTCTTCCCCCAGCCCGGGTGCAGGACCAGCGCTGTGGCCTCGTTACGGCCTCCGCTTAATTAATGCCCCCTCCCCAGCTGCTGTTCGCACCCGGAGATGTGCAGGGCTGGGGACATTCCCAGGGAGACCCCATCCGTACCCCTAATGTCCCCAGGCAGGGACAATCTCCCCCAACTCCAGCAATCCTATTTAATCCTTATTCCCCCCCTATGGGACTTGCAGCCAAAGCCACTGGTGTGGGCTCTGGGGGGGTGAGGAGGGGTGAGGGAACCCTATCTTTCCCTAGAGATGGGTTGTGTGTGTCCTCAGGCTGGGACAATTTTCCCAGCCCTCCAACATCAGCATCCTATTAACCCCCCACCTCCCTCCTATGGGATCCCCAGCCAGAGCTGCCGGCACAAGCTGTGGGTGGGGGATGTCCCATGGGTGGGCACCAGACCCACCCCCTGCACCCTCAGCCGTGTCCCCAGAGCTGGACAGGTTTATCCTAAGGGAAGCAGAGGGCAGGGAAGTGTTTGGGAAAGGGCATTTTTCCTTGGGAAGGCTGGAAATCCTCTCCCACAGCCCCTGCATCCCTCAGGTGAGCGAGAACATTGGGAATGGGGCAGGGTGGGATTTATTTTTTTCTTTTCTTTTTGATTCTTAGAAATTCAGGGACATCCAATGGGAAAGCTGCCCAGGTTCTGCAGTGCTGTGGCAGCGCTGGCAAACAGGCATTGGAAAACCACCTTGAAATTCCCAAACCAGTCCATCCTCCCTGAGCTGCATTGCTGTCCCCATGCAAGCAGCAGGGCAGGGCAGGGGTGGTTGTTTCTGCCCTCTACACTTTCACCCTCTCCCCAGTTGCTTTTTTTCAGACAAGAGGAAAAAAAAGAAAAAATTATTGGCATTAACCTGGTCCAAATCCTTTCCTGGTTCCAGCTCAGCCTGGCCACAACCACTGCCCTGGAATTTTAAAGGATGCTCTGAGCCTGCCCCCGTGGCTCAGGGATCCCATCATCCTTGGGAGAACAACTCCCTTCCAGCCACTGCTTGTGCCTCAGGGAAGGGACAGGGGACACCAAGGCTCTGCCAAAGCCCCAAAGCACCCAGATCCCATCCTCCTTTAAACCCCATCCCTTTGGCTCACTGGGAGGATAATTCCCCGTGGCTGAAGGAAAGCAGTGCCAGGAGAAAGGGTGATCAGGAGGGTTTCCTAACGAGGCAGCCTCAAAGCCCCAAATCATTTCATCAGCCTCCCAGCTCCAGACACACGCCAGGCTCTCCTAAAATGCTGATTCGTTGAAATTCACCCATCTTGCCTGCACGGAGTCGAAATTTCATATTTTTCCTGTGAATCAGCCCCGTTCCCTGAAATAACAGCCCCAAAAGGAGAGGGGAAAATAGTCTTGCACTGAGCTGTTCCTGGTCGAGCTAGACATAACAGACTGGGGGGTCAGAGGGGGGACAGGACACAGGCAAGGTGTCCCTGCCCTGGCACCCTCCTGGGCTGGGTATGGCTGTGCTCAGAGCACATCAGTGGGTGCTGCCAGGGCCATAGGGGAGTGGGGTAAAGCCCCCATGGCCCCCATGGAGGTACACCCCATATTGTGCCCTCCAGCTCCTGTCAGAGGTGGCTTTTGCAGCTCTGCCCCACGCTCCTGAGCTCCTTCCCCACTGGAAAAATCCGGGGATAGGAAGGAGCATCCCCCCAGCAGTGCGCTGCCAAAAACCTGGCTCACTGCAGGTGTCAAGAGGAGGAAAATCCCAGCGGTGAGAAGTTAGGGGGGAAGTGATTTTCCTGCCTTTCTGGCCCAGCCAAAGATGCTCTGGTTCCTGGGCTTGCCCAGCAAAGGCACCCCCTACCCCCCCCCCCCCCAAATTTGAGGGTATGGGGATGGTGTGAGTGGCACCTTTGGGGACTGGAGGGACAGGGAAGCAGAGAGTGGGGGGACCAGGGTGGACCCCCATATCAGAAGCCCTATGAGTCCTGGGGTCTCCCAACTGTCACCCCACCCCAGGGTCCCTCCCTGCCTGTCCTGGCAGGGCTTTGTGCTGCTCTGGCTCATTTTGGCAGAGCTGTCACCCAACTCATCCTGCCCATGCCATGGGGAAAAGCATCACTCACACCCCCCCACCCCATGGTGTCTGGATGAGCAAGAGCCAGGGACAAACTTCCACCCACCCGAGGGACAGGGGGCCACATGCAGGTCCCGTGGCAGTGTCACAGGGTGACAGACCCAGCTGGAGGGGTCATTCTGCAAATTGGGGCTGTCCCCTACAGCAGCCGGAGGGGTGCAGGGGGGGTCTGGTCCCCGGAGCATTTTTTTGTTCCAAGCTGGGTGAAGGTCTGGGAAGTGTCTGGGTAAACTGGGACACAGCAGGCTCTGCATCCATCCCTCCCCTGTTTGCCAGCCCCAGCTAAGCGCTAACAAATGTGGCTGGGGGCGGGCCGGGGAGGGGTTTTTTGGCACCCACACCCTCCGCGTTGATGGATGCGACACTCGGGACCTGCCACCACCGGGCACAAGACAAGTGCTGGTCTTGGGCACACCCTCACTCTGCTGTCCCCTCCCGTCCTGCTTCAGCAGCCCTGTGGGTACCACTCCTGCACGAAGATAAACCTCACGTCTTAGGGTCTGCAGCCCTCAAAGCTCCCCAGGAAGGGAGGTGTCCCCAGGCAGGCTCTGGGGACGGGAAGGTGACAGAGTCGTGGCCCATGCAAGGATGGGTCCTGTCCCGGGTGCCACCCCAGCCCGGCTGCGCTGGCCTTACAAGGACCGAGACTGCTCACCTCCCCCCTGCTCTGGATGCCACCATTCCCCAGATCTGCTCTCCAGGGGGTTTGCCAGCCTGGGAGAAAACCATGGAGAGGGAAAGGAGACTCCTGTGCCCGGGCACCCACAGCTGATGCTGGTTTGGAGAGCAGCGTGGGACCATGTGTGCTGTAAACCCCACACCCCACAGGTGGGTCGTGTCCCACCTCCAACATCAACCCTTAGGCTGGGCTGAGCAGGTCCTGGTGCCACCCTGAGCAGCTAGGTGCCACCCTGAGGAGCCAGGTGTCACTCTGAGCAGGTCCTGGTGCCACCCTGAGGAGCCAGGACCTCTGATGTCTCCTCCTCTTGGGAACAAAAGCATGAGGGAATCTCCTTGGAGAGCTGCAGATGCTTCTCAAAGCCTCTCACCAACTGTGGGGGTTGAGTCAAGGTCCCACCAGCCATGTCCCTCCCTGAGGTGTCACTAATTAATGACACTGTTTAATTGCAGCAGGTGCCAGCTGCACCAGGTCCATGCCTGGATGAACCCTGGGGCACATCCCATCCCTTTTTCTGCAGTCAGAGTGTTCCAGGCCTGCCTCCTGTCCCCACAGCTGGGGGGTTGAAGTGTTCCCAAACTGTGCCTCCTCTCTGGAGGGGACAGGTGCTATCTGGGACACAAAAATGTGTCCTGTGAGCCAGCAGCAGCACAACCCTGGGGCTGGGTTCCCATGGGGACATCAGCTGGGATGGTCCTGCCAGGGGGATGGTGTCAGAGCCCTGGGAGCTGCTTGGGGTAATTAGCCACCACTTGACCCCAAAAGCAAGTCCCTTCCCTTTTTCCACTGTTACCAGGTCCCTGCCTCACTTCTCCCTTTTCAGCTCCCCTCATTTATGTAATTAAACCCCAATTTGCTGTAACATCACTTTAATAACCACTGCCCTCTCGGGTGCAGCCTCCTCCTCTCTCTTCATTGCTGCACCAACCCAACACCCTGGTGTGGGCCAGGGGGTCCTGGCTGCCCTGGGGCTGAGGAAGGGGCTCCAGGAGCTGCCCTGCAAATGGGGTGCTCAGGGACCACCCCCCCTCCTCTCCTCATCACCTGGCTGCAGCCAGACAGGCAACGTGTGTCTGTCCTGGGCTCCAGGATCCCTTTGGAGTGGCTGCAGCTCCTCGTCTGAGCCTGACCATGACTCCAGTGACTCTTCCTGAGTTTTCAGCCCCGAAGCCACCACCAGAGCCAGCACCCGAGTCCCTCTCCCATCCCAGGCCGGCACCAAAAGTAAGTTCATTGTTTTGAAAAGGCATCAGTCAAGGCCTGCTGGCTAAAATTACCCTCCTGCTTTATCATCTTGAGAACATTAAGGGCTGTTGTTAACAGATGTTTCGTGTTACACGTTATTTGTTAGTCTAATGAAAGGAGGTGAACAAGCTTTCAAGACCTCAGAAGTTGTGAGGAAGGTTTTGGAGGGGAGGCTGCTGCTCTGCTCTGCTCTGCTCTGCTCTGCTCTGCTCCAGGGGAGGATGAAGATGATAATGAAGATGAGGATCCTGTTGGGGTTTCCTCGCTCTTGCTCGGCTTGGGTGATTCCTGCCTCTTAATTTTTGGGTGTCACAAGAGCAAGGTGGGATCTGCATCCATGCTCAGCAAGGATGTGCTGGGTGCCCTCAGGACCAGTTTGGTGCTGGGCCAAGGCAGAGGCTGAGCTGCAGAGGGAGCTGGGGACTGCTCTGGTCCCCCGTGGTGCAGCAGGCAGGGATGTGCCGGCCCTGTAAGGAACGCCAGAGGGGCTGCTCCTGGAGGAGATGGGGTGCTGATGGCCCAGGGACTGCCCCCCTCTGTCCCTGGTGGGGAGGGCTGTGGGATGGGGATGGTGAGTGAGGGCAGGAGGGGAGTTTGAATCCCACTCTGGCAAAGAATAAAACCCTGCCCTGAGCTCCTCCCAGCTCTGCCATCCTCGGGTCCAGAAGCGTCCTGCTGCTTCTCCACCTGGGGAAGGGGAGAGGCTGCAGTCTGCTGAGCATCCCTGCACTGGCTCTGCCTCACAGAGGGGGTGACAATGGCTTTACTGCAGGCTTGGGGCTGCTCCTCCTCCATCCCACGGGAGCAATGACCCTGATAACCTGAGCACAGAGCCCCATCCTACACAGAACACTGCCATTTGCACATGGTACGTGTGGGTCCATTTGCATAACCACTACCACGGACCTGCGGGCCTCCAAACTTGCATCTGGCAGGAAAACAAACCACAAGGGTGCTGGAGAAGACAATGAGAAAATGCTGAGGGGCTGGTTTACTTCAAGGATACCAATAAAAGCTAATGTTACCAGTAAAAGTTCCTCTGCTGTCATCACGCTGATGCCGAGAGCATCACAGATGTGGAGCAAAAAGGCTGATGCTCGCCAAGGCAGGGCATCTGCCCCGTGTTTAGGGTCTCCCCATCTCGATTTGGGAAACTGAATCCCAGTTTAGGCAGTGGGTAACGGGTGTCACAGGTCCATGTGTGCACACACAGAGGTTTTCTTCACTGTTTCCTTGTTCTCTCCTTGTTCGCTGCTCTCGGTCCCCATCACTCAGGTATTTCTCTCTCTCTCCAGGCGGGGAAAATGCTTCCACTCCTGGATAAGTTGCTGGAAAAATCCCAGATCTGTTGGTGTCATCACTGCAACCACGCTGGAAAGGTGCTAATGGAATATCCCCCATGGTGGGATCAGCAGCTCAAACCCCCACAGGGCCTCTGTCCCCTGAAGTAATGGACTTTTAGGGTGAAAAAATTGACTTGTGGGGTTCAGCCAGCCCCCTTGCCTCTCTTTCTCTCTGGTATTTGCATCACTCACAGTCTCCACTGAGCCTCCTTGGGGTGCATTAGGAGCTCAACAGGGTGATGGTTTCTCCACAGTTCTGCAAATAGCCCTGAGCTGAGCTGAGCTGGCTGCTGGCTGGGTTTCCAAAAGCTGTACCATCCCACACGCTGTACTCTGTCTGTGTGTTTGTGTGTTGTTGTGTCCCAGAGGTCCCTTCCGTGGGTGAAAACCTCCCCACAGTCCCAAAGGGAAGGCAATGCAAGAACCACAACCCAAAACCCTAGGAACGGGAAGGAGGGGAGGGCGGAAAATAACGCCAAAAAATACCAGATCCATCCAGAAAGCACTGCCCAGCCCCTAACCCAGCCCTCAGCACCCCCAAGTGGAGGCAGGTTGGGGGGTGGGGGCTCAGAGGGGTTTCTCCGTGGAGGGAAAGGTTGTGTAGGGTGTCAGAGGTGGGTGGGAAAACGATGCAGGTGAGGAGGGAGCACAGGGAGCACCCTGCATGGGGCTGTTTCTCACCTTTGGGATGGCTGAGCCCATTCCACCCCCACAGCTTCCCCGGTGGCTCCGTACCGGGTCAGGCCCTTGGCAGGGTCAGCTGTGCTCCAGGGCTCCAGAAAACAAATTCGGGATACCAACACCCAGCCGGTGGGCAGGCTTGGGGGATGCCCACCCCCAGGGGCCCCTCGAGTGGAAGGGAATCTGTCGGGGCTGCAAGCCCACACTCTGCCTCCTTCTCCATCACTGCCTGCCCTCTGCTCCCCGAGGGACACTCGGTTCCAGGGGGGATCTGGGGCTGTCAGGTGCCCCCGGACCGGGACTTTGGCCACAGGGACGGACGAATCCTCCTCGTCCTTCGGGTACCGGAGCCGGGATGCGCCGGGGCCGTGGGAGCGGCGCGGGAGGGATGTGCGCTGCCCGATGCGGCGACAGCCACGGGTGTCCCGTTAAAATCGCCCAACGAACCCGTGTCCCGGGTCGGTCCCCGTCCCATTTCCCAGTCCCGACTCTACCCCCGCCGGCCCGTTGCTGCCGCCGGTGTTACCGGCCCGGAGTAACGCAGCGGGCGGCACCGGGAGGGGACCCTACGGCCCCGCCGGGCCGGCTCCACTCTCCGGGACGGGAAACCGGGACGGCGATCCCAGGGGGAGAAGGGGGGATCCCGCAGGCCGCGGATCCCCGGCACTCACCGGGCCGCCCGGGACTGTCCCGAAGCCGGCACCTCCGGTGGCGGGCGGGGACGCAGCCGGTGCGGTGTCCCCATCCCCCGGTGCGGTGCCTCTGGCCCCGCCGGGGTGTTCCCCTCTCCGCGCAAATATCCATCTGTCCCGCTGCAATATCCCAGTCCCCTGGTACGATGTCCCCCTTCCCGGTGCCATGTCCCTCTGCCCCAGAAGTCGGGGTGTCAGCACCCCTTCCATTCGCCCCGACCGGGGGTCTCCTTCTCCCTCTCCCGATGCCCCCCCACACCGTTGCTGGGGAACACACCGAACCCCTTATTGTCCGCGGTGCCCGGTCCGGACACATAGCGGGGACACCCCATCTCCAAAGCTGCCCCCTAACCGGGGGCGGCACATCCCGGGCGGCGGGACTCACCGTCCTGGGGTGCTGCCTCGCTGCCGCTGCTGCCTCCCGAAGGGCTCCGGCATGGCTTTGCCGCCACCAGGCGGGTTGGGGGACGGCCGAGGGGGTCCCGTTCATACCGGCCGCTTACCTCCTCCAAGGTCGAGGAGGTGGCTGACGCTGAAGATTTTTCCGGCTTTGAGGATTTTCGGGTGGTTCCGGACCGCGCACGGCCGCTGGGGCAAACGGCCTTGTCCATGGGCGAAGGTTGGCGCCGAGTCCATGGCTCCCACCCCAGCCACCCCGAGGTGCCGGGCCGCTCCCCGGCCCCCGTTCCCCCACTTCCCCCACCCCCCAAAAGAAAAAAAAAAAAAGAAAAAAATTTTTTTTTTTTTTTTTAAATGGGGGGGTGTGTGGAAAAATGCCGGCTTCCCTATGAGTCCGGCTCCCTCCCCAGCCCCTGTTCCCGCCTTGTGCTGACGTCTTGGGGAAAAAAACCACGCTCCCAGCCCCAAACTTTCTTCCCCTGCTCTTTGCTCTGGAGCTGTTCAAACAAACGCCCCTGCCTCCGAGCTGAGCGGGGCGGCCCCTCTTTCCCCCCCCCCCCCCCCCTCAACCCCCCGGCATCGCGACCTGCCCCCTGCCAGGGGCCGAGCCCCACCGGCAGCCAAGCCACGGAAAAGAAGTGGGGGGGGAAAAAAAAGAGAAGGAGGGAGACTCCCCCCCTTACCCCATCCACATCATCCCCCCCCCCAAGCTCTGCTTTAAGTGCTTCTATCAACAAGTGTAAGTGGCTGCGCTCCGTGGGGAGGGATGGGGGGGTGGGGGGGAGAGGGGCCGGGTTTCCCGAGCCCCGAGTGGGGCTGGAGGGAGAGGTGACCCCCAGGTTAGAGGGGGATAAGGCCCCCCCTCCATCTCCAAGCTCTCCCCCCGCCTCGGTCCCCATCAACCCCAGAGCAAGGTCACCTCTCCTGGGAGCAGCCTGGCTCTCTCGCCTTAATGAGATAATTACGTCCTGCACCACGGTTAAAAACTCCTGGGCTGCTTCCCTTGGGGTTAGAAAGAAACCTCCCTAATGAAAACCAGCCACCGGGAGAGCAAAAAGGAGGTTTGGTGTGTTGCTTTTTTTTTTTTTCCTCTCTTAAAAAATCATATATATATATATATATTTATATATATCGACACATATAGGCGGGAGGAGGGGGATGGGAGGGAGGGGGGATAGAGCCGGCAGTTGGATGCTGGTGCCCAGCGAGGGGATGGGCAGAAAGGGCAGAGCTGGGGGTGTTATTTCTCCCCCGGTGCCCCCCTGCCCACACAAGGTCTGGGCTGCACACACGCAAAGGTTCGGACCCGAAAGCTTTGGGCCCGAAGCTTCAGCTCATTTCTGAGCTCATAAACATCCCGGCTCCAGCGCAGCCGAGGGAGGCAAACCCCTGGCTGAGTTATTTTAACATTTTTTTTGTCGAAAGCCTTTTTCTTGCGCTCCCTTCCCCTTCAAGTCGGAGGCGTGCGGGTTTGCAGCCAGGCAGCGCTGCCAAATCTGATCTTCCTGACGGGGAAGCGGCTTCCCAGAGCTCTCCAGCTTGGAAGGGGTGTAGCTGAAGGCAGCTTTTGGCTCTCTTCGACTCCGCGGGGGGCTCCCCGAGTGTGCAAATGAGTCAGCCCAACCTCCCTTCCCCCCTTCCTTTTTCTTTTCTTTTTTTTGGGGGGTTGTGGGTTTGGTTCATTTATTGGCTCTGTTAGCCCAATTTATTGGCCCCATGGACACCTCAGGAGTCAGCGTTGGTGTCTGGTCCTTGCCTGTGTAAACCAGGGACTGGTGTACTGGTGTCACACCACTTTCTGCTCCTGCACCCCCGGGGCTGCTCCCCACGGATGGGGGTTTTGCCGTAGCCCAGCACCCAGCTGGATGGGTCCCCAGCAGTGCTAGGGTGGACTCTGGGAGCTATGGTTATGTGCTCAATGCATAGATTAAAATATATTTTGCATACATTTGCATCAGCCCCTCCTGGCTGCTTTTTGAGTTGGGAGGTGCCTGTGTCACCCCTGGGACCACCAGGCCCTTGGGGACCCAGCACCACCCCGTGGTCCCCCCTCCTCCTCCCCTAGGTGACCATTTCATCCTGATTTTTTTCCCCCCATGGCTGTGGGGACAAATCATTCCCAGGACAGGGATGACACCGTGTCCAGGAAAAACAGCTCAGGGACAAACCTGGGGGACAGAGATGTCCTTTATTGGAAGGCAGTGACCCACCTGAGCTGGAGAGGGGGGGCTGGGGCAATGAAGACCCTCATCCCTCCCCCCAACATTTCCCCCTTGGCCCCAGAAGCTGGGAACATCTTGCTGTGATTATTTTGGGGGGGCTGTGGGGAGGTTGGTCTTGGCCCATGAAGTGGCAAGGGCAGGAGGAGAGGAGGGGGGGGGGGTGGAGCAGACCCAACCCCATTTATAACCCTTTTCCTCCTCCTTGTTGAGGGCCAGACCTTGTTCTTGAACTGTCTGGCTTTTCCAGGGCAGACAGCTTTCCCTCAGTTCAGGGCATTAAATAATTAAATGGAGGGAATAATCGTCGCTGAAACCCCCTTGGGTTCGCACTTCCTCGGGCCCTGTGATTGCTGATATTTTTTTGGGTGAAATATGACCTTTTTTATGATCAAAGGGGATCAGAGTTCCAAAGGAAAGCGAAGAAAAAAAAAGATGTAAAATAAAAAAAAAAAAAAAAAAAGGGCAAGCATTTTCTTTTTTTTCCCAATCCTAGCGGTCTGGTAAAGTTTCTTTAGACATGCAAAGATTTACACACCTTTCTGCAGGGTGCCTTAAATTACCCTCCAACTCTTTACACATTTCCATGAGCAGAGCAAGAACAGTAAGTCATTGAGAAATTAACTGGCCTTTCAGTAATATCCCCTGTCGGCCTTTCAGAAGGAGAATGTCTAATGACTTTTTTGAAGTAGGGGTCAGGGTTTGCTTTTTTTAAATAAAACAATCTGTATTAATGCAATTTCCTTTTTAGCTGTAGGATTTGCCTTTTTTTTTTTTTTTCCCAGCATTATTTTTTTTTTCACTCCACCAGCTACACCAGGCATCTAAAGCAAGACTCAGTTGTTTAAAAACCCCCTCCTGGTGTTTCCTAAACTTCTCTTTTTTTTTTTTTAAATAATATTTTAAGTGAATAAAACAACTTTGGAGCTGTCAAGGTGACTCTGGGCCATTCTTATGGCAAGATTGGGGTGGTTTAGTCCCACAGGTTTGGTTTGCCCATGTGGGGTTTGCTGAGCTGGAGCTGCTGGGTTGACAGGGTGGCACCAAACTGGGAGGGCTGTGCCAGGCTCTTTGGGGTGAGGATCTGGGCAGCCAGAGCTGGCTGGGTTTGTAGCTTGCAGCCCTGGGATGGACATAGTTCTGTTTGCCAGGTCTTCAGCCTCCTCTCTTAAAAAAACATAAATAAATAAAAATGAAACGACCCAAAAGATGACTTTTTGGTAATGTCTCATTGGGTCCTTCTAGGGGTTCCCTGATATTTCTCTCATGCTGGGGGAATATCTCAGGTTTTCCCAGCTCTGGCCATGCCATGGATCCACTGGTGGATCCCTCCAGCTGGAGCAGGGCAGGGCAGCACCCTTGGAGCATCACTTGGGCTGGAGATGCTCCCTGGGTGCTCATCCTCCTCCTTCATCCTCCCCAAATCTTGCCCTGAGGATGTGGTTGTGCAGAGAAACCAGGCTGGCTTGCCCACATCCTTAAGGATTTTCCTTCTGGAGCTGCACCTCTGCTCTGCCACAGGGAGGATGTGTGGAGTAAAGAAATAGTAAGGACAAGGAGAGAGGAGATGGTGGAGGGATTAATGGTGTCCAGCCAGGACCCCACAACCATCCCTTGGGGTGGGTGTCCCTGTGTCCTTCCTGGGGACATCCCCAGGCTCCAAGGGGATGCCCACAGGGGTGACAGCCGGGGGGTTCTTGCTGCAGGAGACCCTCCTGCCCATCCCTGCCTTTCCTCACAGGAATGGTGTTTTCTCTGTCCCCTGATTTCTCCTCCATCCCTGCCAGGCCCCAAAAGCTCAGCGTGCCCTGGGTTAGCTCCTCTCCTCCCCTCCCTTCTCCCCCCCCTCCCCAGCTCCCTCCCAGCTCCCTGTCTCTGCAGTCAGCAGCACCATTATAAAACACCCAGGGCCCTCGCTGAAGGTTTTTCTCCCAGCTTTTTTAATTCCCTGTCTTTCTGCCTCGTTCTTTTGCTCTTTCTTTCTCTCCCTCTCTTTCTTTCCCTGCCAGGAATCCCAGTCCCAGATGAACCAATACTCCGTGGCTCTGCTATTTCCCTTTTATTCTCCCCCACCCCCAACCTCCACACCCCCCCCTTCAACAGTGAGATGGGAAAAGAGTGAACTTAAAAAAAAAAAAAAAAAAAAAAAGAAAGAAAGAGAGAAAGAAAGAAAGAAAAAAATCAAAGCTGCACATATTGGATCCAGATGTGCTTACAGCCCTTTCCAGCAATTTAATTAAATTCCCCCAGACAGCCAGGAGGATTTCTTAATGATCAAATTTCCCTGGCTTTCCTCCTAAAATGCCCCTCTTTCTCCGGCTGGCTCTTGCTCTGGCTCCCTGATGGATAGCCAGCTCGCATTCTTCCTGCTCCTCCCCGCCAAGGCAATGGGGAGGAAGGGGACATCTCCCCCCGCTGGTATTTTAGCTGAGCACTCCGATGCCCGGGCTGCCCGTGCCACCAACCTTCCTGTTCCAAAAACCGGGATCTTTTTTGCCCAAGAAACGTGAGGACGAGGAGTCACCTCCCTGGAGGCTGGGGATGGTGGCAGGGATGCTCCGGGATAGGGATCCTGGGTGCCCGGTCCCGTTCTCTGGGCTTGGCACCTCCCAGGGTTGGTTTTGGGTCAGGTTTGGGCTCGCACTGCACCCCCAAAACCTCCTTTGGAGCTGGGGGGGTTATTGGGGTGGGGGCAAAGCCCCTGGGGGGGTATGGCTGGGCTGTCAGGGCTTTGGGGGCAGCTTGGGGTCCCCTCTCACCACGGCTGGGGCCAGGAGTGGCAGTGGGGTGACCCACACTGTCCCAGCCAGCAGTGGGGGACACCAAAGCGGTGTCTGTGTCCCCCCCGAGAGGTGTCTGATGGGTCCCCCCAGTGCCACGCAGCTGGGGACAGTGACAATGTGCCCGATGCTGCCACCCCCACAGGGTCCGGGGTTTCACAGCACCGGGGGGACTCCAGGTTCTGCCTGGTTCCTCCCCCCGCTGCTTTCCCCCCCTCCCCTATTTTTTCCCTGCCCTGTGCGCTCAAACGGGGTCATTTCCACCCCACTCGTGACATCTCGGAGGTGTTGCCCCCCCCAAACCCAACCCACCTAGGTTCCACGCTGCTGTCCGGCGAGGTGACACCGCAAAGCACCGTGTCCCCACAGCACCAGAACTTGTCACCACGCTGCGAAGGTGAGCGCGGGGCACCCCACGTGGCGTGGGGAAGGGAAGGGTGGGAACCGAGGGGGGGGGTTGCGTGACGGCACGTCAGAAAAATGCCCCCCCGGGCCCCGGCCGCCTGCTGCACGCCCTGGAAGAGCTCCACCATCCGTGGGTGCCACCTCCCCAGAACCCCCGGGGAGTGACATCCGTGGGTGCCACCTCCCCAGAACCCCCGGGGGGTGACATCCGTGGGTGCCACCTCCCCAAAACCCCTGAGTGGTGACATCCGTGGGTGCCACCTCCCCAGAACCCCCAGGGGGTGACATCCGTGGGTGCCACCTCCCCGGAACTCCTCGGCCCCTCCTGGGTGGTGGGTGCTGCGGAGAGGGTGCGGGATGGGGAAGGGTGCACAGGGGGGGGGACATGGGGTGGGGGGTAGGGATCGGGTTGTATGGGCACAGCACCGACACTGACACCCCCAAAACTGCCACCCGAAAGTGACACCCCCGGGGCTGGGGGAACTGTCGGCTGCACCTGTGCCCCGGGTGTACCGGGGGTGTACCGGGAGGCGGGGGTGTTCTGTACAGGGGTGTCCCCGGGGGGAGTGTCCGGGAGGAGGTGACCCCGAGGGGTGCGTACAGCGCGGGGTGTAGCGGGAGGGCTGTAGCGAGGAGGTGTACGGGGAGGGTGTAGCGGGGAGCTGTAGCGGGAGGGTGTGCCGGGTGGGTGTAGCGGGAGGGTGTAGCAGGGTGTGTAGCGGATGGGTGTGCCGTGTGGGTGTAGCGGGAGGGGTGTGCCGGGAGGGGGTAGCAGGGGGTGTAGCGGTGATGTGCAGGGTTTGGGGGGTTGAATGAGGGGAGGAGCGCCCGTGGGCGGTGCAGCGGGGAAGTGCACCGGAGGGCGGGGGCTGTACCGGGGGCCGATGCGAGCACCGGGGGTTGTACTGGAGGGGTGGTGTCGAACCGGGGAGGTGGTGTCAAACCGGGGGCTGATGCGAGGACCGGGGGGGGTACTGGGGGGGTGGTGTCGAACCGGGGGAGATGGTATCGAACCAGGGGGGTGGTGTCAAACCGGGGGGGTGATGTTGTACCGGGGAGGTGGTATCGAACCGGGGGCTGATGCGAGGACCGGGGGGTGTACCGGGGGGGGTGTTGTCCAACCGGGGGAGGTGGTGTCGAACCGGGGGGAGTGGTTCGAACCGGGGGGGGTGAGTGTCAAACCGGGGGCTGATGCGAGCACCGGGGGTTGTACTGGGGGGGTGTTGTCGAACCGGGGGGGGTTGGGTTGGGATGGGTTGGGATGGGGATGGGGGGGTCGGTTTCCGGGACGTGCGCGCGCTCCCGCTCCCCCCTTTCCCCGCGCGCCAATCCCGGCCGCGTGCTGCCCCCTGCCGGCCGCGCGGCAGCCCCGCCCCTCCGCGGGGCCACGCCCACTCTTATCAAACCACGCCCCCTCGTTAAGCCCCGCCTCCAAGCTCCCCGCGCGCATATCAGGCTCCACTCACAGACAGCTCCGGTACTTCCGCTTCCGGCAGCGGGCCCGGGGCAGGTGAGGGGCGGCGGGGCTGAGGTGCGGGGTGGGGTCCCTGTGCGGGGATGTCGGGCACCGGCGCTGCGGGGCTCCCTGCCCGTGAGCCTCGGGGGTTCTGCGGCCACTGCCGGGCTCGCCGCGGGGCTCCGGGGGCTTCAAAGGTGTCCGGGGTCCGTCCCGCGGGGGTCTGTCGGGGTCCGTAGGACTCTGCGTTGGGGGGGGCAGTGAGGTTTGGGGTCTCTCCTGGGGGATTTGGTGGCTCCTGGGCTGCTGTGGGGGTTTTACACCTCCTCCCCTCTCAGCCTTGCGGGAGCTGCTCTGGCTCTGCTTTCCCCCTGAAATCCGGGGGGGTTGGTGATGCCTCGGAGCCCCTCAAACGGAGGGGTTTGTGGCAGAGCCCCCGCCATGCTCTGAGCCCCCCCTCGGGTGTTTCTGCTGCCCCCCGATAGCCCCAGGGCGCAGCTCTGCGGGCAGGAGATAACTGGGCTGCACGGGAGGGAATTTTGGCTACGGGAGGGGTGTGGGGGGGGGGAGGAGATCTTGGTGTTGTTTTGGGGTGTTTGTTTTAGCAGCTCAAGAGGAGGAGGAGGAGGGTTGGGACTGCTGTTCCTGTGTGCAAAACTGCTGTTTTGTTTTTGTAGGAGGGAAAAGCCCTTTGGGAAGGAAGGAAGGAGAAGCCCTTTGGGAAGGAAGGAGAAGCCCTTTGGAAACGAGGCAGCCCTGCCATGCAGGAGGCCCCTGGCAGAGCAGAGCACGATGCCTTTCCTACACGGCTTCCGCAGGATCATCTTCGAGTATCAGCCCCTGGTAGATGAGATCCTGGGGCTGCTGGTGGGACAGGATGAGGAACAGCACAACTCCTGCTCGGGGTGAGGAAACAGGGCTGGGAGAGCAGGGGCTGAACCCTCGTGGGGTGTTTTTGGGGTGGGTTCTGCAGCTGAGGTTGGGAATAAATCCTGCTCCGGGTGAGGAGCTCATCCCATGGGTTCTCCTTTTGCTGCTGTTCTTTGGGAACAGGAGCAAACAGCAGCACTCCATGTGTGTCATGGTTTAACACCCAAACCAGGACAACGTGATTGCCAGGAACAGCTCTTTCTGCCTGACTCAGGGCACCAGAACCTGAGCTGGGCTTCAGCTGTGACTCTGCTGCTCCAGAATCCCTCAGCTGGCAGGTGGGAGACCCAGTGGTGACAAGATGGAGGATTTTTATTTTTTATTTCCCCTGTGGTGCTCTGTTAACCCTTGCAAACACCCGAGATGTCTGCAGTTCAGCTGAGTACCCAGTTGTTTTTGTGTCTGTCTGGGCAGTGACAGGAGCCAGCTCTCAGCTGTGAGACGAGTCTTGGAGAGGGAAACCCACTCCCCATTTTATCAGGAAGGGGTGAGCTATGCCCTGCTGAAGGTCACCGAGCTGGGGCTCCTCCCTGCTGCAGAAATCCTCCTGGAATTTGGAGCTGACCTCAGCTTTGAAGGTGAGGCTGGGGAGCTGGGAGCTGGGGAGGAACCAACTGGTGAGGAGCTGCTCTGGGTGACATCTGGGGCCAGCTCAGCCCCCTACTCCTTGCTGGGTTAGCCCAGATCATAGAATCATAGAACTGGTTGGGTTGGAAGGGACCTCAGAGATCATCAAGTCCAACCCTTGATCCACTCCTCCCGTGGTTCCCAGCCCATGGCACTCAGTGCCACATCCAGGCTCTTTGGAAAGATCTCCAGACACGGAGAATCCACTACTTCCCTGGGCAGCCCATTCCAATGCCTGATCACCCTCTCCAGAAAGAAATTCTTTCTAATCTCCAACCTAAACCTCCCCTGGCACAACTTGAGACCCTGCCCTCTTGTCTTGCTGAGAGTTGCCTGGGAAAAGAGACCAACCCCCCCCTGGCTTCAGCCTCCTTCCAGACCAAGTCCCAGGGATGGCCCAGGGGGTTTGGGGCCAATCTGCATCTCTGGGGGGCTTTTCCCAGAGGTGGAGCCATGACAAAAGTAGGACCTGGAGGGAGGGCTGTGCCAGCTCCTTTCTCATCACTGTGTCCACGGGGCCCTCCCCAGATTCCTCCTCCCACTCTGGCAGGTGTTGGGGCTGTTTTGGGGAAGCTTTTGACTCTCCCTGACTCTGTGGGTTTTTTTCCTCAGATCCAGTTACCTACTACACCCCCCTGCACATCGCTGTGCTCCGTAACCAACCGGATATGGTGGAATTCCTGGTGCACCACGGGGCCGACATCAACCGGAGAGACCGGGTAGGGGCTCAGGGCTCAGGAGCAAGGCCAGAGCAGGCTGAGCCCCCTTGGGATTTGGGGCTGTGGGGAGAGCCCTTGCTGTGTGCTGCTTCCCCTTGGTGACCTCTCGTGCTGTTGTCCTGAGTGCTGAGGTGCTGGGGCAGAAGTTGGGGTTGCCTTTGGGGAGCACACCCCGTGTCTGCTGCAGAGCAACGGGTGGGGTGAGGCTGAGGTGGACAGACCCCTCCCTGGGGATCCACCAGGGAAGTGTCAACTTGGATTTCAAGGCCAGGTTGGATGAGGCCTGGAGCAGCCTGGGCTGGTGGGAGGTGTTCCCTGCACGTGCAGAGGGTTTGGAGCTGGATGAGCTTTAATATCCCAACCCAAACCATTCCGTGATTTTGGGGGATGGGATGAAACCTGCTCTGCTGGCCATGGTGAAACCCCAGCAGTGACTCTCTGGAGGTACTCACAAATAGGTTTTCACACTGACTGGTGGTTTGGTTTGTTTTGTTTTTTTTTTCCCCATGCACAGATCCATGAGAGCAGCCCCCTCGACCTGGCCAGCGAGGAGCCTGAGCGGCTGCCGTGCCTCCAGAGGCTGCTCCAGCTGGGAGCTGATGTCAATGCTGCTGATAAAAATGGTCTGTGTGCCCCACTGGGTGCCCCCAGCACCCACCTCATGGCTGGGCTGGAGCACAGGGGGCTGGGTCCTTCCTTCTTCCTGCTGCAAATGCCCTCTGGTTACAGCCTGGGCTGGGAGATGGCTGCGGGGACCTCCCTGGTGCTCTGTGCTTTCTCCTCCTGTCTTGGCCATGTCAGTGGGAGGAGGGGGCTGAAACCAGCTCTGTGCAGTCCTTGGGAGATGGGACAGGGCTGTCACATCACAGCCTTAGGTCCTCACATGCTCTAAAAGCCACTCTGCTCTGGTGAGGCCACAGCTTGAGTCCTGTGTCCAGTTCTGGGCCCCTCAGCTCAGGAAGGAGATTGAGGTGCTGGAGCAGGTCCAGCGAAGAGCAAGGAGGCTGTGAAGGGATCCAGCACAGATCCTATGAGGAGAGGCTGAGGGAGCTGGGGGTGTTCAGCCTGAAGAAGAGGAGGCTCAGGGGAGAGCTCATCACTCTCTCCAACTCCCTGAAAGGAGGTTGGAGCCAGGGGGGGTTGGGCTCTTTTCCCAGGCAACTCTCAGCAAGACAAGAGGGCAGGGTCTCAAGTTGTGCCAGGGGAGGTTTAGGTTGGAGATTAGAAAGAATTTCTTTCTGGAGAGGGTGATCAGGCATTGGAATGGGCTGCCCAGGGAAGTAGTGGATTCTCCGTGTCTGGAGATCTTTCCAAAGAGCCTGGATGTGGCACTGAGTGCCATGGGCTGGGAACCACGGGAGGAGTGGGTCAAGGGTTGGACTTGATGATCTCTGAGGTCCCTTCCAACCCAGCCAATTCTATGATTCTGTAATCTGGGGACATCACCCACCTTGCATGTGTGGCCTGTCCCCACAGCTGTGTACCATCATGGGGACAGCAAGGAACTTGCCAGAAGGGAAGGGCTGTTTCTCACCATACGTGGCTGTCTGGTTGGTGGGGGTGGGTTGTTTTCCTTCCTTCCTTTCAAGGTGTCCCTCTGTTTTCATCTGACCTCCATTCCAGGGAAGACAGCCCTGCTGCATGCCCTGGCCAGCAGTGATGGTGTCCAGATCCACAACACTGAGAGCATCCGTCTGCTGCTGGAAGGAGGTGAGGGAAACCTTCTCTCTCCACCCACAATCCCTCCAGGCTCATTCTTTGTACAGCACCAAGCACTCCCCTCTCAACTCCTTTGTGTTCCACTGGAGCAGGAGTAAAGCCCAGCAGTGCCTCGTTGTGCTGTCCTGACTTCACCAGCAGTGTCAGTTACCTTCTGACCCTCCCTCCTCTTCCCTGACCCTCCCTCCTCTTCCCTGACCCTCCCTCCTTTTCCCTGCCTGACCCTCCCTCCTTTTCCCTGCCTGACCCTCCCTCCTTTTCCCTGCGTGATCCTCCCTTTCTCTTTCCCTCCAGGTGCAGATGTCAGAGCCACCACTGAAGATGGTGACACTGTTTTCACTTATGTCATCTACCTCCTGGGAGAGGTGGTGTGCAGCAGCACCAAGGAGGTGCAGGCCATCAACCACTTCTGCTTCCGTGTCACACAGCTGCTGGTGGCCCACGGTGCCAACCCCAGTGAGTGCCCAGCTCCTGAGTCCCTCACCTACCTCTGCTTCCAAAGCTTCAAATGCCACTTTCCCCTGCTGCGTTTCCTACTGGAGTCAGGGGCTGCCTACAACTGCTCCCTCCATGGTCCCTCCTGCTGGTCGGGCTTCCACGTCGTCTTCGAGTGCCTCTGCTCAGACCTCAGCATCTCTGAAGATGACAGCTGCTCTACAGAGCTCGTTCAGAAAGGTCAGACTCTGCTGGAGCTGATGATGGCCAGTTCACAAGCCATCCAGCTGCCCACCAATTTTGAGGTCAACACCAGCGTCTGTAAGTACCACGGGGAGAAGATCAGGACTCTCTTCTGCTCCCTGAAGCAGCTGGAACGCTCCCCACAGACACTCAAACATCTCTGCAGGGTGTTTATCAGGCAGCACCTTAAACCCTGGCCAGTAGATGTCAAAATCAAGGCTCTACCTCTTCCAAACAGGCTCAAGTGGTACCTCCTCATTGATCACACTGCTGCCACCCACGAGGACCTCTGAGCTACACTCACACCCCCCCTGTCACCTCCCTCCATGGTCATGGTGTGCCTGTAGCCACCACACAGATGTCATCTCTGCTCTGGAGGAGCAGATTTTCTCCCCAGCCAGGGGTGTTTTCTCCCCAGCAAGAGGTGTTGCAGTTTTTCTCCCCAGCCAGAGGTGTTTTTCTCCCCAGCCAGGGGTGCTGCAGTTTTTCTCCCCAGCCAGGGGTGCTGCAGTTTTTCTCCCCAGCCAGGGGTGCTGCAGTTTTTCTCCCCAGCCAGGGGTGCTGCAGTTTTTCTCCCCAGCCAGAGCTGTTGCTGTCCCTGTGCCTGTGGCTGGGCCAGTGCTGTGTTTTGGGACTGTGTTTGTTTTGGGCACGCTGTTCCATGTGTCTGTGGTCACCCTGGGTTGTGTCCTGGGGAGGGGGTGAAAAAAGCCCCTGGACACTGGGGTAGAGGGCTGTGGGGTGGTCAGGGTGGTGTGAGGGGACAGGCAGCTTGTCCCTTTTCCATCCCATCCCTGGTGGATGAAGCTGTGCCTTAGGCATCCACCAAGGGACATCTCTGAGGTGCTGACCTCCAAACCAGACAAATGGATGTTCCTCAGCTTTGTGTAAGGACAGGGAACAGGAGGCCAACTGCTGGGTGCCTTGTGCCTCCCTGTTCCCTGTCTCTCCTTGCTGACTGTTCCCAGGACTGTGCTCTCCACTGCCTCCTTCCCAGGAACAAAAAAGTTGCAGCAGGGTTTGGGGTTTTCTTTCCAAGCTGCTGCTGGAAGGCTCCAACCTCTGGGGTTGGACATGGAGATCCTGAGCCTACAGCTGCCTAGCTCTCCCCCTTTCCTTGTGGTGTGCCAAAGCCTGGCCACAGAGCTGAAGCCCACAGGGTTTCAGTTTTGGAGGTTTTTAATTTTGTGCTTATCATGGGGGACAGGTGTAGAAGATGAAAAGAGGAAAGAGCTACTCTGAGCAGGTACAATTCAGAGCAGGTGGGATCTGGGATCCCTGGCAGTTTGCCTGCACAAGGGGTTGTCTTCCTCCCTTGCTCCCCTGTCAGCATCTGTGTTGTACCTTCTCCCACCCCACGGAGCTGGACATCTTGATAAATTGATGTTTAAAATAATAATGGGATCAAATTCTCCCCTGCTGTCTGGAATGGGAAATGAACAATTAAATGAGGCCTTTATAGTAAGGACAAGGGGTTTGTTCTTCTGCAGGGGGGAGGAGGAGGAGAGGGCTCTTCAGGGATGGAGGAAGGGGACCTGTGTGTGGGACAGGCTGTAAATGGGGTCTGTTTGCCTGTCTGGCCAGCTGTGACAAGGAGGTGACCAGGGCTGGGAACAATGGAGATGGGTGTGTTCCAGTCTGGGTGTTGGGCTGGGGCTGGGCACCACCTGGAGCCTGTGGGGAGGGGCTGAGGTGGGGCTGGAGGCAGCTCTGGGTGGGTTCCCCAGTAACACCCCATGCACATCAGCTCTGTTTGGGCTTGTCCCATCCCCGAGGAGGACACGGAGGCCCCTGGATTACATCCACCTCCTCTTCAGCCACATGTGGGAGCCCTGCTCCATGTAAGAGGCCCACACAAAGCCCCAGACCCTGGTGTTGCCTCTTCCCCACTGTAGCAAACCAAGATTTCTGCTGCTTGCCTTGCCCAGATTCTTGCTGTGACCAGCAGCAAGCTCAGAAGCAGGAAAGGGACACAGAGCAGTGCCAGGCAGGGAGCCCAGCCCCTCCCAGAGGTGCTCCAAGCTCCTGTTCTCCACTTGGAGCCCTGTGTGAATGTGGTCAGCAACCTCCTGGTGCCCCCCCTTCCCGGGGGGACCCTCTTGCTCCCATCCAGAGCCCCTGAAGATGCCATCAAGCCCTGGCTGTGCCTGACAAAGCCCAGGTGCAGGAGTGCAACAGCAGGAAAATGTATTTGGCAAACGCCTCTTTTCACAAACAGCAGCAACTTGGAAGACAAAGCCCCGTCCTTGCCACCAGCCCTGGAGAAGAGGGAGTGACAACTCCCCTGGCTGCTGCCTGCCACCCCACCCTGAAGGCACAGTCCTCACCCCTCCCAGCCCTGGCAGGAGCTGCCGTGCTCCCAGCTGGCCCTGGAGAGACCTTTCTCCTCCCCCCGCCAGGGCTCTCATCTCATGGCGAAGGTGTAGACGTGGTAGATCTCATCAGGGAAGTTCTCCTGACGTTCCTCAGCCAGGAGGTGCAGCCCAGCCCTGCGGATGATCTTCCTGACCACGTCCAGGTCCCTGCAGACACTGCTGTCCACATCATCCATGATGACTCCCTCCTGGGCCATGTTGTCTTTGATGACCACGATGCCGTTGGGCCGCAGGCCGGCGCGGCACCGCTTCAGGAAGTCGGAGAGGTGATTGTCAGTGAGGTGTCCTGGAAGGGCAGAGCAGGGGTTAGAGAGGGGAGCAGGAAAGGAGAGCAAGAGGCTACAGGTTGGGGAATACATCAGCAGAAAGGGGACACCTGTGTCCCCGTGGCTCTGTCCCACCCACTCTCTATCTCCGCCCTGACCTCCAAGGGTTTGGAGGAAGAGACCCTGCAGAGGGCAGGCCCTAAACTGCACAGTGGGGCAGAGAGCTGTGGGGTGGTCGGGGTGGTGTGAGGGGACAGGCAGCTTGTCCCTTTTCCATCCCATCCCTGGTGGATGAAGCAGTGCCTTAGGCATCCACCAAGGGACATCTCTGAGGTGCTGACCTCCAAACCAGACAAATGGATGTTCCTCAGCTTTGTGTAAGGACAGGGAACAGCAGGCCAACTGCTGGGTGCAGTTGCATCCTCCCACCCTCCTGTGATGCTCATCCTTCAGGCAGAGCTCTTCCCTCCCAAAGCTCTCCCCAGGGTCTGGGGACATCTCCTCAGGCAGAGGACTGATCAGACCTCCAAGTGACCCTCACCAATGACCCACTGGATCCAGATGACATCGTAGGAGTTGGGCTCGGGGCTGAAGTCCTGGAGGCCACAGCAGAAGTAGTTGCGCACCCGCCTGCCCTCCTCCCCCAGGTAGCTCCTGGCCTTGGTGAGGAAATCCTCTGTCACATCCACCATGTCCACTGTCTTGAAGAGAGGCAGCAGCAGCCTCTTGGTGATCCGCCCGATGCCCGCCCCGCAATCCAGAGCACGGGTTGTGCCTGTCCTGTTGGGACCTTCCTGGAAAAAGAAACACGAGGGGCTGAATCTCACCAGGAGGGACCCAGAGAGGAGAAATGGGGCAACCATGCAAGAGGGGTATGGGACACCCCCAGGTGCAGACACACCCAGTCAGACAGTCAGTCAGTCAGAGACAGACAGTCAGAGACAGACACAGAAAGACACAGACAGACAGTCAGAGACAGACAGACAGACACACACACACCAGAAGATCCCCCCAGAGCGAGTTGGAAGAGCCTGGGCTCCATGCTGGGAGAAGGATTTTTGGGCTCACGACAGACTTGGCCACCTACCCGCAGAAACCTCTGCAGGAACTTCCTGGAGCTGTTGATGTCAATGCTGGAGATGTGGCCGTAGCCCCCCAGCATCCCATCCACCGTGGGGGGCACATCCTTCCAGTACTTCTCTGCCTTGGAGTAAAACTCAAACTCGTTCTCCACCACTTCACTCGTCATGCTGGCCCACAGGCAGTGCCCACGGGGGACTTGCTGCTCCTCCAGGACAGGGGAGAAACCACCAGTCAGGTCCAAAAGAGCAGGAGGCACAAAATCCCCCCCCAAAACCAGGGAGGCAGCTCTGTGAGTATCCCTGTTTCTATTTATCACCCCCTCCCCAGGGCTATTCCAAGCCCAAAAAAACTTCAGCTGAGAGCAGGAAAGAACAAAAACCTAAATCCTGGTATATTCTAGAGACCAAAAATGCCCCAAAACCCCTCCTGGGATAGGGATGGCTCAGCCAGGCCAGGCAGCCCAGAGCCTCACCCTGCAATACACCATTATATTATTATTTTCTCACCCTTTACACCTATTCTACCTCTTTTTTTCCCCCCCATCTTAACGTTTCACAGATCACAGGTTTATCTGCAGCAGCAGCAGCCCCATCAGTCACCTCCAGTTACATCTGGAGTTGCTAAGAGTTATCCTAAGCACCTGCCTGAGGACTGTAAATCTCAGCTGTGACCACAAGTTAGATATTTGCAAAATAATAAAGTCAAGGTATAATCAGCAATACAAGCTATAAATCCCCCCCCAGACATCTCATACCACTGTGGATGTGATTAACTGTGCTGGGGATTAGAAACTGGATTTAAGGTGGTGAAAGGGTAAATTCAAGGACTTCAAACACCTTCACAAATAAAAGAAATATATAGTGTTCAGGGCTTGAATTTGCTGGCAAGTATCCCATTAGACACACAACCTCTTCTCTTCGGCAGTTGTGGTGGCCCAGTGTGGTGTTGAACAGCCCGGAGTTGGAGCAGAGGGACACAACACCTCACCTGACAAATCACCGCTTGAAATCCAGTTTGGCTCAGTGGTGCTGGGAGCTGCTCTGTGCTGCGATCTAGAGGTAGAAAAGGAGAGATTTTTAGACCCAAAAGACGGTGGTGTGTGTGAGCAAGTGTGAGCGAAGCCAACCCCACTGCCCCAGGGAGCTGAATGTAAGAACTACCCCAGACCCTTCGGGCATCTTCCTGGGGGGTTTGGGGGGCAGGTGGCTGAGCTGGGGGGGGCTGCCAGGACCTGGGGGGGGTTTTGTCCCTGCTTTAGGCAGCACTGCTCTGATCTCCTCATGGCTTGGGACCCCAGTTTCCCCTCCAGGCCTTGTCACCCTTTCTTGGGTGGCCCCCCCCCCCCAGTTTCACCTGGGTGACCCTCTGGGTGTCCCTCTGGGTGTCACCAACCACCAACACAGCTTGAGAACACCCAGAGGAACAACCCCCCACCCCCCAACCGTGGCCCCCAGCCCAGGGCACCCCACACCCCCCTGGCCCTGCTCGCTTGCGAGGTGGGGGTCACCCCAACGTGGGACCCTTTCCCCGACCCTTGGGGACACCTGCAGGGTCCGGGGGTCCCCAGGGCACAGGGGGGGGGGGGTGTGCGCACCTCAGGGGGCACACAGGGGTCCCACCCCGAGGTCTGCGGCAGGGTGTCCCTGGTTCCAGGCCTACCCCACCCGTTCCCCCGGTACACCCCATTGGGGACACCCCCCCCCCCCCCAGGCCATCCCCCGCCCCAATCCTCCCTCCCTTCCAGGGCTGCGGTGTCTGGGGAGCTCCGCAGGCCTCCGGGCTGCACCCCGGGCCCCGGCAGCTCCTCCCGCCGCTATACGGACCGGTGGAGCGGGCTCCGGAGCCGGGCAGGGGGGTTCCCGGTGCCGCCCCCTCCCTCCCGGTGGCCGCGACCCCCGGCTCCCCCCCGGTTACCTCAGGCGGCGGCCGCGCTCTCTCCCCCCCTCCCCCCCAGCCCCAACCGTGACGGGCGGCCAAGGGAACCAATCAGGCGGCGGGATTGCGGTGACGTCATAGTGCCATCACACCGGGGGGGCGGGCTTTCCCGCCGCTCTTCTACCGGGACGGGGGGGGCACCGGGAAGGGGGGGGTTCGGCTGTGGGACGGACCGGGACGGGGTTCGGGGGGTGCTGAGGGATGGGGAGTCCCGTGGTGTGACCTCCCCCCCCCAAAGTGTCAGCAACGGCCCCGGGCTGCCCGCGGGGGCTTCGTGCCATCCGCTGCTCTCGGTCGGGGCGGGGGGACAGCGGGTGTCGGGACAAGGAACATCGGGATTTGGTACCGGGGAGGGGGGGGGTTGTCCCCTGGTCCTGCCGCTGTCCCCGTCCCGCTGCTGTCGCTGTCCTTGTCCCGTCCTGTCCCCCACCCGCCGTGGCCGCACGGAGGTGCTGTTGTTCCGCTCTTGTTCCGCCGCCGCGGAGCTCCGCGGGGTTGTGGGCTGGGGGGGCCGAAACAACGGGACCCGCACACACCCCCTCCCCGGTTCTGACACCCCCAGCCCTGCACTCCGCCCCGGGAACCTGCACCCTCTGCCCGGACCCATTGCCCGTGGGGGACACCGGAGACCCCCACGCCCACCCCCACGGTGATGGCCACGGTTCTCCCGTGCCCTTCCTGCACCCCACACAGGGAGCTGAGACCTGACAGGCTCATCACAGCTGTGATCCCCTCCTCATGGCACCCCCAGAGCCTGGGATGCAGCTGGGACCGGCCCTGGTGGGGAAGTCACCTCCCACCCACCCACCCACTCTCCACTGTTGGGGGCTCCAGTGGGGGGGGACAATATCCCACCCCATTGCCTCCCATCCCAGTCACCTCCTCCACACCCTTGGGTTGGGGCCCTATGGAAAGGGGATCACTGTGGGGACAGTGACAAAGCTGTTGGTGACAACTGGATCTTGGGAAAAGGAGGGCAGGGTGGATTCTCCAGTGTCTAATAGGACTCTGTCCTTCCCTCAGCAGGGCACCAGTTGCTCCTTCACCTTCTCCTGACATGCAGGAAACCTGGAGGAACAAAATCTGCTGGAAATCACCCAAAACAGTCTGGACATGGGCACAGGTGGAGTGGGGCCCATTTCTACCCAGCCAGCACCCCCTCACACCCCAAAAATGTCCTAAGGGGCCTGGTAGGTACCTGTCAGTGAGTGATTTGTGGAGTTGGGGATGTGGTGAGAGCCTCTCAGAGCAGAAAGCACTTTTCTTGCCCCATTTTGTGTTCTGGATTGTAAAGACATGTGGCCATCTGGTGCTGGGGAGGGGACACTGGGCAGCAGCTCCCAGGACAGGGTGTTTCAACCCATGCCTGGACACCAGAATGACCAAACCCCACCAGTTTTGAAGCCACCAGTGGCCATTGCATCTCTGTGGCTGTTGCCTGCAGATTCAAACAGGTTGTGAGGCACCCACATCCCATCCATGTCACCTGTTTCCCAAAACCTGCAATATTTGCTCCCTCTGCTTCCCAAAAAAGCCCATTTTCCCCCTTTTTTTTCCCATCAGACTGCCCTGGGGACTCCTCCAAGCCCTCTCCAGCAAGCCCTTTGCAGTGGCAGGGATGGGACAGTTCTGTCCCTCCCAGCACTGGAGCTCAGGTTTTGATGAACCGGGGACCAACCCTGCTTGCAAGAGTTCCCTTTGATTTCATTTTATTATTAAGGCAACAGCGTGTGGCTGAAAATTAAGGGAAAAGAAACGGGTTGAGCACCTCTCAGCTCCTGAGCCCGGCAAAGGGGATGATGAGGGTCCCACCACCAAGGACACCCTGTTGGGTCCCACGTTCTGATGGAGACGAGGCCAACCTCGGGGCTAACTTCGTGCAGAGCCAAGTTTGCCAAAAAAACCCCAAAAAAACCCCAAAAAAACCAAACAAAAGAAAAAAAAAAAAAAAAAACCAAACCCACCATACCCATGGCAGCAGCAACAGCTCCGGCCACGCCGTGGAGCCTCCCGCTCCCCTCCTCGGCTCCGCTGCCTCCCCGTGGTTGCTGCTGCCGGGAAATGCTTTTCCTCTGAGCACTTGGAGTTTTGTCACTCAGTAATTGTGCAACAAGGCAGAGAACACCCTCTCCAGACCCTTTTTCTCCTCCACACTTTCCTCCTGCTCCCTCTGGCTTGGTGCCGTTCAGGGCAATCACCGGCTCTGCAATTCCTCTTCAGGAATTTTTTTTATTATTTTTTTTTTCTTTCCCCCAGGTGCTTAATCATCCTTATTACCCTTTTCTGATTAATTAATTCTAATTAATTTTGCACTATCATTTTGGAGAAGAGGTGACCAGGACGGCACATGTTGTTACAGGTGATTTGCAAGGCAGGTCCTGCAGCTCTACCACATCAGCACCATTTAACCTGGGGCCCTTTCCTAACCCATTTGTTGCCATTGAGGGCAATTAACAGAGCAACGAAACCCTCTGAGACCCTGGGAAAAACCCTCCAGTATTTGGGATGATCCCATCTCATCTGCTCTGCCCCCTGTCCGTGTTTGCCCAGCTCCTCCAGCTGTCTCCACCATGCCATGGCCAAGGCTTGGGAAGTCGGAATAAATTAGGTCAGAGCTCCTCACTAAGAGCCACCAAGACACTCAGAGGGGTGGCAGGGATGTGGTTCCCTTCCTGCCAGCACCTCTCATCTTCCAGCACTGGTGGCAAAAGCAACCCCTGGTCCATACCTTATCCCCAGCACCCAGCAGAGGGGATGTGGGATGGGGGGGGATGCAGAATCTGTGGGGGGGATGCCCATCTGTGGGATGGGCTGCAGAAAAACTCCTGCCCAGGAGGCTTTTCAGGGATTCCTGTGGCTCTGCCACTGGTTTTTGTCTCCAAAGGGAGCAAGTTGGGAAGTTCTGCTGGCCTGACAGCTGCCCTGCATGGCTTGAGGCTGGGAGCATCCATCCCACCATGGACCCTCAGCCATGGGCTCTTGCTGGGAGGCTGAAGCATCATCACTGATAGTGCTGAAACCTCCCAAAATATAAGTGTGTTTATTAGACATGGTGTGATAGAGGTGATAGACTATAAACTGCATGCTAAATAATAGCTTGTGTGTAAATAATAGCTTGTATGGATCTAGAAGGAAAAAAGATCTATGTATTGTGTGTATAATATGAGTAGAACTGTGTGTAAGTGTGGATATACTTTTATATATAGTGTAAATGGACCTTTTAGGCCTGTTTGTATATCTACACATATATTTACACACCAGAGAGAGAGCTCCAGGTAGATGTGTGTGGATAGATGTGCATGGATGTGTGCATGTGTATCTATACTCATATATACACACACATAATATGTATAAAACCTGCACATTTATACTTACAGGTAGGGTGTGTGTGGTATATATAGATATATAAAGAAAAAAAATCTATGTATTGTGTGTATAATATGAGTAGAACTGTGTGTAAGTGTGGATATACTTTTATATATAGTGTAAATGGACCTTTTAGGCCTGTTTGTATATCTACACATATATTTACACACCAGATGGAGAGCTCCAGGTAGATGTGTGTGGATAGATGTGCATGGATGTGTATCTATACACATATATACACACACATAATATGTATAAAACCTGCACATTTATACTTACAGGTATGGTGTGTGTGGTATATATAGATATATAAAGAAAAAAATTCTATGTATTGTGTGTATAATATGAGTAGAACTGTGTGTAAGTGTGGATATACTTTTATATATAGTGTAAATGGACCTTTTAGGCCTGTTTGGATATCTACACATATATTTACACACCAGATAGAGAGCTCCAGGTAGATGAGTATAGATAGATGTGCATGGATGTGTATCTATACACATATATACACACACATAATATGTATAAAACCTGTACATTTGTACTTACAGGTATGGTGTGTGTGGTATATATAGATATATAAAGAAAAAAATCTATGTACTGTGTGTATAATATGAGTAGAACTGTGTGTAAGTGTGGATATACTTGTATATATAGTGCACATGGACCTTTTAGGCCTGTTTGGATATCTACACATATATTTACACACCAGAGAGAGAGCTCCAGGTAGGTGAGTATAGATAAATGTGCATGGATGTGTATCTATATGCATATATACACACACATAATATGTATAAAACCTCTACATTTGTACTTACAGGTATGGTGTGTGTGGTATATATAGATATATAAAGAAAAAAATTCTATGTGCTGTGTGTATAATATGAGTAGAACTGTGTGTAAGTGTGGATATACTTTTATACATAGTGTAAATGGACCTTTTAGGCCTGTTTGTATATCTACACATATATTTACACACCAGAGAGAGAGCTGCAGGTAGATGTGTGTGGATAGATGTGCATGGATGTGTGCATGTGTATCTATACTCATATATACACACACATAATATGTATAAAACCTCTACATTTGTACTTACAGGTAGGGTGTGTGTGGTATATATAGATATATAAAGAAAAAAAAAATCTATGTACTGTGTGTATAATATGAGTAGAACTGTGTGTAAGTGTGGATATACTTGTATATATAGTGTACATGGACCTTTTAGGCCTATTTGGATATCTACACATATATTTACACACCAGAGAGCTGCAGGTAGATGTGTGTGGATAGATGTGCAAGGATCTGTATCTATACACATATATACACACACATATGTATAATATGTATAAAACCTGTACATTTATACTTAGAGGTATGGTGTGTGTGGTATGGGGGGAGGAAAGGAGATTTTGTGTGTGTGTAGTGCCCAGTGAAGCTGCCCTGGCTCTGGGGTTGGTGCAGGGCAGTGGGGAGGGAGAGGAAGGAGAAGAGGATGGGCAGGAGGGAGAGGCAGAGCAAAGCTCTCATCAGGGAGAAAGAGGGAGAACACCAACTGCTCTGAGTTCCAAAAGCTCCCCTCTTTGATTAATTGGACTTTCTGTTTGATAAATGTTACTCATGAGTATAAAATATGCAAAGCACTTAGCAAGTTCACACTGTTTAAAGAACTCAACTAACTAAATTAAAATTCCATCATAAGGAGCTGCTGAAGAGCAGCCTGGCAGGTCGCTGGGGGGGGGGAGCACACCCCACACCCCAGCAGGGTCCTGACCCACAGACACCCACCCTGCCCAACCAGCCCATGGGGAGGAATTTTGGGTGCTTTGGAGAGGCCACGGGTGAGGATTTCTCAGGTCTCCTCCCCAGTGGGGTCCTCGTGGGGTGGTGAGGGGCTGCAAGGGGCCAGCCTGGAGCATCCTCCCCCTGTGTCTCAGCTCTGCTGCCTGCCCTGGAGCGAGTGGGGCTTGGATGGAAATTAAATAAGTTGCTCTAATTCCCAGAGTGTGACAATTCCCTGCATGCTTCAGGTGCTGTACCCTGCCAGACCTTTGAAGAAAACCAGCTCAGACCTTTCCAGCTTCCCCGAAATGGCAGCTGAGCACCCCTGGGTGAAGAGGAACCTTCCTGACATGGGAAGGATGGGGGGACCCCAGGCCCCTCCTGAGATATCTGCAGTCCCAGTGGTTCCTGGGCTGGGTGATGCAGCAAACAGACTGGAAGGATCCAGTGGGCAGTGGGAGGATGCAGTGGGCAGTGGGAGGATGCAGTAGGCAGTGGGAGGATGCAGTGGGCACTGGGAGGTTGCACTGGGCACTGGGAGGACGCAGTGGGAGGATGCAGTGTGCATGCTCAGCAGTTTCCCTGGCTCCCAGTGCTCCCAGTTCACACTGGTCATGCTACTCAGCCTCCTGTTCTCCATCACTATCATCACCAGGTGATCAGGACTTGCAGGAGGTGCCTGCAGGCAGCAGCTCCTGCCCGCCTGTGTTTGAGAAGAGAAAGGAGAAGGAACAAAAAGATTATTTTTTTTTTTTCCCCAGAATTGCTTTCCACCAGGCAGACAAATCAGCAAGGGGTAACCTCTCAGCCCCAACGGGGGGAGACTAAAATTCCCCACACCTTGCAAACCTGCTGGGAAATACTGCCAGGAGGGATGAGCTGGTGTAGCCCTGTGGGGCAGTGTTGGGGCTCCAACCCTGAGTCCCCAGCACATCCCATTGCAGCACGGCTGATGCTGGGCTCAGCTCAAGCTGCTCCTTGTGCTTTGAGCAATGATTTAGCCCCCACGAACCCACCCGGCTGTAAATCCCAGCACAGACAAGTCCCAAGCATTCATTTCAAGGCAAGGCAGTTTGTGTCATCTCAGCATTAGCATTTACACTCTTTATTAATTAATACTTGTTAAACTCAGGCTAAAAATAAAGCGCTGGGCTCAGCTCACGCCTCTGTGCCCTCACCCTGGGCTCAGCACCCGGCTGCTCCCCTTCTCCAGAGACAGAAAGGAGATTTTTTAATTTTTATTTTTTTAAATAAAGGGTTGTACTGAAGCAGCCCTCCTGCTGGAGCTAAAAAGCAGCCCTTTCTGTGAAGCTTTGGTGGGACAAACCAACCATCCCAGGCTTGCCTTCCTCTCAGCTCCGGCCTGGGACCACTGTGGGGTGACAGGTGGCAGCACACACAGGGTTTAACCTTGATTTCCCATTCATTCTCAACTTGTTTTTCTTTTGCTGGTTGATTTTATTAATTTTTTTTTATATATAGATACATTTGTGGGTTTTAGGTTGGGTTTTTTTTTGGTTGTTGTTGTTTGTTTTTTTTTCCCCTCCCAGGGATGTCCCAGGCTCAGCTGCGCTTCCCAGCGGAGCTGATTTCCTTTCCCAGGCAGGATGCCCCAGCACAGGGCTGGTGTCCAGGAAGGAAATGGTTAAGGGTGGTGGGCTCAGGTGGGCTTTTGTGCCTCCACACAGCCAGGAGCTGCCTTCAATTACATCCAAAGGGCAGCGGCTGCTGCAAAAGTCCTTTTTCCCTCCCCGGGGCTGCTGCCTCCCTGGCTGGATGCAGAGCTGGTGGCTGCAGGTGTGAGTTAGTGTTTGGGGGAGCTTGAAATGGGGCTGAAATAGGGCTTGAAAGGGCTTTTGGGGAAACCAGCTGGCTTTGGGAACAGGCAATGGTGCTAATGGCCACGCTTCAGCCAAGCATCAAACCTGGGGGGCTCTGGGATTCCAGCTGCCCGAGGTCTTGGGGCCTTTCCAGACCTCAGCTAAGCAAGGAAAGGGCATTCTTAGCACAGGTTGCTCCACATATAGATTCCATAGGTTGCACGTGGAGCTGGAACACACAGACCTGTAGTGCACACACCACGGGCAGTGTGGTGCTGGCTGGATGAGGCTGTGCTGACTGCAGCTCCCCAGTGCTATTGCCTGGTCTGCAATACTAAATAACATTCCTAATGAGGAGGGGGATGATGATGATGATGATGGTCATTTTGTTAACCTTTATTAAGGAAAACCCAAAGCCTGCACATCTAGTTAGCCGCAGGAAAGCCCCAGGTCCCCATTCTACATGACTCAAAACACCAAATCCAGCAGGACTTGGCCATCCCCTTTGTCTTGGGTGCTCTTCCCAGAGTTTCTCAGCTTTCTTTTTTTTTTTTCAGGAAGCCCAATGTCCAGCAGAGCAAAGCTGGTGCCCAGGATCTCACCCACCCTGCTGTGCCAGGGGGACAGGAGGGGAAATCTCTCTGCCCAAGCCATGGGAGGGATAAATTGATGCCCAAGTCCCCTCTGAGGGCTTGGGTACCCCTTAGGATGCAGCTCGGCTCCCATGCGTCAGGGGTGAATGTTAATGGTGCTGAGTTCCTGGGAAAAATGATCCAATTCTCCATCCAGAGTGGGCAGGAGAGAGAGGGGAGGGGGAGGAAGAGAAAAATAACTCCACAGATTCATTCTGCTGATGAGAATTAGAATCTGGCATCACCAAACCAACCCTAAAACAAGCTGCTTGGGAGTGATGCTCAGCCCCAGCCTGGCTGCTGCCACCTCCAGGGGTGACTCTGCCTGAGCTTTGTCCCCTGGAAAGCCCCCAGGTGCCAGTGTCCCCTCGGAGGGGTCTGTGTGCTGCAGTTTGTGGGGCAGGATCGGGCCCCGGGGCTGGGCTGACCCAGCTGTGAGCATCTTGGTTCGGAGGGGGCTGAGCTGCTTCATCCCTGGTGCCTTCACCTGCCCAGAGGAGAAGTCAGAGCACCCAAAATTGCAAAGTTTGTTTTAATACCAAAGATTTTTTTTAAATAATTGAAGCGTTGAGGGTTTCTTAACTGGTTTTTTTTATTATTATTATTTTTATTAATTTCCTGGGGTTTGAGCCTTTAAAGATTTACTTTTCCCCACCAGCAAGGACAGCTCCAAAGATCCCCCTGGCTCCAAACGAAGGCAGAGGCTCGGCAGCGGTCACGGGATTCCAGGAGCTGCTGCTTTAAAAAGAAAATAAGGTAAGAGTTTGGGATTGGGCCCATTCCCTGACCCACTGCAGGATCCGACCCTCCGGGACCAGCAGCTCCTCCTGCCCAAGCTGGAAAACCTCCCCTGGAGCCCGGGAAGTCCCGTGGGAGGGACTTGGCTCCAGCATTCCCGAGGTGGCTTTGGGGACACAACGGGGACTTCCCTCGTCTTGGACAGCCACGAGCACCTCGGGTGGCACCTCGAGGGGACACAGCAATCCCGGGGGAGGGGGGAGTGAGGCACCCATGGGTGGGAACCCCCCTGCACCCCCCACTTCGCTGCACCCCAACCTCCTCCTCCCAGCAGTTCCCTCTCCCTGGCTGTGATTCCGTTTTGATCTGGGCTCCTTCCCTCCCTCCCTCCATCCTTCCCTCCCTCTTTCCCTCTTTCCCTCTTTCCCTCCCTCCCTCCCTCCCTCCCTCCCTCCCTCCCTCCTCCCTGCGCCGCTGCCAAGTCCGCAGGTTCTCGCTGTGACCTTGAGCTGATTTCTGGAGCCGGTTGTGGGTTTCTTAAAGGAGCCGTGGGGGCTCCCACCACCCCCCACCCTGCTCCACTAAAACCCAGCAGAGCCACTCACTGGCACCTCCAGGGATGTGGGGGGACCTGGAGTGAAAGCAAGGAAGGGGAGGGGAGGGGGCAAAGGTGGAAAAACTGGAAGAGGGTGGAAGTGACCAGTTTGGCATCTGCTCAGCCACCCAGAAGCCACCACCAGTTTCAAACAGCCCCTGGAAGGGGCTCCTGGCCACCAGCCCCAGCCCTGTGGGAGGAGGGGGGGTAGGCAAAGCCCCTGCTGGAGCGTGGTACCCATTGCTGGTGCCACTCAGGGAGGGGGGAGCCCGGGGACATCATCAAGAGGTGCAGGGGAGGTGGGCTTGTGGGTTGCACCCCCTCCCTCCCAGCAAGTTTTTGGCCCTCACTGGGGTCAAAAAAAGGATCTCAAAGGGCAGACAGGGCTGGTGTGGACATGCACATGGAGACCTCTCTGTTCTTGGGCACAGGGGTGTCCCCTGAGCCAGTGGCACAGAGGTTTTAAGCCACAGCTTGGCCAAGCTGAAATTTCAGCCTCGCTCAGTCAGCCCAGCCCATGCTAAAAGCTCCATCAGCTGGAGAGGACCCCAATCAATAAGAGCCTTCAAGGCAAGTAATAAAACTTTGAAATGATGCAGGCAGGGCTTGGTGCTCTGCAGAGAAGGGCAGGTGGAATTCATGGGGGTGCTCTTGGGGAAATGAGAGAGAGAGAGGACAAGGGGCCACACTGCTGCCCTCTGCATGGGCTGTGGGTGCTTGGATGATGCTGAGGTGACAAAGCCACAGCTGAGCCCTCCTTGCTGCAGAGCCCAAGCACACAACCCCATCCAAACCCCACTGGAGATACCAGGGAGATCCAGGGGTTTCCTAGTCTCCACCTTGTCTGAGCATCTCTCCATCTTTCTGGGTGCATGGATCACAGGACCACATGGACCAGCCTGGGGACCCCAAAAACCTGGGAACCAGCAACACCTCCTGCCCCAGACAAGGAGCCTGTGGTGGCTCATAGCAGGAGAGGATGGATGTTCTCAGCCCCATAGATTATAGATACCTACAGGGGAAACTGAGGCACGGTGGGGTTGCAGAAGCAGAAGAGATCAGTGATAGTTCTGGGAAAAACCCAGCAGAGCTCAGGATGAAAACCTGGGGATTTCCCTCTGGATTCCTACAAAGAAAATGTCAGGTTATGGACCACATAAAGGCCACCAACAGGCCACTAAAAGTCCAGGACACCCAAGGCCCTTTTGCCACCTTCATCTGAGCTGCTGGGCCCAATGCTCTGCACAAGGAGCTGGGTCTGTCCTGCAGGTGACAGGGACAGAAGTGCTCAGGGCTGTTGAGGCAGCAGGAGTGGCTCAACCATCGTCCCCAGCACCGTGGGGACACCTCAGGAGAGCCCACATCGTGGGGACACAGCCCTTGGCTCAGCCAGCATCGCTCCGGGGGGACGAGGAGGAGGAAGGATGGAGCGGGAGGAGGTGGGAGAGAGGGAAGAAAAGGAGAAAAATGAGTTTTCCTGCTGCCCCAGCAGTGTGGCGATTGATCGGGCGCGGGTTGGTGCTGAGAGCCTCATTCCCCACTGCCGGCTCACAATTATTGGAAAAAACCCGGCACTGCTGCTGCAGTGAAATTAGTTATTGATCTCTTGTCTGGGTGACAAGCACGGGGCTGAGCCCGGGGCTGCTCTCCCCGCCGGCTCAGCCTCTCCGGGGCTCAGCATCTCCGGGGCTGTCCCACAGGGGGAGGTGATGAGAAGGGGGATGGAGATCTGGCTGATCCCTCCCTTCCCCCCTGCTCCAAAGTTGCTTCCCGGGGGAGTTTTGCCCACCCTGCTGCAGGCAATGAAGATGTCAGGGGGAGAAGAAGGGCTCTGCCCCACGCAGGATGGGACCCTAAGTGCTGACAGCCCCTGGCTTTGAACCCCCCTCCCACTCCCTGCTCCTGCCAAGATTCCCAGGGAATGGGATCAGGGTGTCCTGGGGCTTTTTCCACCTCCAGATAACCTGGCCATGGGGAAGGAAGATAAGGCAGGAGGCAGCCAGAGAGCTTTTGTTGTCTGGAAATGCTCCTCACATCCCTGGCTGGACCCCAGGGGGACAGGGACACCAAGGGCAATGCAGGGCTGGGACAAATGGTTCCTGCCCATCCCGGGGACACTTTCACAGTTTCAACAACAACAAAAAGGTATTTATTTTCTTCTGGTAATTCCTTGTGTGAGGCAGGAACAACAGGGGACATTTCAAACAATCCTGTTCTCCTCCCAGAGAAATGCTTCATCCTGGGGCAAAGCCAGGGGTTGGCCCCAGTGTTACCTTTGCTGTGGGCACAGAGCAAGGGGGTGACAAGCAGGGACAAGGTGGGTTGAGGCGTGCATTGGGGTCTCCTCGGTCACATCGAGGTTGTTTGATAGTTCAAAGGGTTGGTTTGGGTTTTTTTTTTGTGTGGTTGTTTGGTTTTTGGGTTTTTTTCCCCTCAACTCTTTGCTCCAGACAGCAATTCCCTGAAGCCATCCCTCCCCGGGGTGGCACTGAAGTGGCTTTGGGGATGTAAATGAAAAGCCACCTGAGGGGTCCCAGGGCCAGGTCACTGCAAAAGCCACCAGGTTTTTGCTTGGGCTTTTTCTGTGGGGTCCCTGCCATGGGGACACAGCCCCTCTGCCTCCAGGGTCCCATGGGTGCATCTGGGGGGGGTCACTGATGGGTGCCACGAGTTGGTGGCACTGCCCATGTGCAGAGCTGGTGCTGGGATGCCAGGAGGGGACACGGTGGGGACAGGACAGACCAAGACCTCTGAGTAGCTCCCAGCCATGGAGTGGCAGCAAGGCGATGGGGACGGTGGCCACGGGCCACCAAGGTGGGGCATGGGGTGTCCCCCAGCCCTGTGGTGAGGGGCACAGCTGTCACCTTCAGCTTCCCAGGCAGCACAGGACCCTGTTGGCATGGGTGTCCCTGGTGGGGGGTGGGAGGGTGGTCCTAGCCCCTTCCCCAGCCCTGGACAAAGGCCTGGGAACAAAAGGGATGGGGATGGGGAAGCATCTCCCGGCCAGGGGTATTTGTTTAGCCTGGGGGGAGTGGGAGGGAGAGGAAACTGAATTTCAAAGCATTTCACCCTTTGTGAACCCTTCAAAGCACCCCTACCCCTCCCTAGTGCCCCCCCAGATGGCTCCAGTTACAGTGGGGTCCCCACTTGTCCCCTGTGAGGACACTGGGTCCCCTGGGGCCAGCCCAGCTCCTTCCCTGTGGGTTTTCAAGAGGGATAAAGAGAAAAGATGAGAAAAGCAAAACGGGACAGTCCAGGCAGGAGGAGGGAGCAGATTCCTGTGGGAGCATTTCCCAGCTCAGCCTTTCTCTGGGTGGGGAGGTCAGGGATGTCCCAGCTCCAGGAGCATCGTGTGGATCTCCCCATTTGACTCCATTCTCATCATTATGGGGGAAGGGGGAAAAGTTGGGGGCATCAGGGGGGAACTGTCATCCTATGGCTGGATCAAAACCAGTGCCTGGCCCCTTCCCAACCTGCCAGCACTCAGAGCCAGGCTGCAGGCACACAGCTCCCCTTGGAGGGACTGCAGAGGGTGGCAGACACTGGCCAGGCAAAGCTCAGCCCTTAAGGACCTGCACAAAGTCCCTCAGCAAGATGCCACCAGCACTGGAAGGGCTCTGGCTGCCAGCAGCTGTCCCCAAGCTGCCTTTGTCACATCCCAGCCCAAACCCTGAGTGCCTCCAGGATGTGCCCCGGGGGCTGCTGCAAACACAAGTTCTTTGGGGCCTCTTTAGGTGCTTCACCACCCTAAAACCACCCATTTCCCACCCCCAGGCTGGGCAGGAAGGTGCAGCAGGAGCAGCCACTGCTGCCTTCCCACCAGGAGCAGCTTCCCCGTTTGCAACTGGGCTCCCTCCTATCCTCACCCCATCCCTAGCAGTGGAAAGCACCCTCCAAGCCCCAAACCTGGGCAGAGTTGGGAAGTGGATCCTGACATCTCCAGAGCTTCAGACTCCTTGGGAGCTGAGCAGAGATGAAGGGGAAGGAAAGCAGAGGAGAAGGGAGAGGGGGGGTTTGCCCCTCTCCTGCCTCCCCACTCCCCTCCGGCAGGCTGAGCAGTGGCCAGGCAGATGGGAAGAGCAAATGATGGCTTTGCAGGGGGCCCGGGATTTGTTTGAGCCATCGTTGTCTCAGTGAGTGACTTCGAATAAGGGATCCACTTGAGAAAATCACCATCTGCTCCCGGACAATTCTCAACCAGAGGAAAAAGGTGAAATAAATTCAGAGATTGTATTATCTGCCCCACTCCTGGCTCCAACAGCAGGGTGAGGCTTTGTGCAGCCTCCTGAAAGTGTTTTGGGTTTGGTTATCTTTTTTTTTTTTCTTTTTTTTGGGGGGTGGGGGGAAATAAGAGGATGGTATGGGATGAGCAAAGACTGGGAAGTGGGAAGAGCTGAGGCCCTGGGATGCTGAGCCTGCAGCAGAGCTCTCCCAGCATCCCGGGTTTGGTGAGTTTGGCAGGAAGATGAAATCTCACCAGATCCATGGGTTTCTTTTATTTTATTTTTTCCATCTCTGAATTTCGAGTGCCTCCTGCTTCCAGCTGGGCTGGAAATACCACAAAAACAGATGCTACAACACAGCACTTTTATGCTTCAAAGCCAGGCAGAAACCAGGGGGCTGTTTGCATTGCTGGCCCCACCAGCCAGGTTGGGGATGGGGCCTGGAGGTGGCTGGAGGAGCCCTGGCACCCCCCCACCAGACCTTTGCAGGCTCAGCAGCCCCAAATCCCATCCTCCTCATCCTCAGCAAAGCAAATCCACCTCAGGAAGGGATGAAGGTGCCCCTGCACCTCTGCTTGGTCTCATCTGGGAGCCAAAGAACCCCAAACCAGCTCAGACAGATTTTTATGCACTCTCCATGAGAAGGGGGATAAATCCTGCCCCTGAAGTCAAGGTGCTGTGTGGCTGTCCCTGGCTGGAGGGGCTCTGGTGCCTCTGGAGGGGAATTTGGCCAGGAGGGAAAAAAAAACCTTAACACTTGGTCTTGAACAGATGTGAAGAGATGGGAAGGATGGGTTGGATGTGACCATTTTGGTGGCCTTTCGTTCCCAGTAAGGCCACAGTGAGATCCCTGACACCAAGGAGGAATGGAAGGAGGAGGAGGATGGGGAGGAAGAGGAGAAAGACATGGAGGACAAGTCCTGCAGAAGGCCATGAAGATGCTGGGAGGGCTGGAGCAGCTCTGCACTGGAGCCAGGCTGAGAGTTGGGGTGTTCACCCCGCAGAGGGATGGGGAGACCTTAGAGAACCTTCCAGTGCCTGAAGGGGCTCCAGGAAAGCTGGACAAGGGCCTGGAGGGACAGAATGAGGAGGAGAATGGTTTTAAGCTGGAAGAGGGGAGATTTAGGTTAGGCATAAGGGAAGAGGGTGACCGTGGGGGTGGGGAGACCCTGGAACGGGTGGCACAGGAGGTTGTGGCTGCCCCATCCCTGGCAGCATCTCCATCCAGGTGGGATGGGGCTTGGAGCACCCTGAGCTGGTGGGATGTATCTCTGGGCACGGCAGGGAGAGATGGTTTGGAAGGGGATGATTCCCAAGGTCCCTTCACCCCCAAACCCATCCCGTGCTCCCGGAGTGGGGCAGAGCCGCTGGGAGCGGGCAGGAGATGCCGAGGAAGGGAAAGGAAAAGAGGGAGGGGAAAAGAGGGAGAAGCAGCAGAAATCTGTTGCCCAGGATGTGCTTCGCTGTCAGGCGGCTCTGATTAACGGGCTGCCTTCCAGCTCCGCGCCGGCTGCTTTCCTGGCAGGAACGGAGCCCCCCGGCTCCCTGCCGGAGGAGCGGCTGCCTGAAAGGTTACATTTGCACAATGTGCCGCTGGAAAAGCGGTGCCAGAGGTTGCAGTCAGGGGGAGCCGGGTGTGAGGGGCTGCCTGGGCTCTGCTCTCTGCCTGGGTCATGGAAAAAAAGCTCTGGAGTTGAGGGGGGACTCGGAGGAAAATAGAAAGTTGTGCCCCCCCCCCCCCAAGTGTGGCTGGATGGTCAAGGATGGGGAGGGGGAGGAATGAGAAGGAGGGATGGAGAGGGCTGGGCATCTCCAGACTATTAGTGATGCTCTGGATCAGCCCCAGTGTGGGGAAAAATAAACAGGGCTGTGCCCACGCAGCAGTGAGCACCCCCTGGAGATGTTGGGGTGACCCCAGTGAGGGTTTTGCAGTTGCAGTCAGGGGGAGCCGGGTGTGAGGGGCTGCCTGGGCTCTGCTCTCTGCCTGGGTCATGGAAAAAAGCTCTGGAGTTGAGGGGGGACTCGGAGGAAAATAGAAAGCTGTGTGTCCCCCCTAGTGTGGTCAAGGATGGTGAGGGGGAGGAATGAGAGGGAAGGATGGAGGGGAGGTGGGCATCTCCAGAGCTTTAGTGATGCTCTGGATCAGCCCCAACATGGGGAAAAATAAATAGGGCTGTGCCCACGCAGCAGTGAGCACCCCCTGGAGATGTTGGGGTGACCCCAGTGAGGGTTTTGCAGTTGCAGTCAGGAGGAGCCGGGTGTGAGGGGCTGCCTGGGCTCTGCTCTCTGCCTGGGTCATGGAAAAAAGCTCTGGAGTTGAGGGGGGACTCGGAGGAAAATAGAAAGCTGTGTGTCCCCCCTAGTGTGGTCAAGGATGGGGAGGGGGAGGAATGAGAGGGAAGAATGGAGGGGGGTCCTGGAGGGGATTTGGGGGTCCTGGAGGGGGGAGTGAGCATCTCCAAAGCTTTAGTGATGCTCTGGATCAGGCCCAATGTGGGGAAAAATAAATAGGGCTGTGTCCACGCAGCAGTGAGCATCCCCTGGAGATGTTGGGGTGACCCCAGTGAGGGTTTTGCAGTTGCCCACAGGAGGATCCCACATCTCTGCAGCCTGGTGGGGAGAAGTGAGGTGGTTGAGGTGAAATTTCCAAATCTGCCAAAGAAGAATTTCCTTGGATGGGGCCTCAGTGTGCAGCACAGTGATTCGCAGGGTTTGGCACAGCCATGGCTAGATCCACACACAGGAACACCTCTCGTCCCCCATTTTCCCAGCCCAAATAGCCTATAACTTATGGTCTAGGAATATTATTTTGATGTCTGAAAAGTGCAACTCCTCAAGGGATTGCTGAGCCCACCACAGGAGCTCTCTGACCTACAGCATCCCCTAAAAACCTTGCTCCATCATCCCTCCTGCACCAAAGCAGTCTCCTCCTGAGCAGCTCAGCTCCCTCTGGGATGAAGCCTTTTGTCCATCCCTACACAAGAACCTTCCTTTCACATTCCCTTTTTTTTTTGCACCTCAGCCTGGTCATCTTTTTGCCTCCCAGCCACAGAGGGGTCAGGGCAGCACCCACCTCACCCCAGGGTGCTGGAGCCAGCTCTCTTTGCCTTGCAGGAGCCAACATTTTCCCTTTTTGTCTCCCTTGTTTCCTTGGTTTCAAGGTTTTTCTCCCTCACTGAGCCCCTAATTAAAAAGAAAACAACTAAGATTCCCAGATTCAGGGTGCTGAGAGGCTCAGAGGGGGATTGCAGCCACCCTGCAGCCTCCTCTTCCCTGGGTTTGGGACCCAGTGCTCTTGCCCTACTTCCTTGGTTTTGCTCCCAAAATTTTAAGTCTTACACCCCCCTGGGTGCTGGAGCCAGCCAGACTCCAAACCCCACCAGGTCCTCCCCAGCTGAGCATCCCACAGCCCCAGTCCCCTTACTGGGGTGTGAGTCCTCCCCCTCTGCTGTTCCCAGCTTCCCTCTGTGTCTGTTTTCATTAGGATTGGGAGATAAGCTTCCCAATAAAGGCAGCAAAGTGGTTTTAACCACTTGGCCTTATCAGCCACCATCCAAAGGCTTCACCAGCCACCCAGCTGGGCTTGGAAGATGCTCCAAGGAAAAAAGGAACCTCAAACATCCAGCCTGCCCCTTCTCTAAGATGCAAACCAGCCCCACAGCAAGGCACTGGGAAGCTATTCTGGGCCCTGCCTGGGGACAGAACTTTTAATGCCCCCACCTGCATGAGCACAACCCAAGGACCAGCTCTGAACACCTGGATTTTATTCCTGCTTCTGCTGCTGGCCTGGGGATGACCTTCAGAGAGTTGTTTCCCTTCCCTTTGCCTGGGTTTCCCTTTGCTCTCCTGCTCTCAGCCTTTCCTAAGCCCAGCCATGCCCAAGAAGTCTCCATCCCATTTAGATTATTTCCCCCCCCACCCCTTTCCCCCAAAGGTGTGGAAACAGCAGCAGCTCAGAGCATTGGTCCTGCATCCTCAGAGTGCTCACCAGACCCCCCCATGCTGAGCCCCCTCCCCTCCAGGCTGTCCCACAGCTCATTTTTATGGTGTTTGTGCAAAGCCCTGAATATAGGAACCAGCTGCTGCAGGGGAAATCAGCTCCTGGCCCAAGCCTGGCCATGGGGGTGTCCCCTGGGGCAGGGCTGGGGGTAACCTTGCTCTTTTTCCCTAAGTTTTGGGGCTCAAGGAGGGAAACCCTCCAAGGAGAAGGATTGGGGTGACAGCAGAGGTGCCCCTCAAAGCATCCAGCTGCTTGGAGGCAGCAAACCAAGCCAAACACCCCAGGAAAGCCCTTCTGCTGCTGCCCAAAGAACCCCCACCCCATGGAGGCTCCACATTAGGGTTCAGCCCCATTAGAGGTTCATTACTGGTGGGAGAGGACCCTGGAGGCCAGAACACAAGGAGCAGACACTCCTGCCCCTCAGTGCATGGGTGGCTTTTGGGGACAAATGTGGCATGGTGGGAGCTGCTGGATCCTCCTGTCTCCATCCTGCATTTACTGCCTTCCTTCAGACAGAGCCTGGCTCAGGGATGAGCTTCCTTCCTGCCCTTTTCCCCCCCCCAAAAAAAAGTCCCCAACCCTACCAAAAAACTTTGAGTCTACCGAGTCCATGTTTGTGGGTACCCAAGATCTGGCTGATTGCAGGGGCTTGGCTCCCTTTCTCCTTTCCAG